>NC_049181.1:11236139-12472279 GCF_009769625.2 Cygnus olor | reverse complement strand
TCATTAGGGTTAGGGTTAGTGTTATGCTTAAGTTTAGGTTTAGGGTTAATGTTAAGGTTTATGGTTAGTGTTAGTGTTTGGTTTAGGGTTGGGGTTACCTGTAGGGTTAGGTTTAGGGATAGGTTTAGAGTT
The DNA here is from genome assembly GCF_009769625.2 of Cygnus olor. Classification (NCBI taxonomy): domain Eukaryota; kingdom Metazoa; phylum Chordata; class Aves; order Anseriformes; family Anatidae; genus Cygnus; species Cygnus olor. Next base: position 12,472,147 of record NC_049181.1, on the reverse strand, counting down.
AGGGTAAGGGTTAGCATAGGAACCAGATCCATCGAAATTGGTCTGGTTGTCTCTCCTCTGTTCTGAGTAACATCCTGTATTCACGGTGTTAGAGGAAAACAAAACTGGCAGTGAGTACAGGGTGCTCACTTCTTGCTCCTTGATGACAAGGAAACCCCAACTGCAGAAATAAGGTTGCTGTGCTCATGTGCTTTTCCTGTGATCTGCAAGGAATGTTTTCCCTTTGAGATAAGAAAGCTATTTTGGTGTCCAGAGTTGACATGAGTGGTGGGAATTTTTTATTTGTTCAGATGTGATGTGCCTGCCTTATAGCTTTTTATCACAAGGGTTTGTTCTCTTACTCTGTTCACTTCACCACTGCTACTACACCAGTAGAGAGCAGAAAGCCTTCATTTTCTGCTCATGTGGTAGCAAAAGAGAAAAGCAATGATGTTGGAAGAGCTGCTACTCGTGTTCAAACCAAGTTGAATTAGTTCCTATGTTATCATGAAACAATCTAAATAAATTGTTGACTTTCTCAAAACCATAATAACTGTCTAATGTTCTTGTATTCCTATTATGATAACTTCAGAAAATGATTGTTGGTAGTTAACAACCATAACCTTAACATGACTTTCATGGACTTGCCCTGAAAATTGAGCCTTGGCAAACATAGGCCAGAGTGGTTTATGTTGTACAGTTAAGAATAAAGAATCCTTTTCCTTTTATCATCCGTGTGGTATAAGGAGAAGTATAAAATAAATCCTGCATTCCAAGTTTTAATCGGAAGAAGGCTTTTTTGAGTGTTTGCATATTTTTATATACAAATCATACTCTCTTTGAACAGGAGCCATCTGCTGGCATAATGCTTTTAATAATATGTGTATTTGATATTCTTTTCACATGCCTTCCTCCTTCAGCAAAACAGATCAGAAAGTATTTGATTCATTTATTGGGTGCCTGATCTGCTGTGCCTATTGATTTGAGATGACAAGAATTCCTGTCACTTAGATATTTCCCTCCAGGGAATATTCTTAAGTAGTGTTTTCTTCTAACTCTTACAAATATTATGATAAAAATAAATGTTCAAGCGTCATTAATTTACATGGCTTCTGCATGTAGCTGGACAATCATTTAGGCTTTAGAAATGGCTGTTTTTGAGTGTTTAGAATACTGACCACTCCAGCTGGTTTTAAACTTTAGAAATGAACTTTGCTGAATTTGCTCATTAGCAACCTACTTTGTGCTAATGGTAGAATCTTGCACAGCATTAATCATCATCACTCACTATAGAGAGCTGTTAGTCTTCAACAATATGTTGAGTATATGATATTTTAGAGCTAATGCTGTATAAATAATTAGCGCTGATATCTGTGGTCATGGAGTTGATCGGGCTTGTGAGCTCATTGGGAGAAGCTGTAAAGCACCGTGTGCTTTTCTACAGTTTTCCTAATTTTTTCTACAAATGTTCCCCTCCCAAAAAGGACGGATGGGGGGAGATTCCACATGGAAACTTGTGGTCACTTTGTGCGCTGTTGTGTGACCCTTTGTGTAACTTGCTTTGTGCCATCCTGGATGAACATTATCATTTTGAAGTCTGATGCAGTTTGTTTTTGTGATCCGGCTGTCAGCAGGGCTTGTTATCCTGCTGGGGGGAGGAATCCATCACAGAGCAATGTGGGGTGGGTTCAGAGATGGTGTGTGAAAGTGCCAGGGTAATGGAGGTGGGAAGAGCCTTGAACTCTCAGATATACTTGGATTTGGAGGGAGAAAAGGGGAGAAAACTAACAAAAAGAGAGTTTTGTTTGTAATAAATGCTGATCTGTAGGAGCCATGCTGCCTTGGCTTTATTTGGAACTTAAGGCTTATGAAGAATAACAGATCAAGCAAAGAGCAAAATTTGTGTAGAAGGATGGCTTTGAAAATGTTATCCAGCAGGGATAGAGATTTTTTGTTTGTTTGGTTAGATGTTTTTGGTGTCTCTTTTAGCAACTTAATATGTTCTAGCTCCGGTAATTTTAAGTAGCGTAGATGGAAGAACATCTCTCGGCACAACTTTAGCAAAGAGTTGGGGACTTGCATTCAGAATTGTCTGCAATTTTGTCATTAAATGCTTTTCAGGAAGATGAGAACTAAGATCCACTCCTTTCATTAATTTATCTAATAAGATAGCAGCTTTGCAGGTGAGGTGATGATCATCCACCTCCTTTTCTACTGAGCAGGATCAGGTTCCCTAAGAGGGTGGTGGCCGCCCGACCCACAAATGGGTTCTCCACTGTAGGCTGCAAGTGAACAGAAGCCTTTGCTTTTGGCTGTGGTTAATTTGCCTAATCCCCAGAGAAAAGCAGGATTATGTAGTTTCTGTATTTGTATCTCACTGCAAGGTTTTTGCTGGCTGATCAGAACTGCTTTGCCCGGAGCCTTGTTTTCCCTAGGAATTGAATAAGGATGATAATATCTTTCTGAATTCTGTTCCGAATCAGGTGCTTAATAATTAAGTGCTTGAAGTTCAGGCTTTCCAAGTCTCTTGCTGGCTCTGGTCTGGAAACTTGAGCTCTGGTGATGTCAAGTTGCTGAGCAACTAGGGCACGCAGTAAATTTGGAAAATACCAGTGTTTTCACCCATAACTACTCCCATGCCTTTAAAAATTCTGACATATAGATTAACTTTTCCTTTCCGTGCCCTGTAAGTTTAAAATGTTAAAATTATTTAAGAGCATCTATTTTCCCTCAAAATGAAGAGATAACGTGTACCATTTTTATTGCCATCATATTTAAATAAAGTAGTTGGGCAGAACATCAGTTACAGCTATAATCCTTGACCTTTGGTATTTCAGGTACCTTACCTTCTGTGTCTATCAATCCGCAAGGAAATTTGAGCAGTGGTCCTGGCTTGCCTGAACTGTTCAGTGATTCTCTTCAGTTACCTTTCTTACAGTTTTTATTACCTGTGGTTTTTATTATTCTTTTATCCAACAGGGGGGTGTTTAATTTTTTTTTTTTTTTTTTTTTTGTACTGTAATGGTTGCTTGTAGCAGGTTTTTCTATTTGGTCAGTCCTCTGTGCCATGCTATGTTTTCTCTGCTAGCACCTTATTCTAGACCTTATCTGAAGCTGTTGGAAAGATCACAGTCACCTTCAAAGAAAGGTCAAATTAGGTACTCTGTTCGAGTCTATTGAATTAACATTGAGTTGTCTCTAATGCTGTTCTGTGCCTTTGGCACTTGCAGCAATTATACCAATGCAAAAAATCAAACTGAAAATACAGTTAAATGAAACTGGAAAGCTTACACTCACCTCACACAAATATAAATGAATGCACTATGTGCAGGGCAGTGGGGAATGAAGTTCTTGACCTTTTACAGTGTTTGGAATAATAAATGTGGAAGCCAAATTAACAAGTGAGATGGGAAGCCGTTAAAGTGGTTCAAAATTCAAGCACTATATGGTTTGGGTGTAATGAGTAGTTCAAAACGGAAAGCGGTGGTGACTGATGCCTGATATTAGAGGTCAAAGGAACAGGATTTCTTGTAATTATCATGCAAGCATACAGTTCTTCAGTAACAGCAGCAAATAGCATAATATTCAGTTGAATGTCACTCTGCAGGATTTGGCTCAAAAATACTCAGTTCATATCTTTTAGAGATGAGTTGGTTACCAAGCGTTTACTTTAGTTTAAAAGAAAATATTTTACTATTTAAAAATCACAAGCCACTGCTATCTTGAACTGCCATTTGCTGTCCTCTTTAAAAATCAGTACAGCAACAACAAAATCTCTTTCCATTAATCACTTTCTATCTATCTTGACTCTAGTGAAATATCTGTATGTTGTGGTATAAGGATATGTTTTACTTCTGCATAGATACAGCTCTATAAATACCTAGCAATGAATGCCTTAGATGTGGATAATTGGTGGTTGCCTGGTGAATTCAGCCATTATGTTTATCATAATATTGTGTGCAGTCAAAATTGTTTATTGAAATGTTGATTCATTTTAAGGTAACTTCTGTCAGGCAAAATATTTCACAAAATTCATTTCCATCTTCCATTCTTTCTTGTCGGCATGTATATCTATATCCAGATATTTGTATTTAGATATAAATATGTATATCAATCTAAAATATATGAAACCATTATGAGCGTTTTCCTATGCCAGATACTGAAAAAACAACAGCAAGCTCAAGTTAGTCTGTTATTAAAGTAACATGGAAAACTGATTTAAATGATATTTAAGAGCTTCAGTGTCAAACTCTAGCATGCATTTAGGTGGTGAGAGGATCTTCTCTGGTAGGTAAGATGCACTGTTGAGGCACAGATTTTTTCTCTTGTTCTGGATTTTTGTTATTTTGTGCAATGAGCTTCAGTTCTAGGTGTAGTGAATTGAAACAAAACCCTGGGTGTTTGCTTCTTGCTTTGTTATTCTAGGGATATCAGAGTTGTTATTAAGAAGTGACTTTTCTGCTTAGTTGTGGTAATATATTCTTAAGGTGGTGGTCTTGATTTAGATCAGTGCAAAATAATATTTGCATACATGCTTTAAAAAAAAAGCAAAAAACACGTATCCCCATTAGACAGACAGACTGGATCTATTCATACTGACAAAGCAGCTAATTACAGATCACCGAGTCCTACTGATGCCAGAGCATCTGTTTTTTTTTAAGTATGCATTAATTCTTTTCTGATATTTCACTGTGACTCAGATAACTTACTGTATTAAAAGGTTTTCACTCTTGCTACTTAAAATTGTGATGTATGCTAGTAAATGGATGAGCAAAAATTTTCCAGGTGATGGGTGGGGTTCTTAAACTGTATAGAGGCTTCAAATTGTTTGGGATTTCAAATTCATTAAAGGGTTCATCTTTTTATTTGCATTTCTTCAAAGTACATGGGAAATGACTGCTCTCTTCTTTCATATTATCTATTTGTAAGGGATTGCATTGTGAAAACCTCCTGTGTAACTTTGTCACAAGTCATTCCTCAGTCACAATAGTGACTGAGCCTTCGTAGCACATGTGACCAGCAAGTGTGCAGCTTCTCTGCAGGAGGTGCTCTGGATGGGGGAGCCCTGGCCTGGAGGAGGAAAGAGGGGAAAGCAAGTATTGATGAGATCTTAGTGTCCATTTAGTACTCTGACTTCAATCTCCTTCCCTTAGTGTCTCCTGAATCAGAAGACTCTTCTGACGACTGTCTGACTGGAGACTTCTATTTTGCACCACACAAGACATAAAAATACTTGCTGCATCTGCACTGTGGCATCTGTTGCTTTTTTGTTTTGCTTTTAACTGAGGGTCCATTAGCTTATCACTTCTTATATCAGCTAGCCAGGGACAGGTAGATAGTTGATGAATTACTCAGTGTTGTTTATGTCCATTCAGCTCAGGCTGAATCTGATATATCAGACTAATGTACGAGTAATGAGAGAAGGGAAACAATAACTTTGGATATTGTGAAAAATATTGCTTTCCTGGAACATCTGTGTTTCTTACCATGACTTGTTTAAGACATGAATGGAAACAGGATTCAAGTAAGGAAGAGAAAAACACTGGATAGATTCATTAGTTCACAAGAAAGTTTCCCTCTCTAGAAGAATATGAAGGCAGACCAATACAACTCTTCTGCCAGCTAGTAGAAGACTTAGCATATGTCAAAATAGTTATTTCGGTGCTGAGTTGTCACAGCAATTAGCAACATGAACTGAGGCAGTGTTTGTTATTGTAGTGGCTCTCACCGCTCCTATGCTGGACATCATTGTCTTGAAGCCAATAGGAACGCTGTACCGGTGCCTCAGCTGCTTGGGTTCTGTCTTTTGTCTGAAACCTCTGGTAAGGAAGGTGCTAAGCTGTTCATGCAAGGCTGTGAACTGAATTAGCTGAGGCACCTAACAACCTCTGTGGAAAACTGTCAGAAGAGAGTACAGATAGAAGAGGCTGGTGTTTTGCATTATTTTAATGTGTTTCCTGTATTAATTTCTTTGAGGCAGATGTCCTCCTCTTGTTTTTCTCTTGTAGACTTGCTATTTCAGCCTGTTTCAAGAGAACACAGCCCCAGTGAGTCTTGGTACTTACAAGTTTACTGGACTGTTGTGGTCTGTATTTGTTTGATGTATGTCTTGCTTTACACTTCAGATTAGCATGCTTAATATAACATTTTAGTCTTGGTGTATGTGTTTGCATTTTGTCTTGTCTAATTCTTACTGGTTCACCTTTCTTTTGCAAAATGACCTTCTGAAAATCTGGGAGGATATCAAATAACTGAGACTCTATTTAGTTCCCTCTTATATATTTAGAAAGATTAATTTATATGTTTCTTGGTAAGCTGCTGTTTACTCAGAATATTAGATGCTTTATTACTGGAGAAGCATGCCAGACACTCATAACAAAAAAATTACTTAAATGAATGGTCTATGTGGGAATGTGACTGTGTTATTTTAAAGTTTAGATGCATTTGCTTGCACCTAATGTTCCCTGAATGTATATGCTGTAACAACTACTGGGAATATAAAAGCTGTGAAACATAAATTTGGCCAATTATTTCTGCAGAGCATGATATTTCTAACAGAAAAGATGATGCTTTTTATTTTGCTGATAATTGTACGTTTAGTCTGTAGAAATAAGGGAAAAGAGAATCTCATAACAGATCTAAAACCTTTCAGACCAGTGTTCAGCACAAGCCAATTTCATCCAATCCAATTACAGACTCAGAAAAGTCACCGATGTGTACACGATGCTTTTACCTCGCACTCTGTGTCTAATTGGAAAGGTGCAGCTACTGCACTTTCAGAAGGTAGTAAAACACTGTACCTATTTGACATCTTGACTTCATCTTAATGTGAGAGGCAGTCTGAAGATTTCTCACTTGTCTTTTCAAGTCTCAGATGTTTTTTATCATGATTAAAACAGCATTTTTCAGCACATACAAATATCTAGTGGTTTCTTGTGTCTTTTCTTTCCTCCTTAGAATCTTTCCTCTTTTGATGATCAGTTTCTTCAAAACTTGGACTGGAGTCTTTGAAAGGTTCATCAAAGCTTGAAAAGCTTCTCTGTTAACCTAGAATGCTTAAGAATATAAAATAATGTAAGAAAATTGTGCTATAATGTGATCTGCAAATGAAAGCAGTTGGAAGGTGATGGGTTAGAAGCTGCTTAACACTTAATGAAGCAGCTGAAAACATTGTCAGAGAAAAGGAATATTTTTATATTAAGTATGCAAAAGTTTTCTAGGTATTTTGCTGCACTGTGTATAGAATTGAGTTTAAAGTGGGTTCAAAATCTTCCACTTTCTTTAGAAGTTCAATGCATCATTCAAGAGAATTTTAAAAATATTTCAGTTGTACCTCAGGTGAAATTATTATTTCCATGCAAAGTTTTTTTTTTTTTTTTCAAAAAAGGTAAACTCTACTTACAATAGTAATGCCAGAAGAATGGCCTAATTTTTCTTAATTAAAGTGAAATAGTAAAAGAAGTAAAGTTCCACTAAATGATCAATAACTCTCAGCCCCGTGACAGTTTTTGTGGAAGGTTAGAATGAAGGATTTTGTTCTTAAAAACATTAAGAAATATTTTATATTTATCTGATATTGGCATCAGAAAATAAATGAAAGACTTTGTGACAATTGTTTTGTGTCCTAAAAGTGCTGGAGAAATTACGGAGACATCTAAGTCATAAGATACACATTTGAACTTCTAACCTCATTCTGCTCTAAATATGAAGGGGAGAATAAACATTGACAAATGAATCATTGACAAATCTGATTAGAATTATTACTAAATGCTTTAGAGCTTAAATCTGTTACAAGAAAGCCTGTCTTCACTGGATGTCAAGGTGATTTATAAAGGAATTAGTATTGTTATACTAATTTGACAAACTGGGATGTTGGCATATAAAAAGGTTGTTAGCTTATACGAGCATGTGCCAACCTTTCCATGGGAGAAGAGTTGGTTAGCCCGTAAACCTCAATTTTTTTCCTAAAGATTGCATCTGGCAAATGGTTTCAAGAGTGAACATGAATGAGTTAGCTGGGATGAACAAAGCAAATGCATTATGCACAGAAAGGAGAGTGCAAGGCTTCAGGAAAGTAGGTTGGCATTATGGAAGAGGAAGGCTCTAGGTGAGTCCAGAGGGCTTCGGATTTGGGTTTGATTTTATTTGGGGATTTTCCTTGAAGACTGCTAGCAGATAAACTCACAGTAGTCTGAACAAAGTAGTACTGAAGAATTTTTCAAGAATATGGAAGGGTTGGAAAGTCAGTACTACATGGGAATTTCATGTTTCTTTTAGAGGCTTAAAGGTTCTAGTGGGAAGAGTAGGGCTGGGTTTTAGAGAGAATTCCTGCAGGAGCTGGAGTGGCAGCTGCATGATGGTGAGGGTGTACTGCCAAGCCTGAATATGGGACTTTTCTGCGGCATCTTTGCTGTGCTGGTAGCTGAAGTTGGTGCCGTGCACAGGTGTTGCTCTGAAGATAGAGAACAACACTGCTGTTGAACACTGGGATCAGGATTTCAGCATAGATCTTAGTCCAACAAAATGCCTTTTTTTTTTTTTAAGAGGGAAAAGGAAATAACATTGTAATTTCCAGTGATTTTGAAACCTAAACATGGAGACTGCCCTGACCTTACTGGGTGAAATAAATAGCTGTAACTGAAGTCAAAAAATTCTGCTTGGAATCCTAAATGCTGATTATTCCTGTACTGCTATTATTTCATTTGTTCAGAACTTGCCATATGCATGCTGTTTTATTTCTGACCTTGATTTTCTTCCAAAACCAGTCTTATCTCTGGAAGAGACAACACATCTTTCCCTGTGCTTTATTTTTTTTTTCAAATAGTAACTGGAAATAAAATAAACCTTCTATCTAGTATGTGGAAAAGAAATTAAGACATAGGAAGCAGTAACAGAGTCACCACAGCCGGAGTTCATAGCCTTTTTTATTTTATTTTTTCCAAATCTTTGTCCTATGAAGTTAGTCAAATAATTTTTTTTTTTCTTAGCTGAAAATGGACAAGAGGGGAAAAGAACCTTCCAAAAATAATCCTCCCAACCTCAGTGATGTCTTAATTTTTTGAACAGCGTGACCATTTCACTAAGAGGAGTATGCTATTTTAGTGCTGAAAATTAAATATTCTGGCCTTGCGCTTTGATTGTTGCCATGTAAAATTGGAAAGTTATGTAAAAAAAAAAAAAAATAATGAGATTCTCATATAAGATGCCAAAAAAAAAATTATTGTCTAACATCCTTGGCCTTTGTTTTGCATACTGCATCATTGTGAGGTATAGGCAGAGAAACTAAGAAAAAATAATGGTTTCAGCTGTTCCAGGACTGAATATACCTTAACAACAAGGTTACACAAAGACTGTCAGCACCCTTGCAAAAAAAAAAAAAAGTTAAAAACTGGTCAAGCTTTAACACCTGGAAAAACAAAATGAATAATGACCAGCTGCCAGCCATAACTCTCTTTTTTTTTTTTTTTTTTTTTCCTTACTGAAAGCCAAGTGTTTCTGGTTTTTGTGTTGAACTTGTTACATCAGTATATATTTAACTCCTCTATTACCAGGAAGCTCACAAAACTAGAGAACTACAAAATACTGTGCAAGAAAATTTTAAGTAGGTTACATGTTATCTTTGAGTTAAGTGCCAGAACTTGTAATCATACTGTGTATGTATACTATTTTATATCTTTAAGAGGGCATATGTGATTTGGGAAATCCTGAAAATTTGAGATGCAAAGCTGTGATGGTGTTACAAATGAAAATGTAAGTGCAGCTTCTGTTGCATCATTCATAACCCCGTGGTAAAGGTCACTATATAACAGCAATATTTTAATTCCTTTTTATGGTTAGGAATAGATTTTCTGTTCTTGTTACTATTGTTGTTGTTTGTTTGTTTTTCTGTGTTCTAAATGGGGGGAAAAAATCAACATACTCAACCAAATAAAGTAAAAAAAAAAAAAAAAAAAAACAGTCAACAAAGATATCCCTTAAGATAGTTCACAGTCATTAGAGGAAGTTTGAGTTATGTCTGACTTTTCTTCATTTTTTATTACTGTGGATTAGAATACAATCACAATACTGTGTGGCAGTGAAGAAGTACTCCATACCTGGAATAACTTTTTTGATGGTCCCATTTTCTGTTAGTTTATAGCCTTCTGTGAATAGACTTCAGATGAGAAACATTAGAATATTCTTTGAGCATTCGGTAATTTAACAAGGCAGCTGTTCAGATTGGAGGGTATTTTGAACAATGAATGCTGCTCAGTAACAAAATGGGCTCTAGACGTAGAAAATTCTTCTGTGAAAGCTTAAGTAACATTTAAAAGAACAATAAAAATAATTGCTTCAGAAGAAAAAAAAATGGCCATGCTCTGACATTTCTCATTTAAGGGTACATTTTGAGGCAGTGGCAATTCTACTTGAGACAGGTGTGACATTCAATCACCTTGAGAATGAAATTTGGAGTTGTGTTGTCTGGAATTATTCATTTATTGATTCAGGTTAAAAAAGTCTAAACCTTGGTAGTTCTTGCTACTTTAGAATTCCCAAATGGCAGCTAATAAAAAAAAAAAAAGACACACCAGAGGAAGGCTATAAGTGAGGTGGCAGCTGTTGGTCCTGCAGCGATGTTATTTCTATAGTAAATTATTTGCACTGTTGATGAGCCTTAGAAGTGATATGGGAAACTAATCCAAACTGAACAAGAGGTTTTCTGTAGTAAGTGTAACATTATATTGGTTTGGATGAGTCTGATCCATGGTCATTGATTATTTCCAAGCACTGTTTGGTGCTAGTGTTTCAAAGCTGTCCTTGTATCTTTTTTTTTTTTTTTTTCCTGCTCATCACTTTTGGTACATATAAAACAAAGATATATAATAAAGATATATAATACAAACTGTTGAAACATCTGCTGTGGTTGGACAGCACTACTTTGTTATTCTGCAGTTATTCTAGACACCGTGCAGTATTATTACCTGTGTAGTTCTGTAAGCAGTGGAAGAAAGTCTCTCTCATATTATAATGCTTCTTTAATGCAAGTAAAGTGCTAATTTGTATTTAAGATTTTTTTATAACTCGAGCAATCTCTGTCTGTAAAACTTCTTTTCCTTATCTCTCTTCCATGGCACTAAGACTCTGAGATGAAAACCATGTGAAGCAGTTCCTTTGAAATACACTCAATATCTGGAAGTGTTTTAAAGTCATTAAGTCTTAGTCTGTAAGCAATCAGCATTCGTGTCCTGTGGGAGGAGGGAGAAAAGCTCCTTCAGTATAGTATTGGTTTTATTACAGAAGTGTGGATGAAATACAAGCTTTTCCAACTGCTCTCAGGCATACTGATGTTTTGCAGGTGTTTAAGTTCAGGTGAAGGAAGCTGATACACCCTGAAGACCATAAGAGAAAAAAAAACAAACAACTTTTTGCAGTTTTGGTTTCATCTCCTGTATCCAAAATGCTTAGTGTTCATATACTACAATTGAATTAGATCCTCAGTGGTGATATTTACTGTTCTGAGCATCAAAATAACTGGAGGAAGATTGGGAAGGTGGGATAACATCTGTGACAATACTGCACAGTATCAGCTCTCATTTTCCTATTGAAAACTTAAAATAAAATCTTTTCCTTATTGATCCTTATAAAAGCATTCATCTGTTTCATTCTCTGTGCAGCCCCCTGCACTTTGATTTACACAGTGGTAATCGAGAATTACTACTGAAATTAAAACCACTGTGACTGAAATCATAGTGAAGCTCCTTGGTTGGAAATGAGCCGTTCATGTAATACTGCCAGCAGATGCTGCAGGAAACGAAGTGATCTGATTTACCGTAAGCATGCTTACTGAGGCATTTAAGAGACTCTAGACCTGCTTGTAGCTTGATTTTTCTCAGATTGTGAATTTCAAGACAAATAGGTGACACATTTAGAGATACTGTGTAAACATTTCTCATGTCATGGGTGGCATACTAAGTGTTAAATGATAATCCATATGGAAATATTAGATGCGGTAGTGTGCAAGTAAAGAGGTATCTTGTAAGTCACTCAACTTCTTTTTAGCCAACTATACTTTACAATATTCTGTGTTATATTGTCAGCCATTCAGGAATGAAGAAAAATTCTTTTTTCTCATCTTATAAATGGCAAATAGTCTCAAATGTACTGATTTTGCTTTTGCTAGCAACAAGATTGGAACCATGAGTCCTTTTTCTCCTCCCGTCTGTGCTCCTGAAGCTTGGTCCTGCTCCACTGGCAGGGCCAGAGCAGTGCAATACTGGTGATTTGCATCCATGAGCACAGTGCCAAGACCACCTGCTCATCACCTAGGCAAGAAGTGTTTAGCTAATGCCTGTTTGGTAGGATAGAGCAGCAGCAGGCTCTTTTTACAACCTTAAAGTGTGAGTGGTTCTAACAGGAACAAGAGGCAGGAAAAAAGTGCTTATAATCATAATTAAAAGGAAGATGGGTTGAACGAACTAACAGGAGAGTATCTATGAACATTTACTATGTGAATTATAAGCTGTAGTTCCTGCCTACATGTGGATTTCCAATGGAAATCTGAAAACTCTTAGATGTTACCTTTTAACTTCCTTTTAACAGGTAAAAGAAACAATTTTGGAATAGAATAATCATGCTACATCAGGTGATAATGTGGCATAGATGGTCTGTGTATGAAAGATGCATTAGATAATGAAGCTTGCATTTAGTGTGAGTTGTTTTTGAGGCAGGAGTGTGGAAAATGAGTAGCTGTAAAACAGCAAATACAGCAACATAAGAACAAAGAGACATGAGTGTGTGTGTGTGTGGAAGTGGGGGATCAGAAATGGGTATCTTTGTATTCTCTGTATCTGACAATACCCTGAAGACTTGGCTCCAGCCTAGATAAATGGGAGTTTATAGATATGTTTAAGAAAGTAAAGAAGTTTGTTTATAAAGTTATGGCAGCGCATTAATAGCTTGTTGTATGCTCTTTAAAAGTAAAACCAACCTTTAACTATCTATCTTTTTTGTTTTAATAACAAAGTATTCAGCACAATGGATTCCTGTATGGTTAAACAAATAGCATTGACAACACTTGCTTCTGCTTGCCTGTCACACCTGGTAGAGTGAATCAATAGGAAAAAAACAAACACTGACATAGTTTAAATGCATTATAAATAAAGCTGTCTTGGAAGAATACATAATGTTTCATGGAAATATAATCATTAGTATTCAGTATCATCAATCATTTTACTTAATCTTGGCTTAGCAAAAAGTTGATATGAACATTTTATGCACTGTATTGAGGGTGAAAAAGAAACTTGAAAACATCTTTGACTTAAATCACAAACAACACAGAAAATGGGAGTGTTTAGCAGAAGGGCTGTACCCAGAGAATTGTGGCCAATTGTGGCTCTAGGTCCAGTGGAGTCTGGTGATGAGTGGTGTCCCTCAGGGGTCTGTCTTGGGACTGGTGCTATTTAATGTCTTTATCAGTGACATAGACAATGGGATCAAGTGCACCCTCAGCAAGTTTGCAGATGACACCGAGCTGAGTGGCACAGTTGATAGATGAGAAGGCTCTGTGGAGACCTCATTGCGGCCTTTAAGTACTGAAAGTGGGGCTTATAAAAAAGGTAGAGAGCAACTTTTTACATGGGCTGATAGCGATAGACAAAGGGGGAACTGTTTTTAACTAAAAGAGAGGAGATTTAGATTGGATGTTAGAAGCAAATTCTTCACTCATAGGGTGGTGAGGCACTGGAACATGTTGCCCAGTGAGGTTCTGGGTGCCCCATCCCTGGAGGTGTTCAAGGCCAGGCTGGATGGGGCCCTGGGAAGCCTGATCTGATGGGTGGCATCCCTGCCCATGGCAGAGGGCTGAAACTGGATGGTCTTTAAGGTCCCCTCCAACCCAAGCCATTCTATGATTCTGTGTGCTGACCCTGTAAGGGTAATTATATCACGATCCTAATTAACTATGACTGACTTATTGCAGACCCCAAAATTAATTTCAGTTGGAGATTCACCTTCAGTCAAACCTTTATTTTAGTGTTCTTAGGTCAGATTACAAAATACCCTGTATACAACAAGGCAACTTCAAAACATAGGAATGCAAACATGTTGGCCAAGTTGACACTGGTTATCGCTTCATGTAATATCATAGGGTTTGTAGGTGATCTCCTTAGCTGATGAATCCAACTCTTCCTCATCTCAGCAGGCATTTATGATCCAATATCTGTTGTATTCTCTTGCTAACATTGATGATGTTTTTTTCCCCAATAACATATTTAGTAGTTCATTAAGCCTGTTTTTTAGTAATTTATTCATTTTTCCATCTGTCACCAGGAAATCTTTATCATCTTAGTCTATAGACTAAATTAAATTCATTTACTTTAATAAGTCCTAAGTAACTTCTTTTGAACGTTTCTGATAAGGGTTGACTTGTCTGATTTTAGGCTCTTCTCTGTTTGGTTGTTCTGAAGACCAGCTATGCCCTTTCATTTACGACTTTATTTCTGCAAATATTAATGCAGAAACATGGACTGGCTATTCAGTTTACTGTAATTCTTACTGTATTTCTAATTATGCCCAATGGGAACTTTAATGGTTATGAATTAAAGTCAAAATACTATGTAAACACTACTTTTTATAGGACAATGATTGTTTTTTATTCTGAACAATGCCCAAGGTATCATGGTCAAAATACAAGCAGAGAAAATAAAATAAAGCAAATATTTAATGTGTATGTCAGTTGTTTTTTTCTTTTTCAAAATTCTCCTTAATTCTTTTTCTTTGATCCAGGGTTGTTAAAGAGGTAACATGAAATAAACATGGTTGTAGCTCTGACTGTGCCTTTCCTTCATCCTTTTCTGTGTCTGTTTTAGGCTGATACTCCCTGCAAAACTGTTATGTGGTGTAATGTAACAGCTGATCAGAAGAATTGCTCAGATTCTTTGATCTAAGAAATACCTCTAGCTGTGAGAGAAACAAGAAATGAAATGCTGTAAATAATCAAGCCCCTTGAGGAGCTGAATCTTTTTTGAAGAAAAAAGAGCACTAGGTCATTATTTGTTTCATGATCCTGCAGCCATTCCTAAATATGCTAAATATAATAGCTAAACAAACCAATGAAATGTTATAGTAGATTCTAGTGTTTTATTGAATGACAGTGCAAAACATTCAAATGTATAGTTACATTCTTAAACTACTAATAAATATTTGTTCACTCTAACTTCCAAACAATCAGAAATGAAAGAAAAAACCAAAACCCTCTATCCATTTGTCACATACACATGTAATATAAACAATTTTGGTTTTCTTGATCTTCATGTAATTCCACCTATGTGTCTTCTCTTATCTGCAGATTCTGCCTGCTGTTACTCCTTTCTCTTGTTTCTGGTTTTCCTTAGGAAGCAAAGTTCAGAACTCTGAAGCTTAGAAAGGAGGCAATGTCAGCAGTTTCTGTGAGATAGTTTTATCTTTCAGGAAAGAAATGTTCACACTTCTTCCAAAGGTTTCCGAGAATGTCTGTATTCAGTTCCCTGTTTTTCCTAGTGTGGTAGAAAACTTCATTTTTAATGGGTTGATGAGATGAGAATCGAAGCAGGAAGTTTTATTTCTATTCCCAATTCTCTTTGGCTTTTGTTTGTTTATAAGTATGTGCTTTCTGTTGCCTTTTATTTTTTATTTTTTGAATCAAATGAACATTGCAGAATGCTAATACTTGAGAACAATAATGAAAAAATTAACCTTCTATATTAATACAAAAAGAGGGACAAATTGCCACTTAAGACAAGAGCTCTTCGATAAATTAGATGGCAGTATAAATGACAGGCTACTTCCAAATATTTGAAACTTCATTTTGAGGAATGAAAACTGGTAGCTATAGCTTGGAAATATAAATTTAGATTTCCATGTTGGTGTTTATGCAAATGTCCTGTCTCAGCCTAAGAAGCTGGTGAAATCTTGTATTTGAAACTTGTAAATGTCTGTGTATAGTCTGTTGAAATCTAAATGCTGCTGCAACATGTGTGCAAAATAAAGTTCAACTTCATTAGCCATCTAAAATACCCTCTTTTACTAAAGACATTTATTAAAACCGGGTTGATAGATTATTTGTCATCTTTTTTATTTTTTTGCCTTTATGTATGCCCCTGAAAATGAAGTAAAGTTTTCATTTGTAATGTTGTAAGTATTCAGGGTCACGCAAACTGAGTGAATCGTTGCAATGTAAATGTTCCTGAGCTGTGTGCTGTGGGTTTGCAGTGTGCCTTTGCAGCATTGCCTCATGTGGCCCCCTGTGTGTTACTTGCTGCTTATTTTTGTAGTGGATAGTTGTTGCATCACTGACAATGTCATGTCCTGTTCTTGTTTCATACTCCATCAAGGCAATGACATTAATTTGTGTCCATTTGTATAATATTCTTTGTCACATGGAAAGAGATCTTGTGACAGCCATGAGCTTTGTTTAGTAAAAAACACTTTTAAGAAATGGCAGTTTTGAGAGGATTCATTTCACAAGAAAGAATGAGTAACTAAACAGTTCAAACTCATGAATTTTTATTTCAATTTGACCATTTGTCAATGCACTAGGTATATGACAGATGTAATTCCCTTTCCATGGTGCAGTCTAAATGTTCCTTCAATACAGTGATCAAATTTTCTCTTAATTTCTGATTGCTAAACACTGCCTTTGAGTATTCCTCAAGCTCTTCAAGCCACCTTTGTTCTTATCATGGGAGTCTTGTTCATGCCTGTTATTTTGGGTTTTTACTCTGATGCCTCAAATCAAGGACATAAGTTTCCAAACACCTCAGTGCACCCCACCACCCGCCATTTTAAGTAAACCCTGGTAGTGCCATGCCAGGACCTCCTCTGATTGGCTGGGGGGCTGGCGGCCATTTTGTCAGTTGCTGAGGCAGTTGGGATGGGCACATCCCTTTCACCACAGAGAGCACGTTGCAGCTTCTCACCACCCAAATCCTGCCAGTTGTGCCCAATATTGTGACAAAACATTTAAGGGAATGCATCTGTAAAGATACCAGTGCAAGAAGTTTTTTTTTTTTGGATTAATAAAGAATGCACGAAAAGGAGGTGATGTGGTTACACTGTGAGTGAGGCTAATGGGACTTCTCAGACTGAAATTACTGGTGTAGTACAGGCCAGAGCTCTTCTTGCTAATTAGGTAAAAGACTGCAATACTGTGCACACAAAGCTGCGTGATTCTAAGAACTGAAAGAAAACAAAATCACCACCAAACAAACCCCCAATGGTCTTGCACTTAGGCACTAAAATTTCAGCCTGAAGGTGAGATATCAGACAGGAGTAAAAAGATTTTTTTAAGCTGTTCAAGGTTAGCAGGGTATCTATCCATGTAAATGCTGCCGCAGGAATTATCAGCTCTATGTATTTTTTTTACATAAGTGTTAATTACATAAGCCTTAAGTAGTCAGTTTTCTGGGCATCCCTTTTAATGAAAAATGAGCCTAGAGTAGAATTGAAATGGAGATGGGCAAGAACCATGACCAGTTTTCTCTTACATGGAGAAACATTCGTTTCTCTAATGTAGACAAACAATGGATGAGAGTCTATTTATTTAGTTTACACAAATAGCTGTGTTGTAAGCACTACACTTAAAAACAACAACAAAAGCAACTGTGCTTATTTAAACTAGGAATAGACTAGGAACCAACATTGGCACAGATAGAAAAGTATCCATTCTTTTCCAGGTATCATGAAATACACTTAGGAGACAACTAACCACAACGAAAATTTTGAAACTGTTTAAGAAATTGTAACTTCATTCCAGACTCTGTAGTATTGAAGCATAATGTTAGAAGTAATTGTTTGTCTATGTGCTAAGTGAAATGATAAAATAATACAGATTTTCTTTTTTGTACAAGGGCTCAATATCTAGGCTACTACTGTCATGAAGTCCCATCTATATGGAGGGAGACTGGAAGTTCAAATGGTGTTAGTGCGTACTTCTCTTGTCAGTTTCCAGTTTCAAGTTCAAAGTGACTACTTAAAGTGAGTAACACTATCAGAATTTCAAAGATGGATTAAGATTCTTCTAAGGTAGTTCTTATTCAGAATGAATATCTAATATTTCTTGGTATATGAGTTAAGTGCCTTGAAATTAACCAGCTTTTGTTTAGGTGTTCCCACTTTTTTTTTTTTTTAAATGGTGTTCTATCACTTAGAATCAAGCTTATTCATGAGAATTATTTTAGGCCTTGTCTCTTTCTCCTTTGCTATTTTGAGCCTAAAATTAAGTTAGATTACTATTTATGAGTATCACTTGTACTTGCTGGTAGAAAATCATCATTTCCTTTTGAAGACAGTGAGAAGACTGATAAGTTACAGTTTTCCTTGGAAGCTAAGGAGCAGGTCAGGTAGGGTGATTCTGCAGATGTGACAATGGCTTTCACTCTCATATGTAAATCTGAGGGCTAGGTAAAATCTTCCAGAACCTCTTTTAAATTAGATAAGTAATAAAGATTGGACTTAAAGGAGTTGGTGTGCTTACCCAGTGTTTCTTCATTCATTAACAGTCCTGAACCATACAAATCTCCATCAGTTGAGAGTAAATTGTGTAATGTCGCATATAATATTTTTATTGTCATGTTTTACAGCCGGGGAATATCTATATGTGCTTTTAGGTATGCTCTGTGTGATCATGTGCCTCGCTTAATGTTTTTGGGAGTATTCCATGGACAGAGCTGCATTGCTTGGGCAGCTAACTTAGATATTTTTGTATACAGTCTTTTCTGCTGTTCTGTTTGAAAGAAACTAGTAGAATAATTCTGCTAAATCTGTGTTTGTAAACGCAGGTCCATACTGCAGCTTGCTGGCAGTCTCTAAATGGTATTAGTTTCAAAGTGACATTGTGGCCAAACAGCCAAATGTTATCACTGTATCAGAAATTAATACGGTGATATTAATCTGTTACCTAATTATCAATGGATTTCAAGCAGGAAGCAACTGCATAGCCTTAAGCACCATCCTTTTACATTTAAAAGTATTTGTAATTGGAAAGATGAAGGGATTAATAAACAGACCAGGAGACATTCTGTTTTCAAAGCATATGAAAATATTTCTCGTGATCTAGCACTGGAAGCCCCTGAGGCGAATTAGTCACTGCTGAATAAACTAGTGTGCAAAGTTTTATAGAAATGTTTTGATCATGTCTATGACACTTCAGTTTGTCCTCAGCAAACAATTCTTAGAAGTTGTCCTACCACTTTTGCAATCTTATTTCTTCCAACATTTTGTAAATATCAGCTACTCCAAACTGTACAAGAGAACCTGTCTATCCATCACTGTTTTCAGTTTAGATGTCAAAATGTGATTAAAACCTTTTATGTCAGGCAAACTTTTCAAAATGCTGCATATAGTGGGACTCAGTTCAATATTTTATTTGCAGCACATGTTATACAAATGTATTAGGCCTGATTCTCCAACTCACTTTCAAGACAACGCTTAATGCATGATATTGCACATATAGCATTTTGGAGCTGTAAATTAAAAAAAAAAAAAAGGTATTCTTGAATGTTCATGTTTAGTGTTATATTTGAAGGCCTTCTTTTACAGATCAGGACCTACAAGCCAGCATCAGCAAACTTTCATGGAAAAAAAGCAGTTGATCTCAAATTTCTGCTGCTTCTTTTGCTTATGAAGAGAAACAGGAGGCAAAATGTAGTCTGTAGGTTGTCAGGCTGTGTCAGTGGTCTTGGTGAAGACAGGTTTCTTCTTGGATGCCATATTGTGTGTTTTTTTTTCCTCTCTTCTGAGGTTCAGATGTGGCTTCCAAGCCTCATTGTGACAATGATTCTGAGTGAGGTGTGCCAGGCCTGTATTTCAACATCGAATAAGCCCTAGTAGTCTGCAAATCCTTGTTTACTGAACAAATATTGGGACACAGAAAGAAAAAAGGCTTTGGAGCATCTGATAAAAATGGGATATAAGTGATTCCCTGTTAGTAGCATTGCATAAGGTTGGGAGCAGTTAGGGGTAAACTGATAACTTTGTAATAAGTTTCTTTTCCCTCTTTTTTAACCCTGATATTTTTCCCATCTGTCAAACCAAATGGATCTCAATTGGATCTCAATCTTTTGCCTTTGCTGGGTTGTAAGGTTAGAGAGAGCTCAGCAGCTATGTGAAAACTATAGGCTTTGAAGCCTAAAACAGCATTGTATCTGCCAAGTGTTGAGTCTGTGCACTCATTATCTGTTCTAAAATGTAATTGCTGACTTCAAACAAACATTAGGAAAAGAATTTAATTATCTTAAGTGAATCCACTGGCCTGTCTTTCAAATCATATGGTTTCTAATGGTGGTTCCTTTCTTCAGATTTCAGCTCCATATGAAGAAAGTGTGTTGTTTTGGCTCTAACTGATCCATTTCCTGTTTTTTATAAAGGTTTTGCTCACTATATGTTGAACCTGGAGAACTTCTTCCTCATGGTACTACAGTTTTCTGCAGACAGTTAGTGCTATTTACCTTTGAAAATTTAAATTATACTTAATGAGATGGATACTAATAATCCTGTGTTTTCTGACCAGTGATATTTTCTGTAAAATCACATGAACTATAAATTAACTGGGTGTAATGCTTTTACTTTGTATGCAAATACAGTCTTCAACCTTTTCAAGTAAGTATACTTCTAGATGTGACTGTTACACCTCTGATAAATGAACAATTGAACAATGATAAATAATGAATACAAGAGCCTAGGCCAGTCTGTCTCTCCCTGGCCCTTTCCAGAACACTAAAGGAGAAATCTCATTAGCTAAACCTAGCAGGAGCTCTCTTGTACTTAACTAATGATCCTTCACATAGTCTCACTCCTCTGGGCCATTTGGAAGGTCAGGAGCAAAGGGTGAAAAACATAATGAGTTCAATACACAAAGCACAGCTGGAATCTGGCACAAGTTTACTAGTGGAAGCACAATCTACTTTCTACATAAATAACATTTTTTCTACTTCTGTTGTACCTGCATAGCTTTTCTTGCCCCTTTCGAAAATTTTATTACACATGAGAGAATGCAGAAAACTATGACCAAGTGACAGCTCCCTCTAGTTCACCTTATTGTGATGAAGTTTGAACATGTCTCTGATTCTAACAACTTGGAGAAAAGTGCCATACTCGTTACTTGTCCATCTTGTGCTTGTGAATCTCTCTTTTCCTGTGTTGTGTGTGAAGAATGCCAAGAATTCTCAAGTACGTACAGCTTTAACTTAGGCTTAGGTGATGCTGCTGAGCTATTGTCAATGCATACTGTTTTTCTTACCAGCAGGTAGCTGTAATTGGTCTAAGGTGCTCAGCTTTCATCCTGTTAAGGGCAGCAAATCTCACTAAAGGTATTTTCAAAATATGTAACGGAAGTATGGTAAAGATTTGTTCTTAAATATATGGAATGCATTTAATCAAACACTGTTATTCTTTATATGGATAGAAAATACAACTCGTACAACAATACTAAATCTACCTTTTTAGTTAGCTTTTTCTCATAAAAGTGTACATCAGAGGAAGGAATGTTCATAAAGCTTTTTTGGGGGTGAAAATGTGGCCATTACAAAGAAGGGGAAACAAAGCGAAGTTAACTGACTGGAGTCTTTATTCTCTATTCTAAATAGCTTCTTTAAGCATGAAGCCTTTACGTCAAAAATTTAAAGGTGAAAACCATGTGATGGAATCATGTGGAAAATAACTCACGCTTGCTTAAGTTTTGTTTTCTTGCTAAGTTGAGCATATTTTGCAAATCCAACGCTTATATTATAATGACATGATAAAAAAAATAAATGAAAAAGAGAGTGTTTATTGGCAGTAACTTTTGTCTTAATGTGTGCATTTTTCAGTTTGCAGTGCTACAATTCAGTGCTTTATTTTCCACAGTGTCTTTAATATTTCTTGGATTCACTACAGAGCTAAGTGCTAGGAAAAGCGATAACTGAGACAAGGTTTCTAAGTGTTTCAGAAGGGATGATAGAAAAGGTTTTGACCTGTGCTAGGTGACAAAGTGAAAAGCAAGTGAGTTGTGTCAGGAAGATAGTGGAACATACACATAAATGAAACAGAGGAGTCAGATGAGTGGATTGAGTAGTGGCAGTCTCTTTGGTTTGAAATCTAGTGGGGAAAATATGTAAATTTAGTAGTGAATAGAAAGTTGTTGTAGGACATAAGGGGAAAGGCCAAGTTCCTGTTTTTTCAATGACATTATGGCTAAGCAAAAAATTATTTGGATTCCTAGAGTTTTTAAGGTTTATGAGGATATATATATATATATTTGTTGTTGGTCATAAAGACAGAAGGAAGATTCATCAGACTCTTAGGTAAAGGAAATAATACTTGGATGTTGATTCAATGAACGGGAAGCAAAGTTATAGACAACGAAAGAACAGTATTTGGGACAAATGAAAGCATAATTTGGAGCTGAAAAGAACAGTATCAGAACCACAGACACAGAACAAAGGATGTTATCCAGAATAAGGACTTTGTAGACATTCCATTACGCTTTAAAACATTAGTGAAAGTTGTGGTGTATCCGACAGCTGATAAGACAGACAAATGACAGCCAGCAAAGTGAGCTGAGAGGTGAATCTTTGTGATAACCAAATGACAGCTATATTCAAGGCTAGCAACAAAAAGCCCGTGAGGAAAAAGAGATTAAAAGGAAATTTATGGTCAGTCATGGAGCATTGATATCCCCCATTTCTGGGAAAATGCGTGAAAGTTATAAAATAAAAAAGTTAATGATGGAAGTTACATACTAAAAAAGTGAGGCATTTAGAGAAGGAGTTTTAAAAACAAAGAAGAGAGTCCAGCTGGACTGCTTGCAAGGAAAGACTTATTAAATTAGTAGTAGACTACTAGCAGAAGGGTGAAGAAAGTTGTCAAGAAAAAGTTTCAAATTTAGAGCCTTCAGAAGAAGAATCCAAATGCTGTACTTAAGTAAATACAATAATAATAACAAACAAACAAACAAACAAACATTGTTCTGCATATTTTCCACATTCCCGTGTAAGTTCCTTCTAGTATGCAAAGTTGAGGCATTTTTAATTTTTTTTTTTTCAAGCTTGGAAATCAGATGTACTTAATTACTGTGAGGAGTTGGCTGGGGTGTGGGGGCTTTAGAGAGTGGAGCTGTTCCAATGATTAGACCATGGGAAAGTTTTGGCAAAATGCTTAAGAGATTGCATCTTGCAAAAGAATATATTTAAGGAATTTTTAGTTTTGTATGTGGTGCAGTGAGCTTTTAAAGGCTAAAAGTACTTCACCTTTTCTTTGGTTGCCATGGCTATTCTTCTTCTAGCAGTTTGAGCTCCTCAGTTTGAGGAGATTTTAGAGAAACTACTCAAGAAGGCTTTAAAAGTTTAGCTATCACTGGATGTATTATATTCTGCTTTTTCGTTGTTGTTCTTCTGTGTCTGCTGGGGATTTATTAGTGCTGTAGTGCTAAGGATAATCTCTTTCCTGTAAAATTACTTTTATTATTTCTTACCTGCTTTTGTAGTAAGTTCAATCATTTGTCAGAATTAATTGTGATTATTTTTGGCTGATGTTCTTTCCCTGATGACTGTATTGAGAATTTTGTATTGACAATCGGAAGGTTTAAAACACATTTCTGTATAGATTCCGTTTCAGGATGTTTGGAGGAAATAGACTATATAATCAAATAGTGAATTGGTGGTGTCAGAAATCTGTGATGAAGATTTATTTATTTCAGGACTCTTTGATCTGTCTAAATCTGTGAATGAAAATTTTTATCAAACCAAATTATAGAACAGCAATGATTCAGCTGATTTTGATAGCAACTCATTTGGCGTTAAATCATTATGAGGATCTCTGAATCTTTGAAGCTGTAAAGCTTTTACTAATAAATAGCAATTGCCTAAATGAATTTCTATTTTTGTTATGATTATGTCTGGAGTAAAGCAAACTTACTAGGGTTCGCACGTGTAGGAATTTCCCTGCTGAGGTGGAACTAGATTGATTTATGCTAAATAGTATGTTACTTTTGAAGCAGTTTCATCCATGTGATTCAGGGATACTAGGTTTAGGGGCCAAATTCTCTCCTGTTTTATCTAGTGTGAAAGACTTACTTATCTGAATATTGACTCAGGATTCTGATTACATTTGTGTGGATCAACTACAAACTTCCTGTGCCACTGTAGCAAGTCATTTAAATGATACTTTTGGTTTCTCCTGTATATTATGCTTTATAGAGGCATTGTGAAGATGAATTCCACTATTAATTTGTGAGCTGCATTGATTCTGCAATGTGAGAGGCAAATTATCAGAAAAATGAGCTGTCAGAAATCTGATTATATAAAATTATATAAATCTAATTGTATATTATCTGATTATATTTTCCTGAAGAAGTTCACAAAGAGAAACTCATAGTTTGAGAAATTAAACAGAATATGCACCAGCTAAAGGATACATGAGAATTTTTTGACTGTCAGTTGGGAAGTGAGTTGGGATATATAAACTCTGTGTATTTCTCAGATAAATTTACATTTCATTCAGAAGAAATGGGAGTCATAGTATCATATATGCATGTGTCATACTTAAAAATTTATTTTAGAATATATGCTTTTATTTAAAAACGTAATGTCTAATATATGCCTTAATGAGGGATGCCTTAGAATGTTTCATGGGTCTTTTCTCAAGCAGGAGTGTTGACTGATTATTCTCCATCATCAAAGCAAATCTTCTCTTAGAGTTATGTCACAGTCACTGGGCAACTAGAAGAGGTGAAGACAGCAGCCATCTTTCTGTAGATAAGGACATGTCATTTAGGCCTTCGTAGCATATTGCAAACATTAACTTGTAACTTCCAAGGATGTAGCTATGTGAACTTGATTAGCCAAATGATTGTGGTAATAAATCAGAAAACTTGTAACATTTTCCTTGTTACCATTTGTACATGAAAAATATTCTTTGCTCTTCTACTTCTTTTTGTTTTCTTCTTTCTCCATAATAATGTGGGGTCATATTTTTTTGAAGACTGAATATTTTTCCTGTTTTGGAGCTCTTTTGTTAAATGTTTAATCAGACTCTCTAAATCAGGCTGTGATTTATGTCAGTAAGAAGCACTAGTAGCTTTAAGTCACAAAGAAATAGTGCTGTAGGTTTTTAAGTTATGTTTAGGATGAAATAATATCCTAATTACTTGAGGTATTACAGTACAATTTGCTATTTACTTATTGATGATGTATCCAGAATTCCTTTCCACTCCGGAGTATATTCTTTTACCAATTACTTGAAGTCATGAATCCGGCTCTAAGATACGTAGCATGCACTATAGACGTCTAAATATTTTATTAGCTTAGAGATTCATTTAAAGAGCATGGTTAGTTTTCATAATGGTTGAGTGGACTTAGACTTGGGACATTAGATGAAGTTTGGGTGCAGGTAGGTTTTATATGAAAACCGTATTCATTCTCCTATATGTTATGCGCAACTTTAATCAAAATTAATATGTTTTCTTGTTGTTTTATTTTGTTTTGTTTGTACTTTTTTTTTTTTTTGAGCTAAGTATGACTCTTTTTTCATTCCAGATAGTAGTATTGGACTGAGGTCTTTAATCTTGAGAATATTCTTTTGATTCGAGGACCTATAAAAACAGGCCACGTGTATGGTATATCCACTTCATGGAAGCATTTCTATTAACAGATTATGAGGTCTGCTTTTTGGTTTTTAGAGGATAAGAGTGGGTGTTGTGGTTTAACACTGGTAGGTAGCTGGGCACCAAACAGCCACTCTCATTCCTGCTGCTCAGCAGAATGGTGATAAAATACAATGAAAAAGCTCATGGGTTGAGATAAAGACAGGGAGATTGCTCATCAGTGGCTATCACAGACAGAACAGACTGTGCCTGGGAGAGATTAATTTATTGCCAATTAATAACAGCATTGAGTAGTAAAAGCTAAAAACAAACTAAAGCACCTTTTGCCCATCCACCTTATTCCAAAGTCAGAGCATTCTTCCATTCTACTAATTTCTGCATATGTATTAGGATGGATTACTTATACTTATTCCATTTCCGTTCACGAGCTTAGGCTGGAGTAGTTTTCTAGACATTTGGTTAAAAACAGCTTTGCTGCCATTTTTTGATAAAAAGAAATCTGTACAGGTTTGTTCTCCTGAGTCCTAAAATCTGCAACAACTAATTTGGGAAAAGCTGTGAAATCCTGTTTACTGAATGTAAGGCATAAAACTTGCTGCTTTTCAAGACATTTCTTAGGACATTACACAGTAGACATCATTATTGCTTTCTTCTGTCATTGCTGTGTTATATTCCATGCTTCTTGTAACGCCATTCTGTCCCTGGGGATAGCCTGCTACATTCCTTTTTTGTTGTTGTTTTTTTTTCTTTCCTTTTTTGGTTTGCCTCTGTACTCTTGTTCTCCTAGTTACTTCTAGCTGTAAAGGCTGACCAAAAAAGAATTGAATGATGGGTTTCCAGTGAGAAAAATCAGAGCTGTTGAACTAAAGGGCATAAGGCCGAGATTGTATCTGCAATTTCCCAAGCAACATAAAAGGAAACATGTTTTATGACAGTTTTGTTGCACACTTGAAAGGTTGTGTTTAGTTTGGAAAGGTGTAAAGGATGCTAAATGAGAAATAAACCATTATTCTGTAATACAGGTTTTAACAAATTCATACAGATTTAGCAAGATTTACCATACAAACGTAAACTGCAAAGTAAGATGTTAGTTTTCCTTCTGCAGAGGTAGTTTTCCTGGAATCTCATTTCTAACAAATCTTATGCTGTTTACACCTATAGTTTTTGATCAGCTGTCCATACACCAGCTGTCAGGAAAACACCAAGCTCAAAAGTTACTAATTAGATACACAGCGCAAAGGACACAAGCTGTTTGGAAAGCTCAGCAGTCTTTCCAGAGTTCACAGCATTTGAACAGTACCAGTTTTACTTTAACTAATGATATATTGTATAGCTTGTTTGGCAGTGCGGAATTTATCATAAATATCTCTCTTGTTCAGTTCTGAAGTCAGGTTAACAAATGTAATTACAGTTACTTGTCATCAAAGGTCATATTTTTCAATATAGAAGGAGATGCAATGCTTCTTAAATAGTTCCTTGATGAAAATTCCTATCAGCTACCCTTAAGAAGTAACTGTGATCATACTGTTTCAAAAGAGCTTTTCATCAAAGGTTAGAAATAATCTTTGGCATTCAAAAGACAGCAGTTCTTGCAAAGAAGACAAAGAGGCCACATTATCTTTAGAATCTGTGTGCCAGATTCTTTTTTTTTTCTTCTTTTTTTTTTTTTTTTTTTTTCTGACTCCCCAGAGAATCATAGAATCATTTAGATTGGAAAAGACCCTTAAGATCATCAAGTCCAGACATTAACTAACACTGTTAAGTCCACCACTAAACCATTTCCCTAAGTGCTACATCCACACATCTCATAAATACCTTCAGGGATGACAACTCCATTGCTTCCCTGGGCAGCCTATTCCAGTGCCTAACAACCCTTTCTGTGAAGTAATTATTCCTGATAACCTGTCTAAGCCTCCCCTGGTGCAGCCTGAGGCTGTTTCCTCATGTCCTCTCACTTGTCACCTGAGAAAGGAGACCAAAGTGCTACGAACTCCTTTAAGGTGGTTGTAGAAGACAATGAGGTCTCTCCTCAGCCCCCTTTTCTCCAGACTAAACAACCCCCTCAGACACTCCTCATACGTTTTGTTTTCTAGTCTCTTCACCAGCATAGTTGCTCTCCTCTGAACATGTTCCCACAACCCAAAACCTTTCTGGTACTGAGGGGCCTAAAACTGAACACAGTGTTCAAGGTGCAGCCCCACTGGAGCTGAGTACAAGGGGACAATCCCTGCCCTGGTCCTGCTGTCCACACTATTCCTGATACAAACCAGGATGCCATTGTCCTTCCTGGCTTCCTGGGCAGACTGCCAGCTCACGTTCAGCAGGCTGTCAACAAACATCCCCAGCTCCTTTTTTGCTAGGACAACTTTATAGCCACTCTTCCTCAAGCCTGTACTGCTGTATGGGGTTGTTATGACTAAAGTGTAGCACCTGGCATCTTCTGAAAGGTTTATTGTCTCTGAAGAACTTCATGTGTTGTGGTGGTTCTGAATCATGCTCTCATTTAATTATTCTGGTTGTGCTGTATAGATTCAGTTCCAAAATCCAGATGAGTTGGTATGAATCCATCTGTTCACTTTAGACTGGACCCCTCATGCATATTGGGAAGAATGACTTGTAATGACATATAAGGTACAACGACACAAATAGAACCCAGTTCTGCACAGCTTATAAGCTATCTGGTTTTCAGTAGCCCAGTTAGGGCAGGCGTGACCAATCACTTTATTGCTTGTAAATTCTGCAGTGATAATTCAAATGTTTCTTAATATAATGTATTCCATTCTTCTCTGCAGACATAACCTAACCTTAGTAGCCCTATTTAACATGCAGAGTTGATAAACTGTCAAAGCTGCCACAAGGTCACTCTCAGAATCTTCTGTTTATGATGTCATGTAGTTTTCTCTCAACCTCCAAGCCAACTGAATTTATTTCTAAACAGAGCATAAGCTTCACTATTTTGAATAAAGACTGCAGCAGTTGTTCTAAGTGAAAATATATGTACAGACAAGCCAGAAAAACTCCGGAATGGGATGATTTGCAGATATTTTCTTCTTCATAATGTCCAATAATGTACTGCAATTTATCTTAAAAAGTAGAGGCTTATTTGTCAGCAGACTTCAACAAAATTGCCACTGCACAAATGATCTCTCTTAGTTGATGATGTTCTAATTTTAATGGAAATATACCAATTCACTAGAAAGTTCCTTTAGTTATTTCCTTTGCCTGGAGTGGAGGGAAACAAAACATAACAAAACCAACAATAAAAATGGCCATCCTCCTCCCAGAAAATAGGACTGTCTGATTCTGAAGGATTTTCTGTTGTTAAACCATGAAAAAAGGGAATTCAAAGTATCTGGTCGCTAGTATGTGTTTAAAAAGGGGGCAAAGGGAATCAAAGCACTTTGACATGTCTTTGAAATGACAATGAAGAAATGATCCAGATAAATTTAGTTTAGACCGTCAAAAAGGAAACTGACTGAAATTTAAAGGTTCCAGCAAAAGAGTGAATCAGTTTTTGGTGGTTACATTATGATTTCTGAAATTTGGCTTTTGTCCTTGAAATTACAGAAGCTGTTCATCAAAGAAATGTCTATTCAAACTTGATCTACCTTCTTTATGAAATTTGGTTTGTGGCTATTACCAATATTATAAGCCAGTAACTGCATCTGAAAATTTTGCATGTTTTAGATGTTAAAGTTAGTCCCAACAGTCTGAGTTGGGAGGGTGATTACTTTCAGTACTATGACACAATTGAAAGAAGATAAACTGAAGTGTTCATCTTTGCTTCCCCAAAATGGGAGTGGGTGGGGTGCAGCACATGTTCATGTGGAGTTCATGGACTTCATAGGGGACACAGTTACTCCCTGAGTAAAATGGGCTTGATAGGTAATATCTAAAAGCTGTTTACAATACAGTTAGAAATTAACCAAAATTTAAACAAGATACAAAATGGTCCATCTAAATCATCTGTAATTCTGGAAACATTATACAAGATGTCATCTTGAAATTATCAATTTAAGTTGTCTTGTCAGCATTATTTGGAAAGAGAGCCAAGCCTAAGGGACAACACTGATGTGAATATGTGTAACTGCTTCTATTCTGAGCAGGTTACATGGTTCAGTTATTCACATCTGCACATAGCATTTGCTGGGTAGTCTTGGAGGAGTTACAGGTGAAAACTCCGTAGCTTCTGTTTGAGCACTGATACTATGAGCCAAAGAACAAAGTAGAGCTCATTTTCTCTTGATTAATTCATGTCCTTGTCCTCAACACTGTAGTTGCACAGACACTAACGTGGTATAAAATTGGCTAAGCAACAGGGTGTCTCCACATAAAGCAATCAGCATTGACTGACTGAATTCAAGTCCTCGTACTGTTAATTCTCTCCCTAGCTGGCTCTGCATTCAATCCTTTACTGCATCCCATAGAGTAAGATAAACAAGTCTGTTAATATAAACAGGATTATCATAAATATTTGTTTTAAAATATAGTTGAAAATAAACTGAAAAGAAAATGGCAATAAGTGGATGGTAAGAGTAATTGCTTATGAAATAATAAAAATTGAAAAAGATCAGTATAGAATGAGATTAGTAGTCTAAGGTAAAAATATCTAAAACTAATAGCGGATATTTCACACGAAGCCAAGGTTTTAATTATGGAATATGTTACTGAATGTGCATAATATTTTGAATACTTTGAATATTTTTGCATTAGTTTAAATGCTGAATGCAACATTTAAACATTTTTCAATAGCACAAGAACTATACTTCAAAGCAATTTTACTAAATGATGAAGTATACCTCATAAATCAGTTGAAGATAAACGTTTCTTTGCAAGGAATTTGCTGCCTCAGTTATGAATGTATGAAAAGTCTAGAATTCAGAAGTATTCAAGAGTGGAAGTCAATCCTGATAACTAGGTAAAGGTTGAGTAAAAGCATTTTTTGCTGTCACTGTAGTTAACCTGATTATGAATAGGCTCACAGACTGCCACTTGTAGCTACACTGGGTAAGGGATTAATGCTATTAACAGAGATGTTAACCATTGCAGAAACAATATAATATTTTGCCAAAACTTGTAAAGGTGTTGTCAGTTTTCTTTCCAAGAGCTACAGCCATCTAAAACTTTCTTATACTTGTAAATATAACTCATCATCCGTATGTACCTAATTTCACTGGACCTGATTTTTGGTCTGCATTATCCAAGATATTTCATAACTGCTTACATTACAGTATGGCTTCTGTTACAATTGGATTACGGATAATTTGTGGTATAATGTTCATCACGTTTTCATGACGTGACTTTCTATTCTTGAACAAGTAGTTGAATTCTGAGGATTGACACCTGAAATTGTTTCACATTACCATCATTTTTTTTCCTAAACTGTTGAATTTTGATGCTGTGTTATATAGTGTGTTATTCCCCTTCCCCTTTTCATGTATATTGGATTGTGAGAATATTATTTTGTATCTGTGACTTAATGACAACTTTATATAGGCTGGTAAAACTCATTTTCAACCTTCTCTTCCAGTCTCTAAGGACTTTTGCTTCCTGCCTGCTTGCTTGCTTTAAGCATGTGTCTAAAATTGCTTTCTTTCAACTTGAGGTTTTGATTTGGAAGTTAGGTCCCCTGCATTTGCTCTCTCCCTTCGTTGTTGTGACCAATTTCTTAGGCCTGTTTTTCTTATATATCTTTTGACAAGTGATGCTATGATTTGGCCTTTGATAGCAGCAAATTTTAGATAACTGTAGGCAATAACTGCTTGTTTTTATGATTTACTCTTTGTGCTTTTCTTTGATAGCTTAGACTAGGCTTTTTCTTTTCTTTTTTTTTTTTCTTTTTTCTCCTCTGAATCAGTGGATGTAAAATTGAAACTAACACTTACAAACACATGAATGTAATTTGAAATGATGTGCTTTGTGGTCAGCTGTGGTGGTTTTAACTTGCTGGGCAGCAGGTGGACTCCACCACAACTGCGCTCTCACTCTCCCTCCTCAGAAGAAGAGGGGAGAAGAAAGTATGCTGGAAAGAAAAAAAGAAAGCTCATGGGTTGAGATAAGGATAATTTAATTATCCCACATTGCTTTCCATGTATTATTTCCTTTCTTCAGACAATGAAATATATCAATGAACTGTTCTTTATGGCAAACCTGATTGTTAAAATCAGGGATTCAGTAGAAATGTAGTTTTGGTGACCTCTGTGCTGTCACAAGGCTTAATGGGACAAAATAAAATAATAATTATGAATAATAATAATAATAATAATAAAACTTTACAAGAAAGTTGATTCTTTCAACGTGTTTTCTAGTTTCTTTAAATGTTTTTCACTTTTATTGATCTCTTTACAAGACCCATTCAAAAAACTTCCATTGAAATTAAGTCCAACTAGTGTAGGGATTTAAGCCTGTGTATTGCACACATCCAGCCATTCCTAGGTGCCAAGCTGTGAAATGAAGCTGTCTCTTCTTTTTCTGCCTTTTTGTAGGAGTCTCAAATTCAAAAATTAGTTTGAATAGAAACCTGAAACTGTTCCAACTTTTCTTGGAGTGAAAGAAAGCGTAAAGGGTTTTGATCAGGCTAATATTTATGAGATTAGATCACGGTTAACTAGACTTTTATAAATGATTGATGTATTTAATTACTTTACAGATAAGTGAAGATCTGAGGAGACAGGAATGGACAATGTGTGTTTACAAACATAAATCTTTTATTTTTCTTTAAATAAAAACAAAACAATTTGCATCTAGAGACCAGAGGGGGAAATACTTCATTTCAAAGAAAACCATCTGGTTTTTCTTTTTGGAAGGAACTTATGTGACTGCAAACCCCTCTTATAAAACTTCACAAGGAAGTGGAATCTTGCTCTAAAAAAAATAAAAAATAAAATTAAAAAAATAATAATCCAAACTCCGAAACATCTTAAAGTGTGTGTGTGAAAATATCAAGTGGTTTCAACAAATATTTTATTACATAATATGCTCATCTTTTACACTATTTTACATAATGTCCAAATTATTTCTCCCTTCTGTAACACTGGAGACAAAGGCTCCAAAGAGTGCCTACATTCATAGACTGATGTGTGGGCAGAAGAAAAGCGTGTAATTTATTGTGTCGGGGTATGAACTAGCAGTGATAGAAGAAATAAGCTAATTGTATTTATTTCTGCATCCCTCTTCAGAGGCAATGATGAACACACACGAATACTATTTTTAGATATTTAGACGTGCAGAATGTCTCTTACTTTCTAGGTATGATGCCTAAAAGGACTAAGGAGACCTAATCTGTTTCTTGGAGTATGTCACTTGTGTAAAGTGAATTTTCTCAGAGATTTATTATTTTGACAATATAATTCCATAAGATAAATCATAAGTAAGAATCAATAACAGATTTTAATTGTTTTAAATTGCTATGCACAACACAAAATCAGCATAAGTTGAGTTTGGGGATGTGAATTACTAGTGATCTCCATGATACAGATGACTTCCCTTATTATGAAATATGTTTAGTTTGAGACACGGGCATTTTTTAACAAAGAATGCAACAATTCAATAATACAAGCCATAATGTTGACATTTTATTTATATATATATATATATATATATATAAATATATATATATATATATTTTACCTTAGCTTTTGCAGAATTCAATTCTTTCCTGATGGAACAAGCAATACTTTTCTGGGTTGTACATGACAATAAAAATCAGTCATTTATATGTTTCTATCTCAAATTTTGTCAGATGAGTTGAATTTAATTTGATCTATGCGTGAAATGTTTGTCTAATTTGCAATACGTATGAAAGCTAAAGTCTATTTCTGCCCTGAAAATTATTTATTGTAATTAATGAAAGTGCTAGCATTTAGTTTGTCTTCCTTAAGATATGTTTCAGCCCTTGTTTTTGAAAGAAATGTCTCAGCATTTTATTTTTTTTTTAAACTGAGCAGCAAGCACACAGGTTTTTAAGAGAAATTATATGCATATGTAGGGACAAGAATTGAAAAGAAATTTGTTCTACAACTTCTGCTGTTACTTCTTTTTTGTACCTTTGTCAAAAGTGGCAGTATATACTACTTGTATAGTGTGGCATACAACTGGATACCAATGTTTTGACTAATGGATATGTATATAGTAAATGAAGTATACAAATGTATTATGTTCTGCTTATACTGATGTGAAATTCAGTTGAGATTTTGATCGTGTCCTTGCTGACACTGGGTAACTGTTTTTTTTTATTTAGATGGCTGCATAAGAAACAACACCAAAACTACAGTTCTTCCTCCATTCCCCAGTGTTTCTGCTTTAACACAAAGAACAAGTAGATGGTAACTGACTTAGCAAATATGGAAATCCAGCATACTTTAAAGCACTTGCTTGAAAGCTGAAAGAGGAAAAATCAATAAAGAAATGAGAAAGTTGCCATTTCTAGTACTCCATTAGCTGCTGCTTTAATAAGATCTCATTAAATAGAACTTAAGAGCTGAACAAGGTGCAATTAAAATCAGCAAATTTCGCAAATTACTAGTTAAGCCTGCAGTTTTCCAGTATGTCATGTATCAACAGTTTAAACATAGCAGAATGAAATAGTCAATACGTTAAGCACCAATGCATGTGACTGGGTAGATTGCTATTGATTTTGGTGGAGTTTAGGACAGGCTTTAGTAACCAAAAACAGCAGAATTGGTCAGCTGAAAATGAATGATGGTGTAAGCCATATTTGCTCATTCACTTCATGTTAGAGAAAGAGTAAGGAGAGGAAAAGATTAAAAAGCAGATGCAGCAATGCTTGGAATTCTTGGTATGTTGCTTTAGTTCAGTGTAACATTCAAGTAAGGACAATGTCCTGTGTTTGAGTAGAATGAAGAGAATGATTGACTTTTATTTCCGCCAGTTAATTAGCAGTCATGTTTATTAGAAGAATATAGGATGAGGAGCCTTAATTCTTAAGAGGGAAGTGAGAGGAATCACAAATCCGTAACTTTGATATTATTAGCTAGAGAGCAGCTCTGCAGAAAGGGATCTTGGGGTGCTGGGTGACAGCAGGCTCGACATGAGTCAGCAGAGTGCCCTGGTAGCCAAAGTGACAAACTACATTTTGGGATGCAATAAACACAGCATAGCCAGCTGGCCAGAAGAGGAGATTCTCCCGCTGTATTTAGCATTAGTGCAGCCTCACCTTGAAAGTTGTGTGCAGTTCTGGGCCACACAATATAAAAAGGATGTTAAGGTCCTTGAAAGCATTCAGAGGAGAACAACAAAGGTGGTTAAAGGGCTGGAGGGCATCTCCTGTGAGGAGAAACTGAGGACCCTTCGGTTGTTGGGTCTGGAGAAAAGAAGGCTAAGAGGCTACTTTGTTGCTCTCTATAACTTCCTGAGGAGGGGAAGCAGAGAGGAGGTTCTGGCCTCTTCTCCCTGGGAACTGATGAACTGGTGGGAACAGCACAAAGCTGTGCTGGGGAGGTTCATACTGGGTGTTAGGACAAATTTCTGTACTGAGAGGGGGGTCAAACACTGGACCAGGCTTCCTAGGGAAGTGGTTGATCCCTCTTTGTGTTCAAGAGGCATTTAGATAATGCCCTTAAGAATATACTTTTGGTTAGCCCTAGAGCTAACTTTTGGTTAGGTCCCTTCCAACTGAACTATTCTATTCTATTGTATTCTATTCTGTTCTGTTCTATTCTGTTTTTATAGTGTTAAAATTTATTTTAGAAATGTAATTTAGCACATACTAACCAATTCAATGCCTGCTTTTTGTTGCTGTTTTTTGGGTTTTTCCTTACGTAAGGAATTGTTTACTAGTTAGCTGGAACTGCAGGCATCTGACCCAGGACTTTGTGTTCCCTTTTTGGGTGCTGTGGGACTAAAATAATATATATTAGAGAACCTGCCTTTTGAGACACTAAATCCTTTATTGGATCTAGCTTATGGGTTCACTGTAAGATAGAGAAAAATAGGTACAACAGACAAAGGGAGAAAAGTGTGAGGAAAGGGAGAAAAAGGATGATAAGCAGCAGCTGGGCATTTCTACTCATTTATTAGGTGTGTTGCTTGAGGTTGGCATAGTCAGAATTTTTTTCTGTTGTATTGACAGATTCCTTTTTGTATTTTGAAACATGATCAAAAGCTGAAAATTTATTTGAAGAAAATATAAAGGAAAGTTGAATCTATAACTTTACTTTGGCTCTTTCTTGGTTTTGTCAGGGCATGACTTGACATTCAGCTAGATGTTTAACATCTTTGTTGCAGGTTTATATAACAGCTAATTCTAGACTCTTCAAATCTAATGAAATTGAAGACTTTTTTCAAGTAATGCTTATTTTTTAATCCATATTGTTTGCTAATTACTTTAATTCTCCTTGCTGAGAACACAATTGGAAATGTTATTCCCACCATACCTCATTGTTTTGTGTGTTTTATGTATATAAACATATACAAAGATCATTACTGTTAGGCACTACTGTTCCAGCACTGTGGGGAAAAATGAGTCTTTCAGCTCTCTTTTCGTGGTGGCTGTTATCCAGCACCAAATGTGAATGTGCTCTTGAGAATGAGGTCTCTTCCATCCCCTTTGAATGTCATGTTTTCTTTCATCTTCAGAAATGTACATGGAGATCTGAATATAATAAAAGCAGTATGTCAAAAACTGTGTGAACAGTAACACATTAATTTTGAATTTCAGAATTAGTATTGTTTGACTTTGAATTAATCACATGGTGACTATTGAGTGCAAAATAGGTTTTAGTGTAATTTTAAAAACAATTTAGAGTTATGATATGTACTTAAAATATTAGATTATTTAAAACCATTGTTTTGTGTCAGGAACCAGTTACCTTTTTAAAAAATAAACAGACAAAACCCAGTATGCTATGGATTTAGCTACCCATAGTACATAATACATGGCTAATCTTATTTGTCTAAATGGAAATACTTTTACAGTTATGAAGGTAGCTATACCTGCTTTAATGTCAGTCTGGGTTTTATGAATTCCAGGGAGATAGTGGGCTCCAGGTCTTTTCTGAGGCTGCTCTTGACTTCATTTTACTTCTCTAAGCTTTGCGCATGTGTACAGACCTAAGTGATGATGGTGAGGTTGCCGAAGGTTTTCACCCCTCAGTTTCTCACTGAGTACAGCTTTGTGCTCTCTAGTTACTGATAGAATTGGTCATGTGTATTTCTCATGAAATTAATGTCAATAAGAAAAATCAAGCTAGTATATTAAGAAAAATTAGCAAGATTTTTCCTACCTCTGTCAAACTAAAGTTACCTGAAATATATTCTACTTTTACACATCACTTATGATATTTTCTGAGGGGTGTGGGGGGGGAAATGTTGTTTACTGAGAAACAGAAGAATAAAGATTTAATTTGTTTCTTTTTACAAGCAAAGCTGTAGTTTGTGCTAATTAGAGCAGCTGGCTTACAGAGCCTGCCTTAAATCCCAGAAGAAATCAGGAAAAGAGGCTCATTTTAAGTATTTCTTAGTCTCCAAGGTTTTAAATTAAAACCTCTTTTGGTTAATGAGAAAGCTTACCAGTTCAGTTGATATCCGGCAGGAGGACTGACAAGGAATTCTTTGCTATTCGTATTTCCTTCAGAGCATGGCCTTTTGATTTAGAAAATGTATCAGTCTAATAAACTGTGACCAACAGTACTTGAAAATTTATTGGAGAAGTCAGAGGTCTCCGATAGGTGCCTGCGTTTAGAGGGAGGCGGAGTATGGAGAAGCTATGGAAACAGTAAAAGAAATGTTTGTTCTCCCGCAGGTCTTTTAGCAGAGATGAATTTCAACCAAAAGTAAAAGTCTCCACTTTGTTGGGAGATGTATTTGAGTGTCCTGTTTGATGCTAACACTAGGCCTGCTTTTAATCTGCATTATTTTGCAGCCTAGGTTCAAATCATAACTGATTTATATTTCTCTTTCTAATCTTCTGTAGGTATTTGGCAGGAGGTTTGTTGACTCTCAGTCAGTGAGACCTTAGTTATACTGCGTAATTAGAATCAATCCTGTATTCTGTAGAGCATGGAAAGAAAGAGGTAGATTGCTGTTATATGAACATTTCTTTAACTCAGTTTGTATACAAATAGTCTATTTCCTATCTTTCCTAATGGTGTTTTTAAAATTCATTATTTATATCTCTAATATTTATTATCCCTTGTTCTACTTTATTGATAGGGGCAACATTTCATCAATATAAGTAAAGCACTCAAAAAAACAAAAAACCATGACTTTGTAAATGACTTTCTGGTGATTGTAATCAGTATTCTCTTGCTTTGCAGTTGTTTCAATAACTAATACACAGCTGTATTGATTGCAAAGTTTAAGCAGGCATAATTGCCTTCTAGGTTAATGAATTGTACCCACAGTGAGTTTGTGAGTGTGCTGTAGGTGTTTGGAATGAGTCTGAGTCAGTGGGCAGCTCACAGTCAAGCTGGTAATTTATTGCACAAAACCGGGTAACGTTCCTATTTCTGACTGAAAAACTAAGGAAGAGAAAGAAGCTATGGAGTTTGTGGACGTCTTTCATGTGTGGGATAGGGTATAAAATTTGGCAGGTTTTTTTTTTTTTTCCTAGTTTTGTTCCCATTAATCTTGAAGAAGAAGGATGGCTTCATTAGATACTACTTGTAACAGTAGCATTATTATTGCAAAAGCTGAGTTTGTTTTGGGTTTGTTTCTGGAACATACCATGAGGCACTGAATTCTTACTGAATCCTGAAGCCTATGAAGAAGTTCCAGTGGGCACTTCTGAAGAGTTAGCTACGTTAAGAAACTTCCAGGATCACCAAGCTTTCTGTCAAGTTAGCCACTGGGTGATGTTTTCAGTTCGTAAGGAAAATAAAGGGTAGTAGTTAAATATTTTTCTCTAATATTTTTATGTTTTTTTTTTTTTTTGCAAGTATTTGGGAGTTTTACTAAAATTCCATTTTTATTAAAAACAAAAACAAAATTAATAGAAAGAACAAGATCTTTGTTCTTTCTTAATTGGATCTTAAGTGAATTGCATGGTAAAGCTTAGATATATGGATGTATAAATAGCTCCATCTGTCACCTTGGCGGTGTTATTTAATGTAAAGCTCACCATATATAAATGGGCACATTTTCCTTTTGCTTCTGAATT
Source organism: Cygnus olor (assembly GCF_009769625.2). Classification (NCBI taxonomy): domain Eukaryota; kingdom Metazoa; phylum Chordata; class Aves; order Anseriformes; family Anatidae; genus Cygnus; species Cygnus olor. The sequence continues at coordinate 12,433,457 of NC_049181.1, read as the reverse complement.
TTGCAAAAGATATCAAGGCTGAAAACCCCATGTGAAGAGTTAATGTTAGTGAATGTTGGGTTAGGAATTTAAAGGTATCTCTAAACTGACCTGCAGGTAGCCATGAAAATATTTCACTCCCTATGTCCTCTTTTTACTCTGTATGATTCTGCCTTCATTTTTCATGTTTCAACATAGTTAAAATATAAAAAGGTTAAAATATTATTTGAGTTTTGCTTAAGTTTAATAAGGCTTTCTATTCATTTTTAAAAAGTCTCCTAGGCCTTGAATTCTGATTGTGTAAATATTGCTTGGTGATAAAAATTACACTGTTATTGCTTCTGAGTTTTTATTTGAAACTTTTTATTATGAATAGCTTGATTGCAATGTAAACGTCTGGGTACTCGTACTTGTCAGCCTCAAACACTAAAAAACCTTTAATCTGCTGACAAAAACACGGGCTAAAAACAGCCTTTGAAATACTGTGGAAAGAATTTATTCAACTAGTGAAAAGAAAAATGTCAGGTTTGTCTTGAATCATGAAAGTGAAAATTAATGAGAGTTGCTACATATGTAAATGCATTGCTTCAGATAATTGTAGTAGAGATCTGCCCTCTTAGCCTTCAAGAGGGAGAAAAAACACAAAACTTGTTTTAGTAAATCATTAGGGGAAGCACATCAAGTGGCTAGTAATGGGTAGAATAGGAAGAACGTTTTAATGTTAGGGCCAAATTTACCTTCATCAGCTTAACTATATCAGTAAAATAAACTTACCTAGCAGCAGTGTTGTCAATAATAAAATTACACGGATGCCTTAAGGAGAGAGCTGTGACTATACAACCTAAAAACCACTGTAGGCATTTGAGTATCAATTTCTTTTCCTAGTTAAAACTACAGTAATACTTGTAAAATCTTCTGTGGATTGTTGTGGTGGTTGTTGTTGTTTTGTTTTCTAATTGCTTGTAATTTTGTGGCTTAGATAATTGAGGTTGAGATCGCATTTCAGTTGCAACCAAATGCTACATTACCTGATAGCAAGATCATAGCTTAAAACCAGCTACAGAATTTTGAAAAATCAAAATGTGTTCTTAATTGCTTTAATCACCCACAGATTTTCCTAGAAGTAATCAGGGCTAATGTCAGAAATTATTCCAAATTAGTATAAGGAAATCAAAGGCCAGAAGCCACAGCATGTGAGCTGGACCAGAATGAACCAATGATACTGCCACTGTGGGATGCAATACTAAAACCCTTATGGCAGTGGGTTAGTCAGGTTGCACAGATACTTACTGAGGGAAGTTGCACAAAACCTGAAAGCAATAGTACTGCTGCAGGAGTGTGTCAGTTTACCTTTCAGAAACAGATGTTGATACCAATGCTGCATTATGTAGCTATATTGTTTCCACAGACAAGATATATTATGTTCTCAAATGTAATCTGATTCTATAATCTAAATCTCCATAGTGGAAATCCATCAAAAAAAAAAAAAAAAAAAAAAAAGAGCTAATATATCAGAAATAAACTCACAGGAGTGTTCAGTGACATTAAGAATGTCAACTTCCTTGCATGAAAGGAGGAACTCATGCTTGTGCTATCCCTGCAGATCTGACCATGTGCTTTTTTTAAAATGATGTCTCTTTGTCTGAAATACTTGCATTCTGTTGAATGCTAGAGAAGGCACTGCAGGCATTGCACACTTGTTTTTGATATTGCAGGAAAGCCAAAGGAACAGAAGAATCCTTAAATACACTGAGGGATCTCAGTATGCGGTATGCCTAAAAGTACATAAAGATGCTTTTACTTTTAAATATTAAAGTATCTGTAATATTAATAACAGATGTTACATCAAATTTTAGATATTGGCTCATTACTTACTATAACAAAACTACTTATTGTAAGTGCTTCCATTTAAATTAATATTTGGCTTCACTTTCTGAAAATGATGACAGACTGACAATCCCCTTTCTTCTTTGGCCAAATGCAATATTGCAATTTTTTTTGTATACGTAGTATCATAAAGACCATAAAAAATGATAGTATAAACAATATCAATGCTTTCCCTATGACCAAAGTTGCTTCTCAAAAATATCTGCTTGCAATACTTGCAATATTCAGGCAGAAAACAAGCTTAAGAATTGTTCTGAGCTATAAGTGGAATATTAGTTCTGAAATCTGATTGTGACAATTTGGCTGTCAGAGATGCCTATTTTACTGCTAATGCATTTGATTTGGGCTTGTGGACAAGGCTTGCATAGGTTTTTAACTGTTTACTCTTCTCTGACAGCTGACCGAACAACTGCAAGTCCATTAGGATCCAGGTTACCTGGATACCCTTTGCATTCTCCTAGAAATGACTAAAACATGTTTGAAAAATTACCAGAACAAAAAGCTATTCACTATTAAATTTCCTATGCCCTACATTATCAGTAATTGTGGCACTGTATTTAAGCATCATTTTTTAATAAGCTGCTTCATTTCTCAGTTGCTTTTAGTTCCTGAGAAAGCGTTTTGGAGACTTTTTTTTTTTCTTTAAATCCTAATGAATGGTGCCTATCACATTATTATCTGCTTTTTTATGCAATAGTCAATTCTACTAGGCTTCCTGCTTCAGCTCAACTGTAGCTGAAGATTTTTTTCTGCACAAAATACATTTATCTTTGCACATACATTTTTTTATGTTCAGATGCACAGTATCTGAGCGTAAAGTAACTTGCACAGAATGGCTGAAAAGCCATTATTTCTTTAGTATTTTCTATTAAAAACAATTGCTTCTTGTGTGCACCTATTCCTACCATGCCCTTGAATTCCCTGGGGCTACGGAGTTTTTTGACTTGTATTACTTTAACTCTGGGTTTAGCATTTGATTATTTTTTTTTTCCTCTAACTCTTCAGGGGGAGAGGTTTCCTGAAAGTAGATGTAATTCCCTCCCATGCTTATCAAAACCCTTCACAAAAATTCCTTTTGGAAGGGACAAAAAATCTAGATTAGATCTGTGTTGAATATTGGAAAAGTCTGAAAATCTGGAATTCAAATTTGAAATGAGAATTCACTGTTTTAAAAAGCATAATAATTAACAGATATAAAATCATGAATGGATGGATTTTTTTTATTACTATTATTTTTTTCCCAGTATGCAAAGAAAAACATTTGAAATTGAAAACCACCACCTGGACCACTTCACAAGCAACCCAGTGTTAAATGAAGCATATATTCAAAATTCTACTACAAAATTGTTGTGCAGCGTTTTGACACACAATGCTGTTAATGTTAAAAATTCCTGAAGATTTAAAGGAGAGTTTCTCTCTCTATATATATGAATAAAATACTGTTGGCATACTAGTGCATATGAATTTGAAAGAATCATCTAGTATTGTGCTTCAGGTTATAATCTACAAACCAGCTGAGGTCCAGGAAGAAAAATTTCCATGTTACAGAGTGATGATAATTTTTATAGCCTCATTATATTTGAAATATTCAGTATAGTTGTGTTAATTATAGAACTGGAACAAGATGAGATGCTGGGATAATGCATAATTAAAGTTCTTAATGTTTTCAAGGTCCACATATGTGTGGAAAAGGTATTTTGTCAGAAGTGTAAAATTAAGGAACTTGTTTGTTCTGAATATGCAGAACTGTACAGTTCAACAACCCTTACGCCCAAATGTAAGCAAGTATGAAATATGCATGCAAGTGATGAATTAAATTGAAAACGTATTTATGACTTTCAGTCTCTTAAATAAACTTTGTGTAAGGTTAACACTAATCATTCTACATCATAGGCTTAAGTGCTATAAGGAACCAAAGACAAAGCTTTAAATAAATTAGCACAAAATTGGCCTGGTTAAGATTTTTTTTTCAAGCTTTTGTTAGACATAAAAGCAAACAGAGGTTTACCAGGACTTGTAAAGAAACCTTTTATCAGATTCCTGCCAGAGGCAGGACAGTGATCAAATATAACAGATTTGCATTTTTGTCAAACAAAGCTAGAAGGTTGTGAATTATTAGAAAGTAATTACAGAAAAGCGATGAAAGAAGTAGGTGAAAATAACCTGGTTTCCACCAGCTGAGGTCTCTGAAATTTGAAAGTTATTATTACTGGAATATTGTGCACACAGGCAAACCACTGCTAGTAAAACGTGAGCTTCTAAAGTGGAAGATACTATGAAGGTGCTTTAATTTATAATTAATGCAGTGCAAGTGCAGTAGCATGTGAATTCTTTCAGACTACTGCAGAGCTAGTGATCTATAGAAGACAGTGAATTTAATCTTGGAAAAGCTGAACGCTTTTCATTGGACTTACAGATCAATGCCTGTTCATAGATATCATCACAATCTTTTTCTATTTAATTCTGTGATAAAGAATTAAGCTCATATCAGCTGATGGAAGGAATCTCGCATTGGAAAGTAGTTCTTCAAAAGGTTGGATTTAGTGTGATTGTTTTGTAGTTGTAGGAGAAAACATGCAGGAAATACCATTTAATTTATTCCAGGAGGATTTCAGACTGAAGTATTTAGAGATCTCTGGTAGTGTTCCTGTGTTTCTATCTATCTACGAGTAGGTAGTGGTTATTGACAAAATGTAAAGCTTGCAGCTTTAAATGTTGGTGCTTAAATGTTGGTGCTTCATTTTAAAATCAGAAGTTACAAAGAAAAAGGGGTAAAAGTTCAAAAAGCTAGGATGCTTTGTCCCCCTAAGTCCCTATTCAGTGCTTGTTAGGCAGAGGCCATCGTATGCAGAATAATACTATTCAGTGGCCTTTAAATATACACGCATAGTCATTGCAGGTGCTGGTTGCTTCTCAGGCTCAAATTTTAAGGGGGGTTGGATTCGGTACTAAAAAGCATCAAGCAGTTGATTTCTGTGGCGTGTAAATGGAGACATTTCTGAAAGGTAGCCCGTAACTGGAAAGTTGCATAGCAAGGATTCCACAGTCATCGTTTGAAGAACTGAAATGAGGCTTTGTCCTTGGGATGCTGGTATGACTCAAGATAGAGCATCAAAAATTGAGGCAAAGGTGACATTTAGATTCACAGTATCTGTAAAAGTCACAAACATTTTAAGTACCTGGAAAATTCTTTAATAACCTTGCAAACTAAGGGTCACTTTAGTGAGGTTTTTAATAGGTCCTGTATCATCTTTTCAACATGTGTTGTCATGAAAGCAGTGCTCAAATGACACTTGTTGGCAGCCTATACTGAGTGTTGCTTTTCTTAATTGAAACCTGGAAGAACTGTACTGAAAAAAAAAAGCTGGTTAAGTAATGAACGCCACTCAGGGACCTCTAGGAAAATTTACACTATCATGGTTTTCAGACACTTTAATATTAGAGAGAAAACTAAAGTGTCCTTTTATGCTCTTGTGCGTGGTTTCTCTCTTTCTCTCCCTACAAATCTGCATCTCTACCTTATTTCAGTTCTGTCAACATTTTGTCAGTAGAAAGACATTATACACCTAAAAAAAGTGCAATGATGATGCTTTTATTTCTAGCCACAGCGTGGAGAAAAAAAATCATGAACCAAACTTTTTTTTCTTTTTGTCCTTGAGATCTAAATCCTGTGCTAGCTTGGAAATACATATTTATGATTTCTCAGAAATTCTGTATGACTCAAACTCTAGGGCAGAAATAAAACTGAAAAAACTTAAATTATTATAGCATTGATTGAATATCAGTAAAAATCTAATAGAATAACCTGTATCTTTTAAAGAGAAAATGGAGAAAAATATAAATTACTCTAATAGGCTAAGATGACAGCTAATTTTTAATGATTTTGTTCAATTTAAATAATGTTTAATTTAAATTTCTTTCATTTTGATGCTTGTGCTTTTCTAACTGCAAGGCATCACTGAAAACATCTTCTTCTGTGACTTTCTTATGGTGCTGTCAGTAAACTGGCTGTTCTGGAACTTTAAAATATGTTGTAGCTGTTACTATGCAGGAGGATTTATTGAAGTGGATGTGAACTGGAATATCAAATTCTGTTGCAAAATTCCTCATTAAGAGGGTAACAAAGCTAATGATCCCTATTGACTCAGGTTTATTTCAAATGCCTAAATGAGTACTTGGATAATAAATCATTTCTGTAATGTAACAGAATTCTTGTAATTTGAAGAACTTAGTGTTAGATATGCTTTTGTTTGCATATATACTTCAAATGATATGATTATATTAGATGAAGATAAGTAGTTGGTAAATTATCTATGATGTTTGGAGCTCCTTAATAAAGGAACATTACAGCAGATTAAATATGAAGTGAAAAAGGTTTTTCAGTCTAACTATGCTAGAAAGCTGCTCATTTCTTGAACTATGTAGCGTATTTTATTACCTTTGGTAACATAAGGGAGAACAGCTATATATATATATTCAAAAACCCTGGAGTAATTTATTTGGATTACTGTTTTAAAGAATCAATTTCAAGGCTTTTGAAATTATCTTGTTGTCCTGCCTTGATGTTTTGTTGGAAGAGGTAGGGAGCTACCTACTTGAAGATGAGGGTAGAAACTTGCAAAACTAAAGGAAAAGAAGGTAAGACATCTGACAGCACACATTCTCATCCTGAATGACTTTTCCTTCATGTCAGGAGAGAGGAGCTTTGAATAGACTGGATGAGCAGAGCCTAGTGAAACCAAACAGAATACTTTTTATGATGTTAGAGGGCTTTGGATCTATCAGTTGTCTCTATATGGCCTTTTTCTTCTTATAAATCAATAATATGTTGTTCTGGCATATTTTCAAACATTACCCTTAAAATAGTTGCTTTTTCATTGAACAGCCTATTTACAGCAGATCAGAATATTGCTAAATTGTATAACTTCGCTTTAGGATGTTAATTTGCATCAGTAGGTCCCAGTTTTGTAAATATAATAGATCTTCAAAATTAAACTTGATCTCCTTAAGCTCTACTTCTTGATTTCCTAATAGTTAACCTGAGTCTCTGTAGAGATTAATTTGCCTTATGTTTCAGTACAAATGAATTGCAAATGAAATGAGGATTTAATTAGAAGAGAACAGCCAAGCATGCTGACTATACTGAGGCCTGGGAGAGGGATATTTAGTTTTAAGTAACTCTTCATAACAGAGTTCATCATGTGATGTGCAAGTAAAATAAATCTGAATAAAGAATGCCGTATTCTAGATCAGTTTCTGTCTGTGAAAAGTGTAGAAAGTGAATGTGTTACTTTGCTTTGTTATACAAAGTTGTAGTATTTGCTTCAAGTTCTGTGGTGGTGTTTTTGTTTCTGTACTTTTTGTTACACAAAAGTAAGCTGCCTGAAGTACTGCCTATGATATTCCTTGAGCAAAAGAAAAACTCAGAGCTGCAAAAGTGGTTAAGACAACTACCTGCTTCTTTCTACTTCAGCTCTCAAAAATAACTGGTAAAGAACTCACACTTTTGCATCATTGTTGAGCTTTGCAAATTTTGTTTTAAATTTTTAGCACATGTACCATCATGATGCATTAAGTGCATCAAAAAATAAAATAACTACTTCTCCTCTAGGCAGATTTTTAATTGTTCAGAAAACAGCCATTCTCTCTTAATTTTGAAGTAAAGTAGACAAAAGGACACAACTTTAATATGCCTGGTTTAGGAGTATTTGTTCTTGGTAGAAATATAATCTTGCTAGTTATATTTAAAAACTTTAACAATCTTTTCCCTTAATTCGGAACTAGCACTTCATTCAAGATTAGCTCATCTCTCTCTTCCTTTTTTTTTCTTCTTTTTTTAATTTCTAATTTCACCCATTGTTAGGCTAAAAAAGGTGTTCTTATGAAAAACTGGGTCAGAGTTAGGCATACATATGGAGCTCTACTCTTTCCAAATTTTTGTGATTGCCCTAAAAGGCAGAACAGAACTAGGAGGGAGCAAACCAGAGATGACTGTTGAGCCAGATGAGTGTTTACTGTTGGAACCACTGCTACTTACTACTTTACCTTTCCATGCCAGACAGATTGGTAGTATAAAAAAGCATAAATGTTATGCTTATTTTTGTTGTCAATGAAACTGAGTTGATGCTATGAATTTTTGATGTGAATCCCAAATCTTAGTAATACAGGAAGTTGAGCTGCAGGTGGGAATATATAAATTGTTCCTTCTTCTGTGTAATTAATTCATGTGTCTATGATTTTAGAGAACTAAAATAGGAAATCCTACACAATGCAGAAAGCAAAATGCTACCAACTTGAAGTTTCAAGTAAATCAAAATTTCTGGTTATTGTAGTGTAAACTTCAGTTTGTTTTTGTGACTTCATCTTGACTGTTAATTTCTACATTAAATGCATGATAATAGGCCTTGCATAAATGTCGTGTCCTGGGTTTGAAAATTAAAGCGACTTCATGTATTGGAATATTTTCTGAAGAGAGAGTTGTTACTATTTCCAAAATCTGATGAATGGGATTACAAGCAAATTTTGTGGTATTATCTAAAAGTTATCTAATTATTTTGGCATTCACAGTTGTTGAAATATTCTAGTCCCTTATCTTTAGTAATTTCACTGAAAAGGAACATTTGTGCTAAGAAAATTAAATCTTTATTTTTTCTCTTGAAATAATTTGTCACTGAAAAAAATGGGGGGAGGGGAACGGGCTGGGGGGAATATTTTGTAAAGGTTAATCTATGGATATTTTTTTTCTATAGAAGGGTGAAATACCTGATACAGCACAGTTATAGCACGTTCTCTGGGATCAATCTGACCCTATCTTTTCAAGTTCCAGGATATTAAATCTTGGTGTTACATAAGCAATGCTGTAGTACAAAGAATTGCCAGTAACATGAACAGAAAGTCTTTGTTGATGCAGTTTATTAAAGCTAATCCAACCTGACACCACCTTGTGTCATATTTAATTACTCTCAGGTCTAGCAGCAATTGTGAGTGAAGCCCCTAGGTTAAAATTCATTTTCAATTTATTTTTTTGTTGTTGCAAATAAATGCTGAGAGATTTTGTAGGATTTCAGAATGTTTGTAGTTGAGCAAAACATCAAAGATTGTGTACATGAATGTGCTTAGATCTTGGATGTGTCTTAGATGTGGATGTAGTCTGGGCTGGGGGGAGTAAGGGGGTAGGGGATGCATGCAAAGAGGGGTAACTGGCAACCCACAGAATTTCAGACCTGAGAGTCCAAAAGAAAATATCTCCAACTTTGTGTGTAATCTGTGTCACTGAAGTATACTCAAGGGGAAATCTTATCTCCAAAGCACTTTTTCCCCATCTTTTTAATTGGATCTGGCAGGAGAGGAAGATTCTTTTCAGGACTGGAGGTGGGCAGTCTAGTTCCTAGAACTTCATTAAATATGTTATAACTTGAGGAGAAATTTTAGTTGATTACCCACAAAGCTAGCAAACCTCTATTCTAATGAAGATAGAGGTTAGGCTTCCTTTCCATTTTGTTTTACTTGAAAAAGCTAACCTGAAAAGTATGGCTATGTAAGATGCTAGTTTTGAGCAGTCAAGGGGTTTACTTTCCATCGGTTCAAAGTGCTTAATTCATATTTGGACTGTTTTTTTGTTTTTGTTTTTTAATTATTATTTGATGTTTTTAATTGCGGGAAGATGAGCATTATGTCCCTTCTGGAGCTACTGCTTCAGTAGCATGTGTAAGAAAAGGCCAAAGAAATTCTTCACTATGGGGATGGGGAGGCACTGGAACAGGTTGCCCAGAGAAGATGTGGATGCCCTATCCCTGGAAAAATTCAAGGCCAGGCTGTATGGGGCTTTGAACAACCTGGTCTGGTGGGAGGTGTCCCTGTCCATGGCAGGGAGTCAGAACCAGATAGTCTTTAAGGTTCACTCCAACCCAAACTACTCTACCACTCCTCTAGCAATCAGAAGAAAAGCAGAGATCTATTACAGATGAAATTTAGATAGATCCAAATTAACTGCGGGGTTAGAAATTCAGAGCTTGATTTTGTGGAATGTTTCTGTCTCTGCAATGGGAAGAAAAACTAAACTTGTTTAGAAACAGAAGTTCAATGGAAAAAAGAAATAGTTCTGAATTTGTCCAGAAAAAGAGATTTTGTACTAAAACGTGATTACTAATTCAGTGTTTATCAATTATGTTGCTTTGGTTTTTATGTGAATTAGTGTCAGCTTCACTACAGAATCTTGCTCTTAATGGTAAACAATAGGATATATTTAACTTATTATTCAACAACTATTCATGTTTTGCAGTATCTCCCAGAAGCTGAAATGTGAAATACCTTTAATAGAGATGTAAAGGAATAAAAAACTGAAGGATACCGTAGAACAGTCTTGGAGTTGTAGAGTATGTGAGAACTAGAGTTAGGGTGAAGTTAGTGCAAGATTCAGACAGTCCTGATTCTTCTATGTCCTGTGGCTAGTTATGGGAAATGCTAGCCCTAGAAAACGTATTTTTTTTCTCTGATGAAGTGACTTTTTTTTTTTATCTCTGCCTGATTTAAAACACACCATCATAACCAGTTTGAGACAAGATTTTTTTTTTCAATATATATATATATCTATATATCTTGGTTTTGTTTTTCTTTATTGGTGTTTCTGAAAAATACTGAAATATACACAAATATCTTCTGAGATAGGCCAAACTAGCTTCACTTTGATGTAAGATTTTTCCCTTAAGAAAAATAATCAGATGACTCATGTATACATATTCATTGAAACAATCTGATTATGTAGTTCCTCTGTGGATTGTCTGTGCTTTAATATTATCCAATGCTCACAGCTTTGCATCAGAAAAGCAGAGATTTCTCTCCACATCAGCCCACACGTTTTCTTATATTTCAGGTGGTGGAGAGGTTGATGGGTTGATGTTTCTTTGTTAAACTGCATTTTCAAAAAAAAAAAAAAAAAAAGACATCTCAAGACTGACTGAATGTTGAACAGAGCTTGTAGTGACAAAGTGTTAGAATAAGCTGATGCCATATGGCAGGTCAACAGTTCCATTTTGTTTTACCTCTACATCTACGGATTGTACAATGAAAATGATTGGTTAAAGCATGAAGAAAATTCAACTCACTTTTTCTGTTTGTTGGAAAAATTGGGAATTTCTGCCTTATGTTGCATATGTGAAAGAAGGATGTCTGAACTTGATTCTACTTTTATTTTTTAAATTAGGCATCATCAGAGAGACAAAAAGCAGACAGCCGGCAGTAGTAGTTTTATACAGTTCATGACTTTAAAGTTCCAGATTCTATTCAATTTTGTCATAGTTTTTTTTGTTATAGTCTGTTCAGGTTATAAGAAGTTTGCCAACATCTGAACTGAATTGCTTGATTGTTATATTTATGCAACTGTACTGATTGTGACTATTTCTATTCAAATCAGAGATGTTTTAGTTAGAGGTAGTAAATATTGCCATTATTAAAGTCAGTCAGTATCTCTTTCCAAGCTCTGGAGAGGCATGGCAGTTTGTTACCTTTTGTATATTAGTAGAGTCAGCAAACGCTTATTTTCTCCAGTGGTGGTTTATAAACTCCTTGTAAATGTTCCCTTGATGAATTACACCTACCAAAGGAAAAATAGAGCCTGTTATACAGTGATCCTCCAGAATATTGATCTGCTGTCCTGTGTACAGTGTGTTCTTTTTAAATTGGCCTGGTTCTCTGCTTGCAATTGTGCAGTTCCCCTGGAATGTGTCAATTTGTATGACCACCAAATTTATCCATTACAGTTATCCACTTTGTGTGTGGACTAGAGGCATTTCTGATGGTTAAGAAAGTATCTGTAGAGCCATGTTATGCAGAATATGTTTTGGAAATAGTATCTGTGTGGGTGAGATACTTAATTGTCATTGAATTAAAAGCCTAGGAGTAAATGAAAAGTAATGTCTTCCTGTGGGATTCAAATTTGCATTGAAGTTGAGTCTTGAAATATATATCAGTAAATACTGTGCATGATTTTTCAAGGGATCAGTAATGAGAATTTGTGACAAATTGTAAATTTGTAATTAATGTTATTTTTAATTGAGTGTCTATGATTATTCCTATAGCTCTGTGTGCCATAGGAGTGAATGTAAATTGAGGTAGTATCTCATTTATGCAATACTGAGAATGCAAGCCCTCCAAATGAGTTCAAATTATTTTTACTATAGACACAGAAAAAATGCATTCAGTAGTTTCATTATCAATATTTGAGTAAGTACTAGAAATAATTTTGTTTCCAAATTAGACCTATGGAGATGAACAAGGCTCAAAATGAAGGAATATAACTCATTACATTTAAAATGAATTTCTTTAACTTCTGTAAGGTCAAGCAAGATAAAATGTCTGAGCAAATTTAGTCTTAGATTTATCAAGGCCAATAAAATTAGGATTCTTTACATTATAATGTTATTACAGCCAAAATTTAAATAGTTATCTTAAATGTATTATGACTGCTGTATCTGTTAGATAAAATACATTAATTTTAAGTGCCAACAATGTAAGATAGTATGGACACTTCTAGCAAAGAAAAAGAGGATTCTAAAATTGCATTTATCATAGACTTCATAGCAGAAAGTGTAAATTATTTTTTTTGATCTGAAACAATAGTAATTACAAAATTCTCCATTTTTATTCACCAAGACCAACCATTTTTTCCTCTTGAAACTTGTGGAAATAGAGGATTATCTCTAATCAAAGAAGACAAGCTCTCTTTATAACAGGGTTGTAACTAAAATTTATCCTGCTCACTGGATGCCTTTGAAATTGCGTTTTTAGTATGCTTAGCTTGTTCTGTTATGTCCAGGGATACATTTGATAGGTTTTCCTCTCTGAAAGTTTTATTTGAGGATCATGTATGTTTATTTGCAGGATAAGGATGTCCTTCCTTACAGGAAGAACTGGAATAAAACTGAATTCCCAAGTAGTCCAACATTACAAAATGTACTGTCCTTGGGCACAGCTTTGGTGTTTTTTAATAGTTTTTATGAATTTTATTCCTTAAAAGAATAGCTCATGTCATTGATAATAAATTCATATATTATCAATGATAATAGGTAAGATTGATAAGAGATGTTTTGACTCTTTATTTTAAGTGCACCCTTACCGCAGACCCAGAACCAGGAATAAGAATGTCCCTGAACTGCCCAAACTTTAGAAACTTGGGCATGAATTGCTATGTGGAGGTTCAGGATCCTGCCTAACTTGGAGACAATGTACAGGAGTGAGAAGACATTCTTTTTTTTTTTTTTCCTTCCTTCCTTTCCCTGGCACATCTTATGTGATAATTTCCTGTCACGTTATGTCCCCTTTTATTCGATGTTGCAAACTTCATGTAAGTGGCAAAGGTAAAATAGAATATCTCTTCTGTAGTATTGTGATCTTTTTCATAGAACCACAGAATATCCCGAGTTGGAAGGGACCCAGAAGGATCGTTCAGTCCAGCTCCTGGCTCACATAGGACCACCCCAAAATCAGACCCTATGTATGAGAGCATTGTCCAAACAATTCCTGAACTCCAGCAGTCTCAGTGCTGTGACCACTCCCTGGGGAGTCTGGCCCAGTGCCTGGCCACCCTCTCAGTGAAGGTTTCCTAACACACAGTGACCCTCCCCTGTCCCAGCTCCGTGCAGTTCCCTCAGGTCCTGTCACTGCCCCAGTGAGCAGAGCTCAGCACCTGTCCCTCCACTCCCCTTGTGAGGGAGCTGCAGGCTGCCGTGAGGTCACCCTGCTATAATTTGGTCCCATGTTAAATCAGTAACAGAAATGTATTTTTATGTTATCTTTTCAACTTTCTACTTGGATTACTGTCTCAAAGACTTCATAAGCTTTCTGTTCTGTTCATCTGCTACCTAGTGCAGTGTGTCCCATGGCTCTTAATGACTGTGGCTCCTAAACAGTATGGCAATGGAAATAAATATTAGTATTATTTTACCACTACCAATACACGTTACTTAAGACAAGCAGTACTGTAACCTGATTAGTATCTATTAGGATTACTTTGGACATGAAGAGCTATACTGAATGGTAGCTCTTTGTACAATCAGCCTTTTAATTCTCTCTGAGGCAGAAGACTTCAGAGAAAGGTTTGTAATAGGTCCAGAGTGCATTTGTTTTCTTAGCAGCAAAAATAATCTCACTTCATTTAACAAAATGTTTTTTCTCCAGAATGTATTTAGCTGTCCTCACTTACTAAATGGAAATAATACATGTTAATTATGGTTAGTGGGTGCAGTGCATTTCCTATCTGATGGCTTTGTCAAAAGCTGTGTTTTATCTTTGGTATTTTTATATAATGTTTTGACAAAAATAGCTTATTTTCTGTAAAATGTAATGAGTGAGATAATAGCTAAACATTCATCCTGTTTTACTAAGGAGTACCTTAAGGCTCTTTTTGATACTTTGCTACTGTGGAGTTCTTCCCATGCTTAATAAAAAGTATAACACTTAATAACTGACCCTTTCTTACCAATACTCTGTGATAATATATTAATTATGTCATGGCATTCTCAGGTGTTGTATAAACACCCTAGCAGACTGGTAATTGATCAAGTGTTTCTGCTCAAGTAAAGCCTTAGAATTTTTAATGACCAGCAATTGTTTGAGTAGCGTGGAATTGAGTAGTAAAGCTCCTGAAGTCTCCATTGGGATCAGTGTTTTACTCAGATGACATTATTTTCATACTTAACTGAAGAAAGTGGCTGAGCTGTAAAAGTGTGTTAGTATAACTTCTCTACTTGAACCAATCCTATGGGATCTAGATGTTAAATTATTAGGCCATAAGGACAAGGTGTTCCTTGTTTTGCTGGTTTTAAAGTAGTCCTTGATTAGGACTGCCTCACACTATTGCAATACGAGTAATAGGCCAAACAACCATAGCACTGAAGAGATGGTCATTTTGTTAGAGAAAAATGTTACTTGTACAACTCTTTTTCCCCAGCCAATAGCTTCTACTTAGGGGAGCTGATACCTTCATCTTCATTATTTAAAAATTCCCTTGCTAATTAATTTTTTTTTTTTTTAGCCTATTGCTTTTGACTCAAAGCCCAGGTTATGGTACTATTGATTGATAGCCTTGTTAAGGTTTTGAGTATTTGTAAATGTTTTGTATTCTACATTTAACCATTTTTATTTTTATTTAAATTTAATAATGTATTTAAATTTATTTTATTTATTTTATATTTATTATTAATAATATATAATTATATATTTTTATATTTATATATATTTACATTTATATTTTATATTTATTTTTATTTTATTGTTTATTATTTTATTTATAATTATATTAATATTTTTTATATTAAATTAAATAAATTTAATTTTTTTTTAAATGTGATGAATTGGAAGATAGGACAAAAAATCAATTAAATTTTGATTCATGGGCTGTGATTCTAAGGAGACCATGGAGTCTAAGAAATAAAACTTTTACAAAGAGCACCAGTTCTAATATTCACTGATTAAAAGAGTTTGCATTCTCATGTCTTGAAAAACTGTTGTACATTCCTCCTTCAGGTATTACATCCAAAGTGCCCCCTGCGGTTCATTTATGGGGTCTAAAACTTCCCTCCCTTTTTTTTTCCTATGTCTTTCATAGTCCTAACTTCGCCTGTGTTAAAGCACTTCAGCACCTTCAGAGATTCCAGATAGGGCTTGATTGTTTTCTTCAAAATGCTTTGCCAGTAATAAAGAACTTGAAAAAGTGACAGGGTTTGATAAAGATAACTCATCTGGCATCTTGCGGGTGTTGATTGACAGTCAGTACAATAGTTTCTATATCTGGTGTGAAGATACCTGCTGTACCACTTGTGTTATTGCAACGCACTTGTATGTAGGTTGTTACTGTCATAGACTCTGGATTTATATTACTGAGAATTTGGCAGAAGGTGAAGGCCAAGTAAAAAGAAAATAAGAAAATCTCTTAGTAAATAAGAGCTTAGTAATGTTTAACAAAGAGATTAGTTCAAGCAGAAAGAAAACTAATATATCTTAAGTTTGTAATGTTGCTTTCCAGTTGCTATATTACAGTATATCCTCAGTACAGTATATATGGTACATTTTCAGTGGATTTGGGGCGGGGTGGGGAGGGGAAGAGGTTAGTTCTTAACCACCTGATGACTGAGATGGTGGAATAACCTAGTAGGAGTCATGAATGCAAAAACCATAACCTTCTATTAGTAGTTTGATAGATCCCAAATTGTTTGGGGGGCAGTGGAGGGGAGATATTTTTGTTGCTGTCTTTCAAAAAGAAAGAATTCAAGATTTGGGAGAAGGGGATGGGGAGGGAAGCAACACCCTGCTGGTGTTCTGGAGCAAACAGTTGTAAGGGTATGGCCAGTAACAAGGACTTTGAGTTATGTTTTACTATTCATCTTACTGTTGTCACGTGCTGTGTCCTTCCTTAAGCTGCAGTCCAAGTCTGATGTGTGAGACAGAAGGTGCAAGTTTTTGTGATAATATTAGAGAAGAACAAAGGAGAAGACAAGTCTGTAAAATATATGCAATAGTACATAGAGATTTACAGTGGACTATTACATGTGGTCTTTTCCAAGACATTAATTGGTTCATTCCAGATATAAATAAAATACTTGCCTTCTATTAAATGTACGATAGTATCAAATCACTTAATTCTCTTTAACATTAAATGTGCTTTAACTTAATTAGGATCTAAGTGAGAAGACAGGTCTATCAGTGAAACACTTTTGTGTCTATTGGCATTCATGTAAGATTTTCTTTAACTAAAACAGCTTACTGGTGTTTAAATAGAATTTCAAGTAGTACTTAAAATCGTCATATTAACAAGTTTACCAGTCTTAAACAGTGTTTTTTTATTTTTTTATTTTTTTTCTGGTGTGCATCTGTGTCAGTTGCAAATGTAATAGACTCAGGGCTTTAATAATGCAAATTAAAATTTCCAGTAAGAGAAATGCCAATATAGACCAAGAATTAATTCTGAATCCAAAGGGATTAATGCAAAGCTATTAATTGGTTACATCTAGCAGAAGCACTTCAGTAGTTCCCTTTTAGTTATTTTGATACTTGGTCTGAAATAACAAAGGAAGCTGATCTTTCCTGTGTTGTGCATCGATTGCACTTGCTGGAATCTTCATCTAACTGAAGAAGTTGTATTTTGCTTTCTTTCTTCTTCCTGCTGCACTGTCACCTTCTTTGCGTAAACTTCAGAGGTCAACTATATAAGAGAGAAGCAGAAGCAGCCTGTGATATTTTAACTGAATCTGGCAAGAATGGGGAAGTCAACAAGAATTAGGGGCAGAAACCAGTTGAAGTCTTTATTTTTTTTCTTTAGACTGACACTGTTGGGGCTTTGATATTCTGTGCCTTTTTTGTGTGTGTTTTTATATTGGATTCACTAGAGTTCATATTCTAAGATGTATGAAAATTGTTCCACAATGATTTTAAGTACAGAATTAATGTTTCTTTATAAACAAGGAGAAGAATGAACAACTTCAATTAGTTCTTACAGAAACATACAAGGATACTTGTCTTGGTTGGTTAGGAGTGAAAAGAAGGGTAGAAAAACTTAGTTTTTTTTATTTATTTCCTTGATATTTTGAAAATGAATATATATATATATATATATATATATATATATATATATATTCATATACTATAGATATTTTGTGTGAAACTGGTATGGATATCATAAGTGTGTTACCTAGAGACAAAATAGTAATAACCGCTATGGTTACAGACTGCTTCAGTGAAAAAGCAACAGGTACTGACAACTACTTTGGGAGTATCTTCAAAGTAGTAGTATATTTTTAAACATTTCAAATAAAGCTAAATAATTAAAACAGTATCTCCAAATCTAACTGACTTTGGTATGAAAGGGGTTAGGTTTTAAGATTTAGTCCTTTTTCTGTTTGCTTTCCTTTCCTTTTAGAGGTTGGACTAGATGATCTTGGAGGTCTCTTCCAACCTAGACGATTCTGTGATTCCCTTACAATGGATCTTGTTGTTTTGGTGGGGATTTTTTGGTCTGCTCCCATGTCCTGGATGAAGTATGTGGGTGCTTGGGTAATAGTGCTTCCAGGTAGATTTTATACAGTCTGAGAAATCCTGCTTTACCTATCATGAAATGCTTTTGTGTAGGAGTCAAGTTATGTGAGGAGATAAACAGACTATATAACAGTACAAAAATTACTGCTTTAGGTAAAATGCACCCTGCTGATAACTGAGTAAGCCCTCCTGTATATGCTAATGCTGGTTTGTTATAAATGGTAATTAAAGACAGTTTGGTTTACTGCTTGTAGCCACGAGCACCTGGAAGACTGACTAATCCCATCCATATGCTGGGGACAATCCAGCTGGTATTCTTGCCTCACAATGTGGAAATTTTGTATTTGAGAGTTAATTTGTATTTTTTCAGGCATTTAAAGATGCCCTTTTCCGCTGCCATATCAGGAACTGGAACAGAATGTAAATGATTTGGACCTCTACCTAGCATGTAGATTCAAGTAACTAGAGGTAGCATGGATTGTGCCATCTGTTGACAAGAATTTTTATTTATTGATTTTTCTTGTATAGCGTATCTTCTTAAAACATGACTAGGAACACTCAGGTCAGTAAAAAGTCTCACTGTTGAACACTTTTTTTTTTTTTTCCCCCTTCTGGAAATATATTTCACTGGGAGAGTATTCATTCTAAAGACTTCAAATGGTCCATTTAACAAATCATGCAAGAACTGATATAACATTTTAGCTTTTCTTTTCTGTAATCTTTGAGCTGTCTAGGAATTTCCTTTATTTAAAAGTTTTGTGCTAACTTAACCAGGTTTATTGTATATTCAAGACAAGTGTCTCCTAGTATTTTATCGCCTCTTTTGTCACAATGGAAACTATGCAAATTATTGGTTTAACAACTATTTTCTCTTAAGTTTTTGTAGTCAGCCCGTATAGAGATCATTTGCAGCATCTGTTTTGGAAATTTGGAACTATTCTCTCTTCCTTACATATTGTAAAGTATTCTTGAATCTGGAAGGTGGTAGCGTGAAAAGGGAATGAAAAATTAGGGGCTTAAAGTGGAAACAAAGGGGTGTGTATGATAGTCCATACACAATCCAAGTGCAAGTGCAACAGTTATGCAAAATATTATCACTCTTCTCAAGTTTGTTGCATTATATTTGAAATTGCATGGTTTTTCCTGACAGATAAAATTGGAATTTATTCTTTTAAGAAAGCAAAATTAGTTATAAAAAAAAATAATAATTCGAAATAAACCCATGACTGTTACAGACCCCAAAATGAATGCCACCTCTGTAACAATTTCATGTGAATTCTTCTTACAGACAGCAGAGAGCAGCAGTGTGATGACCTGAATCAGAACAAATGATGTTAAGGAATACTTAAAATAACTTTAAAAGCTAAATACATTTAAAAAAACAAACAAACAAAACAGTTGTTGCTTTTATCTGGTATAAATTTAATGAGACTTTTGGGAAAAGGAATGAAAAGGTTAAAAAAAAAAAAAAAAGACATTAACAATAAAATAGCCATTTTGGAAATAATTGTCAAAAAGGATGTTTACATACAGTAAAAAAAAAAAAAAAAGAGAGGGTGGGTAACTGAGTACCTTAGGAAAATGGATAGATTAGTGTCTGAACTGCAAGTAGAACTGTCAAAAATTATGATATAGAGTAATTAAGAGTAGAGTACAAATACTAGCTCACAGACTATATTTAAAGAATAATTCTAATTGAATGCATACTGAACAGTCTCAAATTTGATGAATTCAGTTTAATGTTCAGAAATCCCTTATTATATCTGCTAGTAACTTACAAATCATTATTCTTGTTCGTATGAGAAGTTCATAGGTACAGATCAAACCACGTTAAAATATACAGGGTACCAGATGTCATGTAAAATGTGAAATATTTTTTCTGAGGTCTTGAAAATAGTTTTTCAGGTCTTTCACTTCTTCATTTGGCTTCTCCTTAAAGCAAAACCATAGTTAACAATTTTGATTTTCATCAGTAACACTTTTACCCACCGTTATTTTCTGTAGTAAAAACAGGATGTAGACTTTTGTGGGTAATGAGCAGATATAAATACCTATGAGTCAGATAAATTATGCTGTATCCCTTCATTCCAGAAAAAACTGCTACAATGAGGGACATGGGCGGATGCTGTTGCCCTGGTGATTGCTCATTTGAGTCTAGATTGCAACAGGTCTGCATTTCTCACTTCTCTAAGATGTTTGCGTTTGTGTATGCAACTCATAGAGATAAAGCTAAAAATTGAATGCAATCAAATAAAACAGTATTTGTGCAATGTGTCAGAAATGGCATATATCTTACAGGGAGTACGAATAAGAGATTACACAGGAATACTTACCTTACACATGGATAAAGGAAATCTTAAGAAATATATCCATAGCATACAGGACACCAGTATAACCATCTCTCTGTAGGGCTAATCAAAGTGATATAGGAATAAACTTAGAGGCATGAAATTTCTGATCTGCCTTGCTATGCTGAGTGCCTGAGTGTTAGTGTGCCCCATCTAAGAGTCAGCAACTGGCGGCGGTTTCTGGTAATTGAATTACTGAGATATTTAGGTATTTGTAGTGTCTCTTTCTCATGTTTTTAATATTGTAAGCCACGAGACCTGATCTGAAGTGTGCAGTAAAAGCTGCTATGTTCCACAAATTAGTCTGAGCTCTGAAAAAATACTTTTAATCTCAGTTTTCATTCTGTGATTTTTTAATATTAATTTTTTCCATAATTACACATACCGTTACACTTCATTTTGGAAGCAGGTGGTCCCTTAGCTGTTAGAAGTTATTTGTGTTTAAAATTGGTGTTTTACAAAAGTTTTGCTGATACAGACTGTTCTGAACGTGTTTTGGTGAACCTCATTTGGGGCTTTCATGTATCTCTCAAGATGTTGCATGTTTCTAAGATTATTTTTCTTTGTAGAGCCTTAAAAATCGAGTCTAAGAAAGTGTGACTTAAATTCTAGAATAAGCTGTTATACTGCAAGTTGCTTTTTGAAAAGATACGATAAAAAGATTCAATGTTCAAAATCAGAGAACAAGATACAGACTTTAAGCAACAAAGCTTAAAGCTATTTCACAGAATCACCTAGGTTGGAAGAGACCTCCAAGATCAGCTAGTCCAGCCTCTGACCTAACACTAACAAGTCCTCCGCTAAACCATATCACTAAGCTCTAAATCTAAACATCTTTTAAAGACCTTCAGGGATAGTGACTCAACCACTTCCCTGGGCAGCCTATTCCGATGCCTAACAACCCTTTCAGTAAAGAAGTTCTTCCTAATATCCAACCTAAACCTCCCCTGGCACAACTTTAGCCCATTCCCCCTCGTCCTGTCACCA
Source organism: Cygnus olor (assembly GCF_009769625.2). Lineage (NCBI taxonomy): Eukaryota > Metazoa > Chordata > Aves > Anseriformes > Anatidae > Cygnus > Cygnus olor. Next base: position 12,412,230 of record NC_049181.1, on the reverse strand, counting down.
GGCACATGGGAAAATAGATCAACCCACACCTCGCTACTGCCTCCTTTAGGTTACCTGTAGAGTGCGATAAGGTTACCCCTGCGCCGCCTCTTCTCCAGGTTGAACAATCCCAGCTCCCTCAGCCGCTCCTCGTAAGACTTGTTCTCCAGACCCCTCACCAGCTTCATTGTCCTTCTCTGGACTCACTTGAGCACCTCGATGTCCTTCTTGTAGTGAGGGGCCCAAAACTGAACACAGTACTTGAGGTGCGGCCTCACCAGAGCTGAGTACAGGGGGACAGTCACTTCCCTAGACCTGCTGGCCACACTGTTTCTTTTGCAAGCCAGGATGCTGTTGGCATTCTTGGCCATATTTCATATAGTGGGACATGGCTGCCAAAAAATAGAGATCCTTGAAATATTGGCGGAGGCACAAATAAGTGCTGAAAATCTTTATTTCCAATATTTCAGCTACAGTGACTGATAATTCTAAAATGAACAGGCCAGGAATATCCTGAAACCTCTAGAAGAAGGATCGTAGTATGGGGGAACAGAAATGGAAGATGTCAAAATAAAACAAACCAATGCTGTTGAGGACAAAACATCTTGAAAGATATGTAAAATATGCTTGTTCTTCATGGAAATGAGGAATATTTTGTCACCAATAACAAAAAATAACATTGAATTATTATTAAGATAAAGCTAACTGAAAACATGCATCTTCAAAGTGTTTGGAGATCCCAAACACATTGGCATTTAGGCAAAATAAAATGAGCAGAGACCTTCCGGCGATTTTGTTCCTTCTTTTTAGTAACATGTCTTTCAGCAATTTCGTAGACCTGCATCATGAAGTAAGTATCTTAAACTAATGTTGAAGTAAACCACTTAGATGAAACTTCGCTGTAAATGAAACATGGAAGCACAGGAAAGAAATATGTTTCCTCATCTTATAAAATGGCCAATCCTACTTCACTTTTAGAAAATGGGTAACTCCTTATTTAAATGAGTATATTGAAATGCATTTTTTAAAAGTGTATAAGCATAGAAATGTGTCCTTTTTCTTTCCTTCCAGGTAGTGTCTTTTCTCATTGTTAGAGTTGGGAGTTTAAACACTTCTGCTCTACTCTGTTTTTGCTTGCCCCTTCATAAACTTGAAGGGAAAATATAGTTCATGCATCTATTATGTTATTTCATCCCCTCATGCCAAGTGGTCAGACTTGTACTTTCCACACATTAACTGATAATACAGAATACTTAAACTACCTGTAGAAAATCTGTATTTACATAGTTTTGGCTCTGCCATTTACAGTTTCCAATCCTGCAATCAGCACAGTATACATGAACATAATACTTCAACAGATTTTCTGCCCACATATGTCAATACTTGCATCTATCTGCTGCCTGAAGTCAGTATGACTTTTCTGATACAGCTTTTCATAAAATAAGGTATGTTTACCATTTTCCTCCATTTGTGGATCTAATTTGACTGATAAGCTTGAATACTTTGAAGTCAATAACAGTGCATCTTCTGAGCAGTTTGCTGTGTAATGTCTTTTCTGTTCAAAGGGCTGGTGGATGCATTTGAATCCATATGGGGAAAACAACTTTCTAATTGGTGCACAGTTAGCTATATAAGTGAATCAATGTTCTTACAACTACAGTAGCTTTTTATTTCAAGTAGTGCTTTTTGGGATGGTGAACCTTTGGTAACATTAGAACCATGTGGCTTTCTTATGTCTTTCATTTTGTTCCTTCTGAAATTGCTCCTTGGACTTGTGTAGTATAATTAATCAATGAATTATGGTTGTATGAAATTAATGTCTGTGGCTACAACACTATTTCTATAAAGTTAGAAACTTTATGTATGTGTGTGTGTGTCAGTATTAACAGCTAGATGGTCTCAGTGTATTTTCCTCAGTTGTAGTCTGTTCACAGAAGACTTGATGGTGCTACTGTTCACAACTTTTCTGCTTTGCTTTCATTTGCTAGAACTGGCATCTTAGAACACTAAACCCATTTCTAGAATGCAACCTTTCACTTACATGGAAGGAATGAAGTATCTCCACCAGTTACAATATTTTGGAATGCAAAGTAGAATACCTTAAAATAAATAAATTTTATTTGTATTTATTTAAGTGAAAAACAAAACCCAAACCACCACAAAAGCCTCTCTTCCAGAGTTATATATCAGGTTTCCTGTGATACAGGAAGATGTATGGATACTGTGAACAGTTTGGTAACTTTGGCAAGACCATGTGACCTTGCTGGCTACTAAGAAGTGTATTCAAATCTCTCTGGAAAGAGTATATTCAGTATTCTCAACGTGTCTGAAATGAAAGGAGTAAATGTAGAACTAGTTATACTGAACTTGTCACATCCATTGTTTTAAGTGATTTTGCTATAGCAAATATTGTCTCATACCCGCATTCCTTCTCTAATACAAATTTTCTGGCATTTAACACAGTGTTACAGGATAATTATTCTGATAGAAGCATCAATAGTACAGACTTGATAGAGCATTAAAATCATAAACAAATCAAAATAGACTTTTAAAGTATCAATCCCATTTGAATCACAGGAAATGCTTGAAGCAGCCTGTAGATGGATTTTTATGAGTGTGTGCATTTCTGTCTGTAGTGTTTCTTTCTAAATCAGAAGCATAGAAAGAAATTAAGTGCGAAAAAAAATCCCAACACAGTGATATAGCAGCGTACAATCAAAGTATCTTCTATTTTGTCAGTAGCAGTTTTTTTGGTTAATGACACACTACTTATCATCAAGTTCTCAAATTTTGTTTGCACGTGTCGGTTGTTTTTTCCCCAAAGTCATCTCTGTGGTAGCTGTTAACTGATTGTTCTTATTTTTGGAAAATTAAGCACCTCTTCAAGTCAGCTATTAATGTACTTTTTATCTTGCACTGATGATACTAAGATTGGGACATATATAACAAGGCCCTTATTCTGATACCAGAGACCGATAGGTAACTCCCAAAACAAGAATTAGGCTCTGGTTTATAACTTCATGCAGCAAGGATGTCTCTAGAAGCAGTACGAAGTGAATGCCAGCCATATGTAACCTGATTTTTCTATTCATTTCTTGTTAAGTCTCCATTATTTAGGTGGGAATCATGCCTTCAGTTGCAAAATTAAAACTTATTTCACATAGAATGAGTATGTGAAAGTTAGCTTGGTGCTTTAGTTTGTAATTTAATCCATGTAAGGAAGAGAGAGATTGAATTATACTGGACATTTGGTGTCAAAAATACAGTAGACATGCTCAAAACTTTCAATTGAATGAAAAAATACTTTCTGGTACAGGTTTCTTTTTGAAAAACTGATGAACCAAACCTTAGAATAATTTTTGATGCCAGGCTTTTGACACAGTACCCCGAAATAACTTGGATGTCATTTAATGATCAAATAAACTATCCTGTGAACAAGTATAACATCATTCTTTGTGAATGTCTATTGCATAATAATGCTGTAATAGTTTCTTCAGTTAAAGACTGAAGTACACAGCATACTATGTACTGTGTACCTGAAATGCAAAGGCTTCCCAATTTTTTTTATTTTTTTAAGAGATCTCCCAGTGAAACTGTAATAAGTAGCCTAGAGAAGGCAGTGGAAGAGTAATGACTTGTTAAGAGCCTTGTTCTTATTTGAGTTAAAGCAATTATGATCTGTTTATGATGTTTGTCTACTGCTAATGCTGCCCAGCTGTAGACAATGATTAAACAGTGTTAAGGGGCATAATATGTTAACACAAACATTTTTAATATCCTACTCTCTTCACTTCTTCAAATAGACTTAACATTTAAAAGAAACTCTCATCAATAAAACTGAAATTTTTTGTGTTCTTTCAGTAACATTATTCTCTTATTAGACTTCGCAATATGTATTTTGCTGTATTCAACCCTTAAGGAATGAAGAATCCTAGTATTGATCAAAAGTCTTTGTGTTCAGTTAAACATTTTAAAAGACAAGTAAAAATTGTTGATTCAGTCAGTATAACTAGAAAACTAGAGGATCTTGTTTAAATGAGTAGACTTCTTTGATCCTGTTGGGAAGGGTGCATCTTGAGGTTTTTGTAATATAAATAAGAAAAGTATCTGAGTTCTGTTCTAGTTCACAGTAAATTCCATTAAGATAGAAAAGATTGATTAAAGATTAGTTAAAATTAGAAATTGGAATCAACAGTCTATCCTTGAGGTGTTTGGCATATAGAATAGGAATTCTGCCGTTAAAATATGGAATTAATCAGATTTACCACTAGCATATATGGATGTTTCTGTTGTCCAATCAAAAATAGTCATTTACACCTATTTTTTGATACACAGTGGAAGGAAAGCAATGTGGCAGAGCTGTGTTGTTTCCCCGTTTTTTTTTTTTTTTAGATATCATGAATATATTCCACAGGGAGATAATTTCAATTGGTCCGGGTTCCTAAAGGAGCCTGTATTTCTGTGACCCCAAAGTATTTCCATGATAAAGTATTCCAGGTCAGATGATGTTACAAACTGTGACCAGTGAATTGCAATTTTCAATACATGTATTTATATAATCTTTACTTTTTTCTGACTGCTCAAATATTTATGAATTAGGAAGAAGGGAATGTTTGCACCTCAAAATACGCCTTGTTCTTCATGTCTGTGTAGCTCCTGAATTTAAGGCAGGAGTAAATGTATAGTCTTACCTTTACAAATCATTACAGGCTTCTGAAGATTCTCCAAGTATAGGCCTATTGATATAAAAAGTATTTATTCAGAAAGTGAACACCAATATTGTAGTAAGTTCACAGACAAACTGGAGTGCATTAACAGCTCTGTGGACTATATGCTTCTGTATCTACCTCTGTGTCTTAAATCCTTGTGATAAATGGACTGCTTTAACTCAGTTCTGATTAAGAGTTTCTTTTTGTACAAATTAGCATAATCATAGCAGAACTAACACAGGAACATATGGACAATTTTCAGAAGTCAATGACTTGGCCGTAGAGACACCTAGAAAATCCAAGCACAGACAAAACTAATTAAAGCCAAGAAACAGTTAAAGGTCTTTTGACTAATTTTTGAAATAGATTTCTAGAGGCAAAAAAATAGTTCTCTTCAATATGACTGATTGTCTTTGAATTTTTCATCAGGGAAATGGTTCTGTTTTTTTCTTCTTTTTTCTAGATTTTTATTAATGTAGCTAAGATGATCAGATATGTTTGTGGAAGCAAGTTTTTGAGTGAGTAGGAGGGACGTAAGTTCAAACTCAACCTATAGCAGCAACCTCCTAGTATGCAAGTTTTCTGAACAATTCTGAAAATTGCCTATCAAGATCATAATTACATATCTTGAGCTATCTAAAAGGGCATTCCATTGTCCTCCTAGTTCCTTCTTAATCCGTCTTAAAACACTTCTGATGTAGTGGGTGTGCAAAGCTTTACAGTATCAGAGAAGTGGAAGATGCAGTTAGACCAACTGTTCGTACTTGAAAAGTGTTGACAGACCTAATTAACTGCTAGGCCAGTGATACGAGTGATCAAGGACAAAGAGGAAGCAATTAGAATACAATAAAGTGTATCATAAACTGCTGACATTGGGTGGAATCTGCACATGCAGATGAGTTGTAGGGAGGTAGGATCAAAAGTAAGTGAGCTGACAGGAGACAAGTGAGCTACAGTTGTGGGTCATAAGGTGGGGAGAAGGTGCTGATGGAGAAAGGATCTCCCTGCCAGATATGATTTTCAGAGCCTGAAGAAATGTGCTTACTTGGTACAACAGTCTGATTTTCTTCTCAGATATATTTTCATTTGTAGAGTAGATTATTCTGTAAATAAGTGTTAGAACTGGCTGAAACAGTTAAATTGTACCCACTTGATTTTTTTGGTCAGAAATCACGTTAATATTTTTTGTAAATGGGCAAGACTAGGGGCACAACTGTATCTGAACCTCAATTAATTTATTAAAACATTAATTTCAGTGGTATCATTAAAAGAAAAATATGCAAATTTATTTAACTTTGCACACAATTATATTGTGGGAGTTACATTACTGTCTTTTTAAGGGCATTTGCCCTCACTGCATCGTATTGGCTGTGTCCATTTGACACTGTGTTTTTCTGTCAGAACTGGTAGAGACACTTCATGCTAAAAAGCAGTATTTAACTTTTAGTTCCCTGAGTCGGTTATATGACAGAACATGACTAGCAACTAAATTCTAAACTGACATTAAGATTAAATGAGTGCAGTAATGAAGACTAAGTGTTCAGCTCACAAAGCAGTTCTCTGTTCAAAGAAAGACAGAAAATAGATGACAAAGAACAACTTTGTGAGCAGGACAATTGTCTTTTGCTATTCATGGACTGCCTAAGTAACCAGTAAACAATTTGGCATATCCCTTACCTTTACATAACTCAAAGACAGATTTCTACCGTGTGGTAATATTACAAATTCGCTGAGATGGAGCGTTTCAGAGCATTCATGAAATGGTTACTACAAGCATGTTATCTGAGTTTGGTTAAAAACAGTAAAATTGACAAAATTAAACCCTTCTGTGATTTTCTTGAATACAGTGAACTGTATTGTGAGCAAGATTTGGCTGAGTATCTGGAAACAGAGCCTGGTAGACCCTATTGAATTAATGGATACTGATTAAAGCCTTTAAAGATTAATAATATCTTCCTCTTCAGTTTTGTTTTCTTTATTTTCAAAGCTCGTGATATTGTTTTCTATTCCTGAAAATAATAAGGATGTTCCCGGTGAAACACACATTCAGATAGCCTCAAATCCAATTTATTCTACCAATCTCAGCTTTTTTTCTTTATTTTACACATTCTTAATCATCTATTTGCCATATTTCTTGAAAGTCCTAAAAAGGCATCTTTTTTTTTATCTTTTCTGTTTCTTTTGTTTCGTACCCTCTGCATGCTGATCATCTTAGAAGCATTGAAAGAGTCCCTTGGCTAGAATGCTAGGTGATCTTTATTCCTGTTCCTTTAAATCAGTGAAAGAAAACAAAAATTATTTACTTTGAAAAGGTAAATGAACGGTAAAAAAAAAAAAAAAAGGAAACCTAATGATGTTGGACAGTGAATCAGCGTCATTGACTATTTAATTTTTTTTTAACTGACTAAATTAATTTAAAGTAAGATTATTTAAGGTACGGCAGGCTATGAAATAGATGAAGTTTTGCAAGGCATAGTTAATTATCAGAATATAATAACTTTTACTGCATAGCAGGTCAAAATGAGTTCTGTAGTTTTAAATTAGTTTTTTTTAATATATATTAATGGCTGTGGAATTTCTATCGGGATCATGATCATTTTGTGAATTTTAAGCAGGCTATAGCAAGAATTTTATAGCAATACAAAAAGCTGCTCAAATTATTAAAAAATAGTTTTCAACTAACAGAGAACAACAGAAGAATTCATGGGCTGTCAGAAAAGCAGAACAGTTGTACAAGGAACAAAATATTCCAAAATCAGGTTGCATTAATTATATATTTAATCAGTAAGCACTGTTGGTACACTTCTGCATTTTAGTGCCAGCTGAAGTTCAATGCCAGTAGAAGGTCATCGGAGAACAAATGGATTCCAACACTGCTATTACTTTATGGGGTATTGCTCATTTTACCACTTAAACTTTGGGAGAAGGAAATTTTATAATCCTGAAGTTATCTGGATTAGCTGTGTTTAGAGCCTTTTTGTAAATTATAATGCTCTAAAGAACCTCATTTTTACTTTTTTTTTTTTTGAGCTAAGAAGAATTTATCAGACAAAAACACTGCGTACTGTGCATGTGCCAAAGTAGCTCATGGAAGGTTTGAATACCTCTGAATGGTATGGTGCCAGAGACATCTTGAGCTGACTAAGCTGTCTTAAAGTAACAAAATCTAGAAACACTTTTTAAGCTTAAAAAAAGAAAAAAAAATGTACTCTTTATAAGGTTCCTTTTACTATTTATAAACAAAATAAAGAGAAGCTATTTTAGTGCAGTGGACAAACAGGTATGAGATAATGAGATTGCCTTCTTATCTCTTCTGACCTAACATAATGAAAAAGATAAATAGAAGGTCCCAATTACATACACCGAGGATGTCTCTTCTCTGGGTCTTGTTCTGTTTTGTAGGTGGCTTTATTTTGAAATAGGAATAATAATGTTGCCCAATAGGGAAGGTGCATGGGGATTGTTGGTTATGGGATATTATGTACATAGCTGAGAGCTATAGAAACAGTTTATTTACTGTAAGTCAAATCTGTACCACTGTACCCACAGTATTTTATAGTATTAAGTATAGTATAGTATAGTATTTATAGGATTTCAATTAGCCTCTGAGGCACTGGTAATGAGTCAATAGTTCCTAACAGTTATAAGCACAGGATAAACCTTTCTTAACAAAGGAAGATATATTTCTTAAGCTAGAAGCATTTAGGCTTTAGAAGGAAAGTTGTGGACGACACCAAATTTTCTGAATAATTTCTGTGGAAAATAAGTAAATCATATAGACCTCTCTTCAGTTGTCAGCCAGACGTGACAGCAAAATCAAAGGAAACTTTCTAAGGCATTTTTTTTTCTTCTTAGAACTTCAAACCAAATCACATGAATTTCAAGTTTCTTTTTTTTTTTTTTTTAACTCTAAAGCCATAGAAAAATCCCAAAATGGTATATAGAGCACAGCTTTGCTCTTCAAGCATGGAACTACATGGGCTTTATCTGCTTTGTCATAGACTTATTCTCATAGAACTCTCATTCTGTATACATGATAAGATCTCCATTCAATGACAGAGGTGCAGAGTTGACAGATATGGATGGACTAGATATTAATTAGTTGGGATACCAGAATTACTGTGGAGTCACAGCTGTTGCTGTATCTGGCAGCTGGATTCCACTAAAAGAGCCATTTCCTTGGTTTCTTTGAGCACCTGTTCAGGAGCATAGGCTTTTAAAACATGAGCCTCTTTCACACAGAGAAAAAAAAACATTTGAGAATCTCAGTGATTTACCTTAAGGAAAATATATGCATGCTAAAAAAGTAACTATGCTATAGTACTACAGGCAAAGGAGGTATATAGCCTCTCTGAAGGATTATGCTGCTGATGGTAAGTGCTCGGCACACTCTTTCATACTTAGTTTTCAGTATATTTTTTTCATAATGTCAAACAGGCGTTCAGAATACAGATTTTTTTAAAAAGGTAATTAAACTTAAGAGATTTTATTGCTAGATTTTTATCATTGACTTAGTGTGCTGGAGTGCTTAAGCGTTTCAAGCTTTTCTTCATATTTTCAGTATAGAGACAGGATTTATCTTTTTTTTTTTTTTTCTCCCTTGCTTAAATCCAAAGGACATAACCTGATTCCAGCTGCCAGGATTTTCAAACGTGCAAATAATGATTAAGTTATTTTATTTAATATATATAATATATATATATATATATAATAATAATATATATATATAAATATAAATTATTTAAGTTATTTAATTAATCTTTATGGTAAAGTGACATGATCAGTTACCATCAGACAACTAATACAAATTACAGTGTGACAAGGACAACAAAATTGTCATAAATAACTATGTGGACATTTTAGTAGGAGGCTAGATTAAACTCTCACTCTAGTTAACAGGGGTCATAAGATGGGACTAAAAGATGATGAATTCGTTTGTAGAAAACTGCTAACTTCAGATTACCTTCATTGACTTCGGTGGAAACAAAACTCATGTAAGGGCCTATATTCTGTAATATTGTTAGCAACGGAGAATTACATGAATGAAATGTATTAAGCAGTTCTCGATACATGATTTATTCAGTGCTTAGGATGGTATGATTTTAAGTTCAGATCTCTGGATAGTATAATAAAATAAAAAATAATCTGAGCTTAGCTAAAGACTTGGGGAAAAAATTAGTTCTCAGATTCTTACAAAATTTGAACTTGCCATGTTTTTCTTAGACAAATTACCAGTGATTACAACTGAGGAATGACTACAAGCCATGGCGTGATAATTATTCTAGGAGGTAATTAGGAAGCAGAACAGAAAAATATTACTGAAGGATGAAGGCAGCAAGCTACGTTATAACTTAAAAGAAAAATGCTGAAACTCACATCTATACTTGACTGTATTCTTGTGTCATGTTATGCTATAGAAAATTTAGCCTTCTTACCAAATATCTGTTTGTTTGTTTGTTTGTTTTTTAAGAAATTGAGCCAGGAAGGGATTTTGAGAGTTTGTCTTATTCCAACCCTTGCGTTATCTTTTTCTGAAACTAAATTGATTGTATCCAAAGCATTCTCTCCAAAGTTCCCTAACCTGTTCTTGGACACTTACAATGATCAGTATTTCACAGCGTCCCAAGGCACTCTATATCAATGTTCACTAATTTCTAATTGTTAGAAAATGTGGCAAAATCCAATACAAATTTCTCTTGCCGCACTTTAATCCCCTTATGTATACAGTCTATGCTAAATGGATAGAGAGAATAGTTGACTGTATTTTTCTTTGCAGTTCTGAAAATTGTTATTGTTTTCCTTCCTTTATCTTCCTTTTGAAGTTAGTCTTTAAGAGAAATGACCAATCCAGAGAGAAGTTAATTCAAAATGATGGAGGGATGTTCAGCCAGCCAAGTTAAGGGCTTGATTTGATGCCTGTTGAAGTGAATAGGAAAGTCATCCTGATTCACAGAAACTGCATTTTTACCACGTAAAGTGCCAGTGCCCTCATTCGTGCTGCAGCCAGACATGGAGATTACTGGGCAGCGCAGAGCTGGCTAAGCTTCTCAAATACATTAACAGTGTTAGCTGTACCATGTCTCAGCCTCTGGCCAGCTGGACGAAGGCGACAGAATATTCATACTATCCAATATGCTCAGATGGTGTTCTTTACTTTTCATTCCCAGTGCTTTTGCTGTCTGCTTATCTACTTTCATGGTCATATTTGCCATCTATTTATTTATTTATGTAAAATTAAATTTCCTTGTTTTCTCCTTCCTCTTATTTTCTCTGGTTGTTTTACATGGTCACATCTTTAGAATGCTGTGATTTTAATCACATGTTTACTGTGCAAATTGATGAGACAAGCTTTGGAGAAGGCAGCAAAAAGTCAGGACAAATTTAAACAAAAGTCCTACTTTAAAAAAAAAATACAAATAGTAGTAAAAAATTTACTTTGCAGTTTGACATCAGGGGTTAATGTCAATATAATTTTACCTAAGAAAACACATACCTTCACTGAACTGTAAAAAAATAAAAAATAAAAAAAATAAAAAAATTATTAAATAGAAAATTATAAGCGAGTTTGAATTAGGTACAGCATGAATCAAAGGGAGTGAATTCTACCTAATAAACTTAATATTGCAATATTAAGAGTAATTATTCAAAATCAAAGGAAGGAAGTTGAAGTTACTTTGAAAATATTTCATTTTTTTTAAAGCTATTTTTCAGCAATTCTTAAGTTTTGTCTAACACTTTGTCTGGGAGACGGCAAGGTTGAGTTTTTTTTGAAATGTCTGACGCAGACTCCTGATCTAATAGTAACTGGATAGTTTAAAATGTAATGACAAGGAACACATGCATGAAGCCTCTTGAGTTATATTTATTACAGTTATTGAAATTATCTCTATATTTCTGTTGTCTCCAAGCACTTTGGGGAGCTACTGGCAATATGTCATTTTCTGGTCAAATTCACATACATATCAAAAATTAAGGGTTCTGTTCCTTTTCAGTGCCATTTAATCTCAGATAGGCCTTTATAATGGTTTATGTTGGCTTGTATACAAAAAAAAAAGCAGAGTCAGCCACATTTTATCAAGTTTATTTTCAGTATTAATTCACACGTGTGTGCGCATGTTCATACACTTGCACATATAATTATACTGTACCAGAGCAAAATATATGTATATTGTGCTTGATAATCTGGCCACATCAGCTGAAGTGCTCCTGAACATAACAGCCTGTGTGAGTGGAGGTGACTACTGTGCATCTTACTAATGCTGCTCCACTGTTACCTTAGTGCTGCATCTCATGATATGCTGTATGGGCACCCTGGACTTGGGAAAGACAATTGACATCAGTGGGTTCACTGGGGTGACTTTTTATCTCGCTCTTCCTTGCTCTTTATTATACTTGATTTCAGTACTTTGTTTCAGAATTCCTTTGTCATGGCATGCAAACTTCAGAGTTTAGTTTTATGCACACCATGGGTTGTATTGTCTTCCTGCTTCCTAAAGTTATCCAAAAGAAACTGCGACTTCTAAATGAGTTCTGGGATAGTTCTGCAAGCTTTTCTCTCCAGATAAGGATGTTCAGGAAACATGGATCTCTATAAATACCCCTTTTCATTTTTGATTTACAGTTCTTTATATTGGCATTTGCAATTACTGGGCAACTTCAAGCCTTCTGTCCTGGCACAGCCTGGATAGACTAGGTTACCTCCATCCAGCAGAAACAGCCTCTATGTTGGCACACAGATAATGGAGTGGTATAGCAGAAACATCACTTGCATAATTATGCTTCAGTTTACACTGAAGAAAAAGCAGCCATTTCCAGCTTAATTGCTGCCCTTGTCTCTGAGAGGTCTGTGTCTTCCAAGTTCTTTTTCTCTCAAGAAATTCAGCTACTATGTAATTAGGAGTGCAGAAAAAACAAGCAACAAAAAGGTATGTGTTGGAAAATATGCAGGCAGCAGAAGTACTTTACGAAGGTGTGCAGTATGAAAGCATTTTCACTTCATATCATGTGATCCAAATTAATGAATTTATTAGGACAGCACAGTGGTCTAAGTATTTATTGTACTTTCAGATTAGAAAATTAAACTCAGTTTGAGGGAATAACCAGTGTTCAGGTCATCAGTAATGCTTCTCAGACACAGATACTTTCCATAGTTTGTTTCAGTATCAATAGAAAACAATGCTTTTACTCATTTTCAATCATGGGACTTTGTCTAAGCCTATGGCATTCAGTAGGGGATCAAATCTTGTATAAAGCTGTAGTTATATAATAGAGTAAATATCATAGAATCATAGAATATCCCGAGTTGGAAGGGACCCATAAGGATTATCAAGTCCAACTCCTGGCACCGCACAGGTCTACCCAAAAATTTAGACCATGTGACTAAGTGCACAGTCCAATCTCTTCTTAAATTCAGACAGGCTTGGTGCAGTGACTACTTCACTGGGGAGCCTGTTCCAGTGTGCAACCACCCTCTCGGTGAAGAACCTCTTCCTGAAGTCCAGCCTAAACTTCCCCTGCCTTTTCTTTAAAAAAGGAAGCTTGTTTAAAAAGTGCATTCTTTTATTCAGGCTTCTAGTCATATTGAAATCCTTATAGCATTCAGATAGTGCAGTAATTGCACTCATCTGATGCCAAGAGTACAAAAATTTGACAAAAGCTGTAGCTTTCCTCTTGCTGTGTATATATATCATGTTCATTGCTGTAGTGAATCAAAACAAAGACTTCTTTAATACCTTTCCATGTTATATTTAAATTTTGTGCTTGGAGTCCAGCAAGTCATGTCAGCAGCAAAGCTAGAAAGTGAATTTATATTTTTGTTTCTGAATAACTGTCCCTTTAGGTTTATAAATGACTCTCCTTTTCAAGAGCTGCTAAGTATTCAGCAGTTGCCTGAGCTATATGGACTTCCTCATTAGGCTGATGAACTTCAAAGCATTTGGGGTGCCTTCCAAGTATGAAGGGAGGACACACGATGCATTTCAATTGAAGTTAAGGGTAAGAAGAATGTTTTTGGAACATAACGTTCCAAATCATTCTTTTTTTTCCCCGCTCAACTGAAAGAATATGTAATTTCTCTTCTAGCAAGCCGCTTTTTCCTCCTGACATTTCTGATCTGTAAAATTAAGTTTTACTAGAGTGAAAGCCTATATTGACCTCCTGTGTACCAGATTTTCTTCTGTGAAGGTCAGAATAGGTACGTAGCCTATGAATGAATTCTGGACACATTTTACTGCAGAGGCATTTTTAGTTGTCTTTCCTCAATTCTTTATTTTTAATGCCTCTAAATTCTGCTTTGTTGTGGCTTAACCAGTCAAGCTCTATTGAATATGTTTAAGTTAGACTGGATACTTGTTTTTTTCATACGTAACTTCTAGAAGATGCTTTGTAGGAAGACTCTTATTTTCTGTTTCAGTAGATCTCAGCCTGAAGACAGATTATTGATTTTAGTATTAAGCAAATGAACTTCAAATTCTTCTTGGAGTCTTGAGTTTGAGAATGAGGTTTAATTCTCTTTAACAAAAGTTATATTGAATGGGCTGTAATACCACTGTCTGATGGTCATTTCATGTTTGAGTCCAAATACAATGTAGAAGCTAGTGCGGTATAGTTTCACATAGTAAAAGCCTGTGCGGTGGTGAAGACAACATTTTTTTTAATGATTTGTAAGGAGCTGAGAGAATAAGATCTGAAGATAAAGATTTAAACTAATGATCATCTTCTGAAGCCCAGTGTTGTCAAAAAACAAAAAAAAAAGAAATAAAATCACATCTCAAATTTCTGCAGACTGTAGAAGTTTGCATTGCTTATTTTTTTTTTATCCCCCAAGAATGGAGAAATGGGGGAAATGACTGCTTATGAAATACATGAACACTTACAATGCTGGCAATAGAGCATAAAGCCTACTGTCTGTCAGGTAAATTAAATTCTTTTCTTTGTGGCTATGGACATATTAAAAATGTAGCATTTTGCAAGAAATTAGTGCAATGTGTTGTGATGATATGGCATGTAGTTTTGTGAAATTTGGTGTGATATGACATGACTTTATAGAGTTCAATGGTGTATTAGCACTGTATAATATCATATGTTAGTATCTTTAAGATGAGGGAGAAGTCATCTATTAAAGTTGTAGCTATTTTAATCAAAGCTTTTTTGTTTGTTTGTTTTTTTATAAAAAACAAGGTTTAGGTGTGCTTGACTGAGATGTGGAAAGGCAAAGAAGATGAGTGGTGTTGACATGTTTAGGCTATACAGATGATTCACTATCAACTGAACAACAAAATCAGTTGTGTTGTATAGCATGTAGGAAATCACTGACAGTCTTGTTCAAATCAAATGAATTGGCATTCCAAAGGAAGGATAAATCATCTCTGCATTTTGTCCTTTCATACAATGTCTTCTGCTCAAAAAGAAAGGTGAACAGAGATATTCTTATCATCATCAAGTTATTCCTAATTTTCTCAAGTGAAGGAAATTCCGTTGGGATGCTTTATTTGCACATTGGTGTGAATCTTGAATGTGTCAATAGATACCAGCAGGATGACAATGATATCAGAATTGGTCTAACAGAATGAGACTGGAGGAAATTGGAATTAAAAACCTGGATCAGCTGATTAGCATGATGTTCTGTTTGATTCATGAAATGCTACAGGCTACAATCCTTTTAATTCCTTAGGTTTGTTGAGTGCTGATTTTAATTAACAAATTTAGTAATTATATAAACTGAAGTGATGCTTACAGAAAAGAGAACACCAGTGGTTCTAAGTTCATGGGAGTATTCTCTGTATTACTAGCAGAATTGGAGCTCATTATGTTGTTTACCTCTGAAAACGATCCTTTCTATATTCCCTCTTCTCAAGCGGTAGCTTCTCTATAGCTGTGTTGCCTAGAGTATTAAGATAGGAAAGGGTAATCCTGTAACAGCTGGGATTCAGTAGCTGTAGAGGGAAAAAAAAAAATCCCTCTAAGCTCAGAGAAAAACCCAAACCCTGTAATTAAGATAACGCTTTATTTGACAAATGAAAAGGTGCCAGACCTTCAGTCACTTTTGAGCTGGTATATTTCCATCAATTATTTTAAATCTCTACATTTGCCAGATGTTGCTCTTATGCTGTTAGGCAGGACACTGGTGATGCTGATCTACGATCCAGCCAAATGGTAAGAATAAATTAGCAGTAGTGTAACTGGTACGTAAGTGCAAATGATACCATCATGAGATCACAGCTGTGTCTGCAGAGTAGATTGTGTTTAAGATACTTTAATGAACAACAACGTGGAAGGGCGTGGCAAGAAACAATCAGTTTAGATTATTTCTCTTTTGTTTTTTTTAAGAGAAACATTTAAAGTAATAAAATCTCCATTGCATTCGGGCTATACGTGCACACCTTGAGTTTTCTGACTCAGAGGGAGAAAGGTCTTTTGATCAAATTCCCAGTTACTGCTGAATTTTTACATATTGCTGCTATTTAGCAACATACAAACCAGGTATTTCACACTTGGCACGTTGCTTTGAGCACAAGTCTTGCAGGTTGTTCTGCAGCTGCAATAGTGGTTATGTAACCTGAGTCTGTGTTTGGCAACTGGCAGTGGTTCTTAGGCAAGCTTCTATCCCAGGATATGAATTTTCCGGTGAGAGCTCTTAAATTTGTTGGTGGTACTGCTCAGCCTACTTTAAAAACAAACAAAGAAAACCAAAAAAAACAGAATTCCTTCCTTCCAAATCAAGGAAATCTTCTGTTTGTCACCCAGGGTGATGTTGGTGAGAGGAGCACTGTTTTATTGCTTGATACGTGGTTTTGTTATCAGTAGTTTGTTCAGATACATTTTCAAAACTGATGCAATAAGGCTTCATAAAAATAATCAGTGCTAAACATTTTCTGTGGTAGACTGCAGGCTAATTTTGTTGTCCATTGTTTTCTTTCCTTTACTAGTAACTAGTATGCCATTTAAGCAGTGAGCTAGTTGACTGTTTTCCTCATTGTAAATTATGAAATCCTTAACATAAGCACATTTTGTCCTAGTTTGTAAAACTGTTTTCTACAGAAAAATTAAATGTATGTTTTTAAGCAACATAACAGTAAAAACAGATTGAAATTTATTACGTGCAAATTTCTAGCGGGAGACCTGAGTAGGAGTCTAATATATATAAAACACAATGCTTTGTTTTATTATTTAAATGGAAGGGTTTGGTGTGCCCAGAGGAAAACATTTCATTATGGCTTTGTCCTTTACAGTCAAATAACTCCTCCCATCTAGGTTATCTGTATTTAGATCATGTACTGTTAATTTTCTGATTGATTTTGGAGACAGTTGTTCTTTTGATATTAAACAGAAAGAAAAACTGAAGTATTTTAAAACTTGATTTTAAATATGTGAATTGTAATCTTCTTACTGATGGATCCTGAGGAAGTTGGGTTTGGTGTCAATGTGAGTAAATCCAGAGTTAAACTGAGTATGGAAAGACTTGTTGCTTTAATGTACAATCATGTTATACTTTCCTGCGTACATATTTAGAGTGTCATTGCCTTTCAAGCTACATACATAAAGTAGTACTCACTATGAAAACGAGTTTACGCAGCTCTGCTTTAGGGTACTGGAAGATTTATTTGTTATATCTCAGTCTCACATCTGAGGCTGGAGCCCTGCCATCTGTGGTTAACTGTGCATTAAGGAGACTGCTGCCCGTACAAGTGTATAAGAAGACAAGTAAAAAACGAGTTGGAAATTATCTGCTAGAAATAAGAGAGAAACACATCTCTGGTATAACTAAAGCCTCAGAGAAGTCAAGGATTATGTTAAGTGTTAGACTTCCATGATGTATATGCTTTTCTGTAGCATCTCCCTACCCGAAACCCTATATAGTCCACAGTGGACATTCTCCCACACCCATCTCCCTCGCTCAATTCCCAAATAAAGGTAGATTTGCATTATTTTGGAGAGTTAGGTGACAGTTTGTGGGTTCAGCGGGGGGGGGGGGGGGGGGGGCGGGGAGCCTTATGACATTGGATTTATCCTGTTCGAAAGAGTAGTTTAGTAGTATGGTTTACATCCCTCTGAAGGTCAGCAGCAACTACATTCGTGTCAAGGAGAATAAGACTGAAAGACATTAAGGGCTGCCACTCTGAAGAAATGCCAAAAGCTTGCAAGCCTGTTAGTTTTAACTCTACAAGAGCATACAGGCCACTTATTTCATAGAGACATGCAGAGCATGTCTTGTGAAACATAGAAACTGGCTGCTAGAAATCAATAAGGTAGAAATAATCCAAAAAAAATTGATGAGCAATGGAAACTGTATCATAGAGGAGTGAATACATCAAGGAATTTTTCACGTTGATGTGTTATAAATTAACTTTAGCAACATATTAAACACTTAGATATTGGTATTGCCAGAGAATTTTAAGAAGGTATCAGAAAAGAAGGAAAAGTTTTGAGTTCAGAATACTCCATTTGTATTTGAACCAAAATTGCTAATATCTTCTGGGTGGGAAGGAGGTGGGAGATGACTTTTCAGTTTCACCTGCGCATTGTTTCTTTTAATGAAGTAGTATGTTCATTAGAAATTATCTCCCTGTGTTTGTGAAGATGAGGTACAGGAAAAGGTAATTCCTGGTTGATGTTTATTTGGGTTTGCATTTCCTACATATGCAGCAGTCATCTAAACAGTGTTCTAGGAACATGTATAGGAAAAAATATTAGTTTGAAGGCCATGTTTTGAATTACTATGACCTCTGCTTTACTTTTTGTGTTGTACCACAAAACATATTAAACATCTGAGGATATATTTTTCAAAAAAAACTACCTGTCAAGCTATACACGGTCGAACAATTAAGAATACAGAGGTTAATTGCTAAGATTACACAGGACTGAATCAGCAGTTCTGAATCAGCACATAATTCTGTTATCCTGGGAAGAACAAAGAATGGATCATGAGTCAGTCATGGTACTCTTTTGCTTTAATACTCGATGTCAGTGATGAATAAGTTGTTTCCTCTCTGAGCAGGTAATTCAAGGCCATGCAGTCAAGCTGGCTCTTGGCAAAGAGCAATGCTGCCACTATTCCCTACTGCTTGCTCTTAGTGAAAAGGCACAGAGTAGTAGTTAGTACTAACTTTCCTTCCTGCAACCCGTAGGTCAGCAGCTGTGATGTCTCTATGGCTGTTTCTGTGCTGGGAAGCAGGTGTGAGGTCTATGTGGCTCTGTACCACTGGTCCTGCTCTGGTCCCTGCTCTGTTTACAGTATGCCATGGTGTGTCTCCAGAGTCTGGGACTTTAAACACTTCTACGGCATCACAGATGGTGGGATCTTCTTTCCTGTGTGAATGAATCATGAGCAATACCTGGTATAAATTGGACAAAATGAACTACACTGTCGATGTATACAGAGGGCTGCTCTAGCAAGTGATTCAGAACAGAAACTGTCTCCTGCAGGAGGAACAGGTCAACTGGATTTAGCTCCTTAAAGTTGCATGGTAAAAAGAAAGGAAAAAAAAAAGTCTTAAAAATTATATAGTTCCTCCTTAGGAACAGAATGTGATGTTCACCAAATACCATTGCACGCCCTAAGAGGTACAATCCAATCAAATCCATCCCATTAATTTAACTGGCAATGAGTTTCAGTTCTGCAACTTTTTATGTAGAAGGAATAAGGAATAGAAAGGCATATCATAATCTATTGGGGTGGGGGCTTTACTTTTCCTGTGTAGAATAATGATCCCCACATGGAGAATTGTTGCCTTTAAAGAGTCTTTTATGGGTCATGGTGAACAGAGACGAGTGATGAATGCTTTTTACCAACTTGTTAGAAGCAAGCGCATTAATGATAAACTTTTTTTTTTAAACTACATTTTTTTTTAAAGGAAGAAATGTAACCAAAAGCATTAGTTTGTGTGGCAGTGGGTATTTTCTTTTAGCTAAGAACATTTTTTTCTAAGGCTGTACATCAAGGGATTTTTCACTTCAAAGCTGTCTGCACTGAGGAATAGTAACATCTAATGAAACTGATAGTTAGAATCTCAACATTCACATCATAAATGGGTTGAGATAATAGTACCAGCAACTGTTGCACATCCTTTTTGATTTATTTCACTTTGGATCTTTACCACCTGCTGGACCAGTATAGCTTTGTTCACCCTGTTTTTTGTTGATGTTTTAAAATTAACCAATATACCAAACAAAAAAATATCAATCTGTGGTCACTCTTTGGACTCAAGTAGAAAGGATACGGATAATAGCCAATCAGGTATCCAGGGGAATTTTTTTTTTAAAGCCTCAAACAGAAGGAAGAGAGCAAGGCTACACTTAAATTTTTTTTTTTTTTAAGATAAAAAATCTGGTTATACTACAAATTTCCTTGTACTTTACTTAAAAACCTGACAATGTGTGTTTTTCTTATTTTAAAACAGCTGCTGCACTTGGGTAAATAGTGTTTAAAATAATGGAAATAATGGTGTTTTGTTTTTTTCCCCCTAGGGTTTAAACTAGGCTTTATAAGTATGCATTTCAAAGTGATTGTATGTTTTGAGCTTGCTGAAGGTTGTGTTTGAAAATATGAAATAGGAATAGCTTCCATACTGATATTACTGCATCTTCCTAGCTGAGTATTGCTTCTTCCTAGCTGGATATTATATTAATTCCATTTACCATACTAAAATGGGGGCAGAGGGTAACCTTTATGGGTTTCCTTCTTCAAAGTAAGAGAAAACCCAAAGTCGTCTTGATGGTGGTATGAAAAATCTATAGGTTTATGTCATTATTTGGTGAGAAAATAAGTATAAATTTACCTTTGGGGAAAAAAAAAGAGGATTTTTTTTTCTAATGCCACTAATTTTTCTAACTGACTCCTTTTAACTCGTTCACTCTACTTCAGCACTAGAGAGGATTAGGAGGCCACTGGGAAACAGATGCACTCTGACTGTCATTTTTTGCTCCTGTTGTAAATCTGGAGGATCGCTCTCTTCCACAGTGCATACATGTATGAATGTTGAGAGGGAGAAGTATCTCCACAGTGATAAATCCCTGGGTCTTTGTTCCCAACACAGGTGGTTTTTTTTGTTTTGTTTTGTTTTTTACCAGAACATGATTTATCTTTTTGAAAAAAAGGCTTAGATTGAACACTGAGTTCCAAAGAGTAACATCTGCATCTGTAGTATTTGTTATTTTAACAGGACTTGTTTAATAATTTGCTGAAAAGAAGCAGAGTATTTTAAAAAGTATTTTAATTGTAATTCTTTTTACTTATCTTCCAAGCACTGAATTTACTGTTATTCCAAGAGTTTGATCCCTATTAAAAATACATTTCTTTGAGTTTTCTTAAATAGAAACAAAACAAAAAGCAAAACCAAATACAAAACAGCAAAAACTTGAGAATGGAAGCTGGTTTTGCTGAGCTTTAAAAATGACATTGATACTCCTTATGTAAATTACATATGTTATCCATTTACTGGATTAACATAAGAGATGGGAAATCCTCCAGAGTGCTAATATATTATGAATAAATACATCTGCCACTTGAGACAGTAGATACAGAAATGAGTTTGGTCTGTGGAGTTGTACACTGAAGATTAGCATAGTCCTACAAGTTGAACTCAGTGATACGTGTTTCTCTCTAATGTTCACCTTTATAAATCTTCAGGTGATTACAGAATACTTTCTCATAGTAAAAAGATAAATTTGTTCTATATGGTGCTGCCTGTTTAGGAAGATAACAATTGGAAAACTTATGCAGTCAAATCTCAGGACAGGTAGGGGCTCAGTGTAGGGGGAAGACTTTTATTTTGTTAGGATATTAGGTGAAGAACCACTAAAATGATTAAGGGACTGGAACATCTCTCCTATGAGGAAAGACTAATAGAGCTGGGACTGAGAGCTGAGCCCAGCCCTCCTCATAGGAGAGAAGGCTCAGAGTGGGAAATCGTGATGTGTAAAAGTACCTGAAGGAAGACTGTAAGGAAGATGTAGCCAGGCTCTTTTCAGCGGTGTCCTGTGACAGGACAAGAGGCAAGGTGCATGAACTGAAATACAGGAGGTTCCAGCTGAACATAAGGAATTTTATTTCTTTTTACCGTGACTGACTGAGCACTGGAACAGGTCATCCAGAGAGACTGTGCAGTCTCCATTCTTGGAAATATTCAAAAGCTGTTTGGACATAGTCCTGAGCATCCTGCTCTCAGTGACCCTGCTTTGAGCAGGGGGTTTGACCTCCAAAAGGTTCCTTTCAACTCAGCCATTCTGTGATTGTGATATTCTTTATCAGAGAGATTTAAGAGGTTACATACATCTCATAAGCAGAGCTTCCCATTATGATACAGCTATGCTTTCATTTGTATTCTTATTTTCACAGGGAGGAGTGAATTGAAAAAAATGTCCCTTGGACTACAAAGAAAGTATGTCTCTTTGAAACACTTTCAGGACCTTAAATCTAATTAAGAAAAAAGAAAGTGTTGATCTGTGGTGGTGTTGAGATGGCACGTTCTACTTTCTTTCAAATTCCACCATTTTGCAGACTGTTTGAAACGATAGGTTTCAGATGTCATTGTGAGTAGAAGGTGCCTTACCACTAAGGCAATGGTTACTAGTAACTTTTTTGACACTCTTCTGTTTCCAATATCCAGGAGACTCCACTTAGATGCTGCGCAGTGCATGTAGGCATGATGAGATTATCCAACCTGATTTAGGAACTATGTAGTCAGTTTACCCCAGGAGCCATGTAACTTCATCTGGTCTCCGATTAAAAGGACCTCTTAGCAGGGCTGAGGAGACTCTGAAGAAAGCGTAGTTCATGTATCTGCATCACAAGTTTTATTCAAGATTCCCCTGGTTTAATAGGACTACATACTTAGATGTGTCAGACTGTGATAATGTTCATTAAATTCACTGGTCTTTCCTTTATGGGTGGATTTGAATGTTGCTCGTATTAGATTTGGTACAATCCAATGCAAGTGGATATAAAAGCTTCTTAAACTGAGAATTTGATCCGACAACAATTTTCGTCTATACAACAATCTGAGAAATGAATTATCAATTTGAGATCTAACCATTATGTTGTAAAAGCATTGAAAAAAAGAGATGTTTAATCAACTAAAATAATTTATTTAGAAATACCAGCTACTTGATCTGTTTCACTATCAAGTTATTTTTCGTTTTGAAAAATCTTAAGCTATTTTTCCACGAGTACGTATTGTTTCAAAAACAGATTAAAGGGAGTTGGTTCACCGACTATTAACACCTCGTTTATTTGAAGTAATTATGTGGAAAAATTTCTTCCAGGAAGAATATTTGATATAAAATGAGTCAGTAGTATGTCCTAATGTTGCTGCATAAATGAGGCTTTGTCTCAATAAATTAGAGCCTGCAAAG
Source organism: Cygnus olor (assembly GCF_009769625.2). Classification (NCBI taxonomy): domain Eukaryota; kingdom Metazoa; phylum Chordata; class Aves; order Anseriformes; family Anatidae; genus Cygnus; species Cygnus olor. The sequence goes on along the minus strand of NC_049181.1, from coordinate 12,389,191 downwards.
CCATAATCTTAATAAACTTCACAAATTACTTTGCCAGTGACTGTTAAACTGGAAGTGTTATCCACTCTAGGGGGAAATAACTGTTTTTATACTTGTTTATTTCTGAATGGCACAATAATTATAAGGCGTTCTTTTTATGTAATCCCTTTTACATTTGTATTTAAAGAGATATGAACTTATTTGTTTTATAATTTAATAATTTGGGAAAACACATATCCAGTCATCAAACATTGTTAAATAATTTCACTCAATCATCTGAGTATTTATTAGAAAGAGATGAAGAATATAGTGAGTTTATTCTTGATCTTTGAAAGTTATTTCCTGTTATCCCAATTTCTCTACAATTCCTGAACAGAAACTTACTACGCACATGGACTACAGAAATAAGTGAGTTCCTGTGCCCATTCATCAAATCACTTGAGCATTGGTGTAATGGTAAGCTTATTAACAGGTTCTTTTTAACTTCAGAGATATAGTGCAACTTTCATTCTGTCCAGTCATGGAAGGCAGAGTATTGAAAAGTAGATTTTAATCATGATTTGGTAGCTTTTGCCTTTTCATACTCAGAACTTCCTACTTCTGTATTGCCATGTTAACTTATTCCTCAGACTGCAAAAAAACAACTAGAAACTGCTTCCCTTGCATATCCCGATGCAATTTTTACTTCTCTGTGCATGTTTCCCAACTGACTGACACATAGAGTCATAAAAGCAAGCGAGAGGAAAGTTTTAGTATATTTTCTTATGGTGGTCTCATTTGAATTAATTTGATAGGTAAGTAAAGAAAAGAGCCAGAAATTGTCTGAAAGGGTCTTTAATCCTTCAAAGAGAGGCACATTTAAATGGGCAACTTGACTTTTTTTTTTTATATCTGTGAGGGTGATAAATATTTGGAACTGACTAGCGATGAACAAAGTAGATTCTTCACTCCTTGTGGTATGTAAGAAAAACCTGAATGTGTTTCTGCTTAACTTCAGTTAAGGATAGCTTCCAATTCAGTTTTGGGTATTCCAATTAGTTTTGGGTATCTTCCACTAAACAGATTCTTTTCCCATAGCTCCTGACCATCTCTGAGCTCAAGGAAGGTTTTTTTTTTTTTTTGAACTTGGCTCTTTTTGATGTTTCTATTTTGCTGATTTTCCTACCTCAACTATATTGATAATAAATTGTGTTTTGTTCACTCTGAAACTCTATTTTGAAGACATCCAAGGGCAGCTGAAAGAGTAGTTTTAAAAGGTTAAGAGGGCAATTAGGCACCCACTTTGCATTTAGAGCCAACAATGAAAGACAGACAGGTCTCACTTAAATGCCAGTTTTCCAAGGAAATTTTTCATTAGATGAAACAAGAAATAGGCTTCTATATTCTTCTGTCAATTTTTAGGAACAAGATTTAACCTTCTGTTTGGTTAAGTGGTATTTAGCTCACTTACACTCTTTAAATCTTACCCTTTACACTTATGACAGGTACAGACACATTCATGGCATTTAAGTATAAAGGAACAGGCCATTTCTTGGCATAGTCATAATATCATAGAAGGGTTGATGTGGAAATGAATGACAACAACAGACACTTTGTTTCTTGTTATTTCATTAGTAAAGGAATGTATTACTTCAAAGAATGTACTACAGTTGAGAAATATGCAGTATACAAAATGCTGAAGCAGTCATGACATCCAAGTGAGAATGTGACTATTTAGCTTGGCATATGGTGATAGAAAGAAGGCAATATGTTTTGACAGATATTGTAATTTGACAGTTAAAATAAATACACCAACTGTCAGACAAAAATGTTATGGTAGATGAAAAGTATGTACAGTATTCTTTCCTTATAGTTCTCTGTTTGAAAAAAAATGTATAAACATTTATGACATTGCTAATGTGGAACATCTGTAGACTGAGTGAGAATCGATGACACTACCTCATGCTACAGACATGCATTTTCTTCATGTCATTGACTAAACTAATGATTTTATTTCCAGAGAGTATTGTAGCGTTCTGCCACAGAAACCTGCCAGTGTAAGTATTTTTCACAAGTGAATCGTGAAGGTTAGCACAAATAACTAGACAGAAATGCAGAAAGACCCTACAGGTCTGAGGGTGAGCAAAAATGTTCAAGCCTTTTTATCGCGTTCCTTTGGTTATAGGCAAAAGAGAAGGGGTCCATAAGAGGGCTTTCAGCACTCATATCTTCAAAAGGAGTTAATTATATGTAACTTCAGAAGTCCTGAAAATTGTCTGATAATGGTCAAACCACCCAGGTGCTCAAGCCTTTCACTAAGATACAACACTGTGTTACAAATCCTGGTTCTACCTCCAGAAGAAATGCTGTATCTGTCTACTGCAAGTAGAGCATTTCATAGAGCCAGGGACCTCAGAAGCAACACCATAGGAAGGGCTAATTAGCTCAGGCTTTGTGCTGTGCTGCACTGGCAAGAGACTATACTACTTTGAAGTATTTTGTTTGGTACCAACTTGGTTATCTGTTTGCTTACCTCTCTGTACTTGTTGGAGTTTGGGAACTTTATAGAGAAATACCTTCCACACGCAGACATGATTCTTAAATGGTACAAATTACTTATTGACTTTTATTTAATATGTTGTTTTATTCAAACGGAGGATCTGACTTGTAACATGTCTTGTAAATCTCTGTTATTCCCCTGCATTACAATATACCTATTTTTGGAGAGAAAAACAAACAAAAAAAACAGTTTGGAATAGCTTGTAAGGAAACAGTAAGCCAGACCTTTTAGATGCAACATTTTTCTTTAAGGACACTAGATATTGGCATGTACAGTTGCCAGCTGCCACTGTACTTTGATAGATAATTCGCTTTTTTTGCCAGGAAAAAGATCTGAAAGTGTCAAACAAGATATTAATGTGGCATAGTACATCTTCCTTTTATTTGGTTCATTGTTGCTGTACAGTTCTTGTTCGTGTAAAGGTGATTGCTTCTTAAACCTGTGTTACAGAAATGAGACGATTATAACTGTTATTCTCAAACTTAAATTTTGACCGAAGTCTTATCCAACTTTCTGTTATCAAATGTAGCAAGACTGGAATTTGTTTTGAAAGTTTCAGAGGACTTCTCTGTAAGTACCTGCACCTCTCTGCCCAGCATATTTGTCAGTATGTTTTTTTGAAGGTGGAAATGAATATTGGTACTTGTTACAAGCCTATATAAGAATCTATAACAATGAGAGGGCTTAGCAATTTTGATGTGCTCTCTGGATTACAGGTCTGCCACTCTTTGATTTTCCACAGAACAGAATATGTTAACATCTCCAAAAAAATAAATATGCCTGGGTTTCCAGAGTTTTAACAGTACTTATTACAAATAAGTGTCAGTACTTCAAGATCTCAGGTTATCTATTTCTTCCATTTTTTTAGTTACTAGTCCATGAAGACCATGTTCTTGCACTAAACTGTAGGAAAAAAAAAATCAAATATGACTCAATCTCTGCCTTTTCCAAGCTTTTCAATTTTCCTGACTAGAATAGATGAAAGTACTGCAACAAACAAGATTGCTCCTTTTAAAAATCATTTCATGTTATGTTTTTTTGGTAAAGAGTCTTCAAGAAATCTGGATAGATCAGGATTGATAAAACACAGGTTTAGAATTGTACAGCTGGGGAAAGAATATTTCATTGCTGTTGTAATTTTATTTGAAAAAGTAGCTGATAGCATTACATGCACAGTATGTTTCTGCATTATGTTGTATAGAAAAGATTCTCCACATCACTGCACCATTTGCAGTATGCAAACAAAAAAGGCTCATTTAAATAAAACTGACTGAAGCAATATTTGTCTAGGTTCCCTATAATTATTGTTATAAGGATTTATTTATAACCATATTTTAAGATAAAATAATAATAATAATAATAAAGCGTCTAAGGCCAATGAATAGAAGTCTGTAGGCACTCGAATGTGGGCCAGATAAATATATGTCCCTTTGTATCTATCTGTAATTTGTAAACAAATTCAAGTTTTAGTGACTCAGGCCTTACAAGCTTGGAAAATGTCTCAGATTATTTGCTGAAATATAGAAAGATGAAGTTGGTTTGCATTTACTGGGTAGTGTAATCTTTTTTGTTCAGAGACAGCTGCATTATTTAGCTTTGGGAAAAAGGAAGATCTGATAATAGGTTTCAGAGGAGCTAAATCATTGACAGAAAGCAAAATCTCCTTCCTGTCTATTTTTGAATATGGCAACATGTAATTCTTAGCATCCTAGAAAATTCTTTTCATTGTTACTGTATGTAGCGTGGAGCAATCGGAAATCCTGACTGACAGACTAAAGGTTGGGGGGGTATGTGTAATCTCTGAAATACAGAACTATTTAGCAATATTGAAAAAAGCTGCTTGATACAAGGCATTAACAAAATGCATTGTGAAAGCTTGGCACCCAAATTAATGTGGCTGCCAATGTCAGACCAAAAAATTTGAGAGCGAAACAATTTGTCCAGTACTAAGCAGACACCATCATGGCAGATTCAATGAACACTCATACAGGGATACCATCTGTTCATAATGGCTTTTGAAGAATAGCAGATAAAAATGCAGTGAAGACATGAAAGTGCAAGACTGAACATCCATGGAAACAGGGCACAGTGTATACAGAGAAGCAGTGGTGGAATAGGTTAGCTAATATAGTCAATGGAACTGAAGATGTTGGCACAGAGGAGATGAGTGAGTGTACTCAATAAAAATGAAATAGTTTGGGGGCAGTGGAGAAGAAACACTGGATCTCTAATCAACTGTGAGCTAGTTTATCTTCATGGCTTGGACTGTTCAAATAAGGATTTCATGAAATGCTTTACACTGACCTGCAATTATCCTTACTTTCCATTCTGCATTCCACAAGTTGTCTTCAGCATTGTAGAAAAGATACTTAGTTCCCAAGGTTCTTATAGCTTTCTATTTGTGGTTATAAGCAAGGTTTGTTTTGAAGTGCAGCTCCATCTTTGTATAGCATATTGATAAGTGTTTTATCAATATCTGCTGTTGAAGCAAAAAGAAAATGGGAGAAATGAGATAAAATTGTTCTCTGATATCTGGGTCACTTCAGATGCAATGTTTAACAAACAGACTAAATTCAAAACTTTTAAACTCTTATAATGCAATGCCCCTTTTAACTTCTGGAGCTGATATGAGTTTGCAGTGATACAGTATATCCAGTGATAACCCACTAGTTAAAAGTAACATTTCAGTTATGAAGAACTATAAATGCAGGTGCATCTTGTTTCTAGAGCACTAGTCATGTATTTCTATAAATAGTATTTCTGTTACTTTGCAAGTGTCAGCTTTGGTTGAAATACAAAACCAAATGAAGCTGTACATGATACAAAATCTTGCGAAATTATAGTGGAAATTGTTGAATAGCCATTAATCTTCATTTTGGAAATTAATCAACTGTAGTCTGGGAAGTAGAATGAATATGGATTGGCCACCTGACAAGACAGATATTTAAGACATTTGTTTGAAGCATGTGTGCTTTTTCTAATAAGTAAGATTCTAAGTAAGAGTAGCAATATTGTTATAAAGGAACAATTAAGAAGAAAAGTTTTTTCAGTGGAGTGCTTGTCTTAATACAACATTTTTGTGTGCATGTGCAAGTACTGTATGTGTGAAGACCACAGGTTTCTTTCCCAGATCTTCTACTCCATTTACCTGCAGTAGTTTTGTAATTAAAATGTTGTATCTGCTCAGTCACACCATAATTTTCTTTGATGCTGTAGCCAGAACAGAAAAGGATGCTGGAACTTGAAAGGTTTTGTGTCTTCTAAAGGATTCAAGTTCTGTTTATACAACACTTGATGGAAGAGAAGATAACATTTTATGCATAATGCAGTCTGTAGTGAAGACTTGAACATGAAATTAATGGCCAGCTCTGTAAAAGTAATTTAATTTTAGATTGATTTTAATTTGTGAGCATTGCATAATACATCCTACAGGTGTTTGTGAACTGGTTATGCTGATACTGAGTTACTTTAGATGTCTGTGAGTTCAAACACATTCAGCAATAGAAATTCTATTTCCTTAAAAGTTGTGTTTCAATGAAGGAGAGTATTACAATTGATTACGGCTAATCAGGCATCATTTGATACTTGTTGAGAATATCATACTAAAATTTTGTAAAATCTGCAGGCTTTGAAGGGGGGTTAAAAGATGTTTTGTTTATTATGTTTATGAAGGAACCCAAGGCCTAATTAATAACTTTGTAAAGTATTTCTGAATCCTAGTTAAAATGATTAAAAAAAAAATCTAAATTGAGATTATATTAGGTCTGCATTTCTTGAGATTGGTGGTAGAACTGGGAGCAGTGCTTTTCAAGTCATTTGTTCCAGTATGCGTGTGTAAAAGGGCAGAATGCAAATTGTCGATGTAATTACTCTTATTTAGAGTATTTGTGATTAGCTCATGTATTTAGCTAATGAATTAAGAATGCCCTTTGCAGCAGTTGAGACACCTTCAATTGAAAGATAGGTCAGGGTCTCCGTTTTTCTTACTGTTCTCATGAAAAGTGCTCACTAAAATAAAACCAAGTAAACCTCATTGTTTTGTCCCTACTCTAGATATTTTTGTCATTAAAACTTCCTGTGATTACTAGAGATTCCTGAAAATCCATCGAGCTTTTTAGAATAATATTGTAGGGATGACATGTCTAACTTTGTGACGTTCTTGACCTGTTTGTTTAAATAGCTGATTTGTCCTTGACTGATCTTTTATTTATGCATGAAAATCAATATTGTTTATACCATGATCCTTCACTGCAGAACTTAAAAAGAAAACTAACAAAGTAAAATTAATCTCTTCAGATTTCTCTGAAGTAAGCAGAATAGACTGTAACTAAAAGTATTTCTTGTCACTTGCAACTGTTTTGCTCTGCAATGAACACTGAGCACAGGATGTGTTTTTGAGCAATTTTTTTTGGCACAGCTGTGAATCACTGACCTCCTAACTTAGAAGAGTTTAATTAGAGTCTGTTTGTTATAAAGGGATATCTTGTATCATTCAAAAAAACTTCCAGCAACAATTTGTAGTGATTCATTTGAATGTTCTTATTTTCCTGTTTGCAGTGTAATCTGCAAAGGTGGTTGGTTATTTGAAGAGGAAAAGATATTGGGGCTCAGCTGCCATTTGTTTGATGCTTTTACAGGTGACATATTACATTGTCAACACTTGCTTTACTTTAAATTATGCTGGCAGTAATTTAATTGGCACCATGCTTAGCCTGATGTTACTCATTTTCAGGGTGGTTAGATAAATCAGGGCCATGAGGTCCTGATTCAAAACCTTTTTTAAATAGCAAATAAGCTTTGTTTTTTTTGCACTAAGGATGTCATGTTTACTATTTAGTTTTTAATGTTAGTATTCAGAAGCATTTGCTGTTGAAAACATTCTGGTTTATGCTGAAATAATAGTGCCATCAGATGCTGAATTAGTTCCTGTCATTCTGAAGGATTTCCCACATACTTTACAAACTAAATGTTGCAATGTCAAATCTCTTTCTTCAATTATCGATATAGAGACACACTTTGTCCCCCTCAACAAAACAATTACCAGTAAAGGGTTTTCGAAAGGTAGTTATTAGTAACCTGTGAACCAAGAATCAGGAATCAGGTGTCAATAGACTGAGAACACCGGTTGGACTGAAGAAATATTAGTGTTTTTTGTTTTTTTTTAAAATTGTATTACTAATGTGAAAACAAATGAAAGTCCAAAACCTCATGTAAAACAAGTCAATTTTGTAAATACCTATATCCTAGTTCTATCTCCAGGAAGATCCATTTGGTGATGCATTGACTTAAATCAAAATACCTCTTCAGTTTTTTCAAATACTGCAGATTGTATAAATTTGTGTCATGATATTTACATTCATGTGAGTTTTGACATGTTTGCCACTCATTCATATGAGTTTTGTCTGTATGCTTATATTTCTTAAATAAATGAATAAAAATCCAAAAGAATATTCCAGCCTGGAGAACATCTGGGGACTGATAATGTTTGGCTGATGGAGATCTTTTCCATGAAAAGACTAGCTTTGCTCAGTTTTCCACAATCAGATACTGAGCTGGTTCCCTATCAGCGGCATCTGTTATATTTTAAATGATTCACACTGTTCATATGAAAGATATTAATAAATCATGCAGTAATAAATAAGTAGTTGGTAAATGCAAGAACAGTGAAGTGGTAAATGGATACTGCATGACTGACACAGATGAACCAGTATAAATCTGTCAGTGGGGAAAGTTGTTGTGCTTATGCTTAGCACTCAAATATAGTAAGGCATGCCAAAGGAATTAGAAGTGATTGAAATTAGTGTAAAATGATAAACGAACAATGAAAGTTACAAAACATCCTAAAATGTGAAAGATTACCCAGGTGTTCTGGCAAATTGGCCATTTTTTTTGCCTTTTTTTTTTTTTGCGAGATGTTTGAAATGTGAACGCTATTTCAAATGTTCCAAAGGAATAACACCAAGAGTTCAGCAATGCAGAATTTTGTGGGGGCTGCCTTTAACCTCTCCAACAATTAGCAAGGAGAAAAAAATAATAAAAAACTTGTACACCTCTTTTCAGCGAAGTCATAAGACACCATAGTCGAAGAGGCTGTGTAACTTTCTAATGTTTATCAAACTGAATCTTAAAAAAAAAAAGGCACAAAAAAACAGCATACATTTGTCAGTTATTCAAGGGTTTCATATTTTGCCTCTTGCTTGCCACATAATTTTTATATTATTCACCGGATGTTTAACCCAAAACTAAGGCGTGACCACTGGGAAGAGCTACAGCTGCTTTATACTGATGCATGTAGTGGGGTATCTATTTGTGGGGATGGTGAGCTATAGATGGCCAATTTTGGATTTAAACAAAACAAAAAAGACAAACACAACTACTCATGTAAAAACAGCATTAACTTGTTGTGTGTGTGTGGCTTAAAGCATATTATTGCATGAGTAGTCTGCGTTTTGTAGAGTCTTTCAATAACTTGAAAGTACTACAGTCCTCACAAATCACTTCATGACAAGCACATAGTTGAGCTTTCAGAAGTGGTGAGGCAGATTGCACAGGTAGCCCTGTGATTGAAAATGTGTGTGGTTTCTTGCATAGAACTATCTTCAATTAAGTGCATAAATTATTTTCTAATTCGGCAGTGAAATATAATTCTAATTAATGGCAGAATGATGAAGTGTGACTTCTGTCCTCATCTGCACTATCTTATTGTTTGACAACTTTCTGCCCACAGAATTCACTGCAGGTACCTTTTATTTTAACTAAAGAATATAAACAGTAATGTTTTGCTTGGCAGTGAAGAACATTTGAATGAATTTGGACTTTCAAATGACTTTCTGATGAACTTTATCTGCCACTGGAGCTGCATGTAAATATATGTGCATAAACTTTGATGAATTTAGACTGATGGAAAACTTGAAGTCTAGAGTGTGACAAAAATCTCTTGACCAGGATAAGGAAAATATTTAATGTATTCTAATGTCCTTCATTCTAATCTTGTTTGCTAAATACTAAAATAAGAGTAATACACAGTTGCAGTTACTCCTTCATAGCAAACCTTCTTAGACAATGCATATAATAAACTGCCCATCTGAGGTTAATGTCAAGGTATGTTACCCAAGCACATCTGTTCAATGCAGAACTCAAAGGCAATGCAGAAAAGAAAATGTCAGACATAAAATTTTCTGAGAAGGAAGAGTATTCTCAAGTAATGAAGAAAAATAAATGAAATTACTTGAATCTTTTATGGTTTGAAAAAAAATACAAGGAAGCAGTTTTGTCAATGCAGGTGGAAATGTTGCCTTTGAAAATAAGGGATGTCAGGCAACCATATATTTTTGTTATTTCAATATCTTTTTGTGAAGAAAAAAGAAATCATGAACCTAAATTCACATCTAGATTATGAGTAAGAAAAGCGAACAAGTTTGGGTTTAGAGCAGTACCTATACTGAACTATTAAAATGAGAATAGGAATGTGACCTTGGATCAGTGAGTGACATGTTAACAGAGAGCATCCTTTGATAATTCTGCCTTTTAGCATTTTAGCATATAACAAATCATAGAAATTAATATTTAGCAAAGACTGTGCTAAGTGCAGATAGTCCTGAAACTTGTTAGTGTGCTTTTTTTCACTAAGCATTTTCTGCTGAGATTCAGGCATTTCTGAGATGTAAATGAACTGATTAGTACCAAATAGCAGCACAACAGATCATGAGGGAGGGGGCATAGTGTTGTAGTTTCTGCAGGATAATGTGCATTAGCAAAGGAGCATTAAATAAGTAGAATATAATTTCCCATTAGAATTTGACTGGGACACCTAATTTCTCTGGCTTCCAGCTGAGAAAGCCTCATTGAATTATATCTGTCTGCAGAAATAGCTTGTTAAAATGACTTGCAAAGCAGCATGAACAAGATGGATGCAAATGGCTGAAAACTGGAAGAGGCTGTTTGCTTTTCCAAAGATTCTAATCCCTCCAGACTTGAACATCAAAGACTTAAAACAACTTATGAACCACACTCTTATAATCAAATGGTTCTTGTCATATCATTGAGCTGGTAGAAGGAGCAGAAGGAACATAGAAGGTATTTACAAAAGCCCTGCTCTGTGCTTCTTACTGCTACAGAGGGGATATCTTTGCAGAGCTACCAATAAATAAAATAAAATAAAAGTTCTGACTAGTCTAGACATTTGCTTACATTTGAAGATGTTTAAAAAAAAAAAGGGGGGGGCGGGGATATGTCATTGCTGACTTCAGAGTTTACAAAGTATAGGTTATTTTCTGTGTTCAGAAATGTACCAAATAGGAGTGCTCAGAGCCATCTCAAGGACATAGTCTGTTCAATTAATGTCCTCAAATATTTGAGGTATCTAACTCTTACTGCAGTACTGTCAAAGAAAAATGCAGTGTACCTGTATCACTGACACTATAGGTATTGAACCACCAGTGAACTGGGCAAATAATTTATCAGATGGATTTAGTACGACTGTTTGGATTAAAGAAAGCCAGAGAAACAACTTCTTATATTGCTGGGGGTGTTTCCCACTATTAAAAGCCTTCTACCAAGTCATTTGTTTGTTTTTGATGTGTTTTTGTGCATATCCATGGACTTTTTTTTTTTTGCCAAGAATGAAATGCTTTACAAATTCTGGAGGAATTACTAAATTACTATGTATTGTAACAGGAATGTTATGCTTTGTTTGTCTCTCTTCTTAAAGAAGGCAATTGCACACAGTTTCTGTATCATTAAATTATTAAACCTTCAGCATTTAAATCAACCTATATAAATTGTATGGAACACCCTGATAAGAAAAGATGTGCTTGATATGTGATTATTTTGTTGGCTGTCTTTTAGAAGTATCCATGAAGCTGTGGCATGTAGCATACTTGTGAAAAGCAAGTGTAATAAGTGCAACTATTGTCATTTAATTGTCCGTAAGTAGCATTTCCAGAATAAATTGAGGCTTTCTTTCTGTATGTTTAATCATCAGCTTCCCAACGTTTGACTTCTTTATACCTTTCACTTACAGTATTTGCATTTTTTTCTAGGCATGAAACTGCATATTAACAGTTTTATTAACACTGATTCTGCTTCTGTCAAAGTAGTAAATTTTGTAATGGGAGATTTAATGATTCTTGACAATAGTAATGAAATAGAAGAAAAACTGTGGCATTGATAAAAACTCTAAAATAAGTAAATGAAGCTAAAAATTTATTCTCCCATTTCCTGTCTTGGGATACTAAATAAAAAAAAATATATTCAGATTGAATAGTAAAAAAAAAAAAAAATAACTTGGACACTGAAAAAAATGAATGTTTATTTTTAGCTGTAGAAAAAATCTCAGTCCCAGACTAATTTTTAAATTTAGGTAATTCCATTCTGCCTTCACTACTAAGATGCCCTCCATTTTCTTTTTTTTTTTTTAAAAAAAAGAACATTGTGAACACCTTTTTCTCTTCTCTAGAAGCATTATTTGCCTAGTAAGTGAAATGATTCAAGTTTATCTACAGAAAATGTAATAGATGCAAAAAATGTAATAAATGCATAGGACTGTAGGTTCAATTTGAAAGCAGTATTTCCACAGCTAGCCAACAGTTTGTGGGATTGGTCTTAGGAGAATGCCACAAATGCTTTTCTTTTTTTCTTGATACTTTGATTTTTTTTTTTGTTGAGTAAATATTTTTCTTTAAATATGCTTTCTTTTAAGTGTAGAAAAAACTGTTCCCAGGACTATAGAGAAGTGACTGGTTTGTATTTTGTGTATGGTACTCTAAATGCTATGCAGATATATTAACAATTCTACTTCCAGAAGTCCTGGGAAATATTCGCACTTGGAAATATACTTGATTTCCTACTTCCTTTTGCTTAACAGCAAAACAACTTAAATTTTAGTGAAGAAAAATATAATGAAACCTAAAGGAATTGCAACCCTTGCATCATTTACTATTGTAGTACTTATAAACTAATTTATAAGAGTTAAGTTTCTAATTCCAACTCCATGGAGAAAATCCAGTTTATCATAGGGAAACAGATGGTTTCCTGAAGTTATCTTTTTCTCCATTCAGAAGACCACAGTAATAGGATATCAACAGTCCCTAGTGAGGTGAGTCTGTGACCATGAAGTTTATACATAGGAGACTCACAGCTTTTGTTCATCCTTACTAAAGAAGAGATTTCATCTCTACACTACAGGGTAGATGCAGGGTGTGTGTCGGGGGTGCAGGCCCAGTGGGTGAGCCTGGCCATCAGCCTCACCCTATCTTCAGCACAGCGGAGGTGACTGTGGTCAAACAAACTTTAATCTGCTTCAGGTTTTAGTCGTGTGGCCAGAGTATGATGATTAAGCAGGTGGTGAGTTGGGAGCACTGCTTCCCATGTAAAACCAGGTCTCTGCTGATCTTTGTCATCTCCCTGACTCTGTGGCCCATATCTTGTTGCATGCTCCTATCTGTCTTTTGGTACCCTTTTGGCTCAGGGTCTAACTGGAGAGTAAAGCAGTGTAAGGTGTAGACCATGAAAAGAAGAAGATGCCCTCACCATTTAGCTGGAATGGTTCTGTAGTGGGACAGAACAATTTAAATCCACTTTAAATCCTTCTTTTCAAGCTTTTTCCTTTCTTAGAATAATGAAGTCATTGCTGGTATTGAGTGAGGGAGCATGCCTTTAGTCTGTTGATTAGAGGCTTTTCCTCAGAGAGGGAACACCTCAGCTTCTTTCAAAATATTTAAGCATTTTTACAAATATGTGACTAGAGCCTGGATCCAACGTGTCTCTAGTAAGGACTCTACCCACTGGGGTATTCAGTAGTTCTCACTGGTATAATGAGTATGTATCCCACAGAGGATCGGTTACAGAAAACGGAATTGACAGATTCCTAACTGACTATTCCTAGCTGGCTGACACAGATGACTCTGAACAGTAAATTGACCTATGTGAATCTCATAATCGTTATATGAATTAAAGAATTTGCTTTCAGAGTTAGTGCAATAATGGCTAGGTGCCTAAAATTATTTGCTGAGTAAAGACATTAACTACCTAGACTTGTTTCTTTCCTTTCTACGTTCTCCTTTTTTTAAATTTGTTTGTTCTACACTGGACATTTAAGGTATTTAAACTTACAGCTAGTAATCTGCTGATGCTGTTTCCATGAGACACATCAGAAGTGAAAATGCTCTTGACAGATTGTATCTGAACAGTGTGTGAAAGGCCTTAAGTTCTTACAAATATCTTACTGTTTTGGTAATACTTCAGGAAAATTCTGCAAGAGAACATTCCTGGAGTTCTTGACCTCTCCTCTCCCTTTATTTTTTTTTTTATTTTTTATATATATATTTTTTTCAGTAGCCCTTTTTTTGAAGTACTTTCTAATGCCTTTAAGGAGAGTGCTTGCTAGTAAACGCTGCGGATGTTTCTGTTTGTCTTCTAACAGAAAGTTATGAATATTAGAGATGCTAGGCAGCCTGAACTTGTGACTATATCCTGTCTTGGGTTAACAGAAATGAAAAGGCATATACAGTGTGTTACAACCTCATTGACACCCTCCAGTTACACAAGTGCAGGACTTCTGTTGGTGAGCTGTCTGTGCTAGCATTGCTCAATATTATCCAAGGGCATGACGTACAGCAGGCAGTCACCATAGCTGCTGGGTTTTGTATGTATTGGTGATTTTGTATGTAAAGGTGTTTTCCTGAAAAGAGCATCATTTTTCCCTATCTTGTGGGTTCATATTAATTTATTTTTTTTAGCAGATTGTTTGCAGCTTTTGTAAATGTTGAGAAAGGATGTGATTTTATTTCAGCCATAGATCTTTGTAGCAGGCAAAATGATTGCAGCACATATTGTGGAAAAGGTAATTTGCTTTTGACTAAACATTCAAGTGAGCAAAGACTAATTGTGAGCTTAAGTACTAGAGGTAGGGAAATCTTTAGTGATTTGGTTTAGTGATTAAAGTGCAAAACCAGAAAGGCCAAGAACTTGACTGAGCAGCAGCAGAATTGAGGAAGCTTGATTTCCTGTCTCTGTGTTGTATGATATACTCTTCAGGACACCCAAGTTTGTGAACCTCAAATGAAGTCTGTCCTGAATTTAAGCTGTACTTCCCACATGCATCCTTGCAGTGTAATGAAGGAGTAGGCTCACACTTACAGGGTCTCTCTGTCCAATGGCTTCCCAGTCACTACAGAACAGTACAGAAACTTAATTATCTGTGAGAATACATAGCTCTGTAACCTGTTTGAGTTCTATTTATGCTTGACTGTGCCAAGCGAAAAAGAGAATAGCTCTTCTCAACACAAAGCTCTGAGAAGCAAAACAATTCCAAAAAGAAGTCCCAGCAAGTGTAGGACGATACAAGCGTAGGACAATACAAGAAAGGAAGAAGAGATGTTAGAACATAAGTAATGTTAATTCTTACAGATGAAGACAAGTCAGAATAATCCTTTCCTTTTTCTGCTGAGTTTGAGTAGTCTACCTTGGCTACTGCAACTGTTTAGCTTTAAATTGCTCAAGCATTTGAACAAGTTAATACTAATCTGAACTGCAATTAGCACTTAATCGGTAGTGGTAATGTGAGTTTAGCTTTTGCATCGTGTTTTACTATGTTTTGTGAGCTGGTCACATGCTGGAACACTGCAAGTCTTTGTCATTTCTTCTCAGTTGCTGGACTCTAACTTGGATTCTACTAACATTTATTTTGAGATCGTATGATACATTGATAGTAGACTCTAAAACTTGTCATACCATCCATAATTTTTAATATGTAGCTTTCTGATAAAACCTATGTTCTACAACTCTTCTGTGCAGGCAGCCACCATAAAGAAGTGCTTTCCAGACCCTATCAACATCAGAGATGCAAGTTCAAGAAACTTGTAAATTAAACCTCTATTTCTGATGATGGCTGTGTGACAGTTGGATTCAGTTGGGCAGTGTGTATAAATGCATCAGATTAGTAGCTGGACTTGGCACAATGCAGGAAGCATATCAGGAGAACATGGGCTGATCTGTCAGTTGTTCTTTCAGTTGTTCTTAATTCCTTCCAACAGGAAGAAAGCACACAAACGTGTATTTGAATTATATCTTTATAATCTTTATATCTAACATTTATATCTGCTAGTCACTACAGTCGTGTTGTAGAATGATCCCTTCTTCCTGCTCCTGAGCATGAAGTTTAACTTCGTTAAGTGATGCATTTCTTGTCAAATGTTTTAAATAATATATTTGCAGGATCTTTGTCAATTTAGCAGTGATAGGAAAGTGTAAGAGCTTTTTCTGTAATATAGACAGTCATGACTGACGCAAGTATTCAGGTGCCTTAACATGCTGTTCTTGTCACTGTTCCCTAGGGTTTTCAGGGACATTTTATTACCTGTGGGTACATGACATGTTGGTTTCATCACTAAATGTTAGAGCTGAGATAATTTTGATGACTTTTCAGCAGATTTGATTGTTAAAATGAATTTCATTGGATCCATATTTTGGACTATAAATTAAAAGTGGCACTCTGATGCCTGAGAGCTAGACTAAATGAGGGGCTAAGTTAATTTCTGAACTGAAACTTAAAAGATTATACAGTAGTTTAGCCAAGGGATAAAGTACAGATCTTAGTTACTTTTATTCAGCACAGAAGTTAGGTGAAGTCACTGATCTTGTGTTTAATGACTGAGAAGTGAATCTGGTTCCTGGTTTTCTTGGTGTGTAGTCACCACATACATATTTTAATTTACCTTTCAGAATTCCCTGTTTTTTAAAAAGACTTCTGATCTCTTATTCTAGAGAGAGATATATTTTTCTTAATGCTTGTTTTACTGTGATCATTCTCAAACATCAGTGCATACTGTCCTGTTGTATTAAGTAGTTACAGCTGTCCCCATGACTTTTTTATTTTGAAAAGTTAGATGACTTTTTTTTGTTTTTCTTTCGGTTAGGCATGCCTTATTTCTTACATCTGTAGCTACCTGAAGGGATCTGTGGTGTGGATAGTTGAGCATATCCTCATAATTTTGTTTGAAGATGGTGTTCCTTTTTATTTTCCCTTGGTTGGAAAGTTACGTTTTTTAGAATCCATCCCAAAAGGCTCCATTCCCACAGTTTCAAGATCCAACTCTGATCTGGATCCTATACACTTCTGCAGAGACGTGCACGACTATAAATAAAATTTCCTTCTGAACTGTGTATACGTGTGAAAGGACCATGATTTCACGTTGTGATTTGTGATGAGCTAAGGACCTAATTTTCACACCAAGTAGTAATTAGCATCAAACCATAATGTTGTTCTGGCACAGCACTTGCGCTTGCATAGTTACCTCATTGAATCTTATTCTGCCCCCAAAGCTCAACAAAAGGTATCTAGAAAGACCGCTCGGTGTGTTAATGATTACTTTGTCTTGTAAATAGTCAGGGGCTTCTGTGTCTTTCAGGAGTTTCCGGTTATTTTTTTTTTTTCTTTTAACCTTACTTGGTCATTAAAAAATAGACTATAGAGAAGAATAGATCTTTTTGAGATTTAAATGAACTTCGGTGGGGTGAGAAGGGGATGAAATTGAATCATGACACTTACTCATGTGTGTTCAGGTTTGTTCAACCATAATTAAAAGATGCTAATTGGTTTGCATTAGTTTTGGATGTAAGGCAGAAACTGCACATCTTTTCCACACTATTTGGAATGAAGTCATGCCAATAATGTATGTATTTAATTCAGCTTTCAGTTGGATATAATCCAAGGCCATTTTGGAGAACAGTTATAGGAAGGACTTGTATGAATAAACTAGATTGCTGTTAACGTTTCTATTCTTACTTTCTGAAAGGTTTGCAATTACTTCATCTCCTTCATTCAAGCTACCTCTGTAAAGGTCAGGAAAAAAAAAAAGAAGTGGTTTGGGGGGGAGGGGAGAGAGGTTGTCTTTTTTTTTTTTTTTTTTTTTTTTTTGCAGGGGTGGGGGGGGACAGGAATTTCATCTGAATGACAAATGGTTCTTTGCTGATACGATGGGAAGAAAAGAATTAATGGTTCAATTAAGGACGAACAAATGATACCAGGAAGAAAATCAGAACTTGCCCAATTTAAGTGCTTTGTATTATATGAACAGAACTTCAGTGATTGCTTCAGTTACTGTTAATGCTAAACTCCATGTATAAATTTCTGAAATCTTTAGTGGAATACTTTGGCTACATTAGCCTTCATTCAGCTTTTAGTATTTCATTCTCTCTGTGCTTGTCAATTTTTTTTGGATTTGTTAGGCAACCTTTTTTTTTTTTTTTTTTTTTTTTTTTTTTTTTTAAGTCCATTAACACCATTCCAGAGTCCTGGGAATTTGATCCTTGACATTTTTTTGTGAGGCAAGAGATCATCATCCTTTCACTGGATGCTGTCCTTGGCAATAAAATATGGGAAATGCCAACTAGATCTGGGACACTTTCCTTTCGGTTCCACGCTGAATTATAGTGGCTCTGTCTATGTATTTAGATAGTAACAGCGATTTCATAACTGTAGCTCTTCGTACATCCTTGACTTTGAACAGAGTAAACGAGGTGCCACACTGAGATTACTCTGTTACCCTTTTTGTCTTTTTTGGGGGAAAAGGAAGTTGTCTGATAATACGGAAGGGCTTATGCTATTGTCCACTCTTGACAGTGTAAGAATGGAAATTGAAATGAAGGCAACTTCCCACGCGGGAACTATTAGCATAGCCAGTCACAGATCCTAAGGCCAAAGAGCAAATCAGAGCAAACTCATATTTAAAAGAGCAGTAGTTTTGAATGTCTACCCAAATGTGGAGTTCAATTTGAACTGGCCAATTGATAGAGCTACTTTGTGAAGTAGTAAAGTCCCTGGGAAAGTGTTTTTGAGAATAGAGTTTTTAAACAACCTAAGACAGATTTTCCATGTTCCACTTTAAACACTGGGGGGTGAGAGTTATTTTACTGTAGCAATAAAAATGTCTAACCTAAGTAACTTTCTTAGGCTTCCTTTTAGTCGGATATAAAGTTATAGGAAGTGATCAGTCCCTCTTTAATGTATGTGGAGTAAATTAGTTTTAGAAATGACTGTTTGTCCACATGGACTACAGAACAGAAACTTGGTGACAATCTTTGTCTAGATTTTGAGGCAGGTAGAGTGAATGAATTCCTATGTGATGTGGAGATCTACCATAAATTGCTCTGAGGTATAGGATGTTGTTTTAAACGTTTCTTTTGTTTCATTGTTAGCATGACTCCGGTGCTTTGGTAAGTATCATAATAGTAAAACCCTGCATCACTATAGATTTTTAGGAGAAGTACATTAGAATAAGTTCAGAATGTTTGCTTTATGTTTTGTGTGCTCTTTCAACTCCATTTTCAATTCAGGACTAACCCGCTAAAGAATAATAAGTAGACTTTCCATGTATTTGGGTGATCTTTAAAGTTTAAAAAAGGACTTTTTCATATTAAGTATAAGTTTATTATTTGAGAGTTAAAAATACCTTTCTGTTGAAGTCCTAAGTTTTGGAATTGCTGTTTTATTGATTTTTTCGTAAGGACAGAATGAAAGAATTCTGTCTTTGAATTGTGATAAAAATATAGATTTTTTTTTTCTAGGTGAGTGCTTCTAAAATACAATCAAAGTGTCATCTCTGCTGAAAGATTGCTAAATTGTTACTTTTAGTCTTCCAAATAGGCATGAATTAGAATAAAACATTCAGAATCTGTTGTGTAAACCACATTATTTTATTTAATAACTTCCACTTAACATTATTTATTATTTTATTTAACCACAAACACATGAGCTACTTACCCAGATAAATTCCAAACTTAACATTACTGTAGATCTTAGCAGTATCCCATAACTGTAGATTAGAAGAACACAAAAATGAAATATGGAATTAAAAATATGTAGCATGTGAGACTCTCATGCCTTCTGTAGCTTACAGAAATAGTAGAACCTCCCAACTCTACTCCTGTATTCAGTGCAGGGAGTACACTGACTCAAAAGATGCCTGAGTGAGTACCTCTTTATCTTTTTGTGGCATCATAAGAAACAGCAGGGGAAACAATCAAACAACAACAGAAAGAAAAAAAAAAAAACAGGAAAACAAACAAACAACAAAAAAGACAACCAGGAAAACAGTATCTTTCTCTCAGCTTCAACTACATACTCTGCTCTCCTTTGCATCCGTCAGAAAATGGTGTTTCAATTCCAGTTTTTGCTGTATAGAGTAAAAGTTATCTCAGGTGGCCTGGGTGAAGAGTAAAGACCTTCCTGTCATCCTTTTAGTGTGGCTGTATCACAAATAATTTACATTCAACTTCATTTAGTAATTTAGACAGACTTGGGTACTTATATAACAGTATTAACCAGGTGTTGAGATTGGTAGAGGCAGCCGAATCAGCTTGCTTGCCCCCGTAATATACCGTGGCAACTTCATTATTCTATGTAAAGGACACATTTCTGATGGATTTTTTTTTTTTCCTTTTAAATTTGTATGTTTTTTCAGGACTAGTATTACAGATTTATTTTGAATGCAAAGACCCTAATGTAGGATTCTGTTCTGAGTTCTCACCTAGCTAAACCCATCTGTCTTGGTAGACGGGTTAATCACCTAATCTGATTGGACCACTTGGTTAGTTTTTTTAATTAAGCTTTGCAGGGGTACCTGGCTCTACATTCTAAAGCCTGTGTTGTTGTGACTTTGTTAATGACATCTAAACTAGACAGATTAAATCCAGTCTACACACACTGCAAACATATCCATTTACAAAGTGACTGTCTAATTATGGAAGTCTTTTAGAGCTCTTTGTGGGCTATTCTGATACTGCAAACAATGTGAATCTTTTAAGGCTTTCACTCACTCTGTTTCTATCTCTCCAGTTCTTTCATGTGGCAACTTTAGATGCTCTAAATTATCCTTGGGGAACCTAGAGAGTTAGATTTCCCTTGGCTAAAGTTGGCCTTTGTGAACCTTACTTTCTTTGCGTAAAATTTGGCAAAATTAATTTAGTAACAATTTAAACTGCATGTAGTTCCACAGAAGTAGCTGACTTATTTAACATTCAGCTCTGAGTCTGCACTTGCAAGTTTATTTCTGGTCAAGAGAGTCACTCACAGAATTCAGATATCGTTCATTTCAAGCATCTAGCTTTATTTTCTTTTACTCCATTTTAACAATTTAATTACCCTAAACTAGAATCAGCCCATACTTTTCTTGTATGTTTGGGGTGTAGAAACCTCCCTGACTTTGCTGTGTTGTAGGTAGGATAGCCCACAACTTTTGTTTATAGGTACTTAAGGTTAAATGATGGTATAATATTTATGAAAGTATTTATTGTGCTTATATTATTGGTAGCAATATTAATTATGTCATCATAACGTCCTGTTTTATTCATGCTAATATGATTAAAGAAAACTATAAAACACTGAATTACTCTCCCTTTAACTTAATATTCAAAGTAATTTTTTGAAGCAAAGAGATGGTGTAAAGGAGTGCTTTGGCAACTTCTGAGGAAGGAAAGTGTTGAAGGTACTGTAAATCATTCTATAGTTAAAAAACAACTATGGTTATTCCTTAACTGAGAAACTGTTTGCATGCCTGGCAAAAGAACAAGTACCTAGGGCAAACATCACTTGATCAATATGTATGTTGACTGCTCGGTTGACTGCTATAAACTATTAATTTTATTTTTTTTTTCTGTGCATAACGTACAAACAAATAAAAAAAAAAAGCAATTATTTAAAATAGGACTTTCTAATTTCAGGAAGCTAGTTCTTGATTAACTTGCAGTTAGGAAAGTGGAAATATAGAAGCAGTGTTTAATAACCTGGAACTTTACAAAAACTGAGATTCTGGTCTATGGATCCAGTAGATAATCCTAGGAAATCTCTGAATTCTGGAAAATTTGGAGAGAATTGTAGACTTTTCCCAAATTCATTTAAATTTTCTTATTTAGAAGATTTTCTGGGACCAATCTTGTTAGTTAGTTCAAAATCATAATGGTCAAGTGCTGTTTGTAGAACTTAAACTGTGAAAAAAGTACACAATTTATTCAGCCATCAGTATAGTCTGATTGTAAATTCAAATCTTTAGTTGGATTACGTGGACAAGTACACTTGTCATGCTTTCATGTATGTTCTCCTCAAAACAGTCCTTTGTTTCTACAGGAAGATCCAAGTAGTTGTTTAAATGAAAGCTTGCTATTATAGGTAATCGATAAGGCTCTTATAGTATATAACAGCTAATAAATTCAAAGGACTTCCTGAATATTACAGAAATAAGCTTTGCAGAACTCTGCTGAAATAGTGTCTGTATCTGCACTCAGGGCCATGTAGACTGTCTTTTCTTATCTTTATCCCTGGGGCTGTTTAATTTTACATTAAAGTTTAGAGTATGTTCAAACTCAGGATAGAGAAATATTTTTTGCCAGAAAAAATCCCTTAATGTGCAGGGATTGATCAAGAAAATGCCAGGATGATCTGCTGCATATCATAGCACATCTTAACAACTCTACTTGCAGAAATAAAATCAGACTTAGATGAACAAAGACTGCTATTGGAAAGGCATGGAGGCTAGCTGAAAAAATGTTTGCAAATGGTGGGATTCCATCACCTCTTCTTTAAAATTATGACAAAGTTCCTATCCTCCAGTTCTTCTTCTTCTTCTTATTATTATTATATTTTATTTACTTACATATTGATTTATTTAGTTTTCCATCTCTCTCTACTGCTAGAAAGGTTTTTTAACCTCTTTTGTACTTGGTGTAACAGGACCTGAGGATGATGAATGAAGCGGGTAAGAAATGAGTATTGATTTAACATTGTGTTTGCTGCCTGTTTGGCATTCTCAGAAAACATATTACATTATTCTGTGTTAATAATCAATTAGTAGTAAGGTTTTCATAATCCAATAATAGCTGCAATAAAGAACAATTTACTGGGAAATGGAAAGCTGAATATTGTTGGCTGTAAAATCACATGCAGCATTTATTTCGGTCACCGTTGAACATTCACTGGAATACATGTTGATTGATAGAGTAATAAAAATGATATTGACAATACTTAGAAAATCTTACTTAATAAAAATAAACAACCATCCTGCATAAAAATAAACCAGAAAAAACCTTGAACACAATTAGTTTTCTTCTTTCCTCTTGTTATTAGAAGCTTCAGTAAAATGAGGTAGTCAGTAGGTTGGAAATTGACCTTTTGTGAAACTGGTGTAACTACATGCTTAAGGAGAAATTCTCCCTTACTTGTTTGTTCACTTATGCTTGTGCAAGGAGGGTAGAAAATTCTGTCATTGTGGTGGAGTTTTATGATGCCAAGACATGGAAGCCAATGGAAAACCAAGTTCTGTTTGTCTTCAAGACTTTCCTGGTTAATTCCTTCCTCAGTCAAGATGACTTAGATCTTCAGCTCTCAGGCAAACACACTGACCTGTACATTTCAGTTACTTCCTCCACATTCTTTTTGAGATGTTCAGTGTACAGAAGAGAATTCAAAATGCATTAGGTATAAAAGCAGACCTGTTCATTTGAAGCATTTAAATTTTCAAAAGGGATCCTTACATTTCTTTATGCTATTTTGTTAAATTGTAACTTCAGCCCTTACAACTAGAAATTATTTTTTTTGTCCTTTTTTCTGTTTAAGAGAATTACTAGATCTTTGTATTGAACGTTTGCTGTTCAACCCTGCTGAGCTCTGCCATTATTCTAGCACTGAATGAGGTCTTGGAACTAAAGTGTTCTGACACTTCATCCTGCTTTCTTGCATAGCTATTTCATGATTTCTCAGAATGGGTTTCAAGCTATTGCACTGCAGTATCCTTAATGTGTTTTTTTGTTTGTTTGTTTTTGTTGTTTTTTTTTCCAAACCACTTGCATTTATTTTTGAGGTGACAGTTTGGTATATGGTCAATTAAATGTGCAAAAGCTGTTTATAACTTCACAAAAAAACTATTAGGAAAATAAATGCTAGTGAAACATGCCTAGTTTTCCTTACGTAGTACAAGATCTCAGTCAAGCACATTCTACAAGTATTTGATGCTCCAACTTGGCTGGAAACAAACCAGAAGCATACTCTTTGTAGTTAAGGCCCATGCTTTATTCAACAAAATAGCTAATTCCTGGGCAAACGTGAATTGGTTTATAGCTGAATAGAATTCTGGTGTTGAAGGTGATGGTGACCTACTGGGGTCATCAGTAGAAACTTCTTTCCTTCCTCTAGTACTACATGGATTATAAAGTTTTCCCTCTGATGTTTTCCTGAGTGTGAGACACTGCAATTGACCAAGTCAGTGCTCCTCCTTCATATTAGAGCAGAGAAAAGCATGCTTGCTTAGAGCAACTTCACAGGACATTCAGCCTGCTGGAGCTGCTGCTTGCACTTTTCTAGGTGACATAGAAAATGACATGCCTTCTTGTGTTCTGCGAACACTATTTTTCCTTCTCATTTTCTAAAAGCCTTTTGTTTCATGCAGTATAATGACCTCCTTCCAAACATGGGTGCAGTATTATTTTTTTTGGTGACTGGTTTACAGCATTAATTCAGAAATAGTTGTATTCTCAGAAGTGGAGAGCTGATGAACTGTGATATGGTGGTGAGAAATGGTGACTAAGGATTGGGTGTCGAGTAGGTCTTGTTGTCAAAGCAACTGTATAGAGAACTGTGACCTTACAGTTCAGTGCTACAAGGTCGACCCCTGAAATCTTTAATAGTAGGATTATTAACACTGTAATGTTTTTAAATGACTGTAAAGCTTACTTATTTGTTGTACAATTTCATTGTTGGCAGATTTAAGTCAGAGGCATGCAAAATTGACTAAAATATCAAAAAATATATTTAGGAAGTAATTGCTCCATGGACAGTGATTAAAAATACTTTAAAATAATCTGTGCCATTTTGATTTTCAGTTTTAGAAGGTTGCTTTAAAAAGTTGCTTAGAAATTGTAGTTGTGTATGTGGTGACGGGCCTGAATATGCTTGTAATTGCTGGACATCAGCCCAGCTATCAGCTCAGCCTGTAGAGTCCCAGTGGGTGTCATACTTCGTTTCCTGCCAGTGCTTTTGATGCACATGTGGATGCATATGTAAGTGCTGGCCATTAGCAGGGTTATTAGCATAGCCATGCTCTCCCTACAGAATACCACCAGCAATTGTTTAAAAAATCTTAGAGGTTTATGCATCCTACTGTATTTCTAGCCAGGTTGCCATTACTACCTTTCTAAATTCAGCTATGTATGTGTGCATATCTGTGTATACATACCTGCACCTTTGTGAGAAACAGGTTGATTTATTAAGGAAGAACTACGCAGAAGGAAGAACTGTCCATTCCAAGAACACCGTATATGCAAAACTAGTAATCGCTAACTAAGCAAAGTGGTGAAATTTTAAGGAATTGAGATCAAATGTAAGCCTGGAAACAAATGAAACCACTCTAAAATCTACATCCTGAAAATGTTTATTGCCAAAAACACTTGATTATGCCAAATGACTTAATATCTGCACAGCAAGACACAGCATCATAGACTGAGTTAGAAATAAAATGCACTTCCTTATGTCATGCAATTTGTAGCGAGGAAAAGACAAGACCAAAATATGAATACAACATCTTAGTGTCTGTCCTGCTACCTCTGTCATGTTAAGATTGAATTAAAATTCTGAGACAAAGTATAGGAAGGGAGCAGACTGCATGGGAAAACAATTTTACGAACAGCTCAGCTTGGAGGGAGATATTTCACCCTGAGTATTTTTTCCCCCAGATAACAGCATTTTAAATATTACTTGTTTTGATCTGAATGTGTTTGTGTGGCCACTGGCAAAACAATTTACAACTTAATTACAAATGCACCTTCCTTAAATTAAAATCTTTTGACATACGCCATCAAAGGACAAAAGAGTAAATGTAGGGTTGGGACTGAGGCTCAAAAGACACAATCTCTTTTGAAAGGAGTCAGACTTAATTTCCTGTTTTTTGTTGATCACCTTCATGAATAGCAATGTTTAGGATTTGGGAATTTGCCAGTAAAATTCAAGTATATAAAGTGCCTGGCCACTCCCAGTTATGAAATCTGTGAGCTAATTTACCACCAGAGAAGTCAGGAACAAGGAAGACATTACAGCTGATGCACCACTTTGAAAAAAATGTTCTGTTTAGAACCAGCTTTCTCTTCCCAGATTAACTGACTGATTAGGCCTCCTTTTCCATCTCCCCAGTGAAATAAAGGCTGGGAATATTGGTTCAGGTTATTGGTTCAAACAAAACCTTAAAATGGTTCCCAGAGAGGGACAGGCTTCAGTCTTTTGCAATGTTGGCCTGATTCAGAGAAATCATTTTGCCTTAACATCCATTGAATCTGCTCAAGAAGAACCTCTAATTAACCTGACAAACAAGTATAATACCAAAAAAAGTCTAACATTTGCAGTTAGGGGTATTTTTTCTCACTTACTGTAATGCATTTCCAATTCACATTTAAAAAGATATGAATTAATGCTTAGGGTTGATAGACTATTTGTATGAAAATCTTTTTCTGCTGTTTCATGGCAATTTACATTTTGTATGAGATTTACTGCAGGTGAAATTCAACAGAACTAAGTAATATTTTTGTTTGTAAAACTAACTCCCCAGTTTTCCGGAATGTTAAATACTACAACTGTTGTCCTTTTTGACACCAAGCTGTGAAGTTACCTTGATCGTAAACAAAAAGAGTATGATCTATTTAAAAACACAAACGGTATGGATTCTAATGTCTACATTAAAATGGTAGATGCTTTTTTCTCACTAGACACCCACCTTCTAGGTTTCTGAAGAATTGTAATGAATAATCAGAAGGCTATTTTATTAAGGAACTTAAATTTCAAAAATTATTTTTTAAACCAGTCTTCAGTCCGCCTTAGGTTCCTTAAATAAAATCTGTTGGCTAAGACACTGTAGTGTCTGTTTCAAATACAGACCACTTTTAAATGCAGACTCAGCAAAGTATATCAGTCTGTGAACTAAAATAAGTGAACATAAGTCTTTCACTAGATGAGAAACTACTTCGTGGTATGCTCAAATTCTCTACTAATATTACAGATTTTATCAGTATCTTAAAGTGCTGGCAAACTGAAGCATATTGTAAAGCATATGGTTTGAAAGAGCCTGAATGCAAACTATCTATCTATACAACAGCAGAGTTTTGAGGATTTAAGAATCTGTACTTTTCTGAATTTCTTATCTGATTTTTAGCTTCATAAGTGGAACATGGAAATGCTTTCTAACTATTGGGATGTTTGTAATCCCATTTCTAAAAACTGGAAGAAATGCAAGCTTCTTTTGAGTACTGTCTTGGTAAGTATTTCAACAGGATGATTCAACACCTACACTGAACTGGATTATCTGTAATAGATTTCCCTGTCAAAGAAACATTTTGCGTATGAGAAGTGTTTTTTTTCTGTGCTGCTATGGCATTGAAATTGTTTTAAAATGTTTTTGTCTGACAGTGTACTATTGCAAATGCCATAACATCCATCATGAAAGCAATTATTACTTTTTTCCATTTTCTCAGCCTAACTCACAATGTGTTCAAAGCTGCACACAGTTATAATACAATAGGTGAAGAATTGCTGTAGAGCAGATGGTCTTTTCTGTACTATTACTGCACTCAACAGTGAACCATTTTCCTATGTTCTTTAGTTTATTGAATGGCTGATAAAAACAGTGTGCTGTGTTTGAGAGAAGGAGGGGAAAAATGTCATACTTGATCTTGGCTAATACTTTTCCCTTTTGTAGAAACTCTTCAGAGACACAGGATGTATGATTAGCTAAATTTGCCTTTTTTTAGTATGGCTCATTCAATAAAATATTTTCACTTTACACTTGTATGCAAAACACACAGCCTTATAACCAAGTCCAACATCCAGTATTTATAATTGTATCCTGTGTGTTGGTAGTACTGTTTCATCAAGTTTTAATATTAAACTCAGAACGTTGAAAGTCATTTCCTTTGGTGTAGGATAGATAGAGATAGATGAGAAAAGAAATCCCTGTATTCTTGTTATTTCAGTTTATTAGGGAGA
This sequence comes from Cygnus olor, assembly GCF_009769625.2. NCBI lineage: Eukaryota > Metazoa > Chordata > Aves > Anseriformes > Anatidae > Cygnus > Cygnus olor. The sequence goes on along the minus strand of NC_049181.1, from coordinate 12,361,658 downwards.
TGATTATTACAACTGTTTATCTATTAAAATGGTAAGACCTGATTTGAAAGGAACTGTTTTAAACAATTGCAAATGCAAACCTGGTCCATAATACCTAAATTTTAGCAAGGAGAAAATTAAAGGATGAAGTGTTTTCTTAAACTGGCACACTGAAGTTTTGGATTTGCTTGCTGCTTTACTGTTTGGAAAGAGCAGGATACTGGGCGGTGATAGAGATGGCTGAGGAGGTGCCTACTGATCCAGAATTACTGTTGCAGCTGAAGAGCTCTGCTGTGCACTCAGCCAGAAGGCCATGGGGAAGGAGCTGGCAGTTAGAATAAAGGCAGAGAAGGATAAACTTTTCAGTGTCTTATCAAAGAGCCTTTGATGTAGCAGATGGGGGGTAAATACAGAAGAGATCTGAAGGGAGATGGCAGGAGAAGAATGTCATTAATCTAAGATGACAGCAAAGGAGAGGAGAGCTGTATGGGGCAAGCTGAAAAATAACCCGAATGGATGATGATTTTCCTGGCTGTTTGAAGAGGAGACAGGTTTTTCCAGAAGATGCATGAATTTCTGGAAAGGACCTGGAAGACCTGGAATGATCTGCCTGTCCAAGTTTCCCAATTAATACAGAATAAATCAGGTCTACTTGCACACCTCTGTTCCCATGCTACCACAGTAAGAATTCTTTGTCGAGACCTTGGAAATCTATAATTGCTATAGAATCATAGAATGCTATACAGTATCTATTATTACTATATCAGAAGGGTTAAAACCCCTCTGAATCCTGTGTTAGCCTAGCATTTTGATACTTAAGAGACTTGTCTTTAATAAGCACTATTTTTGAAAAGATTTATCTTATGCATGATAATACTATAATGCTATTTACCATTTAAAATGTGTATTTTGAAGAGGTGCTTGAACACATCTATACAGTTGATTTGAATATATTCCAATCCTCTGATTTAGTAAAACAAACAAACAAACAAAAAAAAACCCTAATACAAATTACAAGTAAAATAAAATAAAATAAAATTTTAAAAAAAAGAAAACAGCATTGTTGCTTTGAAATTTCATTTTTACCTATATTTAAAAGAAACAACAACAATACAGGATTTTTAAGCCTGTAATTACCTCTGTACTTGTTTCTATTAAATTTTAAATCTACTTTAAAAATATTTTTCAGTAATATATCGCTTTCCAGTCAAAGCAGTCATGCTTAACAGGCTTACATACAGCAGACCATTTAAGCTGCAGATCCAAAGACATCAGACACTATAACTAGTTAGTGTACTAGTTGTATATTTTTGAAAGTACGATAAGAAATAGCTCTATACATAGTAAAAATTTATGAGACAGGTACATTTCTTATAGCAGTTATTTATTCATGAGTCAGTTTGTTAGCTACACTCAATGAGGGTATAAAAAATTGCCAAGGAAAACATGGCAAATTGGATGAAATTGCAGCATCCAGTAAAACAATAGTAAAATGTACACTAAGATCAATATAACATGTACAGTAAAAGTAGGTCTCATTTCTTTTATCTTTTTGAGGTTTCCTACATTCACGATTTTTTCCCCTTTTGGCTTTTTTCTTCCCCCTCTCCCTCCCCCCCCCCCCCCCCCCCCCCCCCCCCCCCGCCAATTGTACAAGAATGAAATAAAACCAAGTGAAATTCCCAAATTCCCTCTTATTCTCCTGATATTGAGGTCAAAGACTTTCTCTAAACACAATACACAATACAGTTTGAGGTAGAAGAAAAAAGTGCTGTCCTCTATACAGGTAGGAGTCCACAGGAGGCAGCAATCAAAAGACAGTATGAACTTGATCAGAAACAAAGAAAAAAATGACTGTGATTCAGTGTCTTTTGTTTTTTTTTCCTTTTTGGTTGGAAGAGTTAGAGTAAGTCACACTGTGAGCAATAAGAGCAGCGGTGCTCTCTCTGTGTAAGTGTCTTGGAAAAAAGGTGTTCAGTACTCATTTTCAAACAAAGAATGAAGGTGAATAGCAAAGGAGAGGACAACTTTTACCCTATCTGGTATTTAACAGTGCTGAAAAATGCATCTTTCAAAGTTCAGTGCTGCTTTTCCTCTCAATCCCCAAGGAATGAAGATTTTGATCTTTGATTCTGTTGCTGCCATCAGCAGGTTGTGTGGTTTTGGTACCATTGAGAAAGCACCATTTAGGGTGCAAAAGCCTGGGAGAGTTAGAGCAAGCAGCACCAAGGCCAGCAGTACAGTCTTATGCAGCCTTTGTCAGTTATTAAGACTAAAAGACTTAATATTGATCTGAACTAAATTAGTCTGCTTATGCCTTCTGCTTATTTTTGCTGTCATATGTATTTTAAATTACTAAGTTCAGAAGATGAAAAAAATCAGGTAAATGGCAGTCTGTTCACAGCAGTGAAATATATAGCAAGAGCCTCAGGATAGTACAAGGTCAGGGCGATAACAGAACTAAGGAAAATCTGTAGTTTTCTTGCTGGCAAATTTGAATTACTTCATCCTGTGTTGATCCAGGCATGAAAATACCATTTCCAGGATGTGACCCAATCGTGCATCTCAGTAATAAACTCCTTAAAGTAGACGTCAGTTTGGTTTCCTTATTTATCTTTCTTTAGTATGTTTTAAAAAGTGTTCTCTGGTTTCTAACTTCAGTTTGTTTTGTCTTGAACAAGATAGTTGTAGAAATGATGTGGCGATCCTATACTACCTCAAATGGTGCTGGAAACTATCTCTGTACTAAACCAAATCTTTGGGATAGGAATAAAACTTAAACACACAACTTAGAATGAAGGACCGCTTGAGCTGAGGAAGCATGATCTAGGGCTGATGAGCTTAGGGCACTCTGCTTCTGTGGTACAGACTTGGTTTCTGTTTGCTGAGAACCTCCTTACACACCGAGTGTCCTCATCCTGCACTTGGGAGTTGTGTTCCTTTTGTTTTCTGTTAGGACTTCTGACTTTTTGGCATCAGAAATGGGACAGAGTATCTTTCCATGGGAAGAACGTATCTTATTGCTAAAGTCATATAATGGGAAGTGGAAGGTAGGGGCTAAAATTTCTAGACCTCGATCTGGAGGAAGAAATTTAAGACAAGTCTTTTGGGTAAATATTACTGGAAGATTATCATAACAGCACTCATGAACCGTGTTTGTGAATGGAAGTGATTATGAATCATAAAAAGAATTCTCTATCATTCTGCTACTTTGTGTATTGCAGAAAAAGTAATGAATTTCATGACATTGTATCAAATACTTTTGTAATTATCAAATTTAAGGTCTATTTTGCTTAACTATTCTGAAAAATAATACAATTCTGTAAGTTTTGAAAACTTACAATTTGACCTCAGAATACATCTACATCTTAAATCCTTGCCATGATCGCTATGCTCTCTGCTTGTCCAAGCTGATGTTTTCAGGAGTGAAGGAAATTGAATAATATAATAGAACAAATTTTATTACATTTTTATTATTGTTCTGTATTTTAGGGTATGGTGATGACAGCTCTGAAATATCTATATGCTTTTCTAATCTCTCTCAGAAGGTACCAACATATAACTTTACTTTTGAAAAAACCAAGATCATAGATGGTTAATTTTTACTTCTTTTTTTTCTGGGTACGCAACAGTGAACATCGATCTACATGAGTGCGGTTAATTTATCTATATGACTGTTCTGGAGTGTAAATAAAAATACCCTCATTTACATAACTGCAACTGGCAATATCTGCGGGAGACAGCTTTTCAGAATGTTATGGTCTTTTATTGAAAATATTATAAGAATATATATAAAATATCAAGTTTGTATGTGACTATGCCTTAAGTAGGTTCTCTCAATGTTATGACATAATATGAAGAATCCTATTTTACATACACAAAAATGTAGGAATAAAATGACAAAACTGCTTATATATATATATATATATATATATATTTTTATTTTTTTTTTTGGCCAGCGGCAAAGTAATATAAACAATAAGCTACTTAGTGCATACAGGGCAGCAAAAATAACATCAGGATTATTGCTGAACATTTTTCATGTTTATGAATCATGTAGTGCAAAAAGGCTCCTATACAGAATTTTAACTGTATTTTAAATGAGTTAGGAAGCACAGAATCATGCCTAGCCTAGTCTGGGGATATTCTTCTTAGAGGAAGATTCCTCATTTTTTTTAAGTTCCTGATGTAACAGCTCATCAGAGCAGAACATCGTGTAATTACAATACATTAAATTTGACTTTACAAGCACTTAGTTTTGCTAAACAGGGACACTAATGAGAGCAGAATAATGGAACAATTTAGGAGCCTTGCATAGTATTTCAGTGTTTTGGGTAGTCAGGTTTGTACAGCTCAGGTGTGACATGCTGTCATCTCATGATGAATTGATATAAGTGGTTTGGCATCTTCTTAACTTTTACAAAAACTTTAAAATAAACAAAAGTCACGTATTGGTCATTGAAAATTGGGAACTGGTGATTGAAATGTTATTTAACTTTCACCATTGTTTTAGAAAATTGGATGTGCAGTGCTGACTAAAAGATGCTAAAGGTTTGCAACTTGTAATACCTCCAGTTGGCTGTCCCTTTCTTGGAAAGAAGGGAGTGAAAAGCCCTTTCAACAGATTTTATTTTATTTTATTTTTTTTCTAATTTCGGGGCTGATATAAGCAATGGAAAAACTGTGGTTTCAAAATGGTCTTTTTTGTTTGTTGTCATATATAAGCCTCCTTCCCAGATGCTGCTTTTATATTGAAAAGAAGATTTGCCTTTATTGTTAATGTATTGTTGCATTTCAGATTTGAGAGGCCCTAGTCCAAGGTTATTCATTAGTGATCTTAAGAAGCTAGAGCTGGAAATTAGTTTGTTTCCTTAATATTTCTTTCAAAACCTTGTTTTAGAGCTTCCCTGTCTTCAGTTTTGCTGTTTATTCATATTAGTACAAAAGCAAACAAAATAAACAGCACTAAGAGGAGTGGGTGAAAGCACTATGAGAGCTTTAGAATAGCTCACCTGAATTTCTCTGTCCCATTTGACAAGAAGAGGAGTGCAGTACATATGAATAAGCCTTATAATCTTTCTGAATACGTAACTATGTCAGTCAAATATGCAACTTGCTTCTAAATGAGGAATTCTTTGTCATCGTACTTTCCCATCTTCTGCTGAGTCCTAAGTTAGCAAATGCCATGTGGCGTTATCCTACTGTGTCTCTCACTGCTCACGTGTTCTTTAGCATGGTTTGGATCAATATGTTTCCAGAAATACATATAAGGCACTTAAAGTAGTCAAGAGTGTAGGAAAGTCATAGATGCTTATTTGTAAGGATATGACAAGTTGTAGTGAGATGAGAAAATGGTGGGGAAGGGAGAGAGAGAAGACTTACGAAGGCATGAGAAGATCATATTACACGACAATTTTCTCCTTGCCAGCTGTTATAAACCTAGTGTTAAAAACCGTATAGCTGTACTGAGTGCATGGTAGTTGTTAATAAAGAGGAAGTGTTGAATTGTATGCCTTCATGATTAACCTATACCACTTACATTTGGATTATTTTAATTGTGGGTACCTACAGAAACAGAAGAATCACCACTCCCCAATTTGGATAAAACACTACAAGTTCAGAGTATGAAGAAACTATTTAGACTACTGACATGGAAATAGTTTGTCACAGATTGAGGGAGAACAACCCACAGACACCTCCTGAGTTTTGTGTTCCACTGTAGACTTGAACTTTGGTTCATGTTCAGCAGATGGCTTGAGCCTTCCAAGGGAATTATTGCTTGGTGAATAGTTTTGCATTGTTTTCTCACAGATTAAATCCAAAACTACAGGCAAACTTTTGAGTCTCAACCTTACTCTGCACTCCTAAATGTTTTTTTTAGCTATGTGCTGCCAAGTGATAGGGCTGACACACCAGATACATCAAATCCTGCCTTTATTATGTGTATCAGTGTTATGTAAATTTTGTGAAGCACTGCAGGAAGAAAAAATGGAGGTTTTTCCTTTGTATGCTTACAATGCCTTTTGTAGCTGGAATGAGCAAGGGTCAGGCAGCTGAGTGGTGTACTTGCTCCTAAGGACTTACATGTATGGAAAGGTCAAAAAGCCACCATGTCACAGTTAATTCTATAAATGCTTTCTGTAAATGTAAAAGCTTCATTTTGATAGACATTCTAAGTCAAAGTAATGAAAACCAATTTCATGTTTATTACAGGTTTTATGCTAAAATGCACCTTTGACACTTGCAGCAAAATTGTGACAGGTGGATAAAATGGTTGAGTAATTAGTTATAAATATCTGACTATTGCCATTTGATTTCACTGCATAAAGTGTGCAGATATGTCAAAAAGTATAATCCTTCAAAAGAAGGTTGTTGCAATCGCAAGAAAAGATAGCCTTGTAATCAAAGTGCTGCCTGGGACCATGAAAGGTCTGTGATTATTTTTTTGTATTTTTTTCTTCTCTGCCTCTGCATCTGGTTTCAGAGTCACCTTTGAGAATGTTTGATAGTCCTTGTACCACTGTTCTTTACTGAAGGCCCAGTGTGGTATCCTGTAAGCAGCCATGGAGTTTTTATAGTAGTCAAAATGCAGCCCGTGTGGTGGTAGGGTGGAGGTCCAAAACTTCATAATTGGAATTTAGTCTCAGAGTGCAGAGAAGCTAGAGGCATCGCAGGGAACAGACTATTCTTGCCTCTTCTTTTCCTCGCTGTCGCGACTCAGCTCACTTTGTTCTTGTGCTCTGCTCTGTCAGGCCATGAACGTTCCTATTTTACAATCTTCCATTCATAGGGGCATATTGACATTCATCCTCCTGTAATGTTGAACCGAAATGAAGAGTGAAGAAGTTCATGCTATGTCTTCAAACTACTGTTTTTAGTTCTGTAGATCAGCCTGGCTGTATAAGCGTTGTGTAACCAATGTAACTGCTGGGGCTTGCTTAGAAACTGATTCCTCATCCTTAGCAACTTTGCAGTATGTGCTTGAAAGCTAATTACATAAAACCATGAACTGTTTTAAAACAGGGATAGTGGGATGTTTGTGCATTGCTAAGGTAAGCAACAATTTCCGTATATGAAGATTATTACGCATATATTACATTATTATTAGTGATTTTGAAGTGTCAGTGTTAAAGGCTGATACAGAAACAGTAATGATGCATTGTATGCACAAGAATAATTTACAGTAGCTTTTTTACTTGGTGTACTTAATTAAGATGCTTAGTAATACTTGTCTAACATTTTGAATTTAGGATTACACTACTGATGTGGAGCTCCTTTTGCAATATCCCATATTCTGTTTCTGACTGCACCTGAGTTCACCTGCATTACTTTTAAGACCTGAGAATTGCTGTGTTCCTTCCCAAAGGGATGTGAGTCCTGTCTTCCATCAAAGGTGTTTTTTTGTTTGTTTTGTTTTTTGTTTTTTAATAGTAATGCCTGGAGTAAAAGCTTGAATTGGAAAGATTTGTCTTTTCCATAGTGAATAAAATCCAGAGTCCACTACCATTTAAAACACCTGTGGACAGGGTTGTTCAGATGTCTCTGAGGTAAGAGGCTCATAAGCTTATCTCCTAGTACTTACTCAAAGCACTATGTGGTCTAACCACTGCAAGTGACACAAAAGCCTTGTTGTTATTTCTGCTATTTATTCCTATTATATAAATGGCTTCAATAGGCAGTGAAAATGTGTATTACACAGATATTTTTTCTTAATGTCTAATTCAGTAGGAGAATTCCTTTTCAGATTTAATGAAATAAATGAAGTAAATTTATTTAATGCTAGATAACTGTTGTCTTGACATAGCATCTGTAAGAGAATGTACTGTACTGCAGGACAAATTTTTGAAAGACCCTTGGAGTCTTTTGGAGGGAGACCATTTCTGGAGTTTGAATATTTTAAAACTACTAAAAAGACTGTTCCAAACAGTGGGCAAAAATGCTTCAAAATCTATCTAGTTAAGAACGGAGGAAAGGACTGCTAGATGCAGAAGACTTTGCGACAACACGGGTCTGGGGAAAGGAGTGTGAAACAGAAAGCAGCAAAACTGGCCCCTGCTAAAAATTATAGGTGGCTCAGAAAGGCAGCAGCTCTCAAAAGTAAATACTGATCATTGTCAGAAGTAACTGTCTATGCAGACATACTGTGCTGGAAGATGCTGTGCTAGGACTTCTGATTGGGCTTAAATTCAGGATATTATAGGAAAAAATACTAAAACCTGTGTATAGGAACTAAGTGCCAGAGTTGGTGGTTCTGGACCTGTACAAAAACCTATGCACACTAAAGTCATGAAAGCCTGCAAATAACAGTTTATGTAGATAGGAAAACTTGTGTATTTGTGTGTAGGTTATAGTAATGTCTAGTGCGAAGATGCTAAATGCTCACTGGAAGACCTGGAGAAGCTGAAATAAAAGGGGGATCTCTGTCTTCTGGAGTTAAGATCAGAACTGTGTCATGGCATAAGAACTAAAGGACTTGCAGGGGAGCTTTCCAAAGACAGGAGACAAGGAGCAGCATTGCTAATTCATGAGTGGATTCCCTGAATAGCTTACCTCTGGGATGGGCAACAATTACGGGAAAGGTGACACAAACAAAAGGTTTGGGCTTGTACTTTGAGAAGTGATATTATGTATTCTTAGGAGTATCCTTACGAAGCAGGACAGACCATGCTGTTTTTCCTAAGGACATTAAAGACATGGATAGAGCTTTGGGCAACTTGATCTAGTGTAAGGTGTCCCTGCCACTGACATGGGGGTTGGAACAAGATCCTTACGGTCCCTTCCAACTTAACCCAATCTGTGATTCTATGATTAAGAGAAATGGAAAAAAAGAAATAGGCTGTAAAGGCTGAAACAAGATAATTTAAGAGGAAAAAACAGATCTGCTCAACGCTCTGAAGAGGTAGCAAGTGAAGTCCTTAACACATTCTGGACTCTTGTAGTAGCCAAAAGGGTTGGCATTAGATAATTTAAATGTTATCTTTTTTAAAAACCTAACTGGTATCATTAGTAAATAATGAATTATATTTTTTCACTCCTTATGGAAATAGCATAACTGCTTTTCTGAACTACTGTAACTAATGATAGTAGCCCATGAGTCTCCTGTGAACGTTAATGTATTTTACTTCTGCAGATTTGCTGCTTGATTGGATGTTGTTTCAAAAACAGCAGTGTTACAAAAACTAGAATACAACTTATTACAAAAATAAACTTAGAAAAACTAAATGGGTGGTGGGGAGATGCACATACACACATCTATGTATTTCACAGCTTATTGAAGAAAGTATGAAAGTAAAACAGCAGAACCTATGATGTGTCATAATGTAACAGGTGGCGTTACTTCTGTGCTGCTGGGAACAACTGCTGCTGGTACAGTACTCCCTCGCTGTGCCCCACAGTAAATCCAAGTGGAGTTCAGGACAAGAACAGTAGCATCTCCTGTCTGCTGGACACAAATATAGGTACTATTTAGAAGCGTATAGCCATATGTTATTCCAGGCAGAAAATGTTATCCTTTTTATGGGTATCCTTCCTTGCAGACTATATTTTGTTAGTTTTGCATCATCCTCTAGACTGTAGGAAGGAAATGCTTTCTTCGACAAAACAAAAGCTGCATTTTTCTTAAAGAGCCTGTTTAGCAAGCCTTGAAGAACTGTTTAAAGCTGGGGGAGAAAAATTTGCTAAATGTCTGATCTGCAAACTGGCTCTTAATTTATAAATTTGAAGTTAATGTTCTACCTTTTCTTTTGAGGGTGGTGAATGGGCAGACAGAAAAGGGGAGGGTTTACAATTATAATTAAATCATTGTTTAATTGTTTCTATAATGGCAAAAAATATCACTGATTTGGCAGCCTAGTGCTGATAATTTGTTTACTTTCCTTGGATTTAGGAGGCACAAGTTTTTGATTCCTCAGTCAGATAGAAAAGGGACATATAGCTTAGTCTCCTATATTGTTAGAGTCCTCTCTTTACCGAGGGACAGACTTTCATGCTTTTGCAGAGAGAGAGAGATTCAAAGTCTTGTCTCTCTCCATTGTGGAAGGAAATCATGTTCCACAAATCTGAATCCTATTTTAAAAAAAAGCTTTTTTTAATTTTAATTTTAATTTTTTTATTTTTTCTAAGAAGCCCTACTGCATTAAAAAACAGATTTAGCTTTCTGTTGTACTATACAGCACAACCTTAACTGTGCTCTAGTACCAAAAGCTGGTGTGCTAGGCAGGTAGCTGTATTATCTGGCAATGTCTCAATAATGAAATTTTCTGGTGTTCCAGTATGAATCTGCAGGACACAAACCTGGAAAATGAGTTTCATTTAAACTATGTTATTTAGATACTTCAAACATGTATATACTGATGTCAAAGTAAAAGTAGGGACATACCATTAACAAACCAAGAAATGTTTAAGGGCTATATTTAGAGCCATTAGCTGTAAAGATGAAAAAAATCAATATAATTGTTTTCTCTTATTGAATTTTTCTGTAGGAATTTAACAGAAGGATTTAAGACAAACTAGATGTCTCCTATTATTAAAGTAATTTAGTATCCTAAAAACAAGAAGGTCTTTTGCTGAATGTGACTTCCTTATAGCTTACTTATTGACAAAAGAAATTAGCCATCTTTTTCCTAATGTTACTGGGGTAAATTTTCTTGCTTTTTTTTTTTTTTTTTGCCTTTTTTTGTTGTTGTCTTTCCCCTTTTCCCAAATGACACTCCTTGAGTAGCTGCATGTCTTAAGTTTCACCTTCTGCTGTTTCTACTACTGTGCTAGGAAACTTGCCAGTGCACATAAATCAGGGTTATGTTTTTGCTTGTTTCCTCATGCTGAACTCCACCAGAAGCACTACCTATAAACTGTTCTAATTTCATGCCCTGTTTTAAGTAAGTTTAGAAAATAGAAGCTTTAATCTGGATATTCTCTATTTAATATTGAAGGTGCAACTGCTTGGCGTTGATACGAATTTGTGGAGATTCAAGTCAGAGTCATAAGTGAAGGGAAGAGAGAGAGATCTTTGTCTTGCTGTCAGTCCCATAAAATCATGAGTCATACTGGCTGTAGTGCCATCCTTCTAGAGAGAGATGGGGACAGAGCAATCCATACAATGGAAGATTCCCCTGATACTGCCTCTGTTTTTCTCCTCTTTTTGGAGGGATTCCATGCAGAATGAAGTGGCAGTTTCAGAGGTGACTCTTTCATGTCTTCCCTTATTTGCCCTGTTCATCTCACCAATAAAGAAAAGGGCTGGAGTACCCTTTGGAATGGAGATTCATGTTTATATTGCTCCCTTGCTATCATGAGTCATTTACTCTAGTACACATTTGTTTCCTATTCTACCTTAAGGGAGAGGAAAAGATAAATGCTATACTTGGCTGAGAAAAGTTAAATGGAAAAAGTTGCACTTACCTTTCCTCATTTGTTCTCCCAGTGTACCGTCAGCTTGTGGAAGAGAGAATGAACAGAAACATTGTTTTCTCACTCATCTAATGGAAGGAGACATGAAAAAGTCACTTGACTAATTATTTATGGCCAAAAGCAAAATCAGTGACCTTGCCAGGTGAGGCTTAAAGAGCCTGAACTGCTACATATAAATGCTTGGTATGTCTGCTTCTTTCTGGAGTTCTCTCTCCTAGGGCATTTTGAAAGAATCTATAGCAATGTTCTATTAATTTCTACCCCCTTCTTAGCCTTGATATCTGTACTGCCTAAACTAAAAAAAAAAAAAAAAAAAAAGAACTGAGTTTCACATTACCCATCCCATAGTTGTAAGAAATAAACTGTTACTAGAGTTGGTTCTGGCTCTTTGAAATCGTGAAGAAGTTGGTGATATTTTTGCCTCATCTCTGGTGATATAAGAGATCTCTGGTGATAAGAGAACTATTGTGGCTTCCCCATACAGGAAGGTTAAATAGCAATATAATTTGAAGAACAGGAAATACTCCTGATAGCCCTCCTTAGGTAAGCTGTGTGTATGGCAAGACAGGCTTAGCCAGTAAACCTAGATCTAAAAAAGATCCATGAAGTCTGTTTTGTAAAGGAGACTACAGAAGAGAGCATTTACAAGAGCTATGTTCATGGCTACACACATTCAGTCTGGCTCTGTATGAGAAAGGTGGGAAGGTCTGAGAAGGGGAAACCCCAATTCCTTGCTGGAAAAACAAACAAACAACAAAAAAATATTCTAGAATAATCACAGGACTAAAACATGGGCGATGCTGATACTGTCAGCGAAGACAATTCAGTGACAACTTGCTGGAAGAGACTGATGGCTTTTGACAAGGATGTTTAAGTAAATAATTACTCACACTGATTTTATTTTTCATCTTTTAGATGTGTGAATGATGTGCTTGCAATCCAGACAGTGGTAAAGGAGACTTGTAGTCTTCTGATGCTTACTTATCCTTTCCAGTGGGTGACAGGGAAACCAAATGGTCTGATTTCTGTAAACAGGAGTCAATATTGCTTGTGTCTGGATTATGCATGCAAACCTCTACTTTATGCAAATTGCTGATGTAAGAAGTGGTATGTTGTGCATTATCCATATTTGCTTCAGAGATTTGCGTCCTGCTAGCAACTATGTTAATTTGACGCGTTGTGTGCAGTGCAAGTCATATTTATCTATGCTTCATGTATTTCATGAATGAAATTAAGTGACCCAGACCTTGAATGGTGAGCATGGAGCTGAATTTGAAATGTTCACAGATAGTTCACTATAGCTAGTCTTCAGGCGTAGAAAGCTATTAACAACACTGAATAATAGTTCAGTGTAATAGAAGTGAGGTCTTTCATTTTATCAGTATGCCTAATAGACTTCTCTGCTGCATGGAAAGCATTCTAATTTTACTAGAGGAATCTTTTAGAAGTTAATTTTATGAATATGTTAATAACTGTGGGAGTGCTTGAAGGAATTAGAGAAGTTCCCATTTTTCTTGTTAAACTCTGGAAACCACCTTTTTAGTGCTGCATTAAAAGCAATTTGTGTTAGTTGGTGTCTGTGGTTTGCTCTATTTTTGTACAACTCTCATAGCCCCAGAACATTTTTGCAATTTTAGGTGCTTTCAAAGCTATTAATGAAGAGCACTTTATTACATCCAGGCATTAATAAAACTAGAGATGTAGGCTAAACAAAAATTACAAAGTTTATTTTGTGAGATAACACCCAAAGGATGAAAATAATTATTCTGCTGTGTAGGTTGTGAAAGGTCAAAATAGATGTCTTAAATTGTCATAATTAAGTATTCTCAAAAATAAAGTGAAGTGACAGGTACATACTGTTTCAACAGATGCATTTGCTACAGCACGTAGTATATGATATTGTCTCATTAAGAAGGTCTGGAGAAATGATGCAAATTTTTGCCAGATTTGTGAAAAATAAAGTATACAATTTTTCAGAGTAACCACAGTATTTTAAACAGTTATCCTATGGATCTATTTGCCTCATAGACTTTTTGCAGGGGAAAGGGGGAATCAATAAAAGGTATGAAAAACTGTTAAGGATGCAACACTGATACGCTCTTTGCAGGAAAATTCCAGATCGTGTTCTCAATTTTGTCCACTTCCTTCTACCTCCCAGTGACATACAGGCACTCAGATTTTGAAGTCATTGAGGGATATTCTGCTACTGTCTTGGATAGTAAATCCAATACAGCTGTTCAAAAATCCACAGAAAATTTGATGAGAAGCACAATGCAAAATATTTTGATTAATGTTCCAGTTCTCTGCCTGAGTACCACAGTGCCACAAGACCTGATTTAGCACTAGCAGAGAATCTATTGTCAACCATTGACTTGAAATACAGGGTTTAACCCTAAATGTTTGTGATGATTCATATTCTCAAATTGGAAATGCATTTAGCTGTCAATGCTGTGTGCAACATAAATACTCAGATTTGTCTGCAAAAGTTTAATCTATTTCCTGCAAATATTGCAAATATTCTTTCTTCTTCTTTTTCTATCTCAGGCATGATAAAAGGTCTGAGATCAAAATTTGTATTTTCATTACAGAAGAAATGGTTATGCTGAAGGCAAAAAATTGTATTCCTCTTCCCCTCCTTTCTTTCCTGTCACTCTGCAAACACAAATATGAGCTACAGAGGAATTCCTTGGAGACATGACATATCTAACTCTTATAGCTGAGGTTTCTTGCTTTCACCTTGTGTAATTTCTCTCTAAGTTGGCAACTTTAGCAAACTGATATAAACACGTATGGAAATCCGTGGCAAACTGATTTGGTGGGATAGTACAGCTCTTTCGGAGTGATGGGAAATATGGAGAAAAAGGGTTTTGCTGAAGGAAAAGTGCCAGTCTTGAGTTGTTCTGTAGATACCTTGAGTATCTGATCAGTTTTTAAACTTTGTCTGGAATTTTTCAGAGGGATAGGAACCATTCAGTACCTGTAGAAACAAGGGGCATTTTCTCCTTCCAAATAGGATGTTTTACTCTTATTTTTCTTCCTCAGTTTGATATGGAACAATGCTCAACTCTATCAGGAAAATATTCAGGTAGCTTGTTAAGAGTTTTCTATTTTCCTAACTTCTACATGAAGTAAAAGGTAATGGGAATCTCTATTCCCATTATTCCCTTTATCTCTGATTGGAGTTGACTCTTAATTACCTTAATTCTAGATCTTTTTTTAAAAGTAAAATAGAGTGTTCACTGTTAAAGTCAAATGAAAACACATCCTCATGAGATTTTTGCAAAGAGACACCTCATGGACCCCCATTATAGCCAGGGATATCTGAAACTGTTGAGTGACATGTCTTCCAAGTCTCAAATCTGAATGACAGCTGCCAGCTTACATTTTAGGTTTAATTTTATAGATCACTGTGTAGAACAATTGCTGAATTTGCTTAAGCTCTTTCCAGTTCTATAAATCAACTGTATGTCAGATATTGTAGGTAAATCCTGTCACCATAGTCAATATCATTTTCACAGTGACATTTGTCATACTAATTCTTTGTCTATAAATCTTCTTTAACAGAATCATATCTATATGGAGAACTTGTTTATAGGTGTGTGAGAATAAAACTTTGTTTTTCAGAAGTGATATTTCTGTGCTGGGGTTCTCAATTTATGGTGTGGATCCAAGTCAACATCTGTTCATTTTTGGGGGAGTGTTTCTGTTGACTTCACAGGAGTTTCAAGTGCATTTTTAGACTTTAATAATTGCCTAATTTAAAGTACATTTTGGAAGATATAAATGCAAAACAAAGTGGTTTGTTTTTTTTTAATTGTATAGAAATGCCAACTCCTTACCCTGTTGTTACATATCATATAACAAAATATGCCAGTGTTACTATTAGGTAAAAGCAAAACAGCCTTCAATTACAGTATGAAAGAGGAGTGTACAGTTATTTGATCGAGAAGATGGAAAACTAAACACCATTTAGTATTTGAAAGAGAAGAATTTTCATGTCTGTTGTATAGTATAGTGATACTGTTCTGCTGATGCCCCAAGGCTGGACTTGTAAAGACTACTGAACAACAGTGAACATCACTTACAAAAGCATTAGTTATGCCACAGTATGTTTTGTTTCATTATTGGTTATGTAAAAATACTAAACGCTTCAGAATGCAGGTTAGGTTTATTCAGAACAATTTCATGGAGTTGCCAAATGGCTTGTATTTCTTTTGTGTAGTAGAACTTTGTACAAAGCTGAAGAAAAATTGGAAATAGTTCTGCATTTTATTCAGAAGTAGCCTATTTCTATTCTATAAAAGCTAGCTGGTCACAAGAGGCGATTCTCCCACTATATTTAGCATTGGTGCAGCCTCACCTTGTGTGCAGTGCTGGGCTCAACAATATAAAAAAGGATATCAAGGATGCTTTCAAGCATCCAGAGGAGGGTAACAAACCTGGTAAAAGGGCTGGAGGGCATGTCCTGTGAGGAGAGGCTGAGGACACTTGGTTTCTATGCTTTGGAGAAAAGAAGGCTAAGAGGCTACTTCATTGCCCTCTACAGCTTCCCGAGGAGGGAAAGCAGAGAGGGAGGTGCTGGCCTCTTCTCCCTGAGAACTGATGACAGGACAAGTAGGAACAGCACAAAGCTGTACTGGGGAGCTTATGACTGGACATCAGGAAAAATGTGTTTACTGTGAAGATGGTCAAACACTGGAACAGGCTTCCTAGAAAGGTGTTTGATGCCCCACGACAGTCAGTGTTCAGAAGCATTTGGATAATGCCCTCAATAACATGTTTTAACTTTCGGTTAGCCCTGGTGTTGTCAGGCAGTTGGACTTGACAGTCTTTGAAGGTCCCTTCCAGCTGAACTACTCTACTCAATTCTAAAAAGAATAGTTTTCAGGGATACAGGTCTTATAATGGATTTTAGTGCCTTCTGTGAAGATAAGCCTGACTATTTTTACAGATAACTTTCTATGCTGAGCTAGAGTGAAGTTTTGCAGTGCACATCTATCTAATTACACATAATTAAGAACAGTGAATTCTAAAGGGGAGGAATTGTTCTTAATTTTAAAAAATGTGAAAAAGTGTTTTTTTTTTAAATGTGTTGTCAGCTGCATTCACAGCTAGTTAATTAATTCTCACCTGTTTAGATGGAAGATCAGAATATTCAGTTTTTGATATTTTAAGACATCAAAATTGGGAGAGTTTGTGTATACAAAGCGCAGTCAATTCACAAAACCTTGTTTGGAGTCTTTAGAACCCAGACTAGAATAGAGTTTGTTTTTAATCTAGCTGTCCACCAAATGGTCAAAGGCCATCATTTTGTCTGCTGTGGTGTCTAGCATGTTAAATGTATGGCATGGCAATCTAGGATTGTTTGATTCAAATCTTAAAATTAATGTAATAAATCCTTGGCAGAATGTCATATTACACTTGCTAGATTTCATGAGTTAAAATGTGGCATGTGAGGGAGGAAATCTTCACTTCCAGTATTGATGACAATAACCAACTTTTCAAAATTTATCTCCCTACTTTTTTTCTTATAGTGAAGATCGGTATTGTTTATTTTTATCTCCTTTTACTATGAAAGCACTAATTAGCCATGATGAAGTCAACATAGTGTTCATTATATTTAATAACATGACTGAATACAAGTGCCTTTGAAGTATACTGTAACGTCATTCACGCTAAAGGAATAGAAGGTCTGAATCAAGAGATGCATATTTTTGATCAAAGGGCCAGCTTCTTTGTCGTCTTTTTTTCTTTTTTTTTTTTTTTTAAGACTGAGATGCTATATATAACCTCAATTTCCATGTAGAAAACTTTAATTTTAAAACTATTTTTGCAGATTTGATAAATCTTGGTTTTCACTACTTTCTCCACTGTTTCAATATTATTTCTGCACGTTTCTCAGAGATGAATTAAAGACACACCAAGTTTACCCACATTTTTCTTTTTTTTTGAAATACAAGCTGTAGTGCACAGTGAAGAGATGTAGGGATATTAATGGAGTTATTTGACACCTGAGTGATAGGTTGAATAAAAATCCACTTTGTTGTGTAATAGCCATTTCAGCTGTTGTGTGGGCAAGCTTTTTCCAAGTTGATGTTATAACACCAATATATATATTTTCATTTGAAAAATATATAATCTTGTATGTAAGAAAGCAAAGGGTGCATTTAAGGTACCCTTAGAGCGCATAAAGCTCAGGCTTTAGATGGACTTTTATGGTATTTCCACAAACTATCCAGCTCCTTTTGACTCGTGCTGGAAGTAAAAATATAAGGACTGTAGTCATGATTTATATCTCAGACTGATGCCTGCTGCATGATACTATACATATTTCCACATTCGTCTTCCTACAAAGCTTAGCTGAGTTCAGATCACATGAATTGTTGGTTAAAACTCATACTTTGATTGCAGACATTGTCCTAATGCTGCTTTTTATAGTGTTTGTTCACATCTGTACTTGTTTGGGTGGGATTATTTTTTTTAACAATCACATCTACAGAAAATTCTATCTCATTTGATTAAAGTTGTTCTTCACAGATTATATATATACATATATATATGTATATATTAATTCTGTTTCTTGCAAGGAAAAAGCAGAATACTGTTTGTGGTCCAATGACAGCTCTTTTTTCTCTTCTCTTTGTCCATTTCCCCTCACCCCCGATGTATTGCTGATGCATCTCAGCCTTCCATTTGAAACTAGTTAGTTCAGATTACTAGGGCAATGTCATTAACTTCTTTCTCCTTCATTACATGGGAAGACAAGAATAGAAAAACAGCAAATGCTTTGGTTTGGAAAGACAGTTTTGCTTTCCCGCTTTGTCTGCTTTTGTACAGGGACAAACTGATCTTAATGAACTGTTCAAGTTTTTAGAGTTAAAGCTCTCTTAAGCAAAGAAAACCCACATTATGTTCAGCTGAAATGAAAGATAGTTTGTTTAAAACCTGAGAGGAAAAAGAAAATCAATTTATAAATATTATGGATACATGATTTTTGAGGCATGAAAAATATTCGGGTCACCAACTGGACTCAAGTCCTAATCAACTGAGTGTGGAATGACAATAGATGATTCATCTTATTTCTCTAGGAATAAACAGTCTACAAAGATTACTTACCAAACTATTTGAGGAATTCATTTTCAGCCTATCTACATGATAGGATTTATTTGCAGAGAATTTAATAAGGAATTGATAAAATTTACTGGGTTTAGGCTGAAGGATATTTTTCAAATGAATTGTATTTATTTATTTATCCATCTGCATTTATTTTGGTCCCAAAGTGACACAGCAGGATTCCTATAACTGCAGTGGAGAATATTAAAAAAATAAAAAAATAAAGCTCTTCTGGAAGACTTGTGCTCTTTATTAGGATGTAAAGACAGATAGTGGTTATATTCTTGAACTCCATGTGCCCTTTTCGTACGGTTCACAGAATCACAGAATCCTTAGCTTGATAGTAACTGGGCTATTATTTGTGTGTTCTGTGCTTTTAAATTGCTTTTTGTCTGGAACTTCTGCTGATTGAAAGATCTGCAGAATGAATATTTGCTATTTGGTAATTTTATGAAGGGCTTGAAGGCACTTTATTTTGTCTGTAATTTGTGACATTTAGATAATACATATTAATTTATTAAGTTTAGAAATATTTTCAGATGTTTTAATGGTCTTTCTTGAAGAACGTGATGGTGGTCGTAGGAAAATTTGTAAAGGAGAAAATACATGGATGATCAGCTAAGACATGCTGAACAAAATAGTAGAAATTGGCAGTCTCTTGGCAGTTGTAAAACTGAGTAGACATGCAAGAAGAATCACTTTAGACTTGAATGAAGCTCACAAACTGACATGAAGTAGATATTTGGTAACCTTGGTTTCTTGACCCTGTAGCACTTATCTGCATACAAGAAACAAAGATCCAATGCTTGGTAACAATCCTGCTGAAAGAAGCACTGTGTAATATATTAATGTACTTGCAATTACTCTGGACTAGCAAAAATGTGCTTACCCAAATATTGTCTTTTTTGAAATATTTACTGACTACAGTGTTCAACAGATGTCTAAGCAAGTCTTTCTGAGAAATAGTAGTGTGTCCATGGTGAGCAGAAGAAACCATCAGTCCTGGTGAAGACAGAGGGGTAGTAATTGAATCTAGGTCAAGGAAGACCGATAAGTAGTCCCAAGTAGGCTGGATCAGAGACTGGCACCTCATTTGTGGAGCTCATTAAGTCATTGAGGTAGAAGCAGAGTTGTTTCCTTGTGTAAGGCAACAATCTAAAATGATCTGGCAATCGCGGGTATAAACAAAGCATGTTCCACCAGTATATGGCTGTGGTATAATATAAGCAGTAGTAAGAACAGATGCAGCTGCTTTGTTCAACCGTTCCTTTCTGCATCCTCATCTTCTTTTGGAAGTAAGAAAAAAAAAATAAATCAATCTAGCTTTTTCCCTTGTTCTCTAACTTTTTTCTTTCCTGTGGTCAAAAACTCAGACCCAACCTCTGTGGCTCAGGCAACCAAATTCAAATTTGTCTACCTCACTGAGAAGTCTAGAGCTGACTCCAGGATTTAGTGAACTGTAAATTCATTTTCCTGCTTACAGCAAACTAACCTTCCTTGTGTAGACAAGCTCCTGGTTTTATATAAAATCACGCATAGTGCTAACTTCATTTACAGAATATTTACAGTCTTGCTGTAATTCTGACAGTGATTCTGCTGGTTTATTAAATGAACAGGTCATCTTTCGTGCGTCATTACTGCTGACATTATTATGTTCAGAGTCAGAGCTCTGTGGAATTGATCCATGACATCCCTGTTAGTACCTGCAATGTACAAGGGCATTCCTGCCCTACATAGCTGTGCATCTGGAAATGGGAATAATGGTTTTCCTTAATTTCATGGCTTAGCAAGATATCACAAATACATAAAACAAATTGTCCCTGAAAAAGATCTGACCTACATGTTGTTATCTTATTACAGTTGTGTGGTTATTTATGATATCTTGGTTATACAGAACTGCTCACAATGCCAGCACAGTAACTCTGCCCGTGGTCACTGTAGGAAAGCCTTTTTTTCTTCCCTAGTCTGATTTCTGATGTTACTAAATAGCTGCTGGCAAGACACAACTTTGGCATCTTAGCTTTACCTTTTTTTTTTTTTTTGAATCAGTCTGTTCAATTAAAAACAGCAAAGTATATAGAAGTTAAATGATAAGCAACAAAGGTAGTAATTTGTGCTTATTTTTCTTTTCTTTTTTTTCTTTTTTTTTTCCTTTTTTTTTTTTTCTTTTCTGTCTGTGCCTTTTACCATATTCTTTAACCTTCATTTTTTGGGTTAATATAATCTATTCAAGGGATGAAGAATCGGGACTTGATCTAAGGAGGACAGACATTCTGCTATTTTTAACATAAGATAGAAACAAATGGGTAAAAGTGTAATTTGTCTTTCTCTTTTTTGCTAAGCTTATGGATGTAGGACTGATATTTGAAGCTGTTACAATATGGCATTTGCCAAATGCTAACATACAATAAAAGTGGAGGCCTTTTTCTCAGTATATATCACAGAAGTTTGTGGTTTGTGCTGACATGTTATTCCTCCTGTCTTAGGCTTCAAATTGGTGCTGGGTAGGGAAGAACAACAAAGCAACTCTTTTGGAGAAGTCAGGTCTTGTTGCTGCAGTTAATAGCAAATCACAGTTGCCTTTGATCAAGTTCGGATTTTGGCTGTTGTGTCTGACCATGGGGGTATTTGAGAGATGTTTCAGCATGGTGTTAGTCATTGGCTTTCAGCTGCTTGGCAAACACAGATCATCATTATCTCAGACCTTTGGTGCTCTACCTTCTGTAGTAGCTTTGGCTGAACAGAGAATCCAATTTAAAATCTCTGACCATATGCTCAAAGTTACCTATGGGACTGGCATTAGCAAACAGATTAAATTGCTGTGTGCCAGACATGTCCAGTGACAGCAGATTTTCTCTGAAAAGATGAGACTGCTGAGCGACTTTGATTTTTCATAAGTACAGGATACAAAGTTTTTATGAGAATTTAGTCTTGCCTGTAAGTAACATGTTGTGAAACACGTATCTATGACACTCTCTGTAGTAGTTTGTTCTTGAAACATTTGAAAAATACATTTAAATTTAATATGTTCCCAATTCTTGCTTTTTATCAGTTGGTGGGAGGGTTGAAGATTGAACACCCGTGAAGTTTCACCCTCCCTATTTTTCTTCAAATGCTAAAACAGATTTTTAAAGCTGTTTTTGAAGCAATTGTGTTTTTATTGGAGGAAAAAAATAGAGAAGGAAGAGGAGACAGAAGGTTTTAGGATAACAAGGAGACTTCCTATTTTGGGAGTGAAAGATGTGGACCCACCTCTGTGTAGAATGAAATGTACAGGTTTTCTTCAGATTGTCATTGCCTCAAATAATATGGACTAACGAAGCTGAATTAGGTAATGGATAGATAATAGAAAATGGTGCCAACAAAAAGAGCTTTTAAACTCCTTCCTGGTCAACTATTTCAATTTTGTTCCTGTAGGCAAAGTAGCAGTGAAGTTTAAAAAGAATAGTTAATAAGGATAGGGGAGGGTGTCCAAAGCCAACTTTGTAAGCTGTGGGTAGCACTTGACAGAGGCAAAGTCCTTCTGAAGGCACAAAAGCAGTGACGGTCCAGAACAGGTACCAAAATGAGAAATCACCTAAAATAGCAACATAAGAACACAGATAAATGCCAAACTGTGACAGAATTTCATACAGACATTGCAAGCTCAGAAGTCAATAAAATCGATCAAAGTGATCTGCTATCTTTGCAGAACCACAGCAAAAGTGGAATGGGACTATTTTAGTCACCTCAGCACGATATCGCACTTCAACAGCAATGATTCCTGTAAATTTGTCAGGGACTCCTCTGTACAAGGCATGTCCAGTTTCTTCTCTCTTCCTTGCAGAGATACTACTTCAAAAATACCAGAATTTGCTGGCTTCTAATTCAAAGAGATTTTAAAATATGAATTCATGCCAGTAACTTAGGGCCTATGGCAATGGTTCTTGGTCATGCAGTAGGAAATGTATTGTGTTGGTGAAAGATTGCAAAAAACAACCTTAAACTGCTCTCAATTGTGTTTCCTTCCATAGCGGGAGGTCATGAGAGCTGCAAAGGGAAGTTACAATTTGGAGTGGTTCTCCAGGTGATTTAGATCAATACCAAAGAATGTTAGGTTCTGCCTCTAGGCCTCAGTCTGTGATGAAAGCTTCTGGATAAGTTTTTTTCTTCAACTACATTAACATTTACACTGTACTTATGCCTTCATGATGAAATCATATTTCTACTTAACTCTGCCCTTTAAATAGAAAATTTTGCAACTATATGCTGTTCCCATCTGAATTCTGCTTCCCAGTTGTTCCAAGCTCTCATCTAATGCACTGTCCAGGTTTATTTTCATGAGCATTCCTGTTCAGATTCATGACTCTTCCATCACTGTATTGTCTGTGCAAGGATCATTCATTTTTGCAAAGCTGATGCCTGCCTGCCAATCTTTGCAGCATTTGGTTGTGAAAGTCAACTCAAAGCCCTAAGAAATAGCTGTGAAATAATCTCTCCTATTTTTTGTCATTATTACAGTGTTTTGGTTGAAGCATAGTAAGACTACTCATACAAGTATACAGTCTGCCTTTTTTTCTTATTTCAGTGGTAATTGTAGTTGTGCTGAGGTGACTGAGACTTCCTATAACTACTGTACTTGAAAACGCAAGAATGCAATCTTGAGAAGTGGTGTTAAATGAACTTAAGGGTACTTTTTAACACTGCGAGATTGACTACAGGCACACACTCACAAAGTAGGCTTCCACAAGGTGTTTAACTAGTCTGAGCAAGTCCTTAAATGAAAAGAAAAAGGGAAGAAACATCACTAATTTGCTAAAGTATTTATAGAAGTCTACAGCCAATGTCCAGAGTTTTTTGAGGATCAAGAATCTTTCTTATCTACCTCTGTAGGCCCAAGAATCAAAACTTAACTTTCATATTAGAAATGTTCCTAAGAGAAATAACATTTTCAATGTGGGGGTAAAAAAAAAAAAAAATCCTTTCATCTAAATCAACTCCCTGATGCACGTCCGTATAAGAAAGTCACCTTCATAAAGCCCATGTAAATTGAGCTCTCTGAGGCTCAAGTTTAGTGCAAGCATGGCTTCAGAAGGCCAGATCTTGTGGCACTGGTGCAGCTCATGCAGTAGATGATAGGCCTCGCTACCACTGATAAAGGAATATGAATATCCTGCAAAGTGCTGAAGCAATAGGTTCATTGCTGTAACAACAATACAACTAATGTGCTGGGAATCAGGGAAGTTACTTGGGACAAAAAAGCTCATTTCAGTGGAGAATCTGGGCTCTAATGAGTGTTGTATCAAAACTCCTTCAAGAAGCAGGAATCCTACTGGTGACCCTCTGCCCTTACCTGTTTTTGCATGTCAACAAATTTCAGACACACTTGACAAGAGTTTCAAAGCTATCCTACAAATTTGATGAATATTGGTGGGTTGACACTGTAGTGATGTCAACCCATTATGAGCCCGTGGGTTCACGTTATGTTATACTCCAAAATATCAAGAGAAAGGAACCAATGCAAGAAAGCATCAATTCAGTCTTGATCTCTGTTAGACCCCAAAGAACCTCGTCACGAGGTATGAAGTTCAAAGAAACCCATTTCATTAATTCTGCTGCTTGTGAAGCTGCCTCCTTTAATTATGTCACTTTAAGTACACTTTAAAGTCATTTTCTAGTTGGACCTGGGTCCACAAATATGGGAATGAAGTTTTCCAAACTAGAATAACAGTTTAACACCATGCTTTGTGAAGCTATCACTTGATAGCTCTAAATTAGGATGCCAAGACAGTGATACTCATCTGAAAAGAGTTCAGGGATTTTTTTCTTTATTACACTATCACTTAAAGCTTTCAAGTAGTATGAGCACTTTGTCACAAACTGCAGTTTACTGATGTATAAACAAATTCTTTAAGGGATTATTAATTCATTTAAATGAGGGGGAAAAAAACCTTTCATTTTCAGAAGAAAAATCTGCCAGCATAACTTTGTAGCTTTAGTAAAATATATATTAAATTTCGCAAGTGCTCGAAGTTTATTAACCTTATAGTCTTGTTGCCACAATTAATGAAGTATATATTTACTTATAGAGAATAATTACTCTTTCTGATCACTGAACATAAATTTGTTTTGCTATAAATGATATGTTTGTTATAAATGTTTCATTATAAATGGTCATTTCTGTGTATGACAGCAAGCAGATTCTTAAATTTGTTCTGCATTCTAGCATAGTTTTATGGTAACCTACTGATGAATTTAACAGTCACTGTTAAGTAAAAAACATTCAGGATAATAACCTTGCTAACATTGGTCTGTTGAGCCACGTGGGTGACATAATTTATTGCTGCTGATATGCTGACATGGCTATCACCTCTTCCAAAGTACACTTCAGTTCATGCACTCCACAGTTAAATCACTTTGTATGTGAATGTTGAGTAGTTGTGTGCTTACAAGTATACCAACATCATGTACAAATTAGATCAATTACAAGATAATGTATTCTTAAAACAAGACAAAACAAAACAACAACAAAAACCTTTTAGCTTATCGGCAACTCATGGGGAAAATACCTGTTTTTCTGTTACATTTAGGTATATGATACAGTTTACATAATGCTAGATATAGGAGACTGAAAACCCTAACTAATCTTAAAATACAGAGAAGAGGTACAAGTTAAAACTTGCTCCCAAGCAGTAGGCCTAACTAGACATTAGTGAAAAACTCCGAGGAGCTCGAGGGTCCTTTTAAGCAGTCTTACTTGTCAGGTAAAATTATTTGAAATAACAAAACTTGAAGTTAAAATTATACATTCTTGTGGGTAGTCATATGTCAAAGAAGGGAACGTGTGTGGCTTTGATGAGGTACATAGTCATCTGTTTGGACATCCTGCTTTTTTTCTTTCTGTTGAGTCTATAGGAGCTACTGTAAAATCCCTCTGAATCAATTCATTGTTTTAATGCACAATTTCTTGGTGGGAGTGAGGTGTCTTTTATGTCTATTTAGTAATTTTTGGCTTGTAATGTTACCACTGAATTCATTCATGTCTTTGGGCCAGTACAGACCTGTTAATTTTGGTATTTGTTACTGATTCAAATACATTTGACTGGGGGGAATAAAATGAGATGACAACTCAAATTTTTTCTCTAGGGTTTCAGAAACAGGAAATAGATATGAATATATGTAACAGATCTATTTTTATTCTCATGTGCTCATTACAATCATGCATGTAGTAGTCATCCATGAAGTCATCCATTTCATTCCTAAATATATAGCCAAAAGCATATCTGTCACCTTGCTTGACTAGGTTTCTGTGAAATGATTAGGCTTTATTTTACCAAAAAAAAATAAAAAAATAAAAAAGTGTACAGAACATACAGCTTCTTCTAGTGGTGGTTATTGTCAAAATAACTGATTTGTCTCAGAGTACTTCCCTTTCTTTTTTTATAAAATATTATCATCAAGGATTAGATTTTGTCCTTGTCTTGCCATGTGATCTTCTCTCTACGTGGTGTAAATGGATAGCTACATTGAACTGAGTATATGACTCAATTGATTTGCCTTTGACAAGACTTAGAATGGAAACAAAAATTAGAAATATATTTCTGATCAAAACCAGATTTCAGATGGTGAGCTCATCAACTGGCTCAGACCGTAACATGAGACCAGTAACGGATGGAACTAAATGAAATGGGTTCCTCCCTACCACGTCAGGTTACATCTGGAATTCAGTACTCTCTGCCACATACTGCCTCATGTAAGCCTTCCAGGATCTGAAATGAAAACAGAAGGGATATATAAAAATGCTAAGCCAATCCATCCTTGTGGGTCAAGAAAAAGGGGGCCCTACTTTCTCTCCATGTTTTGCCCATCTCTAGCCTTTCATAAATACCAAGTAGGTACACAGATTTCAATCAAATCTGTGATGATGGAAGTTGGTGTTACATGTTAACTTTTAATAACAGAATTATTATTTAAGTATATAACCTGTCCAGCTACTGAGCACTGTTGTTCACTTTGGCTTACAGATAAGTTCCTGCTTTTAAATGAGAGAGTAAAAGCTTCTGTCTTGAGACTTGGTGGTTACTTACAACTGGTAGGGAACAGATTTAACTGAAGTTGCTTAACATCAGCAGCATTAACCTACAGCAAAGTAGTCCAACAGCAGTATCAAGTACTACTTTCCAATATATCTGCACAGATTTTTTTCTTGTTCTCTTACAATGCCTTTGATCACAAAATATAGTACAGGGCCTTGTCACACTAGCGGAGTCAATTTCTCGTTACAAAATGATCTCCAGTGTGACACAAATAGGCCTGCAAATAAAAATCAAACCTGAAAATGACTGTTTTTAGAGGAAGAAGGCTTGTGATCCTGATCCAAATTATTGTCTACCTTTTCTCCTAGATATCATATGGCAAAAAATAACTTTTTTTTTTCATGTTTAATGAGTGGCAAAACTTGAGGAGAAATTAATGAAATTTGCTTGTAAAAATAGGAACTCTTCTCTGTGAAGCCTGAAGTTTCAAAAGCCAGAGCTTTTACAGGCTCTGCCTTTTGATATCTTGAGGCTGAAATGCCTTAGGAAAGGACAAAGTAATGCATGTGGGTGAGCGACTTGGAGCTCATCTCTCCCAGTCTGTGGACTGACAGAACTGAGTATATGTTTCATAACCATCATTTGCTGAATCCTGGCCCTGCAGTGCCACTGTGACTGATGAAAAGGTTATGATTTTTTTTTTTTAAATGAAGTGTTGCCTTGCCACTGAAGGGTAAGAATCCAGTAACACAAAGCATTGAAAACAACATCTGCTAGAAGATAAAGTCTAGCCAACCAGTAAATCCATCACCATTAAACACGAGAGCCTATAAGACATCTATTTTTTAAAAACTATAAGCCATATTCCTGAGCTTGAAGGAACTGTCCAGAGCAGGGGATGTTTATGAACGGATTTTTTTTTGTCTTATGTTAGGATTTGTGGGAAGTATTTTTCATTATTGTAAAATGTCAATTTATATCCATAAAAAACAAACAAACAAACAAAAAAAAACAATACCTGTAAAAGATTTGTCATGGAAAAGTGGATGAACAAATCTGGCTAATATTTCTCCCAAGTCTGGCATAAAATTACTGTGTGGGTTGTTACAGAACATTTAATTCATGTACCAGAGGACTAGGAGGAGTGACCATTTAGTCTCCAAACCCATCTAGAGTCCTGTCCTTCTGAGTTTCTCAGTCCATAATATATCAAAGGCAGCTACAAAGTTAAGAGAAAAAGACATGTAGGCAGAGAAAATAGCAGATAATAAAATTTATACTCTTTTAGGAATTTGTATAATATTTATGCTCTTGTAGTGTAAAACCATTTGTGATGACAACATGCAGAGTCTGTGGATGACTTCTACCTCTCCCTCAGCAAGTTATGATAGATTTTTGCATTAAAAAAGCTTAAGGAACACAGTTTTACTCCAGACTGCAAACTGTTAGTTCCCATCTAGTTGCTACTGTCCAATAACAAACTTTCACTGTAGATGACGTTGCAACCATAGGTGACTTTTCCATCTGTACTGTGGCTCTCAGGCCTGCTGATACTCTAGAACGGTGGACATCAGCCGAGCAATTCCACAAAATAAATCTGTACTGCTAGTGCTGCTCACAATGTCATTTGTGTCACTACTGTTGCTTTCTGCTGCAGTGCCAGCAGCAAAGGCCATGCTGTGACTGTGATGTTTTGTTGGCCCAAGCTCTAGTATCACACTGTTTGAAAATTAGGAAACAGAATTTATTACTGGAAATGATTTAATCCTGAGAGAGCGCTTCTGATTCATGCACTCAGACATGGTAGCCAGGCAGACCACTGTAACCCACAGTAGTCTGCACACATGCTGCTGCCAGCAACAGATCGTGCTTCTATCATCCCACTTGTTTCCTCTGCTTTAAAGTGAGAAAAATCTTGACTGTGGCTTGGGGCCAGTTTCTGCTCTGGCTCCCTCAATTCCTCATGTATTTGCCTCTGCTGCTGTTTCTGCAAATGTTTTCAATTTTGATCTAAAATTTTACAAAAGCATGGCTCTTTGCACCCTTTTGGTTTATTATGATGCTTCAAGACTCAAATGTAGAGATTTTGGGATTTGCCTCAGTGCCTGAGCTGTCCTTTGAAGTACTCTCCTGTAATAAAAGCGGGATCTCAGATGACAAGATGTATCTCCGTATCTTATTTTGCTTCTCTGTTCCCTTTTTGCTGAAATTGGTTAAGCTTGTAAAGTTTAATGGTGCAGGACATGGCCTACTGTCCCTTTTTAAAGTGCACTTACTGAAGATAAACTAAGGGAAAATATTTATCTGGTATGCAATTAGTGGTTAGTAAGGTGTAAAGATGGCCCATTGATCCTGTGGTGAGCTTGCAATTCAAGTGGTGAGGGAAGAAGCGTTTTTTTGTTTTTTTTTTTTTTTTTCCTGAAGAGCTTTAACACTTAAATTTTCCTTTCTACTCCAAATAAATAATGGTAATGATATCTCATCTAGGCATGTTAGACTGGGAAGCTTTCACTAGGCAGAAACAACCTAGTACAGCCTGTGGAGATAACTGCTTCCAGTGTCAGTTTTCCTGGTTACCCTTCACTTTTAACAATCTTAGAAGGCCTTCCTGTCTTAGAGATTACTCCTGTAGACTACTTTTATCAGACCTGTCATATAGTTATTGTTGCCAGTTCATAAACAATCTAGTGAGACTTTGCCCATCTTTTCGAGATGATCAAGAAATTAAGTTAGGTCCTATCAGCTACCCAGTGGCTGCAGTCTGATCGCTCTGAGTCATGAGTGTCCATCTGGCTCATAGGAACAGCAGCTTCCATGGAGGGTTTGGGTTAGTCCATCTCCGGTCTGGAAAGGCTGGGTGCTCATGTGTAACTGTAAAAAACTCTGGCCTCTGGCTCTTAGCTTACTGTCCAGCCACTGTGAATAATAAAAGTTTGTATAGATTGAAAGGAGGCTGGAAAAGTTCATAGAAGAGAAGTCCCATAACATAAAATGATATAGCTGAGCCTTGATCTTCTCACTTCTGGAACAAGTCACTCTCCATTATTCAATATCTGTAAGATAAAAGGATAGAAGCTATGCTATAAGTTTATATGATGTGATTTTTTTTTTTTTGGCTTGATTACAGTTATTGAATGTAAGTTTTAAGTAAATTAAAACTTTTTTTTTTCTCCTGCTTAGGCAGAGATTCTGAGGCTTAATCTTGCATTTTTCTCAGATTCAGTTTTCAGATTTCAGTTTTCAGAGGCTAACACTAGGAACTCATGCAAGTTTACACTTTATTTTTTTTTTTTGTGGTTTCAAGTGGTAGGTCTGAGTCATGTTTAAGTGACTATAATCTTGTATTTTTTCACGTGCATTGCTACCTGTAATTGTTTTTTGTGTTTTAAATGAAGATTAAAACAAATGAACAGGGAGTGATGTGTATGTGTCATCTTACTTTTGTTTGTGAGAGACGTTTAATCTGTGTATGTTTAAAATAGAGCAGGTCCTCTCAAGTTTCAGTAATGCACTGTCCTACCTACCTACTTAAGAGAAACAGTTTTTAAGGTCTGACTCTTTTCTGGGTAAGAACATCGTAGGTTTAATGCAGCTCTCCCACATACATAATTGAATGGGGGTGGTGTGTAATTCATTAAACATAAAACGTGTGTTCCATATTTTATTTTTAATCTTTTCTGTTATCCTCAGATCATATCCACTGCAAAGTCCTCATATTCATCGGTCTCAACAAGAGGATTATTAGCGGTGTTACCTTTCTATGTGGCATATGTATTATTTTTTAGTTTATAGGACTATACTGTTATGCATATATAATTCTTTTACGGATTAGGGTGAAGAGGGTTATTTAAAAGAAAAAAAAAGCCATTACATTCTTTTAGCAAAGTAAAATGCTTGGTGCAGAAGAGAACAGAATTTTGTAATGAAGAAAAGAAAACCAACAAACTTCTCCAGCATATTGAATGCTAGATCTGTGGTAGTCAATTAAAAGTGATTTGCTTTAGCTTTGTTAAAATATTCTCACACACACGTGCACACACGCAATTTCTGCTCTCTGTCACCCAATCTCCCTGCCCCACATCCCAGCCTGTCAACAAAAGGCAACTAGAGTTCAAGGAATCAGTCTAAGCATTAGTCCTACTGTGTTCCTCTGGCTAGATATTAGTAATGTCCCTCCTGTCCTCTCTTCTACATTCATCTCCAATCTTCTTATTGCTGTTGTCAAGGAATATAAGCTTTATTTTATGTTTTGCATTATTTTCCATTTCAAATTTGGTGAGATGTATCTACGTGTCATGAGCCATGAAGATGTTACTTCAGTCTCTCTCTCTCCCCCTCCCCCTTTCCTTGAGGTATACAATTTTCTTTCCTTACTCTGTATTGAAGAGATTTGGGGGATATAATCTGAAGCATCTCTTACTTATTCTGCTCAATATTTTGAACATACAAGGGTGTCTAAAAAACCGTGTGTTGTCTCTTCTCCACTGTCCCTGTTTTGTCCCCTTTTTTGTTGTTGTTTTCCAGCAAGTAGAGTATTGTCTCTTCATTGCTGGTATGATTGTTTTTAGATTCAGTTCTTCTCAGGGTGTTTTTAGAAGATATTCTTGTGTAGTTGGGAGGAAAATGGGTAAAATTATTTTCAGAGACAACAGCTGAGTTCCAGACATTCACCCACTGAAGCTGATTTGCCATTAGTCAGAAAGGCAAGTGCCGTATGCATCTGTTCACTTACCCAGGGGGGAAGACTTGAGATAAAAACATAATCTGATATCAAAGCTAATTACATGGCAAAGACATATAGCAATGTAAAAATTTATTGACTTTATCAATCTGGTTTTGAATCATGAAACTTGTATTAAATAGGAATTGGTGCTCAGATGATTCTTTTTACAGAAGTTATGCTTAAAATAGAAATGAGTGGGTTTGAGTTTTTTACAGAATATGATTTCTTCCTCTCTCTCCCTCCTCCTTGCCACCCTGTTCAACAAAAGTAAGCCCACGGGACAACCTACATTCAAATTTCATCTTTTTTTTTTTTTTTAATTATATGAAAAGATGAAGCTGATCGAATACCTATGGGAATGCCTAATAAATGTGCTATGACATAATTTTACAAGACAACCTGTCAAACTTACAACCTAGGTAAGCTGCCGTAGGTAAACTGTCATATCTTCAACTAAGTAATACTGTTCTTTCACCTCCACTAGGTGAAGATTTGTACACCTCAGTTGAGGCATATGGTAGAACTCTCTTCTGCATAGCAGAATTTTCAGTTTTTATTATTATTTCATCTGCAGTATTTGACTTGACCCCTTTTTATTATTAGAGTGAATACTAAGCTGTCAGTCCTGCATTATCTTCATCCATGTTCTTGAAGATTTCTTCAGAAGATTTCATAAGGGAACATTGCTTTCCAAAGCTTTTTTTCTTTTTTTTTTTTGATTCCTTTTTTTTCTTTTTCTTTGTATACCACATCTGTTGCAACTATTCATTTGACTAGCTGAGAATTAAAGTTTCATTGCCTTAAACTGCTGGGGACTTCCAGTTCTTGCCTCCTCCTCTCCTCCTCTGTCACTCCTTATCTGAGTAACAAGGAAGAACTGTGATTACTTTCTTACTGGGGTGCTGCAAGGGTGATCAGTTACTGCTTGTAAACTTCTTGGAAGGTCAAAAAACCCCACCTTCTGTTGATCCATTTTAAAGGTCTAAGTTACAGGAGAATAGTGTGCCATAAATGAATGCATAATGTTATCACTGGGAATTTTTTAGGAAGAAGTAAATATTCCCATGTGGAAAATGATTTCTGTTATGATTTCTGAGACTGTTAGTGAACTGCAGGGTAGTAATAAAATAGCTTTTTGAGTTCAGATAACTGTCACAAGTGTTGGCATTTATAAGGAACAAACATGAAAGCGCGGTGGGAGTAAACATTAGTGCTGATGCCTTTTCTACCAAATCTGCTATGGTGAGAAGATTGTACTCTTGAATACATTTCTGCTATTCACTGTATGCTCAGCACTGTGCATGCATTCATCTATGCATTGTCTCCACTTTTGATGGGAAAGTAGGCAGGTCTAGGAACCCAGTGTTGTTCCTGCAAGTCCTCGAGTGAGGAGAAGCTTTGTCTTTGCTTCTTAAATGCAGACCTTATGTGTTTTCTACTCTTTCAAAGTACATCAGAACAATGGTCTCGCAGTATTTCAAGTGAATGAGGGAAATACACTCCAAATGGTGAATGGTTGCAAAGATGCCTGAAAGATGCCTGGTCCACAGTTTGGCTGTGGCACAAGTATCTTGATAAATTCTTAAAACAAACAAACAAAAAAATGGGCATGCTTGTTCAAACTGAAACCCAAAGCACTTCACTGTTTTTGGGCTACCATTGCTCTTGTGCTGACTGCTGGAAAGTCTGCCATCCTCACGCTAAATCCTTCAAAAACAGAGAATGGCCACATTCAGTACAGCTTTTGTTGATTCCTGATTTGTTTCTTTTGAAATAAACAACTACTTGCATATCTGAAAATAAAACAAGTGCTGTAAATGATTTTTTAGTATTTTTAGTATTGGCAGTTTGGCTAAATCATTAAGGATAGTTCTTTCAAGGTTTTGGTAAGCATTAGCTGCAGGCTTTATATACATATATATGTATATATATATATATATATATATAATTATTTAGGTTGGAAAAGACCTCTAAAATCATCCAGTCCAACTATGAGTTGTCTAGAACTGCTTTTTCACCAGAATTTAAAATCTTGCTACAGAAACCAGAAACCTCAGGGACCAAGGGGCGTCACTTTAGCAGCCCATTTTCAGCTTCCTCCTACTTCAAGTATATTCATAGCAACACCAACCAAATCCCATTTTGCCATACTTTTCTATGATGTCTCCATTGTTGCAAAAGAATGCACAAATTTTCTAATCGCTTTATAGCATAGGACTAAGAGAAGCATCAGAAATCCTTGGCAGCTCCTTCGACTTTGGAAACTTAATCACTTTCATTGGTACTTTGGTCTTCGATATGGAGTCTAAATAAGAACCTGACTAGCTGGGTATCTGAATGTAGTTACACTCTACCTAAACTGCTGGGTTTCCTGTTGGTGGCAGTGGATTGGTTTTGGCTGGGTCAAGAACAAGTAATGGCTCAAGTAGTTTAAAAAGCCCTAAAATGCGGTTTCAACATTTAAAAAAAAAAAAAAAAAAAACTATAAAATTCCTTCCTGGGGAAAGAAAATATTCTATATGCAATTTCAGCTTTAAATTCAGCCTGTCTTGGATCTTGTCATTATTTTCTTGGCTGCATAAATGTGTTTCCTGTCAGAGGCCATCCTCTTGTGGTAATTACTGTAAATTGTAATCAATTCTCCTACTGACTTTCTTTTTGATAAATTAACTAATCTAATCTTCTTCCTGTGTAATATTTACATATTTTTGAAAATGCTCTTTGCTATTCCAGAATCCTCACCCTCTCTGTTGTTTTTTCCTTGTAGTACGAGTCTTAACATCATGATTTTCTGCTTCACTGATTGCCGTATAGAAAGATATGTGATATACCTCAAAACTTAATGCAACAATGAAAATATTTTAAGGAAAAATGTTGAGCCACTAGAATCAGTGATTTGGTAATACTTGTGTGGGAGTGCATTCCTGCACTTATTAGCAAAATAGTCTTACCCAACTGTTGGCTTCTTTGTGTTTTTTTTTGTTTTTTTTTTTGACATGTGTTTATTTCCTCTACCTTACCGAATTCTTATATGGGTTAACTTGTTAAGATTTGCATGATGCTGTGAGTATCAGACACTCTGTTAATTCTAGGAATTATGATTTGTATCATCACTCTTCTATTCTTAATTAGAGGATTTGGAATGTGAATAAATGATTCTAGCATATGCAAAAACTTCTGTGAGGGCAGCAGATTAAGCACTTTCCATTTAACATGCAAACAACATGCGAAAGGATTTCAGAGGAATATTCTCATTTTTGACATTTGAACTAACTAAATTACAATTACTTCTCCATAGCATAGAGAGAAAACTTAATTTAGAAACTATAGCTCTGTGATGTCAGGTGAGATGGTTCAGAATGCACCAGTCCTCAAACAAGGAAAGCGATTCCACTGTGGTGAGGGATTTAGCTAGTTATCTGTAGCTGAACACTCATAATTGTTTGTTTTACAACTGTTGTTGGGATTGGAATGTGGCTGTGTTAGTCTTGCTGCTATATTTAGTTGTTTTGTTTAGCATTGGGGACATCAATTCAAC
Source organism: Cygnus olor (assembly GCF_009769625.2). NCBI lineage: Eukaryota > Metazoa > Chordata > Aves > Anseriformes > Anatidae > Cygnus > Cygnus olor. The sequence goes on along the minus strand of NC_049181.1, from coordinate 12,326,881 downwards.
ATCTGTAGTGCTCTGCAGTGCACACAAGCAGCTCAGCTAGCTGACATCTTTATAGCCAGCCGCCAACAGACTGAAGCTGTGGCATGGGAGGGCATGCATTTTTCATATGACTACAAATGTTAAAGTAATTTGAGGGCATCTAGTTGATGAATGAGATTGCATTAACTTATTTACCTATGTGTATAAGTAAATAAGTGTCTAGGCACCCTTGATGGCATTTAAATATAAAATTATGAATTAGTACATCCAACACCTACTCAAATACAATGGCTGGGCAAAGAGAAAATTAACATTAATTTATTACAACCTTCTTCTTGTCACCTTACACCTTAAAATGTAGGAAGTATATATGATGCTTCTGCTGGAACATACGAATTACTTCAGGAAGATTGTATAGACCAGTTGAGATGTTTGCTTGTGCTTAAATATGCCCCTTGAGACGTGGAGGAGATGCTGCTGCTTCAGTTTCCAAACATGTTAGATGTAGTCAAATCCATGTATGAAGCTCAGTGTTGGCTTTATCTCAAGATCACTATTACACTGATGATTACAGAAGGCACAGCAAATAATCTCTTGGTCCCCTGTAGAAAAACAAACAAACAAACAAACAAAAAAACACAAAACCTGCTTTTTGTACATCTCCTTGATCATTCAGTAACAAGTAGCAGCTGGTAATCTAATGCTCAGAGCAAAATGGCACTGCTCAAGGGAAAGTGCATCATCCTCACGCTGTCTCCTGTGTTGTTGCCTTTGCTTTTTTTTGCAAAGACCTTCTAATGTCTCCTTACGTAGGAGACAGAGATGAGATGAGCTGGGATTCTGCAGAATATTAAAGAGCTTCCTATCATTTCCCTTGAGGGTGTTGATGTTAAAAGAAGAACTATCAGATGTAAGGGAGTGAGAAACAAAAGTGCTAGTCATGGAGCTGTTGGTATTTTTTGATAGCCTTGTGTTTAGGACAAGTTTGAACAGGGAGGGGCTGATCCCTGTGACATAGAAGTGACTATAAATCATCAGTCGTTGCAGCCTACTTCCATCCTGGCACCCAACTAGGTCTATTAATCAGCCTCCTGGTACATTCCGGATCTAGCTGTCCATAAGCTAGATGAGATGCTGCTCTTCCAATCCATGGGGTGTTGACATTTCTATTCTGCAGTGAGAAGAAACTGAGATCATATACATTTTTCATGACAGTGAGTGAAAAATTATGCTTTAAAATAGAAGAAAACCTGTGTAAGGAACTTAGAATCTCTAACCAAGCAGAGGGTTGAACCTGGGTTCCCCTTCTCTCAGATAATTGCTCCAGTGACAGACCTATTGGCTATTTGAACTTTTTTTTTTTTATTCTTCCCTTCGTGTTTTAACCTGTCTGATGACATAAAAAGACTTTCCCCAAAACAAACAAATTAAAAAAAACTTCATCAGAACTAGCATATCTCTGTGAAAAGTATGTTTTTTTGCGTTCTTTGGTCAAAATCCCTCCTTCCTTATTAAATTTCCAAACTGTTCTAGTTTCTGGTTTTCAAATACAGGCATAGCAAAAGTAGTTACAGCTACAGTTGACAAATAAATGTTATGGTGTTTTTTGCTTGGAAAACCAGACTGAAGTTTCTTCCTCCTCCTTCAAGATGTTGGCCTTCTTTTCAATTAATAGTGCTGCTAAGTGTTGGGCCTTTTGTCACATAATTTTGAATGAGAAATGTAGAGTTAGAGAATAGATGACCCAAGAGCAGAACTGCATAATGTTTGCTTTTGTCTCTTCCGTCTCCTATTCTTCCCTTAAGCACATTGCAATGAGGACAGGAAAATGTCTGGTCCAGCTGTCATGGAAGTCTGATTTATAAGTACAGTTTTGAAAAATGAATATATGATGCTTTTTATAGCTGCTGTCAACAACTACCAGGACAGAACAACTTGTGCAGCTGGTGTGGGAATCCAATGTCAAAGCTCAGTTTAAGAAAACATTCTGCTTTCTTGGGCAACTGTCAGAGGTAACAACTGAATTTGGCCTTGATTTAATCTTGCCTTTCCAATTTCACAGAGAAACAACTGTCTGGTTGGAATCCAGGTGGAGAAAATAGATGGGGAAGAGTAAATTAAAGAGCAGCATCACTGTGGGTTATATTCATGATACCGTCAATGAGAGGCTGCATGCTCAACTGTGTCTTTTTTCAGCTGATAGATTAACATTTTCTTCCCAAGTCAGCTGAGAGGATAGTTTGGTATAAAATGGTTTTCTTGACCCTGGAGATTCTTGAGACTTCAAAAACTTCTGTTTGATTTAAAAGGCAAATATAAGACATTTCAGCTTAAAAGACCAAAACCAAACAAAGATAGGGAGATGTAAATACACCCAAGTGACAGATGCACTCAAGAAATATGCAGAAATGTGTTTTTTCATCTGTAATCATCTCTTTCATATTTTGCCTAAAACGTATTAGATGTTTTGTGTGGGAGTGATAAGATGAAGTAATAATTTCTGTAAGAGATGTAGTAACTCTTTAATTAGAATGGATGTATTATCTGTACCCTACAAAGCATTTAGTTAACCTGTTATAACACACAATCTATAAAAGATTATTAATATAGATATATAGATTCCATAGTCAATGTGAATAGGATGCAATGTGTTACCTTATTTTCAGAAAGGATTTTCCAGCTGAAGAAGTTGAGAAATTCTAGCCTCTGGAATGGGATGCCAGACTGAGACTCAAAGTTGTGTGGCATGGATTCTCGGTGTAGTCAGAGCCCTTTGTGTGCTGGTAGCCTTATCTGCACTTTTTTAATGTTGTCAGCTTTGGCTTCAAATGGGTGTGAGGGTGACAATAGCTCTCAGCTTGAGGGTCCAAGGCACACCTATTTTAGCATAATAAATACATTTCAATACCAAAAATGAGCCCAAGAGGCTTAACAGGCAGAGATAGACGGTTTTATTAAATACAGCTTGTAATAGAAAGATTTTCATCTGCTAGCAGGCAAGCAAATTACTGTCATAGATGATGTGTAAGAAGATTGACAATGTACCACTTCGGAGTGGGAAAGGCAGGAAAATAGCCCAAATTACCATTACAGTACAAACTTGTTATGCAGTCATGTCATGCCTCCTCTTTGACCCACAGATTTTCAAAAAGAGAATCATAACTTTTATCAGGGATTTTTCTGACCTACAGTTCATACTAGAAAGGCACCTCATTAGGTGGTTAGCAGGATGTGCTCAAAGCATGGGAAAAATATTGTCAAAAGCACTTCACCTGCATGACCTCTCTTTTGAAGTATACCAGGAGCTTAACTTCCATTCTAAAAGTAATTATCCTTTTATTTTAGCATCCTTAAATAATAGCTATCATCATACAGAAGCTTTTCCATTCACTTCTTCCCCTGCATGTATTGGACTTTTTTTTTTTTTTAATTGCATAAGTAGATGCTTAATATATCTTAAATCAAGATATATCATAAGTACTCTGAATAATCCAGAAAAAAAAATAAAAAAACCACAGGTAATACTTTCTTCTCCTGTTCGTTTTATGTTAATTTAAAACAGCATTTGCAGTGAAAATTCTTTTGCTTTGCTGAAAGTTGTGAATATCCAGCTTTCAGTGGATACTTTCCTTAGTTTCAGTCATTCCAAGTTATCCAACTATCTGAAAAAAAAATACAAGCTTTAAAAGGCACAGTCCTGAAGTTGTTGTACATGACCTGTATACCCATGTGAGCAAACATATGGAATTGGAGCTTGCATCTCAAGAACTTTCAAGTGAAAGTACTAAAAGAGACTATTTTCTGAAACTTGAAAAATTGATTTTATATTTAATTAGGTTGTGAAACTGAATTTTTCACAAAAGACAGATACTGAAAAAAAAAAAAAAAACACAAAAAACACAAGGTTTTATACAACATTATTTTTTCTGACATTATACCCAATTGAGATAAAATGTAAATGTCAACAGTTTGAAAGCAAATGCCTTAAACTAGTCAAAATGAAACTGTCAACATGTGTTTTGACACTCTGCCATCAAAAAAAACCATGATCCTATGAAATGTTGTTGCTGCATTCTTTCAGCCAGCTTGAGAAAACAACAAAATACAGCCAGTTTCATTTCATAAATTTAAATTTAAGTAAATTTAAATTGAAATAAATTCCCTTTTTTCTCTTATTTCCAGAAGGAGCAATCAGCGTCTGCTTGTCAAACCAACCCCAGGATGATTAGATTAGCCCTTCATCTCACCAGATCAAAGTCTGATTTTTTCAATTTTTTTTTTGAAATGTACCTAACCCATAAATTATATGTTTCTTATGATTTTGAATTACTGCAAACAGCTAGTAGCTGCTCTAACATTTATTACCCAACACTATTTTCTGCCTACGCTTTAATCACTGGCTCTTATGCAGCTGTATTGTACTGTCAGCACAATTGTTGGTTTTTATGCTAAACAGTGGCCCCCATGCAAAGCTAATTAATGTTCTCCTCTAGAAATGTAGATGGCCTTGTGACTTTAAAGTTCTGTAGCTTAATGAACAAGTATACTAAGACTGCCTTCAACCTTGGGTTTAGCTGTGGCTAAAGCTATTAACTTCTGTAAGCTTTGTGATTACACTGAATTTAGCCTTGTTTTTTTGCTATTTTTACAGCTTTAAGGTGCCCTAGTCATGGTCAGAAAGTGTTATACCATAAAAAAAACTAAAAGATAATCTGTACCCCAAGGAGATTAAAAATATGTTCATGAAATGAGAGATAACAGATGATTATTGGGAGGAGGCAAGTGCAGAGAAGAATAAGATGCTACTGGAAAATATAGTAGGCAGTGAGTTCAGTAACTGAGACCCCAGCCATTCTCAGTTGTCTTTTAGCTTCACATTAAATGCTGTACAAAACCCTGTAGAAGAATTTTCTGCTAAGGGACACATTCAGAAATAATGTCCACTCTAGCAGAAAAGTATATGGATTTGGTCTTGGGGCATTATTGCAATGTAAATAATAAATAAGATAACAATTAACAGATCCATATTCACATATGGAAAAGAAAGATGAAACAGAAGATCACTTACAATCGTTAGTGTTGTGCATTTTATATTAAAGCAGTGTGCAGCCCATCGTTTTCAGCATTGTGTACATGTAGGAGCATCTGTGTTAATACTGACAAGTAAAGTAATAACTGTATTTGTACATAGTCATATTAACTAGCCACAGAAGATTGCTGCTGTATCCGGTTATGCAGCATCCCATATGCGCATGTGGAGACTTTTTTACCTTGGTGAAACTGCTGTATTATCCAGGTAGAGGTGCATTGGTTACAGACACCCCAGTCTACCAAGTGCGTAGACATCAGTATTCAGAATTTTTTCCTGTGTAATATTTTACCCTGCATTTCTGAGCTGTATGACACTTTTCTTCAGATGTGGTCCAGCAAGATAGCAAATTTGTTGTTGGTTTAGGGAGGTTCCCATTGGCACCATGGGTATTTCTGGAGAAGGGTCCTTGGGGTTTTGAGTAAAAGGAAATGTTCAAATGGTTTATGAAGTGAGGCAGTGTGTATTTCTAGGCTTTGAAGAGCTGTTTTGATGAAAATCCTCAAAATGGCTGCCTTACCCTATTTAGGTGGTTTTGAATTGCAGTTATAATGATTGTGTTGTTCTTAAGCTTTTATGTTGTCAGTCCAGCTTTTTGTACTTAATATTCTTTGAGAAATAGCTATACAGTTCTCCCACAAGCAGAGTCATACCATTGAGGAAAAAAAAAAAAGGACACTCCCTGCCCCGAGGGTCTTACAGTCAAAAGGCTGGGACAGACTGAAGGGAAAGAAAAATACCTCCAAAATGAGAAACAGCACCTTGTTTTCCTAGTGCATGGCTCTGGTCATTCAGACAGCCTGGGACACTTGTGAAAGTTACTCCACCAGCCGTTAGGAAGTGAATTTACGGCTCACTGGCTGCTCTATGCTGACCTCCCAGGTGGGCACTAACTGAAGATCTTTATTTTTCTGGAGCAGCTAGTGAGGAGTGTGCTGTAAATGACTCAGTGAAATCGGTTTCTGGTGTAGGTTACAGCATCCTTGAGGCTGCTGTAACAGATGACCTGATCCTGTGTCTTCCCATCTGCCTCCTCTTGTCCCACTGCAAGTACTGATCACCTGGGTACACAGCTTTAGCCCACCGTGCCCTGTGGCTCTGAGCCACAACAAAAATGTGTTCTCTAAGGATCACTCGTGAGATTACTGTCCCTTCCAGTTTGCCCTTACTCTAACTGTGTAAGCAGTAAAGGTGCTTCTCTAAGTGCTGCTTTTACAGATTTATGTTTCAAAGTAGAAGGTTACCTTAAAGCATAGAGCTTCACTTCGCAGTTCAGCTGTCTGTATGGCAAGGCTTGGGTTACCTCTGGAGGCCATAACGTTATCAGTCATCCTGACTGAGAATCAGAACTCAAACTTGGCATTGGAATGTTTTTCACTGTTGATAGCCTTTTGTAAGTCCACTCTAAGCAGTCATTTGCAACTAGTATGTAACAATCAGCTCATGAGAGTCATAAATCCACTATAGCAATTAATTCTGTAGCATATAGAATTGCTTATGTTTGGGAATCACAAAACTGTAATTGTGAAATTTTTTGTTTTGATACTGTCTTTATCCATTTATTTGGGGTCTGTTTTCAGTAGCTCTGGTTATTTACAGTGCAGTGATGTGATTTATTTTCTTTCTGGAGAGTACATCAGCATTTGGAAGGAGCACCAAGAGATAAAAATTGTGTGAATTTATGAAAATGCAGATTAAGACGAGAAAAAAATTACTTTGGGCAAGTTCTGGAATAAACTACAAGACTCATGCAGTTGAAATCTGTCTGTCAACTGTGCAGAAGGACAAAACCTGCAGAGTTCCCTAGGACTCCCTGTCTTGTGCCAAATCTCTGTAGGACCTGTCTGCTGAAGGGGGAAGTAGAAAGCATTTGGCCATGCTGCTGTTTCCAAAAAATGCTGAGATACTGGTTATATTCTGAAGGAGAGGTGGTTACAAACCACTGGTATCCTTTCTTCATCACTGCTATCCATCCAATTGCACGAGTAACCCAAAGGATTTACTCGCAGACCCATAATGATTTTGCATGAACCAAGTACTTTTTAGTGTTGCTTTGTTTCATTTTTCTCTGTCCAGCTTTGTGATGATTCATATGGACCAGATGTTTCTTGGCTATCTATGCTTGACTTTCAAGTTAGTTGCTCTTTATCATTATTATATTGATGTTATAAAGAACATCTCAACTTTCTTCACAATAAGCTGTGTCAAAATTGTTGCAAGTGGCAGTGATAGTACATCCTGTAGCTTAAGGAGTTGTTTGGTGTTCTTCCAGCTTTTATCCCCTGTATCCCCTGTTTGCATTTATCATCCTTTATGCATTGTCTGGTATACTTCTTCAGTCAGTGGCTAAATCTTCAGCTGGATGAATCAGCACAGACCTCAAATACAAGCTTTTTTTGGCACCATTTCCCTTCCTAATTTTCAATTCCAGGAGTGAATTGTTATTTTAAGATCAATGTTTAAACATTCTTAAAGCTTACATGTAGACTGTTACCAGACAAAAGCTTTGGTAGGGAGAACTGCTAGTTATGATTTTAGAACTGTTAGTTACGATTTGACTTTCTTAATGTGATCAGCAAATGGAGTTGAGAGGAAGCTCTTTCTGACTACAACAATATTGTCTGCAGTATCCTATCAGACTAGTTAGGAGACTACAGGATGCCTGCAATGCTGTTTCCCTTCTCTTCATTCCAAGGCATAGCATGCTGCATGCATTTCTCATGCTTTGTTGCTAAGGGTGAACATTGAATCTGAACCAAAGGTTCAGTTAAATGCAGCAGTGCTTGTAACCTCCGTTACCAACTGCAGAAGTTACTACAGTGCTAAAAGTGGAAGAGCTGCACTTAATTCTGTGCTGCTTCTGGACTAATGCATTCAGGTGTCTCTGCAATGCACTAATGAGTGTTTCTGCTTCTCAGTTTGATGCATATTTGGGTATCTACGGCCAGCATGCACACAAGTACAATTTTGCATCTAGAAAACAGTTATTTGAAATCCCTGAAAACAGCTATTATCTCTTAAATACCGCTTTTAATAAATAGTGACAAAAGATTTTACTATTAGGTTGGATCTTGTTTTAGCAGGCAGTTAAAGATAATGAAGGTTGTGGGATTCATGAGTTCTTCAGTTAATTTAATGATTGAGAAAACCATTACCTTAAAAAGGAGAAGAAGAAAAAAAAAAGAGTGGCATGAGTCTGGTAGTCTTGTAGCCAAAATTATTTTAGAATGACTAAAGTTCTTACACAAGGCCATGGTTTCATTACTACTTCACTGCTCTCGTCCACTCTTCAGGAGGTCTGCTGGAAATGAGTTCTCCCAGCTTGCTGTTCAGTTCCTTTCCCGCGTAGGTATTTCTTCATTCAAGCAAAACAGACACCTAGTTTTTGATTTAGCTGCTTTACTTCAAGTCGCAATTAAAATTTTTAACATTTCTAATCAAATATGTTAATAGAAATGTCTAGCTTTAGTTTGTACGGTCCCACACTGTAATACATTCCTAACAAGAAGTAGTGGTAATAGATAAATACCACTGTATGTAATACAACATGCCATTATCTCAAAAAGAGGAAAAAAGGTATCCGACTGCTTTTCTGAAATATTATTAGCTTCCTGGTGAAAAGTGTGTTGTCACTTGATTGTCATTTTCAACTGGAAAATAAAACAAATGATCATGCAGGTTCTTTGTTACAGTTACAACTGGGGAATGAGCTGCTGATAGTTCTGGCATAAGTGTTAACTTCCACGGCCAAAATAAATGTCAGAATGTTTGTGACTGAACTGGAACCAGCCACACTACTTCCACTAGCAAACTATGTGTTTGCTAGTGTAGTCTCTTATGTGGTGAGTCTAGCACCTAATGGTATTGCTCTGTGTACCAGTGATGGATGAACAACAGCAAATGCAACACTATTTGCATGTGTAATTGTTTGAGAATATGTTAAAGCACAAATTTGTAACTACTGATTTATTAAAGCCATGACTGCATCTTTCAGAAGCTGTGCCAGCTAAAGACGAGATTGCCCAGTTTGTCTTCCCTCCCACCCTGACTGGCAGAGGTCAGTGCACTTAACCGGGCTGCTTGCTGCCTCTTGAGTGATTTCAGGCAGAATGAACACATTCACAGCAAGCTGTGCTGGAGAAGGGCTGTCGGTGTTGCCAATCCAACCCCTGCTGAGTGCTCTGAGACAGCATGGAGAGCTGTGTGCGGGCTGCATGGGCTGGATGTAGGTAGCTGTTGCACATCTTTGGATCTCCAGTAAGAGACATTTTAGTGTCCTAACCTCCCTTTTAAGAATAAGTAATGTCCGCTCCATGACGCTAAGACCTAGTTAAAGTCTGTGAAGGCCTTAAATATGAAAAACATAATTCTGAAAACTTCCTCTATTCAGAATGAGAGAGGTCTGTCCACAGCATTGTTTTTTCATTTTAACTGAAGGCTGTCTGATTAAAAACTGACTATTCATCTTTCAATATATATTTTTTTTCAGTACAATCCCATCCACTTTAACCATTGACATACAGGACAGAGTATTGGTTTCAGCAGGTCAAATCAGCTAAGGATCTCCCAAGATGATTTCATAAAAACAGCTTCTTGCAAGAGCTCTCGTTTCTTTTATCTTATCTATCTCATGTTATTTTTATATTCTGTTTTGAGTTTTTGAGAGTATCAGCAGAATTGTAGGTGCTGTGTTATGTCCATGTCATTCAGCACCAAAAGTAATTGCATTGTATTTTTGTTTTGCCCTCGCATTTTCAGTCTTTAATTCCCAATTTCTACAGGAGATCAAGAGGTCCGTCCTGAAGACATGATTGCTACTGGAGTGCTTCCCCCCCCCCCCCCCCCAGCCCCCCCGAGAAAAATACTGTTCCCATGCTGGTGACAAAATATGCATCCCAGATATGCATATAGCTCTTTATAAAAATATGACAGTAAACATGATCAGGTAAATTGTAAACTACAAGTACTCTGCTATTGTATGGAATATAAGTTGGAGTACTGGATGTTCTGGCATAGAAAGATGTCTCTTTGGCTTACTGTGCAAGACGTGCCCTTGAGAAAGCAATTCTAAACATCTCATTCATTGCCTGTGTATCTCTAGCACACTTGCTGTAATCCAGGATTATTGCAGAAAGGTTCCTACTATGGAGTAAATTGTTATTTACAAGAAGTGCTTAATCTTTGCATATATGTGCCTTTCATTATATATGGCAAGCAAGGAACGCCTCCAGTTCTTACCTGTCCAGTCAGGTATATTGTGGGATATGTGACTTTGGGTAGGATCTGTAATGGAAGTTTCTGTTTTAACCCTGCATTTTGATTACTTTTATTCATAAGAAATGATTTGCATATCTGCCTACATCATATATGCAAGCAAATTTCTTCATTTACCCTTGATTTTATTTGAAACCGAAATATTTTTTGTCAGATTGTTGTATCTTTTATCCATCCTAAGAAACAGACCTGCTTTAGGATTTTATTAAATTGCTACACGTTGGTCTTTGGACCTGGTTGTAGATTTCTGTTCATAGGAAAATGCTTATAAATACAGAAATACAGTTTTTGTTGCATTTCCATTTTTTGACTTGAGACTTATCAGGATGCAAATGAGATAAAAGGATATTTTATGCTGAGGAGAAGCATTTGTGTGTGTATGTATATTTTTCTAAAGTTTTGTGCAGACGCTTTCCCTTTGATTTCCCCCCAGCCAGTGACTGTTCCGATATAATCAACTGTAAATCATTTACAGAAGATACTGAATGTAAAACAAGTAGACTGAAATAATAAATGATCATTTATATTATTGTCATATGAATTAGCCATTGATTTAGGTTTCAGTAGGTTTTGAATAAGGTCCCTTTTCATTGCAGTGGGAAGGGAAACAGCAAAGTACAATGCATAAGTATATTCTTGTCCGTCCTGAGAACAGGCAGTGAAGTGGTCAGATTTTTAATTACATTATATGGTGAAGTATGCATCAGGAACAAGATGCTTGCAAATGAATTTTATCCAAAATTAAAGATGAAAGCCAAATGAAGAGACAAGGGTTCAAATTAGTTAACAAGAAGAAGATCAATGTCAAGCAGCTTGTTAAGCTGGTCCATTCTGTTAGTTCAGTCTGCTGGTATTTGACTATGCTAATGGCAAGTTGCAGCTTTGGTCTGTGTAAAAATAGAGAGTGGGCTTTTTTTTCCTGCAACTATAATTTTGGGAAAACACACGCAAATAGATTTATGAACTTCGTGATTATTTAACCATTTTTCTTATATATTTTTAATAGGGATTTTCACCCTTGATAAAAGGTGGTAACACCTGTATTTTAGTTTCTTGTAGAATTTGATGGTGCTACTTAAAATAGGTCTGTTTGCACAGCCTTGTACAGATTCTGCCGGGATTACAATGAGGTAAATATAAAAGTTTGCTTTATTGTTTAACAGCATCACTGCAAGACTTTAGTACCTAAAATAGAATGAAAGCTTTTTAGAGAGTTTTGACACAACAAAGAGTTTATTTATAAATCTTTTGCCTCTGAAAAAGTGCAAAAAAGGCTCAAATAAGACAAATATCTTTATCTTTCTCTCTAAAACTAAGATATGTCACACATCGCCTTTCTGAATTGTCCAAGCAAAGATAAAAGCATTCACTGATACAATTCCGATTTACAAATATTTTTAAAGGACATACAGGACTGGAAATCCAGTCATCACTGAGTTAATAAATAAATAAAGATCCCCAGTCTTCAAATTCCAGTCTGTATTGTTGTTCTCAGCAAAGACTCCACCGCAGGCATAACTGGTTGGACTTTCCAAGGCATATCACGTTATATCAAAAGTAACATTTCTATGAAATATTGGTGAGGAATATTGGAGTTGTAGTCTGCGACACACTAAGAGATCTCTTTCTACTATGTTACATATATAAGGCCACAAAGTTTTTATATGTACATTCATTCATCTCTATTTTAATACTTTGTTTTGACATTAAATTTTCAATATTTTCATAAAACTTTAATACTGCTTTTTAGTTGAACATGGACAAAGCTGCATGAAAAAAAAAAAAGTGGCTGAGTAAGAAAGCTGTCTGGACATTTCTTTTATTTCTCTTCCTATGAAGCAGACCCATGCTTGCTTTTTCAGGTATGGTGCCTATCCCAACATTTTTCTCTTATAACTAGCTGTCCCCCAGCTGCTGTCAGCTGTGGTGGCTGACTGGGGAATTGTTGATGTCTGTCCCCCAGGACTAGCAGTTAGACAGAGACTATCTGCAAAAAGTCAGTATGCTTCTCAAAAAAAACCAAAAAACAACAACAACAACAACAACAAAAAACAAAACCACTATGATTTCCATTGGGTATTTTGTCCAAATAGGACTAGAATGTTTGTCCAGCTGTTTACCTTGTTCTGCATGAGGGAATGAAGGGGTATTCCTTTCCAAGTGAAATCAGTATGAGGAAGCTTTGGAAAGCAACAGTCATCACTTCTTTTTTTTTCCCCATGGAAATAATACTGGTATCTAGCGGAAATTGACCTTTTTTAATAATTTAAACCACGCAACATTGATATGAAATATTGATTATTGCAAACAGTTGAAATTTGTCGTTTTTCTAAACGCTGTAGTTAGGCATACTGATAGAAGGAAAAAATAAGGACTTTAACTGAAACAAATGTACAGTAAAAGCAAGCTAATTCCTACCTCAAAGTACGTTTAAACGGGAATTTTAAAGTTCTGTATAAAGTTGAAAATGTTGGTATGCCCTCGTCTTTTTATCTCCTGTTCTTGCAAGGCCTTTTGAAGTGCATCTTGCATGGCACATATAACCCAGCTGGGTAACTTTTTGCATGCGACAAGTACTTTTGTGAGCAGTTGAATAGCGCCTGGTTCCCTGTATCTTTCTGTCTCCTATTTAGATAATCTCCTATCTAATACTCCAGGAACTTTGAAGCTTTTTCTTTCTCTTTTTTCCTCTTTTCTCTTTCTTTTTCTTTTTTTTTTTCCTTCCTTTTCCTCCTTTTCCTCTCTTTGAAAAAAAATTATATATTATTTTTATTTTAGAGCATACATAATGTCTCCCTTTCAAGTAGATTTTACTAGGGCTTAGAATTGTACCTCAGATCATGCTTCTGACCTTCCCTTATGGAGATATGAATTTGAGTCCATTTCTTCTCCCCAGGACTTCTTTTCTGATATTGCTGTAATTTAACATTTTCAGAAGCTGTACCATTCTGTCAAACTTTCAGCCAGAGTGTCTTAACAATTATTAGCATATACTCAGACACCCATTCAACCAAACAACTTTTATTGCTTACTGGAGAGAAAATTTGTAATGACACTACCCTGCTGTACATAAACATTAAATATAATTCATGCCATTGACAACATAAAATTTTTCTCCCAGTTATTGTTTAATTCAGTTTTGAATACCAGACATTGATACCTATTCTATGCTTCTGCTTAACATATTTTTGTCTCTATTCACTGAGTTTTTGCCTGGTACTATCATGATCTTGGATCCTTTTCACCACCACTCTTTGTAGTTTGCAACCTTCTCATATATGTAGAGTAAAGGATATTTAGGGTAAAATAAACTTTCTGTACATTATTATTTTGTAAAACAAAACAAATGTTTATATGGAAAATCATTCTAATGAGAAATTCATGAGTCACTTTACTCAATATCTAGGGAAGATAGGCCTATAATGCTCCATAATCTGAAACTGTGCCCTTAAAATTGAGCTGTGTAATCAGTATTCAGACAACGGTGAAGAAAAAGGATCAAGAGTGTAACAATGATTCTCAACCCTAACACCTACGGTCTGTAGCATTCTATGCTATTGTTTCTCATTCAGTATCCCTCACCTGCTTGCTGGACTGCTGTTATTACTCACTGTTTGCTTCCCTTACCTGTGCTGCATTCAAGACAAGTCCTGGATTTATATTTTACAGTAAGGTTTTGTGACATGCTGTATAAATTTTGTTCCAAAAGTCCAGACACAACTGCATTCATTGGCTTGTCTGTTATAATTAATTATCTTATTCTGTTTTTTTTAGGGGGTGGGGTGGGGAAAGACATCCTTCTGGGTATGACGTGTTGACTAGCTTACCTGTGAACTGAACTTTGCGTGCTATAACTTTTCTTTTTGTTTCTGTGTTTTGTTAGCTTTCTGAAAAGAGGTTGCTTTAAATTGTTTAGAAAGGAAGCAGAGACCACTGTGCGTTACCATTGCTATAAACGTCATTTGGTATTAATGGCAGACAAATGCAGTGCACATGTAAATATTCATCACTGTTACAACACCCTGTGGGCCTTGAAAAGTATCACAAAAGCAGATGTGCTAGGAAAAGAAAATAGAACGTTTTTAGAATAGAACATTATTTTAAAAGTTAAATCAAAATCTGTTTTTTGTTTGTTTTCCTGAGTGCATAACAGCCTAAAATTTTACAGAGGACTCCAAGTCTGTGAGAAACAGTTAAATGAGGTTGCAAATATGACTGAGGAGGCTGGTCTGAGTTAGGGCAGTCTGGAGTAACCCTTTAGGTTCCTGTATCTTGCAGCATCACAGGGTTTGGGAAATGTTTTTGTGAATGAGTCCTGGACTGGCAGGGCTTAGGCTTTGTCAATGCCTGGCCAGATTGGCTGTCAAGGACTCCTCTCTTCTTCTGTACCTTTCAAAAAGGATCAAAATATATATGAACTCGTGTAATTTCCACCAGCTGGTTCACAGGGCTACAGATTCTGTTAGAAATCTGATTCTTCGTCATCTCCCATATAGACCATGAAGTAGAAGAGAGGCTTTTATAGTCTGAAAGATAATGCCTTTTCCTATTTGAGATGAAAACAAATGAGGTACTGGGAGGGAATGCCTTTATTTTTGTTATTTACTCCAGCTGTAAAAACATAAAAATTAAAAAAATAAAATAAAAAAATTAACTTTCATCCAGATCTTGACCTTGTTACCCAGAAACATTTTTAATTACAAAAAAACTCCAATCGTAGGCCTTTGCATATGAAATGTAATGCAATTTTCAACTGACTCCAAATCAAATTAAATTTTTGGCCATTGATCAGTGTTGAAAGTATTTTCCTTATTTTGAACAGAAAATGATTCAGTCTCTTAAAAATTTTGTAAGGAAGTATAGAAGTTATGTTAGCCAAGAGAGGGAGTTTGTTTTAGCAAGGAGTTAGGAAGAGCAGAGTGGTTCTGTACTTCTGATGGTATAAAGCCTTTGTGAGTCCGAAGCAGTGTTTGTGGCTGTTGCTTCAAACTGCAAGGAGGAGTCAGAAGTGGCTGAGGATACACCGAAGTCTTGTTTCCTTTCTTTAATAGGGGAAAACAGATTTTTTTT
This sequence comes from Cygnus olor, assembly GCF_009769625.2. Taxonomy (NCBI): domain Eukaryota; kingdom Metazoa; phylum Chordata; class Aves; order Anseriformes; family Anatidae; genus Cygnus; species Cygnus olor. Next base: position 12,311,469 of record NC_049181.1, on the reverse strand, counting down.
TAACTTCTTTTCATAAAGAAATGAAGTGCTCTGATTCTCATTGTGTATATGACTTTGTTCTAATAAGTCTTTGACCTGTTGGCAGACTTCTGATAAGCTTAAGCTGTTGAATGCTCTTAAAGATATTAAATACCTACATGCCATACAAAATTAGTTGACTAGAAGATTACAGCTTCTGTATTTTAATTGAGTAATGTGATAGTCCATTTGTCAGAGGGTCTGAACATTGTTTCTGGGAGGAAGATGGCAATGCGCAATGACACTATATTTATTTGAGATCATCAGGAAATCTAAATGGGAGGGAGACACATTGTACACCTCAACTTTTGCTAAAAGTCTCAGTAGAAGTCTATATTCTAGTAGAGATCAGAAATCTATGCCTGACGACCTCCAAACTGGCTACTGTGTACTCTTTTCAAGACACCTATTCCAGTGCTTCACTTTACCAGTTTTGTAGATAGATGGTATCTTTAGTCTCTTATTTTCTTCTTTGTACTGTGTCCACCTGTGACAAAGTTTTAAAGGTGTCAGCTCTTTAAACACTCTGGGATGGAGTTTGCCAGACCCCGAGGCTTTAAAAATTTACAGAGAATAAGACTTGAGTAGAACTACACCTGCTTCTCTTCATTTATTTCTGAAGAAGGAGGTCAAACACCAGGAGACACATTAAGATATCCAACACTTAAAATATGGAATCTATATACAAAGTAGTTCCTATGGGAATTGTCAAATCAAGCTCACTAATCTGTGAAGCCTTAATTTTTTTCCCCTTGTTATATATATGGAGATGGTTTAGTCAGTCTGTCAAAAGATTGGGAGCTTAGGGTCTATCATTCCCACTAGGCTAGAAAGGTAAATCCAGTCTGATTGAGGGAGTGAGGCATTCAAGGACTCATATACTTGGGAGGAGACAGAAGTAAACCCTTGGGATTAAGTCTCAGGCTAGTTTCATCCATAACTCTGGAGCTGTACAGGCATGAAGCATAGCAAAGGTAAATTGGAGTTCTTAAAATTCAGACCAGATCATTTTGCTCTAAGTGGAAGCATTTAGGTTTTGCCGTAGTCTTAAGGGAAATAAATGATACTCATTTTGCTTGCCTTTTAGAGATCTGCTAGCATCTCTCTGTCAAAATCTGTTGCACCCTCCAAACTTAAATGAACTGCAGGTGAATGTTGAAAATACTTAAGTTATGAGAGAGTTTAGATTTTTAAGTCTTCTAAAAGATATTCATTCATGCTGGCACTGAAAAGTCAAATGGTATGCCACAGGATATAGGATAAACTGGCTGCATATGGTTATAAAATATGAATATAAAGTTTAAACTCAGACAAAGGTACAGAAGGAATTATGCTTAATGTGGAGGAGAGACATAAGAATCATAATTTTGAGTGGATTCCATGTTTGGAATGTGTGTGTGTATATATATACAGTGCTCTATATGGCGGACATTTTGCAATCAAATTATTTTTACTTAAAACATAAAAATATTTCTGTCCAGTACTGTGTCATGACAGTTATTTTGCTCTTCTATACCTGGGGAGCACAGTTTCAGCAAGGTTGTCAGCAAAATCAATTATAATAAATGCAAAACTTCCATGTAAGAATGCTTTTTCTGTTGCAAATCAAATTACATTGTTTGTGATACTAAGCTGACAATATTTGAAAGCTTCATGCTACGAGTGAAAATTGTACCATCCACTGCTCTTCGCTTGTCTTCACATTGCCTTTTAATTCAGTCAGAAGGCTGGCACAGGGACATAACTGATCATGGAGGTAGTGATCATTGTGAAAAGTGGTATTGACTTTGCCTCTTTGTTAACAAAGGTGTTAGTGATGGCTAACCAATAAATTAGCACTTAACAGATTTTGCTTCTTGGGAAGATCATGCAGTTGTAGTACTTGCTGTTACCATTAAGTCAGAAAAATGTAAGAATTATGGTAATGCGGCAGGCTGCTAAAAAGAAAAGGTTCTGTAATTTTTTTCAGAATTAATTCAAGTTTTATATTTAGAGTGAAGTAGGAAGAAGAACATCTGCAGAACAGAGCTGGACTTCTTGAAACAAAAAAAGGACAGACTTGTCCTGGCCAGAAAACTCATGATATTCAGAGGCATTATTTAAAAATAAGAGTCTGAAAGGAAGCTGAGGAGTGCTGGAAACATCCAGGTCAAATAAAAGTACATGTTGGTGATGTCAGTAACAGAAAGCTGAAGCTCAAAACTGAGCTTAGATTTCTTTGGGAAAGCTTGGATGGTTTTAAGCCTCCCAAGTAAGTCTCCTCTGTCCCTCTCTTGCCCTTAGTGCTGGCAGCTTGCAGCATCCCTGGCTGTTACCCAGATGTACTGCTCTTTCTGAATCTGCAGAGATGTTTTGGCATGGCACAATCCTCAGGAAAAAAAAAGGGGGGGGGAGGGGGGGTTAGAGCTTCCTTGGCTGCAGTCCCACACTGTGGGCCCACCTATACCAACTGGTTTGGCATGGAGGTGGGAGAGAAGGGAGAGGGCAGCTCTGCAGACCCCTCTCCCTTTTTCTCTGAGTGTACTGGGGCTGTGCCTGCTGGAAAGAAGCCACAATTGAAGAGAAACAGATGGAGTTTAGATACAATCTCTGACAAAGAAACTATTGTAAATAGCTCTTCATATACCACTGAAACTTTAAAACAGCAAATTTTCCTGCAAAAAGATCAGCTTTGGCAAAAAACAAAATGCAAGAAAACAACAACAAAAAGTGTTATTCCACTTACTTAGATAGAGGTTTGTCACTAGTTGTGAAACCCTCATGCTACTGGTCTGGAGAAGAATCTTCTTTATGGGCAGGACTCTAACACATCATCCACTACATTGTCACTTGGGGCTCTCCTACCTTCCTTTGAAACACCTAGTATTAATTGCAGTAGGAAACAGCATACCAGAAGATACAGCATAGAGCTGTGAGATCTAGTTTAGCTGTTCTTAAATTTCACCAGATGAATAGCTGTGTCTGCAATTTGGCTAATGAGCAACACAAGGCAAAGAATGCCCTTACCTTTCCTTAGAGAGACAGTGGGTTTTCCAAGGAGAGCACAGAACACTTTTTCCCAAGTGGTGAATTACCTAATTTCAGTAAATTGCCTCCTTTCCCAGTTGTACAAGCAGCTCTCTTTTATAGCTTTAGGAGATACTGCCAGGTGTTACAAATAGTGCAGATGATACACTATGTTGCCAGTTGCTTCCAGACTAAAAGAAAATCAACATTTCTTTTTTTTCTGTTTTAAAAACTGTTTTCAAATTAATTTCATTAATATTTTCCAAATGAATGAGCAAGTGTAGAATAACTCCCTCCATACCTGTTTCAGGCACTGCTCATCCTTGGTAGTAACCTCACATGGAAACATTAACAGCAGCTTTTATTATTCATATTTTTGATCTACTTTGTGGAGGTAGAACAGCACTAATCACTTAATTTGACTTCCTCTGAAGTAGCTATTTTGTAAAGCTTAGTTGGGAAGAAGATGCGAAGTGTAAGATACCATTGGTCTGGAAAGGAAAACAATGGTGATATTGCCTGAAAATGCTCAGTCTTTTCTGTAATCTTTTTTTGTTTTGTTTTTGTTTGTTTGTTTATTCATTTTTTATTCTTATTTTTTGAAGGGGAAGGGGAATTCAGGGGTGGTGGTGGTGTCAGTTAATGATAAGGAAGAGGTGTGGACTTAATTGGAAAGTATTAAGTCAAATGAATACCTGAAAGAACTGGGTAACTACTAATATATACATAAAACTTCCTCATGTGTAATACACTATCTGCAGATCTCTGGAGGTGATTTATTTTAATGCAGCTTGAATGGAATATTTCTATTTGCAAACAAATTTGATCAAATACAGTGAACATTGTGCTGGAGTCCTAATGTCCTATTACCTGTAAGCCAGTACATAAAACAGTAATGCAGATGCCTAACAAAAGGCAGAGTGGCTTCTCTGGCTTTGCTGATAAATATCAGTGTAAGTCATGTAAGTCTAATAATCAAACACAAAAGTTAGAGAAAGCAATATCCCTAGTCTTGTCAGAACATAAACAGAATATAGATGAAGGCTGATGCTCTGAGTAAAAACACATGCTGGAGTTAATGTAAGGAATAGTAATGTAAAGCTGAAATTTAAAAACTAATAAAAATATCCTTTGACAACCTGATGTACAGAATATCTTGGAAAATACAAACTACTCTAAAATAAAGATCAGACAGAAGTAGGTCTACCATATCTGGTTTGTTTACTCATCCTACCACACCATTACTTATACAGTTCTGGAGTTGGAGGATACCTGGGGGCTTCAATCTACAATAAATATCTCCCTTACTCTTGTTCATTGTACCAAAAATTGTCAATGCTTTTTACTCCCTCAACATAACAGTTATAACAATTTTCCATAGGAGAAAGACGTTTTTTTTCTGAGGGAAATATTCTCAGGTGCTTTGCAGCCAGGCATTTGTTCAGTGCAAGGCAGTGTTCTAAATATTTTTTCTCTTGGATTATAACCTCCTGTTGTCCTTTGTTTTCTGTATGGTCACAGCTGTGATTTTCAACTTTGAAAGTGTGTTAATGAGGGCATACAATTGAAATCCTACCATTGTAGGTCAAAATGAATTTTGAATTTGGAAGCTGCAGCTGTGGGATTTGAGAAATTTAAAAACATCAGACTGAACTGGTAAGCTATTAGCAGAAGGAAAGAGCAAACAAACTCCAGGTGGCTGAGAGAAATGCAATTTGTATTACAATGCAGAAATTTTGACCTCAGCCATCATTAGTTTACATAAGCAACTACTATATGATGGCACCTAAAACACTAGATCCTACAGGCTAAGGAGAAATTTGATTTTTTTTTTTTTTTCCCCTGCTTATCTTTCACCTTGGGTTTAATCATGAAATAGTAAAACTTCTAATTGGTAAAATGGCAATGCTATTACATAGTTTGGGAAGGTGTAGGAAGAGAAAAGTATATTATCACAGCTCCAAAGTTTTTTTGTTTTTTTGTTTTTAATTTCTGCAGAGTGCAGTTGGTGACACAACTTGTTGGCCAGTACAGTACAAGTCATGTATGCTGATGGTTCTGAAGAAGAGACAAGACAGCAAAGGTAAGACTTCAGTACTAATCCTGTACTATGATTGCCATTGAAGGGGCTCACAGAAGGTTGTCAGTTATGTATTTCAAGAATGAAATTCCTAAATTCCTATTACAATAAATGTGTGTGTGTGTGTTGGAGGAGAATTTATGAAAAAAAATGGAAGGAAAATGAGTCCATTGTCTCTATTGTTTCAATGAAATGATTAGAATCTTTATTAATTTTGATTAGAGGAAAATTAAATACTTTTCCTGTCTGTTGAATAAGTGCTATTTTTGCAAACGAGTCAGTACTTAGCAGTTTGAATCAATGAGACTGAAACTATTCTGTGGAACATGTATTTAAAAGGAAAAAAAAAAAAAGAAAGAAGGCAGTGTTAATTTTGTTTAACAGAAACTGGAACACCCCCTGACTCAAAGGAATGATCTCAAATGAACAAGATAAAGCCCATTACTGTCACAGTAGAAATTTCTTTTGACTTTTCTGACAGGAGGATCCCATCCATAGTGAAATCAAGGTAGTAATCAAATCAAGAGAGATTAAGTTTCCACCAAGTCATGCTGGGAAAAAAAGCTCCATTCTGTTTGAAAGAAACAGAAATGAACAGAAACTTTTTCTTTCCCTCAGCTCTTATCATACATGGATTCTAACCTTTGGGAGCCTTGCTAGCTGTCTCTGATCAGGATACAACAGCTCAGCAACTATTATTTAAAATTTCATGTTTATATTCTTGCTAAAGGGAGTTTTAACAGTACACTGAAATAAAAGGAAATGGCCTGAATCTGACAAGGCTACTGCTAGAACTTATATTGCAATTTACTGCTATTCTTTTCTATTATCTGTCTGCTTTCAAACATACTCCAACCATGGACCTAACTTCTCACTGTCATCCACTTCATCAGCACTGTCGTTATGTTCTCTGAATGTACATAGCTGCATGTTACTGTTCTGTTGGGTTTGAACATTGGTGTATACAAGACTGGAAAGGGGATCATCATCATCAGAAGTCCCATGTATGAAAATATTTATCAACTTTTGTTGAACATTTTCTTTCATTGTGTTCTTGTTGTTTTCTTTGAAAATTTTTATCTGTCTTAGCTCAAAAAATACCTGTTTGTTCTGTAATCATCTTGGTTGTAGCTTTGAAGAGACTGTCCAATGTTAGCAACTAGTCTGGCATGTTGTCTCAGTTATTTTCAGTTGGGTCACATGGTAAGGTATACTGGTTACATTTCAACTGAGAACTTGAGGAGTCACCTACCTGGAGTAGTAACCTAGGGTTAAGAACCTGACATTCTACAACACATACATCACCTCCCTAATCTATCCAGAATGATAGTTCCTATTATTATTTGCCAATCACTGAATTATACACTTTGAATAGACTAGGATTTGATGACAGGCCTGGGATCCCTTGATTGGTCAAGGTTGTAATATGGAAAGATACAACTGAAAGCAAATGAACTACTCGGTATATGCAAAGCGTGTGTATGTATAAATGTGTGTGTGTGAATGTGGGTGGGTTTTGTTAATGGATTATCTTATAGTGCTCTCAGTATAATGGAATAGGTTGTGTCTTATAGACTGCCAAAAAGGAAAATCATTGCTAAATAAAATACTCAATGGGACTCCTTCCTGTGCTCAAATATCTAGCCAAATATCCTGCCTCATGAAATAAATTTCCTGCTCTTGTTTTTTCAAAAAGTAAAATATAGTTTTATATAGCAGCTCTAGGAAAAGGAGGAGCAAAAGACATCATTTCACAGAAGTGTGTGGTTATAGAATTTAACCTGAGTAGGCCAAACTTCTCAGGAAGATTGCATCGGAATCTATAATATTTGGCATGCCTCAGAGAAATGTTTCACCTTTTAACAGACAAAGCAGAAACATTCTTCCATTTTTCTGTTGGCTGAGAAAATTTGTCTAATTTTTAGTCAGAGAAAAATGGAAGGATAGCCTGACCTAAAAAGACTGTTTTAATGTTATATTTTATATCGAAAAAAATGAAGGACCTGAGTTTTATTTGTAATTCACCTTTTCCTTTTTAGCCTTGACATAGGCAAGTTTACCTGAAAATCAGTATTTTACTCTGGGGGGGAAAAAAAAAGTGTCAGTAATATTTTCGAGCAACATAGATCTTAAAGAAAAATGCCAGAACTTGCCAGGTAAATATTTGTAATGAATAACCTGCCTGAAATTCAGGGAAACTGCAAATCTGGAAGCAACAGCCAGCTTTTCCAGTGGTGCTCTTGAGGAGCTATTCTTCCCCTTCTCCCTTTTTTTTTTTTTGGTTCATTATGTTTACCACAAGGCTGCATCGTTACTCTTCCTTTGGCAGCTGTGACTTTTCTTGCAAATGTCAACCCTCAGCACAAAAGCAACTCTTAAGCAATAATTGCACAGGCTGTCCTGTGGGAATAGGGCACTTACTACAGAGCAAAGCATGCCAGGTACTCTGGCAGTTTTCTATTGGTCCCAGTTTGTCCTGAGTAAGTACAAACAGGTGATATGAGTTTATTTGAGCAGGCGGTGTTAGAGGTGAGCAATTGGTTCTTGTCTCTGCTATCATTTCACCTGGGGTATATATCACCTAAATTTTGTGTTTCAATCACTTCTGTCAAATAAAGGTGTTTATGCTTGCCTGCGTCTTGTAAAACAATTTGGGATCTATAACACACAAATTCCCCTTGATCCTGTATCCTGAGGAGTCTGCTAAGTAACTGTTTTACTCTGCACTCGAGCAGAAGATCTGAAGGATTTAACCATAAACAATTGGTCAGTTGTTCCCACTAAGAACCTAGATTTTCTCTTCCAGGGGGGTTGTGATGGAAGCAAACCTTTAATTATTGTATTCTGGATCCATGCCTGTAGTCTAAGTTTCACAATACTGTGGTGTTACAAGATTATGCTCTTCAGAGTTTGACTGCCCAACAGTTCCTGATATTTCAGCTCTGGATAAACTGTGATTTGAAATGAAAGTTGCTGAAGTTATCACAAACACAAAGTAGAGTGATGTCTTATGTCATAGTGGCAAACTGGGAAGTGGATTTTTTTATTTTATCCTCTTTTTTTTTTTTTAATTTAAATTACCATATTCTCACTCTGCAGTTCTAAATGAGTTCATTTTACTCTACTTTTAACGTAACACTGAAGGTTTAATCTTTTGGAAAACCCGTGACAGCTATCATTGGAGAACATAAGCCAGAATCTGTATTAGTAAGGAGCTTTGCTGCAGATGTTTGAAGGTTCCAGTCAGATTTTTAAGAAGAAATTACGTCCGTTTCTGAAGAAAATGAAGTAAAGACAAAACCCTAGCCTCTCTCATCAGAATATGGATAAATATTCAGCTTGCCTATTGCTTGTAAATGAGGTGTTTTGAATTAACTGTGCAATTTTATGGAGAACAGAGCTTTTCTGTAAAGTGTACATGATCTTGAGACTGATTTTTTTCTATCATGGTTTGAAAGCAACTGTTGAAGCAATGAGAACTTAACACAAATCACTCCTATTTTTTCATTTTTATTTTTATTATACATAGTGTAATTTTAAGGGAGGTTGTTTGTAATGGAATTTGACACTTTTCCCCCAGCCTAATCAAATTGTTATTGCCCTCTTCAGATACATTTGGGACAGGAAAATCTTTTTGTAGTATGAATTACCACCCCAATGCAATGCATCCTTTATTATGATTGGTGACCATAGGGCTACCTCAGCATAAACAATGATAATCAGGGCCCATTTGTAACATTAAAACAGCAAAAAGAGGAGAATTTTTAGCATGTCCAGTTTGCTTAGTGTTTTACACAGTAGTGTGTTTAGTGAACAGGGCAATATGCTCTCTTATTCCCCAGTTATCAGCTGTCCTTCTGCTCCCTTGATGTAGTTCTGCAAGTCAGCCATCCCAAGCTTAATTTCATAATTTCAGCTCTTCAGCCGTACCCGCCAGGTGCAGCTGCTGAGCCACTGGCTCATTGTGTCAGCTCTGTGGGTGATCAGGGCTGGCACTGCAAGCGGCAAACTTGTGCAATTGGATCAACGGGTAGGAGCTGTAAGAAATGTAAGCTTTGTGTTTGGTTACTGGCTGACAAGCAAAGGACTTCAGAGGTTTCTCCATGGAGCTGATTTTAAGTAGTAGTATTGGAACAGCATGTGCTGAGAAGGCTGGAAATGAGAGAAATAGGCAGTGAGAACAGCAGTGTGCCTGCATGCCACAAACAGAAAACTATATCACTGATTTCTACATTAGTGCCCATTTCTATTCACTCGTATGGACAAATCTGCAAAGGTCTCTAAGCCTCATTCAGAAAATAAGAGCTGTAACAGAGTTTAATGTTTGTTTTACCAGCAGTTTAGTCTGAGGTGATGAAGGTAACAGACTTGTATAGTCCCAGTGCTCTTTGAAAGTGCAGTGCTCAGGAAAGCTACCCTCTGCTTCTCAGGGATTCTCAGGGATTACAACCTTATTGAAGCCCTAAACACTGAGGGGTGGGAACAAAGATGTCTGATAGATTATGTAGACACAAGTCCTATATCAGACTGAGGGGAAATTAGGGTAAAATTTCTGGCACTTTATAGAAACCAAATATATAAATATTCCTTTGTCAGTGATGTTTTTCTCTTAAGGGACCAATTTATATTCTGTTGCCCCGAGGAACACTGAAAGGGCGCAGTTTTGTGGCCATTGTATCATCTGCTATGGAGAAAAGTGTTACTGGTTCTCCTGGTAAATGTATACTTGCCTCTCTAAGGCTTTCTGCATGGTGATCACATTTGCTTCCCAGATAACGTAAATTGGTCCCTGTGGTCAGGAGTGTGCAAGTGTGGAAATGAGTGTCTCTGTATGTTGAAGTTGTTGTTGTAAGGATGATAGCATAAAAATGAGATGAGATTTGTACAGAGAGGTATGAGATACAAGGCAAAACCTTAAAATAATTGACATAAAAACTTATTTCCTCCACATCTCAAGAAATGCCTTCAGACTGAAGTGCAGTTTGATTCTGTTTGATTAATACATGAGCTAAGATAGTTTTTTCCTTTATATTTAACTAGCCTCACTAAAATCATAGGCTTACGGAAAGTATATTTTAACCAGTTAACCAAGCTTTGAGTGGATGTTGCATGTTTTCCCAAGGAGAGAATGAGAAGGGAGGACACTGAGAGTCTGTCTAAAACATTATGCACCTAATGACAACCGTTGATAAGTGAGTGTTAGGAGGCATAGTGAAGATTTAGAGCTTGGTAAGTGCTTGGTAAATAGAGCGAGAAGTCTATGCATAGCAAGGGCAAATTAATACATTTTACAAAATTAATATAATACCATGTTTATGCTCTGTAATAATAATGTGTCATGTATTCTGATCCTGGGACATTTAGGACTCAAGGCCCAGTGTAGCGAAGACCCTTATGGTCCATTTCAGAAATGAGTCAGATTTTTGCACAGAAAAGATCTGAGTTTGCTGTTGGTGCTTAGCCTGAGACTTCTTGTGAGGAGTAAAGGGAGATTTACATGATTTGTATCGTAACTTTCATGAAAATTAGTTTTCATTTTATAGCCAAATGAGAGTATTGCATAGCTTAGTATTTTCTTCAGTTTGCTTTAGTCATGTTTTTTCCCCTTTGGCAAGCAGGCTCCTTTCTCTAAAGAATTTAGAAACAGATTGTTTTCCAAACAGGGACTAAATAATTTAGAAGGATGTGTCATAGAGGAGTGAGTTTAGACACACATTTATTTTGCGTGTGTTGTTACTCCTTGTTAGCAAAGGCAGTAGTGAAGGCCACCCACAATGAAAATCCAAGTACGGTGTCCAAGACTCATAAATTGTCTTCAGCTTTTTGCGTAGTTCCTCACAGTGTATTTTCATGTGTCTGTGGCATCATGGCTGCCTGTCAGGTACCTGGCACCTTATGATTTAAACTACAGCTGTGAGAAGCTGTGAAAACAGGATGCATTGCCAGAATGTATTGGTGAAAAGTATTTTTCAGTCTGTCTGGTTAGAAACAAGTAATATATTGTGACAAGCCACTGGAGTGAAATGGTCCAGAACCAAAAGATTGGAAGGGATTTGACAAAATGGTTGAGTAGGTTTCCAAAGTACATGTTCCAAAGTAACAACAGCTCTCATCCTAACAGGCCAAGACATGACATGGGAGCAAAGAGAGCAGTCTTCATAAATGTTGATTATTACCAACCTTTAGACCTTATTTCACAAGAGCAATTGGCTAAAGCTAGGACTTAAAGTAGGAAGCTTATAAAATTGAATCTTTTTATTTCAAAGGATGTATGTGCATGGATATACATATGTATGTGTACAGACACTTCAAGACAAGCAACACTTTTTATCAACTTCTTTTCATCAAACACCAACTGTCCTTCTTAGGACCTCATGTGTAGTATTCTGTCCCTTCTGATACTAGACGTGGCAAGGAACATCCTTTGGAGGCTTACTGAACTGGTGAGCATCTCTGCACGGTCTGAGACCTGGTTTAGAGTTGGATGTAGGAAGTGGTAAGTTGACAGTGTTTAGAAGCATAGAGGCGCCTGTGGGTTTTTTGTTTGTTTCTATTTTACTATCTTGTCCTAACAACTGAAGCAGCCTTTTCTTTTTCGTGTTCGTAACTTCTTTGCTAGTCCAGAGAGACTTGAATATTTCTGTTAAAAGCTCTGTGGGTCATCCAGCTATAATGATGGCCTTGTCCCCCAGGCAGAGCATCCTGCTGGTCTTCAAGTTGAGCAGCTCTTGTCAAATATGTGGTATGGCTGATGCACTGCAGAGGGAAGTATGGGAGGCAAGTTCCCACATCCACCTCATACACAATGACTGAACATTATTGTGTTGTAATCCTGGAAGGGTAATCCTGTAGCTGTGGCTGTTGCTGAGCCGGTGTCCTACATGAGCCATCATATTTTACTGTAAATGCAAAAAAACTGGCTCTATTTTTACTTACCTGTGTGAAGTCATCCTGGCTCTAGGCCAAGAGATGGCTGTTCATGTTAACACAAGCAGGGCTAAAATTTCTGTGAATGAGTCATAGATTTCCGTTGTCTCAATGATTTACTGTTTGATTTACTTGAACCACCTAATATTTTGGCAATTAAGTACCATCAGGAAAAAAAATACAGAAAACGACTCAGGCTGTTTTTTCTGAGATGACTACTGATACAACTAAAGGGCCATTATCCTTGTACAATTGGACCTGTGAATTGATAGCAGTAACAGCAATTTAATAAACTGTTCTTGTTTTCAGAGAGGTCAGGCCAGACTGATTTTACCTACTTTGTATAGTGCAGGAGTGATTTCCTCACCTCGATGTTGTGCCAGTTCTACATGCAGCAGTCCTGCAACTACAGCTGAAGAAAGAGAGGAGTTGTTCTTTTTTTTGTTTTAAGGGACTTATGTTATGATTGACTTCATCTTTTGCCTTTTATGAAAAAGAAAAAAAAAAAAGATAAAAATAGAGGACAGGCACTGATGCACAGAGAACATAACAGGAATATTTCCTAAGAAAAACCACTGAACTGCAGCAGTCTATGTACCAGAAGGATTTTCAGTGATCCACAGTTGTATGTTGAAATTTTCTCTCATGTCTCCAGCAGAGATGGAGAAAGAGACAGAGAAAAGAGACATCCTTGAAATTTGAGAGTCCTGCAGTTCAGAGGAAAGCTGTTAGGTGCCTGATTCCAGTTTTCATAGCAGTCCAAGAGGGCAATTTGGCATTCCTCAGGGTCATGGCAGCAATAAAAAGAGCATAAGGAGAAAAGAAATAGATATTTAATACCTTAAAAAATCATAGTGATGTTGGCACATACGTATTTTCCACAGTATTTTCTGAGATTTTCTGAGCGCTGAAATAGAAGTTTTTTAATGAAATAGTTGTTATCTTGCCATAAAAAAAAGATATAAAGAGAAGCCATTTCAGAATATGTTCAGCACGCTATGTATGTGAATGAAGGGAACAGTAACAAACACCTTTGCCAAAGAAAACTATATAAAAGCAAAACGAACAATAAAAACCTAAATATTGGTAATAAGCAGCACAACACACACTTTTCCTGTGCAATTCTTTTTTTGGCATAGTTTCTAAAATATTTGTTACAGCTGGAGTATGAGGCCCCTGTGCTTTCTATATAAGCCTTACACAGGTAGTTTCCAGCTGCTGAAGCAAAGTGCTCGGCACTATTCGAGAAAGTCATTGGCCATTTACAGGAAGAGCAAGAATAGAATTGTACAGGCATACAAATGGGGATTATAAAAGAAAACATCATTCAAAGCTGTTAAAAGCCCTCATACTTCCAACAACAAACCAGCCTTCAGCTAATTTATATGAGAGAGGGAATTACCTGCAGACATATGATTCTATTGTATAGGTTTTGCCCTGGTTTTATAAACTCCATTACTGATCTCTGTGACTGAAGCTCAATTCCATCTATGACCACTGGCCTAATCCAGCAAATCATCTTCTATAATTGTCTTCTTAAATCTTCCTGTGTATTGAGCTTTTCAATAGGTCACATGGAGTTCACCCAAAAACACCTTAAAGAGTTGGATTGAAGGTTATTTCTTTAAATTTGTTGAATGTGTGTTGATCTTTACCACCAGGCAAAACTAATAAAATATTTTGTCTGCTCTCTTGTTAAGTTGTCAACTTGTTGTTCATAGCAGCTGCTGTGAATTAGTATTTTTTGCAATAGGAAATATGGTAAATACATAAACTAAAATACAATTACAGAGAAAACATTTTCTCCCATTCTGATTTCATAATAATGTGATAGGCGAGTGTTTTTTATTTTTGTTTTTCTGTGCCTTTTGTTTTTTTTTGGTTTTTGTTAAAACCAAAAAAATAAAGCTTTCCTTCCTACTCTAGAGCTGGAGATCAGACGTTTGCTTTCATAATTGATAAAATGTCGTTATATTAAATATATTTTTATTTTCCCTTGGCAAAGAAAACACTATGGTTAGCATAGAAATCCTTCTCAGTGTGTGACTCCAAGTAGACACCATCCAAAACCTCCTGAAGTTAATAGAAAAATGCTCATGCTCTTCATCTGATATTGGATCAACTCTTATTTTAGCTATGACCAAGTTCTCTTTCATATTTCTGGCATATTCCTGGATATTATAGATTTGCATGTAAATCTGTACTTACTAAAGATATTTGAAATTGCTAAATCACTAGTCATGAGCTGAAGTGTTCCTCAAGTGAAGTAAGAAAAAGAGTTCCTACTGCATTTCATAAGGCCAAGATTTCATTCTTACTTTTATTTTTATTAGCTGTGGGCAGGGTAGGATGGAGGTGGTTTGTTGTTGTTTTTAAGGTTTGTCCTTTTTGTCCTCATGATCTGACAATACATTTGTATTACCAGGGGTAGGAAATTAAGGCACACAGTTTCCATTAAGAATTACCCGTTACCTTGAAAAAATGTTAATGCTTTTATTTCTGCCTTATTATTCTTCATTGCATTGTTAATAGTAATGGAGTTGCATGCCTAATTGCACCTTAATGAAAACTTGTCCTTATACGTACAATTAAGAACAGATCTATTGACAAGTTATTTGGAAGAAAAGAACTTCCAAAGGAATGCCTGGATCTCTTCTGAGAGAGCTGTAAGGAAAGAAAATTAGAAAATCTAGTTATCACAGCTTTCTTTTTTACTATCCTTTTCTCTGGTGACTTATAGATCAAAGTTAAGTTTCACAGCTTGCATTTAATGAACTAGTTTGGATTGTGACTTGTCTTAAAATGCCAAATAGAACATTTTCTATCTTCTGTTTGTATTTCAGTCTTTCTGTATTTAAACAGTACAGTAAACTTTAGATTGATTTGATTGAACACCATTGATCAAGTGTCCACCAGTCTCCATTACCAGCTCTTTACACTGAAAAGAACGGCATGTTCTTCAGCCATACTCGTAGGACTGGCTCTTTTAACTTTGAAGTAGTAAAAAAGAACCGAGAGATGTTTTCTTTTACAGTAATTTCAGATAACTACCTCTTGCAGTGATAAAGCATTGCAGGATGAGGACATTTACAAGTGTCGAGCTTTTAACAGGAAAGATGTATATTTACTATTAAGAGGTGCAAAGACCAGGATATAGATGTTACTGCTGCTCTTACAAAGTAAAAATTCCAGAGACTTGAAATGGTCTAGGTGAAGCTGAAGGATCAGTGTTGACTGTGAGACCCTGTAATGTGTTGCGGGAAGGATGCATCTAAGTGAAACTGATAGTTTTGTATTTCTGAGGTTTTGTCTATATTGTGCTATGACTTCCTGTGGACTTCTAACCAATAACCTTGTTATGGACATTTAGACAGGTTGTAAATATTCTTCCATAAAAGTAGCTATAGAAAAACTATGTATTTTAAGGAGGACTGCAAAATGCTGTCCATAGTGAATGCTTTTCTGCCCCTGAAAATTGATTATTCCACCCCATATATTTTCCTAAGCTATTTAAGTGCATCAGATAGTTATCGATGTTTGACATGCTAAGTGATGGTCTGGCTATAGTAGCATTTGTGTGAGTTAAGTGAATCGTTTCCAGTAAACTTGGCACATCCATATTGTTAATATGCTACCACCTGCCTTAAAAATGGTCAGCCAATTTACTGCATGACATTTTTGGATTAAGAGGGTTGTATGGATTAATTGTGTTAATTCTAAATATGTATCATGGATTTTTTCTAAATGACCTGCCCTGTTATTCTTTTGCCTCTTAAGAATTGATTTTCTGTGTATAAAGCACTTATTGTTTAATGTATATTGCAAAATAAAATGGTAAAATGCAATAGATTTTCAAGATTTTCTGTCCTTCCTCATGATAGGATTTGTAAACCCTATTGTGCCTTGTTTGAAATTGTGATTGTCAAGCTATGTGGAAAGGCAGAAATACAAAAGTTTTTTGCCACGGTATAGTCATTGATTAGCAGTTTCAAAGCTCTCCTGAGGCATAACTAAATCAGCTGATGAAGTAATAAATATGAACTTCCTGATGAATAAGTGATTTTCTTCTCAAAGTACCAGTAAGCACAGGGAAATAACTAGCAAAACAAGTGGGATTAAGATGAAATGTTGTTTAAACTGTTGATTGTGTTACATACACCCCTTTTCTTGTTCTTATTATCGTTCTCTTACTTGAAAGATATACTAGAGACATGCTGTCATTGCAGCAGATAGTGGTGAGAAAAGAGTGACTTAGAAAGCTTGAAATACTTCAGTGGCCAAAGATAGCTTGACAGAATTGTGTTTCATCTTGGTCTGAGGGATAAGTCACAATTTCAATATACCTCAAGAGCAGCCAGAACAAGGTACCAGGGTTTGATTCTCTTGATGCAAATCTAAAGCTTTTCAAGTCAGGTGAAGGTAGCTGAGCCTTTGTTTAGTGACAGGAGACTTGCATTACTTTTTTTTTCAAAATCTAAGAGAATATCTGACCTGTAGCTCTGTGTTCAGTCTGATATTTTAAAAAATATTTGGTATGTTGGAAAAGTTTTTATTTTATTTTATTTTATTTTATTTTATTTTTATACTGGTTTCTTAGCTTTTGTCTAGTCTGGTTTTCCTGTACTTAATCAGATATGAAGTCAGAAGCATATATGAGTGAGCAAGCTCCTGTTGACTTCCACGTAGTTTTTGTTGACGAGGAGACACTAGGGTTTGTGGGAATACAGCTCCGTGTTGAAGGGCTAAAATCGCAGAATCATAGAATATCATGAGTTGGAAGGGACCCACAAGGATCATCAAGTCCAACTTGTGGCCCTACATAGGACCACCCAAAAATAAAACTATATGTCTGAGAGCATTGACCAAATATAGGCATCTAAAAGAGATGGACACTAAAAACAAAAAATGTGAGAGTTTTCTGGAGTGCATTGACAACTTCCTAACACAGACGACTGGGGAGCGGATGAGGGCATGGGCTCTGCTGGACCTGACTCTTGCCAACTGGTCAGGGATCTGAAGTCTGGGGGCCAGCTCAGCTGTAGTACAGGACCCTGAGATGAGTAAATGAGGCAAACTGCAGCCCTTCACAAGGGTAGAGTTTTGGCCTATTGAGGGATCTGCTTGTAAGAATCCCATGGGATACAGTCCTGGGGAGAAGAGGGGATAAGGAGAGCTGGTTGATTTTCAAAGATCTATTGGTCTAGCAACATGAGTTATTGATACAGCATAGAAATAGTCACAATACTTATGATCAGAACTATCAGAGCTTTGGCGTGTCCATCTGACTCATCCTTCTTTTCAACGATATTTGAGAAGAGAAAACTTCTCCAATTTCTGAGGTGTGTGACATTTTGTCCTGCAGCTCTAGTGCTTTTAAAAAGAACTGAAGATATTAATTTATTCTGGATAATGGGAAGCTGCTGCATCTTATGACATCTTTAAAAAGACCAATCATACTTTTAATTGCTTAATTAATCACAGCATGAAAGGGGCACAATCCTCAAGGACATTTACTTTTTTTCTGTGGCTACAAAGTTTGGTTGTCTCTTTTCTTCATCAAAGCTAGCTCTTTGATTGTAGAGAGTATAACTAAAATGGTTGATCAAACAGACACAAGATCATCGTTGACACTCTGTATTATAAAATGACTGACCTATAAAGCCCAGCTAGATAATTCTAGCCCTCAAGTGTAGACGAGTGCATGTGATCTCAACTGTCAGAACATGCCCTTCTGTTTCAGCCAAACATAGATTAAGAAAAAACCAACACCAGAAACCTAAAATTTAACAGGACGCTGGGATGCAGATATGAGTGATTTGCCAAATGGAGAAGTGCCTAATTTGAGGATAGTTGAGGATCCAGGTTCTCGTACTGGTCAGCGGACTCATTACTTCTCACCACTGAGAAACATGCTGCTCTCTTTGTCACACAACCTGTCTCATCTCATTAGCAAAATGACTTGAACATACTGACAGCATGTAATGGTTTTCACTGCATATGCTAAGAAGTGATTTTAAACCAATTTGCTGTTTTCTTTGTAGGCAGAGTGTGACTGCTGATTGTTGCTAAGGTCTCCTAAAAGTTATTCATTAACCACAATTCCTATAGGTAAATTATGACACTGTGAAACAGATGATACAATGCACCAGCATGCTTATTTCTTTCTCTGTATGCTAATGAACTCCCACTCATTCCCGACTAGTAGCTCGGTACATTGTGGTGAATGCATTCAGACTGAATCAACGTTCAGTGACTCAACAGACAGCTTCTACATTAGCTCATTGTTTCCCTGAATGCTATTAAAGTGTAGCTAATTCTCAGAACTGAAAGTTCAGGATTTTTCAGATACATTGTCTGCATCTGATAAACATATTTGAATGTTAGACTTCATTCTTCTCATCAAGTACCACCTATCTTACTAGATTGTATTTATATTTTTTCCCCTAGTGTTAATATGGCGATCAAAGCTTTTGAGAAAGGTCTTACAAGTCTGTTCTTTGTATTTACTATTGATTATAAGAAGCTCACCATTTAGCAACCTTAAGTAATGTTTTGCATTCAGTGGTGACCTAATGTTTGAGTGCTAACCAACATTCAGCACAGAAAAATTAAAGAAGAACTGTAAAAACACTTTTCATATTGTCTCATCTCTCATAGCAAGTTGCCTGTAAAGAGTTGCCTTAAGCAATGGTGCTGTTTTTTCACATTATTGCTGCTAGATTTAACCTTCTGTCCACTTTCTAGGCTGTACTTAATGGGAGACTGGCACATACTAGAAAAGTTGTTTAATCCTGTTATAAAGCTGTAGCTCATTGGTGGTGGTTGATGTTCTTTGCACTGTTGCCGTAAGTAGAAATTGCATGAGCAAAATTAAGCGGTGACTTGCATTGTTTCCAGGCAGGACTATGAATACTTCAGTGCTACCTGACTTAACGTAACTGTCTGGGCAACAACTTATATTTTAATTTTTCTCTGGAGATCCCTAAAAATAAGTTTCTACATCAATATCCTTTTTATGGAAATTTTGTTTTTGTTTGATTGTCTTTATATAAAACAAGGTACACAAAATTTCTTTCTCCTCGCCAGTGAACACTTGACGATTGGCCTGTACCACAACAAATTAAATCTGTAAGTGTTCTTGTGAAAATTGTCACAAAACTGGAGGCACTTCTTAGGGGAAGGGAGAAAATAGTTGTTATCTTTGTATTAATCTGTGCTGAGTAAGGAATGCTTTTTAAGTATCATAAGGCTAGGCTGATGAATCCCACTTCAGACAAATGGCTACGAGAGACCTCATGTCATTGCTGTGGAGTTATTTTTGTGAAAGGGATTGAAGTGTTCTTCCAAAGATTGTATTTGAAATATTTTTGTTATTCCTCTGAAATATCTGAAAAGGGGGAATTTTATTTTCAGATGTGTTTTATGGGAAATAAACCTAAATGATTACCTAGCAAATACCAGTCAGGTAAATGTGCTTGATAGTTTGAAAGCCCATGCTGACAAATGATACAGTATTTCTAATCTTCATGAAAGTTTGTGTCTAAAATTAAGTATTTTATGTCTCCAATTTATTTTCTCCTGAGTCAATTTTTGGAATTATGTTGTGATCTGATGCTGGCAAATTCTACTAAGTTTGGAAAAGTGGCATTTGTTCACTTGATTGCAGATTGTTAAATTCTAGAGGTAGAAAGCAAATATCTCATTTGGATATATGCATTCACAGCTTTCCTGTTCACTGAATTTGCTGGAATCAAAATGCATAACACCTGGGTAGAAGAGTGGAGTCTTACCTGGTGCTCAATTGCATTGCGTTTATTGGCATGCATCCTTTGCAGAAGCATTTCTTTTGCTAGGTGCTCATTTGAAAGCTTACAACCTTGGGTCTCAAATAGGGTATATTAGGGGGGTCTCTGCCCTAAAATCCCACTGGCTGCCTTTTATTTTGCTGCCTCAACGTTTATGTTGCAGCTTGCTCTGGTTATATCTATCTCTGCCAGTAACCTATGGCTCCAAGCTGCTGTCATTTGATTTAACCACTCACAAATCAACTAAGTCAAAATTAATTAATGAATTCCTGTTTCCCTTCTTCTGAGCTCTTCTAAATAATTCATTTTTAACTTATTCAAAGTACTAAAAACATTTGGCTTGGCATTATTTGTCCAAGGTGACTATGAAAATGGAAGTGTTCAAAAAAAAAAAAAAAAACATGTAGAGAATGGTGTTTTTGAGATGCTACAAAGTTATTTTAAAATGCCTGGTTTTATTGTATATGAGGGGAAAAATGTAAGCCTTACTTTCAGAAGTAATGGAAGATAAATAAGAAATAATTATGGGATATTATCTAATATCCGATGTGATGAACTGACTACTAAAAAAAAAAATCAAAAATAAATGACACATTGACTCTCCTAGAATTAAAGGGACACTGTACAGCAGAAACTCATCAGAGCTGAAGTGTGTAACTATCCTTTTTTCTTCTGTGGCACACCATCGTTAGAGAATATGCACGCTACAGAATCATATGAAGCTAGTAAGTGTGGGTCACAACAGATCTTGTTCTTTTATAGGATAATGCTTTTTAAAAGGAGAACAGAAAAAAGGAATGCACAGCAGCAGGGGAGACAGTAGCTGCTTGCATCCTGGGTTTCCTAAAATGAACTTGACCTTTCAACAATACCAAGATGAATGATTCTGTGACTTTCCAGCAGCAGAAGAAAGAGGAACTTCAGAAATATTGAAGGAGCTTTCATCAGTGAGTGAATATGAGCTTAGAGTAGTGCTTGACACCCATTCATGTTTGTTTTTTTTTTTATAAATAGTAGCTTAATCACAGTTAATAACTGTGATTTTTTCAAAGACAATTAATACCTGAAGATATTGAAAGATGACTCAGATTTCCTAGATAACTTGAAACCTGCAGTTGTTTTAAGGTAAAGGTTCCTGATCCAAGTTAGGTGAGCACTGCCAAGTACTGCTGGAGTCTCTGCAGGGTATGTTTTGCTTTGATTCTTGTGTCATTCACTGGCTACCTTTTCTACATAGTTTGCTTTCTGAGCTAGCAGGACAGTGTTTTTTAGTCCTCATGATAGAAACCAGAAAATGAGCGTAAAATATATTTAAATACGAACTAATAGAGCATATTGTGTGATGGTATTATTTCATAGTATTTGTCCACTGATTTTGCTCTGCAGAGATTGGTTCCCAGGCATGTGGGATAATACAAAACTTGATGATCCATGTTGGAGGGAAAGACATTCTAGGTAGTTTGCTGTGCAAAAGCTTAGCAAACACTCACTCCTTGGACAATGTTTCAGTTTCATTTCCCCTGTGCTCTCCTAGGAGGGAGAGTTAGTGAAGTGCTGATTCAGGTGTCCACGTGCAGAAATGCAAGAAAGCTGAGCCATGTTAAGAGCATACATTAGCTAAGACGCATCAACACTTTTCTTAATGGAGGGAAAGGATTTGCCCATTAAGAAATGAAGCAGCATTAGTTAGTTTGTTCATCTTCTGTTACAGAAAATAAGCCACTTAAATTGAAAGAATTTTTCTTCACCATCACACTTTTTTAATGACAGCCTTTTTGTGTCCTTATTTAGGCAATTTATTTAGAGGTATAGCCTTCATAGTTAAGACCAATCTCTTGAAATTCAGGGCATGACCTGATCATTATTCCAGATGACTAGTGAGATATCTCATGTAAACATGTCTTAAAATTCTCAAAACAATTTTTCATGTAATCCAAAGTGATTAAATAGCTCTGCATGTAGTTTCAGGCACACAGACAGTGAAGGTAGAAATACTTATTCTGGAGTTGTGTAAAGCACCATTGCTGTAGCATAACAGAGGAGCTGTCTTCTGCAGAAGTACAATCAGTTTGATAGTACTTGTAAAGAATATGTATTGCTGAGAAATGAGGCCGTATATAATTAGTACTACATCTCCAGGGAGGCATTTGGCTTCATTTCATTTTATTTTATTGTTTTTACATGTAAAAAGCTGCACTACTGCTCCTGTCTATGAATAAGATGATCTTGTGATTTGTCCAGGTTGGAGTTCAGCCACTGTTGATGTCGTTGTTGGCAAACTAAGGAAAAATGATAACCTGTTCCTATCACACAATCCTATTCTGTGGCTTTTAGCATCAATAAAGAGGAAGTATGTCTGGCATCTTTGCTTTCTCAATCACTACAGCACAGCCCTTGAAAGAGTAGACTGACACAGAGACACCAAAGAGAAGCCAGGCCAATGTACAAAGAGTTTATTCCTTTGTAGTTACTCTAATATCCGTATGATTTCCCTCTGGAAAACAGAACATCTGCTCATTTGAAAGGCTGTAACTCTACAAATTGCCCTCTAACCAAAGATGTTAAAAATGACAGTTGTTTTGTAGGAAATTTCAAAAGATATATATTTGTTTGTGTTACTGGAAGAAGAAAATTATGACAAAGCAATGGATTTTTTTCTGCATGTCATGGATGTTCAAACATTGTGTTCTTTGGGTGTTTGCAGATGGTTTGAAAAAAAAATGCTTAAATACTTTTTTTTTTTTTCCCCCCTGCAATTTTGGTTAAACAATCTGAAACCTTAAATTAAAATCTTACTTTTTTCCATGGGCTGTGCTAGGTTGCTTCATGAGACACCCTTAGCTGAGAGCGGGTGCTGGGCACAGAGGGAGCTGGTTCCTAACCTTCTTCCCCAGCTTGTACTTCTCACCTGCCTTAGTGCAAAAATGCTTTAAATTAAATTGCTAGGCTTGGCATTCAAGTGGATTTTGAGCCTGAGGCTTCTGAGCAGTTTTCTGCCACCTTCTAGCAGCACCTGCAGAGAGTCGGGGCTCCTCATGCCTAGGTCTCTGGAGAAGAGCTCAGTTTTGTCCCTGTGCATCCTCCTGCTGTGACCTGGCAAGCAGTCTGACAGCATTGCTGACTCCCTTGATGGCTCTACTTTGTTCATGCACTTGAGTATTTTGTATGCAACTGAGGTGCATTTTAGAATAACATGTACTGCAGAAGTTTCTTGTTTTTTTCTTTGGGCATCCCTTTCCCTGGAGTTCTACCTGGAGTTCACTGCACAAATTTTCCTCCTCCTTTTTTTTGGTCCTTGCTTTCATTCGTATGTGAGGCCTGGAGTCACTCACAGGCTTTACAACCTCAACAAGAAATTGGTAGTTGTTTGACTTTATTGAAGAAATACTGTATCATTGATACATTATTGTCATTTTTTAAAAGTAACTGCATATATAATATTTTTAAAATATAATGGCAGTAATTGCTTGTGTTACTTATATTTATGGAATAAATATAATTATAACTTTTACTAGGAATACTTCTTAAATATTTATATTAATAATTAATTACTCAGTAGGAATTAATTGCTTGTCACAGTGATGTGCAGCATGAGACACCACTTTGAGAGTAATAAATAGCAGGCTGTTCCCATAAACATATGTTGAGATCATAGTCTCTGAGTAATGAAAATCATGCATCATAAAGAGAACAGTATGGTAGAAGTTCTGCAAAACAACCTTAATGTATCACAGATCCTGACTTGGCAATTACAAAACACATAGCTGCAGTGGAGCAGGTTCCCAACTGGCATAACTTGCTGTAATGTCACAAAGCTGATAAACACCAGTTTAGAATTTGGGTGAAGATAATGAAGTTCCTGTCAAATATGTCAAATCCTTTGAGGTGCATTTTGCAGAGTTTTCTAAATTTGGTTGCTCAGCTCTTCCCAGTGCTGTTGTTTTTAATGCTTACCTTTGCACTGAATTGGAATAGTTGAGTTATATTCAGCTGCAGCTGGGGCACAGTTTGGGATTTGATTATCAGCTCTTTTCTGCCAAGAGCAGTACCTCTTTACTAAGCATGCAGGCCAAGACAGCAGTGCAAATCTACTTGGAGTCCCAGAACGTGTTAGTGGAAGATCTGAACTTCTTTCATAGTAGCTTGGTTATGGGTTTTGTCTTCTTCTGAACAGACTTCTCTTTACTTGGTGTCTGCACTCCTTCTGTTCTACACAGGGGAAAAAATTATATATATATATATATATATATATATATTGAAAAAGGACTGATCATAGAAGTACTGGCATCTAGGATGGCTGCACTCAACAGAGCTTTCTTTCAATGAACATTTGCAGTCACACTAATTTGGACAGAACACTGCCAGAGATGATGCAAAGAGAGGGAGGTGGCTGAAGGATTATGAGAAGCTATTGATGCTACTTGTGAATCTTCATAATTTCTCTCAATTTATAATCAAAGGATGCTGAGGGGTAGCATGTGTAGCTGAGAATTGTTATACTCAGAGCAAGAACTAAAAACTTTTCTGTAGGAGGGTCAGTTCAAGCTGAGCAACTATTCTTATAATGGTATCAGTTTAACTGCTTACTGCTTGCACTGCACAGTTAACTGGAAATGTAATACTTCTGGGTCCAATGCTTTAGGATTAAAAGTTCATACAGGAACACAGAACCATTATTCCAGTTATTCCAGCTAGTGTTTCTGAACATTTCTGTGAGTGGCCAGACAATCTGTAATTAGCGGTTTTCCAGTCTTGTGGAGTACTTACCAGTTTCTTTTCAGGTATCAGGGAAAGATAAACCTGTAGGACAGCTCAGTTTAGGAGCATAGTCCACCTGTGATATAGAATAGTTGCAATGGACAAATAAATGCACACTTAAGGATTTTATGAGTGAAAGTAGATAAAGCTGGACATGAACATTTGTAGATATATGAGTTGAGACAGGAATGGAAATATATTCTAAATCATCGTGATTAAGAAAATTGCTCAGTTACACCTTGGGGTCTGCAAACTCCCTGAATAATCTGGGGGTGATAGCTCTCCCACACTGCAACAGTGCTCCCAGTCAATCAGTACTTATCTGCCTTTCAAGCCTTCCTTATGAGTTATCACTGCTGTCCATTATTACTTAGGCAAATGACAAATTGAGACTTCTGTTTTTCTGCCAAATCCAATTTGTTTTGTTGTCTTTCACTTTTCCCACCCTGTCTGTCTCAACCAGCTCTTGCTTTGAGTCTGTGCTCTAGACTGTGGCTTTCTGGAGCAAAGGCTGCTATTTCAAAAAGACTGTTGATGGCATTCCAAGGTATTGCCATTATTTTGCTTGGTTTGCATTCAGTTTAAAAATCTGTAGTCTTTTAGTTAAAATAAACAAAGAAGATTTGGATAAGAAAAAAAAACAAAAACAAAAACAACACTTATAGATATAAGGTTGTGACTGAAATTGGGCAAAATTTACATTCGCTTTGGAAGACATTTCACGTTGTATTTCCATCCCGTGTGGGGACAGTTTTCTCGTATCTAAATGGTGCAGTATACACTAACTTATATGGGTTCCTGTTGTATTACACTGGAAAAGACTATCACTCTCCTTCGTACCCCAGTGGTTAATGAAGAAGTGGATATGTGGGATCATAAGACTGCTCTGTGTTCTATAGGATTTTGAAATCTTCCAGTTTTTCCTTGTTTCTCCTTTGAAATCATAGAAGGCTAAAAATAAATATTGTAATTCAAGATACTTGGGGAAAGAATCACTGATTATGGACCAGCTTGAAATTAATTAACTGCTGTTTTTTCAAGATGTAAAGGATTCTAAGCACTGTTATTAAGATGGTGCGCTTTTTTGCTCTTACAAATGAAGGGTCTTACAAAGAAGGAACAATGTGACCAAATTTCGTATTAGTGACTCTTACTTGAAGCTGATATGTGGAGTTCCAAAAGAATAAAAATACCATTTGTCAGTATTCTGTCAAGATTCAAAAATACACGGGATATCAATCCTAATGCTTCAGGGCATGAACTGATTTCTTGCTAGTATTTTGAAGATATTTTCCAATGTAACTTAGTGCAACTGGCTAGCTAAGCTATTCTTCACTCCTGAGTATTAGAAAATGTAAGTGTGGGCCATTGCCAGAGGTAGGCTGCTAGATTTAATTACCTCATTTTTTCTCCAGTAAGGTAGTCTTGAAGCTCTTGAACACTAACATTTTTACTAGATTATGAGAGAGAGGAGGGGATAGGTGGCAGGGGTGAGAGAGAGAGAGAACGCACGAGAATGCTATTTTTAGGTTCTATTCTGTAAAGCAGTTTGAAGTTTGAACTTCCACTTCTGCAAGCAATATGAGTTTATGCTTTATTGGTAATGGTCTGTCATTTCTGAGGAAAAATGGCTACAAAACTTGCTCTGTGTGACTTATACTCAGAGCACAGAACGCAGAGATTTCTAACTGCCTTTTGGAAGTAAGGAAATGTGGGGTTGGTTTAGTTTAGACAGTTTGCTTAAAGCTTCCATGCAAAATGCTTCTGATGGGGGGTGAATGCAGTGTGGGATTCACATTGCATGTTAAAGTTGTCTAGAGACAATTATTAGTGAATGCCACAAAATATCCTGGTAGGAATTCAAGCGACCAATGCTTATTGCCCAGATAAATCTCCACTGATTTCAGTCCAAAATTCTGCTGCAAGCCAGAGGCAGAGCAGAAGCTAAATGAGGAAAGAGGGATGCTCCAGAAGGGGACAGCTAGATCTCAGCCCTACTTAACTCAGCTAGAGGGGTGGCAATGATGGAAAAGCATAGCACCCTAAAATGAAAAGATACAGGGAGTCTGTGGCAGCTGGAAAGGTTTGAGTTGAGAAGGAGCAATACCTCAGCTATAGGAGAAAGGAGAGGGGCTGGTGAAGAGAGCATGGTCTCATTTGCGTGGAAAAGCTACTGCAGGAAAATCCCCAGACATATTCAAAAAGCTCCAGCCTTTAATACATCTTTATCTGTGTATAAAGATAAAGATATGTATACCTGTGTATACATCCTGTAAGCTCAAATAATTTTATTGGAAAGGAGAGCAGCTTATAACTAATATTTAGTTTATCACGTGCACGCTTTGGTATGCATTTATGTCCAGTTTGTACATATTGACATCTGAGACTGGAGAAGAAAGTAGTGTTAGGTCTTCTCTGTATGACTCATCTTTCTTCTTTAGTGCATTTAAACAACCTCTGAAGCGCCTCTCCTGCCCCACCAGGGAAGAATTCTCCTCTTTTCTCATCTATGAATAGAAAGTAGTTAAGAAATGCACAGTGAATATACACAGTTGTACTAGAACTGACACATTGCCAGTATGTGACATTGATGTTTAAGCAATAATGTTACAAAATTAGTACTTTAACTTAGTTAAAACTGAGTTACTATATGTAATGTGTCCCTCAATTTTGCTTATAATTTAGATTTGTTTTCTGAATGACTCGTGCATATAATATAGGTAGAGCATTATTGTAAAGTTTATTAACTTTTTCTAGTTAAGGTTTAATTGTGAATTTATACATCAGTATGAGGGTCATAAGTGGGATTTCGAAGTAAGAGAGGATCTGGTAGTTTCAGTTACTCGGTGGTAACTTCTGATGTGCTTCCTATAACCTCATTAGAAACATGGAGTTGCTTGTACTTCTGTGAAGAGACCCTTACTGTGAGCTCATTCTAGCAGTCTACATATCTTAACAAAGCAACAAAAACAAAAAAACCTTTTAACTAGATGCATTTTTTGTTGCTGAAGATATAAGATTCTGTTTTTGTTTTTGTTTTTTTTTTTTTTTTTTTTTTTTTTTCTCAGCAGATTGCAGCTATGTATGATCTGTTTGGATTGAACTTGAGCAGGGGCAGAGGTATAACTTTTTTTAGTTCTTCTTCTGTAAGGCCTTGAATGGTTGGAAATTGCTTTTCTTTATGCAGAAATTTTGTTGTAGTAAGTTAATTTCTGAAAAAAATAGTAAATTTAAATGGGAATGTTTTTAGTTTATTTTAAGAAACTGTGCTTGCAGTTCAGTTCTGATTTTTGTTGATCCCTTCTGATTTTTTTGTGTTAAGGTAGTCTTTTGAAATATATAGATTTAGATCATATGAAAGAATGAGTTATGACCCCTTCTCATTGCCCTTGTCAGTATGGAGCATGCTCCAAAATCTAAAAAAGTCAGTGGAAAGGACTCTCACTGGTTTCAGAAACTGAGAATGCTCTTTTGATGCTGGGCTTTTCCAGCATGCTGTTCTGCTCCAGTTATTATGTTCTAAGCATCTGAGTCATATTCACAGAGTCAGAATGTCCCAAGTTCAACAAGCTATTTACTCAATTACTGTATTGTCAGTAGATCAAGAGGTTAAAATCCCAAATCCCAAACGAAAATACTGTGCGAGGTTAATACTTGGGGCAAATCCTTGAACTACATTCCTAAATATCTTCTCTACAGAAAAATGGTAAAACAAAGTTGCAGTTAAAGTGTTAAAAAATGACCTCTATAATTTCTGCTGAGTAATATCTAGTTAGGCTGAGTTCCCAATTTCAGATCTGCATAATGACTCCCCATCAAATTTTAGTGTGAACATTGATAAGCTTCTTGATCTTATGGTATTGTTAACTGTCTTCAGCCTTGTTTAATCTTTTGTGTAAAACTACATTTTAAGCTTGACGTTGAGCAAATAAAGACATGGAAATAAATGTAATTCTGCATAATAATAAGCTCTGAAATCTCTCTACACCTCTATACTTTCTAAAGGAAAAAAATACATGTTGCCTGGTGGGTGGTATAAGCTGACCTATTTAACTGTTTTCTTAGATAGTGGATTTGTAATCGAAGAGAAATCACCCTCTATGACAATCCAGTAAATTCTCTGTGGGCGAAATTCCCTGTGAAATTAAGGCTTTGCAGGACTATGGCCTTAATCTTCCAATTGTTCTGTAGTTTTTGACTAATGTCTCAAAGGTATTTAGATCATCTAACAAATCTGATTTTTTCCTTCATGTATATTTCCCTTAACTACTGTGGTCTGTCTTCTGTTATTGCCTGCCTCACATAAACGTTTGTGGTATAATCAAAGAAAGAATTAGAAACATTATATATATATGTAAGAAAGCTTGAATAACAATGCTACCCTTACTTTATATATATATATATATATATATATATATATATATATAATCTTTTGTGACAAGCCATAAGATTATAGACTTGTAGAGCACTGTATCTTGGCAGAGTAAATGAAAACACATTTAGGTAGATTTGTCTTATGTTGTAAGATAGCAGAAGATGAAAGATAGCCCCCATATCCAGCAATATGTTTTGAGTCAACTTTTAAATATAGGCCAAAGAAAATAAAGTTTTGGTTTCTTGGTTTTGTTTTTGCTCAGATAGGATGCTTGATACAAGCAACAAAAACATCAGATTTTTATCCATATTTTCAGCACGGTATCAATCATGGGAATGGAGAAGTGCATCCTTTGTAAAGTGAGCCACTGCCTGCGTTATGGTTAACCTGTAGCCTGTCCTAGCGTGCTATTGCTAAAGGCCTCTCTAATGATGCCACCCTATTGAAATATTTCCTCTAGTTCCTGGTTATGCTGCATACCAAACTGAACTTCCTTTTCAATTAAAAAAGAATAACTCTAAATATTTGACCTTGCATCAGATCTTACAGTGGTAAATGTTTCCATAATTCCACTGAGGTGAAATAAAAAGAAAAATAATAGAAAGATACAAATATGTACGGGAAAAAAAAAAAATGACATCCTGGAAAAAAAAATCCTAAATCTTATTTCTCGGCTATATTCAGATAGTATACTTCATAGTAATGGTAGAGGTACTCTTTTTTTTTGCTGATTAATGCACACAAGTTTTCATGACGAACCACTTTGTAAAAATTATCTAGTATTTATTAACCACAAATCTTTTGCTTTTTCACTTCCATTTTATCACTGAGTTATTGACTGAATCCAAGAAATGCTGTTGATGAGATTTATGCAGGTATGTGTATATGAAATCACCTCTCCTATGAAGACAGGCTGAGAGAGCTGGGGCTGCTCAGCCTGAAGAAGAGAAGGCTCTGGGGTGACCTTATTGCAGCTTTTCAGTACTTACAAGGGGGCTTATAAAAAAGATGGAGAGCAACTTTTTGCTTGGGCAGACAATGACAGGACAAGGGGAAATGGCTTTAAACTAAATGAGGGGAGATTTAGAGGTTGAGAGGAAATTCTTCACTCAGAGGGTGGTGAGGCACTGAACAGGCTGTCCAGAGAAGCTGTGGATGCCCCATCCCTGGAGGTGTTCAAGGCCAGGCTGTATGGGGCCCTGAGCAACCTGATCTAGTGGGTGGCATCCCTGCGTATGTCAGGGGGGTTGGAACTAGCTGATCTTTAAGGTCCCTTCCAACTTGAACCATTCTATCTAAATTGTAACTAACACAGCCATTGATGGCAGTTTGTGCAGTAGCATTAGGAACTCAACCAGAGAAGCTGTGTCAGGGCAGTTTGAAGGTACATAGTAATAGACGTGTAATTCATAAATGAATTATTGTAAACTGTTTGAATAATCATATGATGGAAAGAGAGGGATTCTCAGTAATTATTTCCATATTTGGTTATATAAGCACTAAACAAGTGCTGAAATATTATTAAACCCACTGGGCTTCCTGCCAGTGCATTTGCTATTTCCGTTTATGTGGACTGATATACCTTATTACATTGCCAGAACTCCCACTGTCACGCATCTCACTGATGCATATTCATGAAGACAAGAAATATACTCTCCTGAAGGATAATTATTGTTAATACTCCATTTTTTATTGCTATTTTTGATAAGGTAGAATACAAACCTGTACATTTTTTTCACCTTTTATTATCTGATCTTAGAAGCTGCTTAAAAGCTCTGTGAGTGGATCCATGGAGCATAGAAGCACAGGTGTCTGAGCATGTTTTTTATAATTTACCATTTCTGTTTTACTTATACAAGCCACAATGTTTAGATGTAGGGTAATGAAACTCAAAAATATTATTACCACTAATCATATATTATAAGACTTTGAAAGGATAGAAATGTGCAGTTTTTGCTAGTCTTTCTCACTCCCACTGGAGAAAGTATCAGGATCTCCCAGGAACTTAACGTTTGTCAAGATACAGCCCTGACATATTCACTTCAATGGACATCAGTAACAGGCACTCATTTCCTTTCTACCAAAGTCTGCAGAGCATGACAATACAGAAGTTCACTGAAAAATACTGTGGGACTGCAAAAGACAGCCTCTAGGAAGCTGTTTCTACTACATTTTAGGATGAATTAATAAGTGTTATATTCCTTGTAATATTTCTTTAAATGGTATCTGGAGCACTCTGGAAGTACCTCCAGATACCTTTTTTTTTTTTTTTTTTTTTTTTTTTTTAAATAATGAAACAGACAATATAGTCAATAAACAACATAATTGCAAGAAGAATTGACTTAATTACAGGAAAAGTTTATTATTATTTTATTATTTTTTGTTTGTTTGTTTTCATTTATTTGCAAGAACTTGGATTTTCACCCAAATTTTCACCTGATGTTTTTAAGGACTACTGCTGATTTTCATGGTATGTAGGTAAAAGCCCTAGTGTGGTTTTTTTTTTTTTTTTTTTTTTTTTGTAGCTATAAGGAATAATTATGTGTAGACAAACAGAATTGTCGAAGTAAAAAAGTTATCAATTTATACAGGTACCAATATAAAGACACTGTCCTTTTTAACAGTGAAGGGTAGAGCAAATATGTGGAGAGCTGTTGATGACCTTCAGCACAAAAGCATTCTCTCAGTATCTGGGAAACTGGCTAACAACAACTCTTAAGATGTCTCTACCAGGTCTCACAGAAACAATGTATGACTGAGTTTATATAATTCTTGGCAATAACTTCATTTTACAGTTTAATAGTGTAGGAAGAAATATAATTTGGAATAAACAATTAATTTAGCTGACTACAGTCTGTCAGAGCTCAAATATAATGGCACCTTCTCAACTTATATAGCCAGAATTCATAACAAACAAGTAAATACTGCAAGTGTTCTTTTGAGTAACAGGTAGAAAGACTAGCATAGTGTTACACATGCATGTTTTTCCCACCCTGTTTAAAAATAAAATAAAATACTTACGCTGTGGTTTAACTTATTGATATGAAGCTTACAATAGGAAAAATAATTTTAAAGAATAAGAAAGTGTCAATTAGAAATCCTTGATGATATGTTAGATGTACAGAGGCTTGTAAATGGGTGGCAAGTCACATTCTATAGCCTTGTGTTATGAACAGCCCAGTTGTAAGTAATCCAAATTTCAGAGCGCAGAGTGGCCTGAGGAGGTGTGTACAAGTGATTAGAATTTCAAAGAGCTCAGAATAAACACTAGCTCTTTGATGGATTAATTTATGCATGAAGTGGCAGGAAGAGCTGAGTTGTTCTTGGAAAGTTCACACGGAGCACTGTTAAAGTGCTTAAAGATAAGTTTTGATATTTTATTGCTGGTAACGTGAATGCAGTATGAGACCTTTACCAAATTAAGGCAATGACAAAGGTTCCCCCATGAAGAATTTATTGAAGGCTGTCAGGACTGTAAGATTTGTACAAAAAGAAGAGGACAAGTAATACTAAAATAAAACAAATAAAATGTGGTTTCTTGCTACCTAATAAAATCCATACCCAACTTATATTGAAATATGGGTATATATGCTATGTAGATGCTATGTGGATGCTATGTAGCCGCATACAGGATTAAACCAGCAAAAGTGGTTGTGACTACTGTACTAGCATCCAATAGGTTTCTGTAGCTTAACATTTCAGGGAACACCTTTATTTGAGAAAGCTAGCAACTCTGTAAGCCATCACAGTTGTCTGAAGAGCTGCTGTACTACGGTATCCAAGAGCAGTTTCCAATCTTTCCTGCGATGGGCATTTCTGCAAGGCACATGAATTTCAAAATTAAGTCTGGTTATACTTGATTTTCTGTTATTTGTTACTATAACTGAATTTTCTGAATTTTAAGTCACTGTTCTGAACTTCAGGTTTCAACCCAGAAAAAGAAAAGCATCACATTTTCTTTGGAGGAAGCTTATGTATCAGCACAAGCAAAAGGAAGCTTAACATTTTAGTTGGCAGATTAAAAAACTTGACTGACTAATATTACTAGGCTAATGTTGGTGATATGATAACATTTTCTTATTTGTAGACCAGCCTTTACCAGAATCCATAAAAGAGAGCACCCATGGAAAGTTACCTAACAAGTTAAGCAAGTGCTTTTCAGCTATGCAGCTAGCTCACTGCTGCAGGATATTATCAAAGTCAATAAGTTAATACTTACTTATTTTTAATACATTAAATGTACATAACCAGCGTATTGTAAATATATATATATATATTTGTGTTTTGGCTGCTGTGTTAATCTTCATGATTAATGATCTGTGAGCAAGTCAGCCAATAATTTTCTACTGTAGAATTCTTTCTCTTTCCTCTTATGTTTCAAGGACCGAATAATGGTCAAATAATGGGACAATGGCCAAGTAAGACTACTGACATGATGCAAAAAGACATTGCTTGCTTGCTTGTTTTTGCATGAAAGTAGGCTGCAAAACTGAAAAGTTTTTAATATATTAAAATCAACAGCATTTCGTGTTTGTTCTTTTTTTTTTTTTTTTTTTTTGTGAGGTAGCATAAGTATTTTACCAGAACTAGAATCATTGAATACTTCTTAGTTACCAAAATTATGTTCAATAGAATTGAAGCATCATGTGATCAGTTTCTTGTTTTTCTGGAGGAGGGAGTAGTCCTGCTTTTGGGGCCTAGTAGAATCTCATTTAATGGACTACAGAGGCCTTATTACACATCTTTCATCCCTTAATTTACAAGATCAGATTATTGTCATATCGATCTTATTTCATAATCTTTAATAGACTGTTCCAAAATTAATTTGATTTTTTTATATCCTCTTACCTGCAGACACTGTTGCTCAAATATTGACAGCAGTGCCACCGCACACTGTGTATATTACCAAATGATAAATTAAAATCACAGCATTAAATATCCTCTTTTCCATGTTATCATTACATTTAATATTGTCCTTCATTAAAAAAAAAAAGACATAAAAAAAACAAAACATGAAATTCCAAGTCAGTTAGGCTTTTATACTTTAACAGTGCAGTATGTGTTTTAGAATGTTGTGCACAGTATAACGAGTAAAAAGATCTATTGTATTGAGAAATGTAAATAATCACATAGATGGGATAGCAAAAGTGTGTTTCCTCTTGGGCTTAATACACTTTTTTTTCCTTGATATTGCAATAAAGAAAGGAATTAACAGGTTGCCCACAACTAAACAAAAACAGTGTCAAATTAATATTCTAAACATATTTTAAATGTAAACGTGTCTCGATATGTAAGATGTCTTTTTTTTTTTTTTTTTTAAAGAAAAGACAGCAAATCATTTGCTTTGGAGAGAATTATAGTAATACTGTGAATATAGCAAATGAATGCAGTAACCAGTTGTACTGAATAGATCAATGAACAATAAAAGTGCACAACATCTTTTTAAATTTAATTTATATATATATATGTTTTTTTCCCATGCTTCATTATACACGGATGTTAGGATGACCTTTTCTCATGGTAGAAAAAAACACATTATGACCTGAGAACAATTGGCTCCTGAATTGATGATAGCATTATCTTAATAACAATTTCTCCTTACTAGCTGGTTGCAGTGAGGTTGCAAAATCCAAGGACCTTTGTTGTAGAATGTAGGGATTGTAGTGTTCACCTCTCACAGCAGTAGAGATGCACAACGTAGGTGAACAAGCACTGTCTCAAATTCTGTCTGGAGTGCAATTTTCAGGCAGGCCATGTTCTTCTCATCAAAGAAAGTGTACAAACAAAATAATAATTATTATTCTTTTTTTAAGATCAGGGTAGATCCAATCTTGTCCTACTTCCACTTTTGTTAAAAAGAAGCAAAGTAGGGATTCATTCATATCTTCTGTTCTTCAAAAGTCTTTAACCACGCAAGCCTAAAGGTATATAGAATTCTAGTCTTTCCACACCTAGTATGGTAACAGGACTTCAGTAAACATGCACACCCTTTGCCTTTCATAACAGCAATGTTAGATACTGATTTGCAGTCTAGTACTAATGTTGTGTTGAATAAATTGTTCATTGTTTTGCAGCTCTGAAGAACATCTATTTTATGGGTGAGGGGTGAGAGGACAGAAGTTACAAAATTTGAGAGAAAACTTATCTGAAAGTGTCTCAAATCTTGTACTAGCACTATTCACATTCACCTCATGAACTATTTGTCATGTTCATAGAGACACTAAATAATGAATAATGAACTATTTTATTGGGTTAATAAATCCTTGGATTCATTTTCATTTTGAGAACATTAGAACCAATGAATTTTCCAGAAAGTATTCTTAACAGAATGATTTGACAATGTTGATTTTTCCTTTACTTTATGGAAAAAATGCAACATATAAATCTTAAACCAATCAGTGAAAACGATAATATACCTTTCTTCACAGAATACGGTGTACTTCAAATCACTTTAAGCATTTTTCTAAGGACTAGCAATTGCTTTCAGTGGTTTCCCTAAGAAAACACAAAGTGGCATAACCTGAGTAATAGTTATTGTTCTTTCAAAGTGTTTAGCTATGAAAAGCTCTGTGCAGTATAAATGGAAAACAGTTGGTGGTTTTTCAACAGAACAGTAAACAAGAACCCTCACTTTATGAAGTTTCTGAAGTGAAGCCAGTTTCTGGCCTAATAATTTCAATTATAACCTGTCCTAACATTTTTTCCCCCCTTTTGGTAGGCTTTTTGCATGTTCTTTCAAAAAGCATCATCTGCTCTTTTTCTCCCATCTCACAGCTGTGCTCTGAATTTTCACTGTGCATCATTTCTTTCTCTAATGATAATACTGCTAATAAGTCACAGAATTAAAGTTGTGGGTTCATAACACTTTTGAGAAAAAATCTGGGATAAAAAAATATTTATATCTGATCCCCACATTTTTTCTTTATTGTAGATACGCACTTTATAAGTGCCACCAGCATCCAGATCTGCACAATTCGATGCACCCAACCTCCCCCTTTTTTAAAATGATTTATGTAGAGGTGTTTCTACATAGGTTCAGTTGTAGTGGTACCACAGAAAAGGAAGGTTGAGAGGATGTAGTGCTATTTGATAAATAAAATACATGCTTGAGCAAGTGCAGTAAAGGAAAGGATTAGCAATTCAGGAGATGGTATTTCAGGTTTTAAGAAGGATAAAGAACAATATAAGAAGAAAATATTTTATCTCCTTGAAAAAGTTGTCAATCTGGAGAATCACCACAGAAGATCAAACATGAAAATAATTGGCCTTCCAGAGTATGCCGAAGGGTCTGACTTTATAAAATGCATTCAACTCTTTTCTTAAAGATTTAGCTGCAGGACACAATTCATATTTTCCAAGTTACAGAAAAAGTTCACAGACCCTGGAAATAGTAAGAAAGCAAGATCAATTCATGTGAAATGCTTTAGTTATTGAGATAGGAAATATGTATTAAAAATAGCCTGTGAGTGTAGAAAAATTCTATGAGGGAAAAAATAGGGAGACAAGCCTAAAAGTTACCTGTTGAAATGTCTACAGGGTAAAGAAATCTTTAGGTCCATAAAAGTTGAGTGCGCTGACATTCCTGGCAATACCTGCCTACAATGAGAATGGATTATGAAGGTCTGAGGCTTTTTTCAGTTACTAGAAATTCAAATGAACTGAAGGCTACCCAAAGAATTGTTATTTATGGCCAGATGATCCCCTTTTTAAATTATATGGAAAGATTCTGCAAATATGAAAATGATAGTATCCCCTTGGTGAGTCCATGCTGCTCCTATTTTAGTGTGTTGCCCCAACAGGAAGATTACTGGATCCCTGGAGACAATAGGACTCTCACAGATATCGCTGACTTTTAGGATTTTCATCAGATTTTCATTAGATTTTCATTAGGTAAGTGTAAATATACATCATGTTGCACTTTGCTATCCTGAGGATGAGGAAAGTAGTAGTTTCACTTGTATGCCTAAAAGAACGTGGAACCAGCTCTGCACAGTTCTTTCATTTTTGAGTGGGTAGGTTATTTGCTGATCTAGTTTCAAGTTTTATATTGAAATGTTTTAATTGTTTGGGCTCTTGAGGTTTTTAGACCTTTCTTAAATCAGGCTAGAAAGCTGTATAAGTACATCTGGTACATACAACAGAGACTAAACTTCAAAAAATGTGGATCTCCCACTTGAACCCTCAGGCAAAGTGATTAGTCTTTCAAACTGCTGAAAATCCAACAGCTCCAAATAGAAGAATGGATGATCAAAGTTTAGGGGCTCTCGAAGAAATCTGATTGTTTCATTCATCTGCTTAAGTGAGCGCTTGACTAAAGGCTGATTTCTATGTGAATATAACCTAGAAAGTTTTTAGTCTGATGAGTCTGTGGGAAACTTTCACCCTTAAATCTATGAATCTTGACATCTTTACTCCGTCAAAATTCATGTTAACATCAACTATGATTTTACTTCACAAAGTAAAATGAGCAGACTGAGGTTCAAAGAAATCTTTCTGAAATGTACCTGCAAAAGTGCTCTGCTATTTTGGAACAGATATGCAAATCAGTCCTATTTAGTTTGCTGGTTTTTTTTTCACATGTTCTAAGTGCGAAGTAGCTTTTGATATCACAGGATTACATTAAACAAATTTAACTGTTTGATGGAAAAATAGTTAGAAACAGAGAACTCATTGAAAAAGGAACCACTGATAACAGAAACTAGCTTAGAGCCACACAGAAAAAACGAGCAGAAGGGAACAGCAATTAAAATAATATCAAGGAGTAGGTTCTTATATATGTTTGTCTCCAGCTCATTGTTTTCAGTCTTGCAAGAATGGAAGAAATGAAAGACAAGTACTAGTGTTTGCAAAACCTTCTGGTTCTGATCGAAGATGTATTCTGAACATTCATGAGTTAATGGAGATGCTCTGGAATTAAATTGCTAATTAAATGCTAGAAAACTGACCAAAATGTTCTGCTATAAGGGCTATTAATGAACTGGTATTAAATATACATATGTAGTTTGTTCTGAGGAAAAAAATATGATCTAAATAGTACTAAATTACTTTATCAAATTGTAGTTGCTCTTGAAAAAAAACATGCTAACATTTATTTATGTTACAGTATATTTTTAAGATTGTTTCAATAAAATAGAAATGTTTTGTTTTGATAGAAATGTAGAAACTAATGAAAATGTCTTCTCAAGTTGAAAGAGGAGTGGCTTGAAAACAGTGGGAAAAGAAAATAATTTTGTTGAAAATTGTCATAATTCATGGAATTATTATTACTTGTTGACACTTTACAATACACCCTTTTTAATATAATAATTTCCATGCATTATGGTTTTATATAGATCTGAATAATTAAAATCTGTTGCACTGTTAGACACTACAGATCTTTAATTTGTCCCTATAGAAGCACCTTTGAAATGTCATATTCTGTCTTACTTTGTCAAAGGTTAGAAGAAATAAGAATCCACTATACTTTTGATACGTAGTACCTACAATATTGAATATATTAAAAAGGTAATAGCCCAACTACACTTAGAAAAATAATGAGATAATTGGAAAGAAAACTTGTGCTGCTTGAATGTGGTGAGCTCATAGCAACAACTCAGGCATTTTGGAATAGTAAAGGTAGTTACTGGCACTTGAATAAAAGATTTATTCTCACTAAAGTTTAAATATATAGTTAGAACAAAAATGACACTTTCTGCCTTGCAATCGTTGTATGGTTGTAAGGATGTCAGAATAAAAGTGTATTATCAAAACAATTTGTAGTGATTTGGGAAGGAATTTAAATATGATAGCAGTTTGTTGGTTAAAAAATAAAAATGTACGTATACTGCTAATTGAAAAAGTTTTTGTGTTCCAGAAGTTGTCTGTGATTCTCTAAGGTGGCATCTATCTCTGGCTGCACAGGAACAGAATTACGTTTTTGTATGCTGGTGGTGGTGGAAGTACGTAACCTAGAATTTTTTGGTTTGTGATGGCTTTTGTTTTTTTTTTTTTTTTTTAGAACAGGCACTACAATATGGTGTTGTAAAAAATAGTATCTGTTTCTGTAACTTTATCTTATTTCTGTAGATATCAGTAGTCATTTAATTGGCTGACTATTACCCTTCTAGGAAAGAAAACTAGTATTTCTTCCTGTGTGCCAAGAGTCACGAGAGCTTTGCATGTGGAAAGGTTGCAAATCTTTGAGTTAATGAGAACTAACCTCTATTCTGATGTATAGCAGGTAGAGCTGTGAGTCAATTTAATTTAGCAAATAGAACAGTCAGAAATCTCAAATTAGTATGAAATTTTACATGAACATAATGTCCTTACTAGCATTTGGACCATCTCATGTACAGATGCTAATCCTAAAATATCTTTCACAGTGTTTGCCTCATTTTTGAGTTCTAGTAAACAGTAAATTCAATGAATTCATTGTATTAATACAGTGGAGCTTTTTAGATTCACTATATCCGATTACCAAAGAGAATGCATTTGGCAAAATATTCTGTTAAAACAAACAAACAAACAAACAAACAAAAATCTCTACCACATTATGTTATTTCATGTCATGCCACCATCTGTATTATTACAGCATTCCATGCAAAGAAACCATTTT
This sequence comes from Cygnus olor, assembly GCF_009769625.2. Classification (NCBI taxonomy): domain Eukaryota; kingdom Metazoa; phylum Chordata; class Aves; order Anseriformes; family Anatidae; genus Cygnus; species Cygnus olor. The sequence goes on along the minus strand of NC_049181.1, from coordinate 12,271,906 downwards.
CAAATCACATTAGTAACTATGCTTATCCATGTCTCTGCACTGAGAAAGCCAAAAAATAGAGAAAAGCTATGTCTCTGATGAAACTGACTTATGTCTAATTAACTGTGGATAACAAATGAGTTTCTAATATTGACAGTTCTACACAAACTTGAGGACAATTGGCAAGAGTGTTCAGACCATCCAAGCAGTAAAAAAGGAACAAGATGGTCACTTAGCAAGCTAGTAGTCAAACTGTAAGGCTGTGTAAAAATTGACATTTTGAAATATATCCAAGAAAAAAAAGAAAAAAAAAAAAAAAAAGGAAGAGAAGCGATCTTTGGTAACAAATATATCATCTTTGGAAAAGATGCTCCTTGGAAAGCATATGTTTGCATTGCCTTTTAGCTGAAAGCTTTTAATAGTTTTACTTCTAGGGATTGAATTTTAGGTGGTAGGATTACAGTATTTCCATATTGCATTGTAATTCGTATGTAATTCATATACATACTTTTTTTTTCTTGTAGAGACCCACATACTGTTCCAAATACGAATGCTTCGTCATTTATGAGGCAATATTTTTTGATGCATTTTATTAGTTCTGGTATTATTCAAGCATCTAGTCTGCCAGCGTATAAATTTCTGCGGGGACATTTTTCTTTATCACAGAAATTAGTCAAGGAATAGTAAAGCCTCAAGGGGAGAAAGACCTTGGAACAGTGCATTGGGACCACTGCCAAGTAAAGAATTTGGAAGAAAGGAGGGAAAGACAGGCAGTCACTTTATAGCACATGGCACAGGCCCTGGAGAGAGAAGGCGAAAGCAATACCATTTAATTACAAAGTGTATCTAGGAGATCAAAACTATGGGACAACTTTTTTGTCTTTTATTATCAAAAACATGCTTGCAATCATAAACAATGGAAAAGAGCTGAAAAAAGGTCACTGTAGTTCATTTGGCGTACCAAAGTCTGGTCATTCTAGTCTTTTTAGCACCTTTATTGAATCACAGAATCATAGAATATCCCGAGTTGGAAGGGACCCATAAGGATCAGCAAGTCCAACTCCTGGCACCACACAGGTCTGCCCAAAAGTTTAGACCATGTGACTAAGTGCACAGTCCAATCGCTTCTTAAATTCAGACAGGCTTGGTGCAGTGACTATTTCACTGGGGAGCCTGTTCCAGTGTGCAACCACCCTCTCGGTGAAGAACCTCTTCCTGAAGTCCAGCCTAAACTTCCCCTGCCTCAGCTTCACACTGTTCCTGTGGGTCCTATCACTGGTGATAACGGAGAATAGGTCACCTGCCTCTCCACTCCCCTTCGCGAGGAAGTTGTGGACTGCGATGAGGTCCCCCCTCAGCCTCCTCTTCTCCAGGCTGAACAGGCCCAGTGACCTCAGCTGCTCCTCATATGTCTTCCCCTCTAGGCCCTTCACCATCTTCGTCGCCCTCCTGTAAAAATTTATGTAGTTGACTATAAGCATTAATGCATTTGTGGGGAACTCCTGAATGTGAGAGATGAAACTGAGGCTCAATAAAATCTGTTTCTGATACTTTGGTCATGAAATTAAACCTGATTTCCTGAAGTAGATGTGTCAGGCCATACACACTGGTGGGGCTTGAGAAATGAACTCTTACACTTTCTCATACAAACTCCGTACAAAGGATTTTAAGTGATGTGGGTTCAATCATAAAAGCAAAGATGACTTTGGAGAACATTAGAAAAGGGCAATTTTCACCCTGTACAACATTTTTGAGTTAGCTCTAAAAGCATCTTCTATCCCATCTGTCCACACTCTGCAGGATGAGGTAAATTATGGGGTTTGCAGCTGGAATTTTTAGGTAGTATTTGCCACTAAGTGCTGGGATCACAAGTCGATGGCTATGATTCCTCTGTGTGTTCATAGAGCAAATCAATCCTTAAGTTAGAGCTCTAATAGGAAGGGCTATGAGATCAGTTAGTGGCTAGCAAGATGGAATTTCTGTGGTAGAGGGAAGCATTAGGGATAGTATTCCTCTTGGTTCTTCCTGAGAAGCCGGAGCACGTGCACTGTTAGCTGAGATGGAGTGAGAGGCACAGGATCTAGGCCAGAGAGAGAAAGCAGAACACTGACTTTGCAAAATAAACCATACGAGGGTTGGAATAAGGAGCCACAGTTCAGGAGGTGACTGATGTGTTCTTGCTGTGGATCTGACAGGACTGGCTGTTCTGTCCTCTTGCTGTTTTGGTCTCTTGAAAATTTAACAACTATGAATAGAAATAGATGAAAGACTATAGCAAGCAGTTTCCTAGTTTTTAACAGGAAGATTTTTACTTCTCTGCAGCTGAGGAAATATTGCCGATTCCCTTCAGATATAAATTTATTTAAGTTATACTTGTTGACCAAAAGGGAGCTTTTATTTTTAGGTAGGCTCCCAGACAGTGTTTATCCTATATATGGACGTCAAAATGAAAATAAATTTTGTGAAAAGCTAGGGCTGTGGGAATCAGCATCTGGTTTTATTTCATCACCTAGTGATAAATGATCAAACAAACATGGAGCAGGGAGATCTAGAGGAGCTCACAGAGGAATAAAAAGGCTGTGAAAACAAGAGATTCCGGAGTTTCAGTGTAATATCATGTTCTTTTGCCTTCTGTTCTTTACAGCAACTAGTACAGTGGCCGAGGCTTTTTAAATATTTTCATAGAACAAACAGTAATAGTGAACTAAGATTAGGGGTAACACCTCTCCAGTGTCTGTCAAGAAATGCTCTAAAAGAAGGGGCAGCTTCTGTGGAGCCACACAGCATTTATTAGGCGGGACTTAAGAGTATAAAAATCCTCTAATAATTTGATGGACATATTAGTGCATTTCTCCTGTAGCTGGTTTTGCTATATATTTTCCAGCTTTGCAGTGTAAAAGACATTAAATGGTGTATGAGAATCGAGGAGGTTTTTCATGATGTGTTCTTGGATGGTAATATCACTAGCGTAGATAATAGGTTTCTATGCTACATGCAGAGTATTTGGATCCTGAGAAAACTATTTCACTTCCTATATGTGCTTTAAAGGTTGAGGGGAGAAAATTATCTTCATCTTTACTCTTTTGTACTTTATTTTTCAGGGTTTCTTTTTCAAAATACCCTGATTTTTTTTAAGAATTTCTCTCCCTACAAAGGACATTACTTTTTTCCAATGTGACACGAATGTAATAAAAAATAACATGTCCTTTGAGAGACTTCTTAACACTTTTCTACCTCTGATAACACATGGCAGGATTCTTTTGGAGGCTGGAGGCAGGAGTGTTTATTTTTGTCTGTGTCTGTTTGCATATGAAGGCTTTATTGACAGACTTTCTAGAAAAAAATCAAGTATTTTTATTTAGCAGCTTGCTTTTGGAGTCTGTACAGCAATGCAGTGTAATTGTAATGAAGGAGGGGATTGCTAAACAGAATCAATCTTTGGGCCACAAATACAAAAGTAATGATCTAAAAATCCACTGTATCAGTGGCAGAGTGTGAGTTGAAATGAGTTAGAAAGTGAACATGTTTGTGCTGTGAGGTACCAACTTTTCAGTCAACTGAACTGGTAGAGACCCAGATTGTGATTATGTCATTACTTAAACCTGACATAAAACTCAGTCCTGTCTTTCCAATTGTCATGTCTGTGTTATCTTCCTGACTCCACTGTGCTGACACTAGCACTTGTGTGGTCACTTGGTGAGATCCATCCGTCCTCCCAACGGATTTGAATAAGATACTTGTTTAGATGTCTGGGTAGATGCATGTCTCCAGCAGCATCCTGGGCTAATGCCAGATGAAAGTGGACATGTAACCATGACCTCTTTTTCTTAGGGCCAAGAATCTGTAAGTCAATTACAAAATTAAATACTTCAAAGCTCATTTTACTGTGTTAATTTTCAAACAGAGTAAAAATATTCAGCCAAGTGGAATTTCCTATTTTAATCAGCTTTCCATGCAGCTATATTACTGAATGCATGCATCTCTGTAGTAACTAAATTGAAACACCAAAAAACATCTGTATTGGCTATGGTAAGGCTGTGAGAACTGCTGTTCATTGTTTAAATACTATTTTTGCAGATTTTTTCAAATCCTTCTTAGCTTCGTTAGATGGGGGAAATCCAATTTTTTTTTTGCTTGCTCAGCTGTTGAACTCCAGTTCTTCGTTTGTCCTGCAAAGTTACTTAAATTATTCATGGCTTCATACATCTAAAAATCAGAAAGGACCATTGCAATCCTGTAGTCTGACTTTCTGCATAACATAGACCAAAGATTTCCACCAGTAATTCCAATATTGTCCCTAAGCCCCTAAAACTAATGCAGTGTAGGAAGCTGTTAATTCCATTTTCAGATTTAGGTGGCACTTGTATTTTCAGTATTTGAAGGGCATGCCTAAAGTGTTGGATAAATGATAAATGATCTCCTGACTTAACTTTTTAAAATGCTTGGACTACACATCTGGAACCTTTTTAGTTCTGTTTTTATTTCTTTATCTATTTATTTATTTATTTTTCATTCTTATTGTCATACACTTTAAATGATACAGTCAGATACACATGTATTGAGGTTACTTTTTTCCATCATATTTGAAGATTGGTGGCTACATTATTCATTTTTGTGTCTGGTCCTACTTGATTTGTCTCTCAAAAACATGCATTTGTTAAAATATGTCCTAGGACTAAGCCTGGAAAAATTATATTAATGTTCGGCATTGCCTCTGATTTTGAGTGTCTGATTAAGAAACAAAAACTAACTGAAAGGAAGAAGTCAGAGTCTCAGCTATTGCCTCAGAAGTCAATAACCTTACTTTCTTCAGTAGTTAGAAAGAAACATGAATATTTGGCTAATCTGTTTGTACTTATGTGTCTTGGTTTGTAAGGGCTATACTAAACTACCATTACTTTTATCAGTGATTTAAATCATAAATAGTTTTCTGCCATTTGGGGGGGGGGGGGGAGAATAACAACAAAAAAAGTTTTTTTTTATATGAAACTGAAATGTGTTCTATTAGGCTTCTTTGGCCTATTTTATGAAAATGAATAATTTATGCAACTAAAGCTAATTGGTGTGTTTGTGCTAGAATTAGGGAAGGGATGTGGTGGGAGAAGAGAAAACACAATTGTAATGGTTTAGATGACTTCACAATTAGGAAGACATTCAGTGGTACTAAAAGTGGCATCGATATTCGACATATTGTCAGCAAACCTGACTACAATTTAATGGAAACAAAAATTCAGAAGAAAGACCTCAACATCATTCAGCTACCAACTGCTGAATTCACAAAAAAATCTATCGTTATTCTGAAAGTGCTGCCTGTCACAAGGGTATCAAAAGAAACAGCTAAGAAATATGAACTGTATTAAGCTGAAAAGGAACCGTGGAGACAAATCACATTGCAAAGATAAGATAAATCCACGTCTTAAATATTTTAGAGAATAAAGATAACCACAATTTTGATCAAGCTGAAGTCATGCAGAAGAATATGGTACAACTGTTTTCTGTTGGTTTTTTTTTGCTTTTTTTTGCCCCCCCCCCCCCCTTTTTTTTTTTTTTTTGTTTCTAGGTATAGCTTCTTTTGTAAGGATATGTAGTGGAAATGTTCTCCTGATTATTTATATTTCAGTCTCACATTCTTGGTCCTTTTTTTTTTTTTTCTTACCTCTTTAACTTTTTTTTTTAATTTTCAAAATTATTTTTTCATTTTAAGTTCCTGAGCATTTAATGAGCCCTGTCTTTTTGTTGCAAAGGGCTTCAGTAATGCAGAAAACAAGTATTTCTGCCAGTGATTAATCAGGTCTTGTGGAGAATGGCAAATAGTTAAAATTGTGAGAAGTATTAAAGGTAATCCCAACATGTCCATTAATCTGAATTAATGTCTAAAAGGGAATTTAAATCTCATCTACTTGAAGGGTAGTAGAGTTAGTGGAATTCTCGAAAAATTGTTTATGAGGTTGGAATTGTTCAGTATTTTCTTTGTAAAACTGTAGCACAAAGTATGAAGTATTAAAGCTGCAGTGACCACGGATTTTGAAATTATGTGTAGAGGAAGATCCATTACTTTATAGAAAGTCCTGGATAACTTCAAAGAATGGAGTGATGAATTAGGCTGAAGCACAGTAGTACATGTGCAGTGTTGTAGAAATGGGAAAGTAGTGATAATTTCATCTAGAGGAGTGGGTTTATCACTTGCAAATGATTCGATACATCAAGAAGATAATTTTGATGACAGATTTGTCAGTGGTACAGGTGTTGGAACATTATATATGGTTTTAGAATACACTGAAGAAGGTATTTCCAGGGGAAATAGGAAAGTATCAGTATTGTTGCTCAAGAGCCTGCTAAGGCCTTATTATTTAAGTTATACAGCTTCAAAAAGAATTAGTACTAGCATGGATCCAGAGAGGAGCTGGGCTGATAGACAGAACAGAAATAAAGGAGGATGCTGAAAGAGGAGAATTCTAGTAGAATTTCCATCCTTGTGAGGTGTGATAGAGGGGTTGTATGTGTTTGGGATTATCCAGATGCCCAGAAATTCCATGAAGAAGTGGGATCAACTGTCTAGGTAAACTCTGGAGTTTATGGACAAGAAGTGCAGTATGTTCTGATCTATCTGTGTGAAATGACAGATTGATGCGTTTATGCCATTTGGGATATTTACATACTGTATGTGAAATTCTGGACAGAAATGTGGCAATCCTGCTTTTGTTCCAAAGCAACCTTAACTGAACTTAACAATGGGGTTTCTTTCTTTCTTCTGCTTTTATCAATGTACCTAGAAACTGTGTACAAGAACAAATTACAGCTTGAAATTACCACCAAGATGAAAAAAATATATAAAAAGGAAACTAGATATAAACGAAAAAGGTTGCCTTTTCAAGTGAACCTTTGAATTCCACCCCAGGGTCATCTTTCTTTATCATCAAAGAAGAAAAAATATCCATTTTCTTCTTTCATTTTCTTTAACGGTAGAATATCAAACTGTAGACTTGCTGGGAAAAAATAAATAAATAAATAAATAAATATCAGAGCACCTAATTTTAACAAGCATTAAATCTTACTTTTTTGGTAGAAGCTAGGGCATTTTGGTGTTTCATTAGTAAATAGTCTTTTTATTATAAATTCTCGTGCAGTCACTATTTACTCTAGTAACAATAATTACATTATTTGTTACAAATGCCAAGTGTTCACTGTATACCCCATACTTCCAATAATCTGCCTCTCAGAAATTACCAGGACTTCAAGATGAATTCATTGGTAAGTCATGGCACATTACAAGAGAAGACAATGGGGTGTATTGGTGTATGAGAAGTATGTAAGAGAAAATGGGGAAAAAGGACTCGGGCAAATTTGTCTTTGTAAACTGAATGTAGAAGTATTTTATATGCTGCTAGATTACATATAACTTGTGAACCATTCAAGACAAAATATTGTAGTTAATCTCAATAAAATACAGTATGAATTTTCATTCATCACAATATGCTGTAAATAGACATAAATATATTCCCAGATATTTTTTCAAATAATATTCAGTACAGAAAGTACTGTTGATGTAAAATTAAACTTATGAATAGTTAAGCTTAGGGTGAAGTCTTATTTATCCTGCTCGTTCAGGTTGTTTCTGTGGCTCTCTGAATCTTGTTCATTCAAATAAATATGATGAGAAGTATGGCTAGGACTGAGAGAGAAGTAAATTCTCACTGCTTTGCAAACTTAAGATTTCCAAGAAGAATTTTATATCTAAAGATCTGACAAAAATAATTCAGAATTTTCACAAGTTCCTACTGAAGTAATATTGCATGAATCAAAGTGTTTGGTTATATTGGGAAGTTTTGTTTTGATAGTAAGTAATGTTTTAAACTGAATATTGGAAAATTAGGGGAAAATGGAAATGTCTTATTTCCAGCATTTTCCAATATTCTAGATCTCAAAGTTACTTTAAACACAAATTTAAGCACCAACCTTACAGTATGGCTTTGAGGTAACCCTGAGTCAGTATTTTTAAAAGAATTTTTTCTAAAATGTATTGCCCCATCCTAGTATTGAAGACCCAACGATAAACTATAAACTATCCAGTAAGATATGGGAAAATATTTTTACAGCAGTATTTTAAAATGAATATTATTCACTACTTTATCAAAAATTTTGCTGTTATATTTGCACCTCAAATTTGACAGTCCCTGAAAAGCACATACCAAAATATTTTTTCTTCATTTTCATAAGGTATTTGATTGATACATTTTCCAGTACTTATACATTAGTAGTCTAATGTAAATTTAAAATCTCTGTTGTTGAAAGCAAATGTTAGTCACACTTTAAATGTTTATTCATTATGCCATCACTTCATAAATTATAATGGATAAAAACATTTACTATTAGAAGCTATGCACATTGCAAACACCAGTAATATTATGAACATTTAGCAAACATATGAATAGAAAGTTTTGTAGCTATAATTGTTAGCTGGGATTTTATCAGGCTGTTTGCCAGCTGAACTCTCTAACAGTTCATACCAAGGAATGGCTAATTTTCTGGGTGCTCCAAACTTATATTGATAATTTATTAGCTTTGTTGTAAAACTATTTACAAATGTATCCTCAGTATCAAATGAGATCTAATTATTTAAGAATTCAGGAAGAAAACCAAGGAATAACAACATATCCCTCTGTCTCCCTTTAAAAATTGGGCAGTGAGAACTTTATTAATCTTCTTACATAGCTCTGCAAACCTCTCCCACTGCACATCTCAGAGCAGTGGCTTTCTTGCTGATAGGTCTGTTGCCCGTCTCTTCGACATGTGACAGCTTCAGTTTCTTCCCCATGCTGAGCTTCTTTGATACCTTCCCAGTGGTTTTGTCAGACCAAAATACATCCTGTTTCTGTCTCCTGATTCACATGGAAGTTAGCTCTGGGTGTAGTACTCACTGGTAAATTCTGCCAACTTGTTTATATTAACCTTATGATAATCACGTTATGATAAATCACCTTATGATTTTTGCTGCTGAGAACAATAGTACTCTGTTTGGACATCTCCAGTGTGATCAAAGGGGGACAATTTTCTACTGTTTAGCTTAAACTGGTATTTTGAAGCTCATTGCCCCCTAGAAAGGGATATATCAAGGTTCAGTCTGAGCAAATTGCGTACTCACTTATGCATAGTGTAACGTGTGACCCCCAGTCTCTTAATGCTGTTTTGCTGTTTGCAGTAATTTTTCAGTGTTTCAATGTCAGTTTGAGTGATTTATTTTGTTGAAGCATTTCTGAAATTCATCTTGTTCAATGTGCAGATTTGCAGCTACTTACTCACAGTGTTTTTTCACAGGTGAAAATTCTCATAACTTTTAAGATGCTTTCTTAAAGAAGCTTAGTTAAGAAGAAAATGTCCTCTATTTTAACTAACATTGTGCAAAACACTTTACTGGAAATGCTTTCATAAAACATAGAAAACAAGATACATCTTCAGAATGGTAGTGTTTATATATTCCTTCTACATAATAATCTGTTATTTATATGCATTGTGATGGAAATTTTAATATGTAAATGTTGAATTTAGCAGTGAATATTAAATAGTTTTGAATATTATATTTATGCCCGTTTCACACAATTCCTATGAGAGATTTACTTGTTAAAGTACAGAAATGTTTTCATGAGTATAATTTTGCATAATATGATGATTAATAGTAGATTTTATATTTTAATGTGACAAAAATTCTTTGGAGTTTAAGTTATTGTCAGAATTTATAGCAACTAAACTGATTGTTTGTTTCAATAGCGGCTTGAGATAATGCAATAAACCCATTGACACAGTAGATTTAGGACAAAATACACTGATGAGCTTTTAATGAAAAACAATGAGCACTTATGTTAGCACTGTCATGGCTAGTTTGTTTTGTTTTGTTTTGTTTTGTTTAATCTGAGGTGCATCTGCAAGTATTTTACTGTGTAATAAAGTCAAACTTACAGAGCATCTCTACTTCATTCTTTCTTCTGGGTAAAATGTACCACTACCTGAAGTTACTGAAATCTTGTTTGCTTTGATTCTACACTAAGCCTCGTAAGAAAACCATTGAATGTACTGAACATATAGTTCAAGATTGTGGATTATGTTGGATAAGTAAGTTCAGTATTGACAGTATCAGTATTCAGTATCTGGGATCCCATTATTATAGTATGGCTGTTTTCATTATAGAGTGGTTTGCGATAGAAGTTTAATCTAAAACTATTTTTCTGGATAAATTTGGCCCCTTGGGACTTGGTTATATCTGACAAGCTGTGGTTGATTTTGTCTGACTGAACATGTAAAGATAAGTAACTGAATTTTGCAGTGTCAGTAACAATGACTCAGCATATATGAAATGGAATTCATGTGCTATGAGTACAAAAGAAATTAATGAGACTGAAATTGCTTTATAGGAAACAACCAAATTCAGATGATTTAGAATAAGAGTATTACTTAGACCCCCATCTTCAACACTTAAGAGGTTAAAGGTTCAGCTAGACAACGTGTTAGACAATCTAAGTCCTGCTTTTACGATGAGAGGTTGGATCGCATGATCTGAGGTCTCTTCCAATCTGTGCTTTTCTGCAATTCTATGGTTTCACAATTTTCAGTAAGGCTGTTGCTGCTAATGTACGTGTAGCCATACAGGTCTTCATTCACTGCCTCAGATACCTTGTTTCTGTGAGTAACCCCTACAGGAAATACTTCGGTAGAAAACTCATCAGTTAAAAAAATATACCTAAGTTCAGAATTGATAATGAGATAGACTCTTATTTCAGGCTCTTTGTAGGAAGTGATCCTATTTCTGCTGTAAAACCTCTGCAGCACTGTTCAGTCAACTTTAATGACTTCAATTATCTCTCATTTTATCTCAATACTAGTCACTGTAATTAAGGTTCATTCTGGTGGTCCTTTTTGTCATTTGACCCGTGCATATTAATTTATGAGTCAGAAGGGAACACCTCTTTTAAGAGTGTGTGAATAGGCTGGAAGCATATGTGTCAGTCTTCTAAACCAGAAATCCCCACACGTTAAATCCAAGTAGAGGTGAGTGTGGGTACCTTTTGATTTTTTTAGCAGCAATGAAAGACAAGAATATAGTTAATTGTAACTACTTTGAATCCTTCAGGATGTGTGTGACTAGCTTCAGGTCTGCCTGAGAACTTATCTAGGTATGTGTTTATTTAATCTTGTAAAAGATGAAACATCAAATTTGGAACATAATCTGAAAGTTTATGAATCACCGTACTATATGCAACATGGTCTCTGGAAAACTTGGTCAATGAAAACCCCTCTCTCTCTCTCTCTCTCTCTCTCCCTCTCTCTTTCTCTCTTCCTTCCTTTCTTTTTTCTCTCTCTTTCTTTTTTAAAATTATGTATGTGTTCCTTCGCTATTAAACACCATTTCCTTATGTTTTCCTTTTATCCTTACCTGTATATATATACACCTATATATATATATTGCAGATGTTATTCAAAGAACATACTCACTCGTGGTCCATGCTGCAATAACCAGAAAAGGAATAGTACTGTCTCTGAAGTGGTAGAAACAGCTATATAATGTCACAAGGAACTTTGAACCTCTAATCAGTGTTGCACACTATGAAATTTCTCTTTCATTTCACTCTGATTTCATTTACTCTGTCTTTAAGGGCTAAAAGTAAAATTTTGCTTGCTTGCTTTATTTTTAACTGTAATGCCCAAAAGTTAGCATGTTGATATCTTTCCTTAATATACTGTGTGAAACATTTTTATTTTAGACTTTTAAGAACTTTGTATCTTATTGATGGTAATTGCACTGCTCTTTCACAATTTTGCTGCACTGAAGACTCTATAGCTTACCCATTAGAAGCTCTTCATCCTGGTTTCTTTCGTCCCTGGTGGAATTGGGATGACACTATTCCTACATCGTTGACACATGATTTCTATTTATATCTTCTGTGGCCTTTATTCTTTCTACTTCTACTAGTGGACCTGCACCCCTCAGAGAGAAGTATAACCTATAATTTTAGATGAAGACTGTTTTTTTTGATTAAGGGAATAAGAGAGATTCATGTTCAAAAAGGATACCTTTCATCTAGTAAGGCTAATGACAGAAAACATAAGAAAGTTAGCTTTCAGCAAACTAAAGGGTGAGTGTTCACCCCCATTTCAATTCCTATTTGTATTTCTGTTTCCTTGACTTTGGGCATCTTGCCTAACCGTCCTTTGCTGCAGTGTCCGATGTGTGAAGAGGGAAACATACAGTGCTTCCAGCCCTGACTTTTCTGTCTGTGTATTCCCAGGCACATCTAAGCCTACTAGATGAGAACTGTAACCCAAGTAGATCAGAATTTGAGTTAGGATTTGGAAGAGCCACTGAACTGAGACACTATTCAAATATTTACAGAAACTGCTTTACATTATCTCTTCATGATAACAGTATCTCCAAACAGATCAAAACGAGATGTTTTTATATTTGCTACTGCCTTCTTCTACACAGCAGAATAACATCTTTTTCACTGCAGAGATTAACTATTCAATGAAAACTCGTAACTGTCTAAGTTAATTTCTTTTAAACTTGCCTTCCTCCTGCAAACAACAAATTCATATACATATTGTGGAGAGTATTGACACCAAGTGCTTTTGTTAGATGCACATCCATATTAAGTGGAAACTGACCATATTTAAATTTATGCACCAAGCAGAGGCTCAGTCATTTCATATTTGGATCCCCAAAATAAAGTTTTTGGGTGAAGAATATACTGAACATGAGTGGTGTTTTGATGACCATGCCTGGTCAGGGTAATGTCTGGTGTCTCTCTTATTGCTGCCGACTGTTCTTCTGTGGTCCAACCTTGCAGGTAATCTGTTCTCATTTTTTGACATACAACGGCAGTTTCTGATTTCTTCCTGTTCTGTGAGCAATTTCTCTTAAGCCTTGACAGTCTTAATATACTCAGCATTTTCCATTTTATCAGTTCAAGGGGTTAAACGATTTCTAGGACGCTAGTAAATGCTGCCTTTTTTTTTTTTTTTTTTTTTTTTTTTTTTTTTAAGCATTCTTCCAGGTACTTGTCTCTGCTTATCAAAGTTAAATTCATGGAAGCACTTCCTATTTCTCAGAGAAACTAAGTTACTTAAGTTTTGAGATAAATGATTCTAGGGATGAAATTCTACTTCCTTGATATAAATATGTTTTACCTGAAGTCTACACTTTTCATACTTAATAAACTGTTTTGCTTTACGTATCATCATAACGGTTATTAATAATAATAAAGTAATAAATAAAGTTATATTGTTTAGTAAAGCTAAAGGCAAAGTTCCAGAAGAAAAATAGTATTTCTTGAAAGAATGATTACAACAGCTGAACAAATATTTAACTGAATGCATTTTCTTGTATGTGTTCTTTATCCCATAGACTCAGCAGTTTGTAAAGGTAATATCTCCATTATTTCATAAGAGTCTACATTCTGTAACACCTATAATCCACTGCAGTTTTTTTCTGCCTTAGGGACCCATCGAGAGCTTAAATACCTTGAAATTTGATTTTTTTTTTTTCTTCTGAGCTTTTCAGCTACTGTGATAAAATTGTCGCCTTGAGTAGCAACCATGTTTTAGAACAACTTTTCAAATATCAAATCAAAAATATTCTTTGCCCCAAAGAATTGTCTCTCAAAAGTAAGAAATTACAGTTAGAATGTTTCTCTTTCCTGAGTTAGTTGGCGGTCTCTATACTGTACTCCAACATTTGTTGTAGGTCTGCCCTTTTGAACTGCACTATGTTATCTTTTATATCTATCCTATCCTATCTTTTCTGGTCTGTGCCATATAATGAGGCTAATTAAAATTGCCTTTTTTTTTTTTCATTGTAATTATCATTATGATTTGAAAATGTATGGCATTAAGAAGAAGTATGCAATTTTTTTCCCAAAGTAGAGAGAATATCCGGAGTAGAAGCTGATTTTTTTTTTCTATTTTCTGTGTACAGTTGCAAGAGCAGAGGTGTGTGGTTGAGCATCTTTCAGGAAATGATTTGCAACTCCATGGTTCTTCCCTGTCAGATCCCTGCTTAAGCCGCAAATGTAGATACAGAGATACATGTGGAGAACAATCTGTAGAAGTGTTGTCATTGAATGAAAATGTATCAGAGAGCTTCTCTAGTAAGTTAGCTCAGCTTATCAAACTGAGGATTCTTCCCTTTTTGGACAGAATTGCTGTACTGAAATGATATGGGTAATACCAAAATGCTGAGCAAGTTTGTGTTATTTAGTCTCTCTGTGTTATATTGCTTCCAAATGGAGTTTGTCCTTTGGACGTCTAACTAAGTGAAGCTACTGAATGGTGTTTGCAAACCAGTGAAGTCACAAAACCCTCTTTCTGAAAAGGGCTGGATTTACAGGAGCTACAATATGAATTCAGATACCAACGTTCAAATTCCGTGTGTTAAATGATTGAGGTTTTTATCCCCTGATGATTCTGTTCTTTTGGCTTCTGGGTTTTTGAGCAACTCAGATTATATTTCAAAGTTCCTTTTTAGTGAATTTGAAAGTCAGGCATTGCTTTAAGAAAAGGAAAGTGATAGGTGAGTGTCTTTCATTGGCTTTCGGTTCCTGGTGGCAGGTCTTTTTAAGAAAAATAACAAATAGCACAGTGACTGTTAAGAAGTTCTACATAGCATAGACTCATTTTGCACAGAGTCTAACATACCAATGAGTAAGTTGTCACTTCTGTGACTCAGAAGAGTGGCTTAGGATGACACCAGCACCTGGAAGCAGAGTGTTTGTGCTGGCTGTGCTAATTAGTACATCACTACTGTATTCATCCTGCAGTGAGTTAAAGGGCTTACTTGTTTGTATATGGCTCAAGCATCACTGCACAGTAGATGTACAAAGATATCTGCAGATCCCAAGTTAAAAGCACAAAGCAAATATCCATTATGAAAGTGGCACGCATGCGTACAGGATTTGGTTGCGACTTGGTACATGAAAAGTCAGTTTGGTACAATCTGTTCCTTCCCACTTCTGTTTTCACTCCCTCTGCGTCTGTGAAGTAATTTTCTGTTCTCTCTGGATTTACCTTTTGAAAACTGGAGTTTCTGAGTTATATCACTAAGCAACAAATTTTTTCTTGGTGCATTTTATTAAAGATTGCTAGTAATATTCCAAGCCTCATGCATCCTATTCGCTAGAAATGCCTGGGAAGAGTAGATGTGTTGCCGACCCTGTTGCTGACTGCATCTGGCTTGACTCAATCAGTGTGGAAATAAAATTACATTAATGAGATGGGCTTGCACAGACAGAAAAGCCTGTGGGTGAAGATGCAGGGTTTTAAATAGGTTAGTGTGTTCATTTGGTTTTGGTCTCTGATAACCTTTTTTCTGTAAAAACAACTCAGGTAGAGAATTGTCCATGTATCCTGCAAAAATCTGAAAATATTTTTGAAGCTATAGAAGGAATATTGAAGTATAAATCTATAGCTGAAAAATATGTAATGTTTGTAAATCATTTATGTGAGAACCCAGTGAACTTCTGCATGCTATTGCTAACTTTATTACCCACTCCGATGTGCACTCAGGTTCTGCATCCTATCCCTTTCTCCTTGCTATAAAAGTGGTCTTTTGGAAATATCAACACCTACTTTTTCCTCCAGATCAGTCAGGAAAAGGCTGAAATTGTTTCTTCTGCTAGAGACTGACTTAATCTTCACTCTCTCTGTTATCTTTAACTCTTTCCTGTTCCACTAAACCAATCTCTAATTCAATTTATTTATTTATTTTGGGGGTGGGGGTGGGAATTTGCTCTGCATTTCGCTCGCAGCTGTGGTTGCCACATAATGTTTCCTTTCATTTGTACATTTCAAGGTCATTCTCTCTTTGCTCATTTCTGAGTTCCGGTGAAAGCTTTGCAATGTGACCGACTGTTACTGGTCCATGTAAATGCCGACTCTGCCAAACAGAGGGTAAACTGACGCAGATTTTACAACTCAGCAGTCATCTCCCTTTTGAATGTGACATTCATGTTGAGAAGATGAATCTGTGTAAGCAGCAAAGGCAGGCTGTGAGGACCAGTACTGGGAGAAAATGAGATATCAGTATGACATTTGTGCAGAAACTAAATTCAGTTGGTGTTAGAATAATAAAGAGGAAGAATAAACAGGGGGAAACCACTATCATAGTCCTGCCTTTTTCTTTTCAGTCCTGCAATTAATTATGAGGCTGAATTGCGAGTTCTGGAGTGCGGCTTCCACACACTGCTCTGCTGACGTGGGGCATGTTACAGAACAGGAGAGGAGCACATTGAGAAAAAGATAGAGAGCTCAATAGGGAGAATTGTCTGCATTTTGCTTAACCTTCCTGCCGTGGTCCTGCCAGAAACACAACAGACCTAATCTGCACAGATTGAAGAGTCCATTTTGTACAACTCTAGACAGAGTCCTGTGGGAAGGTTAAAGAGTTACGAAAAGGCCTTTACTGTGGTAGGGTTGTTTTGTTGTCTGCTCTTCCTGCCACCCTTGGTATGGTAGGGAAAATTTCATTGTGAAATTACCTTTGATATGAGAGGGAATTTAGCACAATTGAATCGGTGGCAATAGGATTGGGTAATTTTTTTTTTTTTCTGTGTTGTATCTTGCTTGCATTACTAACAGTTACCAGGGAAACCAGCAGATTTCCAAACTCTTCTGCTAGAAATGTGGCTACGGTTATAAACAAGGTCGTTTAAAACTGCCTGCAGATTATGCAAGAGCTAGGGGGGACCCTGGTGTGGGTTCTCATCCCAGTCCCAGTGTCCTTCTGCATGCTCAATTGTAATTAGATATGAAATGTTTATCCTGGCTATTTTTTTTTTTTTTTGTTTTTGTTACAGTAAGAAAGGAAAGCAATTTTTCTGATTTACCTTGAGAGGAATTGTCATACACCAAGTATAAAGTTTGCCACTCTGGTTTGTCATGTACCACTTAGGCTTCTACTATAATCTGGGGTCTGTCTGTCTGCTCTGCTTTCTCTGGGAACACTGGATACCATTCAGGAGTTTTGCTTAGCTTTAAATATGATAGCAAAACAAATCATAGCTCTCTTTGTACTTAAGATGTAACCATTTTCCAAGAGGTTAAGCTAGGCTAACTATTTGTTTGCCTTTCATCTACAAGGACAGTGTTTCTTATATTTTACAAAGTGTCCCGTCCCCCACCCCCATAAGGCACGACTGTGCACATCTATCATAAGCCTTTCAAGAAAAAAATACCAAAATTTGTACATAAATCTTTTTAAGGAACAGATGCTTATGAACTTTCTCTCACATCGAATTTACACGACTGGCATTTATTACCTTACTGATTTCAGCTCAAGCCAGTAAGGGAAATTGATTTAGGATGAAAATAGGTAATAATAGCTTGATTAGAATCGTTTTCAGCTTCAAAGGACCCTCAAATGCTTCTGCATTAAATAATGATCATAAAATCAGTTTGTGTATCTGTGATTCCCATTTTGCCTTTTCTGAAGGTGATGTCCTTTGGATGGACACATTCTCCATGGAGTTTCATTGCTTTGAATCCCTCACCTTCCCTTATTTACTTGACTTTCTTAGTCATGTACCCAAATATGTTCAGTCTATTAAAGCAACCAAAGACAATTAAAAACTATGAATTTTTCTACCAGAAAATGCCACAGACTATACACAAATTTTTGGTCCTAAAACAAGCTGTTTCTACCTGTCCCCAGTCCCATGTATTTTACCTGTTATGACTTGCTCTTGGTTTTGTTTTTTGTCCTTTTAGTACTGCAAAGGACAAATCTGATGCTCAGAGAAGTAGCAGTCACAAGCATATCTGTGACTGTGCTCATGCAGTTCAGATGTGACTGAACTTTGTGCAGGCATATCTAGCTACCTCACTGCTAGTTCTCCCGGGTATTAACAGTGTGTCCTGGTGGTTGGGAAGCTGTGATGTCCACACTGAACTCCATGCCCTTCAGCCTCTGAGGCAGTTTGTTTAAAAGGAGATCTGGTCTCTCTAGAAAAAGATGGTGTTGACACAGTCCATGTGCAGCACTTGAACTTCTCAGCTTAGGGAGGTTAGAGTGACTCCATACGGGCGTCAATAGGTTTTATTATTTAGAATAAAATGATTGCATTTGAAATTTGTGCATTCATTAGGATTTTTGCCTGTTTCTTTTGATGCTGCTCATTACTATTGTACCTGTGTTTCCCACTCAGGAAGCATCTTCACAAGCCAAATAAGTTTTGTTACCTATTTATTAAAGAATGGTGAAACGTAGTTAGAGATAATTTTGATGTGACCAAGATGATAGGGAAGAGCTACATTTCTCTGGTTCCCAGGTGTTTGTATTTGACATTTGACCAGCACTGAAGCAGTAGAAAGCTCTTCTGGAGGAAAATACTAGCAAAGCAAAAACTTTTCAGAAAGATCTGAAAGAAAACTGCTATGTCACATAAAGTTCAAGTGGAGACTTGGTGGAGTGTGATACTCCTTTGTCTGGATTTTTGATACTTTAATTTTCAGCTATTTAATATTTAAAGAAATCTGCACTGAAGCTTTTGCCATCATATGCTTTGATTCCCAACTGCATGTTACTGTGAATGAAATGCCTTTTTTTTTTTTTTTTTTTTCCACACGCTTTTGGTTGTGGAGGTATATTACAGACTAAAAATTACTGATTGTGATTAGGTGATATTTAAATCTCAATATTGTTCTCATCAATCAGTTTTCTTTTCAGCATCAGATGTTCACATATGTAGTCATTTTCTTTTGTATTGTTATGCAGTGATTGTGTGATTATAAATGCCCCAAGAGTGAGGTGTTATGTTAGGGAAGCACAGTGTACTTTAAGGACTGACATCCTTTCCTCTCTACAGTTTGATTTTTGAATGTCTAACAGTTTTCTTTCTCAGTAGTTACGGCTATGTGAGAACTCCTCCAATGGCCTAACAGCTAAGATATGTGTTCATTTTAATTTATCACAAAATATAAATTACAGTTCTAAGCATAATCCTAATTATTAATGCACAACAAATATACTTTGGCCTAGTTTTGGACATCATCTTCTCAACAGAACTGTCAAAATAACAGATATTTGTCTAGCAAGCAGTTCTGAATGTCATTTTATTTGGTGAAGAGCCATGACAAAATGGTTCCACCTAACATATTTTTTATTCACTGTTTGAAAAACAAAAACTTAAAGGGAAAACTTAATTGAAAGGGAAGCATGTTTTCAAAGTAAAAAGACATTTTGGATTGAGAAATCAATGTGTTTCATTCTAATAGCATCTCAATTCAATTCAACTCTCAAAACACAGAGTGATTCTTCTTTTCTTTGCTCCTGTGGACAGGAGATTTTCTCTCTCCATTGATTAAATTGGGCATCTACCCTTCCCACTTACAGTACTGACAGTTTAGGCAATGCAAATACCTCTTTCTACTATGTTCTCACCTCCCTCCCCTGTCCTTGTAACTGTTAATTCATTTGCTTTTTAAAATATGTTATTTGGAGGAAGCAGATGAGAAAGGCAAGGTCTCAGAATGATTGCAAGGAAAAATGGGCCAGCACCAAGTCAGGCTCACCACTGACACGACATAGGAAAGTAAATGAGGAGATAATAATGACAGGATTTATTCCTGTCGTTCTTCAATGAAGAATGTGGGAAAATACAGCTACACAATTCTCAAATCCCCTTTTCAGAGTGACTTAAATCACCCACAAGGCAGTGTATTCCACAGAGCACAGAGAGAAAACTCGGGGTTTCTCTTTGAGATTACCAACTGAAGAAATGAAAAGGTGGTTTCATGTTGTTTTTTGAGAGGGCCAGCATGGTCATGTCAGCATCGTTTTGTGTGTATGAAAACAGTGTCTGCTTGTGGTTGCTTTCATATTTTTTTCATCTAATTGAAAAAGCTAAGAAAATTTTAATAAAAGAAAACACTAATAGAAAACCAGGGTTTACAAATCTCAGTATATTAAAAAAAATCTTTTTTTTTTTTTTTTAAAGTGTAGATGTTGCTAGCTTTAGATGGAATCCTTGGTCTAATTAGAAACCTGGGTCTAGAAAAAAGAATAGAAGGAGGAGGTGGAAATCAGTATGATTCTCAAGCTACCTTGTCACTTACAAGGATTGTCTGTAGTCAGTTTAAGTCTGGTTTATGTTAGAACAATAGCAATTTCAAACAAGCTTAAATAAAAGATGTTTCTTAAATACATATTAGATAATATAATATCAATACTATGTGACCTGCAGTCTGATTTATATTCTAATTTTAATACTTTGAAACCAATTGTAAATGTGTATATGCAGAAGATATTCATTAGTCCAAAACAAAGAAGGAAGAAAAAAACTAACCTACATAAATTGATAACCTGAACATGTAATTATCACATATAATTATTGCTATAGGCCATATTCTCCTTCATGTCAGTTTGATTTTGTCCTACACCTGACACCATATAAGTGTTAACTTTAGTTGGACTCCTAATGAGTTAAGAATCTTTCTGCTAGCAAAGATTTTCTTGAACTCTTATTTTTGAAATATATTGTGGCAAATATGTTCTGTCTTTATTTGACGTGTTGTGCACATTTATCCTGAATAAACTAATGACATGACAACAACACGATGAATATTTAGACCTCAGGATTGTGTATTTGCTAAACAAGTGGGGCAACAATTATCTCATCTAATTTTATATCTTTAGTAACTGGAAATGTCACAGTTTTAATCCAGAGATCCCCAAATGAAAGTACAACTGGAACCATATAACTTTTGTCTGCTTGTTTGTTTGTTTTAAATTATCCACATAGCCACACTGGAACAACCTGGCAATTTTGGCTGTGTCAAGAGTTCATTTCTTGTGCTGCTAACATACCAGAATGCACTCAGATGAATTCTTCCATCTGTCTTCATGAGTGCTAACTGTATTATTTGCTTGATTTATTTATTTTTTCACTTTTGTCTGGCGATGTTGTATATCTGCAGAAATGTAATTCAGAATTCCTTGCCCCGTTGGTGAGGCTGCCTGCTTGTGAAGGACTGACATGTCCTATTTATACCGTAGCTGTGATATGCAGTATTCAGTCGGGCACTACAAAACAAAGTAAAAAATATAAAACCAGAAATGACAATCCTCTAATTAGAAAATTATCATGTGTGACTTTAAATATAAAGCTGTGATCCCAACCATTTCATAGTCTTGCTTATACAAATTTAAGCACTTGGTCATCGAAAAGGACTTGTGTCCAGCTGTTCCCACCTGCACACATGGTGACTAATTAGCACATTGAGCCACCTGTGAACTGATGCATATTCCCCTCCATCAGGAATCGGTATTATCCACGTTTCTGTGCAGTTTTCATTATGAGTACCATATTGCGGTGCAATATGTTGCAAATACAATATGACATATCAGATAACTCAGGAGTTTTCTACCTACCAGTTTTATTTTTTATCAGGTCTGTAATTCTTAGGCATGAGAGAAAGGCAGGGGATTAGGGGCTTGAGGAATTTTACATGCTCATTTTAACCTGGGGACAGGCATAGTCATGTAATCATTTTCTTAGCCCCACATTTAATCAGCTGCTCAGATATATGTTAATATAGCAGTGTGCCCTGGCAGCCAGGAGGGCCAGCCGTACCCTGGAATGCATCAAGCACGGCATTGCTAGTTCGTCGAGGGAAGTGATTGTCCCCGCCCTACTCTGCGCTGGTGCGGCCTCACTTCAAGTACTGTGTGCAGTTCTGGGCACCACAGTACAAAAAGGACATTAAACTGTTGGAGAGTGTCCAGAGGAGGGCGACGAAGATGGTGAAGGGCCTAGAGGCGAAGACATATGAGGAGCAGCTGAAGTCACTGGGCCTGTTCAGCCTGGAGAAGAGGAGGCTGAGGGGGGACCTCATCGCAGTCCACAACTTCCTCGCGAAGGGGAGTGGAGAGGCAGGTGACCTATTCTCCGTTATCACCAGTGATAGGACCCACAGGAACAGTGTGAAGCTGAGGCAGGGGAAGTTTAGGCTGGACTTCAGGAAGAGGTTCTTCACCGAGAGGGTGGTTGCACACTGGAACAGGCTCCCCAGTGAAGTAGTCACTGCACCAAGCCTGTCTGAATTTAAGAAGAGATTGGACTGTGCACTTAGTCACATGGTCTAAACTTCTGGGCAGACCTGTGTGGTGCCAGGAGTTGGACTTGCTGATCCTTATGGGTCCCTTCCAACTCGGGATATTCTATGATTCTGTGATTAATCATGATCATACATCAGAAACTTTGTAATTGCCATGTTCTTCCTTGGACATGCCCCATTGGCCACTGTCACAGGCCTTTTGGCCTAGCACTGGAAAAACAGTTATTATTAACACCGAGATTACTTTAATTTCTTGTATATTTCAATTTCACATCTGATTCAATGCAGTCACCTGTCTTCTGACCTTTCATGACTACCAGATATGAAAGTCATGATTCTTTTCAAGGAGTGCAGTTCCTTGTATGGAAGGATTCCCAATTGGCTGCAACTTTCTGTTAAGTGCTGCTCAGCGTACACTGCCAGAGGAGTCTCTAGGAACTGGAGAGAGATATTTTACAGGGTCTCTTTTGCCTGGACCTTTTTAGAAACACCTCATTACAGGTTTACATCAGTAAAGACAGGAAATGAGCAGTAGAGTCTGATATATTATTGCTCCATGCTTATTATAATTTTTAACAATGGTATTTAGTTAGAGAGTTTCAAGTAAATATAGAGCATACACCTCTAGCATGCATTTCCTTGATAATGCAGTCCGTAGGAACTCATGCAGAAAAAGCCAAAACAGCAGAATAACCTGGACAATGTTCCTTCTTTGATTTATGTTTAATTTTCCCCTGAGCTTTAGAATAGTTTCAGTATCAGTGATGTTTCTCTTATTTCTTTGACTAGCTGGATTCAGATTAAAGAACTGTGTATTTCCAAGGAATCTACATAATAATCTACATAAATATGCTGAGAAATTCCTCTCAGGAATGGCTTCAGCCTCTCTCTGGCAATATACTAAAACAACATTGAAAATAAAACAGGAAAAGGAATTAGAGTTGCAAATGGCACAAACCCTATCCTCCTGTGGAGACCAGTACAGTTGTTTTTTTTCGTCCACACAACCAGCCCAAATATGTGACCAAGACCCCCACTAAAGTGCCTAAAATATGACTATGGAAGTGGAATGGAGTATGTTAAGGAAAGGAGCAGTTAAGGAGCTGCTAAGAAGGGGCTTCCTTTCTTTAAAGGGCTGGAAATAGTTTTGACGTTCTTTCCTCTTCAAAGTTAGTACCAGAACTCAGCATACTCACAGGTTTAAGAACAAAAAAAGCTGTGCGTGTGTTTTGGAAAAAGGAAATCAGGATGGTCTCGTCCATATGGAGATCCAAGCTAACAAATTCACATGCAACAATGGTGCATGAACTTTTCTGATCAGGACCAGATACATCTAGTCAAATTAAGTTGGTACCAAGCCTAAACTAAGAGGCTTTGATTCTTGTAAAGATTTAGCTTTGGAACCATGACAAAACTTTTTGAGAAAATCTATCTGGATTTCAGGGCAGATGCCAGTAGACAGCATTGCAATTACCAACTTGTGCGTTTCCAGTTTTGAGACTAAGACAAGTAGAACAAGGTCCTTCAGCATATCAGTATAAAACTTATCTGTCTTCCATGTGAAATTTATAGCACACATGAACATGTGCTCTGCTTGACGTCACAGACACATGGAACAAAGCTTTGCCAAACTCATGATTGAAAATAGCAACAAAAAAAAAGTTGTCCTCCTTTCCCCAATACTCTTTTTTCTCCCCAGAAAATCCTAAGATTGAAAAAATGAAAGGAATTCCAGTAGTAAAATGTATTATTCTTCGCTAGCTTTTTTTTTTTTTTTTACTGGAAAAGGAAGAGTTAATGTGGGCTAAAGTTCTTGGATAATCACAGGAAACTAGAAATGCCTTCTGCTGTGATATTTGACAGCAGTGGAAACTGCTCAAGGTTATTCATCCCTCTCACCATTGACCTACAACTACATTCAACTACATTCAATAAACATACAACTGAAAGATGACAGCAGCAGGGAATTTGTCAAACTCAGCCAGAGACCATGGATTAGAAGAAACAACCTGTGCAATGATTCTCTGAAAAAAATGTTCTGAAAAAATGGCATTCCCTTCACATAAAAAATCATCTCCCTAAGCATATTCAGACATGTGCTTTGGAAACAAAGCATTGTTTGGATTTTGCTGTTGTCATTTAACTGATGAGCAAAAAGTGCTGGAAGCTTGCTTTTAGGCTTTTTTAAATCTTTTTTTTTTTCTTTTTTTTTTTTTTTTGGACTTTTGCATATTCAGCAGCAGTTGTTTATATTCCAGCAAAGTACATCTGCCTGTGATGGGGACTTTCATAGCTGGCCAAGAGCATCTAATGTGTAGATATGTAGATCCTAGACTGATGAAGTCCAGTGATCCTTCTGGAGATGGAGGGTAGGAAAAGGAAAGAGAAAGGATGACAATTTTTGTCCTCTCACCTGAAATCTTGTAGTGTTCTGCTACAGTGCAGACCCTAACTTTTTTGCACTTACTCTCTAGTGTGGTTCATTTATATCTGAGGAAAACTGCCTTTCCTGGTAATTATTTATGTCCATTGAACTTTTGGCCTCTTTACATAATTTAAGACAATATATTCTATTTTTGTAAACACCGTTCTGTAAGAAAAATGTGTGAAAATTTGAATGTTTTGTTTTTACACGAATCACAGAACAGCCAATAGTTTGCAGAAGCTCCTCATAGCAGTGTTCAGCTTGTGAATACAAGTTTCGGTAAAATCACTGAGATATTTTTGACTCATATGGTGAAAAGTTATACATACAGCCAATTTCTAAAAGCAAAGATAACTTATTTTCCTTACTAAGTTTGGCAGAAACAAAAGTCTGAAAGGAGAGATCTTCTAGTCAAAATATAGCCATCAGAGGTTTCTGTTTAACTAACATGTTTTTGCAAGGTGTTTCTGTAAAGCTTCAGCCAAATGTATTCTTATTCCCTATTTACCTTTCATTGTGTCTCCGTTTAAAAAAGCTTATGACAAATTCTGAAAAAAGCAGAAACAATGCAGTGTGCACAAACTAAACAGAATAGTGGTCTATCATTCTTTCACTGATTTGTAAAATACTTGCAAACAAATATATTTGGAAAATATATTTTCCATATTTTATTTATGAAAGATTCAGTGAGTAACGTACTAAATAAAAAGGAAAACTATTTTTAATAAATAGTTCTGTTCTCATTATTAGTTCTCTATATCAAACAGTTCTTCCCTAATTGATTTTTTAAAAACATTTTCTTCTTTTGAAAGAAATTAAATCTACTTTACATATCCATTATGCTTATTTTATACATCTTTAATGGATCAAATTGTTTTCATTAAGGTCTGCAATTATCTGTGACAGAAATGTTGACTGGATATAAATAAAGACCCTTGTTTGCTTGTTGCTGTTAGTTATGTGCCTTTGATTTTCATGGCATGCATTTCAGAAAACTTAAAGAAATGTAATTACTGATGAATGTCTCCGGTAGGGTGTGATTATAGTTGAGTCTCTCTTACAGCTATACAAGTTAAAATTTAAATATAAATGATTTTCCTATTGCTATGCTGTGAACACTGGTACTAAAATTCTTAATTAATAGTAATGAATGTGTGTGTGAAGAAGTTAGTTTGTGTCTGAAGTATTTTGACACCAAAATTAATTATACACAGAGAGACCTAAAGAGAAATAATATTGCTGCTCTAAAGGTCAAAAGGCAAAAAACTTCTACTTCCTCCAAACTTCTAGTTTGGAGGAAATTTTCATTTTCTTTCAATCTGATCAAATATGTACTGTCTTAAAAAATATTTATCAATTGTGACGTCTTTGTCATAGTTGAGTTGAGGTAATCTTTTTCTTTGTGTTCATTTTGGTAGAGATGATCTTCATAAAGCCAAAAATGCTTATGAGTAAGGCATCAAACAAATCCTGAAACCTGTACCTTCAGTTTTTTGTTACATGGACTATAGTCATATATGCATCACTATCAATGAAACCACAGGGATTTATCCTACTGGCTAGTTGTCCATACAGAAATGAAGCTGAAGAAATTCTCCACTACAGCATTAGACAAGGCAGACGAGGCAGACTCCGTATTAATTCTGCCTGCTCTTTACTTTCAGGAAGACAGTTCTGAGCCTTATGGATATGTTCAGGCAGGAGTACTGTGTGATCTCGAAGTAGCTAAAGGGCATCAGATGTCCTATTTCTGCCACTGAGATGTGCCTCAGCAGACAAGTAATAGATTATAAATTTCTGAAAGGATTTTTCAGTCGTGCATTTTTACCATATCCATAAACCAACCACAAGATTTCAAAGAGCATGAAAATCCCTTGTACCAGAGGATTTTGTAGCATAGATAATACTGTAGAAACTCTCTGTACTGTCATTTTGACACAAATAATTGGGCATGGAGCTGCACATACACAAAACAAGAAAAAATTCTTTATCACATACTACCACACAGGATGTGTAATATAGTGTTACAATTGTAATAATCCATCACTGTCTTTCTGTATTGAAATTGAAAACAAAAATACTGTGTTTGGGCTGCAAAAAAAAGTAAAATTGAATACCTGTGAGACATTTTGGTGTTATATTGTTGCTGGTATGTCTGCAAAATTAAGCTTTTTTTTCTCTTCCACTTCAAATTTATTGCTGGGTAAATCAAAAGGCAGTTTGCAGAGATGAGGATCTGCCATTTTGTAATTAAAGTGTTGTTTATTCTGAACAATTTGGGTGCATATTTATCATTCCCTGCAATGTTACTTCATAGAAAATACAGCCGTTTCTTCTGGCTTGCTTTCTCTCCCTTTCTACCAAAGGGATAATTACATTGCTTATGGCTTGCAAAAATTCGTGATTTATGTTTGTAAACTGTAATCTGCCCATTTGTGCGATGGAGACTGAGAGCTGTGGGCAGCATATGTAACATGTACAGATTAGGGATGTGTGCACATTCCCCCATTTCTAGTCTGCTTCTAGATGGGCTGCAGCCAGAAGAGAGAAGGGTGTGAGCCATCAGCTGTGACATGCTTGAAAGGTGATCTCAATAGAAAACAATTTGCTTATGGGCAAGGGCAATTGTAACGAACAGAGAATGCAGATGTAATATTCTCTTTTACGGTCAATGAACATAAAGGATGCTTTTGCTGTCAGTGTTGCTGATGTTATCACTGAATGGAGTTTCTGCTTTACCCTAAGTGATCAGTGTGTTGATGTGTTGGAAGCTTGTGGAGGGGATTGTTTCATAAAGACAAGTTGGTCTAAAACATTATTAAACAATGTATTTCCCCTTTCTGAAAAGTAAGCTGGAAATTTGACTTGCTTTATGAAGAAAAACAAATATTGATGTGCTTCGCATAGGGGTCCTTTTTTTTTTTTTTTTAAAGAAAAAAAAAAATGTCTGATGACCACTGAAGTTCCTCAAGAAAATGGGGTTATCTGAAACTGCAACCATACATTAATCAGATAAGCCACATTTCTCATGTTTCTTTTCTTTTACTTTGTTTAACTTCTTAGGACATTTGCTGTAGTGTTGGACGCTATTTATTTACTCTTGCTGTTGAAAGAGTAAAGCAGTATTATTTCACTAGATTATTTATTTATTTTTTTACTTTTAGCAATTTCTTCATTAGTTTTCTATGGCTTTCTGTGTTCCTGATATTTTCAAAGAGTATAGCATTAGTGAAATCTAGTTTTTGATTAGTAATGCAGCTTTTCCTTTTTGCTGCCTGATGTGTCACTGGCAAGAGGAGTTTGTTCTGCTGGTGTAGCTGGTCAGTTGCTGTAGAAATTTAAATTCTTTGAAGTTTAGTGGGGAAACTGAGATGAACAAACTTATGCTGTAGTAGTTTTGGGAAATCTTTTCAGTCTTGCACAAGTACCTTTTATTTTTGTCAGCACTTAATATCTTGTGCATAATTTGTGTATCAAGCCACTTTACAGGTAGGATATGACTCTACTCCATCTACATTTGAGTGCGTTTGAAGTCATGCATAACTCTTCTTGCAAAAGCCCTGTTATGACAGTGTATTTTCCTAATGCGTGATGGGACAGTTTACTTTAGAATATTTCCGATAGCCTTAGGCAGTGTTTTTGGCTTGGCCAGTAATTAAGTTATGTGACAAGAGCTCATACTTCTGTGTCTTGAATACGAGAAGTAGTGATCATTTATGGCAAAGTTGGCAGCTTGTTTGTCAGTTGTTTGGGATGACACTAAGCTAAGTTTTTGACTTTCTGGTATGAGTGATTTTTGTTTTTATTTATGTATTTATTTTGGTTGGTTGGTTTGTTGAGGGTTGCTTTCTTTTGTGTTTTGTTTTGTTTTTTACCTTTTTCCACTTGCTTATTTTTTTCATAGCCACATATATCTCTTTATATCTATTTTGGCCATGTCCTGTTTTACTTAGGCACTTTACAGTGACAGAGATATTTTTGATGGAAGAAAATATAACCAGGGTTCCACTATGGCAGTTGTTCTGTCTGGTTTTGATCACAGCTTTACCTCCCAAATCCCAGCCTAAGCAAAACCTATACATGTATAGTCCCTGTCCAAAATGCTGTCCTGTTTTATTTCAAAGTAGCTACTATCTGCAGTCTATGTGGCAGGACCAGTAATGTGGCAGATGTGGAAGAGGCAGGACTGTAAACTCTGTCTCTGTCACTGCTTATATTCTCCCTGTACGAAGAGTATTACAGTGTGTGGCGCCTACTCTGCTGTCATCTCAGGTCTTCTCTGATCCAGATGAGGCAAAATGCTGACATTTTGCAGTTTATGAAATTTGAAACAAAAAATGCACATGCCAATAGGCAAAACCAAACATTTTAAAGAAAACTCACTGTTTAAAACAGCTTTTCTTTAAAGCAGGGAATTGGGAAGGAAATCCTCCATATTTCACTTTTGCCCCAAACGTTTGTTGTTAAGGGTATAATCTTAAGCCATTTGTTAGAAATATTTGTTCTGTGTCTGTGGTGATGGATCAGATTCCATCAGAATGTGATTTTGAAAATCCAGTATCCACAGCAAGCCCGGGAGGACATTTTGTATATTCATTAAACAGCAGTTTTAAATGTTCACTGAAGTGCCTGAGTCATGCCACAGAGCAATACAGCTCTTCTTCCACACTTGTAATACCTCAGATGTTTTGGTAAACAGGCACATAAATTTGATTTATTTTTTGATCTTCTGAAAGATAAACAGTGTTCCTACCAGGGAATGTCAAACATATTTATGCCATTAAAAATATTTTCTTCTGAAAAAATAAACAACTCTTTAACACCTAAACCAGATAACTTTATTTTTCAATTGACTCTGTTGTAAACCTGGAAGACTTCTTTGAAACGCTGATGCAGATAAAGTGGTTAATTCTCACTGAAAACAGAGTTTAAAGCTCAACTAGTGTCTCACATGTCTGAGATTAATTTCCTTTATATATAAATATATAAATATATTATAAATATAATATATTATTATAATATTATAAATAAATATAATATATTATTATAATAATTTATAATAATTTATAATATATTATAAATATAATTACAAATATGTATTTATATAAATATAAACATAAACAAATATATATATATATATAAAATAGCATCTAAATAACACCATCATTGCCTTGTTAGGACTAAAGTATGCATTTGCCTGAGACTTTGTATGCTAGAATAGGTGAACACTTTTATTCAGGATATATGGTATTTGTTGACTGCAAGTTCTCCAGTTGTTTATGCATTAGTCTTCCGTGTCACAGATGAGAATACCGTACTGCAAAAGCTTATTATTTACCTTCATTGAATCATTATTGAAGTGGTGCACCGCAATAATGAGAAAACTTGTAGATAGAATATAATGCATTACCATGTTAAAGGGTTTGGGATACTGAACAGCACAACCTCTGCAAAAATTTCCTCGGGCTGAGCAGGATGATAGCAGCAAAGCAGAACAGGCTGATTTAACCTCTAATGCAAAGCAAACTTTGCAGCCCATCACTTAGCCTGATTTGCAAATAAATCCTGGAAACTATGTCCCTTTTACTAAAGTTTATCCTGGAATCTGCGTTTGATTTCTGTGTTGTCTTTGTTATTGTTGTTGTTGTTTTTTTTTTTAATAATATCTAAAGGTTGCTTTATGAACATGTTTTTCTATGGGAGCCAAAAAGGCAAACAAGTCTGATCTACTGGTTGAGAAAAGGTATCAGCTATGAAAGAGGTCTGCCTTTACCAAGTACTGAATATCACCCTGACGATGAAAAAAAAGGTGCATTTGAAATATGACTCTAGGTCTCTAGACAGTGTTGGTGAAAGAATACACTATGTCACTGAACCGTCTGTAGTTTAATATATCAAAAATGCATGAAGAATTAACATGCAGAGGATGGACATTTCTGATCTAGAGGCAGAGGTTCAGAAATCACTAGAATGTTTCTTCTGAATTGTAAACAAGTCACTCGCTCAATGAAGAAATGTGAAATATGTGCAGAGGTGAAGTAGCTACAGGTGGAGGCTGGAAGGGTAGAGCAGCTGAGTGGGCAGGTTTGGGTACCTCCAGTAACACCGAAAAAGATGGAGAAACTTGAGAGTTCTGTGGGTATGTGAGGAATGGTTTGAAACT
Source organism: Cygnus olor (assembly GCF_009769625.2). Lineage (NCBI taxonomy): Eukaryota > Metazoa > Chordata > Aves > Anseriformes > Anatidae > Cygnus > Cygnus olor. The sequence continues at coordinate 12,241,244 of NC_049181.1, read as the reverse complement.
GTCCTGAAGAGACCTTGGTTTCTATACTAGATTTCAGTGTTGTGCCTTTAATAATTTTGCTCTCATCTCACTATCCATTCTACCCTCTTGCTTGGGAATTTACAGGCTCTTGTTAAACATGGTTTCTTTTCTGGCATTTGATGTAATTATCAAAGGAATGGAGTTAAGGCTCTCTGTCTTGGATTGCTCTTATGATTTACATCTCATGCATTCATTGCACTCTCTCCAACATGTAAGTGGAGAGTGTTGGAAACTTTTTTTTCTTGTGTGAAGGAGTTTTATCATTCTTTTAAAAAGCCAGCTTCGAGAAGGTGGTCTGCTGAAACACCAGCTCCCTGTCCCGAACAATTTGTCTTTTAATACACAACATTGTGCCAAGAGTACAAAGAATGAATTCTTACTGATTCAGATAGGACCCTCTTTCAAAGCAGTCTTTGAAATGTTCCAGTGTCTGTTGTCATAAAGGATGTTCTGCCAGCGTGGTAATAATCAGTCCCGAGGGAAGCCCCAGAGGAGGGACATCTGAACTACAATGTTGAGGAGGGAGTGTAGGTAGCCCACCTCCCAGGAGGTGCTTGCTGGAGATGGTTTAACATTCCAGCTTGGGAACTAGAGACAGTTTTTTCCAGCTGGCTTTGTTAAAGCACATTGAAGCTTTCCTCCACAGTTCCAGTTTCATGTTCCCACTGTTTCAACTGTACATTGTGGGGAAAGAAACAAAAACATAGTAAAACTTGATGTATTGTGTTTGTCCAAATTTTCAGCTTCTCAGAATTGCGCAGGACTCAACTGATCTACAGGGAGGGAGGGAAATGTTTGCTTGTGGTCTTGGAATCCATAGGATCTTGAGTCTTTCTAGATTAATATAGAAGCACAGAGGAAAAAAAAAAAAAAAGATCACAAGAGATTGCCTCAAATGCCAAAATAATCACTTTTCAGAGTATTACATGATTTTTAATGTTTCTTTTTTTTTTGTTTGTTCAAATGTGCTTTATCTTCTCCTCCCCTCCCCCTAAAAATGTATCAGTCCTTAAAATGTTTTTCCATAGAAAACCCAGAAAATTAGACAATTTATTCTTATAAATACAAGGTCAAATTGCCACGTTTCTATTACATTGTACCTGATGAAATAAAAGTGTATAGCCAAATGTATTACTATCTATGGCAGGTTATATTTTCAGCAAAGTTTCTTCCCTTGCTTATGTTAGAGATCACAGTGCTTATGTTTGGTAGTCTCACAGGAACATAAACAAAATCTGTGGTGTGTTTAATTATTAAATACACAGTAGAGCTGCCAGAAAAGTTGGAGAGTGAATTGAGAGTTTTTGTTTTGTTTTGTTTTTATTCTAATGTCATTTTGGTCCCCACTAAACCTGTAACCATTCAACATAGTAGAAGAAGCTTATCACACCATTGCACAGGCTCCCCATGCATGCTGTTAAGGAACAAACGAGTTGCAGAGGGAACTTAATGGGACAGTGCCCTAATATAGAAAAAACAAACAAACAAACAAAAAAGACATGTCTGAGGACCAAAAAAAAAAGTTAATTTGAAGAAATGAAACTAAAACAAACCAAAGCAAAACCCTGAAAGCAAGATATTTATGCAGTTATAGGAAGATGTATTAGCCAGCTTCATTCATGCATAGAATTGAATGCACTTCCATTTTACTTTTTCTCATTCTATCTTCTCCTCAGTGGGATATTTGCAGCCAATACAGTTTATGTTTGGAGTTAGGGGTTCTTGTAAGATAAATCAAGTTCATTTCACTGTTCCAACAGAATTACTTGAGCATGATTTAGGAAAACAAACAAACAAACAAAAAATAATAATTTGGAAGCTACCCCAAAGAACTGGTAGGAATGGTGATTATAGGAAAGTTTAAGAGCTAGTTTATGTAGGAAGATCTTAACAAGCATGATGAGATTATGAGTAAAATTAAGGAAAGTGACCATTTTGTCTCACATTCTTCAATGCACTGAAGAATGCCTTTTCTGAAGCTATTAGACATTTAACCAGGACACACAAATGGGTAGCACAAGAGAACTTTTGCATAATTCTGAAATCTTTAATAGTTCAAAGAGGCTTGATCTGCAGATGTACCAGTGTTATAGAATTGCATAACCATTCTCATTGTACATATTGTAGAAGGGCTTGCCAAACGGTGATACTAGTGGATGCTTTTGTGGTACTGCCTTAAAAGATTTGTGTGTGTGTTCTGATAACACTGATCACACTGAGCTATTCTTCATCAAGTAAAGTGCTACCTGCACGGTAAGCTTCCATTATGAGGAATAAAAATATCTATATATAATTTAAAAAGCCACATGTAAACCTCTATAGGTGCTAAAAAAGAACGTTTCAAATGATCAAGTACTAAATGTCTATTTCCTTATTTTAAATAACTATGTCACAGTTCATTCAGAAGTATGATTTTGCGATTCTTAGGAAGATGGGATTCTTTGCTGGGTGTTTTAAGTAGCAGTAACTAACAAAATTAGGATGGAAAGGCTAAACAGTACACAGTCAATAAAGAACGGTGACTTCAGATACAATCTCAGAATTGTAAAGTTGCTGTGAGCATGCTTAGAAGTTTTATTGGTCAGGATAATTATTTTTTGACATACTGCACACTTGACGCTGTATGACAGACACAGATTTCTTAGAATTACCCTTCACTAGAATATTTCAGTTTCTAGTCTCTGCTGTTATTTCTCTAAGTGGCCTAAAAATAATTGCTATTTTCTATCAATTTCATAAAAGCTAAATATATTTGTAATGACGTAGCACCACAAAATAGTTTAGAATAACTATTAATAATGATCATTTTTTAATCGAAGCCGTGCTCCTTTTGTAATGTCATTTTGTGTGTGCATGCATTTTGTACGTTGTATGCATGGCTACACATGACATATAAATGAAGTTTCAGTACTATACTCAACTTGCTAAATAATGACAGAAGGCCAAGCTACTCAGATGCTCAGTTGCAGTCACAGTGGGTATTGATATACCTTATGTGAAAGAGTACCAGTGGGCCTCCTCTGACCCAGGACAGCTGCCCAATTTCTTATGATGTAATTGGAATGTGGTATAGAGAAGAATAAGTGCAAGAATATCTACCTGAAGAAAGCTGAAGTAAAGCCGCACTATTCTCAAACGGTAGAAACTGTAAAAATGTAAAAAGGCAAAGTTATGATGTTTTTGGCAGCACCTAGCTTATATTTGTATTCTACTGCTCAGTCACAGGTTCCTGAGAGATAATGATATGAGTGACTATGGAAAGGGACCTGCTGTGGCAGTAATGTCTAAGTTACTGTCCAGGTCCTGCATAATGGCCAAAGTTCACACATTTGTCAGAAGCCATTTTATAGTACATGAAGCACTGTCATCTTTCAATGATGTAAACTCGGTAAGCTGTAGCATTAAATTACCATTTAGTAGTAGCACATGATCAACAGCCATATCTGAATTATATCACTGAGTTATTGTACCTGATGACACTGCAGGTGATAACTTCAGACTCAAAACTCTGCTTTGTTACACGTGTTGCCAGAGAGTTTGATTTATCTTAACCTTCCTGCATTGTAAGCTGAGACAAAACTCTAATTTCACTTTGAAAGCCCAAATTTATGCCCCTTTTCTTTTGCTGTAGAAATAATGCAGTCAGCTGGGCTAGCTGGAACTGGCACTAGGCCTTTTGATAGCAGCACAGTTAAGGTCATCAGAAGCCGTGTGTGATCTGCATCACTCTGTGTTTGCCACCAACTCAGAGTATGCACATAGGTACTGCTGGAGCAGTTACTTGCTAAGCTTCTGAAACTTGTTCCTGTGTTTGATCCCTTAGTCTAGAATGAATTCAATGTAGAATAATTTCAAGGTAAAACAGGATTTTACCTTCATAGTAATAAGCATATTAAGGAAATAAAAGTTTTCAGGGTCCATTATACTGTCTGTTGAATCTGACATATTTTGTTTTCTCTGAGGATATAAAGTTAAGATTTGAGCTGTTTAGGAATATAAGGCTGTAAAAACAAAAAACAAACAAACAAAAAAAAGAACACCGTAAAGGATTGTCCTCCATCATCGCAATCATTCTATAGACAATGTTAAATCCAGGAAGAGAATATCCCCTCTGTAACTGCACCCTGACTACTTCTCTTTCACATACATGTTAACTTTCTAAATTGAGAGAACAGTTTTAACACGTAGTTAGGAGGAAACATTGAAGCTTTTGAGATGCTGAAATCAATAAAAAATAATTTCAGTCCCGTTAAGACTGTCCTGTTAACAACCTTAACAGCCTTGTCCTGTTGTTGCTGTGTGGCTCTCAGCAGTTCGAGTTTGTCTACTGCTTTACAGAAGAAAACAATTTATATAAATTAATAAAAAATCAAGTGGTGTTTGATCTTTTCCATACCAAGCTATCAAAAGTTTTTTATATAGACCTAAATTTTCAAAATCTGGTGCTGGTGGAGAAGCTTAGCCCTTTAACTAGAGCAAATTACTATTATGTCCTAAGTCCTTAGCAGCATCTTTTATGTTGATTACAATGCAAAACAGTTTTGCAAAAAGTGATGAAAATGGCAGATTTCCTTTTAAAACTGGGCTGGATTTTTATGTCAGTGGTAGCTAAGCAATGGATGAAGTGGAATTACTTTTAAAGCTTCTTTTCTGTGCTTGAATTTTGAGGTGTCTTAATACCTTATCTTACCTCCTCCTCATCTTGTAAAGGAATTCCAAGGACACACGAATCCTTGTTGTTGTAGCATCAGATTGCTCCAAGGTGCAGCTCTCATTACATTTTTGGAGACAGATCAACACTGAATTTCAGAGGCTTCTTTCCTCCCTGTTGAGCCCAGGGTGACTTGCCTTGCCACCTATCTTAGCCTGGTCTGCTCCCTTCATTGCCTGAGGCTCTGAAATTTGCCCTCAGTCCATCTTCCTGAACGTAGCTCTTACCTCTTGTCTTCCATTACAGTTTAGGTAGTAAACTCGTGGGACGTGAGCTTTCTCGTTCCACATGTATGCACAGCCAGAGACAATTTTATGGAACAGAAATCGGGAAAAAGACTGGAGGCCTCAAGCCAAGGGATAGGCACCTCCTGGACTATGAGGTAGTGTATGGAGAATTCGTGGTATGTTTGGGAGGAAGAAGCAGCAGCCCAGGCATTATCCCAGCAACCCTCTGTGGCTAAATTGATTTTGGGTACTGCAATGAAATTGGACTTTTGCTGGCTTACTTTACATTGTATTGCAATAGTTTATATAGGTGTAAACTGGCCATATCAACAGCCAATATCACAGCTGAGAGATCAGGAGGCTCTTTAACAGCTCTAGCTTGATTCCTTGCTGTTGCCTCCATGTGGGCTCATACCTGGGAGACCTTTTATGTGAACTATGGGATTACTCAGGTGTCCCCATGTTCACATAGGCTTTTGAATCGATTTTCTTTTTTTTTCCGATAATGTAATTTTACATTTCCTTTCTTTTATACTGTTTGAAGCAAACCTGGAGTTTCTGACAGAAAATTACAGCCCCGGTCCCACAAATACTGACTTTTCTATTATTCATTGATTTTCCCTGGTGACACACTGCAGGGATGCCAGGAGACTGTGATTTCTGAATTTGGAGTTCTGCCTGCGGACAGAGGACTCAGCCTCAGCTACTGAGAATGCCAGGCAGCTCTCAGATGAAAAGGGTTCTCTGGCCTGCCGTGAATAGCAAATACATTGTCTGGAGCTAGCCTGTATTAGAGATAGGCTCTTCTAGCCTATGTGCAAGGTAGAAAGGTAGATAAAGTCAGATAAAACTGGGAAATAATGCAAGAAAAAAAAAAGTAAAGAAAATACAGTGGCAGCATTAGGAGTGGTTGATTAGAGCAGTTTCTAAGGAACTGAGAATTGGGGGTGTGAATCCTCTGTCAGTGGTAGTAATTAAATATCAGGTATCTACATTCTAGATGAATGCTACCATAAAACACGGTCTCACAGCATCTGTCATGTTTGGCTAGGTTTAGAAAAAAACATACCTGCTTTTCAGTTCTCTAAAGATGGTACTGGGTACTAAATACCTAACTGGATTTTAAGCAGGGAATGTAGGGAGAAGGATTCATTACCCAGTAAAATAATGTAAAGTGCATAAACATCATCACTTGATATTTACTACTCTTCCATCATTAGTGTCAAAACCATCCCCAGGCATGATTCATGTGTTTCAATGAATGTTGTTGTTGGCTTTATTTTTTTTACGTGAAAGAACAAAAATGACTGCAGACCAATTACAATTCACGAGAATAAAATACATTTTTAAATTGTACATGTTTCAAGTAGCTGCAATACCTCTTGTAATATGTTTTTAGTAATGTAAGAAACAACCCTAATCTCTAAAATAAACTCATCAATGTCCTCAAAATGAATTTGGGCCACCATTCTCAGCATGTAGGTGGTAAAAATCTGTCATTCAATCTGGAAGCCGTAGGAATATATTTCCTCTCTCCATATGAATTCCCATTCTGTTTTGTGCCTGTCCAGAGTGTGGACAATTTCCTTTAACAAGCACTGAGGAACAGACTGTCTCATTTACAGTCTCAACAAGCCATAGGGTTCGTGACATTGCCTATTGTGGCATACTTGGCACTCTAAAGGATATTGCTATCTAGGTGGTAGTTCAGTAGCCAGCTTCTATCTTTTTGCTAGGGTTTTCATTAAGAAATCTCCTAGAAGATTATATATATGACTTTAAATTTCCTTGATACCTAAAGCAGAAATGTTAAGAGCCAAACAAGGCCTTTGTAAAGAGCAGAGAATTGGCAGCCACAGAGTCAACGTGAAATTTGGTGAGTGATAGAAAGGACTCAAAAACTGAATAGCTGACAATACTTAGTTGAGGAAAATAAATTGTGAAGACCTCATCAGCTTGTTTTCTGTGGGTGCTCTGAGAGGTTTATTCTGTAGAAAAAAAAAAGGTGGCTATGATGGCAAAAATTGTAAATAAAAGGCAAAGTAAACGAACAGTATGAGGAAAACATTTCAGAATTTTTGTTCTATACACCAGAGAGGGATGTCTGTATCCCTACATATATATGACAACATAGAAGTAATAAGGAAAGATGTGTTTGTAGGGGGAGAGTGATTAAAAGGAAAGGCTTGAAAAAAGTTTTCATTGGTCAGAAACATCTGAAAGTTAAATAAGCAATTATTGATATCCTACACAAGTTCTTTTCTACCACTGAATCATGCATAGAAATTGCAATGAAATGAGCAGGATTTTTTTAATGAATGTCCATGCCAAGAAATTGTGAGATTAAAGTAGATATTTCTCATTGTTTGAGAAAAAATGTTTCTGCATAATTACTTCTGCCAAAATGTCATTGCTTTAGAGTTCTTCCGGAGGGTTGCTTTTCAAAGTTTGTTTTATTGCAGTCTTTAAAGATAATGCAAGGTTGTATCTCTGCTGCTTCAAGTGAAAAGGAATTTAAACTGATTCCTGTTTTTCTTTTTACCTGACCAGGCTATGCATGCTGTGCCCTTGAGATTTTTCAATGTTTATATATTGGTTTCTGTAATAGTTTTCATTTCAGCAGAATGCATATTCCAAAAGGTCACTGGAAAGTTGGGACATACCAGTTAGCAAATATTGCAATGATTTGCACAGCCTCAATCTGAATTTCTGTTTAAAACAAAGTCTTTATGTGAGTCTTCGAATACAAGCTGTGCTTCTAAAATTTGTCTTAGCAGGTTACTTTTTGCTTTCTGCCTTCTTATCCTGTACCCAGCAGTAATGAATAATGGTTTTCCAGGATCCTATTACATTGCACAGGGCAATTTGGAGGATATGGATACAGGTTAGTAAACTGCATATTTGGATTAACTTTCCATATAGAGTTCTTGAGAGGAGCTCTGAGTCTCCTTTAATTTGCACTGCAGTCAATTCTGCGTAACTAGGTATGTTTTGTTGAAACCCAGAGCTGTCTCAAGCTTGTCTCGTGCAGTTGTTAACATGAGAATATTCATAAACCATATTAAGGTGAAAAAAAAAAAACACCACAGGTTTTCTTCTCCCTCTGTCCTCAGTCTTTTAGGCAACGTAGAAGGAGCCTTTGTAGGATTTGACATTTGTAGAGGATACAGGATACAGCTGCTTTCTTTCAAGAATAGCCCGTGGAACAGAAGAGAGTTTTGTTACTTCCCTGCAGCCTGGTGATTAGAGCACTCTCTGAAAATTGGAAGTCTTCTACAGCTACCTAATTGGATTAAACTTTCATGTTTCCTTTTAAGAGACATCCCTGATGTTTAGAAGGTCTTTCTGAATTCACTGCGTGAGGGAGTATGCAACTCCAGCACTTCAGTAAGCAGAGGAAAGTTTCCAGATTCTGGTCCTTAATTCCTAGGGTTTTATTTGGTACTGTATTATTAATGAGCTGTTAAATAGAAACATGTGAAAACAAAACAAAGCTCCAAACACAACTACTACCCTTGCATCCACCAGAAGAAAAAACAACAGAACTTGACACTGATTCCCACATGCTCGTCCTACAAAATCTTCCTTTCTTAACCCCATGGAAATCCTCAATCCTTTTCTTGCTTTACTGTAGATTCAGTTACAATTTGAGCTCGACTTTCTGGTCACCAGAAAGACCACAGGAATGGGATAAGAATGTATTGTGGATGTAACCCAGTGGTAAATAATTACCTATTATTTTCAAGGAAGATCAAGGTCAGAATTATAACTTAAGAGAGTGTGTCCACAGCACCTTTCTGCTTGGGTGTCGTCTCTTCAAGGAGACTTAAGGCAAATGTCAACCTATGGCCTTCAGGTTTATGTAATGTTTTGTGGGGATGGTTTCTGAGCTACAAAGTGTGGATCCATATTTTCCTATCCTCATTATTTGAGTAGATATTCAGGTATGTGGCGTGGGATCAATTTTTTTTTCCAGTTTTCACACACACTATAATCTGAGCTCGAAAGAGAGAAAGGGAGGGAAGAGGAAAAGAAGAAGGCAGGCAGGCAGGCAGGAAGGAATTCCTGTGTTGTCAGAGTAGACCAGAGGAACTACATGGCCCTTTTTTATCCTATCAATTTCTCTCAAAGGTAGATTGAGCTGGAAATTTTCTTTGATCTCTACATGTTTCTGATATCCTGAGCATGTGTTTTCTCTGAAGTGCACTGCTCACTGTGCAGGAAATTTTAAGGTGTAATTTGTTTTCAAGCTACCACCAATTTTACTCAGCGGAAGAGAACACTTTGTGTCAATTTTATCTGGTGATGGCCGCAGGGATATATACCTTTTTTTTTTTTTTTTTTTTAACCTGCAGCAAAAAGGCCACGGTAACTCTCATAGATCCTGCCTATGTGCATTTTCTGTGAATTAAACAAAATAACAAATAAAGCAGTGCCAATCCTGAAAAAAATATGCCTATCCCTTTTCAGGAGTAGTTGAAAGTTAATTTAGAAGGGAATCAAAAGTCAGGTAGAGTTCACTTCTCTCTTCATTTTTAGCTTAACTTTTCAGTAATTGGAGACTATGAACTTTCTATATGCTCTTGGGAAAATGTCAGTAACTTACATTCTGCTATCACATTTGAAAGCTCTGACAAATGAATCCATACCTGTAACCCACTAGCTAGTTTCCACGATACCTGTCCTCGCTCTTTTGCCCACTCTATATTACATCTGAAATTGTTTCAGTTCTCAGGTATGGATCCTGTCTGTTTAGTTCAAACAGTAATGGCTCATGCATTAACTCTGACCACTGCCAACAAGGATCACTTGTGACAGTGCCCGGTACTGCTTTCAATTACAGTGCTGCAGTATTGGAGACAGCATAACTGAACTTTAGGGCTGGTGAAGTATGGTGAGCAAGAACTCCCCTACAGTGGGGTTTGATGCCAAATTTTTGTTCATATTACTGCTTGCCTGCAGAAGCGCAGTGGCATTGGATAATCCAACTAATGCACCAGTGGTGAAAGTAAGGAACTCCTAGTGGCACTTACCTGCTGGGCTGATGGTTCTTGACATGTCTTGCTGCTTTTACCTGCCTTATATGTCTTTGCACACAATGATGATGTGTCCAAGGTGAAGGCCAGGTGGCCTAGGATAATTCAAATAAAGGTCTAGCCATCCACAAAGGCTTGGATTCATCCCAGGTCATACACAGCGGGAGTAGGAATGTTGGCTATAGGCTTTTATGATCATCCTGAACTTTGGGACATAATGGAGATGTAGACAGGGTTTTCATACCGCTTTTTGGAAAAGCAAGCTTTTGACAAGTGCTGGTACAGCTGTCTGCAGAAAGCCAATCCACCAAGTGTCCGTATTGGCCAGTTATTACTTTTAACTAATAGCAGCATTGATTTGGAGAGATTTGCTTCCAGACTGGGGACAACAGCATATCATTTCCTGTTCTCTTTCCACTGCTTCTTTCAAAAATCCCACTCCTTTGTCCCTGGGTTATTTGTAGCATTGGATATGGCACAGATGTAAGTTATCTATAGCACAGAGGACAATCTGTATTGCTGGTGCTTTGTGCAGGAGTTTAAGCATGCACTAGCACAGCTTCAGGATTGGATGCAGCCAAAGCATACAGCTGAGGGATCTGTTTGCAAAGAGCCTGTTTAGCAGTACATGCACTTGTTGTCAGATACCGTCCAGACCATTACTTTGGTCTGCTTGTTTTGGTAGCTGAAGTTAGATACCTTTAAAGGCAGTGAGAACAGGAATATGTAGGGCTTAGGTCCTTGGTTGGTTCTCCAAATCATACACTCATTTGGAGCTGAAATAATTCCACCTTGTGATAAAGGCAATTACTTCTTTACAGAACAGGAAATATTTGAGTTAGAAGAAGAAGGGAAGACTCAGAATAAAGCCCAAACCATGATCTTGAGCAGACATGAGTGTGCTAGTTCAGCATTTAGTCCTCAGGAAGTACATGGTAAGTACATTAGCACACTTACATGGGTCTGTTTTTACTGAACTATTGCAAATCCAGAACCCAGTTCCCATGTAGAATGAGAACAACGATAAGAGACACCAGTAGAAGTTCAAAGTGTCTGTTGCTTCTCCTTATTTCCCTGTTTTAGGATAGGTAATGTAATTTAGTGAAGTTCTGGGTGCTTATCTAAAAGACTTTAACTAACTTTTAATTTCCTTCTCTCTGACACAGTGTTCTTTGCAAGGGGGTTATGCAGAAGTGAAACCATAGTGCGACTAAAATCAGGGCAATAAGATCTGTGTGCTGGCATCTGAGAGCAAAATTTGACCTTCTGAATTTTGAAAAAGCTGCAAAGAGCCTGGATGTTGCAGTGCATGTGTCAGAGAGTAGTGTAAAGGATTGTCATATTTTGGCTCGGAGACTTCAGATATGATTTGCAGCATCCTTGCAAAGAGCAAGCCTAGGTAGCTGAGTGATGAGCATGGAATAGACAGAGATTTCAGATATCACATACAAAATATTTTTTTCTCTTTGGGAACTACCAACATATCACATCCACAATGTCCCAAAGCATCCTCCCAGCCAGTTGGCTCTTAGCAAGAATAGAACCAATTTCTTAATCCTTACTACCACCTCCTGCCAACACACTATGGAAATAGCAGATATATCTGTTTCAAAAAGCATTTGTCTGCTTTCATAGCCAGGCATAGTGCTTCAGAGGTGACAGCTGGTGTAGGAGAGAAGCACTTATTTATACATGCATATATATAGCAACGTATATCTATATATGAATATATATGTGTACATATATGCATATAGCAAATGTGCTCATGTTTGTGTATAAAAAGGAAACACCAAGGAAACTGATGAGATGCCAGTTTTCCAGTTCAATTTTATATCTTAATGCTTTAGTAGGGACAATGTGATTATCCCTAGTGAGCAGCAGACAGAGTAGAACTTCTCTTGTGATGATTTCTAAGGTTGGCAAAGTATACTTTTATTCTTAAGTTGACATCAAATAAATACTTAAATATGAAAAAAGATCAACTGTCTTAATTCTCCTCTTCATAGAAAAATAACAGTCCTGCACTCACCATTTACTGAGAGTGACTCAGTAAATTCTCAGTAATGACATCTATAGTGAAGAGAAGTACCAAGAGAATCCTAAGGGAGGCAGCTGAGTTTTAAGTTGTCTAAGAACTGCATCACCTCAAAGAGAAAAGTGACTTGCAATCCTTCTTAAAGAAAAAAATGTCACCATGTTGACACCAGTGTAGCAGAGTTAACAGATGCTACATGCCATAGCCTGAGTTCTGTGCAGATGAAAACTGGAATAAAAGCATTGTAAGAATATGGCTTTTTTCTGGGGAAAAAAAAAATTATGCTAAACCTTTCTTAAATGCATGTTATACAATTCCCCTTCTTTTGCACTGGATAGATGTCAAAATTCTCAAGCTAAAAATGTGGTTAATCTGTAAGAGCATAAGCATACCCATGGATGCCAAGAGAGGGTTTGAAACGCATTTATTCATTCCCAGTTTAGCACCTACCACTCATAGCATAAAATTCAATGAATTATAAAGAAAGATACACAAGACTCCCCCCCCCCCCCCCCATTTTAATAGCACGTACTTACCACCATTCTTATGTTAATGAAATGTTTGTACAGCTGCTACACTGGACACAGGAAGATTAAAATCTGCTGTCACTCCGCTTATAAAACCTAAGGGAGATCAACACATCTGGTCTAGGGGGAAAATAAGTCTGTCAAAGCAATTATTTCACGTCACTTGCAGCATGGAGCATGGGTAGGAAGGAGAGAAGGAAATTTATTAACCTTTAAGTTAGCCATATGTATGTTACTTTATCATACCTGCTAATTCTTTACTTCATTTAATGATTAGTAAGCCTTACACTCACGTCATCTTTAGTCTCCCAATCACTTTTCTTCTTGATCACTCTTAGTTACTGCTCACCTACTGGAAACTGAAACTGATGAGTATTTCCAAGGTCACGCTCAATGGTGAGGGGTGATCCAACAGAAATTGGGCCTGTTTACCTGGATTAATTGGTGTTCCCTAGATATCAAAAGAACACATTTCAGAACAAAATGGATGGATGGGATGAGCAGACAGATTCTAATGGCAATGCTGAGGAAGTGTAACTTTGCTCTCAGTGGGATTAGTGAAGCCAGTGGACTTGTTTTAGCTCACAGCTCTTCCATGTAGCAGTGACGTTTCCCTTAGGGTTTTAGTCATTTAACCCAAGAAATATTATGAAAACCAGTAGTGCTTTGCCTGCCATTCTGTTACCTTCAGAGGGTAATGATATATGCATGAGAGATGGTGCTTGGTTGGGTGTGAGAAGATAACTGCAGACAAAGAAAAGGTGTTTTTCAAAACAGTTAGAAATAATTTAATCCATTTTGTTACAGTGCCATTGCCTCTAATCCTTTCCTGATATTTTATTGATAGGCTTTTCACAGTGTACATCATAGTAGGATTCATCGGACTTGACACTTTATCCTCACAGTGCACTTGGGATGCTCAGAAGTCTTCTGTTTCCCATTTTACATTTACATTTATTTCTCATTTCCTGACATTGAGAGAAGAGAGAATGTAAGGCAAATTGTTTGAACTTGACTTTCTGCAGTTAGGCAAGAAATGTTCATCCTGCTAAAAATCAGGCCAAGGATTTTGGTCTCTAAATACAGATTTTTAATTCTAATGTTAGATACCTTATGGGAAAGATTGACCTCTGTGATTGACCAGTACTGTCCGAGAGGCCTACAGTAAATCTCAGACATATTTTTGATCTCCTAAATATTTATTGCTTAAAATTTGCTTTTCCAAGGTTTTTCCTGCAAATCAATCTGTGAACACATCTTAAAAGTGAGTGAGACATAAATTGGCTAAAAAGTCTTTTCTTTCCCTTTTTTTTTTTTTTTTTTTTTTTTTTCCCAGAAGCTGAAGCAGAAATAAGACATAATAACCTTTGTTCAGTTGGAGTGAAAAATATTAACTGCTTGTTTGGGGATTTTCTTCTAAAACAAACAAACAAAAGAAGTTCTCTCCAAACATGAGATTTTTTAACTCAGCAAAAAACCACTTGATTTCTTTTTTTGTGCTTGTATCTCCTTTTTTTTAAAAAAAAATACCATGTCTGCTTGTGATTCCAGATGAATTGGTTTCAGTTTAAAAAAGGATTTGAATGTTTAAATTCAACTTTATTTATTTATTTATTTATTTACTTGTACTTTACCTTAAAGTAAGTACTGCTTCTGGTTAGTTCACTTTTCTGAGTTTTTTTGTATACCTCTGTAAACCTAGGGACTGACTTTATTATAAATTTATGATAGCTTTGATTTTGAATCACAATATTGTAACCTGGAATCAACCTACCTCCAGGTTGAACCTCCTGTTACAAGTGAATACAAGTGAATTCTCCGGTTCCCTTTTTTTTTTTTTTTTTTTTTTTTAAAGTGTGTAGCCTTGGACAAAAGATTCTGTAGCTGTATTGAGAGCAATCAATAACTTCGTGATAGATTGAATATAAGCTTTTAACCGTTTTTGTTGTTAGAAATAGTGTTCATGTTGAATATCTGAAACTGTTCTTGTTGTTTTCTGCTCCAATACATGATTATTAATCATCTTTTAACTTGGAAAGATCAGTTAAGATGCATTTTATTTTCTGTTTGGGAAAGGCTGAGAAAGCTACAGATCTCCTAGATCTGGAGCATGCAACTTTTAATTTTTGTCCAGCTCTTGCTTCACAGTGAATGGGACTGGATAGCAGAAAGTTTGCACATCATTATCAAATTATTGGCATATTATTTTAAATAAACTGTATTTAGAATCAGTTTGCTGCATAGTAATCAATTTTATTTATTTTTTCCTGGGGCATTGGAAATAGCGTTATGGGAATAGTACTTTAGGGGATAAATGTGCTGAGCTGCTCAGCATGGTTAAAAGTTCTGCTTGGCCAGAAGCAGAACCTTCAAACTAGGGACTTTGCTTTACAATGATATGTGTCTGGGTAGTGGGCGTATCATTACAATTAGGAAGAGTGTGAGTAAGATAAGAATTGTGAATCAGGACAGAGGAGTCAAATCTTGGTTAATGGTGGATCTACATTGCATCTAAACTTGTAAAGGAGAATGTGAATGTTTGACCTGTAGAAAATTAGCATAATTATGTTGCATCAAATGAACAAACATATTTTATATCCAAAAAATACATACTTCGCATCCAATACTTTTCTCAAGGAATACAGCTGTGAAACCAGATACAGAACAAGCTGGATGTAGTGGGTTTCTGAAGGAAATCCCTAATTTTTCTTACTCTTCAGAGTAGCTAAAGCTTTTCAAATGAAAAGAAAAAGCTTTGTCACTTCTGAGATATGCACTGCATTGCATTTCATTTACAGTCATTCCAGTACCTTGATAACATTGAGGAAGAATTTGTAGCTAAATGAAACTTCTCTGATTTTGTTCCCTTGTATTGCATTTATGTTGTCTTAGGGAGATACTCTACTTCAGATTAATTTTTGATAATGATTTTTTTCCACTGAGTTAGTTTCTAATATTATAAAATGAAACAAATGTTCATGATGTGTTATTCTACAGTAAACTGTTTGAAAATGGTTTTGTCAAAAATGAGATCTGTCATATTGTTGTATTAATGGATTAATTTAAGTCCTAAATATTGTGTTTAATCATGCCATAGGAAAATACAGGCTTATATTACAGTGACTGCAAGCAGAATGATAGCAAAGGTAATGAAACATTCTGTTTTGAGTCTATGAAGTAAGTGCACTTAATAAAACTCTTCTGAATCTTTTACAAGAAAAACAGCAAAACATCAGCTATTGCTTTTCTAGAGGGTGAGTTCATCGCTACAAGGTCTTTGTTGAAACGGTTTTAATTTTTATCATTTTCTGAGTCAATTTATCACTGAATCGTATGAAAGGGAAGAGTTTTGAGTGGTTATAAACAGATTTTGTCTAGCAAAGTCATGAAAGAGCTGTTATGGGACTAAGCAACAGAATGGTAGAAAATAGGTCTATTTTCTCTTACTTAAATGAGTTCTGTAACTGTGGTAACTGATCTCCATGACATTTCTTATTATTTACCCCAGTGCAAATGACAGAAAAGACAGGTCTTAGAGTCTTACTCTGTGGAAGCTACTGAGTACCAAAACAAACAACCAAGCAACTCCCTTGTTACTCCCAAATTCACTTCAGTAATGTTTAATCAGAATGCCAGTCTGAATGTACATGGGAATCACAAAGGCAATATTTAAGTCAACATAAATATTTCCTTAACTGATCAAGTTGCTATGGAGTGTGACACTTGATGATACTGAAGGAGATGAAAGTCATGATTTTCAAAGCAGAAGTTAAATCAACTCTTTCCGAAACTGATCTGATTTGATTTTAAGCACCTCCTTGCTTCTAAAATGAGTTCTCACCTGTGGACACCTGGGATCCTCAGTCCTGTCCTCAAAGGACAGGCAGATGAGAGCTTACTAGAAATGCTGTGACCCTACTCTAGGAATAGATAAAAGGATTTTTGGAATAAATAAATCAACATAACATCACCTGTTCATCCTTAAAACTAAACCTCAGTAAGTCCCGACATACTTCTGTGATGGCTGTGTGAAAGGTCTGTGGGATCCCATCATAAATAACATACAAAACATTTTGGTTGGATTGTGACTTTGAAAAAAAAAGTGTTTTTCAAGTCTGAGTATGGGTTTGTGGTGACAGTTATGACCACACAAGGTGCCACTCCTGTTAGCAGCATCAATGTATTATTTACTCTGGAGTTCTCATTAAAATATGCTAAGTGGATCCAAGTCTGTCTTGATTTATATTCAGTGATTTCTGTGGAGCTTAACTGTACCTTGGTTTGAAAGAGATGAAACATTCATCTTTTTCAACATGACTATTTAGAAGGAAAATGCTACATGGCTTTACAGCATTTCATATCAAGGACAAGAAACTTATTGCAGATCATGTAGTGTTCTGTTACTGACCACTGATTTATTCACTGAATTAAAGAAAAAAATGTCTTCTTATTTGCAAAAATTCAGAGCCTAAGCTCCAGAGCTTCCTTTAAATGGTAGGTGTTGATTTCTGCTGGAATCGCATAGAGCAGAGAGAAATCTTTAGAATAAAGGGAAGATCTTATTCCCGTTTGAGAATTACTTGATCAATTTACCAAGGAATTAGTGGTGTGTCAAGGATTTATGAGAACAGGACAGAGAACAGAAGTTTTTGTGATTGTTGCAACTTGCAGTTAGAGCCAGTGTTTCCTAGCAGCTGAGGCAACTGGGGTTGTTTAGTCTGGAGAAGAGGAGCCTCAGGGGAGACCTTGTTGCTCTCTACAACTACCTGAAAGGAAGGTGTGGGGAGCTGGGTGTTGGCCTCTTCTCACAGATAACTATGATAGGACTAGAGGGAATGGCCTCAAGTTGCTCCAGGGGATGTGAAGGTTGGAAATTAGGAGACATTTCTTCTCAGAAAGAGCAGTCAGGCATTGGAACAGGTTGCCCAGAGAAGTGGTGGCATCACCGTCCCTGGGGGTGTTCAAGGAAAAGTTGGACCTGGTGCTTAGGGACATGGTTTAGTGGGTGACATTGGTAGTAGGGGGATGGTTGGACCAGATGATCTTGGAGGTCTTTTCCAACCTTAATGATTCTGTGATTCTATGATTCTTGGGCCATTATATGAGACTGGATGTCAGTAATCACAAATAGGGGAAAAAGGGAAAGATAACATGCTAGACTAGGTAAACCAAAAGTGACAAAACATCACATTGTACTGATAGAACGTCAGATACAGCATCGACATTAACTCCATGTAATCCCATCTTTACAAATCTGTATTTTATTTAGCTAAATAGATTAGCTGGGAAAAACATGAACAGAGTTTTTGTTGTTGTTGTTGTTGTTTTTTATGTATTTCAAAATCAGCTTCTGGTCATTTCAATTCCTGCTAGTGTTTTCCGTTCATGTAGTTTTTGCAGCTTGATGGTTCTGTTTATGACACACATGAACTGATCTCAGCTTCTGTAAAAACCAATTAGGAAGTTCACAAGCAGTCTGTATGTAAAGGTTGGGTTTTTTGTTTGTTTGCTTTTAAATTATTTTAATGTGAAAGATCTGTTAAATAACTTTTTAATTTTCTTTTCCATTTCCTAGACTTAACCATGAATTATATGATCAACTTGAGCCTCAAGCATTTTTTTCCAAGAAACACGTAGAAGTATGCATTAGTTAGTCAGATGCTTGCCTATCTCCAGATAACACAACACACCATGGACCTTAAATATCAGTGTTTATCTCCATCACAAAATTAAGCCAGTACAGACACTATAATCTAGTTTATTAAATAAGCTGATTAGAATTTATTTAATTCAATATCTCAGAAGGTAATAACCAGTTTAAGAATAATTATTAGTGTAGCACAGAAAGTTGAAGAGTCTTAGTAGTGAAGCCTGACAGTAACAACAGATAAGGAATCATTAGTATGGGGAATTGGGTCTCATTTAAAAATGAAATTATACAAACCCATTCAATTACATTGAATTATTTCCTATGTGTACACATACAAATTTGTGAAACATCATCAAGATGCATCACTGTCATATTGATTTGAATTAATTCTCTGCAAGAGTGGAGAGTCATACCCTGTTTTGTAAACTAATTCAGCTTTTCAAGAGCTCTGTTCCCAAATAATTCAGCACAGGAAAGCAGGGAAAGACCAAGAAGCAGCACTTAAAGCCAAAGCAGTCACTGTGGTGTGATACACCAAACTCGGGAATATTCTAAGTCTCAGTGAAGCACAGAGTTCACAAAAGACTGCAGAAACCCGGCTAGAAGCAAGCTAAATTAGACTTTTTTTTTTTTCTTTTTTCTCCTGCAGGACTGAGAGTTCTTAGTATCTCAACTGGTTAGTTTAAAAGAAACCTGAATTTCTGTACAATGCTCTCTGTGATTTGTTTTGACTGCGCAGTAGATACCCTCCAAATGACTTCACACGTCTCTCTTATCAACTCATCTAATACTACCGGAACACTGTGTGCTTTGTGAATTGAAAAGACTATTGTGTGTTAAAAGGCAATTTTTCCTTTTGAAAAATGCTAGCACAAAGCACCACTTCCAATAGTATTCTCAGATTGACCTCATGTTCCTTGTTGTCAAATTTTGATTTTTTACAGGTACATAGCAAAATCATTTTTCCTTGAAAGGGCAGAAGACTCCCAGAATTTTTGGCTGCTTCCATTCAAGGCCATTATTCCTTTTATTCAGGGTAGCATTTTATCAATGCAGTTTACATTTAGCAAACTCATAACCCACTCTTGCTGTTACTGGAAAACTCTATATAACATAATTTTCATACAAAACTACAAACAAACATTTCAAATAAAATGAAATTTAAATAACAATAGTATTAGTAAAACAAAATTTTACTTGCTCACCACATTGGAGTGGTACTATGCGACTATTTATTATAACAAATAAGCTGCAGTTCTGAGAAATAAAATGTGTAGAAAAAATAACAAACCACAAAATTCACACACACAAAAAAAATCATACAAAAAAATCATGAAGGGATTTCAACTTCTAATGATAATCCTTATTCTTAGAAAATCTCATGAAGTTATGCTCTACACTAAGTATGGAAGTTGCTTTTTGTAGGGCAAATTTAACCAAAAGTTTTAATAGATTTTTAAGTTTTTAGTAGTTTTCAAGCCCTAAATTACAGTCCCTTTTATAACCATATATATAGTGAGGTAGAGAGAGACTTTATGCATAGCCATTCAGAAAAGGCTGGAGAGCAAATAGGACACAAGAATTGGATTGTTACCAACCAATTTTTTTTTTTAAAGAGAAAACAAAATACTAAGTTTTATATTAGGCAGAAACGAGCATGCTATCTGTTGAGAGACTGTAGGAACTACTTTTTATAGAATCGTTTATGAAACAAACTGGACTGTTATTGCCTAGTACTGGTAGAGGACATAGGGGTTCCTTTTTGTAGTCAGTAGATTATTGACAGGACAGACCTTATGTGTCCCTATTGTGTAGACACTTGCAGGATTATTCTTCAATATTCATAATAATCACAGAAAATTACGGTGAAGGAGGCAGTTGAGTAGTTTTTCTGCTAGGAAAACATCTATTTTCTAAAGATGGTAATTAGTGAGATGTAAAAATCAAGTGAGGACAAAACAGGTTCTTGTTTTCACACATATGAAGTGAAGACAGAGTTTGTGGGAGCTTGGGTTTTACATTTACTTGCTATGCATGGGAAGACTTTAAGTTGCTTTTGGTACCCTGGAATGCTCTCAGGTACAATGAGTTAAGCAATACTCTGGCATCAAAAGCTTTTCCCCAGCCTTTGTTTCTTAGATTTTTGCGTGAGCAAAAGATGGGAGGTGCTCACTGTAAACATCTATCCAAACACTTCACTAGCTCCTTAAAATCTCCTTTGTCTCTTGACATATTAGGCTATTGGTGAATTATGTTGTACTGTGTGGTCCTGACCAGTGAAGTCCCCCACTCCCTCCTGGTGCTCCACCATCTCTTTCCCAGCTTTGCCTACTACTTAGCTGTTAGGGTCTTGGAGAAGAAACTAGGTATTTGTTCCCTGTCTGCACTGTACATGTTACTGTTAGCTGCCTGACTCTTGGCTGTGCTTGCTGGGTGCCATGATTGTAAAATAATGGTTAATGCAAAAACTTGCTCTCTCCATCCACGATACTTTCAAAGAGCTTCAAAATGATGGCTAAGGATTACTGACAACTTAATACCAAATATCAGTGTCATGAATTAAATTTAATTAATGTTGCAGAATAAATTAAATCCACAGATCTAAAAATCTGGAGATTCATTGTTTTTTCTCTTTTCTGTTGTCTCCCTTAACTCTGGGTGTTATCTCTTCTCTGATATTGGCTGCCCCAGGGGACAGAATGCAGAATATATATGTTATTTAAATATGCGTAAATTAGATTAGAAATAATTCAGATAGTAAACAAATATTAACCTGCTGAATTGTGTGAATCTATGAGAACAGTTATTCCCATTTTCCAAGTAGATTGTGACTGACTTTTATGTGCAAGTTAAAGTCTCTCTTAAAGCTCTAAATTTATCTTTAGTTCAGCTCTGTGAGGAACAACCCATAGTTGTGAGTTGCTGCAGTACTTCTGGGTGGTGCATTTCAGGTCTTGGTCTCCTGGGCTGTATGTGTGGTGGCAGGACAAGGTACTTTTTTAGCAGAAACTACCTGGTGTGTACCCTACAACAGTCTCTGACAGCAGCGAAATGTTTGTCTGAAATGTTATGCTGCATGTACACTGGAGTATTGTAAAGTTAAGTGATCAGATCTGCAGCTGATGTAAATTGATTTATCATCACTGCAGCAACCCTCATACACATAGTGTGAAAACATGGTCCATTGCCTTTCTTTTAACTTTAAAATGATTGTCTTTCAATTTATTTCTCAGAGTTGCCTGAGACCCTTTTTTATTTCTTACATTTGAGATGGCAAACTTACAGGCTAGGATCTTTAGGATGGGATCAGAGAGAGTAACACTGTGCCTTATGACAACAGCAATATATCCATATTAAAATAACAAATCTATTCAACATTTTTACTACTTTTATGGAGTGATGAATTTCAACATATTACAATTTTCACTACAGAAAAATTATTTTTGTAAAAGTTACAAACAAGTAAAACAAGCCATTTTAATTAATATTATTTTCTAGTCTTAGGATGTTAAGAAGAATGCTGTGACTGTCGTGCTGAGTGCTCCATCTGTATTGGTTATGGCAGTGCTGTACGTCAGTGTCCTGGTTATTCTTTTAGAATGCTGTGGAGCTGTTACCACCTAGTGCCAGAAATCCTTTAAGAGAGATGTTTTAATTCAAAGTATATTGGCATAATAAACTGGGCTGGCCGGCTTGAAACTTCTCTGTTCTTTTTAAGGGAGAGCATTGCACTAACTTTTCTTTGTTTCTGAGGTGAGTATGTAGAAATTCACTGCTTAGAAAGTGAATCTATAAAGTCAGTGGGTAATCTGGTAGACTGAATGACTTTTCATCCAACAACAAACGACAAAAAACAAACACACACAGACATATGTCCGTCCTGTATAATATTGGAAATCTAGCCCTGCCACTGTAAAACCCAGAATAGCTCTATTTTATTTTTTTTTCAGCCTGAAAAATCTGTATTTAAGTAACTTATATTTAAGCAAAGAAAAAACATTACTCTTGTCTGAAGGAAAATAATTTACTGAATGTTTTCAGAATGTCTAAGGGTAATGTCACATTATTAGCAAAACTTGTAATTAGGATTCTGGCTATTAAATTGGAATATTAAATCCAATCTGCAATCTGAGTGGCACTGAAGGTTTGGAAAAAAAAATATGTCAACTACTTATGTCCACTGTTGCTGTGACAACAGGGGTTGAGAACAGTCTGATTAAAACAAAACAACCCTTCCCAACAACAGCCACCGAGAACAATAGAAGAACTTTCTGTTAGTCATACTAAACCCAAATAACCAGGTAATAAGAGTATGATGGCACTCCAACTTAATGAAAATGAACTGTATGGTAGTGAAATTGTGCCTGCTGCTGCTGTTTAGAAGGGTATTAACAGAAATAGCTAACTAAAATTAAATGCAGTGTTGCTGAGTATTTGCTAATTTTGATAAACTGTTAAGTGTAGCACTCAGTGTGTGTTTTATTAAATCTTACTGAGGAATGTGTTTGACCTACTGTTCCATTACTCATGGGTGTCTTGCAAAGCAAATGTTAGATGCTTGCAGATGAGGCCAGTGCCTCTAACTATGGCTCATGCAGAGCTCTGTTACAGCCTAGGCACTTCTGAAAATCTCTTAGCTATTTGTGTGTCTAAATGGAAGTGGACCTCTACATCTTGTCTATAGCTACTACATGAGTTATTGTTATCTATGTTTTTCATATAAGATCCTATCTCAATTTGTAGACCAAATTAGGTAATTTACCTATTGTTTTGGTGCAATCATATCCCTATTTTTAGCTCTGTACATGTAGCTGGATATTCCCAGTGTATAGCAACTGTTATATTCAACCGCAGGCTCACAAGCCACAGCATTATAAAAATGGCAGGAGAAGACTGTTATTTTCTTAAAATGAATTTTGTCTCCTTAAGCCAAATTACAGTGGGAATCTACAAGTTATGAGGCTGAGGGCAAAACCGGGCAATTATTCTAATTTGCATTGAATGAATTTGCTGATTGGGGAAATTCTGGTTGTTGGAAGCAAAGGCAAAAGGGAGAGATAGAAAAGAGTAAACTTTATACCTGCCACTTAAAATATGTCTACTGAGCTGTAATTCAACCTAGCAGCAGCAAGTAACTTTAATTAATCTCTAATTAGGCCCATGAGTTTTAGCTGAGAGAGGGTTTGGTTTCTTAAAAATGATTAAAAAAAAAAAAAAAAAAAAAAAACATACCCCTCCACCACCAAAGGCTGTTTTTGCAGACTCTCCAAGCCTTAATTACAGTCCCAAACACCTCAAGCAATTTTGTGAGCCAATTAAGTCATGGCAGTGACTAGATTAACACATTGCAGTGCCTTATATTTGGTGTGCTTGCTTGCTAGAGTTAGATGGTATGAAAAGCGAGGAACTGCCTGGAATCCAGACCTTGATCTTACAGCTGGCATTGCCGTGCATCTGCTGTGGCCACTTCTGATCCTTATGGGTAATTTTTCTGCTGACACTCAAGTTTACTTAAAAAGCAGGAGGAGCAACAAGAGCAAGTAAGGAGAAAAAAAAAAAAAGTGAGGAAAAAAATTAAGTCATTTTTATTAATAGGGTTCTTACATGTTGAGCTTACATTCCACTGAAGTTCTTCTTCCCATGCTATCTGTTGCGCTGCAGTAGATTCAGTGTTGTTTATATTGCATGTATAAAGGAATGATGTTTCTCAATGACAGCTTTTAATATGTCTATCCAAATACTGCTTGATGAGGATGATTCACTGTATAGGAGTACATATCCATATTCCACACAAGGCAGTATTTTCCCTGATTTTTGGGAATTCTTACGTAGCCAAAAAGATGGTGAAATTTCACAATAAATTCTTTTTCCAGTGCATCTGCAAACACTGAGAGTGTCTAGAAAGTTCTGAGACCTAGATCTGCTGAGTATGTGATTTATATAATGCACTTGTCTATTTTCTGTAGAGTTAATTAAGAAAGGCCACCGAAATAAGCTAAACATGCTGTTTATGAGAGCTGCTCCATTTCAGTTGTTTCATGCAGTTTTAAAAATATTGTTACAGTGTCTGCTTCTCTGTTGACCTTAGATTACTTCTTATTTGCTACTGCATTTATATTTCATGCAGTGGAAATTAAACCACAGAAGTTTCATGCTGTAAATATAAAGGGTGAGAACACAGTAACCGCAAGCATTGATGACAGATGAGAAACTGATGTCAGAAAACTTGGATGGAAATTATCTTTGAAATTCAGGAGTATCTTCTGCAGCAGTAGAGTGAAATGGAGGTCATGAGAAAAATACCAGGTGTATTTTAAGTTCCCGTCTGGCAGGGAACTTGCCAACACTAAAGCACCTTTAGGCGACTTAGGTACCATGATAGGCAAAAGTCCTTTTCCTGCCATCTAAATTGTACAGGGTTTAAATACCTGTACAACCTTCTATGCACCTACATTTCTGCTACAGCGTAATTGTAGAAATTTTAGACTTTGACAGCTTAGCATCTACCTCATACAACTGTCCTGGTGAGAGACACAGGCCTGTGTACTTCACTAAGGAAATCTGACCTCGTATGAATAACCCCAGAATACTCAGAATAATCTCAACTCAGAATAACCCCAACAACCATCTAGGGACACTCAAAATTTTAAATCCTTTCATATCCCTGACTTAGAAGGACTTACATCTCCCTGTCAATAGGATACTGTAACATGGGGTAGGAGATATTCAGGGCTGTTTTCTCAAATCATCCTGGGTTATTCTTTACCTAATTTAAGAGATCTTGAAGTTATATGGGAAACAGGTACCTAAACACACTTGATTGTCTAGGACTTAGTCCTTGACTGCTTCAGCGCCGTAAAGTCAGCATCTCACAAACATCATCGGGTATGATTTCCGAAGTATGAGAAAGTCATATCCATTAAAAAACAAACAAACAAACAAGCAAAACAAAACAAAACAACAACAACAAAAAAACACAGCGGGCAAGTTTTAAGTATTGTCCAGAAATTAACTTATTCTCACAGTTTCTGTGTAAGATTAAGAAGTGTAAGATTAAGAAGTGTTAGATAAGGTTATTATTTTATAAGGTTGGAGTAGAGGCACAGATGCATTAAAAAGTGGTTTGTCCTCCCTCACTCTTACTTATTTGTACAAGGGATTAACACTCTGGGTTAATCCTGGTTTAGTAACTCCATTGCCAAAAACTCTGTGAGTTGTCTGTAGGCTAGATGGACAGATGCTGTGTTTGTATGAGCACATAAGTGTGCAATAGCCAGTTTGCACAATGGGAGCCATCCAGACCATTGGTAAGTGCAAGCTAGGATATTAGATGCTCTCTAGAACAGGACAAGGTAATTCACAATTCATCACAGAAGTCTTGGGAAGAAGAAGTATTTGAGAAAGAACAGTTTTTCTGGTTTGCTTGTAGACCAGAGCAGAAGCATGCTAACCTTTTTCTTAGAGCAGATTGTAAATTTAGATTCTGCCTCCAGCAGATTTGTCTCAGGTTACACGACAATCCTGTGGTTTGGATTGACTGGGGCTCCAACCACAGAATGATTTTTTTCCTCTTCCCAAAGTCAGCCTTTGATGAGGATGCTGAAGTCCAGGGCCATGAAGGTTATAAACACTATGGGTAAAAGTACTGAGCATTTTAGAAGACACTGAAAGACAGCATGCTGAAAGGAAGTCAGGAAGTGCAGTCATACTGCACTGAAAGGCAGTATGCTGAAGGAAGTCAGAAATAAGATGGCTAACCCTTTGGAGACAGCTGTGATTTCCAGTTGTAACTTGAGGACAAGTCAAAGTTCTGATTTTCCCAGACTTTAACCTGTCTTTAGCAATTCCTACCTTTCTGAATTCTTTGAATTCTTACTGTTGTAATGTTTTGCTGTGTCTAGATAGAGTCTCTGAGGATTTTATCTCTTTGTTTTTCCTCTAAATTATTGGCTGTTCTAAATCTCTGACCTTTTCTTATAAAACAAACAAACAAACAACCATAAAAAAACGTTTCTTTGTCTTTAATTTCTTTGTCTCTAATTTGCACTCTCTACCACAAATGATCAGCCAGAAAGTACCAAGGCAGTCATGCTAATACGCCAATTATCAGTAAAAAGGCCATGTTCAGAGAGACTGTGTACTTAAACATTTAAGTTTAAATGTACTAAAACATTTAAGCCTCTGGGCTGTAATGAGGCTGTCCTGTCTGTGGTAGTTCACAGCATGTCACATTGGGTGCAGAGAATCTGCTCTGCTACCACCTTCACCAATGATAATATACACAAGGGGAAGGGGGAAAGCATAAAAAATGACAAGGCACTTTTTTTCAGATGAGGAACTCAGCCTTTCCTGCTCTGTCCTGTCCATTTATTGCTAGTTAAAATGTCAATGGTATAGTAGGTGCTGCTATCCTGGGGTTGCACAGCTGCATGGACCAACCTTTTTCCATCCCTTACTGTATCTATGCTATACCACAGCACTCTTATCCTACTTTACGTTTTTTTCTGTTGTGTTATGATTTTCAAAGTTTCAAGATTTTTAATGCAAGCTTGATAATATTTTAAGTAATTTTTAAGAAGGACACTTTGTGATAATATAAATATTTCTTTAGGATTTTAAGATAATATGGTTTGGTTTCTTTGTCTTAAAGCAATGGTACTATTAAATTCAACTGAGGTAATTTAAAAGTAGAAAGAAAATGACTGATGGTATTCACAAAGATACAAAACCAGCACTCCCATGTCAGAATATTTTTTAAAAGGGGTATGTTCTGAAACAATAACCAGCAGTGGTGTCTCTGCCTTCGTAGTATTACTAATGCAATTTTCTTTTAAACTGCAAGATTTATCAAGTTTGGTCACGAAATCAAACAATAGTACATGAGAGGTGTGAAACGTGAACCAGGTGAGAGTAGTGCTACCCTTCTGAATAGCCTCAGATTTTATAAGCTTGATATCTTACTTTCATTCTCATGAATAATCATGCATTTTCTTTTCCTTTAATAAGCATAAAAGCAAATTGCATGTTCTTATGAAAGTTTGTGACTGTGAACTGAAAAGTCTTGAATGGCATTTACAGAGAGAGGGGCAGCCTTTCATGGCTGCCCCGATGAAAAGTAGCAAATCCATCTGGTATTATCTTGCTTTCTTTTGCCCGTTATTATTTTCACACGTATTGAAAAGCACAAACTGGGTGTAACAGGGTATGCCATTGTTCTTTCTATGACTTCTGCTGGCTACTTTATTTCATTCACCAGGAGAGCCACTGACTTCCTTGAAAAGAAGGTGCTTTAGAATGAAGTGTCTGTGACTTATGCCACAGGGCAAGCAATACCAATGTATAGATTTGGATGGCTTTGTAACATTGCTTTAGAGAAAACAGGACAACATATCATACGTAGTCCACTGGAGGGACCAGAAAGGTTAAGCCTGTTGTTCTAGTTAGATGTGAGCACAGTATGTTACAACTTTAGAGAAATTCATCTTCGTTTGAAATTTTCTTATTTAGAATGTGGTTTGTAGCGTTTTTTATATTAACTGATATCAATACTAGTGTAGTGAGTGAGCTGGTCGGGTGTTTGATTGTGTTAGAATTGTACAATCAGTTGGTTTCATTGTATTAAGCAATGTCTCCATCTGATTCCATCTCAGTAAAACTGTACTGATCTCATGATCATTTAGCAGAACAGAACAAATTCTTCCTATTCTGGGACACCAGTGACAATGGATGTTCCAACTTCTTAACCTCAGGGGATACAATGAACCAAAGGAGTGCTACTAACAAAACTCCCATGATAAAGTTTGTTAATATCCACAAAATAAATATTTACATTATAAGGAAGAGATAAGAAAAAAAATGTGGATTGTACAGCTTTAAAGTCTATAAGCAATGCTTTTGCATTCTGCATTAATTCTTTTTCTAAACTTCCCCTCCCCACCTAATTTTTCTGCTGTCACAATACAACCATCAAAGAGTATGTGCAATCTGTTAAGGGAGCTTTCCAGGAAAGTGTCTCCTGGGAGTAACAAAAATTGAAATTTGCTACTCCACTGGCATTTCTCCATCAATGAAGTTTGAACATTAAAGCTTAATGGCAGTCATTGTCATAAATTCCATATAGTAAGTGCTTCTTACCTAGGTTTGAGTTTTTCAGTTTCTGTGTAAGTTTTGTGTCTCTGGAGAATAACCATCAATATTTCACCTGTGTTAGGAGGAGACAATTTTCATTTTCCTAATGTAAAGTTATTTCTTACTGTGATGCTTGAGGATTTGCTGTCCATGGCTGTTCTGAATTTCAGCTTATATGAAAGCTTATGATGAACTGAAACCAATCTTTACTTGATTAAGGGAGTCTAAATAAATAAATAAATAAATAAATCAGATCTCATACTGGAAGGATCCATTTCTGTTGTGTTTTTTTTGTTTGTTTGTTTGTTTGTTTGTTTTCTGATGTTATATAAATATTCGCAAAAGTATTTCTGGCACCAGACTGACTATTATGTGTGGAATAAAGTCTGAAACTGGTAGAATTTTCTATGAGCCTGTGTTGGAAGAATTTCCAGTCCAGAAAAGGCTTACTATAGCAAATCTGGAGTTAACAGTAGTTTAGAGCTGAACACCCGATGAGATACATAGGCAATAGAAATGATTTATTCTAAAATGAGTTGAAAAAACAGAATTTTAAAAGAAAAAAAGAAAGTTTTTTTGCTTGAACTTTTGGTCTTGTCAGCACAAACCAAATTAGATTCATGCTCATGCTCTGTTCTGGCCTTGCAAAGTCCTTAGCAAATTCCTTAAAATATCCTTTTGTGTGAAAGGCAAGGTCTAGCAATGGAAAAGTGAGCATGATGGTAAAGTACACAGAAGAACTGTGCAATGAAATACTCAGAATCCACGCTGCTCCATGACTCTGCCTGCACAAAAAGGAGTTTGCCTTTTACATGCTTTCTTATTCTTTGCTGGATGTTAGATGTTTGCACAATGCATCAATGTCTGAGATGGTGCAGTCAGTCCACTGAAATATGTAGCCATAACCCCTCAGTTCAGATCAGACTTGTTTGGTTCCCAATTAATTGGATCCCTTTCCAGAAGAATTAGACAATTACTTGGACTGCTAATGGTGGTGGTGGAGTGAGTCTGTTTTGTGACATTTTATTAAAGTCCTAAGCTTTAAACATAGATAATTTGAGGTGATGATCTGACTGAATGATTAGGAAGTTTTTAGAAAAGCTGTAACTGTTCACTTGATGACTAAGTGTTTAGAG
Organism: Cygnus olor; assembly: GCF_009769625.2. Classification (NCBI taxonomy): domain Eukaryota; kingdom Metazoa; phylum Chordata; class Aves; order Anseriformes; family Anatidae; genus Cygnus; species Cygnus olor. The sequence goes on along the minus strand of NC_049181.1, from coordinate 12,211,773 downwards.
CTTGAATTTTGAGAGAAACCTCAATGGCTATGTGCATGTGAAGAGTTTAACAGACATAAAGCTCTGAAAAATGCCTGAACATATTTGAAATGTACACAGAAATGTCTCTCGTTCACTTAGTGCTTGATTTTTTTTTTCAGTTCTGACTTCCAGTGGATATTGGGTCATTACTCAAAACCTGGCTGCTGGCATTTCATATCCAGACTTCTGGTTACTAGACACTGTGTTGCTTTTGCTATGCCTCCTTGATCTGCTTGACATCAAGCTCCATCAGAAATAATTAGTTCAATATTTTTAAGCAGCACTTTTGAGAGATGGTTCAGCTGTCTTTCAATACAACTACTCCAATTAATTTTTCACATGAGCTTAATATACTTTCAACTGAGTTACTCAGGTTATACTCTGTCATTCTTAATGCTGTCTTCTAATCGAAAGAAACTCACCAAACACCTAGAGATTTGGGCAGATTAATGGGTTTAATCTCTGGTAACAATGAGAAGAGTCCCCAGTACTAACAAATTAATATTAGCATCTGATAACTCTGTATGGATGTACATAAAATTTTACTGTGTCCATTTAAATGAGAAAAAAAAAAAAAAAGCTGAAGAAGCTTGTATATTAAGACACTGGGGATTTCCATTTAGCAGGCCAGCTTTCAGCACTTGGCTTTTACTTGGCCTCTGATGTACCCTTTAACCTGTGCTTTCTCCCTAAAGGTCATTGCAGAACTGATACAAATGAGGAGTCTTGGAATATCTACACCTTAGATACTTGTTCCATCTTCATACAAGCTAAACTTAAAACATTAAGCAGCTACCCTTGAAAACTAAACTGTGATATTAGAAAGGCAAGAATATGCTGGTCCCAAGGAAATGCTGTAGAAAATGAGCAGTAAATCTGTTATGACAAGTGCAAAGTAGCATAACCATTATAATCTTCACTAACATAATTTATTTTGGTTTAGACAAGATTAAGCTTCAAAGCCGGGTTGTTCTGTGTGCTGCTCTAAATTCTGCAAATTTGATTCTAAGGTGAATTTAATTATGGAACAGAAGTTAATGGAATGTCGACATCATGTAGGTCAGCTAGCTAGCTCAGATTGTATACAAGTTCACAATTTGAAGGTTGTAACCTCAAAATCAGTAAGTCACCATGGGGAATAAGATAGTGACTTAGCATAGTGCCCGTGCTGTGCTTTTAGCACCTGGTTTAGGGAGTAGAAAATTTTAAAAGACTGGTGTTTGTGTCCCCAGCTGTGGGTAATGTACAATTTAGGAAGAGAGATTACTTTAGAGATTTCTTTTTAATAATGTTGCCCTGCATTTTTACATCAACTAGAGATTTGGCCCAAACTGTTTGATCTGTCTTTCATAAGGAGAGTGAAGGATTTTTGTGCCCAAGCAGCCGCGTGAATGCTATGTAGGTTAGAACCCTTGGGCAGAGCTGTGTTGGAAAGGTTCAAATGAATGACAAGGTAAGCCCTTTAAAAATGCAACCACAAAAACAAAACAAAACAAACAGAAAACAAAACAACTAAACACCAGCAGATCATTTGAACAGAGTTTATAAAAAGAAAAGACAGATAATATGAAAAAAAAAAAGTATAATAATTCCATCCAAATGGATGTCTGTTGTTCTCAGCTGGATTAATGGTCATACCTGTTTGGTATGGTATATTTGGTAAAAAGCAAATAATTTGTAGGTAGGGTTTTCTAAGTGTTAGCAAGCTGAGTTCTTTTATTCAAAATAAAAGAATGGCCTAAATCCCAAACTATATCTCAGCCTAAAAAGTAACCTGGTTTATTTTTTTTGTCAGTGTTAAATCCTCAAGATCTCCTGTTATGGGCAGCATGAATTGCCTGGTCAAAGGCATTAAAAAAAATTAACCTGAGGCCTCCTCACTGTGAAAGCTCATAGACTCTTTGTTTAACAACAACATTAAATTTCTTGAGCTCTAAAAACTGCAAAATTGTAATTAACTATAATCTGTCTGCCTAACACAGAGTCAGTGTTATGAGCAGAACCTACTCAGTTTGAAAGGGATGGGAAGACTGTCACTCCTTTGGCTTACAGAGACTGAGAGCACTGTAGAGATGACACATTTGATTTCTGTAGGGAAGGGAAAAACTGACTGCTCTAACTCATGACATTCCCTGTTGGCTAGAGGTAATGTAGGCAAAAAGGCAAGTCTGGTACTGCAGTAGAAAATGTTTAGGCAAAAAAGTTGAGCTAAAACGTAGTGTCATAAAAAGCACCCTAGTCCTACTCATGTAGGTTTTAACTTGCTACATTTTGAGATTGTCCAAAGAAGTAAGAGAGCTCAGATGAGAGGCTGGTGTGAGATGAAAGGTAAATGAACAAGCAAACAGTTATGAAGAGAAGTTCCATATATAAGTTCCTTATAGTACCTTATTTCACTTTCTGCTAAAGCAGGTCTGAATGATATATAGTTAAGTCAAAAGGATCTGTCACGTGCTCAGCACTTTTGAAAATCACATCACTCAGTGATGTGGCTGAGCATGAGTTGTTTTTTTTTTTTTTGGGGGGGGGGGCGGGTTTAGAATCCATGTTTTTCGGAGTTGTCCTGTTTTGAACAGGTGGTTTTTTTGTTTGTAAGTTTGTGTTTAATCTAGCCAGTAAGAATCAAGGTTCTTATTTTTAGTGCTATGTTAGTGCTTGGTCAAGACTTAAAGCCGTGGCTTTTGACACAGTGCTGAAGGAGGTGTGCTCACCTGGTGCTCAGCTGTTATCTAATTACTTGAACTCAACAGATTTGGGAGTGAAATGATGCTCATTTTCTGGAATGATTCAAGAAGACTGAAAAGTGTAATATTTCGTTACAACACAGAAGTTATGTCATAGGAAACCAACTGAAACCAGTGGTTGGAATAATTGTTCTGGTGCACGAGTGCTTTTGTGTTCACATATAACTTGCTCGTCACACTGTGATATAGATCAGTGGAGACACTGAGCATGGCAATGTGCTCAAAACTCCTAGGAAACCTGAAACTACTTTAAACTACTGTAAGATAAACTATGTCTGCTTTCAGTGTTGCTAGCACATGCCCTGCAGAAGGACAGGCAAAGCTAAAGTTGACAGGTTGATCCCTGAGGTAGCATCTGCTTATGCCTCTGCTATTACTGCTGTGCAAAAAGCTGGTTCTCTTTGCATCCTTCCCTTCCATTTTCCCTACTTTCTTTTAAACTGTCAGGGAAGATACCAATAGACATTAAATGAAGAAGGAGATGAGGAAACCTTTTATTGTTGCTGCATGAACTGTTGTTGGATTTGAGGCAGGGGGAAGGAATATTTCACTTTGTGCGGTTGACTCCACAGATTGGCTTATTGAAGAGGTTTGATCCTTAAGGACTTTTTTGCCTGGTCCAAAATTCTTTCCTCAGTTGTTTGCATTCATTGTGTTTTCCTCTCATTTCTCGATTTTTCTTTGCTCTGCTCCATATATTAAAAGACAAAGAAATTTGATTTTACTAATCTCTTTGTGCCTATGTGTGTAGTGTACCCAGTTTGGACTAAGGAGTGATGAAAGTCTCTTTCAAGGATAGCAGAGTGAAGGACATACAGCTTAACTTTGCGGTTAAACCTACATGAATAGATGAACTGTTGTTCCTTGGAAAGCACAGGATGTATTTTTAGACGATCCTTTCTTCTGTCAGAGATGGAACTTTATGAATGTTTTCTAAGTTTTGATGTTACTCAAGTGGCTTAGTGAGGAATGTCCAAGGTCTCTCCAAGTTGCTGTTGACAGCAGTGAACATAAAAATACATTCAAATTCAGCAGCATCTCCTAGTTTGTCAGGAGCCCTTGTTTTAATATTGATTTTTCACTGATGGGAAGATGAGTGCCATACTCCATTTTTGCCATTTTCCAGGGTAATTTTGAGCAGAGTCCAATTGCTGTTACCAGTTTGCTGTGGAATGAGCAAGCAGCCTGTGTATTGCTCATTCTCCTTTCCTTAGATCACCTGCAGAACTTCAGAGGCATTACAGAGCTGCTCTCTCAGGAATTATGAGAGCTACTCACCCTGCAAACACCAAGAGGATTCAAGAGCTATTCAGGAGACTTTGGTCCTGCCTCTGAATGTGATGTGTTGGATGAGCTGAGAAAAATCACTGCCCTTGTCTTTTCTTTTTCATCTCTCTTATTTAAATTACTAAACTGCACATGGTTTGCTGCTTCTGTGGGCCAAATGGCACTCTTACAGCAAGTATTATGCTAAACTGATGTAGGTGATACGTGTCAGCTGGTGGCATTGCAATTGTCTTTCAGCAGTAGAGATGCTACTCATACTCACCCAGAGCTGCCCTGGAGGTGTTAGAATAGATAGAGTGCCCATAAATTACTCCATTATAAGCACACAACCAGATACATGAAAAGGATTGTTTCTTGGTATGTGTTGACCCAATACCAAACAAAAACCCTACTCTGACTTGCAAACCTTATGCTTCAATACTGAGATAGAGCTCAAAACAAAACAGTACAGTGAGAAATGTCAAAATAAACTAGAATTTTTAAAGAGAAAATAGTAATACGTGCTCTGTGAGGCAAAGCTTTCAGAGGCTGCTGATCATGGGTTGCTGTTTCACCCCCTTTTTCCATGTACCATCATGGTACCACTGGGGGATATGGGACTGAGGATCAGGGAAAAATTGTGCTATCCAGATATTTATGTACTCATATTTTTATGCATTATTCCCATGTATCTAGAGTCATTGTATCTCCTTTTCTTTCCATTTTAGAGGTCATTACATAGGCACTATACCAAAACTGTTTTTTGGAGGATGTGTGTACAGATGTGTAATGAATTTGGGTAACATCATTTTTTTTGCACCATTAAAACTAAGAGCTTTTCATTAGCATTTCCAGTGAAGTCAGCATTATAGTGCCATATACTTTTATTTACTTCTTCATCACAAGAATACACCCTGGGTTTCTATGTACCATCTGCTGCAGTAGTGTAAGCTGGAGGATTGATGACGAGATAACATACCCCAAATCTCCTGTTGTTGGAGAACGAACATCAAGGTCTGCAGCACTCGGCTCCCAGTGTAACACAGATATCAGGAGTGGCAAAAAAAAAAAAAAAGGTAAATAGTAGACTCATCACAGCATCTCTAGTGTTTTTTTGTTTTTGTTTGTTTGTTTTAGACATAAAAGAACAACCTGAATTTCCCATGCTTTATGCTACATAAATCTTCCAGGTAACTGTGTGTACCACACACTGTGTGCCCTGACAAACCCTGTGCAATCTGACATTCAGAAGCTGCAGTGGAATCAAACCAGCAATTTCCAGTTTCCATGTTGGGTTTGTGGATATAAATAGAAAGAAAATGCAGCTGGAAAGCATTTTTTATAATTGATTCCAAAGACTGTTATAAAAAGGTCAATTCAGTTAAATCTGGTTATATCTGTAACAGTAACTGTGAAAATCTAAGTAAATATTTCAAACACTGACTAATTTCTTGTCTTTGCACTGCTCCAGAAAAAGTTTTCACCTAACCTAGTGATCGTCCACGCTTTAAAAAAAAAAAAAAAAAAAAAAAAATCTTTCTACCTTGATGTCTAATGTGCATCATGAGGAAAAAACAAAGCATCTTTCTTTTTTCTTTATATTTAGATAGTAAAGTATGCAAAAAATAATTTGAAGCATTTGCCTCTACTCACATGGTTGAAACTCATGCATTCCTTTCTATAGTTAGATCTGTGAAAATCTGGTGAATATTGTAGTATATGTGTGAACTGGTGAAAGGAATCTTAGCTTCATATTGCTATAAGAATCCTGCGGTTTTAACAAACCATTTAAAGAAGACTTTTCCCTTAAGGCCTGCTAATCACCAGAATTGCTGTAAACCAACTTTTAATGAGCCAAGCACATCTTTGCTTCAAATTGCATTTTTTTTTTTTGTAAAAAAACAAAACCAAAAACAACAACAACAACAAAACCTTTAAATGTACAGTGTGTACAAGAGGTTGAAAAAGCAGTCACAAAGTTTAAGTGAATTTTAACTGTTCAGAAAACAAAACCAGACAATCAAATACACATTTGCAATTTAAATTCAGGATGGTTTAGTGGTTGATCAAGCTTGTTTTCTGCTTTTGTAGGAAGATAGATGAGAACAGCATTCTTCTGTTTGCATAGCTCTGATTGCAGACAGTGATGTGAAAAAAAGGAGCTAACAATAATTGCTGGAATATTCAGAAAACTGCATAGGAAGAACCCATTTACACTTGGACATTTGACTGCATATTCAATATCCTTTTAGCAGTGCCTTTTCTGAGGGTACATATTCTTTACTTCTGTCTCTTCAATAAGGAAAATTGAAATGACTGCCTTAGGAAGATGTTCCATGTTACAGACAATGAAATTAATTTAAAAACTTAACTTTCATGCTGTCCCTCTATCATTTGACTTCAGTTAAGCTGCTGATGTGATGAGAACGTTTTCTTCCATTCTGACCAATATAATCACATTTTCTTTGTAGCTGTCCATAGTCTCTTATTTCTTAACTTTTGGTGTTGAATCCAGCCTCTTAGCCATTTGCCCGGCACTGAACAATAAGGTTCTGGTGTATGGTTAGTGCTTCCAGGCTATGTAATAAGCAAGGGGAACAGATTTCTGAAACAATATAAAAAGACTAAAGTGAACCTTGGTTTCTCTTGAATGGAATGTTCTGTTAGGTTGTGTGCATTCCTGCTCTGCAGTATTTTTTATTTTTTTAGGTAAAATTCTCCTTTTTGGTTAATTTTTGTTGTTGTTCTTGTTGGCAGTTTAGATATGTGGCATGAAGCTGTAAGTGGTTTGGGACCAAAACTTCCTTATGCAATTGAAGAGCATTCAGAACCCTCTGCCTTGACTAACACTGCAGTAAACATGATGTGCAAATACATTAGCTGTGAAGATACACCTGAGACCAAGAGTATCAGGCACAGACATTTTTGCACTCATCCTCTTTCTTCACAAGCTAATTTTAAAGAAAAAAATACTTACAGAATTGCAAGGCAATAAATAAAGTGAAAAATGATGATTCTATTTTATGGTAATACTAAGCAGTATCAAACTAATTCTCGGCTGGAATGAATTTCAGTAGAAGTTGTTTTTAAAAATGCAATAAAATTCTAATATCCTCTGAAAGGTTATTATCCAAGTAAAGAAGGCATTTATGTATAAAGCTATGCTAATTTGTCTTGTCAAAATGGGGGATTTCATGAAACTGAATAGGGACTAATTCTCTTTTCACTTACCTTGTGGGTAGCATTATTGCAATATCTGAAGTCAATGACAGGGCAGCCATTAAACTCTTCTCAAATAATCGCGTGGAAGTACTGGTAAAATGACCATAAGATGGCAATTCCAGCTGGCAGTGTTTACAAAGAAGACTTTATGAGGAAGTTGTTGGATAAACTCAAAGCCAAAGTGCACTACAAGAGGGCAAATTCTCAATCATTAGACTGGATTTGCAGAAACAGGAAAATATACTGTAAACAATGAAAAAAATGATATGTTTGTATTAGTGCCATTGCATTTAATTGGTGGAATGTAGCAGAACTGTGTAATTATGAGATGGTAAAGAGGTTTATTGAAATCAATTAAAGAATAAACATTAAGAATGGCCATACTGACTGGCTGATAGCAATTGCTAGACATTTCCTGAGGTAGCGTTGTTTCATAGAGATGCTTTAATTGCTAAGGATGAATGCTCTGAAAAGCAAGTGGCTTATTTTATTGCTTTCTGTTATTTGTGCACTTAACACTCTAGACTGCAAATAGTTTATTTCTGCCAATTTCGTTGTTTTTCTTTAATTTGAAGTTAATTTGTTTTTTTTTTTATTTCTCTCTGTATATTCCTTCCATGGGGAACGTGGATGTTAAATTCACCAGTCACCAGAAATCTACCTGTCTTACTGTGGCAAGCTCCTAAAGAAGTGGTATCATCCACAGAAGATGCTTGCATAGTAGTTCTGGACCAGTCTGCTCCTAGCTGCTAGTAATAAGCAGCTGAAGACAAAGCTAGTGATCAGATTAATATCCAGTAACAAGGGTCACATACCTTTTCTGTCACTGAATGAAATGTCATCTCAAATGAGCCTCTCCTGTGGGATTTAATTATCTGTGTCTGAACCTTTGTCTGTTTTCATACTTCAACTTACTAGTGGTAAACCTGGAATAATAGTAATGTTCCTCTTCACAGACACGTAACTAAATCTCAGAAGCATATAAGGAGGAAAAAAAATCAAAATTAGATAGTCGCCTTTTTATGAACCTCCTTATTGTAACATCTAGCTGTAGTAGGTAAATATTGTCAACATTTATTTTCAGGCATTAAGATCCCAAGGAAGCAGTTCTCATGAAGTCCTTGGGAAAAGCACGATGATTTCCTAGACTGCAAAATACAAAAGTGGGTGTTGGGGAAATGCACAATAAATACATTTAACGGCTATAATTTCAGGCTTCAGGGAAAGGTGATTAGGAAAGAAAAGCTACGCACAGCCTCTTTAAATTATTATTATTTTTTTTCCTCCTTAAAGAATGATACTGAACAAAGAATTGGGCAGGTCTGGCAAAGTTGCTGTAGGACTGTGTACTCATTAATTCCTGTGTGGGTGTATCTTCCTATGATTTTGTTTTATATTTGTCACTTTTGAGTTCCACCTCATGATCCTTATGCTTCTGTGTGAGCGATGGGGAGACTTCCTGATCCTTCTGCTCCAGATCTCTTGTCATTTTCTTTGTTCAAGTTCCTCTCTATTCAGGTCTGTCTTCAGGTAATTTTTTTTTTTTTTCAGGCTCTCTATGTATGAGAATTTTCCAATACTCATAACCAGATTTAACTAAGTCTGTAATTGCTTCATTATATTTAGTCAGATTTTCTAACACAATCATTTGCATCACTTAAATGACATAGAGTGGTCATAATCTGGCTGCAAATTCCCTGTGGCACAGGGAAGCTGATGGCTGGGCAAAATTTGACATCTTTGAGTTTCCCCCTGCTCTCTCCCATAGTTTATTTATTGAAGGGAACTGCCAGAGTCTGGGAGGGGGGTGGAAGAGATCAGCTGTACTACATCAGTCCAAGGCTGGGAGAAAGTATGGTCCAGTGGGTTTCAACCACCTGTAAGATGCAGTGTTGTAAGAGTACCTTGGTGGTTGTGTTTATTTATGAAATGTGAATGCAGTAAAATTTGACCACAGAAGGTTGGATAATAATTTATGCCTCTAACGGGTGAAATATTTAAGTGTCACACTCTGCAAATCCCAATGGCTGTGCTATTTAAGGCAAGATCTGTTTTTATCAATAGATCATTTGTGACATATGACACAAAAGAAAAAGAGCCTGCGGCAAAAATAGATTTTAGCTAGGTCTGAATTAGATTTTATAGGTCAGCTATTCAGAATTAATTCAGTACCATCTGACTGTTGAAAAGATACTTAACAAGGCCTAATTAGAAGGGATGTCTTTTACTGTCATTTAATGCAATTGCATTTATATGAGCTCAAGGATTGGCAGTAGGTTTTTCTCTTTGTGATTCTAGGATCTCAATCTAACAAAGGCCCGTAAATGATCTCATCTGCTCCCAGGTTTCCTGATCGAGGCTTCTAGTGTAGGCAGCATGAGAACAAGTTTTAGAGAGTGCATGATGACTGCACAGAAAGAACGTCAACCTTAAATTGCTTGCTACCTTGAAAAAAACAGAAATAAAGCAGTTGCTCCTTGGTATAGACTATATCATCAAACTTTTTCTAAGGAATGTTCTTGTTTGTCATAATGAGTTTGCCTCTACTTTGCAGTAGTTCCTAGCTGTGTCATGAATGTGAAAGAAGGCAGGTATTCAAAAAGAAAAAAAAATCTTGAAAGTAAAATCACAGCATCTTAAATTCAATTTCAAGTATTTAAGAATGAAATTAACTCTTGACTATTTAGGAAATAATTTTTTAGAACAAAGGCAATACCATCAAATGCAAAACCTTTCAAAAATATCTCGGTCTTGAAAAAACTCCACCATCTTAAATGATTTTTTTTTTTTAATGAAAACATGTTTGAAATTTACAAACTACTTCCTGCTGACTAATCAGACGGAACACGTTTTGTGGTTGGAATTCTAAGAGGCTGCTGTGTTGTTTTCTCTGAGATATATCTGGTTCTGAAGACCAGTACCCAGTGGTCTTTTAAATGAAGCACAAGAGGTGTATACATATAACCAACCACTGTGTGGCCTCACATTACCCAGTGCACAAATGTGTTCTTGCTGACCTGGTATTGGAAATGTTATGGGCAGTCAGACTTGACTGTCAAAAAGAGTAAAGGAAGTAGACATGACAATAAATGAACTGGGTTTGAGTTACAGCACATGCATCTTCATCAAGCTCCCAGATGTGCTTCTCTCACAGTTGATTGCTATTAAATGCTATACAATAAGCCTCGTTAAATTAAGATTAAATACTAATTTAACACATCTAGAGGTATTATCACATTTTGTGTGGAATTATGTTTTCTAATCACTTCAAATCAAGTATGATATATTTATTGTAAATTTCTGCTGTATTCATTGGGGAGAACTTATTTTTATTTATTAAATCATATCTTGTTCCCTGACAACCTTTTACAACAAACAAAGAAGTCACAAGAGTCAATGAAGCACAAACTGAAGGCATAAACAGGGAAGCACTTCACACAAAATATGTATAAATCTACTGACAAAATGAGGGAATAATAAGATTGTAATGAAGATGAGGCAATTGAAATTTACAGGAGGAATTTCAAGTTATGCTTTTAGTCATCAAAATCCTGTCAATTGAAATGTTAGATGAGTCTTGGTGTACTGTGATACATTGTTTAGAAGAAAAGGTGACTTTCTGCTTTACTAAAATTAGAGAGACTTCTTTTCTGTACACCATGGTGCTTGAACAACTAACCTTTAACTAATGTACTAATGCCACTTCCAATTGATGTACCGACTTAAAATGAACAATTCTAGTGACAGAATACTGAAAACAATTAAGCTGAACTTGTCAAAATTAATAGAAGAGACGGCATCTTCATCTTAGCCAGCAGAGGCTATTAGAATCAAATGGTTTTCATAAGTAGACTTTGTATTGTTTGTGTGTGGCTTAGAAAAGATGCACGCTTCACATTCGTGTCTTACAAAAGATGTACTGAGCAAAGTGATCTGAGTAGATCCCAGCTGAATTGAAGCAAGAGTTTCCAGCAGGACTCATTCTTTAATTCTTTCATTTCTCTGGTGTTGCTACTAACAGTTGTCAGAAGTGCCCTCTGTGACCTGATTCATTACCACAGTACCATTTCCTTCCCTGAAATCCTTCTCTAACTTAAATCTTCTGCCTTACACTTGTCTTGGATCTCTTTCCAGTGTGGCCATTCTTATGTTCTTCCATAAAATGTGATCACCTGTGCAATGTGGTGAATGAGCCAGACTTGCTGAAGAGAGATTCAGAGAGGTAGCTGTTAGCAGCATCTTCTCTCCAGTGTTTAAATCAATGTTTTACTGGAGGAGATAAACTACCATTTCAATTATGGTCTTTTTTAAAATGAAAAGCTGGAGTCATTGTGCTAATATTATGCTAACTGTAAATAGTTCAGTGATAAGAGGATGTGCTTTGCTTAGAGCTTGCATAATGTTTCTTGACATAGTCAATGACTTATCTATGCTTTGGTAAAACAGCTTAGGTTTGCTGTGTCTTTCTCAGTTACTGCATTAAAGACAATATGCCAATCTCAGTAATATATTTGAAGTCTTCCTATCTTCCATGTGTTCTGTCTAAATCTTTGTAGTATTTAAAGTAAATTTCTGGAGTGAGTATCCTCAGAGAGATTTTACATTTCTATTATTTTTGGAACTGTTGTTGATTTTGTATAATTACTACTATGAGGTCTGTGGTAGCAGAAGCCTTCATTAATCAGAAATATTTTGCTATTTTAGTTACAACTCTTCCTCCCCTCATTCTACTAACTTCCACTTTCTTTCGTATTTTGTTTGAATCACTGTCCCAGAGCAGCTATAAAGTGTAGACTTTTATAGCAAAAACAAAGAACAGCAAATTCCACGCTGGGCAATGTAGGCATTATTTGTTTGTTTGCATGCTGAGAACCTGCCAAAAGTACCAGAACTTCTCTCTGGTGAGTAATGTAATAAATTAGATTTCATCACCATGTAATCACATATCCATGAGGACTGGATATAAATTTTTTTCTACAAATATTTCTCAATGGAGATTGTCATGCTATACACACAACTCTGCATCAAAACATACTTGTTTATTAGATTACTGTGCTTGCTTTTAAAAACAACAGCAAAAAAAGTCTCGTTTGCCTCGTGAGCTTCACGGAAGCCCTGCTTGTTATTAGCTAATAAAAATGCATAAAAAAAAAGATGACTGTCAAAGTACAGCATATTTGTAAGCATCTGCTCTATTTATATTTTCTAAATTTGTTCCTTTGAGTAGGCAAATCGACAGTTCAGCTGAAATAAAGCAAGACCAAAAAAAGACTTTACAAATATTCTGATTTTCTTTTTAAAAAATCACATTTTAAATACACCAAGGTGTTCATAAATAAGTAAAAAAATGAGCAGGACTGGAAGTGTTCAAGAAGAGGCAATGAAGTTGGTCTGGGAGGTGTGTTCTGGGAATGTGAAAACTGCTTCTATCCTGTCTGTTGACATGTTTTTCATCTTCAAGCATGCTAAACAGCTGATGGAGGGTCAGATGAGCTGGGATGCATCCGTCAGTTAAAGTATGGCAGCCCGGCATTGCTGAAGTGTGCAAAACCTACAGCAAATGAAGAATAAATAAATAATAATAATAATAATAAAAACCTTTATGAGGTGATTAGGTGATTTTCTGAAGTATTAGTTACTCAAGAGTTATGCTGAAATTCAGTAGGGTTTGAAGATGCTCAAGAAAGGAAGGTATATAGTGGATCCAATGTAGTTCTGTCCTGCATGGAAGACTTAGGGCATCTCTAAGGTGCTTATGCAGTGATAATCTTTAAGTCCTTGGTGTCTTTTATATATATAGTGCCAGGTACATACTGCATTTCAGTGATAACAACGAACTGACCAGAAGACACAGAAATGGGTAGAATCAAAGGAAGGGACCTGTACACAGCATGTCCAAGGAAATGTTCTGCTTGACACAGTGCTCCCTTTTCTTTTGTGGCATCCGCATACTGTTTACAGCTCAGGGATCTATGGACCCTAAAGTTTCTTTGGGGAGTTCTTTTTGCTATGTTCCAAAAAGTTTTGGTTTGGTTTGGTTTTGTACGTAGACAGCATGCTGAGTCTTGGAATCCTGCTTTATTATTGCTTTTGTTCTTTTAACTATAGCTAGTTAACATTATTTCCCCTCCTTTTAAAAATTAAGCTATAACTACAGCTTTGTGCAAGAGGCTTTTTTCTTCTAATAGTCTCTTTTATTCTGCAATATAAAAGTAACATCTTTTTTTCCCTAACTTTAATATAGTCTTGAAATTTTTTATACACTTCCTGTGAGCTTCAAATAACGGTGTCTTTTAATAATCTCCCTATCATGGATAAGCCTTTTTACACATCAAGCTGTTCCCTTTTGTTTGCTTGCAGAAGGCTACTGCTTTTCCCTATAATCCTTTCCTTAGAATTAAGAGTTACCGTGGTTAATTTGTGTGTGTGTGGCTTCCTCATAGCCAAAAGATGCTGAAATCAATTTTGAATTGAACAGTTGTCCTTATTTAGAAAGTGGGTCTTTGGTAATTGCAACTTGTGCTGAGTCCAATGCGATAGTAAGGAAGTAATGACAAATTGTTCTTTCCTTTTTGGTTTCCCTGTTTTATCAGCTAATAAGTTTAGGTATGGTGTTTTGCTATCTCTTTGCCTTTTTTCATCTCATCACAGGTGTAGGAAAGACAATGTGTAAAGTATGGTGTAGGGATGCTGCAATTCATTGCACAGCTTTTTCAATTATTATTATTACTTGACTTAAACTCTTTGCGTTTAAAAAATGGGAAGGGAGGAAAAGAATTCTGCCTGAATGTTTTCCCCTTTACCCATCATTGTCTCCCTAAACTATAATTAATAAGTGTTATAAAGAGGTGTATGTTTGCTAATCATCATTCAAAGGGAAACAGTTTTTATTTGCATTTAAAAGCAAAATAGAAAACTGATTTTTTTAATGTAACATTTACAAAAAGGAATTTGATAATGCTTTGTCATAAAATGTGGTCATGTCTAGATTGTTTACTTTAGAAAATATCAGAAAATGCTTTCAATTTAAAGTGATTAAGTATTGCCATATAATTTTTCTCCAGCTATTTCTAATGACAAATGATATAGATTAAAATTACCTAGTGTACCGTTCATCATTTTATGTTGGATACTATTAACTAGAAATAGGTGGGTTTTTTTTTTTGTTTGTTTGTTTTTTTTGGACATATTACAATATAAATAAAAAGTAATTTGTATAGTAAATAGAAGAAAATAAGCACATTCAAATTAATGAGGTCTGTCTCTTGTGCACGTTAAACAAAATTATACTAAAAAATGGGTGTATTTTATCAATTCTTCATATATTACTCCTCGGAGTTAGGTCTGATATTATTTCAAAGGAACTTCTCTTCAGATGACACTGACAAAGCTGCTTTGATTAGACAAATGATGATACAATAAACAGAGTTCAAAGTACATAAAAGAGCATTTCCTTTGATAGCCAGCTAAGTGAGTTGTCTAATACAGGGACAGTAAAGAAAGAAAGTGGAAGAAAGCTCAACATTTCAGCCATTCTTAATCCATGATTTTCTTGATCAGTTGCGAGATTTCTTTTTTCTTTTTTTTTTTTTCTTTAAATGGAACATTACATTTAAGTACAGTATCATTTATTCTAATATATATTTAGTTGGAATAAGTGGTTACTGTAATTAGCTAGAGATCTAGTACATCTTTATTGTAAATGATGAAGGCCTCATTAAAATTCCTTCTTGTGAAGAAAAGAAGAAGGTGCCATTAAACTAATTGTTCTGCTTTGTTATGTGATATCAAAGATTTGAGCACTTAAAGATCCATCTTGGCAATTCTCATCCATCTAAATGTGGTTGCCTTGGGATGTGCCATAAGTAGGGAGGACGTGGTAACCCCACTCCAGCTACTTCTGAGCACCACAGCACTATCCAGAAGCCAGAGTGGGGCAAGTGCTCAACCTGAAAATATTAATGCCATTTCAAGAGGTGTAAAAGAGAAGCAGAACATCTGCACAGGATTTCTGTCAAAAGAAATTTGGTTATAATGTCTGAGATTTAGGTCAGCAGAAATTTACATTAATATCTATGAGAAAACAAACTAAAGTTGGAAGTTAACTAACAGTAGAAGGTTAGGTTTTAGTTGTTAAGCTTATCTGCTCACTTCAATTAGAACTTGAATGTTTAGTAAGAATATTGTGTATGGCATTTCAGAATATTCATTTTGCTAAGCCCTGTAAAAACTGTACTGGAATTGTAGTTTTCTGTTGTATAGTGGAAAGTTGGTGTTTGTTCTCATGGCTCCCAACTACTAAATCAGCTCCTCACTTTTGAATACCAGTAAAGTCAAACTTCCAAAACTGGCAGTGTAGGTCATAAAAATTATCTGAATTGTTTTATGTCAGAGAATTAGTTTGTTATAGTTGTTGGTTTTTTCCATTTAGCAGTATTTTTTTCTGCATTGCTTGAAGTATCTATCTGTGTTTCTTGGAATTTGATATCTTACACCTTCTCTCCCTTAGAGGATACGCAACTGAGCTAACAGTCTGATAGCAGTCATATATTTCTCCAGCCCTTTTCAAAGACAGCAACAGCTTGGATTACATCAGAGTAGCTATATTATGTCTTTAGTGAAAAGACTATTGCTGAGTTTGATAAGGCAGATTAGAGACAACAGCTCTGAAACATATCATGCACATACTGAAGAGATTATGACGGAGGAATATCCTGTATTACACACATAACAGTGTCATTGCAGGACAAAGTGCTGGACAAAAAAAAAAAAGCATTATCTTACAGGTGAGGGTTTGGCTATTTCTTTATCAGCATCCAGGACATTTTTGACACATGAACCAGCAGCGTGGCTGCTGGGATGCTGGTATTGGGAACATCATCACACCGCTAGTGTCATACAATGTTTGCACAAAGAAGTAGGGATTTCATTTCTGTCTGCTTTTGGCAGTACACCTTACAACTATCTTTTGTCTAGAGACCACTATCATTTCTATCATTAAAGGAAGTCATTCCTATATCATAACAATGGAAAACCAGTGGCTGCAGGAGTTTCACTGTGAATATCAATCCTCTCCTAAGACTAGCTCCCACACAGTAACAAACAAGTACGTTCTGAAGTGCTTGCAATTCAGTTGGGTGCTGTATATCCATTTTCTAATGTTTATATTTCTAAATGTTCAGGAAGATGTTCTAAACAATCAAGGAAAGAAAAGCCTATGTAACTGTGGTTGTCTTTATCCCTGCATGGTTTGCAGGAAAGCTGGTATCTCTCTCTTGAGAAATAAGTGGCACTTCTGGTTCTTGCAACAGCTCTGCCTCTAGTTCCTTCTGAGCAAACTTTATGTGGCCTTGAAATCTGGATTCAAACAGTCTGTTGATCAACCAAGATCTGATCCTGCACTGAATTTTTTTGAAGTGACTACTTGCTGAAGAAAAGAAGCAATCCATTTCTTTAAAGATTGCTGTTAGGCACTGGAAAATGCATGTCCCTTCTCATTTTCTTTTATGCCTCCATGTAGATTGATTTAAAAAGTCCTAAAAATACAGAAGGTGAAATTGCAGTAAGAATGTTGATTTGCTAATGATTGGTTAGGCGGACTGTTGGCTGCTCTGTTGATGTACCACGATCTTCTGTATTGTGAGTTTGTGAATTCTTTTTTGTAACCAAAAGCTTTTAGGAAAGTGATGCAGACTTTATAAACTAATTAGCTTGATCTAAAATGACTTACTCTTATATGCCATACACTTGAAGCTAAAGTGTGTGGTCCTTTATATGCTTTATGTATGCATTTAAATGAACAATATTTATATGGGGTTTCTTGTAATTAAAAGATGACTGGATTATTCCTGGAAGCTTAGGAATTCTCTGAGATGGCAATTTAAATATGGCTTAAAATATAATAAGGTAAAAATGAAATGATAAATGTTTATCTGAGACAATATTAGATTTTATGCAGAAAAATTTTGTCTTGAGGTCTTTTTTTGATTCCTTGTCTTGTCACAAGTATCATAAACAAATCAATTCCATTTGGAACAGCTTTAATTTAGGATTTTTCTATATTCTGCTTCAATATCTTGAGGCTATAATATAAATTTATACTCATCCATTCATTCTTCCTCTCTCATGTGTAGTGTGACCTCACATAAACTGATATAAACAGAGTAATTGCTTGTGCCAACAAACATATTGTAATTTGAGGCTGTTGAAGTAGAGGTTAGAATCTGACCATCAGTATAAGTAGGATTTAATCTGCTTCCCTGTGTTCTGCAGATTCAGTAATTTTTTTAATTCAAGAATTTAAACCCTAGCAATAGCTTCTGCTGATTTACAGCTTCTTGATACAGCTTAAAATTGGGTAAAGGAAAATTTATGAGAGGACCATATGTCCCACTTATGACTAAGTCTGGAAGAAGGGATGTGAAAGTGAATCCTTCGTTCCTAATATGCTTCATCTCATTTCTTACATACACACCTCTGCTTCTATTTTGTGTGTCTACATATTTTTATGCACATTTTGCTAAGGAACTGTGAAACTGAACTTATTAAAGAATATTTTTGCCATTTGAAAAAATCATCAAAAATGCAATATCCACCAAAATTCTCCTCTTAGATTTTTTAGATTTCTATTGTGATGTTTTGCAAGCATGACTTCTAGGTTCATTGCAGAACTTCAGTCTCTGAGATCTACAGTTTTGCTTTCCTCACGTTCCTCACTGCTGCAGTGATCACGAGAACATTTGTGTGGGGTAAAAGCAGCAATGGTCAGGCAAAACAGGTGACCTAATTTTTATCTCTTTGTCCCTAGGTTTCCTTACTTGGTTTTAAAAACAGCAGGAGTCCCAGAGGACTGTCAGAGCTAGCCTGGTCATCATGACATGATATATACACCGCTCTCCAGAAATTTTAGGAATGCCTGTCTGCATATGATCTATACTTCTTTACTCTGTATTGGTTCAAGCAACAAACAAATCATATCAGGTGACAGAAGTCAACCTGGAAGAAAGAACAAGCATGGAACTAAGGACCTCTGGAGCTAACCTCAGTAGTTTCCAAAGAGCCAGCTAAAATAGGGTCAAAGAGACAGTCATTGTCTTTAGGTTAAGACTAGATAGCATATGTAGGCAGGTTAAATATGTGCTTATTAGGAGGAGACTGTGTTATATAAAAAAGTAACTGACATTTCTGGGAGACAAGACAGACATATAAATTGTGAGAACTGAAGAAACCTCATTACCATTTGCAAGTGAGAACTGAGTTACAGGAAAATACCATGCAAATGAAAATAACATCATCCTGAGTTTGCAGATAACCAGCAACAGTCGTTCTGAGGGTTTTGATTTGCCATACTTCTGGCAATGATTCTAGTTTTGTTCTAAACATCTCTGTTAATTAAAGTATTTAAGTGAATAGAAGAATTATTAAGCTTTGAAACCACTAGACTGATGCTTTCCAGTTTTCCTTGAGATTCATTTTTAAGTAAATTGAGTAACTGATCTCCTAGGTCTTACATAAAAGTGAAAAAAAAATGGGATTCCTGACCAGGTACAGAAATGTGTTTTTGTAAAAGTACATTACTGTGTAGGACAGACTGTGTATTCAGAAATTCTTTTGCTTTAAACTGTAAACAATCCAGCAGTCAAATGTAACACGGTTTGGGGGAAAGGGAGGATCCCAAGTGGTGGGACCGTGAGTTCACTTGAATAGGAGGTAGCAGCAAACAAATCTGATGTTTTCATTATTGGCTTTCTTGGCAGTCCTAAGCATTATTATTTGGGTTTGTCAAGAGCATGGGAAAGAAAAAAAAAAAAAAGCGTCTGTGTCTGTTATGTAGCTTTGTATGTGACCCAGTTTATTGGAACAAACTACATGTCTGTTCAAGTAAATAGAGTATGAAGAGCTCCTGTGAATAGAATAGGCTGATCTAATTAACTACTGCTCAATTTTGCAATTGTGTTTCAATTTTAATTTAAAAACATGCCTTGGGAAGTAGAAGCTAACAACAGACTGTGTTGAGATATCCTGCACTGAGTGCCTGCTGTTTCTGTAGACTTTGAAGGTGTTAGATGACAAATACTACTATCGCCATGGAAAAAGGGGCAAAGGCACACATTAGGGTATTCAGTCAATTTAAGTGTCAATTTAGAAGCTAGGCTCGATGTAAGATAGCTTTGTGTTTCCTGGACAACTGAAGCAATTGTAGATAGTTTGTAATGGAAAAGCCAGCTCAAGTTCCAGTAGTTAAAAAAGACTAAACAGAGAGACTTTTTTTTTTTTTTTTAAGAGTAATGGAGCTGGGTACTTTTATATTACATTAAACAGTCAGTTTAACTTCAATTCCCAGAAAAAAAAAAAAAAAAAAAAAAAAAAAGAAACTACGGGAATACTGAAAGGTAGCTGCCTGATGTAATTCTGTATAGTTAAGAGGGTTTTGCCAGAGACTAATTTGGAGCAGCAAAGCTAGTACTTCTCTGAATCGCTCTCTGAAAAAATATTCTTTCCTTTGATGCAGTCTAAGGTGACTGGCATTTTAAACTTGCTAGCTGAATTTGTGCATTACAGATATTCTTCCTCTCATATATCAGCACAACACTGTAAGCAGCGGCACCTGCATTAATCATTCCTGACTTTAGGTACTTGAATAAGGAGCATAGTTATGGTCCTACGTACCTTTAGGCTTCTCCATCAGTGGTGCAAAATAGATTCTGGTAGGGATAGTATTAGACTCTAAATGGGTCATTGGAACCAAATATAAAAGAGAAATTTCAGATTATATAACAAGAATTTTCGAACTGTAGGGGTAGTTAATTATTGGAATAGATGGACTGTAGAATAGATAGTTCTGAAGAATATATTAAACAATTTTTAGGAATGGTTTACGAGAAGATAATCATATTGAATCAGGACAGACATATAGCAACTTCTCACAACCCTGCCCCACCTGTTTTCTGTAGTTGTTATTTGCTAATTGTACTTTCCATTTGAATGTGGACAGACAAATTGTGACAAAGCCTGAATGTTTTCAGAAGGAAGTACCTCATTAGTAGGCTCCATCTTTTCCTGATGAGTCCATTTTTCCTTTCACTTTTGTTTAACTCTATTAACTGCAGTGATTTCCTGTGGTCTGGAGAGATATAAAAGATGACCAAGGAAACCCTGTATTAAACAAAGGAGAATTGTACAGCTGCAGAGTTAAATTTGTTATCCTTTAGCATCTTTTGGAAGATTTATCTATTTAACAGTGGTTTACCAGAAGGCACAATTCATCTTATGAGTGAAATAAATGCTGTCACTGCAGCCATAAGTCAAGTTATACATGTCTTTCATGCGCATATTTCCCAAATTTAAGATATTTGTTTACCTTTTGTTGAAACACTACTGATGGTTGAAATAAAGACGCTATTCTCTCTTTCTGTTCTCATAATAAAAGGTGGAGTTTTAGATTCAGGACCAATAATCACATAGTGTCAGGACTTCTCTTACTGGTCCCTGTGGGGAAAATAGTAGTTAATAGTATGAAAAGAGATGGAGTTGAAAAAAGAGACAAAAACAAAAGAGTTGGACTGAAATAGACACTTGTATAAATCTCTTTCATTTCATAGTTGCATGATAAAGATAGATATTATTTAGATAGATATATAATAGTATTTTATTTTATTCCTTTAAGTGCAGAACAATCTTAATTATAAGAAAGTAGTGCTGCTCCTTTCAGTCAAGTTTGTGAATATCTGAGTCATATTCTGAGTGACTAGGGGACAAAATGTGAAGTACCTAGGATCTAAAAATAGCAGCCATGTCTTAAATTAGGGTCAAAGACTGTGCTGGGGGAGCTCTTCTGGAAGCATGTATTAATAGATAGAGCTGAGTGTTAGATCTATGACTATCACTATCAGAAATACAGATACAGATGGAGTCTCTTTAGAAGTTAAATGTGGCATTTATGCAGTGGTGAATCAGAAATCAGATTAGAATGCACAAAACTTCTATCAACTATTGTTACGCTTTAATGACTTTTTGTTTTCAAAAAAAGTTTTCCAGCTTTTGTTCATATTTGTTCAGCATAAGAACAATGGGCCCTTAACAGCACGTTTGGCTCATTTCTGCTCAGCTATCAGCTTGCTGAGCAGAGAGCCTTTTATATGCTGCGACACAATTGTTAATTATGAGTATTGCTCTGCTCTTGCTTTGAATACTAGTGAAAGATTAAGTGATTCACAGAAGATACAAAATTGGCCCATCTTGTGTCAATATGGCATTAAAAAAAAAAAAAGGGGAATATTTGGGAAGTCAACCTCTTGCATTCAGTGACGTTTGGAGGAGTCCAAGTTTTTGTTTCTGGCTCATGTACAATAAAGTAGCATAGACGGGCTTGATTTTGCAAGGTGCTGTCCAATATCATGAGCTTTTCCAAAGGGGGAATTTTGTTTCCACACATTTTATTTCCATTTTGTCTCTCATTAAGGAAACCCTATAGACACTGTTCCTTTAGGCACAGATACTATGGGAAGAGTTTAGTCTGACTAAAAGTCCAACCTAGAAATTGTGTTTTATGTAATGACAAAGACATAGTGGTTGAGAATAAGAAGACTCATTCAGATGAAGCTACCAACTGGCGAGAGGCAGCTGGAGGAGCAGCAAGGTCAGTGCAGCTTTGTGCAAGGATCCAACCTGAGCAAGATCCACTCTTGTTGCCTAGGAAGAATTTACCTTGGAAGAAGGTATATGAGTTAGTCTTCCTGACAGAGCTACTACAGCTCTGGGTGACCAACAACTCTCAAGTAAAATCAGTTGCCCTGCCATTGTTCTCTGTGACACCTACTGATAAATGCAAAATGAACACAAGCAAATAAACAGACATTATTTGTTGTGTGCAGCATAAGGAAAACAATTAGCACACTATTTTAATCAATTTGTGTCTTGGGTTTCAGCTCGTAGATAAACACAGCTTTCCTTTCAGAGACAGTATTTAGCATAACTTGAAATGTGGGCTTGTTTATTTTAGTGCTTAGAAGGATCAGCTCCAGACAATTCATTTTTCATGCTAAACCAACTCATAAATTACTAGGATACTATATCAGTCACATCCCAAATATGCCAAATAAGTGAAGGTCACATAATGTAAATTGAAGCCGTCCGAGTTCATCTACTTTTTTTTTCTGTATCTGTATGCAAAAGTAGGGAAAGATCCATATATATATAGATATTTTTCTTGAGCTGCTTTTCTACTCCATCTGCAGCCCTTTAACAACTGTAGGAATACAGTTTTCTTAAAATAGTGAATGACGAGTTTTGGTGAAGAATGACAACTCAGTTTGAACTGGGCAGCGAGTTGAACCAGGCCAGTTCTTCCTATACAATAATTTGCAAGAAATGCAATTTATCTGGGTTGTCATCATTCAAAAACTTAGCCTTCAATTATTTTATTTGTGCTGGGAAATTCAAGGAAAGAAAGAAAAAATGGAAAAAAAAAAAAAAGCAAAACAAAAGATAACCAACCAACCCCCCAAAAAATAAAAATTGAACATGATCCAGCAATTGAAAATATTGAAAATCCACAGTAGTTTTGGAAAAGTGACAATTTATGTTTTATTTTTCTGCCAACAATGAGTTCATGTCAGTAATGCCAACCACAAACTCAGCTACTAATAACAGCCTTGGGTAGCCTATTCAAATTCCCAAACCCACTAAGTGATAAGAATGTCTTATATTGTCTGTTTAAATCATGTAGTGAGTCTTAAAGCAGATTAAATAATCAATTACATCAGAAATTCCCTGCAATTAATTGACATACAACTAATAGCTTACAAATTACAAGCTTCCTAAATGCAGACTTACTAAACAGCCAAACTCTAGACAGAATTCAGTAGATAAGTTTTAAATTTTAAAAGACTTCTCTTCTTTGATGAGTACTGGAGTAATGTGTCCAGTTGTGGGTTCCCCTGGCACAGGAGAGAGATGGAGCTACTGGAGAGGGTTCAGCAGGGGGCCAGCAAGATGACGAGAGGACTGGAGCATCTCTTGCATGAGGAAAGGCTGAGAGATCTGGGACTGTTTAGCCTAGAGAAGGGGGAATCTCATGAATGTGTACAAATATCTGCGGGGAGGCTGTAAAGAAGACAGAGCAACATGCTGTTCAGTGGCACTCAGTGACAGGAAAAGAGGCAATGAGCATGAACTGAAACACAGGAGGCTCTGCCTGAACATCAGGAAATGCTTCTTTACTGTGAGGGTGACTGAGCAGTGGAACAAGTTGCCCAGAGAGATTGTGGAGTCTCCATCCTTGGAGATATTCAAAACCCATCACATAAAAGTCTTGGACAACTGGCTCTAGGTGACCCTAAAAAACCCAGTGAGGAGGGGTTTTGGATGAGATGACCTCCAAAGGTCCTTTCCAACCTCAAACATTCTGTGATTCCTTCCTTCAAAACATATAGCAATCTTTACAAAAAGAGAAACCACAAGTGAGAATGCAAGCAAGATGACAATATTTATTGAAAGACCTTATTTACTTCAGTGTAACTGAATGTTGAGGGACAGATTTTCTAAATAGAGATTGTAAAGTACTTACGGCTAAGGGCAGCAGTTATTCATTGTTATAAAATGTCATAACTCCTAATCTCCTCAATGTATAAGAGAGAGGAACAAATTTCCTTAAATCTCTTTAATAGATACTCCATGTTTTGTGTCCCCACATGCCCATGACTTAGAAAGAAGGAACTACTATCTCCTTACTCAAGCCAGCTCTTCCTTTAATGGAGTGTTTTGGCAACAGTTTATTGTGTGCAAAGTTGGAAATATTGGCTAGCCCTTACTTGGACTGTCAAAATTAGGTAACAAATTATGACTTAGTTTGCTATTTTATTGCTTTTTTTTTTTTAACTCACAGAAATATTAAACTTTTTTTTTTTTCTCCCTGTTTTACAGGCCTTCAGTTTGGTACACGGGAATTTTTGGATTATTATTTTAAATAATAATCTAAGAATATAATATTAAACGTGTTTGGACTGTGCACTTAGTCACATGGTCTAAACTTTTGGGTAGACCTGTGTGGTGCCAGGAGTTGGACTCGATGATCCTTATGGGTTCCTTCCAACTCAGGATATTCTATGATTCTATGATTCTGTTATCTGAGCTACATTTGTGGATGCATGTAGGATAGTTAAATAATGCTTTTTCACCCTTGCTTACATTTCAGGTATATTACTTCTACTGCTTTGTTCCATCTGTATTCATAAATGAGTAATTTTCAATAGGTATTAGAGTTTCAGGAAATTTGATTTTCTAATTACACCTTGTGGGTGCTTATATCTGAAAAACATAAGAATTAAAGATTGGTTGTAGAAAACAGCCAGCCAAGCTGTAGTGTTCACAGAGCTAGATCTTGATCAAGACTTTACAACTTCAGAAGTAATGTATTATTTCAAACAACAATATTTCTTTTTTAGTTGTTTAAATGATTTCTTGGTCTAAAATGACACCTTGATTTATACCCCTACATTCTGGTGGCTTAGTGCAAAATATTTATCTAATCAATTGTGAGACTGTCACAGAGGAAAAGTCAAGTGCCTATTTAGAATGCAAATTGTTGTATACTAAAAGCTGTAGTGTTTGTGTGTCTCCTACAGCATTCTGTCACCTTTTGTATTACTAACATCCAATGCTACTGAATATTTAATTACATGCTCAGTTCTATGACCAAAGACTTGTTATGGCACATCAATATTGTTGGACCTAGTTCTAAATATGTAGCCCTAGGTGCATGCTGGACTCAGTGATCTAAAGTTCAGTCTAAAACCGATCTTAATAGTATTACAAATGTGAACTTTTTTTTTTTTTTTTTTAACTCTCTGAAGAATTTTGAGGCAATGTTAAAGTGTAAGATCCTAATACATAGGTGGTGTCAGGCAGCTCCAAGTATGATTTTCCAATACATGTGCTCTTACAAGTAGAGATTTTTTTTTCTGATTACTTCAGTGTGCAGAATCCATGCCTTAAAATGTCTGTGTGAGAAAGTGTCTTCCTCTGCAACCAGCCATTCTCTTCCAGTTCATAGAACTTTCAGTGTCATGAGACAAGATTAGACCTCTTCAGAATCCCTGTGTCTGAGGATAATTGAAGGAATTAAGCCATATTTTTACACCCTTGATAAGACTAGACTGGACTTTAGCTCAGAAAGTGAAGCCATCCAGTACAGCAAAATATTTGAGGTTGTGTTTCAAAGTGCTGTTTCTACTTTTTTCTCTGTAATATTGCACAGACTCTTTTTGTCACACATTGGGGAAAAAATTCTGGCCTTTGCTATGGAAACACAGAGGACTTAGAAAATGATCTCTCAGCATGGAAGAATGATGGCTTCTAGAAATACCGTAGAAACACTGAAAACGAGCAAGATTTTCTCTTTGTGCCAAGGTCTTTTCAGCTCAGGAATGGGGGTTGTCCCAAAGAATTGGCTGTCATGCTCTCATCATTAAACTTCTTTAAACCCACAGTAATTTAGAGCAACTATACAGTGGTTTAATTTATGACTGTCTGACTATTGTTTGCAAGGACCCATGTATATATTGTGCGCTGTCAGAGTGCAACAACACTTTGCCCAATTTTAATGCATCCCCAGTCTTGAAGTGAGGGGGAAGGATAAATAGCAGAGGATGTGGATCCTCTAATTCTATACCACTGGCTAGTGCCAAATAGCTGAGAGAACTCTTAAGCTAATTAATATTTATACACAGATTTAGGTCTGTTGTACTGCTCAAAGAACTTTCTACCCAGGTAGAAAATTGATCACGAGCTGATTTAGTAGCCAGCTGTTTGCTTCATTAATACAAGCAGCCAATAATTTATGAACAAAAAAATGTCACAAATCTTTATGATGATGTTTAGTAATACAGCATTGTGGTTGCCACCCGTGAATAAGTCTAGAGGAATGAGGAACTGGCTGTAAAGTTCTGCAAAGTTCGAACTAATTACTTCAACGATTTTAGAAATGGCTCTGAAATAACCCTCAGTGATATGTCCAGTTAATAAGAAGAAACAAAAAGAACCCATATGCAAGAATATTTATGAAGACATACACATTCCTTAAACAAAAAATGAAATAATAATAATATAAAGATGTGAAAGAATAAGTACCAAGGAGTGTTTTTTTTTTTTTTTTTTTTTTACAGCTTGGTATTCTCTGTATCACCTTGTGTGAGGTAATATAGAATTTTCACAATTTGGAACTAAAATCTTTCAAAAACAACTTGCAGAATTTTTCTGCATCATCCAGTCCAATCCCTAACCTACTTCTTTCCTTTATTTATCTGTTCTGTAAATTTACACAGCAAGACAGTCACACATGAGAGACAATAAAAACTAATATATAGAGACAATAAGATCTATTTCATATTCCCCTTGCATTCATTGGTTCCAATTTTCCCCTTTTGTGATTGCATGTTGTGCAATATTATCACACAGCTTTCTGAACTGTGATAGTTTATAATCTACTAGCCAACTGTAGAGTGTTCTTCAGCTAAATATCCATAGCTGGCTGATATGTGTTTAATGGGACATACTTTCTGCTGCCATTCATGACACTTTTCTTTCCAGCCCAACATGCTTAAGCAAAAAATGATATCTCATAGTCATATTCAAACTAGGAGCATCATGTGCATTGCTCTTTGGGATTATTTCATGTTATTTATTTCCGAGGTCAAAGAGATTTTAACTGTCTCTCTAGAATCCTATAGACTGCTGGAAGTGAAAACCATTTATGTTTCTTGCTTCTCAAAAGCTGCTTATCAGCCTCATAAGCAAATGGAAGTATTCAAAGGAATTCACTGACCCATGCGTTTTTACCATACACTGAGCTTTTTGTGTTCACAGTGATGTTACTTTAAAGTACATGGGTATACACCCTGTGCCTACAAGAAAGGTTACTTTAAAGGTTTTTGAAACTGTGTTACATTTTGCTCTGCCTTTGCTCTGTGACTGTGCCCATGTTATCTGAATTCAGATTTACATCTACTGTTCATATCATTCACCTTCTAGTTGACATAACCCACAGGCCAGCTGTTATCTAGACTCAGGGATTCAATGAATGGATTTTCACCCTGCATCCTTAAATGAATGAATGTTTCATTCTGGAACAACAGTATCCCTCTACACAGATCTCTCCAAATACACAGGCCCTGTGTGTGCAAATTCTTCTCTTCTTGTGCAACTCAGCTATGTGAGC
Source organism: Cygnus olor (assembly GCF_009769625.2). Taxonomy (NCBI): domain Eukaryota; kingdom Metazoa; phylum Chordata; class Aves; order Anseriformes; family Anatidae; genus Cygnus; species Cygnus olor. The sequence continues at coordinate 12,184,305 of NC_049181.1, read as the reverse complement.
TTTCTGTGTTATGAACTTTCTGTGTCATGCAAACGATTGTGTTTGTGCTTACGAGGCTTAGCATCAGCTTTGTTCTTTGAAGAGGGTTGTGATTTGTTTTCTTCTTTAGTGCTGTAATGGTACTAGTACTGCCTCTTGAATGTTTGCTGTTATTTTGCCATCAAGGTGCAAGGGTATTTTAGTCATCTTTTAATAAGGGTATGATCAATTATAAAATCCTTTATGCCATTATCAGTAAAATAATGACACTAGGGGGGGTGATATTGCTCTATCTATCACATTATAGTTAAAAAGACAGCAGTTTTTATGCATAGGTAGGATTGTGGGTATCAAGAAAGTCAGAAATATTAAAAACCATGTGTGCTAGAAAGGATTTCCCATTAGGGAGGTGTGTTTGTAGTGTGCTTTTTCTGCCTCTCTACAATTGAGCTATCTATCTTTATTTTATAGCGTATGAGTATGAAATACCTCTACTGCTATCAAGTTCTGCTGCCATCTTAGGGCCAGTGCTTCGTCTGCACTCTCTCCTAAACAAGAATCTATTAATCCAGTAATCCTTTCTCTTTAGTGTGGTTCTCACACTATCACCCCCATCTGAAGCATCAGTCTATGATTCTGTTTATATATATATATGATTCACTTTATATGCTGTTTATATATATATATATATATATTTGATTTTTTGCTTTCCCAGCTGAAGGGGCTTCTCCTCTTCCCCAATCTTTTCCTGTGAATTGGACACTTGTGATCTCATACCCTTTGAAACTGGGATTAAATCCACTTTGCTTTATGATGCCAAAGCTGCCCTTCCTTGTTGCTTATCATCACCCACGTTGTATTCTTGTACTGACATTGCTTATCCATGGGGAGGTAATTCCTGGCACACAAAGTGCATTGCAGTGATAACATTTATTGGTGGCAGCTGTAGTTAACTATAAGCACACTAAAAAGAGCTGCCTTCACATTTAAAAGACTAGTTTTTTAGTCATGAGAAAATTTGCACTTTTAACGCTCCAAGATGGAAACCCTTTATTTAGATGCCTCACGTGCTCCATCCAGAATTTATGAAAATTTGAACAAGAAACACAGCCTAAATCTAAGCTAACTAATTCATTAAACTGAATGAAAGCAAAGTCATCTCTGAAACTGACTGCAAAACATCTTTAGTAATACAAAGAGTTGCCTGTACAGTCCAGAGAGGTTGCTAAGCATGTTCTGTAGGACTAGAGTGTCAAGGTTCTGTAACATCAGGAGTTACTGGAGAACAGTATTTTACAAATATGAGTATCACAAAGAGCAAGTGTTTAAGCATTTAAACTGTGGAAGGTCCTTGTGTATGCTGGCCTCGGAGAAGGGTCTTTCTTTCTTATGAGGCGTAAACATGGACTGGTGGGGAAATACAGTAAATAAATATTATTTAAATACAGTAAATAAATATTTACATACAATAAATATTTTAATGTCTTGTAATGTAAATGCATCATTTAAATCTCCAGTGGTTGGCTGTGCAGATGGCCTCTTGCAGTCTTCTCTCAGACTTTCTGTCTCTATCTGGCACTGCAACGAACCAAGAGTGTTTCCATTCCCTTATGTTGGAGAATCGAGATCCTAGTTTGCTGTCCTTATGCTGGTGATGGAGTTTCCTGAGAACCTTCATTTTTCTCTCAGTTGCTGTCTTCATTAGGAATAAATATCTTTATAAACAAAAGGGACCTGAACCATCCTTGTGCAGAGTTTTACTGTGACTCTGTGCCCATTGAAGAGAGGTAGCGAGGCCACAAGAGGAAGCACTCCCAAAGCTTCCTTGTGTGCTTAGGTCTTGCCTTCCCTGCTTCCAGTAGGCCTCACAGTGTTATAGGATATGATAATCTCTAGTTAGGCTGGCTTAGTTCATTGCTTCAAACTTTGACTTCTAATATTAATTGATTACAATGCTTTCTGCACCATATGTTTATTAAAGATCTTTTCCCATGTGTAAAATCTGTAGTTGCTTTAAAAGAGAACTCCTCTCTCTCACACACACAGCTTTTAGGCATTTTATGTAGGAACTTCTTTGATGTACTGTTTAGCTCTGCTTGCTGACACAAGCAAAACATGTCAGCCTGTTACAGAAGCAGTATCTTCTCAGACTTCCACAGAGCTGAAGCTGAGTGAAACTGCAGAAAAAGGAAGTGCGCTCATTTTAGCCTTAAATCAGCCCTGTGACCTCCAATTTAAGGCTGGCAAGATCTGGAGAGACCCAAATGTACCTCTCGTCTGGAGTATTAGGAATTCTTGGCTCTGTTCAGGCCGCACCTCGAGTGCTGTGTTCAGTTTTGGGCTCCTCACTACAAGAAGGACATTGAGGCCCTGGAGTGTGTCCACACCAGGGCTACGAAGCTGGTGCAGGGCCTAGAGAACAAGTCTTATGAGGAGCTGCTGAGGGAACTGGGGTTACTTATCCTAGAGATAAGGAGGCTGAGGGGAGACCTTATCACACTCTACAACTGCCTCAGAAGAGGTTGTAGCAAGGTGGGAGTCAGTCTCTTGCCCCAAGAAACAAGCAATAGGACAAGAGGAAATGGCCTCTCAAGTTGCACCAGAGGAGGTTTAGGTTGGATATTAGGAAACATTTCTTCACTGAAAGGGTTGTGAAGCATTGGAACAGGCTGCTCAGGGAAGTAGTTGAGTCACCATCTCTGAAGGTATTCAAAAAACATGTAGATGTGGTACTTAGGAACATGGTTTAGTGGTAGACTTGTCAGTGCTAGGTTAATGGTTGAACTTGATGATCATAGTGGTCTTTCCGACCTAAATAATTCTATGATTCTATACGGACAGTTAGGGAAAGCAATTACGTACATGGTGTAGAAATAGTGTGTGCATTTATACTCATATAAATATGTACAATTATGAATGCAGAATATGACCATTGGGAAAGCATTTCCTATACAGCCTAGACGCTCTGTCAGAAATCAGGTACTTGGATGTAAAATGTGTATTAAACGACTGTCTGATCACTATGCGTGTTGACTACTTGCATTTTTATTCTCAGAGATGTAACAAAGTTCTTTCAGTTGTAAAATAAATAAATAAAAATGGAGTATGTAAAGCAGATATGCATATAACTTCCCCCAAAGTGTAGTCTCCACCTGTAATATTTCTAGGGTCATACACAGAATGCTTTTGTAGTTAGAAGACCATCAAAAAACTTTCTCTAAGCTTAGCTATTGCATATAATGTCAAATTAGTTGTGAAGTAATAGTAGCTTTGTAGATGCTGTTTTGAGTCAATCCTCACATAGCTGAACCATAAACTATTGTAAATGAAAATCCAACAACAGAATCTGAGACGATTCTTACAAGGGTCAGTATCTCTCCCTGGGGTCAGAAGAAAATTAAACTTCAGATTTTTACATTGCCTTTTTCTTTTTTTTTTTTCTTTTTCCCTCTCCAGAAATGAGAGTCATTCCAGCAAAACAAGTATGAAATGTTGGTAGTGTTCATTGTTGCTGATTTTTGGATTTGGTGTTGTTAAGCCATTGTGTAGCTGGTGAGCTCCTTTCTTCAGGTTAATATCCATCAGCCTTATATAATGGCTCTTCTTCATATTTACTGTACTAATATTGAAAAAGTTGTAACAACAGTGGAGGGAGAGGTTATGTTTATTTTTGTCATATTACTATTAGGGAAGATAATACCTGAAAAGAGGATCTGTAATTAACATTGTTCTTTGTAACTCACGTGAAGGACTGTGCAGATACCTGGTTGCACACGCAACTGATGAAGCAACTGTGCCAAACAGGTCTCCCTGCCCTGAGAAAGGGGCTGTGCCCTGGCTGAAAATCTGCATTTGAATGTGCTCAAACTTTATGGCCTGATGGATGAGGAAGAAAAGCAAGCTTGCTGGAAATATTAATTAGTAACTGAAAGGCAAAGTTGTTGATTCCTCTGCAGAGTCACTGGCCATTAAAATATGAAGGAATTTAATAGCTTTGAGACTTTTTCCTCTTTCTGCCAAGTTTGTTTGAAATTGGCCAGTTGTTAAAAGTTACTGCTGACAGAAGGACAGACAAAATAGTATAATTGCATAAACCTCATTTTATTTGAAAACCAGCCTCATGATCTGAGTTTTTAGAAGGGACTTAATACTTGTATAAAAGGCCTTCTCTCTTGCAGGCTTTGTAACTTCTAACTAGACAAAGCAAATCGGAAAACTGATGCTTACTAAAGCAAACACACAAACAACTATTCTGAAGTGCTGAGGGCTTCATATTCCTGATGGCTATGGGATACATTAAGAAATGTGGACTAACTCCGCTTTCCCTCCTCTGGAATTTTCATAAAGTGTATGGTTAATTTTTCCCAGTTCTGTGGAATATAGGCACTTGAAAATCCCAGTTTGCTGTGGTGTCCTGTGCTGAAGCTAAGTGCTGGCACTGAGGTCGTGGAAGTTAGATGCTTTTGGTTTCTAATGGCTGTTGGATCAGGTCTCTGGCAGGGCCATTAAAGATTAAGGTAGTGAAATGAAAATAGTAATTGACTTTTTTGGGTCACTAAGAAGATATCTTTAGATCCTCATCTCAGCTCTGAGAAAAGTTTTTTTTTTCTCCTTTTAACTTGAAATTTTATCACAGCTATGTTTTGATATTCTGTGTTTTAGAAAACCATCTTTAGTATCTAAACCTATAAACACACTAATAAAAAAAAAAAAAAAAAAGCCTCATGAAGCAATCCCCAAAACACTGAGAGTGAATATGGTGATACTTTGAAGAAAATTTGTTTCCTTGGCACATCCTCTGAATGTCGAATTCTTGCTTCCAGGAAAATTACTGACACAGAAAGCATAGACGCAATTTTTTTTTTTTTTTTTTTTTGCAGTAACACATCAACAACTCAGAAGTGCGGAGGAGAGGGAAAACTGAGTTACAGTCATTGGTAGACTTCTCTCCTACCTGACAAGCACTAGTTCTTTTCCTAACAGAAAAATCTATAATGAAAAAAAATAGAAAATGAGCTATGGTTTGAAAAGTTCCTTATGCTATTAAAAAGAAAGGACAATGGTATTTGTATGATCTTTAAAAACTAAGCAATAATGACACATGAAAGACTTGAGTAAATGGAACAAAGGGTGATTTGCTGAAGTGTTTCATAGAATTATCTTCCCCTAGAAGCATCACTAAATAGATTAACTTATTAGGAAAGCATACATTTCCATTGAAGAAGAGGCTTTTTATCCTTATTTCTGTCACCCATGTGCTTCAGTTGATTTCAACATATTTCAATAAAAAGAAATTGTTTAATAGTTTGACTACACATAATAAAACATCTGGTTTAATTCCAAGTCAACTAATAAATATAAATTGTGCTGACGATTTTTAATTAGAATATATATTTTTTAATTTCTCATGTCAGGCTGCAAGAAATCTATCCTTGTAATCAAAATTTTCTTGGGGAAAAGAGAGAAATCTGAACCAGTGAAATTCAAATGAAAATGCAAGAATAAGAATGGAGTAAGCATTACCATTTGAGATAAAGTGGTAGTAGAACACTGAGGTGGTAGCTTCTGAAGGAGATTTTTATTTTCAGACAGTTAAAAATCCCTTGCAGCACTGGAAAGACTGGTATAATATTGTAATTGGCATCCCTGACTTGTTTTATGTATACTGCAAGAAGTTTTTTTCCTGCTCCTTTGGGAGTGTCAATTTATAGCTTGTAGAATGCTGTCTCTTGCTTGCAAGGTGCATGATAAAAAAGGGCTCCCAGAATTCCCTGGTATTTCCTTTTGAAGGTCTAAAGTTATTAAAAATACGTATTTAACCTTTTTATTAAAGTTGTGCAGATACTGTGATGCTTACTTTTTTTTTTTCTTTTCCTTTTCCTTTTTTTTTTTTTATAGCATAGAGAAAAATGAACCAGTTTACTTGTGATGCAGAGCATAATCATCAGGTGTTCTTCCCTGCACACTCTAAGATAATACTTTTTGCAGTAGCCTTGAAGAGATTCCACTTAGCAGACTGTGAAAGCATAAGCTTCAATGTTATAATCACATATACAGTGTGCTGTAACCAAATCTAAAGCTCATGCATTGTGTATTTGGGTGTCGTTTTTCAAAACACTTTTATTGCACATCTAGGCCTGGAAACAGTGTTAAAAACAAATCAAGCATTCATTCCTGCAAAAGAGGCAAAAATACAGCCTTATTATCTGCAACAAAGTCAGCATCATATATGGCATGAGGGCAATTACCAAAGGCAAAAGAAAGAAAACTCTTTAGAGGCTGCAATATTTAATTGAGATATTGAGGATGCATTACAAGGATTAGGATTTTTTTTTGCAGGCAGGTATAATGCATCCTTCTCACACATATTGGTGTAATTACAGTGAAGAGGAAAAGATTTTCAGGTCTGGTCCGTAATTTAGAAAAATCTGTCTTAGTATTCAAAGATAATAAACCAAGAGATTAATATACTGAGTGCTGAAAGGATTTTTGTGCCTTGCAACACTTCAATTTAACCAATGGTGTGGGTATGTTTAAAATCTTTCTTCTTTAAAATACTGACTGTGCTCTACAAAAAGGGAATTAAGAAATGTTTGCTTTTTTTTTTTTTTTTCATTCTTTCCATTGCTCTTCAAGGCAGCAGCCTTTATCAGCTGCAAATCATTATTCCAGCACCCTGAATGGGTAGATATTCACCAAAGGAGAGCAATAGTATGGGCACAGTGCTTCAGAAGTCCCCTTTCTCTGCTATGTAGGTTCTATGGAGCTACAACTACACACCCACCCATATGCCACACTTGTATATTGTATATATTGACACTGCAAGTCTTTCCCATTGCAGCAGAAGATACAGGTACAAAAAATTTAACCATTGAAACGTTCCCAACTTAAAACATACTTTTCTCTTTGTGAGAAGACTGTTACTGAACAGTAAAAGTATAGGCTTTGCTTCTGTTCATCAAAATCTCTTCCCCTTTCCCAGAAATTTGCTTCAACTTGACAAAATATATGACTTTCTGAGTAGCAGCTTATATTAACAAACACAAAAGTTAATAGAATTTGAGCATCTTGAAATGTGATTTAATTTGGCAGACTGCAGTCTGTGAATATTAACTACTAACAAATTAAATTATTCAATGACAAATCACATCAGGCACCTACATAATATCAATAGATATTGTCAGTATAATCTTTCTTCCAAACAGTAGGACGCAGGCTTAACATTTTGGCTCAAGGTGTTCATTTGCAAATGAACAATTCATCATGTGTAGGAAAAGGGAAATTGCTCCAGGTTTGTGTCAGATTGCCCTGGTGTTAACTGCTGCTCTTTGAAGTGACATTGTCTAGACCTAATACCAGTGGGAGTAATAGAGAGGAGAGTGGCCATTCCATTATTTTGGATAAATTGAACTATTGGCTGCCACTACCCAAGTGTAATGCTTCTAGTGATCCATATCCATAACTCACATTAATGAAAAATGCTGCATGTTTTTTTCCAAACTTTAAAAATATATCCTCTATATACATACACCATTTAAAAAAAACTACCTGAGCAGTATCTTGTAGTTATTTCTTTTTTTCTATTTCAAATTTCTTTATTATCTATTTCAAAAATAAATTAGACCTTGCCTGAGCCAGGGTCTGCTGAAATTAACCGCAGTCATTCTTTTGTTTTCTGTTGACTTTATATTAGCTGTTATAGGAATGCATTATTGAACTGCCATCAGGGACATAATTTATTCTGGTAACTATAGAATAAAATTAACAATAGCATAGTGCAGCATAGGGGGAGAGGCACATCCTTAGTACCATGTAACAGCGTGCCTTCCTGCCAAGACTCATGCACATAGTATCTAGATTGAACCAAGGCACAAGTTTGTGCCCAAACTCTCAAAAAAAACAGGGAGAACAGAATTTAGATTTACCAATTCAGTTTTAAAGAACTAGATTTTAAAATGCGTGACTGCTTGAAATCTTCTATAACTGACTACTCAATAGAAGAAAACCTCTTACTATAAAATTTAGTTTGTGTGTACACAGTAGGAGGCTAGACATACTAGGATTATAGATAACATTACAGTACTATCACAATGCACAGCATATGCAGAATATGATGGATTAACATCTAACAAAGTCAACGACATATTTTGAATGTCTCTGAATTCAATCAATACTTTGAATTCGTTAAAAAGAAACCTGAGGATTTCCTAATATTATTAAATTCACGTCTATTGCAGAGCTACATGCCAGGAATTAGATATAATTCATTCTTATTTTTAAAATAATGCTGTATACTTTTGAAACAAGGCACACAACTTCTTTCCTTGACCTTTTAATGTTTTTAATAGGCATTCTCTTTCACTTCTCAGGCAGTCTCTGTCCTTCATACAGACAGTAAGAACTTCAATAAAACAAGACTAAATCCAACCAGAAACCTCTGCAGGACCCTGAAGGCTTGTCTTCTCCATTGGGTTTCATAGGTTTAGAAATAGTTTGTCTCAGCTGAAAACCAACAACACAACCTGCTGCAGTTACAAGGTGTTAGAGTAATATCTTCAGTACTCTAACAGAATATTGATGTTACATGGAGAAGACATGAAGGTTGCCTTGACTTGCCAATATGGGATTACAGCTGTATTAGTATATTTGACTGCTTTGTCAACTCTCAAATGATCAAAGAGGCTTTTGTTTCTTCTCTCAAGAGGCATCTGCACAGTACAATAGACACAGGTTAGGCTTTCTTCCTCATTTATGGCTGAGTCTTGTGAGAATAACAATAATTTGGGACAATGATAAAGAAGTCTTCTCCCGCCGAAGTTCTCATTATCCTGTAATATGCCTCTTTTTTTTCTTTTTTTTTTTTTTTCTGCTTTGGATAGTGTAACAACATTCAGATGCTTTTCATAGTCTCCACATTCTAACGAGAACAATGTGGAAAGTCAGAGCAAAATTTGGCTCCTGCTTTCTCAGCTCTGTCAGTCTTACTGCTACTGGGTCTGGGTGACAGCAGAGGCATGTCAATGAGAAGCCCTTCACATCACAACAGTATGACATAAACCTGGAGCTATTTCCCCTCTCCTTCACATGATGAATTGCTCATTTGTAAATGAGCACCTAGAGCCAAATACAAGTCCTGACTTTGACTGCATTGTAGCGTTCGCAAAACTCTCATAGTTTCCAACTCACTGAAAACTTGAAAAATAGTACAGTATTTACTGACAGGTTAATAAAACATTTCTAGTCAACAAGGACACAGTTTATGGAGTTGCACAGAGTTGCTGGAAAAATTAAAACTTACCCTAATGTTGAGGAAGAGGCAAATGAAACTAACAATTCAACGTTTTAAGGTCTTGGATTTGGTCTAGCACAAATGTGAGGCCACGTAGATGAAAAATAAACTTTTCTGAAGTAAAAACTCTGACTTCTGTGATTGCAGAATTCATCTTATCTAGCACATATATTAATTTAACTATCCTTTCTAAATTTGTATAAAAAGCTTAATAACTTTTCAGTGTCCAGAGCTGAATGTTATATTGTAGTTACTGAATCCCTGATTTTAAATACCACCTAATTACTTTACATTTCTTTTAATTTTCAGGCCTCTGATTCATGTTATTACGTGAAAACATCAAAACGCTGTAGAATATTTTTGTTAATATCAACCTGTCAAAATTAAGACGATAAGTTGTTTTACCCTAAGCCCAGGAAGTTTAAGCCTTTAGCTATAGTAGGAGCAGCTCTGCTGATAAAGCAGCCATGTGTTAGTGTACTAACAAATTACTTCTCCCTGTTTTTATAAACAGGAATATGCCTGCATGTATAAAGCTCCTCATTGCTTAGAATTTTGTGAGGATGATTTCTATGCTTCTAAAGTTAAAGCCATTTCGAGATGCCCAGCCAAGCTCCCATCAGAAAGCTGCATTGCAAAAAAAAAAAAAGGTAGCAAAAGAAATTTACAAAGATGACTAGGTTCCTAAAGATTGAAAGAATTGTGTAAATGCAATCTGTATTACCCATGTTAGCCTAACTACCGTTGTAACAAGCAGTCATTAAATAACTAATATGTATATTCTTAGCAATCCCACTAATTCTGTATTTCTGGATTTAGAACACAGACAGGTTTTTAAGTGTCCTCTGTGCTACTTTTCACAATCTCACCATTCCATTGGCTACGCATTTAATTTTAGTACCCTCTATCCAATAATAGGAGAGCTATCTAAGGAATCTGCAATCAAATTCTACACAACTAGGTTCAGGGATTTTAAAAGAGTTTTTAAGTTGTTTCACTATCAGGTCAAGATTCCTGTTCTCATGAATTATAATTCTCTCAATTATGGCAGTATCCGAAATTCCTCATGCTATTACTGCTTCTTGTACATGTGATCATCCAAAATAGCTCCAAACTCTATGTGCACTGGAACAGGCTGCTCAGGGAAGTAGTTGAGTCACCATCCCTGAAGGTATTCAAAAGACATGTAGATGTGGTACTTAGGAACATGGTTTAGTGGTAGACTTGTCAGTGTTAGGTTAATGGTTGAACTTGATGATCATAGAGGTCTTTTCCAACCTAAATGATTCCATGATTCTACAGTATTTTTACTGATAAATTTCTGATAAAAGATAGACCAACTCACAAATATTGTTAGGTAAGCAAGGAAAAAAAAAAAAAGGTTGGGACATACAAACAGCATGAATTGTTCTCTCTTAATTAGTGTAGTTTGGTAGTGTCCTTCTGAACCATACTATGTGACTGTAGGTCAAGGTAACTTGCAGCATTCTATGACAAATTCTTTCCTTTATTCTTTTGCAATTTATATTTCTCATTAATGAAATGTCAGAGTCATTTAGGAACCATATAAATCAATGAACTCCTTGTACATATAAAAATTGAGACGATAATACAATTTTTTTTCTATTTTTTACATTTTTAAATTGAAAGTTGTTAGGTTTTAGAAGAAAAATGATATAAATTATTCAGATTTTATGTCAATGACATTATGAAATATCTTAGGATGGTCTCACTCTCAATTTTCCTATTTTTACTTAGAGCACAAGTAATATTTAGTTTTTGTTATAATAAGGAAAAGGAATCCAAGATAGCATGGCATGGCTCTCCCATAGAAAATTATTAGTTAACTGAAGAAGTTGTGCATCAATAATAATAATAAAAAAAAGTCAAATACCATTCCAAGAAATTAAGAAACTTTAGTGACTTATTTTGTGTATTGTTATGACATCATCTACCATACTGTGTACAGCTCTGACCATCTGTCTTAGAGAAACATCAACTCAGAACACTTTCACAGGATGGTTAATAGGATGCTCAGAGGAACTCTTGTTTTAAGTACTTGTCTTAAGGGAAGACACTAGACAAGCCTGGATTGATAAAAGCCAGCCCTAAAAGAGGACTGGGAGGAGGAGGGAGAAAACTACAACCTATGAATATGCAAAAGGGTAAAGGGAGGACATCTGCAGGGTGTTGTGAAGCCAGAGAGATATTAAATTAAAGCACACATTGTTTTAAGAAAAAGTATATATAAACTATCCATTCTTAATTCAGAAAAAAAAAAAAGTTCTGAATTATTGGAACAGTCAGATTCTGGAATAATTCTCAGACTTCATTGAAGAGTTGAGGAGAGAAACTGGGGGGAAATCAGGTCCCCATGAATACTGCTACTTCATTACTTTCAAGTGCTTGATCTTGCAATATTAATAGCAGTCATTTTTTGAAGCAAAAAAATTTTTTTTTCAAAAAAAATTTTGAATCCCACATTGTAAATACTGCAGTTATGATTGCAATAATCAACACTGAATTTCACCTATTTTATCCTGAATAATTTGTATCATCTTATAGTTTGTGTTGCTCTTATTCTATGAATGCTTTTTTTTCTTCAAGAGCTGGGTCAAAAGCTCTTTTAAAAATCCAGGAACAATGTATTGACCACACTGTACCTATCCAAATGCTTGTTGACTCCTTCAAAGAACTGTAAGAGCCGTGAAGGGCATACCTGCTGCCTACAGAAGCTGTGTGACTTTTTTCCTTACTGTTATCCAAATTATCTGCCAATTGTAGTTGCCATTCTAATTTTTAGTTATTTCCCTGAAAGTCGCGATTATTGTCTGTAGTCTCTTGTATACCCAGTGGAATCTCTCTCAAAGGGTAGGGTTGCGTTTGCTGCTTTCCATTCTTCAGATGCTGATAAGGATTTAAGTGACAGTTTGTATGACACCACAGTTAGTATGTAATTTGTATCCTACTTACGTGTATTCTGTTTCTCTCTAAGGACTCAAATGCACATTTTACAAGAGAGCACAAAACAGTTGTTTGAAAGCTGCATTTTATTCACCTACTTCATAGAGATGAAAGAGATACCCTACTTTTTAATTATGGTATAAATTGAATATATTATTCAGTCAACATAACCTTGCCTGCAGAGTCTGAATATCTTTCAGTCCTTGAGATTTTGTTTAGTACAAATGGATCATATTCAGTATCAGCTGGAAAAAGATCAAATGCAAATGCTGAATTACTGATTATAAAAAATGAATAATTTATTAGGTATCAATAGGATATTTAGCGTTTACTTATCACTGTTCACAACAGATAAGTAAAAGCACAGAATAATCAATACAAGGGGAAAGTCATCCTTTACTTCTTATTTTCATCTGATGTAATCAACAAAAAGGATAACAGGGCTTTACACTTTTATTACCATATTTTTTAGAGTAAATAACTATCCGCAGGGGCCTTCACTTTATTTTATAACACAAGTCTTGTCAGGAGAAGCAGGTGACATGAATTTTACTAGAAGCACAATTCTCATTATCAAAAATGTTTTCTTCTCTGGTTATAATTCTTCGTTCATTTTAGCCTGCTCTCACATGACCCATATTGGCTCAGTGATTTGATACCCAAAAGGTTTTCAGCTCTTTCTGTTTGTTTCTTCTAAGACACAAGTGTCTGAGTTTTAATTTTTATGCACTTTGGCAATCATTAACCACTTTTATTTATGCTCTGTGCTGGCCAATCCACTACAAAATCAACTGCAAGAGATTTATGGAATTCTGTTTTTTCTCCTATTTTTTCCCAACGAGGCAAAGGTTCTGTTGAAATGACTCAACCATTTTCCTGAAGAGAAATGTGGAGAGAGCTTGCTCTCTTTATTTCAAAAAATAAATTCGGATGGATAGAGAATCGGTCCTATTTTGTTCACTATTTTTATCTTCCCAGTGGAATGCCCCGTGTAGCCCGAAGCATAGCATGGGTGGCAGTAGTAAAACTCAGCCTGAGTTTTCTTGCCTCTGTAACTGGAGAATGACACTTTTCAGTGAGAATAGTTCCTAGCACCAGCTTTTTGACATCTTGCATTCTTTCTTTTACCAAGGAACCGGCAAAGTGCTGTACTGTAATTTCCCGTAGAACTGATCTAGGCAAGGAACAGAACAAGTGCTTTACTGGTGTGGCTAAACTATGTCTCTTGCTGGAAAGAAAATACTACTTAAATACTATTTTGTCATGCTTGAAATAAGAGGAATCAGAATAACTTCCCTCTAAAACTGCCTGCTACCAGGAAATATTTTTAATGTCAGTATTAAATATACACGATAGACTGTATTTTTTACAAAGCATCTACTGTACTGTTTAGAGACACAGTAAAGTTGCCAAATCCAGTAAACTGCAACTTGTGCTAGATTTTATGCTTAGCTTTTGGAAAGTATCTCAAACTTTACAATTACAAATGTTTTGCTCTTTTAATAATCTGGAAGTGGCTTTCAGTGTGTTCCTGCATTGCTAATCCACCCTTATTTACAGGTCCTTCAGTCATCCGCAGCTTCTAATTGGGTCTACCCTTCTAATTATGTCTACCCTTTATCGTTGGAGTTAGCATCCCAGTCTGGAATACTGGAATACTCTCATTGTGAGGTTGTTAAGCCAAAAAACCATTATGCATATCCAAAAAAAAAAAAAAAATTATGCATATCCAAAAACCATTATGGGGGTAAAAAAAAAAAAAAAAAGTAACAACCGTTTTACCAGAGGAGGACCAAAAAAGGGTGCTTTGAGCCCTAAAGATTTATATCATATTTAAAAATAATCATTCTAGAAATCTACCAAAAATTAACTTAAATCTTCAAGGATAACACTTATGCAAGGACTAGAACAAAAGGCTAGACTACCAAGCAAATTAAAATAATTAAGCAGAATAAGAAAGCAGAGCTAAGCCATTATAAAAGTTAACCGATGAAATTTAGTTAAAAAAAATAATAAGTTCAACACAAAAAGCATCAAAGAATGATCTAGTATCATGAAAATACTGAGCTTTAAAAACAAATCTAAGCCCAAAATAAAATGACCCATTCCTTTTGGTATGTGCCTCATGGAAACAGTCTTCTGAAAGTGTTGTTCTAAGTGCAGAACAAAGACTGTGCTTTATTGTCAAGCTTCTCATTTGATATTAATAACCCATTTCCTTCCCATTCAAATTATGTGTCCCGCTGTGGATGATACTTTCTATGTTAATAATATTAAAATGAAAATTGCACAAACTAGTTATAACTCAGTTATGCTCCTGCCCACCCTTGGAGTCTTCAGTCCTAACCATTCCTTACCAGACTCCTATCAAATCTGTTCACAGCAGCAAACACGCTGCACATTGCAGTGGAACTTCTTTTTTTAATTATTTTTTTTTCAAGCAAAGTTTTTTTTTTTTTTCCAATTTTTAGTATTATAATGTTGATAATACATAGGCCTTGTAAGAACATGAAATAGAAAAAAGCTTTTCCAGATACAAAGCAATCTGGTACACTTTATGGATAAACCAGATGGCTCCACACAGGAGCTAAGTTTCAGCACAGCAGCACATGATAAGTTTCCTGTTTTGTTTTAAATGTTGGTGCTTGTATGTAAGCCCAAATCCAAACTTTTGCACAAAGATTGAAGAAATTAGTTCTGGTCAATGGGATGGAGTGGGAGGCTTTTTGGATGTTTTGCCCCATTTTGGCTAAATTACTTCCCTGTGTAAACTAAAATTCTGAAATGGGATTATATGCAAATAACAACAATCTGTCTGACTTGGCAATCCAAATGCCCTGTAATGTTGATTTCAAATCTAGTTTGTAAGTAGAATTATACTAAGGTTTGAATTCTTCACCTGAGTAAATATTCTACAACAGTGTAGAGAGGAAATTCAAACCTTTCACTTAGAAAGCAAATATAAATAAAGCCATTCCCTAGAAAAGCATCCCTGTGTAAACACAGGAGAGAAAAGCTGTTAACGATTCACTGGCGTGAATGTTCAGACACCAAGTCCAGCTGACAGCATCAAGATGAGCTGATCCGTGTTTCTGGAGACAATAATGAAGACAGAAATCACATTCCTTATGGATGGTATGAAATTGAAAGCTCTAAAAACTGACATATGATATTCTGTGGATTCTTCTATCTGACATTTTTGTTTATTTCTCATGGTCTAATTAGCAGAGGAAAAATTAAGGTGTGGAAATGAAAAATTCAGCAATAAGGAATTTTCCTAAAGACATCCACTTCAATCCAGTGACAGCTGGATGCAATGACAGAGAGGTGGTGTTTACACAAGCAAAGGTTGTAATGCTGATGGGAAAATATAGCACCTTTGGCTCTTTGCAGTAGTGCTTGAATACGTGTTGTTTTACACACTTTGGACACTGCAATTAGTAGGAAAGGTGAATAGCAATTATTTCTTCAGCATATTTTGCTCCATGTCAGTTCCCCCAGCACGTTCAACGGCTATCTTCTTGACTTCTGCCATTTTCAAGGCTCTGACATAGACTTTTTTGTTGTGTTCAAACAGCATCACTTGGTAGTCTGTGGTCGCCTTTGCTCATCCCCATTGACCTCAATGTTTCATTTGGTATTACTGCCTGTAGCATTCTGGCACAGCCTATTGGAGTCAGTGATTTTTGTTTCTATTTTTTACAGCTGCCTCAGTAACATACTCCACTGCCACTACATTTACATTAAGGAACATTTTTTAAATTATGGTATTTTTTTTTACCCTGTCTTTCTTACGAGACCAGCGTCTGGAATTTACCTTTTTTCTGTATTTGTGGCTTAGGAAAGCAATAAGATACAAATTTTTGAAGGCTGAGAGAATAATCTGAGGAAGTAGCACGGCATTGTTGACCTTCTCTTATAATCCTTTAGACATCTCTTCTTAGCCAATTGAGGGAAGGGATGCAAGGGGATGGTGATCTTTGTTCTGATAGAAAAGGCCATTTCCTATATTCAACTTGTGATGCTTGTAACTTTTAAGCAGATACAGTAGAGAGCTATAGTCTTCAATGACACATGGAGGAGACATAGAAAGGCATAAAGGACAATGTCTTTTTCCTCTTGATCCCTTCAATTCTGCTTAATAAGAGGATTCAGTTTGTGTCTTTGAGAATGGATAGGAATATTCTTTCTGAGTTCCCCAGACTTTAAATGGTAGGATAGCTAACATCAACTAGCTGTGAGTGTGGCTGAGGTTTGCTGAACTAGCAACAGCTTATGTGCTTCTTTTTCACTCTTATTCTTTAAACACACCAGCTAGCATAAAGGAAAAATAACTGAGTAATGTAGCTATTAATTGGCTGTGACTGGATGGAAGCATATGGTGACTGTTAATGGTGGTTTATTTTTCATGAACAAGTTCTATCATCTATCCAGAGGATCTCACCACAGAAGGGTGGTAACATTTAGTGGGACACATTTCTTTCAGGTTTCTTTTAAATGACAGCCAGAGCTGAATGTTAACCAATTCTGTTTTCTGTGGCTTAGCAGTAAAACTGATCTCTGGTCATATATCTCATTTGCACCACTCCTTTTCTCTTTTAGCAACTTAATTTAGTTTAAATATGCAAAATAAACACAGTTTTCTGACTACTAAAACAAAACAAATGTCTTTTATCCCACCTACCAATCTTCATGTGTGCAATTTGCATTATAATTTGCATAGCAAAACAGAAGCTGTGGAACATGTGTGAGGATTCAGTGTGACTAGAAAAAGGAAGGCTTTTTAAATGTGAAGCACACCCACTGGGCAGTTCAGAATCTAGAGGGGAAAAAAAAAAAAAGCCATTTTAGTCACTCATTCCCTTGTGTTTACAAATCTGTTATATGAAAGTCAGTAACATTTATTTGAGAGTAATTCTGTATTTGGGTGTTTCTAGTGGCTATGCAGAGCATTTTAATGCTTCTCGGGCTTAAAAAACAATTGATGCTTCATAATGGATAATGGCAAACAATTCAGCACAAACAGGAAAAAGAATATACTGTGAATGGTCACTTGCCTCTTAAGGATGGCTTAATTTACTTAAAGATGGTTTGCGTTTCCACTGTTCCTATCCGTCACTTTGAATTTTGCACACTCAAGTGACTCTTACACCTCAGCAAAACCAGGTATATACAAGTGGGGCTACCAACAGTTTTTACAATCTGTAGTTTAGTTCCTCAACAAAGACATTTCACTTGACAAATGTGCCATAAATCTGCATTGTCAACTTGTATGAAGCTTATTTGTGTTATCCTCTTAGTACAAGTTAAGGAAAGTCATAGCCTGTATCTGATTTCCTTTGTCTGCAAATACCAGCACTGTGTATTTTCCTAGGACTGTGTACAGAGCAGAGTTATAACTACACGGAGTTTGTAGAGAATAAGGGCATTTTTAACTGCACACTGTGAAAGGTCATTTAAAAAAATTTCTAAAAAATTCATGTTCAGGTGTAAATTGCCTGTCATTCTTGCAAGGCCTTGTGGTGTTCCCATCAATCACTCTGCACAGCACTTTTGTGAGTGGCCTGCTGAGTCCCATGGGGCTGCTTCTCAAGCATGGCTCTGAACTGAGGGATGTGGGGAGGCTTCTCGTGAAAGGACTGGGGCACAGTCTTGCCCTGGTGTTTGGTGTATGGAAAGCATGGCTTAATATTAAAAAATGAATGTTTTTTTACTGTTCCCAGAACTCTGCTAATTATTCGCATCTCATGAACTCAACAAGCTGTAAATAGTAGGCAATCATGCATTATTTGTGTATGGCCTCCCTGTATTTGTGCTTAGTCCTATAATACCAGTGTAGTTGGTTGATATGCAAACCTGTGAATTATTCCTAAGGAAGCATTTTCATGCCCTGTAGAAAACTGGATTAACCAATTCCTTACACATATTCACAAATGCATTCTTTACTTTTAAGATAATTAATCAGATAATGAATCTTCCTCAAATGCTATAAATCATTGTTGTCTCTGTAAATTAAATCCATTTGATTTCCTGGATTGCCAGACATAATAAGGGAAATCTTATCTTCTATTGATTAATATTTACAATGACATTGGTTTTCCGGCTCCAAATGCCATCTCGTCTGTGGGAGTTGTAGGCAGAAGCAGTAGGAAGTTTCAGAGTTTCCATATGCAAGTTTAGTCAGACACTAGCGTGTTGAATTACTTTGAGGGTCTTCAGATCTCTCACCAGATTTTAATCTCAGGTTACAGAAGCTTTTTATTACTGTTGTCATGTTTAATGCAGTTTGGCTGAGATTCCCTCTCGTTATCCACATGATATATGTTGTCTTCTCAACATAGCAAGGGATCTCAGAAGCTCTAAGGGTCATGAACAACCACTTAATTATCTTCTGCAGTGCTGGCAAGGACTAGAAATTTGAATGGTATGAAGTGTGGATGAATTGAGTCTCCACTTGTTCCTAGGCATATGCCAAAGTGCCAGAATCTCTTTCAGATATAAGTTAGTTGAACAGGCTTCTAGGAATTAAGGAAGTACTGGTGAAGAAGTGTCAAAGAAGTACCATTTTTTTTTCTGTGGAAGATTTTCTGTTCTGCTTTTTTAGCTTCAGGACATGATTACGAAAGGGTCCTAAGTTATTAAAACTCATATCCGAAGATCAGATTCTCTATTACCTAAAA
The DNA here is from genome assembly GCF_009769625.2 of Cygnus olor. Classification (NCBI taxonomy): domain Eukaryota; kingdom Metazoa; phylum Chordata; class Aves; order Anseriformes; family Anatidae; genus Cygnus; species Cygnus olor. The sequence continues at coordinate 12,165,393 of NC_049181.1, read as the reverse complement.
ATTAAACTAAAATTTATTTTTTTCAAATTCAAAGAACAACAAAACAGGGAGTTCTTCATGACTTTGATACTGTGCTGTAACCCACTATTTTCTATTTTTGAAAGCAGTTGGATTATTCCATGCTGCATTTCAGTGCATTTTGTAATACCTTAGTCTAAATTTATTCTTTATAGGAAAATATTCTCTTACAGGTGAAAAAATGTCATAAATTCCTCCTGATCCTGATTAATATTTTATGAGATTCAATAGCAAAATGCATATAAAAATTGTAGAATACAGTTCCGCTGACTTCCATAGTATTTATTTTTGATAACGTGGCTTCCAGACTATGTAAACATTGAGTTTGGGTCTCCATATGCTAAGAGACAGGAAATAAAGAGTTTCTTCCTGATGAATAAAATGCATCAATAATTTAAGTTTCTGTATGAGGTGCAACATTGCCTAATATATTTACTAATTCCTGAAAAAGCTGGTGAACAGGAAAGTAGCAAAATTTGCAGATGGTACAGATGTAGGAGTTAGTCACCACCAGAGAAGACTGATTTATGGGGTGTGGGAATGGAAAGAAGATATTCTTAAAGGTTTTTCCGGTTTGAACATCAATTATGTGGTGAAGTGCTCCTATACTTGCCGGCCCTGTGGTCTCATTCGGTGCTGTGCACTGATGGATGAGTTTCACAAGGATCATGACAGCAAATGAGACTCTCCATCAATAAATGCAAAGTATTAAAACATCTATAAAAGTGGAAAGGATTTGGAATTAATTATTCAGATCAGGAAAGTGATTTGGATGTTGTTATAGACAGCTTAATGAAGACTTTAGCTGTGGCCAGAAAACCAAATAAGCATTAAGATGTATTAGGAATGGGATGGGGAATACCACAGAAAATATTATGATTAGACCTGACTGGGAAATGTTCCCTCAGCAATCAGTAATTTTGATAACTCTGAACAAAACGTACAATTTGATTGGGAAAAAAAAAAAAAAAATCAGATCCCAAATTTAACAACTTTACCAGGTAGAGTCAGGTCAATTGTATAAATAACAAGAATATCCAAAATAATTTTTGAAAAAGCTAACCAAGTGGATGCTTCATTTCCATGCTTATCCTAGAAAGAAGTTATTTAACAGATTATGCCACAAGTTGAAAAAAACAAAAAAAATGTTGTGCTGACTTCTATTAGAGAAAGATATGGGATTATAAAATTAAATGAACCATGGGATCAAGCCAGTATAGTGTTCCTTTATTCTTGCTCTTTTCCTATGCTAGGTGAAAATTGAACCATCCATGGAGAAGTATTTAGACATGAGACTCTTCTGATGGATCTAAGGTCTGGACAATGTGCTTTAAGAGGAATCTCATAGATCAGAGCAAAATGCTGTAAAAATAAAAAAAAAGAAACTAAAGAATATGATGAATATGATTAAACTACAGGAAGCTTGCAATGTGCTGAAAAGTGCAAACGTTTCTGAAATTTGCTGGAGAAAAAAAAAAGCATACTGAAGTTAATAATTAGAGCTAAGCATTGTAGGACCTGGGTACTATATCTGGACTCCACTGGCCTCAGTTCAATATGCTCACTTCAATGAAATGATGTCACTTTTAATTTTCGTTCTTCTATTAGGTATCTGCTTTAGGCTGTACTTTGAAACGGATGTAGTCCAAATTCCCCGCTGGTGTAAAATTAGTGTGCCTCCTTGGGGATCCTAATAATTTTAGCACTAATGATCTGATCCAAACTAGCTTAAACACAGAATTTCCCTTTGACCTTGTGACAATTTGTTTATTAATTTCATTGAGAAAGCAAATACAGCTGAGCAGAGATCTTGTTACAAATCTCCTTACAACTGCAGAAAACCTACTGCATTTGTAAAAAGATTTTCCACAGGATGATGCAAAAGCAGAAAGATCATAAAATCCATGAGTGGCATGGACAAAACATTTAGATGAAACGGAAATAATCGGCTCTAGGAAATTAGCTCTATGGGCAAAACAAATGTATCGGTGTTTGTCTTAGCCCCTTAACTAGCGACAATGAAATACTCAGTGCTTTACCTACTCTCTGTCTCTCTCGGTAAATTCTCATTTTGTTTTCTTGTAGAACATTTGTTTTTCCCTCCCATCTTTTTGCCTATTCTCCCCTTCTCCCCTCCAGTTTTTTTTTTTTTTTTTAAATCCTAGCAATTCTGTATTCTTTAGCTTCTCCAGTTCTGTATTCTCCAGCTTCTTTTTATTTCTTTTGTCTTTCTTTTAGGCTTCTCTTAACTTTTTTCTCCTTTATCTTTTTCTACCCCGTGTCTTTAAGAAGTTCGGTAATCTAGCAGCATGAACTGATATGATCACGACTTGTAAAATAGAAACTAAGCTCTCGCTGACTTTTAGAGCCTACTGATGTCAAATTTCACATGAAAAAATTGGTTCTTGATATTTGATCAGGTCTGCTTGCTTCTTAAAATATGCTTTAAAAACAATCTATAAGCCTGATTTTTCCTCTTCTAAAAATGTACATATTTCACAAAACTTACTTTTACTCTGTAGAGCTGTTTTTGATGTGGTAATTATAATCAAATAGTCAAGGATAGGAAAATTACAGTTATCTTGCATCATTATAACCCCATATATTAACGAGGAGTTATACTCTCCTTCTGTGGGCCTATAAAGATACAAGTTTTGTAAGAAAAAAAAACTTTTTTTTTTTTTTTCACACGGTTTATGTATATAGAAAAAGCAGACAAACTTTTGGTCTTAGAGTAACCTTCGGGGCCCTAGGAGAGGAGGGTGGTCTGCTAACCCCAGTCATATTCCCTGGGTTACCTTGCTTTCTCTGGGTCTTTAGACTAAGACAGCTGCCATTCTGATAACCCTGAATATAGCTGCCAAGCTTTTGTCTGGAAAAAAAATAAATAACTGTTGTCCATTTAAGGATGTAGAATAGACCTTATCAAATACATCATAACAATTAGGTTCTTAATTAAAAGAACCTAATTAGGTTCAAACTTATCTGATTGGCAAGCGGATATAAAAAGAGTCAGATAAGCATAAGCTGACCTCTGCAAGCCATTTCATGACACAGGCATTGCAGCACTTACATCCATTCCTGATCCTGACACATGCAGCATCCTGTTCAGTCCTGGGCATGGGACGTGACGTTAGAGAGTCTTTTCTCAGGTACAGAGACTCAGCTCTGCATTGCCAATCTCTCTTTAGACCAAAGCAGTTTAAAGACAGCAGCCAGGTCCAGAGTCCATTCCAATCAGTGCCCAGGTGCCCAGGAGAGCTGGATAAGGCCTTCAGATTATAGATGAGCAGAAACTTTCATATTCCTTGAAGGAGCCAGAAGCCTGACATTAAAATTCATTTAACTCATTCAGTTAAATAACTGTAAGAAGTTCACAGAATAGGCTAAAGTGTGGATCCAGTCATGCAGCTGTACTACCCACTTTGTTCTGTGCAGGGCACCAGACAGGTACGTGGCACCGATACTGCAGTGAGTCACAGCAAGGTGGAGTGAAAGCTGGGTTTTTGCTGCAGCTGATTGGGATTCTGAATCACACACCCAGTTTCTAGAGGGTCTCTCATTCCTGATTTTATCTGTAACTAACAAGCTTTTCCTGCTCTTTTCTCTTATTCAGAGGATGGCATTGACCATATGTATTTCAAGCAACTGCAGCAGTCTTACTAAATTTGCCCACACTTCTAAGTATACATAAAGTATCAAAATAATGCCCTCATTCTGTCACATTTGCTTGAAATGTGTGTATTTGTGTATTAGGTGGTTTTACCCTTACTAGAAAAATTATAAAAAGCAGAATTAAATGCTCCTTAGTATTCAGACAGCTTCATCCTGTGTGTATTATTAGAAAATAAAACTGTGTTGAGATCAGATATAATTATCTCAGAGGCATGTTGATACTCTTCTGCTTATCTTTTTTTTTTTTTTAATACAAATTATTTTGTTTTGGCTCAGCAGTACTTTTTTAAAAGTAGTACTTTTTAAGTAGGCTAATGGAAATCTTATAAGAGTAAAGACTTTGAAAGAAGACAAAAAATGGGAGATAACTGAATGGACTTGCTGAATAGCAAACTTCATGTGTCTATTTTGCCACAGTACAGTCAGTCAGTGCCAAAAAGGCTTTGCATATTCCCCACGAGTACAGCTACGAGATATTAAGTTGGTCCCATAACCACCCAAATGCAGATGACTGGCCCTGACATAAAATGAGGTGTTTTCGTTTCCATTTCAGAAGGAAATAGTTCAACCTTCGTTATGCAGTCAAGTCTCTACTAACAGAGAAGCAGCTATATGTCATTCGAGCAATTTCCTTTTCCATAAAATATATGGTTGCTTTTAGGTTGATCATCTTATGGGATAATTGATGGGTAGAAGCATTTAACAGCAGCAAGTTACAAAAGAGAGTTACATGTTTTGTATAGGTAAGCTCTTGTTCAACCCCTAACAAAAGAGAGAGCAAGAGTGAATCCTCCACTTGAAGATAGCAGAAGGACAGAAGAACTGAGGGCTGTCATTCCAGTCTGTGTAATAAGTGCATTTAACTCCTGTGGAAATCTCTGGAACCTATGTGTGGTGGGGATGATGTCTACCCTGTTATATTTGATGACAAAATTTCCGTTTATTATATTGCTGTTGAATTTGGCTCTTATTATGTATATTTTTCATTTGGAAAAGTTGGAAATGTGCATCTATCTCCTGGGATTGTTGTGAATTCACTTTATATGGCTCTAAGATTTAAAAAGCTTCTTCAAAAACAGTTGTTAAATCAACTTTCGTTATGTTCCTGAACCTAACATCAAAATCTTTCAGCAGCAGAGATTTGCTGAGCAGCAGAGGAAGGTCTGCTGCTCTAAGGTGTCATATCTAGGATGCTCATTAACACTGCTAGTTTTTGCAGGTGTGATGTGATTTCATTGTGAAGCTGTTCATAGCAAGAAGGAGAGAGAGGACAAAGTTATTCTCATGCTGAGGAGCATGGCAGCACTGGTAGTCTTCTTCCATGGGACAGATGCAGGACCGGAAACCACTGGCTTGGCACATGCTGCATGGTTTAAAATTCTCTTTTCAGCCACAAACTCAGCGTCCCCTTCCAAATCACTTTGTTGCTGGGAGGATTTTCAATTATATAAAAGCTTCCTATAATACATCACTGCTGTTCCAGTAAAGTCTTTAATCCTGCTCCTACTGAATTTACATGGACTTCAGTGATATAGTCTTACGTCAAAAGGGTGCAAATGGCTTATAATATCTTGGATGGATGCATTTCATCCTTTCTCAATAGAAAGGAGAAAAAAAGTAGATAAAGAGCTGATATTTTTAGAAGAGTTGTTCTTACAGCTTGAATTTTCTTTTATACTTAGCATGTCTTATAGTCAAAAGTGAAGGGTATCAAATAACAATGAGCAACATTAACAATGCATACTTTACTCTTCAATAGCTCTTTCTACCTGGGAGTCTCAAGCTAAATACTAGCTGATGGAATCTAATGAATTGTGAAAAATACATGCACCCTTTCTGCAAATAAGGGAATGATTCTATTATTAATATGACTTATTTATATGACTTTTAAAGATCTGTTTTAAGTTACTTGATTTCTCAGTTTGATACTCTTGCTATAGAAGGAAATGAATAACTTGCATTTTTGCACATTCACCAAATTTCCTTTTTTTTTTTTTTTCCTGTTTAATTTTTCCTTGGGGAATTATTTACCTTCCTTACAGTTTTTCTGGATAGTCTCAGAACTATGCAGTTATTCTGTGGATCATAGAATGGCTCGGGTTGGAAGGGACCTCAAAGATCATCTAGTTACAACCCCCCTGCCATAGGAAAGGACGCCACCCACTGGATCAGGTTGCTTAGAGCCTTATCTAACCTGGTCTTGAACGCCTCCAGGGGTGGGGCATCCACAACCTTCCTGGGCAACCTGTTCAGTGCCTCACCACCCTCTGAGTGAAGAATTTCCTCTCAACCTCCAATCTAAATCTCCTCTCTTTTAGTTTAAAACTATTCCGCCTCATCCTGTCAATATCTGATTGAGCAAAGAGTTATTCTCCATCTTTTTTATAAATCCCCTTCAAGTACTGAAAGGCCGCAATGAGGTCACCTCGTAGACTTCTCTTCTGTAGGCTGAACAGCCTCAGCTCTCTCGGCTTTTCTTCATAGGAGAGGTGCTCCAGCCCCTTGATCATCTTTGTGGCCCTCCTCTGGACCACTCTAACAGCTCCACATCCTTCTTGTGCTGGGGGCTCCAGACCTGGATGCAGTACTCCAAGTGGGGCCTCAACAGGCCACAGTAGAAGGGGACAATCACCTCCCTCGACCTGCTGGCCACTCCTCTTTTAATGCAGCCCAGGATGCAGTTGGCCTTCTGGATTGCAAGCTCGCACTGCCAACTCATGTCAAGCTTTTCATCCATCAGAATCCCCAAGTCCTTCTCTGCAAGGCTGCTCTCAATGAGTTCTTCTCCCAGAGGAGGTTTAGGTTGGAAATTAGGAGACATTTCTTGTCAGAAAGAGTAGTCAGGCATTGGAACAGGTTGCCCAGAGAAGTGGTGGCATCACCGTCCCTGGGGGTGTTCAAGGAAAGGTTGGACCTGGCACTTAGGGACATGGTTTAGTGGGTGACATTGGTAGTAGGGGGATGGTTGGACCAGATGATCTTGGAGGTCTTTTCCACCCTTAATGATTCTGTGATTCTATGATTCATGTCTGGGATTGCCCCAGCCCAGGTGCAGCACCGTCTACTTGGACTTGTTGAACATCATTAGGTTCACATAGGCCCACTTCTTAAGCTTGTCCAGGTCCCTTTGGATGGCATCCCTTCCTTCTGCTGTATCAACCGTACCAATCATCTTGGTGTCATCTGCAAATTTGCTGAGGGTGCACTTGATCCCACTGTCTATGTCATTGATAACGATATTAAACAGTACCGATCTGAAGACAGACCCCTGAGGTACACCACTTGTCACTGGCCTCCACTTGGACATAGAGCCACTGACCACCACTCTCTGGGTGCAACCTTCAAGGCAGCTCCTTATCCACTGAATGGTCCACCCATCAAATCCGTATCTATTTGGAGACCAGGATGTCATGTGGGACCATGTCAAAGGCCTTGCAGAAGTCCATGTAGATGACATTGGTCGGTCTTCCTTTTTCAACTGATGCAATCACTCCATTGTAGAAAGCCACAAGATTGGTCAGGCACGATTTACCCTTGGTGAAGGCATGCTGTCTCAGATCACCTCTTTGTCTTGCATGTGCCTCGACATTGCTTCCAGGAGGATCTTTTCCATGATCTTGCCAAGCATAGAGGTGAGGCTCACCGGTCTGTAGTTCCCTGGGTTCTCCTTTCTAACCTTTTTAGAAATGGGAGTGATGCTTCCCTTTTTCCAGTCCAGGGACTTAGCCTGACTGCCATGACTTTTCAAATATGATGGAAAGAGGCTTGGCAACTACATCAACCAATTCATTCAGGACCCTGGGATGCATGTCATCAGGCCCCACAGACTTCATAGAATCATAGAATATCCTCAGTTGGAAGGGACCCATGAGGATCGAGTCCAACTCCTGGCTCCACACAGGTCTACACAAAAATTCGGACAATATGAGTAAGAGCATAGTCCAAACGCTTCTTAAACTGTGACAGGCTTGGTGCTGTGACTACATCCCTGGGGAGCCTGTTCCAGCATGTGACGTTGTAGAAGTAAAAACTTGTACGTGTTTAGTTTCACCATGTGGTCTCGAACCTGATCTTCACTTACAGTGAGTAGGACTTCGCTCCCCCAGCCTCCATCTACGGCTTCAGGGAAATGTAAGACTTGGGAAGCCTGACTATCAATGAAGACTGAGTTGTTGAGTACCTCAGCCTTATCCATGTCTGTTCACCAGTTCACCCTTCTCATCCATCGGAGGGGGATACACTCTCCTTAGCCTTTCTTTTCTGAGCAATGTCTCCAGTTCTGCTCAGCTCCTTTGTCTCTACGGACAATGTTCCAGGCGATCTCAGCTACTAGGTCTTTAAATAGCTTGAAGTATGCTTTTTGGAAGTTTAGGGTCCTGATTTTCCTCTTTGCCAGGCCCGTACTCCTCAAGATCACAAACTCAACCAGGGCTTGGCCACTGCAGCCCAGACTGCCTCCAGTCCTGACCTCTTTAATGAGCTCTTTTGCGTTGGTGAGCACCAGATCAAGTAACACTTCTCCTCTGGTTGGTTTGTCTAATACCTGGACCAGGAAGTTATCATCAGCACACTCTTAAGAATCTTCCAGATTGCTTACAGCCTGCTGTGTAGTTTTCCCAGCAGACATCCGGGTGGTTGAAGTCCCCCATCGGGATGAGGGCGTGCGAGCACAACGCTTCTTGTAGTTGAAGCAAGAATGCCTCATCCACAGCCTCCCCTTGATCAGGCAGCCTGTAGTAGACCCCAACTACAAGATTTCCTTTATTGGTACGGTCTTTAACTCTTACCCACAAGCTCTCAACCTGTCTGTGGCTGTTTCTCAGAGACAAATCTTCATAATCAATCCCTTCTCTAATGTAGAGGGCAACAACCCCTCCCTTCCTTCCTTGTCTATTCTTTCTGAAGAGTTTGTGGCCCTCTATTCTAATATTCCAGTTATATGATCCATCCCACCACATTTCCATGATAGCAATCAGGTCATATTTGTCTAATTGCACCATGGTTCCCAATTCTTCTTGCTTGTTTCCCATGCTGCATGTGTTGGTGTAGAAGCACGTCAGCTGGACAACTGGTCGTATCACCCAGAACTCTTCCTAATTGCATTGGGATAGTTCACAAGTATTTCCTTGCCGTTACTTAGGGTGATAGTGTTCTCAGGTATGCTTTCTTCACTCAGAGGTGCATCCCCTTTCCCCACCACATCTAGTTTAAAGCCTTCCTGATAAGTCCAGACAGTTTACTGCACAGAACATTCTTGCCCCACCTGGACAGCTGTGCCCCATCTGGCGTCAGCATGCCCGCTTCCTCAAAAGCGCATCCAAGGTCATAGAACCCAAAACCTTGGGCATGGCACCAGCCTCTCAGCCAATCATTCACTCGGCCCCTTTGTCTCCTTCTTCCTTGATCCCAGCCACCAAATGGGAGGACAGAGGAGAACACTATTTGTGCTCCCGATCCCTTCAACATCTTTCCAAGGGACATAAAATCCTTTTTAATATTTTGGAGTTTCCTTGTTACAACATCGTTTGATCCTACTTGGAAAAGTGGTAGTCTTTGGGACCCACCAGACTCGTTAGCTTCTTCGAAATCACGAATAAGGGCCCCAGGCAGGCAGCAAACCTCTCTGGAGAGATTGTCTGGATGGCAAATGGGAGCCTCGGTGTGTCAGAGAGGAGTCTCCAATGACTAATACCCTTCGTGCCTTCTTTTTGGCACTCATTTTGATGCCGTTGGGAGACTGGGCCAATTTTGTGTGGTCGGCCTTTCTGAGTTCCTTGTGGTTGCTCTTTCTGAGGTCTTTACTGGATCCCCCAGAGTTTCCTCTCTCCTGCCTTAGAACCTCATATCTACTGTCCAGGGACACTTTAGGGACAGAGGTGAGACTCCTCCTCTGTCTCCGATCAGAGATGAGGGTCCACTCTCCCTCATCCTGTGAGTCTTTCAAATGTGCTTGTTTTGGGCTGCAAGCTTGTTTCGCTACCCCTTGCCTGGACTTAAGGCAGGGCTGCTGCTCAGCCTATGCCAATGTATAATAATACTATTTATCAGTCTCCTGCTCAGATTCCCTAATGCTATGCTGCCTGATGAGCTTCTCTCGCAACTGAGCCACCTGTTTGAAGAGCTCATCCAGCTGGGCACACTTGAACCCACGACACCCTCCTCTGCTTTCAGGCCCCAGAGCGGCTTCCAGAGGCTGGGGCTCCCCAGAACTGAGGGTCTGGGCCCCTCTTTCGATCCTCGGTAGGTCTGTTCGTATGGAGGCATCTGCCCGGGGAGGCTGCGCCCACCCCCGTCTGGGTTTCAGCCGCAGACCGGCAGGTTCGGCGGGCGGACACCATTTCTTCAGGAGGCCGTCCCCGAACACAAACATAAACATGACCAGCCCTGTTCGCCCTGCCTGCGCCTTTGTACTACAGATGGGGGCGCTCCTGGCTCCCCCCAAGCCTCGTCAGCCGCCCCCGCGAGATTCTGCCGGGTCCTCGCGGCCCCCTCGAGTGGCCTCGAGGCAGGAGAACTCCTGCCCCCTCAGAACGGATCTGCCCCCGAGCCGATCGCCTCAGCGAGTGACTGCAAAATGGCGGCTACGCCCCAGTAAAATGGCCGCCGGGGAAGAACTGACCAATTTGATCAGGTGATACGTGAATGTGTTCTTTCTGTGGTGCCAACATTAATGCATTAAGAGAGGTAGTTATTGGTGGTTTAGTTTTATTTATAAAAAAAAACAGGAGGGAAGTATGGGCAGGCAAGGGTTGATCTAAAGCAAGAGTGCAGCCTGCATTGTCTGTCTCCTTAGCATAAAACAGAGGAGTAAAATAAGCATTTTTATTATTACAGAGAGCAAGTAATAAAAAAATGATTATTTACTTGCTATAGAAAGTAATATCCATGGTCTTGCAAACAAAGATTAATGGTGTTGAATCAGTGAGTGAGCTGTTAAAAAGACCAGTAAGGAAAATCTTCGTTTTATGCCTTGCATTACACATTTTGTCAGAGGTGGATGGAGGCAAGGCTATTTTGAGGGTGGTCTAGACGTCCTCAGCTAATTGATCATTTATCTTTCCTTGACTCATACAAAAGGGGTGATTAGAAGTCATACAGTGCAAACTGCTATGGCTGCAGGAACACCTTTTTCCTCATATGAGCGTCTTGGAAAGGCTGCAGCTGCTCAGAGACTTGCGTTTCACCTCATGAGCTGGGACAGCAGCCTCAGGGAAACAGGAGGTTGCGTGTCCTTTTCTGATCAGTGTTCCTTAATACCTGAGGCACTTATCTGGGCATATGTGATTTGTGACAACATACGAGCATTATTTTCAATAATTCTTGTTTGCATTTCTGGAGTAAAGTGGGTGTTTAGGAATGTCTTACAAAACTGCTCAGAGCTTGAGAAACAAGGGAGCATTAGTTGTGTAAAAATCCTTTGTATTTATTTTATGACTGGCTGCTCAAGAGTTCATGGTTCATCTCAACTTTTAGACACCAGCAAGCCTTTAAAAATGCTGCTTTTTCTTCCCAAGTGTTTTCATTTACAAAAGGACATGTAAAAAGATGGAGTGATTTATCTCAGTAATAGTAAAGTGAGGTCACTGTCTATAAGCGGAGACTGGTATGATAGGCAGCTGATCATTAGACAATGGTTGGCTAAGCAGAATCGCTTTATCATTTGCTAGATACAGCAACTGTGTGTGGCTGGCACTGCTTCAGTTACCACTATGAAGACTGGCAGCATTCGGTGGAATCTTGCTTGCTATTCAGTACAAAAACACTTCCAGTACCCCCACGGTAGTAACTCCAGAGGACTTTCTCCCTCTCCTGTACATGAGATGTGCAAGTCTGTGTGAGATGTGTAAGACTGTCCTTCTTAAGAATGCTAGATCTTTACCTTTGTGTAAATACATCCAAACATTACTTATAATAAACAGAGAGGATATAATTTTCCTGTTACTTTGATGTGTTGCCACTGAAGAATGTCTGCTACAAAACCTCATTTGTGGGTAGGGTATTTGTGTTTTAAAGGGACTACAAATCTTGAGTCATATGCCTGAAAAAAAACGTATTGTCTGTAGCTAGGTTAGGAGGGAGATGAGTACCAACATGTTAGGGATCTATGTGGCATTCTGGGATTAACCAGGTGTTCCTGGAAAAACGGATATCACGGGAGAAGTCTGAGCACAGAGAATGTGGTACAGCATTATCTGAGCCAGGTGTCTTCAAGGGAGGTGGGTGGAGGAGATTTAGGACACAGGGAGCCCTGAGAATTTGTGGCTGAGGCATGAAGGAAAAAGGTGTAGGGAACTGCATGCCATCAACTGGATGCCCTACTCATAAGAATTATTTTATATAAAAGAAGATTTGTTTCTTCTGTCCCTTGACTTCTTTCAAGAGCAACACCTTACCCTTAAAGCACAGGCAATTCACATGTTTCTACAAAAGATTCGAAGGTCCGTATAGTTATGACTTGAAAATAGAAAGTAAAAACTGCTTTGGAGGTTTCATATATTTCCTGTTCAGTAGGACTTTCATTTCTTAATTTAACTCAGGGAGAAGTCTTAACTAACTCGCAAAGACATAAATGGCATGCAGACAATGACAATTTGCTGGTGTGGGTGAGATGAATCAACTTGTGGTGGGGCTGATTTCTCCTGTTAACTATGAAAAGAACATAGATGATTTAATTAGACAAGACACCTCATGCTTAGGTAGCTACAAGTTAAATGACACGAATTCCACATGAATGACAAAATCAAACAGCAAAAAAACAAAACAAAACATTTATTATACAGAACTGTCTGTGGAAGCAATAATGCCTACAGTTCATCTGCTAAAGGACACTTTCGTAATATCACTGGAGCCTTATTCTCTTGCTGCACTGGACTAGAGAATACAGTACTGCCCTGCTTGGTATAGAGATTGTCTTTGTTTACTGGACATTTAAAGGCTAGATCAGTGCACAATTTTTAAAAACAAGCTAACTACTGATTCTGAGGGAGCAGCTTTACTTAAAAAATGATGGTCCTATGTGACCCACTTTATTCCAAGGGCAGTGATAGTGCAGTGTTCTTTCTGTCACCTGTGCTATCAGAAAGCAATTGGAGCCAGAGACAGTTAATAAAGAAGACAGGACTCGTCTGTTCTTCAATTTTGAGGTCCTCAGGGAGTCCCATCATCATAAGTCTCCTATTCCGAGTGGTCCTGTACATAAATTTGGGACACATAAAAATTTATCTCAGGCTAGAAACAAAAGGCTAGTTCTGAGGCATTCCCTGTCATTTCTACCTTTTTTGTTGCTCCGTTTTAAAATAGGTTGATTTGTGAACATTATGTTATTTATAGAAGAGGAAACAAAGCCCACTGGAATAGAGTACCATGCATTTGCCTGTTAGCCTATTATAAGAGGAGGAAGACTAGATTATTTAAAGTGGTCCCCAATGTTTGCCATCCTATGGGAAACAATACTAAGTGAATAACATGGCACTGACAACGGATTTTCCTCCCCAGGGGCTGGAACTGTAATCAGAATAATGTGTGTTCACCCACTAGAGCTTCACCCTGTGATTCCTACCAGTATCTTCAAATGCAGCAATAAGGGGGAGTCTCATTTGTTTGACCAGTCAGGCCCCTGAGAAGGAAGACAGTGCCAGATTTTGCCTCCCATGTTTATATGTACTCTGTGAACAGCGTGACTGATTTCAGTGGATAAATTTGGGAGAACTCCAACTCAGCATGAGTAATGATGAAAAAAATAGTCTTTGGAAACTCTAGGAAGCTTCTGATCTGTGCTTTTTTTTTTTTTTTTTTTTTTTTCCCCCATCTGGTGGCAGCTGTACCTGTTGTCAGGCAGAGCAGCAACACATACCATTCAAGGCACTGTAGTCTGTGATGCCCGTTCTTATTTTAGCAGCTTTACCACTGGATTCCTGTTTGGCCTCCAACACCAAATACTTCCTCTTATATAACCATTTTAACATTTATCTTCCTCCATGCCCTTGTTACCTGAAGACATCTTACCTATATTTTAAGTTTTCTTTAATAATAATGACAGATTAGTTCAACGAGTTTAGGAGATTAGGGGCATCCCCTTAGTGTTCCCTCTGGAGGAGATAGCTGGAGAGTTGTGGGTGCTGTCAGCTGAAACACAGAGCACTCCAGAATGAATTCCTTAGCCCTAGGATTTCTACCAGCCTATTTCATTTATTATCAAATTAGCCAAGTTTAAGAGAATGTAGACAGCTTTGGATGACATGCACCAGCCCAGAGCAATTGCCGGAAAGTGTATGCCCTGCAGGCAGTTCCTGGGGAAGCAAAAAGGCCAGATCCATGCTGTCTGCTTCGGTTACACCAAAGCACACCGCAACCTGACTTGAGGGTGTGTGATGGCATGTTGTGCTGGGGGGGAGCCTTCCTCTACATGTGAGCAAGGGGTCCCTCCTAGGAGGACAATGCTTACGTTCCTGGTGGCCATAACCTTCACTTTACGGCTGTACTTCTGTGTCTCTGTTGCTGTTCCACTTCTGTCCCTTACTTCCCTTTGCAGAAGCAGCCTGGCCCTTACCCAGCCTGACTTTTCAGCCTAGAGGCAGCAAAATTAAATTTATCAATTCAACTAATTCAATTAACAAACAAAATTAAACAGATCAGAGAAACAGCTTTGCAATCAACATTGCAATCTGTATTGCTACACAGAGTTACTTCAGCTAAGGGTATAGCCCTTGTTCTTTCCACATTCATATTTTATTAATTTGGAAGAAACTTATGGGTATTATTAAATTGGAATCTCATATAATAGCAAGTATTCTGCGATATGTTAGTCAGAAGTCTCAAGGTGCTGGCAAGTCTTACAAAGTTTTGTTAATTTTGCTCAAAGGTTTCACAGCTTTCACTGTGGCTTTTTCACAAAGCTAAACGTAGAGGATTAACACCGCTTTCCTCATGGTGCTCTGTTTACCAAGGGAATGTTGGTCACAGAGAGAAAAGTGGACAACTTCAGACTTTTCATGTCAGTGCTGCTTACAGAACAAATATCCATTGGCAGGGTAAGAGCCCGAAGAAGAAGAAAAGAAGCTTTCTACCTATTGTGCAATAAATCAAAAGGTTCCAGTGAATTTCTTTGAGTGTTAGCAAAACTGCTTAATCTAGGATTTCAAAGGGTGATCAAAACTATTTTCAATTATTCCTGACTTGCACTTGTATCATTCCAGAGCAAGACGAGTCTTTTTCCCTAGTACATTACTTTATTTAAAGGCAATGAAGAGAAAGAAGTGAATTTTGAAGATCAGAATCCCAGTGTGTGGGAAATATGACTTCAGTTCTTCAGTTCTTCCTCTGGAAAGTCTGAGTAAGACCAAGTAATTACAAGTTGTTCACTAATAAAAAGCAGAGGATAAATGACACAATAACAGAACATTTTCAGAAATTGGATTTTTGTTATCTGTATTAATACAGAAAGCTTATCTACTGTGAAAAGAGCAAGCCTGATTCTAATATGACATAAATATTTACATGATAATAAGGTTATATATGTTAGATGAAGACAATGTGTTGTTCGCAAAGAAGGAACAGCTGTGGCCATCCTTGGGAAAACATGACTTTCTGAGTGTGACTTTGTGCATGTCCCAAGACTTTTTAGCTAGTTTTATTTCATTACTTTTTTTTCTTTTCCTTTTTTTGTTTTTGTTTTTCGTTTTTTGAATGTACATTTACAGTTACGAGTGCAGTTGCCATTGATTACAGTTTGGACTCATGTCCAAACTTTGAAGGGAACAGAATGGGTATGGTAGAGTAGTTTGCAAGTACCAAATAAAGAACACAAAGATCATAGAATCATAGAAACATTAAGGTTGGAAAAGACCTTCAAGATTTAGTGGGTGACCTATCAATGTCACCCACTAAACCATATCCCTAACCAGGTTCAACCTTTTCCTTCAACAGCCCCAGGGATGGTGACGCCACCACCTCCCTGGGCAACCTATTCCAATGCCTGACTACTCTTTCTGAGAAGAAATTTCTCCTAATTTCCAACCTAAACCTCCCCTGGCAAAACTGGAGGCCATTCCCTGTAGTTCTGTCATTGGTTATCTATGAGAAGAGGCTGACCCCAGCTCCCCACACCTTCCTTTCAGGTAGTTGTAGAGAGCAATAAGGTCTCCTCTGAGCATCCTCTTCTCCAGACTGAACAGCCCCAGTTCCCTCAGCCGCTCCTCATAGGACTTGCGTTCCAGACCCTTCACCAGCTTCATAGCCCTTCTCTGGACACGCTCCAGGGCCTCAATGTCCTTCTTGTAATGAGGGGCCCAAAGCTGAACACAGTACTCGAGGTGCGGCCTCACCAGGGCCTAGTGGAGGGGGATGATCACCTCCCTGGTCCTGCTGGTTACACTATTCCTGATCCAAGCCAGGATGCCGTTGGTCTTCTTGGCCACCTGGGCACACTGCTGGCTAATGTTCAGGCGAGCATCAATCAGCACCCCCAGATCCTTTTTCTCTGCACAGCTTTTGAGCCCCTCTTCCCCAAGCCTGTAGCACTGCATGGGGTTGTTGTGGCCAAAGTGCAGGACCCGGCACTTAGCCATGTTGAACCTCATCCCATTGGCCTCTGCCCATCGACCCATCGTGCCCAGGTCTATCTCAGTATTTTGTACTACTAATTGTTTTCATAAATCACCAAATGCCTAAATATAGCAACTAGTTTTAGAGCACAAATTATTTGTTTGCATCCCCAAAAGAACTATGTGTGAACTTTTATTTTTTTTTTTTGATCTAACTAAAAATTCCAAAACAGCAGCACGTTGTATTCATTCTAAAATAGTGAAATTAAAGTGAACAACTTACTGCATTACTTATAGTGCTGATTCATTATCAGTATAACTGTTGATTGCCTAGGTTAAGAGGTCTACAAAATAAAGTGGCTTCATCCTCAGCTTTTATAAACCATTACAGGGATGTTTATGGAGCGAAACACTGTTTGCAGTAGGTGAGGAGCTATATACCCTAATTTAAATAATAACATTATTATTTTTAGGGTAGCAAAGTTAACACTTAAAATCTCTAAGATGAATATATTAAAAGGATGATGGAATGCTTGTAGATTTTTCCCAAAACTTACAGAGAAAATGTCTTTTGAAGGACCGTTTGAAGTACTGCTTCTGATGTACTTCTGCTGGTCCATGACAGATGGTTTACAGAATACCTGAACTGGTAGAAATATTTTGTGCTGTTCACTGTATTTTAAGTTTTATACAAATGGTCTCTAAACATCTACTGATTATCTGTAAGTCTGCATTGGATCAGAGAACTTACCATGGCCAGCCAAAAAACCACCACGGTGTAATTTAAAGTGTAGAAACTAAGAACAATTGCTCGCATGTCCCATTTCAACAATTAGCAAGAAAAGTGAGAACCTCAGTTTTACCAGCCTAAAATTTGGATGGTCACACAATCTAAACCTAAACCTGAGTAACATTTCTAGCCAGTGAATGAAATTTAATAAATTAATCAAAAGCAAATTTAAAGATGAGGCTGAAATTGTTACTCCATTGCATTGAATGGATATAATGCCACAGATTCTAGTAGTACCTAGTCATAGATTTACAAATCAGCTCTCTGTTGTGTGGAAGCATCCTCAGATTGCTATGCATGACTTGTCCACATATATTATGGATGACCGTCTGTGGAAGATGGTACTCTTTCCTGCTGGAGAGTCCAACACAAGTAGTTGGGTTTTCTAGTCTGTAGCTGGGCTCTAATATTGAAAACATTCCATCATCCTACATTCAAAGGGCAATTATTACAATAACTACGGGATACAAAAAAGGAGAGGTTACAGACTACGGGGAAGAGAGATAAAAAGAAAGTTGAATGAATTTCTTTCTTTCCCCAGAGTGCCAAGTTCTTATTTCAGCAGCTGTCTGCCATTCAGAGCCTCTTTTGGCTCACTTGCTAGCGTAAAATGTCTGCAGTAGCCAAACTGATTTCATGTAGAAAAAAAAGTGAATCAAAAATAAATGGTATGTTAAGAACCATTGCTGAAATGATGCTATTGAGCAGAAACACAGATAATGTGATTCAGCTCACGTTATCTGTGGGAAAATTGAGG
This sequence comes from Cygnus olor, assembly GCF_009769625.2. Taxonomy (NCBI): domain Eukaryota; kingdom Metazoa; phylum Chordata; class Aves; order Anseriformes; family Anatidae; genus Cygnus; species Cygnus olor. The sequence continues at coordinate 12,147,611 of NC_049181.1, read as the reverse complement.
AGATGGGGTACTGTGCATTTTCAAAAGCTTAAAAACAAACTAGCTTTTTTTTCATTTCATTCCATGTACGTCATCTCTTTTTCCTGTAAAAAGTAATGTTCACGGTCTCTTTTTAACTGCAAAAACAGAAAACCAAACTAAATCTGAAATGCATACATCACATTCTTAGATAAGAATAACATGTGTTGAAGAAAAGCAGTAGGCTATTACTGTATTTGGATGAAGCTACAAAGCCATAAGCACTGGCTTTGAAAAACTATTACACTGAGCATTCATCAGTAAATCTCACTAGATTAAGGAAAGAAGTATCATCCTACTCATTTAATGATGCAGAAATTAAAGCATGGGGACACAGGTATGCCTTGTTCAAGGTCACTGGCAGAACTAAAAGCAGAGCATTAATTTCTAAATTCTCAGCCAATGAGTAGGCCCACTGCTTCCCTATCTAGAGAAAACAAGTAATACAATAGGATGAAAAAAGTCCACGGTAGCTCAATTTTAGGCATTCACTATGAATTGTCTGTTAGACTCTGCAACTAGGAAATTATTCCCACACATTATGTGGAGAACAACAAGAAGTTATGGAAAACATAAGTCACCAGCTAAGAAATTTGTAAGCAGTGCATTATGGAAAAGGAGACCACATAAATAAATAAGAATTAGCCACTAAGTTCTGGTAAGTGGCTTATGAGTTAGACGGGATGGTAAATATGGTCTGAGAAAACACAAACTGAAAACTACACTGCTAATTAAAGTGTGAATTAGAGCATTACACATTTCTCCTCCTATTACTGTCTATTCACATGAGCCATGCTTATGTCTCAGTTGCAGTAAATCTGGTATAACTTTAAGGCTGGGATTTCTCAGCTGTCCAAGAGAATTGTCTGTTCCGTTCCCTTAGCCATTAGTAAATGTGTTTACTGTTTCCCTTCAGAAGTTCCACAACAAATAGGCATTTGCATTAACCTGTTTGAATCATCAGTGCTTAAGTTTGCAGCTTTATGGTAGTTCCCTTTTAAAATCTTTACTCCCCTCTGCATGCCCTTCTTGCATAAAAAGAACCTACACAATCACACAACAGTGCGGTTAGATTTCCTTTTGATTTACTAATAAACATAATAAGACTCTCTGAAACCTTTGGAAAAAAGCACAGAAAATCTGAAAGGCTTTTCCTGACCTCTCACCCCCTCTTTTTTTTTCTATTGTGAGCAAGCATATTAGCTGGATATTTTAAGGTTTTCCATAGATATTTATTAGTGTGTATGTGTTTCAAGCTGGAATACATCTGAAGAGTTTAGCATAGCACAGCAGATGTGATGAAAGCAGTAAAGCTTAGGTAAAGCTTTGCTCACTTGAGTGGATCACTGAGTTTCTGAAACTCTTCTGAGTGGCTCAAGTCCCAGCTGCCTTGGTACTGAGGAACATGCCTTCTTGTGAAAGAAAATAAAGAAAAACAGAAAAAAATATTTCACTTGTCCTGCATAATAAGAATATAGTAAGGAATACTCAAGTTTTAAAATTTAGCAGAGATACAATAAACTTGAGCTTCCAAACAAAACCTCATGCTCCCAGGAGCCACTGAGGTGATGGCAGTTAAGATGTTGGCCACACTGTGAGCCAAAAGGTCACATCTTGGAGTACTCGAACTACTAAAAATCTGATACTAGGCATAAACTGGGAGTATGATGACTTCAGATTTATGTGAATGACAGTTCAGTCTGGAAAAATCACAGATGGCATGTAACGTGATGGTGAGAGAAACAACGTGGTTTTCTCTCCTCCCACTCCCACTTAAGTGACTGCCTGTCGTAGGTGAGATTCTTGTCACTGGTGCCAATCCCAGGGGACTCCACTTGAGGCCACTCAGGTGTAAAGTGAACAAAGGTACTCTGCATTTACACCTGAATCACTCAGATTGCACTGTAGCCTGAAACCTTTAAAAGCCTGTGACAATCTCACTTCAGTATTATATTGTTTGTTCTTTTGTGATTAGAACAGAATTTATGTAGTTACTGCCTTTTCACAGTTCTCATTTTTTCCTTTGGATTTTAGCTGTCCAAGTAAGACACTCACATGGAGCAAGTCAGTAACAAATACTTGGAGAGATGAAAGAAGTTTATAACGTGGGAAAAATCTGCTTCAACTCCAACTCCTCTGCCTCTCAAGAAAAAAAAAAAAAAGTCTTAAAATACACTCTCATATTATCAGTGATTTCACGGGGATTTTTTTCTAAGCTTTTGTATGGAAATAGCTCTTATCTCAAGAGGAGATAACTGCAACAGGTTTCTATATACATTAGCTGTGCCTTTTCCAATGCAGACAGCATTCTTAAAATGGCTGTATTGCCTCCTACACAGAAGATAATTGGTGCCTAACACTTCTGGCTCTCGGGAGCAATTCATGTGGAGGGTGAGAAAAGAAGATACAAGAAATCGGTGTTGCTAAGACGCAAATCTATACTTGTTCTGTGACCATAAAGAACCCTGACGTCGTATTGCAGACACGTGTTGTTGGTGCAATTGCTGTTACACTGCAAATACTAACGCAAATTCTCTGAGTTTCTAAATGGTAGTGCTAGCTTCCATTTTAAAATCAGCAACAAGTTGTGTGTTGCTCTTGTTCTAACTAGCCACATAGATTGACTTGAACAGCTGAAATGTCAGTTTTTGCAAAGGTCCTTAGAAATAATAATAATTTAAAAAAGACATTATTAACCGATAGTTAATTCATTGTATTTTTAAAAATATAGATAAAAAAAGATTTGGCAATATTGCAACTAGCTTTACTCTTCCAAACTTCCCACTGATCACTTTTTCAAGCACAGTGTGTAACCAGTGGTAACGTAGATGCATGCATAAATAGGGTAACAAGTAGAGATGAGAACCAGATTCTAAATGAACACTTTAGTACCTGAACATCTTTAAAGATAAAGGAGGTGCATCTGGCACCTAATTTCATCCTTCTAAATCTTTAATATTATGCAACAAAAGCTGATGTTGTACTCAAATGGGGGCCCTCCATGTTTATGATCTCAGGAAGAAAACTGATTTTTGATGTCTTGTTTTTCAGACTTCACTCTCACTTGAGTCTATTTGGTCTTTAGAATGATTGCATCTCCAATTGCGGCTCCAACATTTCTTTCATTCAAAACAATCTATTCATCTGTATTCATAAACATGTCAATCTATGGTTTCAAAAAAATCCAACCAACCCTCCAACAAGAAGAAACAACAAAAACTTCTCATTAATCCTCCTCCCTCATTAGCTAGGATTAAAAACCTTAGTCAAAATGATTGGCCTTGTGCCCAGAAAAGCTATGAGATCAATAATCCAAACAGACTTAATGATCCTCTTACAAAAGAATAACTTCTGGACTTCTCCTACAGAATACTTTGAAAAAATGAAGGGAAAAATACAAGAAATGTCACATCATCTGCATAAGTTAATTTATCTGTTGGTTTGGGAGTTCTACAGTTTGGGGAGGGAACTCTGGGAAACAGTTTATTTTCTCCATTAAATGACATTTACTGTCTGCAACAACAGTAATATGAAAAATCACAAACTGTATCAGTGATTAGCCTGTAAGAAGTTTCATTAACATTTCCAGTATCTCATTTCACTCATGAGCAGTTTAAAATTATGGCATTTGTATCCCTATATAAGAAGACTTTTATTTAGGCAATTTAACTTGCTGGTACCCTCATCTTGACACTACTAATTACAGCTTCTAACTTTTCTTAAGTTTGATTTTCATTTTACACATTCAACTGTTGATGGGAAGAAAAAGAAAACCAAACAAACCCTACTGTATAGTTCTCTACCAGCACAAGAATGTGTTGTAAAAAGTCAGTGCCTTTGACTGAAGCAGTCCATAAACAACGCTGGGAACATTTTTCTCATAGACAGAATAGAAATATCTTAGGGTAAAGACTGGCAGATAACCAGCAGAGCACAAATATTGTACATGGAAATGCTAGAAATGATCAGGCTGGGCTTACTGCAGCTATGAAGGAATTAGCTATCTAACCAGTGCTCATCAGGTATACTCTCTACAGTTACAGGAAAAAAAGCAGGCATATCTGGAACTTAGTTCATGCCTTATATTTTGGAATGGAAGAAGTCACCTTTGTGTGGCCTGTTTTTTGCTAGTGACTCTAGAGACCCACAATGAGTTTTAGTCTTTAATTTTAATAGCTAAAGGAAGAGGTAAGTGCTGAGCTCTCAGCAGAGCAGGGATATTCATTTCCTTCAACACTGAAATAGGTCCTCTATAGCTAGCTTAGGAAGAAAAGGAAAGAGCCCAGGGGGACAAATTTGAGGGGAGAGGCGGGAGCACTACATGGTGGGGGCTTGGGAAGTACAGAAATTGGAGGTGAGGTAAGAACTAAGCAAATGCTGGAACCTGAGAGGATGAAATCTGATTGAAGAGCAAGACTGATAAAAGGAGAACTACCAAGGGGCATTTGGAGTGGCTCTGCAGCAGACTTGAGAAAACGTACAAAATGCAGACCCTTTTGCAAAAAGCAGCATTTGTTTTGTCAGAATTTATGTGTCATCCTCCAGCTGTGCTCTACTGCTAGCAAAACCACGGGTTTGTCTGAGGAGACAGATGTCTGCCTAGGAAACACAGGGCAGTTTGGGCGCAGGTAGTGTAAGGTTAGCATCTCTCCCCATTTTGCTGTTGAAGTTACTTACTGAAATCCAGTTTCTAAGGTCATATTTTGCCAAACTTCATGGCTACACAGAAAAACAACCTTCCCCAAAACAAATTCGTGCATTGGAAGTGTACTGTCCCTTATCTGCACTGGAGATAACTGTATATTTTTAATACTGTTTCTGTCTGTACTGTTATTGTTTCTGTAAAGGTCATTATATCTATTCTCACAAATGAAAAATTAGGAAGAAAAAAAATCTGTATCCCATTTTCCTGGGCAAAAAAAAAATATTTCACTAACCTGGTTACATAATGTTGACAGCTTAAATCTTGAATCTCTGAAGGAATTTTTTTTTTTTCAGACTCATTATCAAGCCATTAGTCAGACAAACAGCATTCCCCTAACAAGCAGTGGCTTCCAGGGCTGCACAGCTAAAGAAATGTAGAGACCTTCTACACCGAAGCTGCCAACACATTTTCCCTGTTAAACAAATCTCTTTAAGTGTAACTGAAAAAAAAAAATTCTCACCTATACTCACTATGAAAAGAATTGTTTAATAGATGTCAGCTGGAGGGTATAAAAACGAACATAAAAGATCCACAGCTATAATGATTTTTAAGTTGGTACTGGTGATGCAAACCAAAATCCAGTCACTAAATAAATTCCACTATGAAAGCTAAGGAAATGTAAAGCAACAGCAACCTCTAAAATATTGCTATGCTACCAAAGAAAGCATGAAAGTCAGCCTGAGACTCAAACAGTAAAAGTAAATAAGAGAAAGTCACTAAAAGAATCCAATACCTCTGTCTGTTGTTTGTGAACGCTTTACAATTGAAAAATATTTTTTGTAGGAAAAAAATAGCATTTTTCTGAGGAAAAAAAGATGTAATTTGTTCTGGTTTTCTAGACAATAATAGATAATATCCTAGCTGCTAGAGTGCCGGATATAACACAGTACTTGTTTTGCAGACAATACTAAAATCAAGCCTGGAAAGAGTTAATAACTTTAAAATAAGCCTTATACTTTTCGTAGGGTTTCAGCAATAAACGCTTTTAAGCACCCAGGAAAAGGAGCAATAATAGGACAGTCACTACTGGAAGATTTCAGACAAATACCTCACTCAAAGATGGATGCTATTCCGGTCAAATGTTCCAAGTGCAACTAAAGTGATACCATTTCGCCTCCTTCTTGAAGTGAGACCATTTTGAAGACTGATTATTCAGTAGTTCATTGTGGCACTCCAGTTTTAAACCTGATCTAATGAACAGACATAGATGCTATGGACTCAAAACATAAAGAATCGACATGTTAGCATAGTAGTGTACTCAGATGTCACATCAATCATTAGAAGACAGTTTACTGAATGACTCAGATATCTGGCAATACACATGCAAAGTCTCTTTAGCCTTAAAATATAAAGTGACTTCCTATTGCCAAAGTCCTGATTAGAACAACATTGATTGTAGTCATTTATAGCTCAAATGCTATTGCTGAAAATTTCTCAGAGTTGTAGATACTGTATTACTAACTATAGTAAAGCTCTAAAAATCAGTCAGCAGAGGCCACTTCAATCTCTGCATGATAATAAAGGATTATTATGTGCAGTAACCTATTTATGAAAAGGAAACAGTGTGCTTCTTTCAGACTCCATCAATTGCTTTAATAAGGAATTGAAAAGCCTAGCCTACTTTATATGCAGATCACCATCCCAGTTGCATAAGGATTTACAATAGACAAAACAAAACTGGTTTTGTTGTAAATAAGGGCTGTTTGTTTAAATCACACAATAATGTTTGCATCTAAAAATTATTTAGAAGCTAATAAGGCTCAATAAAGTTTGACTTGTTAATAAAAATGGTTTCGATATTCTCCAGGAAGAAAATGCAAATTGAAGTTGATAAGGTAAATCTTGAAGTAAAACAGGCCTGAGTTAATGGGAAGGGAGAATACATATTGCGTATGTTCACTGATGAGCGTACAAAAACTCATGTTGAGTGAATTCAGTTAGCTTAGAACATTTGACAAAATTTAAGATAATGGACTTAATAGAAAGTTTCCTCTAGTAGACTAGAATCGCTGCATTATTACTGTTGCTTTACAGACAGAGAACTTGACATAGTTCAGTCTACTGAAAGTTAGTATGATGCACAAAGTGATCTCTGCTACCTTCATTTGGAGGACTTGAAAAGACCTTGGTTCAAATTTTACCTTTGGCATTGGTTCATTTGCCTGTATGTTAAAAAAAGTAATGAAGTGTGGGATGACCCCTGCTGGTGTCCCTGCTTACAAAAAAAGTTGCTGTATCTAGCAGGAAAATGAAATGTTAATTTCAGTCCAAAAAGTTATAAATATAAATGCTGTCATAAAATGCACAAAAATACCCAATTTAATGGATAAAATACTGTGAGTAATATTCTCCTAAGTACGAAAATAATCTTAAACCACTGAACCATGTTAGAACTGCAATGCAATGAATTAAGAAGGACATTAATTGTTCAGTTCACTATGATATTGTGTTAAACGTGTTTTATTAATGAGCTGTTACTCCCAGCTGAGGCATTTGATAACCTCTAGTCCATTGCTAAATCCTCTCAGTTGATTTCAGTGAATCACTCTGAACAAACCCAGAGGGAAAAAAATATACCCCAATAAATTACAGTTCAGTTTGTAAGGTCCTAGAACTAGATTCATTTAAAGATGGGCAGCTTTCCTATAAATCAAACCTTCTGATTTAATGCAGCTGACATATAGGTCTATTTTACATATTTTTTTTAATTTCAAAAATACAACACATTAAAATAGGTTCAATTTATCAAAGCTAAGAGCAACAATTAAGTAATAATGTACTTAAAGTGCAAAGGCACTTTAACACAAAAAAGTGACGCCCAGTGGCTATACTTGGTAATTGAAACAGCAGTACTGTATATTATTATTTACAAAAGAAAGTCATAGTCCAGGAAAAAAAAAAAAGATCTTTGGAGATCTTCTACAGAATACATTAAGTTTCCACTTTGAAATGAAAAGAAAAAAACAACAGAAAAACCCAAAGACCCCCTTCCTCATTTCCTTCCAAATGAAAAAGAATTACGCAAGATTTATTACAGAAACATACATTTGTGGTGGCAGTTCCTACAGAAGGTTCAAAAGGAGAGAGAGATAGAAATAACTTAAAGGGAGCGTTGCAAAAGCAACACCATATCCCTGCTGTGCTGTAAGGGTTCCATTTCTCTCTCTTACTCCCTCTCTAATTTAAAAAGTGAAAACGTTGGGAATGCGACAGATGACATCAGCACTGAGCTCAGAATCAATCAAATTTGATGCTGAGCTCATTTAAAAATTTTCCTTTGCCTCCCACCTCCCCCCTTACAGCTGGCTGATTGCAGTTTGTTTTTCCAGAACTTCGAGGTAGTCTGGTTCTGTTTGTAGCTTTCCTTGGAGTAAAGGATGCTCAGGTTTAGATTGTTCTGCAAAATATTTCCTGGGAGTTCCATATAAAACAGTTTTATTTATCCTGTCCTGGTTTTGGCGTCTGGATTCATACGAAGGGGCAAACTGCCTTTTGGGTAAGGTGCAAAAGTTATAATGAACTAATCCTCCGGTGGGGAGTTCCTTGACCCTTTCTGCAATATTTTGATACAGCAGCTCTGGCTCCCGAGGTGAGGACTGCTTTTCCAGTAACTCAGCTGCACTGATTGTAAATGCAAGACTGGTGGGATCTTCCTTTTTGTGGTCAAGGTTGCTATAGCTAAACTCATGGAGATTCCTGTAATAGGCAACTGGATCCCCTTCCTTTTGCATGTAGATCGGGTTTTGGCACATCTGTCCAACGGGAGGGGGAATGTAGTTATAAACATGTCCTTCGGTTTTGTCATGGGTCTCAGAGTTGTAGGACCCGTACTGGAGCTGAAATGAACTTATATCTAAGTTGTTGGCGCTACTGGGCATGCTTTGCACCCCCTTCCGGCGCTTAAGGACAAAGACAAACAGGCCTGCCCCAAAACAGACTGACAAAATGAACACAACCAACAAGCCTAAAATTAAGACAGACAGTGGAACTTCAGTGTGTATTTCCGGATAGGAGCTGGGTGAGACACCGAGGAGCTGGGGGGTATCTGTGTTCTGATTCATGGACAGGAGAGAAGAGTCTGACAAGTTGGGGTTCTCTGGACAGATGGCTTCTTTGCTCAGGAATTTCAGATGCTCTCCAGAATGCTTGGTGGGAGACTCGCAGATGACTTCGTTGATAACAACGGGGGCATTTGACTGGTGGTTGTTCTGGTCAGTGACTTGCTCTATCCAGTTCCTCAGCCCCAGAATGTCACACGTGCAGTCCCACGGGTTCTCCTGGAGGTCGATCTGAATTAGAGCCGAGAGCTGATCTAGGACTCCTCTCACCGGCAGGTGCGAGAAATGGTTGTTTCTGAGGTTGAGTCTGGTGAGGGAAGTGCCGCCAAAGACGTTGTCGGGCAAGGATCTGAGCAGGTTGTTGTTGAGGAATAACAGATGAAGATTACTCAGAGCATCAAAGGTATGCGGCAGGATCTCCTTAATGACATTGTACTCTAGGTAGAGATACTGCAGGCTCTGCAGCCCTTCAAACATAGAAGGGTACAGAATCTCAAGGTAGTTGCCATTAAGATAAAGTCTACGTAAACTTGTGAGGTTTGTAAAGGCACCTTCTTGTATCACTGCAATTCTGTTGTTTCCTAGATGTAACAAATCCAGAGAGCTGTACTCTACAAGATCGGTTCTGTAAATGACTTGTAGATAGTTACTGGTAAGGTAAAGTTTCTTTGGACTGGTTGGCTTAGGGTGGAGATCAGAGATGTTACTTATCTTTTTCTCTTGGCAGTTCACATTTAGTCCATTGTCTGAGCTCTGTGACGTACAGATGCAGCCGGCTGGGCAGGTGATGGGCACAGGAGACTTTGTCTGGTAAACCATGATAGGTCCAAATATTTGTCTGTCTTTTGACACAGTGACACGGGGTGTAGGGCGGTTCCTGGTTTTTGGGGGGCGGCTGGCTTTTGGGGCTCTGGTGGGATTGATGGCAGAGTTAGCTGTGGGCAGTAACCTTGAGATATGTGGGTCTGAGAGGACAGGGTGTTTTTCCTTCTGGTTTGAATCACTGGAGCTTTTCCTAGGGCAGAGATCTTGCCTGGTGAGCTGGGTCACATCTTTCCCATGCAGCCTGAAAGGTGTTTCGCAGACTATCTCACCCACAAAGACGGTGATGGTGTCTAGCCAGGCCTTGAGTGGCAGCAAGTCGCAGGTGCAGTTCCAAGGGTTTTCTTCAAGTTGGATCTCCATGATGCCTCCAATGTGCTCCAGCACACCAGCAAAAGGCATCATCTTCAGCCGGTTGCCCCGCAGGTCCAGGTGGGTGAGGAGCACAAAGCGGAAGACATTGCTGGGCAAGGACAGCAGGAGGTTGTCATTGAGAATCAACACTTTGAGCTTGTTCAGCTTGCTGAAGGCCCCCGCTTCGATGGCACTGATGTAGTTGTAGTCGGCTTGCAGGTACTCCAGGCTCTCCAAGCCCAGGAATGTGTCCTCCTTCAGCACTTCCAGCTTGTTGTTATTGAGGTGCAGCCTCTTGAGGGTGCGGAGCCCGCTGAAGGCCCCCGTGCGGATCTCCTGCATGTCGTTGTTGCCCAAGTGCAGGGTCACGGCGTTGGAGTAGTTGACGAACTCATTGGGGAACAGGCGGGTCAGCGCGTTCCCGTTGAGGAAGAGCTGGTAGATCTTGGACGGTGGCGGCAGCAGGAGGCTGACGGTTGTAAATCCTTTGTTTTCACAATTAATATTTAGCACGTTCTCCTTCTCCTCGCAAGGGCAGCGGCTCTTGCTGCAAATGTCTTTGGCAGGTTTGCGACTCTCTGTCTGCGAGATCCCAGCCACTGTTAACAAACTGAGCAACCAAACACCCTTCAGCATCTTTATGCGCCGTCGATCCCCGCTTCAGTACCTACAGTCAAACCTTTTGAGGCAGGTGAGGAGAGAAAGAAGAAACCCCCAATGAAAACGGCCAGGAGCAGAGACTGCAAGCGGCGGGCAGAGCAGGTCGCCAGGCTGGGGGCGGAGGGGGGGCAAGGCAGCGACTTGCCAAACTCCGAAATCCTCCCCCCGGGGAAGTGCCGGCCGAGCTGTGCTGGGGGCAGCCCCTCGGGGAGCCCCGGCCACCGGCATCCCGGCGTTGCGCCCCCCGGCCCCTCCACCACCACTTCCCCGGGGGCTGCCGTCAGCAGAGCGGCCCGGGGCAGCCCCCGCTGCCCAGCTCCGTGCCGCTACCGCTATTTTCAGCCGGGGGAGGCAGAAAAAACCCATCCGTACCCCCGTGCCGGCAGCAGGGCTCCTCCGAGCCGAAGCCCCCGCGGCTCCCCGCACCCCGCAGCATCCCCCCGCTCCTACCTACCTGCTCTCGGGGCGCCCGAGGGGGCTGCAGGGGATGTAGGGGCTGCAGGGGCTGGAGGGGCTGCAGCAGGGGCAGCCGCCGAGCGCCGCCGCGCCCCGGGAACCAGGCGCCCGGCGGCGAGAGGCATCGCCCGCCTCACGCCTCGGGAGGAGCCCGGCGAGGCGGTGCCGTGCCGTGGCTCGGCGTGGAGCCGTGCCGAGCCGAGCCGGGCAGGGCAGGGGGCTCGGAGCAGCGGCGGCGCTGCGGGAGCGGGGCGGTGTGCGCGGGGCGCGGCGCGGCGCGGGGCTTTTGCCGGCTGCCCCGCACGGAGCCGCGCTGACGTCACGCCGGGGGCGTGGGGGACACGTTTCTCCCAGCCCTCCCCCCCCAACACCACCCCCGGCCCCCCCCCGGCACCCCCATCCCCAGCCCTGCCGCGCCGGAGCGCTCTGATAGCAGCGGCAGGACAGCGCGGGGACTGGCAGCCGGGGAGAGGAAGAAGGCGACGAGTGGAGGTACCTGGGTCCGGAGGATTTGGGGCTCCGGGTCCCGAAATCCGTGCTTTCAGAAGAGTGAGGCAAGGAGCCGCGTTGGCACGAGCCGGCCGGCCAGCTGGCGCACACCGCACACGCCGCACACAATCTGGCTCTCGGAGCAGGGGTGCTGCAAAAGCCGGCTCCGGCATCAGCACTTCTCTTCGCTCCTGGCATCCCCAAATTGCCTCGCCGAGCCCTGTCCGGGGCCGTGACGTTTCCCAGCGTCCAGGGAAGTTCAACACCTTGCGGCCAGTGGGTGCCCGCAGCCCTGTGCGCTCTGGAAAGCTCAGCCGGGTGCTGAGCAGCTGAGACCACATCCAGCGTGACCCGTCACAGTGCCTAGACCCATCCCGTGGCCAAATTGAGATGTTATGGTATAGAATTTGGCTGCACGTTGAAAGAACAAGATGTTGGATGTGGGTTATTGTGACTTCGCTTAAGCACCATGCCCTCGCATAGAGGCGAAAGGAATAGATAGGAAAGGATGGCTGTTCTTGATCTCTATCTAGAAGGTAAAACTTTGGGTTCACACCGGGGAAAAAATACAAAATAGACAATCCACAATGAATTTTTAAAGTGCTAATATGGCAGGGGGCGTTATTGTAGGATTTTTATAGGGAGCTGGAAGCAGCGAGTCTCCAGAATGTAGAGGTTTGCTGCCAAAAGACTGCTGGACTTGGCAAGATTGGTGCTGTCATTTTGTGTTAGTCTTTGACCATTAAGTATCAGAGCCCACACTTCAGGAGCAGCAGAGATGTATTGTCTGTTCTGAGGGGGGGGCTTGGTGTCAGGAAAGGTAGCATCCTGCAGCAGCCAGCACAGATACCTTTGCAGTGCTGCTGGGCAGGAGAGTCCTGGAGTTTGTGCTCAGGATTGGAGCAGCTGCAACTTCCCTACTTAAAATTTGGTGAGGTTGTGGAAAAAGCCGGAGCATTGCTGCTCTGGAGCACGCTGTTGGGGTGCTGCTGTGTGAATTTCAACAAGATTGGGATTTTGATATGTGATCAGAGCTGCTCCGTGCAAACGCTGTTTATCCAGCTGAATTCAGAGCAAAATTAGCTAAGATCAGGGGAGATCTCTGTCGCAGATCTGGAGTTTTACAACACTAATACATCAGCAGCCAGATTATTTTGCTGCAAGATTTTTTGCTTGTTTTACATTTGATTTCTCTTTAAGCGTTAGAATATGGTGTTAGGAGAGCAAAATTGGACTAGTTACAGAACATACCAAATCTTATGTTCAGGTCTTTGTAACACAGGGAAGGGGCATGAGCCTGAAAGGAGAAGGCAAAAGTAGGCCCAGGTTGATTTTGTTTTATTTTATAGAAGGGAGCACATTGATGCACATGCTTGCCCATGTGGTCACGCATACAGAGGCACACACGTGCTCCTGTAACCTGCCTTCAACTCATCTCACCCGCACAGCCCCGCACAGCATTGCCAGCACTCTCAGGGTTCACTCCAACACACAGCAAAAGCTGAAGGCAGAAGTAAGTCCACTGCATTTTTATCTCATCTGACAGTGTACGTCTGTGAGTTTCAGTGATGTGCAGCTTTCTGGTGAGTAAGGACCATGACCTGGAACTGGCTCGTGGGACAGCATACAGCGTTACACTTGCCTGTGTTTACTAGTACATGGGAAATGTGTTTGTGGTAACTGCTGATGCTGCCTGGGAAGGGAAGGTGTACACATGGCATGCCTCAGCAGTAATTACCAGATTCATGTGGGATGGAAGGAACAGCCTGTTAAGGGATTGCAACAGTAATAATACACAGAGATGATACTGATTCCATTACACTGCAAATGTATGCATATAATAACCACTGTTGTAGGAGGAAAAACAGGGATTTAAAAAAAAATAGCTACAGCTTTTTATTTAGGAACAAAGTCATGATTCCTCAGCATGCCCAAAGTGTTTTATAATCCCTTCAATTAAAAACACAGGATATAAAAGAACAGCTTTCTTCCCCACCTGCTTTATTTTGTGTGTTGAATGCAGGAGCATTTTCAGGCCGTGACTGTCTGGGAGCCTCCAGAAGTGGGAGGCCAGGAGGCAGGCTGATATAACAGTCTGCAAGGCTTTGAGAAAACACAGTCCTACACCTGGTTTGTGAGCATCGTGAAGGTTTCTTCTTCCCCAGTTACTTCACTGTGTTTTGTCATGCTCCTTCTGGAGCAAAGTTATGAAGACTTTTAACTTACAGACATAAACTTGCAGATTTGTAGGTTATAAGGGTTAAAGGAACCATTGTGACTTTAGGATCTTGCATAACGAAGGCCATCAGCTAAATTGGAATTAATTCATGCTTAAATTAGATCATACCTCCTAAGGAAAAAACAACAACAACAACAACAACAACAACAAAAAACACACAACAAAACAAAGCAAAAAGCCCTGGAAAACCAATAACATATCTGGGCATATTTTAGCAATTGCCTGTGATGAGAATCTACCACAATGTTTGGTAAATTGTTCCATTAGCTTTCATCTCCCACTGGTAAAAAATTGTGCTTTCTCTACAACTCTGCATCTGGCTACTATCAGTTTGAAATTTTTATCCTTGTAATATCCTTGTCTGCTTGATGAAGAGCTCTTAATTATCCCCTACCTGTTTCCCATGGGGACATTCCCAGACTGCTCCTGTGCAGGTATAAACAAAGTACTTGCTTGACACCAGTCCAAATCAACTTCAAAGAGTCTGCCTTAGTCCTGTGCTATTATATAGACCAGGGCAGCTTTTGACTCCCTCATGGTCCTAAAAGCCACCACTTCATCTATCTGCTGGCCGGAAAAAAAATGCCAAACCACGGCATGAAGCATAAGCACATAAAATTTGGCACAGATCATTACCCTTACTGCCTAGCACACATCATGCTGTTGTCCTTCTGTGAGAATAAATATCAAGGAGCAGAATAGCAGAATAAGCCTGAAAATGTGGCGGTCTTTTTCTTTCTCCACATTTTATCTGCAGATGGATGCTAAACACTTGTCACATATCTTTATCAATTTATTTGTTTCTATTTCTCTTTTTATAAATGAAGAAGGCACGAATATATCCATCAAAGGGCTTATGGAATAAAGAAAAGAATGAAACACATGCTAAGCTAAAACCCTTGTGAATTGGGTGGAGGGCAGGATTTAAGCTGTACTGATCATTAGAAACTATCAAGATAGCTCGGGTGCTGGTAGAGGGTAAGGAGGGATTTATTCCTGTAGTATAAATAGATACCAATATTGATTTTTGTGAACAAAATGTGGTGACTAGCGTGGTAGAATTTGTAGATTTAGGTGTTTAGTGATTTTGTGTTCCTTATCCTGCGATCCTGAACTGCATAACACAAGATGCCTACTCCATGTCAGCTCAGGGTTCTGACATAGTCTTCATTGCTAGTCAACAAGTTCCCTGTAGGCTTACTTTCTGAGGGGATGTTTCCCTGTATGCCTGAGCGTGTATGTGTGCCTATTTGTAGCTGGAGACATTTTCCATGAGTATCTACATTTTTGGAATCTTTCCTATACTGTAAGTGGGATATTTTTGTGCCTCACTTAAAAGTGATTATTAAGGAAATAAACAGTTTCCAGATTTAGCAGTGAGCAGCATGCAAAATAATTGTTACTTGTAATCCAAGCTTTTAGATCATCCAGCAGCACTGGAAAGTGTGCTGTAAAGGAGAGGGCGAAGGAGGAGACTCTGGCTTTCACTGGCTGCCTTTGGGCAAGGGAAGGGCAAGGCGAAGAGGGTGAGTATAGAGGCCAGGGAGGAAGCAGCTGGCAGTCTCTGCCCTCTGCGGCCTTGGCGTCCATCCCCACTCACCAGTTAGCACAGACGCAGTGAACTAGTGCGATGTGTTTCCCAGAGGGGCAGAGGAGAGGGATGCTTGTGGCAAAGCCTCCGAGGAAGGAGAGCCAGTGGGTGCTCCAGTCTGTGGGCAGAGGGGCACCTGAGTGACGGTGGCTTCTTTACGTGCGGTGTCTACTGAGCTGCAGTTTGCTGGCAGTCAGTAATGGCCTTTGCTATTACCTGTAATGATGTTCCTTCATTTCCAGATGCATTTTTAGCTCCATTTCCCCCAGCCATTCAGGCATCTGGAGGGCCATGGGCTGCTTCAGAATATTGTTTACTGACACTTCATTCTTACCTATTGTATAAATAAAATAATTTGATGAAATATGACTTGAAATCAACATGCTTAGTAATTCTTCCTTCGATTTCTGCTTCCTGCAAGGACTCAAATCCTAGCCAAGGATACACATTGTTGAGAACGGTTATCTAATTTTAGGATAATTTTTTCTTTCAGAGACTTCACCATGATTTGTTTCAGTATATCTGGGGTAATCTGTTTTGTGTCAGCACAGCAGGATTTTACACTGGTGGTGAAAAACACAGCAGTAAAACTATCAGTTTCTGATGTTTTGTGTTATTAATGTGGAATCCTGACTTTCTTAAAAATTAGACACATATTTTCTGAGCTGTAATGTCAGTTTCAGCAGGAAATGTGATATAGAAAATGCCTGTCAAAAAGCATCCCAGGTAGCCTCCACACCGGGGATACAGACAGAATCACTCGCCTCTGGGTAATTAAGACTGCATTTTGTTTTAGCTTTGGTTCAATATTTTTTTTTTAATTCTTGCATAGAAAAAACCAGTCTCCCCTCCCTTTGTACACACACTCCATTTAGCATGGAACCCAGCAAAGTACTGTTAGACAGTTGATATTTATGGATGTGTTCATTGCTATTCAGCAAAGTAGTATGTCTGAGCCAAAGCCCTTTGGTGTCAGTGGAAGGACTCCTACTTCAGTGGGAAGGACTTCAGTGGGCTTTGGATCAGATCTTTGAACAAATGTGTAACTTAAAAGCACATACATATGTCTTACTTAATTGAGTGGGTCAAATATTTTTGGAAGTGCTTTGATTCATCATGTCAGTGGATCCTTTTTCTCTGATAGGGACAGTGAGATGAATCTTTCCAAAGACAGATATTCTGTGCTGACATTGCTGAGCATCAAAAGCAAAAAAATGAAAGTTTTTTTTCCATCCCTAAAACAACAGTGGATATGTCTTTCATTTCAAACGAGTGAATGTCTACGGTAATATTTACCACTATGATTTATAAGTGCAATTTTTTATATTTCCTCAGAGTCATAATCTACATTACATTTTGTGAATGTTTCTAACTGGAAATATCCCATCATGAAAGTGCAAATGGGCACAAATGTTTTTAGTCATTCAGGGAATCTTGCTGAAATTGTCAGGTCTTCTTGTTTTATTGAGTGCAATGCCTTAGTAATGGGACTCACCTTTGCAAAAAGCAGTTGATGTATGGGTACACTGAATGTTCACTGTTGAAAGTCTGGTGGGTTGATAGGAAAGGTTTCTTCCCTTTATTTATTAGCAGTGAAAGAAACATAATGAACTTTCTCCATATCATGATTTTTATGGAAGTACAGTTAAAAGAATCCAAATCCCACTGTGCTAATGGCGTATCTAACAATATGTGAGGAGCAGGAGCAATGGGTGAAATTCAGTCCTGGGCAGATGGCCAGCCCAGAGTGATTCATCATGAAAGTCCCCAGTTAAGACCTCAAAACAGGGCTTAAGTGGGACTCCAGTGCCCTAAGCCTTGAGCTAGCTTTATGCAAAGGTGGGAGGGGGAGTTCCTCCAGATGAATTATTCATCGTAAATAATGCAGTCTATTGGTTTAGCCTATTTTTCTTGTTTCCTTGAATTTATTTAATTGAAATTACTCACCAAATAATTTCTATGAATAATCATGGCCTGGGGATTATTTTTGAGCAGTTCACAGTGAGCATTTCATATTCCATGTTCAGAATGAGAGGCATGTCATTGAATTGTCATTATGCACAGAGGTCACATATTTCTGTATTTGCTCCGAAGAGAGCAGAAAAACCTGAATATCTGTTCAGACTCCCATGTGTTCCCAAAAGTTCTTTCCTTTAAGTTCATTCCATAAGATGTCTGTGGGCAGTTGGGCACTTGTTGGGTTTTGTGCTTGCCATCTGGTTTCTAATAGAACTGTAATTGTCCTTTATGTATGTATACAGTACCTGTATATGTCTGGCTGTTCATAAGCATTTGCCTAGTTGTTTGCAGTCTCCTGCAACATCAAATGGTAATGATTGGGATAGCTCTACGATAGGAAAATGTTTTTAGATCAGACATTCACCACTATTTGCAGGGCTTGTTCAGGGTCTTGGTTATGCATAGGATCAACGTGAGTACTTCATTGTGTAAAATTACCTAGGTGCAAAAGAGGTTGTGGGCTGAGGTGGTGGTTTCTGGTTTCACAGGTGAAGCTAGCTTATGGCTACTGGGGACAAGGCTTACTAAATACAGCGCAGGCCAAGAAGCTGCCTTGAGTTGAAAGAAAAGAAATTACACCAAAAAGGCAAGTAGTTCATCTCTGAAAAGGGGGATATAAGTCAGAACAAAAGAAAAAAACAATGATGTAGCTTTCAGGAAAAGGTGGCTTCTGTTCTGGCATTCATATGATAGGAAAATTTAAGTCTCTGAGAAAATAAGGATTTTATTCTGCTAGAGAAAAAAAATTCCCTTATTTCCTTCAGTCTTTCCCACATCACTTTAGGCAGAAACTTTGCTATCTCTGAACAGTAGTCATTTATCTGAAAGCTACCCTATAGTATTTCTCTTTGTGGAGGACGGTCTGTTACAAATGATGACTCTGAAGCATGACGTATAATAACTCGAAGTGTCATGAGCAGAAATTGAAGAGACAATTGGAACACAGAAGAGTTGTGGTTGCATTTAATATCTTGGGGAGAACCACTTCAAATAAAGAATTCCAGACTCCAAGGAAGCCTTAAAATTAATTTAGCATCTAAAGTAGCTCCCAGAACTGTTATTGCACAAAACACAATACAAGCATGCATAAATTCCTGACCTAGAATTCTGACCGATCTCCCTTTGTCTTCATGGGGCCTGGATTTCAACTGTGACTTCTGCTCTGGGAATTTTACACGCACAAATACAGACACAAAAAATCTCGTGTCTATTATGACATTTTATGGTAAGATTTAGGTGCTCAGATATAAATGGCCATATCCAGAGTCTCCTCCCTATTGACGGTGACCAAATTTGGATGGTGCTTAAAATTACTTGATATCCTGATTTTTAACATTGGAGTTTACCTGGGCCTGAAGTTTTTTTCCTGGACATTCTCAGAGCTCTCTCTGTCTTTTTAAATTCATTTCAAAGCAGAGTTTAGAGATGTGCTGAACATGGCACCAGAACTGAAGGGACAACAGAAGGGGAAGAGATTACGGTAATATTCAACTTTATATTGTGGTCATTGGGGTCCAGAATACTGAAGACATTTGGATATCTCACTTCCAGCCTGAATGCCAGGGGAAACCTGAATATGTTAAATAGGTGGTCTTTTTTTCTGTAAAGCAATAAAATCCTTTGCACAGCAGGAGCCTTTAATGTCCATTTCATGACTGCAAGGGAAGCTGGTAGGAGAAAAGGACAGCTCAGCTGTGTTTGGCAATTAATTATTGAATTGGTGAGGACTCTTGAAAACTGTGGGTAAAAATGTTTATGCACATATTTGCTCCATAGTATTTTTGCTTTGCAATCACTACACTGGTTAGCATTTGAGCTTTCTAACTTGAAATCCTGTTGTCGCTTTTGCACATAGAAGTGTTTGACTTTGTATTTCTAGCTGGTGATACTAATGCATTTGGAATTATATAAGGATGAGATTGTTCCCACCTCATCTTCCATTTGGCTATGAACTGGTCAATGGGCCTGATCGTCTCAAGTATAAGCATTGAAATAATTTATCTTCCACAGCTGTCATGGCCTTCTGAAGCCTCTCTTCCCTTACAACAACTGCTTTTTTACTTTATATATATTTATATACACACTAATACAAAAAAACTGTTGTTTTTGACAGAATACAATACCATCAACAGCTAATGCCTCTCCTTTTGCAAATCATACCTTACACTGTAATTATCTGTAGCAGGATTGGGCTCAAAAGCATTGCACCTACAAATTTCTCCCCCCCAAAATAACTTTTAGTTGTTATTTTTACCCATTTTGTCATCGACTTTTGTATTCAGTATTATTAGTGTTTTGGTACTGCAGGAACAGCTAATAACACAATTCATGAACCAAGCCCTCATTGTTGTATTGTTACCTATTGTTTTGCTTATCTGTTTCTTTCTTTTGATGAGTGTGAGTATACCTGTGGGAAAGTGGTCGTGTCATTTTTGTTTGATACCTTAAAAGCTTTTGTAATATGAAGGTTTACATCTTGAATTAGAATTGTAAAGGATGCTGTATGCACAAGCAGAATGATAGCACTTGCCAGGTGGTTCACAATAATAGACTGAGAATTTCACTATTTTTTAAAACTTAATGTGGAGGTGAAGGAAGAACCTCTGAAAGATATGTACAATTAGATTGACAACTTGTATGTCAGGCTTCTTTGTTGGTGTCATTTAAAATAGCTGAAATAGTGTTGCCACTCCCTGTCTCCATCCCCTGAAATGAGGCTTACACTGGAAGTGCTGACAACACCATTATCTTTTGAGATGGCACCATGCACTGCTTTAAATGCTGGTTATGAATGTTAATGTGTTATCTGAAAGATGTTTTTTCCACGTGTAGGCAGCCTAGGACAGAGTCTTAGTAATGAATTTAACGAGTTCAGGGGGAACACACAGTATGCTATGTGAGTATTATAATGATTGGCATTTTTGCAAACAGCATATGATAAGTGGTGCAATTTTATTTTCAAAGTTTAATCAATAGAGAGCTCTTTGATATTGCCACGTACTTTGCAAATAGATGCTTCCTTGGCATGCCAGCAAAACAGCTTCTGTATCACGGTGTGTTTATGCTTAAGGTTTAATCAATTTGCTTTAGTAATTGTCATAAATTTTGATATCCCCAAAAATAAATTGAAGCTATAAAATAATCGTGCTTTGGGGTGGCGTCCTGCTGCTTGCCTGGGTCATCTGGCTTTATAAAGGGTAAAAAGGGCACAAAGTCCACCGCTATGCCAAGTACAAGAACATGGGCTGTGTGCCATTTTTTCCCATGTATTACAAACCCATGTCATCTGTTGCACAGGAAACTGAGGAGGGTCTTCAAGGGCTTAAGAAGGACTTTAGCAATGTCTTGTGTTACCTTTTTGGAGTGAATTTCCTCTCAAATTGGAGGAGTCTGAAATGACTTTCACACCCACTATGGGGAGGCCGCAGTATTACAGTGCAGCCCCCCCAGTCATTTTGATCCTCAAAATGGGGGCAGTAGTGGGTGAAGCTCATTCTGTGTGGGCACAAACATCCACTTAGTCTGAAATCCCTGAAGTGGCTCCTTCAGTGGGTCCTAGCATCAGTTCTGATGCTCATCAGGGAGGCTGAGAGGGGCAGAGCATTTGTTGGCCATCTGTGGGGCCTTTGAAGCCAGTGCGGAGACTCTGGGAAGGTGCCCTGCTCCTTTGGATGAGTTTCATTCTTGCTGAGCATACTCCAATTGTCTGTGTTGCTTTTGTTCTTGAAATCTGAACTTCAAAGGATTGTTTCAAAAACATTTAGAGGCTGGCCATGGCCACAAAGAGCTGTGGTGCTAGCCCAGCTTGTCGTCCATGTTGCAGCAGCCTGCACAAATCCGTGCTGGCCCCACAAAATTGGTCCCAGGGAAGCCTGGTTACTACAGATGGCTGTTAGCGATTTATTGGTTGTGGCAGCGTAAGGACACACAGTATGAACTTGGAGATAACCTTTGGCAGGGAACTCTCCCTCTCATTCTTTCTGATAAAAATACCGTCATTGGTAGGCATTTGGGAAAGAAGGAAGCTGGAGCTTTTCAGATAACTTGACCTGAATCTAATGGACTGCCACTAGCACTCATGCACAACCTCCAGAGATGTCAGTGGGAGATCTGTGCCTGTCACCACTGCAGGGTATGACCCGCTCGGCATCGGGCTGGGTCCTGATCTCAGCACAGAAATTCCTCTAGAGGCATGCGGGGTTATGCCAGGCTGACATCAGTGTAAGACCAGGGTTTCTGTGTGCTCTGCATATTAGATGAGTTGTTATAGACACCCATGAAGAAATGGGTCCTTGAATTTTGTCTTTTTTAACACTGTTTACTTCCAGCAAAAAGATACCGTTTCAGCAGCCAGATACTGCAGCTTCAGCAGTAGTTCCACTTATTTTTTATACACAAAAGATTTGAGAGAATGACCTAGAGAGAGCAAAGGGATTTTCTCCTTTTTATGTAATTTTATTATGTGATATATGAGGTGTGGGGGAGCTCTGTATGTGTACATACATACATATATTTATGCACATGTGTTTGTTTAAATAACATGTATTTTCCTTTGCTGTCTCTAGCGAATGTGAATTTCTGTGGTGCCTTTGTAAATATGCCATAACGACCAATTCTTTTGGATTCTTTGTGCTATCTTTGCTTATGCTGAATAGCAGCCGACACTTTAATTGGGATGACTGAGCTGAGTGCATTTGCCTTTGGAATTGGACACTTTTCAGTGCGAAGAGAGGGTACCACAGACTGACTCTTCTGTCTTTATCCTCAGTCAAAACTCCATTAAATCAGACCTGTAGTTTGTAGCATGGGACATTCTCCATTTCATTGAAATGCATGGGAAAGGCTGAAGACTCACAGTTTTTAAGGTTAATTAGATCCTGAAAAGGAGAATTAACTGAAGTTGTTTTCCCTGTCTTTTTTTTTTTCCTATCTTTAAGAGCCTTTATAATTACCTTCATCTCTGTTGGCGTATTCATATATGCTTTTCCCTTTAAAGAAAAAATACCATGTACTTTTCAGTTTATTAAAAACCATTTTGATAGACAGATTCTACTAATTCTGATTTTAAACTAAAATGAACGCTGTGCTGGTACATTGTGTTAACATTTATGCATCAGATCTTCCTATATATTAATATGAGCCATACAGTTAATCTTTATTCATATTTAACCAAGCACTAATATTGGGCACTAAAGGAAAATTTGATTTTCAGTTGGTTACATTGTATTTGGAAAATAAAGAAAGGTATTTATTTGAACTATTTGAAACTATTTGAACTATTTGAAAATAGTTCAGGTCATGACCATTGAAAAAGTCTTTGGTGAAGGTGGTGGATTTAGCAACCAAGTTTTCCAGACTCCTCTAATGTACCTGCTGTGGACCCTCCTGTAGATTCAGAACTGTAAATAACCTATTTCTTTTGAACTGTGTTTGGAAAGCTGCCTTTGGCTGCATGAAAATATTCTCCTTGTATTCATATAGGATCAGTAGTCAAGTGACCTGCTGGTAGAAATGTGCCAGTGGAAAAATCACTTCTGTACACCCAGAGAGGGCTCTAAAAGTCTTTCTTGCTGCCAGCACAGCCAGTCCTTTTGCAGGAGACCATGCAAAGTTTGAGGCAGTCGATTTAGCAAACTGTTGACTGGAGTCAGTCAATTTCTTTTGTGTATGTCCTCGACTTTTTTTTTTTTTTTTTGATGTGTGGTTGAAAATAGAGCTATTTTTCATTCTTACCCTTCTTACGTCAGTATACATAAGGAAGAGTATGTAATGTAGGAGGGAGACGTCAGCTTGTTCTTTTATTCAACTGTAGTTGAATTGATTTTGCAGGTGGAAGAAGTTGCATTCCTGGTCCTCCCCATTCCAGGTTTCCCTGTGTTATGTTCCCTTTGAACCCTTGTCCTCACATCCTTTTAAAGAGTACTGCGTATTCTCTTCTCTAAACCCATATCAATAACCCAGGCATGTGGTGGCTTGAGCAAGTTCACTGTAATTTCAACAATCATATGGCTCTTCTCATTCTAATGATGGTCATTCCTCCTTGTTAGTTTAAGGCAGTTTTCTGTGGCTTCTTTACTGTTGCTACACAACACACATCAGTCATGAAAGAGCGATGTTCTGAATGGATTGCAGGATTTTCTTCCTGATCCTTTTTTTCTATTCCTGTGATCTCCTTCTTCTCATCTCAGCTCTAGGTTTTAGATCTGTTGTACTGAATGTAAAATGCCTGGCAAGAGCAGGACTGAACAGAGACACTGACGAGATAGACTTCTGATCAATCACATTAAAAAAAAAAAAAAGAGTCAAACTGGAAGAGGCACAGAGGAGAGACTGCTGTGGGAGTGCAAAAGAAAAGTGGGGCAACTCCTTTTTAGGAGCACAGCTTGGAGACTCCTGGGCTATCAGGAATAGTCAAATGCTGAAACTGGAAGCTATGTCAGTGTAAAACAGTGCTGAAGCTAATTGTCCTAGTGTTACGCTGAAGTAAGCTGTTATCTCGATGTTTATGAGCTTCTGCATGCTGCACTTTGCTTTGTTTCTTGGAATTTGTTTCTTGGGTTGGGAATCTCTGCAGCATGTCACAGAGGGGCAGCCACAGGGATGCTCTCTGTTTTGTAGCTGTTGGGTCTGTTGATAACCAGGAGATACCAGTACATCTTTTGTCCTGCTACTTTGGCCCTAGTGGCAATGTAACTCGGTCTTCTGCCATTAGCCCTATGTCGTGTCCTGCTAAGGACCCTGACAGTCACAGTGTGGTGATTCGCAACTGGGCAAAGGCAAACGAGTGGGACTTAATATAAGAACACAGGTTCTTGCATTTTTCTGAGATGTTGTGGTGCTGTATTTGCATGGTCACCTTTGGGTTTCAGTGCTAATGACTGACTTGAGGTGATGAATAAATGACATACATTTAGTGTTACCTTCAGAAATTATCTTGACTTTTACTATAGCCAGGAGATTTGCTTTTCCACTCTAGCCTCTGTTTTGCAAGCACAGATTTGGTGTGCCAAAGAGGCAGGCTGAAAGGCATTTCTGAGCATGTAAGACTTTAGTTCCTTGTAATCGGTTGTGATCAGCTTTGCTTTGGATCCTTAACAGAGGCAAATGCTGAGTAGCTACAAAGAATTCATGAACGGGGCCAATGCATGGTTCTGCTGCAGTGTTCCCTTCACACTTAGGCAGTTCACACCTGATGTCATCTAAGATTTGAGATCATTTTAGCACAGCCTCATTTGACACATCCTCGGGCATCCAGGAACATCTTGAAAGTTTATTCATTTCAGCCAACTCCCAGAGCAGTCTCAAGGCTTGGCATTCTCCTTGTTTTCATAGCTTTGGTGTTCTGCCACGTCAAAGCAAGTGGGCATCATTTGACACAAACAGACCCGAACAGATTACCTGGAGGTACAAATACAGTGAGGTAGGGGTCTTCGTAACTAACTAGTGGCTTTTAATGGTGGCTGAGTCATGGATTCTCCCTATGGCTTTGAAACTGCCAGCAAAACAGACTGCCAGGATTATGTGACATTTAATACAGTACTGCTGGTGGTATCAGTGCAGTGCCCAGGAACCTTGACAGTCACTCAGACTCCTTTGCCATAGACGTGGGAAATCACTGAAGAAGATGGTCATTGCCCCAGCTTTAACTGTGTAATGAAAAAGAGATTCTTTGACATCATCAATGTTAGAGCAGCCTCCAAAGAGCACAAAACCATTCTGCTTTGAAACATATACTTGTTTTTGCAGATGCTGGAAAACAAGTAGTTTGGATTCCATACAAGGGAATGCCTGGTAATGAGTCACTTGTATAAAGAGAAAGTCAAGATGCTTTGTGTAATTGCTCAATGTCAGAAGAAAGCTATTTTAACACAGCTTAGCAAGTTATGGATGTAAACCCCTCCTTTTCTGGCATCTCCTGAAAGCAGCGTATTACCTTGCTAACAGGCAAAATGCCATCCAAGCAGATGAGCTGAGGTAGGCAGCCAAAATAACACGGCCAGGTTCACCAAGTGTGTCTGTTGAGGTCAAAGCTCCTGGAAGGCAGAGTAACAGAAGTGCTGTGTCGTGAGCTTCTGGGGCTGCCACCTGCTAATTGGATAGACCGTGTCTGCCTTAGTGCTGATCAGAGCTAATGCCCGAGATCAAAAGTTAGCTCAGTGAAGATAAATCTGCAGTGTGAGAGAACTCATCGTGCAATTAAGAGTTACTGAAATATGGAATAAGCAAAGCAACGATGGCATGTATCTGTGTGGAAGTGTGTAGAGAGGCAAGATCCTGAGGCACTCACTGAATCCGAACAGTTTGCCATACAGTTTAAAGAATATTAAAGGTCTTAATTTCTGTTTGAAGTTATAGGCTATAAAGAGCAGAGGAGGGAAGACTCCTGCAGCTAAACTGCATCCTTGCCAGCTATTCCCTATATATTAGAATTCCTCCCTCAGTTTCTCTAAAAATGGCCCCATGTCCCTAGGAGATACTACAGGATTTTCTGATTGCTGCACAATCTTTTCAGAGGTCCTGAGGGAATTAGCACATCACCATAAGGGCATGTAAAGACTGTTCTTATACCGAGGCAAAGCTAGCTCTGACTGCCGTCTTCTGTGGTATAGGGGACTCGGGCTGTAATAAAATCAGAGAGATTCCTGCCACAGAGGTAAGTGGGGAAACATACTGCTGGGGATACTACTTTCCCCTCCAGCTTCAGTCTTGTCTTTCATCGCCAATGAAAATGTATTGTCTTAGAGCTAAGTACCAGTTATCTCCATCTTGAAGGCCTCCTTCACTCAATAAGGCTGGGAACGTAGGAATCATATGAGCTGCTGAAATAACTGTTTCAGAAGCTTTCCATTTACAGTAATTTTTTTCCAATCCTCTTTCTTTCTACTCAAACACTTTGGGGAATATGGTGTGTAAAGGCTTTGGAAATAAAGTGCAATCTAACCTGGAAACGTGGGGTAGCTTTATTTAAAGCAGGTACATGCACACACACCTCCTACACAAATAACCTCCTTTTTGCCCATGTGAAAAGAAATGCTGTCCTGGCATTTGCGGTCAGTGCGTCCTGTTTGCAGGTGTTACACGTTCGGGACACCCAGCTGATCCGCAGGGTAAGGCTGGAGGAGCCAGAAACCATTGTTTTCTGCTGCAGGACACCCTGGCAGGATAGAAGATGAACCATCCTTTGAAAGGCAGCAGCATGCTTGCACAGAGGCTTAGAGCCTCTTTTTAAGGTGGATAGTGTCAGAATAAGATCTACCATGAGCATTTCATGGCGTGCCTGTGTTCTGCTACTGCGTTAGCAGTACTAGATGTAGCTTGAGTACTCTGAGCCTTGATGGACTGCAAGTGTGACGCTGCTTCCAGCTGTCTGCCTCATCTAGCTCTCCCTGAGCAGGCAGTCGGTAGCAGATGCCCACCCCAATGTGGGCCCAATGTCTCCTTGGGCTGCCCTCTAATCCTGACCCATAAACTGGCAGCTGGCTTATTGTCTGTCCCGAGGCATGGGTCTGTGCACCCCAGCTAGTGCCCCACATCGCTATGACCCCAGCGAGATCCTGGTCCTGCCCAGGACCTCTGATACCTCCCATTTTTCCCTGCGATGAATGCCTTAGTGTGCAGGCACTTACTGTGACCCATTACGAACCAGTATGACCCAGCAGTGTGTCCTGCCCAGTGATCAGTGCCACAGCCCTACCAGCTCCATAAAGACACATTTACTTGCACAGCCCTTTCCTGTTGTAACAAGCAACGTGACGTGGAGGGGCAGGTATCTCACTGACGTCTCAAAGACAGCTGCCTCAGCACCTCAGTTATAACATGCTGCACCCAAACGGCTCTGTGAGCTGAGCTGCATTTTTGGTGTTTTGTTTTACAGGTGTACCAAGTGCACTGAATTTTACAAAACCATGACCTGAGCCCTCTGCATAGTACTTATTAATAGCAGTCTCAGCCTCGGGCGCTGTGTGCTGCATACTAACAAGTTGTTTTCATCCTTCCAGGCCATGGGAACTGCCTCCACGCACGCCGGCATCCTCATCCACTCCTCGTGTGGTATTTGGAGCCTGCACACAGCAACTTGGCGTGACATGCTGCCTGCCAGAGCTTGAGGCTTGGGGCAGCCCACGGGGGACCTGCAGAGGTTTCGGTAGGTTACAGGTGATTGCACTTACAAGGGGAAAAAAGGAAGCCATCACTTGTTCAGGAGACTGCGTACAGGATTGGTGATAAGGAATATTTTTGCATTTTTTTTTTTGTTACTGTGCAGACACCTTTTTCATAATTTCTCTTTTGTCTTGAGGTGAGATGGGCTGCCCACTACTACACCAGCAATATGATGCTATAGAGCTGGCAGCCTTTCTTTCTCACAGCCCCACTATAAATGCAGGGCAAACAGGCAGGAAAGAAATGTGAAAAGGGAGGAAGTTGTACCCTTCTGTTTCCCTTCTCCCATTTTCTCCCTGCGTTTTTCCTCTTTTTTTTTTGTTGTTGTTGTTGTTGTTGCCCTGGTACAACCAGGTACAACAATGCGGTACAACCCAACCCTCTGAGTCTCAACTAGCCAAATCAAGACAGCTGCAGGCTGCAGTTAATCTGTGTAAACAGCTGTGAGAAGGTTTTGCTCAGGATGAGCTCAGTCAAGACATATCAGCTCTGATTTCTCTTCTATCTCTTCTTGTAATAATGACAAGTGTTGCATGGTTTCTGCTCCATTGTTTGGGTCAAGAACACCCTGTTTAATAGCCAATTATTTCATACCCTAAGGAAGCGTTGGGAAAGAAGCTCCTGGGAAGAGTGAACTTGTTTCAGGAAATGAGACTAATGTTCAGCAGGTGAGATGTTTCCCTTTGCTCTTATTCGTAATATTGTCCCATCCCAGTGCAAGGCTGAAGTTGTTGCTATACAAGGAATGGTTCAGATAAAGCATAATAATTTTCCCTGATTTTTTTTTTTCTTCTTCACAAAAAGTGAAGGTTTAGCCAGGGCATCATGGCAAAATTCCAGTTAGGTAATTAAATTCTGCTTACTGAAAATTCCCTTTTCAAAATCTCTCCCAGAATACAACCTGCTATTCCTCTGAGCACTTTAAAAGGACTGATTCATTTTAACTTCACAGCTACCTGAATCCTGAAGCCTGCCAAAGTTATCCTTGACTTTCTAAACCAGAAAGCGCAGTTCCAGATGAAGCATCTAAAGCAACATTTCGCATGCTTCATTTTTGTTGTCTGGATTTATCTTTGGGTACAATTCACGCACTCAACCTGTGTACCAAGTGAGTCAGATTCTGCTGACTAGCAGGAGTAAACAAAATTATTTGCATGACAAAAGCAAATACTATTTAAAACTCTGTTTTTATTAATATGTGGACTAGGTCGTGAATAAATCCAATTTGTGCATTGGATTTTACACGTGCAAAAATACAATCATGAAAAAAACCTTCAAAGATAATCTGAGGTGTGCGGTCTGGAAAAGCAATCCAGAATAGATGATCTGCAGTATAAATTACTGCAATTTATTTTTTTAATTTACTCACGCTGCTTTAATTTATTATTGTTTATTCATTTGATAGATGGCATTTAATTTCAGTATAAGAGCTTCGGGATGAGTGTTTGATGGTAATGGTGAAAATTTATTCCTGGGCAGAAAGCCAGCGTGTCACAGCCATGTCCCACTTATGTCCTCCAAGCTGTATTTAAGTGGTCTTCTGCTGCCCTTGGGGTATGTTTTACACAGGAAGCTTAAAGCCTAATGCAGGCCTGCAGCTTGCTCACCAGCGTGAGGGAAAGACAGCTTTCCCGGTCTTCTGTTCTCTTCAGCAAGAAAATCAAATAACTGGATTACTGGCCTTGCAGTTGTGCTCAGCATAAATGGTTCAAAATCCCATTGTATTGAGCTTCTGAGGTGAAATGTAAATTGATAAAGAAAACAAATATATTGAATTGCTCTAATGTCAGTAGCATTCCTGTTACCTGTTTGAGTGGAGTGGCTGTGACTGGTCTTTAAACAGCTAAATATACATAAGACATCTGCTGCTGGGCTGTCTGTATGACAAAACAATATAGCAAAAAAGACCCACCCACAACAATCTACTAGAGGCACAGATTAATGCAGGTTTTCCTTCTTTGCTTATTTTCATCTTTGGAATAGAAAATGAAGGCAAACAGATAAATTCATTGCAGGGTTAAAATTACCTGAAGATCTATGCAGAACATGAAATATTGGGGCTGATAGTGCAGAACTTTATTGCTTTTTTCTGCTTATACCTTCATATACATTGACTTGAATTTCCTGCCCTCAGTCTATTTTTGTTACCTGCACATATGTTATATATTTATCTAGGGCTCAATTCTATTTGTTGCGTTGTGTTCATAAAGATATAATATCAGCTGAGAGAAGCATCATAACACATTTTAGATCACTTTATTGACAATATTTTGCATATTCACACATACATACCATGATCCAAAAAATTTTGAGGCAAATCATTCAAATATGCAAAATAAACAAGTCCACGAGCAACTGTAGCTGAGATAAATCCCTATTCTTTACTTCTGTTGAGAAGGAAATTTCTCAAACAGGCAAGGATTTGATCCTTACATTTTATGTGAGTGGTTTCTCTACATGTTTCTTGTTACCATCCTTTTGTATTTAAGATGTGTCTATAGAGCAGTAAACAGCTATTGAAAAAAGGCTATCATCATGATAGCATGTGCATTTATTTCCCTTCACCATTTTGATGAATACAGCATGTACAGGGAGCAGAGGGCTGCAACCTCTGATGATGTAAGTTGGTAGCTCCTATGTTCAAGTGAAATTTTTTGCTGGCCAGATATCTGACTAGAAATTGTAATGACTTGGGTTATTATAGAGAAAAACTCACTGATCAAATACACATTAAATTAAAATCTGAGATACATTTTTGTACCTTTTTGAGAATCTAGCACATACTTTAGAGCATATTTGTGTTAATAAGATAACAAACACATAATGGATGTGGCACTTACCCACCTGAATAACATCTTCAAGTTAAAAAAAAAAAAAAAAGATTGATAAACAATGCATTCCATTAGTTCTCTCTTTAACAACTAATAAACTTCCTGTTCATTAAGTTATTACATGCCATTCCTCATCTTACAAATAGAACCCGTAATTCATTTTTTCCCAGAGCTGCACATTCTTTAAGTCTACAGACTAAATTACCAGAGTACATTTTGTCAATAACGCTTCTGTTTGGTGGGGGAAGGAGGGGGCAGCTAAGTAAAGTAATATGAAATGCAAGCCATTTTTTGTGTCAGAGGTCATTTATTTGCTTCAATATTGCATTTATTCTATTCGTGCATTCTCTAAACGATGATTATTATGGAAATCCCATGGTTAATCACTGTGCTACATTTAAAATGTTCCACATTTTATTGCAGACTGTTACATTTGTGAATCTACAGAGTTATCTTGGACTGTAAACTGTCCTTTTGCAATGAATTGCTGACAATCTATTAGTTCAGTTGCGCATTTACTGAAAGATAAAGGCTTTCTTCTGCGAGCAGTGGGAAAGCCGCAGAGGCAAACAAAAATCATCCATATTCTGCAGTCCTAAACCAAAAGACTTGTCATTTCTGAAGCCAGAAGAGCCCAGCACAGATGCAGGCAGCCAGTGAACCTTTCTGTGTGGGAAGTTATATGGGACTAATTTGTGTCCTAGACCAAGTTTCCAATGCTACTCTTCTCACCAGGGCTTGAAGTGGGATTAGTGTTCTCTGAGTATAATATATAGTATCTATTTGGAAAAAAATACAACCTAGTGATAAAATGCTTGCCCGGGGAGTGGGATAGAGCGGTCGGGGTTCTTTGCAGCTTACAGTGATTTAAAACAACTTCTGCTGCCCAGAAAGCAGGCAATCAAGATGGGGAAAAAAGATGCAGCCTCCCATTTGCTCTCCCGGCCTGGCATTCAGCTGGATGCTCAGGCACGGGTCCCAGTGGGTACCCCATGAGAAAGCATTCCATGAGGAGGGGGTGCAGGAGAGAGCTGGGGGTGGTGAGGCAATGAGGCCATGCAGCAGCAGCTCCCATGCCCCCAGACCCCAGCACGTTTAGTTCAGGGGTGGGGGACAGACCCTGGAGAGCATCCAAGCGCCTTGCTTGTGGAGGAGCTGCACCAACCCTGGGGATGCTCAGAGCCTCCCCCATCTCTCCCCCTTCTCATTAGAAGCTGGAAGCTGTCTGCTTTTTCCCTTCAGTGGAAATGAGCATCCGTGAGCAGTCATAATTTTCACCAGAGGGAAAAAAAGCCCTCCCCCCACAACTGTCCCTGGGGGAATTAGATGGTTCAATTTGCTGCAAGCACACTAGCAATTAAGCATCACCTATATACGGGGACAGGCGCTAAGTCAGTATTAGTCTGAGTAAGGAACGGGATGAAAAAGATAAGCACTGAACAGGAGTAGTCAAGACCGGATGCTCTTAGGGGGATGAATAAATTTTTAACTGATCCAGATGTGTCCAAAATTCTGTATTGTATTACCATACTTGAATATCAGCTAGTACTTCTGCCCATTGAGTTTGTGCAACAAATCCATAGGCAATCATTGTCAATGGAAGAAATAATAGTGTCACTGGAAAGCACCTTTTTAAAAAGAAGAGTTGTAAAAGGGTGCTATTACAACAATACAATGGGGTTATGACAATTACAGACTGAAATATAAATGAGAGATCAATGAAAAATATAATGTTTTTAAAAAATTGAAAATTTAATAAATGAAAGGGGAACAAAAAGTTTCTTACTGATGCTTTTACCCATATCGTTCCTCTCTCTTGGTCTTAGCTCCATCCAGACTTGAACCCCACTGAGAATATGTCCTGACTTCACAGTATGGGAACCATGCTGCCTCGGCTATGTTATTGCTTTAAGCTAACTTCTGAGGCACATAGAAATGTGCGATTGCTTCTGTGACAGCTCTCTAGACATGTCCTTATTGAAGCATTTGTAAAATTGGATTGATCTAGATAGCTAGATAGTGAAATATTCGGTATTCTAATTGAGTTTCTTTATCTACCATCACTCTTTATTGTGATTGTAGCCTGTGTAATTTGATTACCCATTTGTAACCTTAGCTCATAATATATGAAAATTACCAGTCATCTGAAGACACTGGAAATGTTCAGAGGAATCGGAAAAGTAGAATGGGAGCTGTCGGCCTTCTGCCCACAGACATTAGTGACTGCTGGCAGCTGGAGTCTAGCCTCCAGACCTCTAGCACAATGTAAGTTCATTTAGACTAGCTGACACCTCCTGAGACCCTTACTCTGAACATACCTGGTATTTTTGGGCTTCTGCTTTTTGTTCAAAAAAACCCCAGCCAACCCCTACCACCATCACCGCCTTCACCACCAGCAAAAAAAAAAAAAAAAAAAAGCACAACAAAACATGATAATCTTGAAGCTTGTTGCTTTCTTTATCAGGGAAAGTTTTAATGAGAAAGTTTAACTCATTAATGTTATGTTTTGTACTAATTAAGTGAAAGTGTTTTTTCCTCTGCAAGCTGTTCCTGTTGTCTGGAAGTCTTGAGCTAGGAGGTAGCATCCATAAATAGTGCTGGCTTACTTTAGTCTTTCTTATTTTTGAATTCAAATCTGTTATTGACTACTATAGCATTTATATTCTGTAGGCAGAAGTTAAAATAGACATTTAGGAGCTACATGCTGTTTCTATAGTTCCAGGACTGTGATACATATGCTCAACCTTTCTGCTATAATGTATGCTGTTTCAGTAGGAAGACAATTTATGATTCAAAATAATACATTTGACATGAGCGGTCTAGGTCACATCTAGCAACTTAAGCATGTATTCTTGCTTATTGTTATTCAAAACAAACAAACAAACAAACAAAACAAACAAAAAAAAAACAAAGCTAGTTGAGATCAGCATTCATTGCTGACATGCTGGCTATCCTTGCATGCCGGCTGTTTTTATTTTGCAGGCCTATCATGAGCTGCTGTGATCGTCTTTTTTTTTTTTTTTTTTTTTTTTTTTCCGTCCTCTTTTTTTTCCTACTGACTGAATAAATTGCATGTCCTGGAGCTGGAGTCCTTGGTAAGCTGTAATTCTTGGCCATAAGACCTATATGTTTAAACTGAATGGTCCACTACCTGGAGGAGTGATGGCTTCTTTTATAACCCCCTTGTTCTGGTAGACGGTAAACCATTGCTATATACTAGGAAGACAGGGGCATGCTGACCATACTCGGGTCTTTCCCTGAGTTTTGCAGGTACTTCTGTCAGTGCTGTTGGGCTCCTCACAACTCACACATGCAGGTCCTGTCACAAGTCATGGTATTTTTTTCTCCAGACTATATGTGTAATATTTGAACTTCAATAATTCCTGGTAGTGTTTGTTCCTCTCTTTGAAGCCAATTTAAATATGTATTTTATATTCAAACTCATTTTTAAGAATGTTATTATTCCTACTAGCATTTCTTTATCTGCCCAGAAAATGTTTTTCTTTTTCCAGACAGATTCCATTCCTCCTACCTCCTATTTGTTCAGACACTTTCTAAGTGTAGAGCATTACTGTACTGAGAAAGCACAGCTTTTTCACTGACTCTATGACTTTGACAATTGCACTTACTGGAATTTTTCTTCTCTCTTGTCCATCCTTCAATCCAGCAATATTATTTTCTTTTTTCTGAGATTTTGTTTTTTTACTTGAAATTCCTTGGGCTTTGCTTTAAAGCCAGGCATGAAGAACTGGACAAGGCTGGGATGCGTAAGAAAGGAGAGGAGAGGATTGTTTTCCACAGAACAATCAGAAAACAGATACACTTGGGCAGTCCTGCTCTGTAACATTGCATTAAGGACAATTGCATGGTGCTACATTGCATGGCTGTCTAAACATGAACGAATAATACATATTTTCATGGCTTCTTTGTATGAAATTATTTTTCATTCATAAAAGCAAGGCAACATACGGTATTTTTTGACATGTTGGATATTATGATTGAAAAAACACACCCTCTAAACCACCAAAGACCACCCTTCTCTTGCTTTTACTGGGTTTCTACTAGCAAGTAGTATGATTTATAATTTCATGAGAAACTGTGTTTTCATGTTTTTAAATATAATATCTAAGTACTGATTTTATTTTCCTGTTTAATTTATTCTCTGGCCTTCAGTGAATGCACTGGGCTGATTAAATTATTATCCCAATAATGAGATTTGACACAATCTATGCCAGTTACCTATGTGACCTGCTAAGTAGGTTAATTGGCAACCATGAATAATTATCAGTCACCTCATCCTGCTGACTGAGAGTTTGACAGTAAATGAAACATAAAGGTGCTGAAAAAGACAGTTTTTGATTTTGACTTCTGAATTGCTTCAAAGAAACCATTTAATAGTAGCTTTTTTTAAAATGCAGGAGTTCTAAAATAGCTTTTAAACATTTTGGTCATATGAAAATATAGATGTTTGCTCTTCTGTATCAATATGCTTTCCTAGGAGGAAAAAAAAAAAACAAAAAGTCTGTGGCATATTAAATAAACAGATTCCCATTCTGCAAATTGCTTGTATAAGTGGTGAATTGTTGCATCCTCTGAGAGTGAGATCAGAAGTAAGCAAAAATCCAAAAAGTCCATGTGATATTTGTGGTGACATTGCAAGAATCATGCCTTAATGCTTTTTTGTGAAACCTTGAGAACTAGAAATTAACTTTTATTGTTCAATGAAAGCTGTGAGTCGTCTGTATTCCCATTTCTCCAGGAAATAGAGTTTAGAAAAATAAATATTACAGTACCTGGTGACACTGACAAGTATTGTGTATCTATCTTTTCTACTTTTTTCATTTTTGAAAAGCCAAAATGGTATTTCTTTCTGCTCTAGGAAGTAGAAAATTGGAACTTGGAAGTAGAAAATTGGAAAACTGGAGAGGAAGCAAAGTAGATTCCCGGGGATGAGAAGATAGGGAAAAATACACGAGATTTAAACGTGCACTCTTTTCCCAAGTTAAGTGGCTCAAATTAGTGGTCCAGAACCATGGTCTTGGTCAGACTTTGCCCAAAGTCATTCCTCTGCCCTGGCCAGAAATCCCCACAAAACTTGGGGTAGAAAGAACAATCAAAGACCCCATTCCTTGTTACCAACAGCTAATGTGTGCAGGATCAGTTGTCTTCGCAGGGACCCCTGGGAGACCCTGCTTGTGCCCCAGGAGCCAGGAGGAGATGCTCTGCCTCCTGCTTGGGGAACCTTGCACCACCGCCTGCCCTGAGTCAGCCCTTCCTCACTCCATCCCTGCAGCTTGCAAGCACAGGCATGGCTTTTCCTGTGCCACCTCACACATAATATCAGTGCGGTTCTGCAGAAATTAGAAGCTCGCAGAGTGCCAGTGTCACAGCCCCTCTGACTGCCACAGCCATTCCTCATCCTCCAGCTCCATGTAAGCATACTTCTGCTGGAAAGCAGAGGGTGTTGTGTACAGAAAAAAAGGATTTTTCACATAGATATACCCAATCCAAAGCTATTTTGATCTTTCCGTTGGCTTCTGGGCTTTGCAGTGGGCTGACATAATTCAGCAGAGGAGCGCAGCTAGGATGAAATCACTTAAGCCTGAGCCTGACAAGTGAGCAGAGCTGAGGTTTCAAGACAGCCAGTCACATGTTAAAATCAAACATATGCTCAAGTGTTTTTTTGGATCATGGCCATATTGAACCATAATGACCTAAATGGATTTACTCCCCAGACAAATTTGCCCTTCCCTTTCCTCCTGCACACACATACATTTTCACCCCGTACAATCACATACATATGTCTTTTTCTAGTTCTTAAGTGCTACTTTTATTGAAAACTTTATGGCTTGTTTAATCTCTTCTAACCATGGCTTTATTTCCTCTCTTGATTTCCTCTATGATTCATCAACTCCTACCCAAAGGATTTCAATTTCACTGTACAAATTTAATCAAAGCAAAATTGTTAAGGCTTATTAAAGGAGCTGTGCTGTCTCTTTGTGCTCCATCATCTTGCCTCCCACCCCAAGAAAAGACAAAGAAGGTGCTGAAGATGCACATTGGGTGAAACTGCTGTCTACAAATGGCAGCAATAATGTCTTTCAGCTCACTGCTGGTGAAATTTTTTGCAGGTATGTGGTCCTGATGTCTAAAATTATAGGCATTTAAATGTCAGGTAGCAGGGGAGAAAAAAAAAAGAGGTATGGTAGTAGAATAGCAAAGAACTGATGTCTTGGTGATAGTTATAAGGTATTTTATTCCTTAAAAATAGCACAGCTTTACAAAGTTGCTGTCTTACCTGATAGGAAATAAAGGGCTGCTCATATTTTGCAACTTATTACTTGTTGCTTGTTGATTACATAAGTGTTTTTGAATGAGGGAGCACTCTAAGGTCCTGACAGAAGCTAAACTGACATGACTTCTGTCTTTCCTTTTTATTATGATCATCAATAGTTCACTTGTAAGGAATATAATTGCTCTTTGTGACTGTATTAGACATTCTTCTGGGAGAGCTAGCTAAAATTTGAGAGCAGAAAAGCATTTCTGGAAAAAAACAACAACAACAACAACCCACACTATGCCAGACAAATCAATAATAAGCGGATAAAACTGAATTTGAGACTTCTGGGTTGGGTTAGAACCTAAATCAAGGCACTATTGACTCTGTAAAGCCTGTATTTTAAGAGGTGGCTATACCAAAATCAATATTACCATGACATATGTTCTTGCTTTGGTGGAAATCTTCCCATTAATTTGTGCAAGCAAATCCATTCTACAATTATATTCCTTTTCTTGAGCTAAAGTCTTCTATTTGGTATGTGTGATCAATGTGCTGTGGCTCTATGTAACTTAACAAAAGGTGGATTGTACGTGGTATCACCCACCAGTGATCTCTACTTATGACATTTAAGAAGGAAATGAAATATCTATGCAAATTCTTCAATGTGTATATTATGTACAACTCATATAAATTCTCTACCAGCTGTTCACCATTACCTCAGAAATGATTCTTTTCTAGAAAAAGCATACTTGCATACATTGGTCATCAGAAACTAGAAGCATGAACTATGCATTAATGATCTAATGCTTTACACTTAGGCAGTCTCCCATCCAAGATCTTCATGTTCTATCCAATATGAAATTCCTTAATTGTGCCACATCTCTTTGAAAGGTAAATATTTGTATTCCCATAAAGATTTGAGGGCAAATGAAAATTCTACCTGCCTCTGCTCTTACTCAGGCATGAGTCTTGTGATCACAATCACAGAATGGTTAAGATTGGGAGGGGCCTCTGGAAGCCATCTGGTCCCATCCCTGCTTAAGCAGGGACACCCAGAGCAGGTTGCCCAGGACCACATCCATGCAGCTTTTGAATATCTTTTAAGGAGGGAGACCCCACACTGTCCCTGTGCATCCTGTGCCAGGGCTCTATCACCCACACAGTAAAGAAGTGCTTCCTAGTGTTTAGACGGAAGCTCTTGTATTCTAGTTTGTGCCCATTGCCTCTTGTCCTGCTGCTGGGCAGCACTGAAAATAGCATTTTCATAGGTATTTGTAACTGCTAAGAACCCCCTGAGCCTCCTGTTCTCCAGGCTGAATAGTCCCAACCGTCTCAGCCTCTCCTCACAGGAGAGGTGCTCCAGTTCATTGATCTTGGTGGCCCTACATTGGACCCTTCCCATTATGTCTAGGTCTCTCTTGTAGTGGGGAGCCCAGAACTGGACACAGCACTCCAGGTGTGGCCTCACCAGGTCTGAGTAGAGAGGAAGGAGCTTCTCTCTTCACCTGCTGGAGATACTTTGCCTAATGCAGCCAAGAATACTGTGGGCACATTGCTTACTCATGTTCAACCTCATGTCCACCAGGACTCGTAGGACTCTGTACTTCTCCTTGTTGAGCTTCATGGGATTCTTGCAGTTATTTCACATATGCACATCTTCCAAATTGCATTCCTAAAAATACAAGTTAGAAAAAATGGTTTTGATAATATGAATGTGAACGCCTTTTTGTACAATTAATACCCACGTACTGTTTGATGCCTAGTAGTGATTACTTCTGCATCTGCAGGAGGTAAGGTACACTTCAGTGATACTGCACTTGGCTAAAGCACTTGGGCTGATCCTGACATTTAAGGAAGCACAGTGGGGTTTAATAGCTTAGCCATAACTTCATGGTTCCTGTGTAGAACTAATTTGTGTTGGCCATTTTGGAGCATACCTCGTACAAACCAGTCTCTTTGTGCACCTGCCTAAACAGACTTGCTTTAAATAATTTTGAAAATAAGGCTTCTGTATCTTTACATTTACATTAGCATTTCAAGTAGACACGATCCAGTGTTAGCTTGCTATAAAAGCTGCTCAAAAATCTGAACCTAGTCTCCAAAATTAAACCATCAAACACACCATCCCCAGGCCCCTCTCTTCTGCAGGATTTTAGAACAAAAACCATCACCAATCTTTTGAAGAACTGTTTAGTAGAGCAAAACTACTGCATTCCCAGTAGCTCATTATGCTAGAAAAATGCATCTGTCATCACAGGTAACATTTCCTAACTTCCAGTGTCTCTGATTTTTGCATGTGCTAGCAGTCCTCCCGTATCTGTCTCATAAGTATTCTGTGTGTGGTATTTATGAGATAATATCCAGGTATGATGTTTAATCTCTTAGCAGGAAAAAGACAAAAACAAAAACAAAAACCACACAATGGGCTTACTCAGTAATTCCTTCTGACTAGTGCTTTGAAGATCCTATTTTCCATCCTCTGATATGACCAAATTATTACTTCAGCAAAACTGGTAGGCTGCAGTGACAACACACACACAGCTGAAGTATTAATAATAGCTCATTTCACATATATGCACATCCTCCAAATTGCATTCCTAAGAATAGAGGTTAGAAAAACCTATTTGATAATATGAATGTGAAAGGGTATTTTTGTACAATTAATACACACATGCTGTTTGATGCTTAGTACTGACTGCTTCTGCTACTACAGGAGATAATGTCTATTTAAGTATATGAAGTAACTATATTGACTGTTAGCCCTGTGATCCCAATAAAATAAAAGTTTTGAATTAGTAGATGGTTCAACCATCATTTTTTTAAGGACATTTTAATGTGTCAGAGTTAAAATCAAAATTTTTCCTGAGATAGAAGGAAGAACTGCACCCTTCTGGGTAAAATGGTCCCTACAGAACTAGTGAAATACAAGCTTTAAATTTGTATGCATTGTAAAATACAGTTCACTGCAGCATGATAAAATGTCTAACAAAAGGTAGGTAGAATACACAAATGCTTGAGGGACTGGAGACTTCCTCAGTAATGTGTGATTGTAATAATGAAGTTCAATAACGAACGATTCATTGCGGCTAGAGGTGGTTAGAAATGTAATGGCTGCATCTTCTCCTGATGAATTGCTTTATCAACTTCTCTGAGATTATGTCATATTATGGGAAGTTTCCAACAGGGGACTGAAAATGCAGAAACTCTCTTCACAAAGGAAAACTGCACGGGCGATCGCCCTAGTTTCCACACAGCTTGCACTCTAAATTTTGCTGAAGGAGCAGTTCATTTAGAAGCCAGATTTGGTGCCTGAGTCCCACAGAGCAAGGGGCTGGGCAGAATAAGCTCTTCAGCTCCCCTCAGCTCCCTCTGCCCCACAGTGGATGCCAGTTATCGCCCCTGTGCCATCTCTGCATTATGCGAGGCCGCTTTCAAGAACCAGGTCAGTATCTCATGTTAAGAGTAACCAGTCAGAAAGATCCATTAACCCGCTAAAAGAAAGTCATTTCATAAAATAAATCAATTCGTACCACCAAAGGAACTATTAAAATTTGACAGGCAATGTCACAGTTTTGGATGGAAAAAAAAAAAAAAAAAGACCTGAAGAGGTCTGATGCTAAATGGCAATGATTTCACTCAATACCAGTAAGCAATTGCTATCTCTTGTTTGCAGTTTAGGAATCTCTTTGGTTCCTGAGAATACAAAACAAGCCAAACAGGCTAGCAATGTACCTTTACTATGCTTTACCTATATGTAAATAGTTTGGACTGAATAGGACCCTGTCTAACTTTATATAATGACAGATAAGAGTAGAAAATAGCTGTGTTCCTAATTAATGAATTTTCACTACAATAAATTTCTTCTTGTGAAGTCTGTATGACAGATGAAGATCCAATTACAGGTACACATAACCACCTGAGAAGCAAATAGTGCCATTAAAATATTTTGCCAGTGTTCATAAACCAGTGCTTCCCAGAACTCCATCCCTGTCAAGTAAATAACTTTTTGTTTCCTATTAAATGCAGGGAGTACAGGTTACTATGGTGATCAACAGAACACAGAATAAACTCTGATTCATCATAATTGCCACATGCTAGAGGAAAAAAAATACCTGAACATCATCTGCCAATTTCAGGCTGTATCTCTGAAAAATATTTTGAGACTGTAAAATGATTTGATGATGTCCAAATATCACAAATATGAAAGTGCTGCAGTAGTTTGCCTCTTCAAACAAGGGTGTTTCGGGTCTCAAACATTTTAAAACTCATGATCACAAGCCTTAGATTATTTGTCCTTTTATTCTATACAGTGAAACATGGAACTTTGATACTTGCAAAGACCTGCAGAGAAATGCACATTTTCACACACACGCATCTTTTTTTGGTCAGGGACTCCTCACCTTTGTCTGCTGTGCACTGTCAGTGCCTGGTTGTTTTCAATCCCGGTTACTCTGTATTTTGTGTTCAAAGGGCCGAATTGTTGTCATTGGGTAGCCACTGAGCAGGGACTGCTTTGATGTCAGATTTGGCAGCTTCTCTGTTTTGATAAGGACACCCATGCTTTTACTTTCGCTTATTTGCACTCATTGTTGAATTTGCATTACCAAGGCTTAAGAAAATACTGATTAATAGTAACATCGTCTTTCTCAGTGATCTACACTTTAATATGTGTAACCAACACACTCATTTTTCAAATGCATACAATGAATTTCACACAAAATTAAACACGTTATAGTTATTTCTAGTCATTCCCAGGGTTAGTTTCCAGTAATGCAAAACACCTCTGATTACTGTAGAGTTCTGTGACAGTACATCAGAACTTCTCGATGGGCTTCGCAGCATTGTTGAAAATCCTTTAGAAACAAGGAGGGCAGTGCTAGGGCTTAAAAAAAATGGGCATGCCTGGGGAAAAGCCAATTGTGATTGCATGACTTTAAATTCTATACCATTTTAGAATATTTCAGTTAATTTTAGCCTCAGTATTTCATCAGATCTACTGACTATTCAAATGAATTAAAACAGAAAGATCACCTAACAGTGTGCATACTGACATTCAGAACCCAGAAGTCACCAAAATTTCTACCCACTTTCCATCAAGACCTGAAGAGCAACTTTGGTTTTCCCTACTGTATCCATCCAGTCTAATAAGTAATAGTTTCTCCTCTTGCTACCTCTGATGGGTTTTTGAGGGGGATAATAATGTACTTTTTAATTGTAAGGCTGCACGGGGGACTGAGTGAAAGTGATTGAAATAATTTATGATCCAATGTAAGATACCAGCTACTGCCCACTCTGGGGTCTTTGAGCTCTACACAGTTATTTCTAGCAGGTCTCTTTCTATCAGTTTTATCTCTGGTCCCAGGCTTACTCTTCCCACAAGCATTCATAGTGAATTTAAGTTACACAAAGCGCAGCACAGAATTCTTTTACACTCTTAACAGTTCATAAGGACGTGCCAGTGGGTTCAAAAATATGTGAAGCTTTTTCTTCAAAAGGTTGAAAAACAAGAGATTAAAAGGCTAGTAAAATCCAGAGCCCATAGCTTTTATCACTTGATGGTGTTACAGAGGATGTTTCCTTCCCAGCTGAGTCTTGCTTACCTCTAGTACACCAATTCTCAGCTGGAGTAGCTCCTCTTTGCTACCAGGGAAAGAACTGCAGACTCTCTCCAATGCAGTCTTCTGTATCTCTAAAGCAAGAGAGACAGAGAGACAAAGGGAAAGAGAGTGTCTTTCATATTTCATATTATTGGCAGCCTTTCCTGAATTTCTTAAGGATTTCGAGATGATATAAAGTTGGGATTTTTTTTTTCTGAAAAGACATGCTACGATTCAAACAAAAGTCCTCTGATTTATGCCTTGGATCAGACTATAATCTAACTGTATAATCAATTAGCCCAGTTATTCAAAAGGTAACAAGTGACCCTGTTATTGTACATGTCCATTACAAGGTTGCTCTTATTTCATAAGCTAATTGGTGTCATTCTGGTGTCATTCTCTTAAGCCATCACTTCTCCCTAACATGGGTGTCTTTTGTCTTTAAAATGCCATTTTAGATATCGTCAGCACTTGCAGTCTTCTGGACAGTACATTTAAAATTGAAATAGATGTGTCAAATATATCTAGACACTAAAACGGAACTAATTCAATGGAAATCCATGCGGATAAACAATGCAGTACCAGCCCTTCTCTGACCAGAATGTCATTCTTCATTACAGCCTGGTTGGCATGACTGCACCACAACTGAGACATACCCTCCAAAAGCACCAGCCGTTTTGATTGCCCCTTCATAAGAGAAAAAAAAAAGACAATGAGCTCCCCAAACTTAGCTGCCTGCAATTTTAATAAAGGGCTCCATCATTTATGACTAATATCTGTGTATGAGTAATGTCTTCTGTGGCAACAGTATAAACAGTCCTTTTAACCATGTTTTTTTTTAAATTGAAGAAACATGGATAATGGGTACCCGAAGAGCTGCTGAGGCTAGGTCTCCTGCAGCTCACAAGCTTCAGCCTTTCATGAGGTGAATATGACCGCCACTCCCCAACTGGTATATATAGAAATGCCCGTGTAATCCTCTGTCTGTGTCTCTCTAAGCTCTGTTCCGTATATTCATCTCTTCCTGTTTTTACCTGGCACTATCATGGAAAGCAAATGTAGTAAGAATATGGGCATGCCAGCAAACAAAGCAGTCTTCATTTCAGAAAACAATCTAGTCATTTTTCCACATTACTCCAACATTAGTGAAGGCTCAGGCAATCAAAGTTGTCAGTTATGCCAAACTGTAGACAGAATACATACTTAAAATCCTGGATTAAACTTTAAATCCAGTTCATAGTTTTGCTACTAAGTTTGTTCCTCTGTGGATTTGCCCATGAGATTTTTTTTTTCTTCCAGTTTTGCTTCTCTAAACAAATACAAGATTTTCCAGCCATGCCTACAGCACAGGCTGCACACAGAAATGACTGGAAGGCAGTCAGACACAATGGTAAGTCAGACACAAGGGCCATTAACAAAAAGCTGGATCAGTTTGACCACAATGTGTTCAGGGGCTGCTGTTATTAATTTTTGTTCGGTATTACATTCTCCGGTATAAATTATAGGGGAAGAAAATCATAAAGAACACTCATAAAGAATATTTGATGAGGGAAGTCGGTGCCTTAGTGGGAGATTTCAATGAGCTATTTCTTACCAGGGATCAGCTTCAAAGCAAGGGCTGTGCACAATGTTTCAAAATCTACCAGCTGCTGAGACATATGCTCAAGCTGGGCTTGCTGTGAGTGGAGATAAAGGTAGACAGACCAATATCTTTAAGCTAAGCCTCTGTATCTTTCCATGTCAAAGCAGGCAACAACACAGGTCTGGGATAAAAATGTTTTAACAATGACTTCCCATGCAGGAACTTCAGCTTAAAAGTGCCATGAACAGCCAAGTAACTGTGAGGATAAAACACGGATGCTGATGCACCAGATCCTGGGGTTTAGCTGTCCTACCCAGAGCACTTGGTGTGTTCAGCCTCACTCTTTCCATGGGGAGAATAAGCAGCACCTGCCTCTTGCAGCCCTCTGGCTCTGCAGGACATTGGGCAAGAGCAATGCAGCCTGAGAGAGTGTTTGCTTCTGCCACACTGTCAGCCTTCCTGTCCAGCCTCCTCCCTTTTTCTAGCTCTAGGACCCCAGGCTGCATTTCTGTCAGTACCTGACTGGCTCAGGAAAGCCTGCAATACCAGGACAAAAGGAACAGATTTTTGTTTTCCTGGTTGTTCAGTGATACTTCTTGGATGTGCTTGCAAATGGCGTTATTTTAGAAGACAACTTTGCTACTTGGCTCTGTGCTGGGAGGGACTTCAGGAATCAGTGTCATCTGTTTCACTAGCGTCAGTCTGTTGAAATGAGAAGACACATTTTTAATTTGAGTGTTAGGAATGAGGAATTTTTGCTTGTTTGTTTTCTTTCGTTGTTGTTGTTTTTCGTCTCCACCTTGTTAGTAAGTCCCTGGAAATTTTCTTACACAGACGTTTTATTCCATATTCCAAGCACTGTCTATTTCAATGAACGCTTGATATTGCCTTACAAATCCAAAATCATTCCCCAAGTTATTGTAAAGGCTTAGCATGGCCTGCAGCAGGGTTGTTGTGCCAATCAGCATTTCCAGTATCCTCAGTCTTGTAGCTCAGGTATAAAACACCGTACACATCTACATCTATCCTTCTGTTTGTCTTTGATTGTTCTGTATGAAACGTTTTTAGGTAGCAAAGGAAAATTTTTCCTTTCTTTTCACCATTCCTAAGGGCTTTTTCTTTGCTTGA
This sequence comes from Cygnus olor, assembly GCF_009769625.2. Classification (NCBI taxonomy): domain Eukaryota; kingdom Metazoa; phylum Chordata; class Aves; order Anseriformes; family Anatidae; genus Cygnus; species Cygnus olor. The sequence continues at coordinate 12,102,621 of NC_049181.1, read as the reverse complement.
GCAAAATGATGAGACTCCTGATGAGTTCCACTCATCAGGAACTCAGTAGATGTCATCAAGATTTTGCTGCTGCATGTAGGTATACAAGCCAGCAGAGCTTCCTGGAAAACAAGAGACCCTGAAGCACAGATAATTCAAGAATGTCTGCCCTGGGCCTCTCTTTGCACCTATGAGCACCCGCACACAAGTGTCACAATAAGTTGCCTTATCTAGCACATGGGGCAGCTGAGATATTAACACACAGTACACTTGCTACCCGGCAGTCAATGTCCCAGAGCAAAACCAAACAGGTCGCTCCCCTTTCATGCACTCCCCACAGCGTACTTAACACGGAGCACCCCAAAGGGGTATCTTCATAGCATAGTTGATATATTTTACCCTTATCACTTAGTATCTTCTTAGTACTGTCACTGAATGAATACACTTAGGCCAGTTTTCTTTAGACTGTGCAGCGGCCTAATTTTTTTGCCTTGCAACTGCATGGAGTATTTAGCTGAGTAAAGCAGAAAAGTGTCCACATGGATTTCTTTCAGAGCACAGCTTCCAATTCCAAAACACCTGTAGTAAACTGGCTTCAAACATGTAGATGGTTTGAAACTGGCCCCTTTATCCTACTACTAACATCTGCAAAAAACAATCACCCTCTTTTCCCTCCTGACACACAAAAAGATGCTGTTGTATTTCAGATTGTCTTGATGAAGAATGAATGTTAATGCTCTAAAGTGTAATTTAAATGCAATTAGGGAGAGATGTTATTAAAAATCCTATTAAAAATGACGGAAGTTCCAATTTTATGTTACCCATTTTTAGAATGCCTAAATAATAAAAAAAATGCAAGTGCAAGAACTGTACCCAAATAAATTACATTTTAATGGTGGAACTAATCATATTTCCACTTAGTTTTTAACATTAATTCACTAAGGGTGAATTTCACCCTGAGTGAAATATTCTGCAATCATAATGTTTTGAATTAAACTCCAGTGAATACCTTCTTCCTGATTTGTAACAACTGATTTGATGCAGGAGGTGGAAAAAAAGAAACCAACAATTTCTGGAGTGGCCTGTCTATATGGCACTTAATTAATTGGCAGTTCATTTATTACTGAGTTCCTGTAACACTTCTGATAGGATTATAGGGAACATTCCAATAAACTCTCTATTGTGCTTGAAGCAGGAAATAATTAGCTTTCAGTTTTCTTCAGCTTTAACCAAAATCAAGCAGTCCTGGCAGAAGGAGAATCTGAATTTCTATTTCAAAACACCATTATATGCTTAGCAAAAACAGAACAAAAGAGATGTGGGTGGTTTCAGAACCTGAGACCTCTTCAAACTGTTAACAAACAGATTTCTGTGGTTGATTCCTTGCAACTTCTTAACCAGAAGGTCTAAACAGGATGTCTGGAGCTCAGCTGTGTGTGCTTACAAGATGCTAAGCAGCTCCCAAATGGTCCTGAAGAGGTCATCCTCATCGCTGGAGCCTCTGGGTGCAGTGATGCAGCCATTCAACGTGCTGTCTGGTCCGTCTGGCATGGATTGAGTGAAGTCGTCACTGAGCAGGGAAGTACCCACAAAATTGCTGCTTCAGTTGCCTCCTGCCTGCTACCATAGGCAAGTCACAAAGCATGAGTCTCAGACTAGTTCCAGCCTTGTTCTGCCTCTCTTTTAGACAAGACAGAGTAATATCCAGGATTATTTTTACTGAAGACTATGCAGGAGATGACTTATCTACCATAAAACCTCTGGTTTATGTGATACCAAGGAAGGGGATCTATATGATGTCAATTCTATATTCCATTCTCACATTGCTGTCGTTTACTTATCCAGGTCCTTTAAGACAGACAAAAGCCTACATAAAAGTGTAGATCCATACAAATGTATAGATTGTCACTAACTGTCTTTAAGCAGAAAAATGGTGATTTTGGAAACTGCTACTTATTTCTCTTCTAGCTTGAACATGTTTTCTGTTTGGTGAGGAATTAAAGACGGCTATGGTTCTGTTTCAAAAAATAGTTCCATACATATTTCCTAAGGGTAACTTTTCTTCAGTACCAGTCTTAGTTTTATTATCTGTTATATCATTGCAGGACAGCTGGGTTGTGGCAGAGCAATTCCACAGCTCCTCACGGGATCAGCCCAGTGTAAGTCACACACTTGGCTATAGCTCATCGCTGTGACATACCGATACTGCCATGCAGGATTTAGTGCCTGGAGAAGGGATATTTATACCCAGAGGAGAGGGAAGGTTGTAGATGAGAAGATTTCTAATGAGTGGCTTTCACTCATAACCCCGATCTGCTTGTATTTTATTTCCCTGGGGGGAAACATTCCAGTTAAGGCACCTTAGGCTGCCCAAGGGTGAATGAACGTGTTGCAACAATGATGGAACTACTCTGGGCAATCAGGAGGTCAGGACAGATGTCTCCATTTCAGAAAAGGAAATATAATTACACTCCTCATTGGACTACTTTTATTTCTTCAAACGGCCTGTGGGTGGTCCCCCACTGCCAGGATCCTTCAAAGGCCTTTGTCTTAGTAGTGGCGCTTAGATGACAAGAGCTTGGAAGCAACAATTGCTCCTTTGACCTGAGCATTCAGCGACACATTCAGGATTTTCCAGGCTGTTCTGCTTAGGAGAAGAAACGTATGCTGAAGGCTGGTGGCTCTTTGAAGCAGACCTGTGATTTTTTTAAGAAAACAGACATGTTTCCCTGAATGCTGGAGGAATCAAACAAGAAGCAGCAGCATCTCTGCTCACAGTGCTCACAGCTTCTTTATGTTGGTCTGCCAGGCTGAAATGTCCTCTTGTGTTTTTTTGTTTTTTCCCCTCTCTGTTTTTTCCTCAAGTCTGCACTTCAGAAAAGTAGAGGTGTGGTCTCCCTCTGTCTCACACACACTTAGGTACACACACACACATTGCTTCTACAACAGCAATATCCTCTGTCCCTGCGATTAGTGGTCTAGAGTCACTCCTCACACAGATTTTCTTGGGGCAGGATAGGTGCAGGTAGGTTGCTCTAGCACATTTTTAATCTAAACATTTAGCAGCATTTCAATATTGAGAAAAAAAAAAGCCAGCTGGGTCACATCCTATACATTGAACTCTGTCATCTCTTTTGATTAGCAAAGTGTGAGACAAAATATGCTTTGCTTTGTTTTTAATGAAAAAGTAATAAAGATCTGACCTAAAAGTAATAAACGTTCTGACCTGACTTCGGTGCAGTAATGAAGGTACATTGCTAATTCAGGCTTCATTGGATCACCAAAACAATTTGGAAGGCAAATATACTTTTATTAATATAGTGGTTTTGTTTTATACTATTTCTTTACTATACAACGTTAATACAGTGTGCCTGGCTTCACAGGTTAAGCAGCATATTTTCCATAATTTTATCTGGTAGTGTAATGTATTTTTTGTTTCTAAATCTATGTTTGCAGGAAACACTAGAAAGGTGTTTCTTTTCATGGCAGGGCATGTGCAGTTTTATTAGAAAAAAAAAAAGACTATACACAGTTGCAGTTTCTGAGCTGTTCTGCAGAAGTCTGAATCTGTTGTGCAAAAAAAGTCTCAATCCTACCTTCTAATTTACCTAAATTTTGTATGCAGCTGTGGTAGAAATGGGTTATTTTTGGTGAGAGAGAAACAGGAGGAACATATTTATATAACTGCTGCCCCCCTGACAGATTGTACCAGTCCATGAGTGAGTTATTTATACATTCTCCTCTGAGGAAAACACTAATAGAAACCATATCCTCTAGCAGCAATCTCAACTCATCTGCTTTCCTGGCTTTCTCTAAGGTGATGGAGGAGTTCTGGTGGGATCACACCTCCTGTGTAAATGGGATTTCAAAAGACACCATTTGTTGAAGTGTAACTCAACACTCTTGGGCACATTTTTCATCTGACATTGACTGGACAAGACAGAATCCCTATTGGAAAGAGGAAATGTTGACTTTTTGTTCTAGTGTTTAATCAAGAAGTATCTGATTTGGCAACAAATCTGCTAACTAGTCTCTTTGCTCCACAAGCATTTCAACTACATTTAATCACTCTGACACCAGACTATCTTGAGAGCTCTTTGCATGATTGGTAGCAGAAGAGGAATTATTTGCCATAGGTTGGTAGTTAAGATTTCATTTTTCATCAGAAAAATTCAATTTTTATGCAGAGGCATTCCTCTCCCTGGACTGAATGAGTGCTGTGTGCACTCCAAAGCAGCCTGGCTTTAGTTTGTCCTAAGAGCTCTACTGGAGCCCCATCTGAATTGAAGAACAGAAACTGAACATCAGCACCGAGGATTGGCTGTAAATAGGCGTGGAAAGTCTTAAACCTTGCAGAGGCACATGGCTGGAGTTGCCACCTTCGAAATTTTTTTGGCTTTCACATTTTCCCCCAGGATTCAGTGCAGATGTACTCGTCCTAAATTATAGTGCTGACTTTGTGGAGTCTGTCAGAATTCACATGCTCTGTGCATAAAACCCCCTCACATCAGCCATATGTTAAGCTCCTTACCCCAGAGAGTATCCCAGGCATCCTACCATGGCTGCAGGCCTGCAGTTCCTCTTCCAGGGGCTGGCAGCAGTTGACAAGGCTTGGACACATCTAATGCTCATCCAGGGAAGGGGTTACAGTGGTGACAGCCAGTTCTTCCATAGCTCATCCATGCCTGGGAAAAGCAGAGAGCCATGTGCCAGAGTTTATTTGTGATTTAGCATATACGTGCAAGGAAGTTTTTCTTTTTAGCATTACAAGTGACAGAGTGGAAGGGTGAAGTAGGATTAGTGTTCTTGGTCTGCATTTGAGTAGATCTAGAATAATTCTTCATAAAATATAATGGATATTTAGTAGACGGTTGAGGGTATATCTTAATTAATCTCTCTGCCAATTAAAAGATGGAAGTTCTAATTAAGATGACCCCAAAGCAATTATTTAGACTCGTGTATTTACATTAATTAGACTACCAAAGCATTAAGAGTAAGATTATGACTTTGCAGAAGTCACAAAGTCCATTTTCCATGTTGAAGTACTTCACTACATACTACATTTTCTCACAGGGGAAGACCTCACAACACTTGCATTGTCTCCAGCAGACTATTAATTTTGTCCCTCGGGACTTCAACTCTAAAATCAAATTAAGAGAGACTATTGATTGTGTTGAAGTGATGGGTCACAGGCTTTGCTCTGATGATGATGAGGATTGAAGTAGAAATATTTATTTGTCATACACAAAGTGGAAGTCCCCTTCGAGGTGACAACAACTTTTCACTCCCACTTTAGTGTTCGCTGAACTAACAATGAATCAAGTGTGATTCATTGTTAGTTCACTGAACTACTACTGTTAGTGAACTACCACTAATAGTGAACTACCATTATTTAGCATATGAATTTATTTGTGCTTTATTCTTTTCTAGAGCAAATCTAATCTATTCATAAAATGCTTAAATACCTTGCTGATTAACAAGTGTAAGTTAACACCATAAATACTGTTAGAAAAACATACGGTTCATGACTCAGCAAGATATTTAAGCACACGCTTTCAGCAGAACAATTTGAGTGATTCAAGAAACTCAGCTGGTGCAGGAGACGGGCTTCCCACAGCTGGTAGCTTGTTGAACTGAGGTCTCAATAGGTCTAATTTGATGAAATCAGTTTCCAGTGGTCCCAAAAGTCATTGTCTGAATTAGTCAATTCATAAAATTACGCCGCTTTTATATAGATGAACATTGTAAACTGTCAAATTCCTTGAAAACCTTTCAGAGTATGTTTGGAATTGGTGTTTATAATTGTTAACAGCATTGTGTAATGCAACAGAGAACTATATTCTTTTAAAATGTTCTTGCCTGTCAAATTTATATTTTACCTGTTCTAATGCTCTCGGTATTTTAGCAGAAAGAAGTAAAAACAATCTGTTTTTTAAATTATTGAAGGAATGAAAAATATTGTATATATATTAAGATGATTTTCTACAGAACCAATTGAAACAACAACATCTAGCATTTAAACTATTTTAGAGAATATGTTATCACTCTTGAAAAAGAACAGGATGAAAATCAGAAAGCTCTTGGAGATGGGTATGACCACTGGCATTTCTGTGCTCGGGAATGCCCAGCTGATATCATGGGAGAGGAATCAGAGACACGTTCTCCTCAAAAAACTGTAATCTGACTTAGCTGCAGGCTCCATACAAATACCAGTATGCCTTCATTTAACACAGCTCTTATAGTTGCTGCTATTTAACTTTCCATCTGCAAAATTTCATCAACTTTATACAAAGCCATGCCCACTTCTCAGCTTCCAGCCACTCCAAGTACTAACATACATTCTTCTTCTTGTATACTCTGTATTCATATACTGGTATTCATAGTAAACTATGTCCTGGTCTAAAACATTGGTTTGAAACAAGGTGAAAAATCTAGCTGGGGCAGGGTTACTGATTAATCTTTGTGTGTAAAGTATTCTGAAAAACAGACTAAATCTGCTCACATTTGAAATGTCAGAATTGGACTACATTCAAGATATTGTTAGACTCTGGGTATGATATCAACAGGACAGCAGAAGGATAAAATCCTATTTTAGGATGATAGGATGAGAATGCCTGGAAGGATATGGGCTGTAGTATCTATTTTGACCCAAGCAGAGGAATGAATATTTAGTGTTGTCAAGTGTGTTCTGGTTAAGAGGAAAAAATGGTGGAACTGTTGCATTTCTATTTATTGGTAACTGGGTACAAAATCCTGTTCTGAGCATACAAAGAATCAAGTGAGGCTTTTTTTTTTTTCTTTTTTTTCTGTTTATAGCTCCAAACTTCATTCAATTGCCACTTTAACTCAAAAATCTACTTCTTTAATCTGTTGTCAAGGTCAAACTCAGGTGTTGTTCAGGCTCTGCAAAAATCTCTACTGCCTCACTCGTCCATGTGAGTTCCCTGTCATTCACACATACACATTCACACATGCCTGTACAATACACAGAAGAAACCATGAAGCACAGAATACTGAAATGTTTGCAATGTTCTAGAGTTGCCTTTGGCTATGGAAAGGATCATGTATGTCCTACACGTCTTAAATGAAAAATTCAACCCAAACATTTTGAAATGTTTAATCCAACCTATAAATACAGAACAAGCAAGAGAAAGCAGAAGAGACTTCCTCTGCAAGCCGGTAAGACATTTAACAAAAACACAGCCAGAATTAAATTTTCTTCTAAAGTGTTAGATTATCAAAGGTAGATACCAAATTCAGTCACTGAAGAAAAGGGATTTTAGTACTGTGTTAACTGTACATTTCAACCTACCATTTTGAATTGTGGCAATGCTTCTAACATCTCCATAATGTGTGAGCATGTGTATACGTGTTTACACAAACTAGATTTCTTACTGAGCCTAGACAGTGGAAAAAATTATCTGCCTGCATAAAACGCTCAGTTGCATAGTGGAAAATTCCACAGTCAACTGGGATTTGCTCTTCAAAAATGTCCCATACTCTCTTCAAAGACACTTTATCAAATTTTAAAGACAATTTTTCTGTGTTCTTATTTTACACTTTCCTAAGAAATATAAAGTTTTTTTTTTTTTTTTTTAATTATTTTAAGTTGTGGTGGTACATTCAACTTCCTACCTTCCTTTTTAGATGTGGTGCTCCCACCTTTAGATGTGGTGCACCTACCCTGTGAGTAACGCCAAACAGAGAATTATCAAGGTTGCATAACATGGGGACAAGTTATTTCACAGTTGAATAGATCTAAGCTCTTCAGGCAAGAAGAGATAATAGAATCCATGGTGAAGAAGTGACTGTGCTCCTCCTTGGTATTGGGTGGGAAATCCATCTTTACCTAAAGGTGAAGCAAAATACAGCAGAATACAATTGTACATGTTTTCTTCTCAGGAAACTTTTTTTTTTTTCCTGGTGATGAAGAACAGGTATGAGATAGTGACAGAGAGACAGTGTGTGTATATGTTTATAAATATATAGATATATATATTACAGGATTTTATCTTAATTGATCTGCTATGTTGATCTTCCAGGAAATAATAGAAAAATCAGGTTTCAGTAACTCAGAGTAGAAAAAAAATACTGCCTTTATGCAATAGGCAATTCATTTTCCAAAATTAATACACCTTCCACTTTCATTGTATAATGTGGAATACTAATACTAATACTAATACTAATAATGTGGATCATGAAATCTAGTGAGCTTTACCAGCATTTTTCTTAAAACTAAAAAGCACCCACAGTCTGGGTGCACTGTCAATGGCCTTATGAAAAAGCACACAGGAACATTACATTCTGTACAGAAAACCTTGTGGCTATATAGCAAGACTGCAAAATATACTCACCTAGCTTTTCTCCTTCTAGAAAATCAATGTAAGTCTTTGATTTTAATTCAGCATTGTATCAGATGAGTTGTCTAGGTATGGTAAGAGATCTTTGCCTGGCAATTCAGCCTCTGGATGGGCTATTACCCATTTGTCAGCATCTAGAGACAGGAGAATGAAAACAAGTCAAGGGTCAGATCAAAGACTTGGCACAAGAGTCAGATATTTCAGTTTTAGAGAAGCTAGTGAGCCAGTACAAACATTGTCTTGAATGCAGCTGGTAGCCTTAAACAGAATCCATAGTTCTCTGAACAAAAATAAGGCAACCACATCCCTGGCACTGAAGGCCTGCAGGAAGAACTTACTTCACTGGTAGTGGCTGGGGGTGCATGATCCCAGACCCAGGAGCCCTGACATGCTCGTTACAAACACACCAGCAATGAGGTCTAACTTACTTTTTTCAGACGGCTTCTCCATTTGTGGTGTCTTCAGTTTTAAAGGAAGACACAAGAAAGGAAATATGGGACAATTTCCTGCCCGCCCTCCCCCCCCCCCCAATGCCATGAATACTTTCAACAGGCAAAAAATATCCAAACTGACCAGTGTGTTCCACTCATAGCTAATCATAGTAGGAGGAATTACAGTGTCTTTGTCATTTTTCCTGAAGTTTGCAGCATATAAGTATCATTTATATCTATGTTCTTTCTTATAACAGCTTTGAAACAACCACTCACTACTGAGATATTCCATTAGTGTCACGCTGGGAATGGAATATGTTTCTGGGTTTTATAAATTGACTTTGAACCACAGCCTCGTAGCTGGTCTTACTCTCAGGATTACAGCTCATCTCACAGTCAGAAGGAAGAGTGTCTGTGATGCATTTCAGCATTTCTTCTGCCTCTGAAGCTAAGGTAGCTGCTGGCTGACACCTGGCTGCTTTGATCCTGAGTGCACAGTGAAACAGTCAATACAGTCAGACGGGTGCAAATCATGACTCAGTCCATGTTTTTTCCATGGTCCTTGCTTGCATGAGGAGTCAGTAATCTCGCATCTTGTGAAACAGCTTACTCCCTGTCGTGGACACAAAGAAGGAATTATTTAACTCTGCTTCTCTGACTTCCCTTCTATCTTAGCCAGTGTATGTCCCAGGGGCTCAGTGAAAGCATGACTGAGCAGCAGCCCAAGGAAATGGGATTTCTCTCTCATAAACACTTCAGTGTTCTGCCAAATGAATTATAACACCACAATCAAAAAATAATAATAAAAAAAAATCAAGTGGTTGTGGTAATTATTATTTGAAGATTTACCTGTTCTTACTTGGGGTGGGGGTGGGGGCAGGAAGATACTCTTTTCAAGTACTGAATGCACAGATGGAAGGATTGACAGCTATTTTGTCTCTGAAGTGCTCTGCTTCCCTTTCAGAGTTTACCTGGCATCTTCAGTGACTTTAGTGAAGTTTAGAACTACTAAACTCTGATCGAAAGGGCCAGAGTCTACGCAAAATCTGGATTTCAGTCTTATTTCTTCACTTTCACATGTGGAACATGTATTATTTACTGCTCTGTGGTCAATCTTGGAGGACAATGATGACCTCACATCATTTGATTAATGCTCTGACTACTAAATGTTTACAGACCAGCACTTAACTCCATTTCTTCTGACCACTGAGTCATACAGTATATATTTTTTGAACTTTGTACCTTTTTCATTTGTAGTAGAATCTTCTTTCAGGAGTGGGATAAACAACTTGAAAGGAACTGACTGCGAAGAGAGGTGATTAACTGTCTGGGGAGGGATGTAGTTGTGATGGAGACAGGGAGAGTGGCAGGGCTGTGGTGCTGTGGGCAGGAAAGCTGAACTGACCGCTGATAATGGGAAGGCAGAGGAAGGAAGGAGACACTAATGCTTAGTAAACCACTTCGTAAATCTGTGCTGATGACCTGAGTGAGATGAGGAAAGATCCATGCCTTTATCAACACCCTGCTTTTTTTAACATGTACCAATTTACTGTCATTCACACAGTGACATAATGGGGGTCACAGTACCAGGACTGAAAGGAGCATCAGTAGCACTAGAGGCCCTCATTAGCTGCCATTGTTTCCAAGGACTTTGTAGGAGAATACCATGGAATACATATTGTAGTAAGCAGGAGCCAGTGCTTTCTGCCCTCAGAGATGGCTTTCTGAAAAGGAGACTATTCAGAAATACTTGGTCATATCACATAACATTCTGCAATGAGCTTCACTGACTTTGTGAGAGACCAAGGTATTATTCAATGGATATTGAAAGGCAGTTAAATGACAAAGCAATTATCAGACATAGTCAACATGGGTTCATAAAGGGAAAGTCCTGCCCTAGTAATTTGATCTCCTTCTGTGATAAAGTCACCCACTTGGTGGACGAAAGGATGGCAGTGGATGTAATCTTTCTCCATTTTAGTAAGGCCTTCGGTACTGCCCCTCACAGCATCCTTCTGGATAAATTGTCCAACTGTGAAATAAGCAGGTTCATGCTATGCTGGGTGATGAACTGGTTTGATGGTAGAGCTCAAAGGATTGTAGTGAATAGGGCCACATCTGACTGGTAGCCGGTCACCAGCAGTGTTCCCTTGGGCTCAATTCTAGGGACAGTTCTGATCAACATGTTTATCAATTATCTGTATGCAGGAGTTTAATGTATCCTTAACAAGTTTGCTGTTGATGCTGAACTGAGAGATGCTATTGACTCCTGGAGGGATGGGAGGCCTTGCAGAGGGGTCTAGATGCCCTTAATAATATGTTTTAATTTTGGTTAGCCCTGAAGTGACCAGGCAGTTGGACTCGACGATCTTTATAGGTCCCTTCCAACTGAGCTATTGTACTCTGTTAACATTAGCAGGATGTTGCCCATAACAAATCAGGAGGCAGTTTACTCTTTTTAATAACGAGAAGGTAAGACATGTCTAGAGTTTGTGTCAAGCTTTCTGGTCCATCACTGACAGATCCAGCAGTGAGGACCAGACTACAGTACAGCATTTCTTCAATGTTACTGCAGAAGAGCTTCTCTTGGTCACTTCTTCAGTTGTCTTGTACATGACTACCAAAGCAGAAGTAAGAAGCTATGAAATCTAAAATACAACATCATATATCTTCTTTGTATTATTGTAAATCATTATACAGAATAAAAGCAAGGTTGAGTTGGGTCCAAATTCACTCAGAAAACTTTGTCAAAACATATTATGCAGTAATACGGACAGAAAAAAAAAAACAAAACCAAAAACAACATCTTGTTAGTTCCTATTTATTTAATGACAATATAAAATCTGAGCTATGTGTTTTGTGCATCAGAAAGTAATTGTGTGTGACCAATTTTTGCTCTTGGAAGAATTTTACCTTGTGGCTACATTCTATTTGAGATGATTTCAAGGGATACTTTTATCACCTACAGGCTTTTCAGTGGTTTGTACACTTACTGAACAAGTAGGGGAAAAGAGAAAAGAGACTTTGTTAATACATAAATTAACTTTCCAAGAAAGTTGGGATTCATATAGCACAATTAAAAACTGTGCAGGCCTTTTCAGTGAACTTGATGATATCACATGCTTCCCAGTAATCTGCTGAAGATCTCCCAAACTAGTGAGAGACACTTCTGCCTCACAGACACTTGAAATATCTTGTAAACTAGCCCAGGTTTCCCACAATGGCCAAATCCGTAGGGAAAAAAATATATCAAAATAAATAGCAAATGCATACCATTGTTTACTGGATTCTGGTAGTGTACATTTGATTCAGTAGTAGATAATTGACATTTCAGAATTAAACTTGCTGTAAAGCTGGAAACAAAGCAATTGTACCCACAGCCACAAATCCCTATGTTAGTTTATCATCAGATATCTCAAATAATTAATGAAAATCTTGTATTAATATCCTATATTTCTCAGTAGCTGTGCAGACCAAATTAATATGGAGTGGGAATCTGGAATACATTATTTGTGGGGCGTTAAAGCTGAGGGTGTTGCTTTAAAAATTAATTTGAAAGATGCAATTTGTTAATGCACTTTTTCATTATACATTTTAATAACACAGATAATATAATGTGCTATCTTTTGTGCTTTGCAGAACTGGCCATGTAATACTTAGAATGTGAAAACTGTGTCACAGTGAAAAACATGCTGATCGAAATCACAGAAAGATGACCCAGTATTTTAAATAATACAGCAAGTATACCGAGCAGCCTGGCAATTACTGAAGTCAATTACCAGGCTAGTTCTAAAGAAATGCTTTCAGTGCAAGTTAGATAACAATAAGGTAATTTTATCTTTTCTTTTCACTCCTGCCACTCAGAACTACCCCAATATTTGAAATATCTCAAGGTCTAAACAAAAAGTGGCTGTGTTGTACTAGTTCAGTCAGAGATTCAGGCATTTAGCAAAATCAATAGGTTCTGGTACTACCACTGTATTCGATATATTATGACTATTGTTACTAAGATATATCCAAAAATTTGATTGGAAGTCTGTATATTTAGGGATTCTTAAAAGACCACTTGAAAGCCGAGCTTCTTACTACAATGGAAATTATCATTAAAACTCTTTGAAAATAGGCCTTTAAAATACATATAATTCCCTCTCTGCTCCAACATGTTTTCTAGAGATAAATCAGAAGAAAGCAGAAGATATACAAAGGGAAAGATAATAAAATTGAAAGTAAATGAAAAGAGTGAATTTCTATTTTCTTTTCATGAAAATTACTTGTATATTTTGCAAAACACCAGGCTAAAAGGCTAAAATAGGGATTTCATCTGAAAATGTAAGCTTGAAACAACTTTGAATAGTTTATTATTTTATATCTTTTTTTAAAGTATATATTATATACTTTATACAGTTCTACAGTTTTCTTGTAACATTAATTAGAGAGTAAGAGAAATGAAAAAAGAGAAAGGGAAGAAGGGATGCTATGGATTTCCATTAGTGCTACTGTTGGGTGTGGTATTTTATCGCAGCAGTAATCGCTTTTCCCTTTATTCCCTCCAAATCTCCATGTTCTCTGAGGCCTTTCCAGTCCACTCTGCAAGCTGCCATTTATTTCTTTTAAAGTAGAAGAACTGACCACAATTTCTATCTCAGCTCACCTCCAGCCTCTACCAAGGGGATGAAACAGGAATAGAACAAATCTTCTCCACGCTAATGTAACTTTTTAATATATAGATATATGTAAGTGTATATATAAAAACCAGAACAATAAACATCTCAAAATCCCTGCTCTGACAACAAATTCACACATCTAATAACTGACTGAGATCAGCTCTGAAAAAAGACAGTTACAAAGAAAGGCTTTAGAAACCCTACTGAATAATATTCCTCACAAAACTTCTGTAAGACAATGCAAAATAAACTACAACAGAGTACAGGTAAACAGTGTACATACCTCAATATCAGCATTTTCATGTGGCTATAGAAATCCCGTGTCACTGGCCACTGGGAGACACCTCTCAGCAATTCGGAGCATTCCTCAGGGAAAATATTCTGGCTTTTTTCCTGCTATTTTTTTTAAAAGACCCAAGAAATTGCTCTGAAGTGTTTCCTTTCCCCTGGCAAATGGAAATATAAATATTTTATATGATGATGGTGCAACTTAATATATTTTTTGCAATTGAAATGTCATTGTATTACCAGCACAATGGTTCAAATTTGCCCTGAAGGGGTTTATGGTGACAGAGTGATACCAGGGCTGGGAGAGGATCAGAGCAAGGTAAATATATTGATAAAATGGGCACCAAGGGAATGGCTTCTCCAGAAGGCATAAACAAATCCCAGAGCCTCCTTTTATATTTTGATGTGTAATCTGGGTAAACAAATGGTGAAATCAGCTAAACTGTGTGACACATATTTGATGGAGGGACAATGACAAGCAAAGTTTGAAGAATCTGAGCCTCACTGGCTAGACAAGCAACCCTCTTGCATATTCTCACTCCTGCCTGCCAATGTAGTCAGCTGCATTTCTTTTCCCTTTTATATTTGCAGCTGGTATAGTCCAGGAGCAGCAAGTGAATAAGAAGTAACCAGGAAAGAGCACAGAAAATTAAGATACAAAAGAGAAACACACATTCTTTTCCTTCTTCCAGAACGGAACAGAAAACAAGTTTTCTGGAAGTAAGTACATGTACATAGGTGGTGACAAGGAGTTTCAAGGCCAAAATTGCAATGGATGATAGGGGTGACTTGGTCCTTTGGGTGCTTGAGGTCTGGTAGAGATGGAAAGGGCCAATTTGGGCCTCATGGATATGAGCAGATAATTCTAGACATACACATCAAACACAAGGTACAAAGACTTCGGTATAATTTAGGCTGGGTGAATCTGGACATAACTGTCCTCTGTCTTAACAGAGGATGTTCTTTTTTTTTTTTTTTTCTTATCATGTTCTTTTGCTCTCAAGAGACTGCTTTTGTCCTTTTTTTCTCGTACAGTAAATTGGTCTTCAAGTTCATTCAGCAGGCCCAGACATGGGTGAGGAAGGGGTGAAAGAAGTAGCCTCTATTTGCTCTCCTTGCCTATTAGAAGATAATATATATTCTGGGTGCTGAATTTAAACTGCCTTCTGATATGTGTTGTCAGTCAACTAAAGAGAATGTGAACTGAATGTAAAATACCATCTCATTCAGGTGGAGTATTCATACAATTTGTTGAATGTATTTGAACATGGAAGATGCAAAGCAACAGTAAATTCTTCCTGAAATCTTCAATCTGCACAGAATTAGTATTTAGGATATACAAAAGGCAAGATATATCTGCATACAGGATGCAGTTAACAGCCTCCTCAAAGTTTGATTTCTGTTTTACTGATTCTTTCCAACCTATGGCATGTAACAGAAGACTTTTTCTATAGGGCTATGTGTTTTAAATACGATTTTATTTCATGTCAGGGAATTCAGTGATTCAGTAGCCACTGCAATGCGTAAAAACCATTTCTGGGGTGAAAGATGCATTTAAAGCAATCACTATTCCTTTTTCCTAAGGAATGCAATTGTTTAAACAAGTGGATCTGTAGAAACATACAGTTTAGGTCTGGAGATGGGAAAGAGTATGTTCTTGCCTAGGGGAGTGATGT
Source organism: Cygnus olor (assembly GCF_009769625.2). Lineage (NCBI taxonomy): Eukaryota > Metazoa > Chordata > Aves > Anseriformes > Anatidae > Cygnus > Cygnus olor. The sequence continues at coordinate 12,087,223 of NC_049181.1, read as the reverse complement.
GATATAAACATTTTTCTCATGAATGCACCTATACCTCTACCATTGTTTCATATTTATCTTTTTTAATGTATGCATTCTTTGGGAACTGAAGTCAATGGTGCACCTCGATTGCCTGAGGGAAATATTACCTCCTTAGTCTTCTATTTGTATTTTGAAGTCTCAAGCCAAGACAGTGCTGTGTTAGTGCACTGGTGTTAAAAGGTGTTTTTCAACCAGCTTTTTGTTTAACCCAAGCAATAATAATGCTGCTTGCTATTCATCTAAATTTTCTTCTCGGAATTAAGTTAAAATCTTTATTCCCATTTTATAATTTGTAATCAGATGGAGATAGAGAGAGGGGAAGAATAACATTTCTGGGCTGGACAATGACATGCCTAAGGAGCCCTGGATGCTTGTGGTGAAGGCCCAGTTCTCTGAAGTGTCACTTTCATGGTAGGCATGGTCCTGCCCCCATGGCCTTGTGAGTGGTGCTGGTCTAGAAGTTACGTGGTCAAAGTAAGTATTCTGACATTCCCCGATAAAATACAAATAACAAGGAAAAGACATTCCATTTGTCCAAATGAGCTCTTCCTCTGTGAAAGTGGGAATAAGGCTGCTCAGCCATAGAGGAGCTGTGAGGATGCCTTCACTAACAGCTGGAGGACCATCTACGTACTTAGATGAATAGCAAGTCGGTGGGGCATGGGAAAACAGCCGTCACATTTATCTTCTTCATGCCAGCAATTGGGAATCATTACCAGGATCCTAATACACCAAAGGATCCTTTGTACAGAGATGTTCCTCATTTATTTGGCTACACACACTCAAAGTGTTGCTTTGTGGTGTAAGGTTACTGGCGCAGAAGGAAGAGTTTGGGCTTAAATTATTTTTGGGACTATTTAAGTACAAGACATTAAAGCTGATTTGCTCATTTCCAGTATCCTCTTTCTCACTGTACCATAGGGAGCCTGTTTCTGTAAGCCAATCATCCTTCTTCTTAAACATATAGAGAAATTATAAAGGATAATTATATCTCAGGGGCACCTTAATTGTCCCAATTACTTGGCCAGTTTTGACAGTCAGATCTGATGTAGAGAGGGGAGGAAGGAGATCTGTAGACATAAGATAACATTTAATGTGGTGCTTGGACAGTACTTAGGGCCCAGGTATAATAATCACAGTGTCTGTGTTTAAAAGTATACTATCTGCAATGTTAAAGCAGGGGAGAAAGAGAGCTTCGGTGAATTCTGTGAAATCCTTTATCCAGTCAGCCTTCTGCATGAGATATACAGCATTAGCACTAAATCAATTATAATTAAACTGCGTGTAACCAAAATTGGCAAATTCAATTTCCCCCACATTTCATTATAGCTTAGCTGCTATAATGATGGATTGAACTAAGCCACCTTCCACAATATCTTCCAGGTAAAGTCATTATCAAATATTATTTTACTTTTCACTTTTTTGATGAAAATTAAACAATATATAATTACCCTAGATCACTGATGAGGTTACTCACTCAGGTACAACAGGCAATATAAAAACCCTTCCATCATACTAGAGTGCACATATGTTAAAGAAACCATTTCAGTTTTTTTTTTTTTTCTTTTTCTTTTTTTTTAAGGTATAGTAGATATTCTTTGGTGTTAAAAGATAAAAGCCAAATATTTGAACTTACATCCTGACTCTAGCTTGAAATAAATAAATAAATATTAAAAAATATTAAAAAAAAAAAAAAGATAAAACTTCAGAAACTTCCTTTCCCTACAACTTCCAAAAAAGAAGCAATTAGCCTCTTTTGTTGGAAGGCTCTGATGTTAGTATGGCTTCAAGAATGCAGTTAATGTTGAACACATCCTTATATATTTTTGTCTTTTAAAGAGGTGTTTTCTTGAAATAAGGTTATGGTTAAGTGGATAAATAGAATTAGAGGCCTTCTACTTTTTCTGTCTGAAAATGCTGTTACACCTGTAGCAAGGTTTTAACATCTCATCCAAATTAGTAAAATGTTATTCTCATCATTAAACCAGCAGTTGCATAAAAGTAATTGGATCAGATATAAAATTGATGATCATTCACAAGGTTGTTCTTTGGAGTAATCCGGAAACAGGCAATCATAAACTAAAACAAGACTTTAATAAAATTTTCTGGTCCCCAAACCTCTAAGTTATTTAAAAAAATTCACCTTTTTACAAGCAAGGCATACAAGGAGCTGGCAAAAATATCTATATGTAAAATGCACATATTTTGAATAGCTTTGTGAGGTAGAAGTATCCAGCTCCTTCAGTCCAGAAGTATCAGTAAAAACTAACCAGAAAAAAACAGGTTACATTTGATAAAAATAAGGACTAATACTCAGTGTCTCTGAAATCATCAGGGACATATCTATGCCCATGCTGAAATGCAGCACAAAATACATGTCCATGATGAACCACTAGTACTAGGCATAATCTATAGTCCCTACTCCTAATAAAAAAAATATTCATCATGTGAAATAAATGTGGTGATACAGTCAAAAGCTTGCTACTGAGCCATTCTTGCCACTGCATGTATCGTATATCATACTGAGACTCGCTGTCAGATTAGCTCTTGAAGAAAAGATCATCATCAAGCAAACTCTTAAATTATTATAAACCACTCTAGGCAAGCAGTGGGGAGAGCCATCAAATCCTTTTCTAAATGACTTGTTTTATTGGAAAAAAAAATATTAAAAGCAAGGAACATAACAATCAGGTTCAAAGTGCAGACCATCTACCGTCTTCTGCTCTGATTCTAGAGATTAGCTTTTTTATTTTTTACTGAGAGATTTGCCATCAAAAGAGAATTGTATTTTCATTGGATAAATCATTTACAAGTAGTTTAGGTCTTTGGTCTTAAAGGTTCTGCTTGATTGAACGAAACTCTTCTCCCATTTCAAGGCATTCAGATGGAATCTATCTGTAAACTGGTCTTATCACCTACAAACTCCTGTCCATTGGATACTATTACAGACGTAAAAATGTATTAGCTGGAGAATTGTGTATTGCATACAGCTTTTAGGGAGGATTATTCATTTTAGAGTTCTCAGGACTCTGGCTACATGGCTACTACATGGGAGATTGCATCACAGAAATTACAGGTCCAAAGCCATTAGTTAATGCAAAGTTGTCCACTAATCTTGATGCTGCAGGCTGCATGCTTGATATAGCTGAAAACAGTTGATATAGATCACATACCTGAAGGACAAGTGAACTCCTGGAAAATTCATAGGCAAAGTCTGAGAGCCACAATTCATCTGCTTGTGAGCCATATGTGCACCAAGAGCCACAAAGTGGTCATTATTCTGGAAATAAAAACAAAAACAGGTCTTTGTACCTACTATATTCCAGTACCTTCCATAGTTTTTGCTAAGCTAGCCTTAGTATCAAGGCTGTCATTACTTAAAAGTGCAAATAATGCATTCTGTCCAAAAAAACTTTATAATCACTTAGCAGCATTGATCTTATTTCCTGTGGGTCATTACAATTTATGTCCATCTTACACTTGGTGGAGGACAGTGGATCAAAGAGAGAACATAAGTGCTTGTGCCAGGACACAAATCCATCCATTTTAATCTTTTACCAAAGATTGAAACCTGCGCTATTTAAATCCTGTAGATGTCAGCCAAGCATAGATCTTCTGGAGTATGAAATAGTAGCATCCAGATAGTAATTTTGCTTTCCTAGTGGCTCAGTTTGCTTCCTTCCTGGCATTGTAAAATCTCCAAGTACAATATTTTTCCAGCATAAAGAAAATCAGTCAAACAAACATAAATAACAAGTGCCCATGCACTCCACTACAATAATGAAAGTAGTAGAAAGAATCTAGGCTCCTGGTTCTTTATTCGTGCTCCCTTTCACACATGGTTCTTCATATTCTTAGGGCTCATTCTATCAGAAGTGATTAATGGTACTCTGCAGAGCTCTGTCTGGTACCACACAGGATAGTACAACTGAAAGCACACTTGGATTATATTGATATTCACAGCCATGGATGCCTGCTGCAGAAAGCCTATTGAAAATGGAGAGTACATGATAATAAGCTCTTCTCTGCTGTCCCTTAAGCGAACTTTAAGTCTGATTTAAGTGTGCTGCACATTTCAGAGATAAAACGCGTGGCACATGTGCTAACCTCCACTGCTTAGCTACCTTTGGCCATCATCTCCTAACTCACATTAGTTAGTATTTAATAACAATGACAGTGATGTTTTAAGTATTGATTCACACACAAATACAGTATTTAATTTTCTGTGGTACCCAGGACCTCTCAGATAGAATAGTAAATTATACCACCTTCTAACAAATTGATGAGAATGTGGCTGCTTTCATAGATATGTAGTAGAGTACAATTGATCCTTATTACATTCTGCTAACAGGATTGAAAATCCCAAAGATAATTTCACTATAAATGCTTGCCTTGCATTGGCAAAATATACATGGAAATTTCATAGCCTTGCTGATTTTTAATCACTACAAGTTAAATTACTCCTTCTTCATCGAACCTAACAAAAATTTATGGGCCAGTTAGGTTAAAACGGAATTAAAAGCGGTGATCAATAAGCTTGAATTTCACCAGTGGTTGCTGTGATTTCACTGAAATTTGTAGAAGTCAAATAAGCCATATAACTGTCAAGTTGTTAGTTTTTAGTATATATTTTAACACGTACTATAGGTGTTTCTGAATAGATAGTTGCAGATCCCTGGAAGCAAGGTAGACAATGCTGAACTCAGACAAAAAAGTACTATTGGAGTAAGACCAGTTTGTTAAGCAAAACTTAATCAGTGTTATTGTTAAATATGTTTTTTTTTGTTGTTCTTTTTTTGTTTGTTTGTTTTGTTTTTAAATCTCTATACCTTCTGAACAATTCAATTCATTTAACTGTGTTTTAGCTATTTTTCTTACCCCTACCTTTTCCTACAAACCCATCCCCTCAGGTAGCAGTAAATATGAGTTACACTCTTTACTCAACCTTACAAGTGGAACTAGTGCGTATATACTGGTTATATTGCAGAGTTACAGTAATATAAGATCACAGTCTTCGATTCACAGTCTCCCACTTTCCTTTTCTGTCTGTATGTTTGTGAGCAGCAGCTGATGACAAATTCTTGCAAGCAGTATGATGAAGTGTGGATGATTCTATTGCATATTTGTCTTCAGCCAGTTCATGTGGATTTTTCTAAGAGAAGAGGGGTAAGGCTACTTCTCATTGCCCTGATGGTGGGTTGTATTCACAGTAATACACAAGGAGAAGGAGAAACATTACAGGAAAACCTGGGAGCTACATGAAGGGCAGACTAGCAAAGAAAATAGCAGAGGAAAGCTTATGAAAAAAAATGAGTGCCTCCTCCCAGACTGAGAAGTGTAGGAACAATAGGAGCTGCTTCCGCTTTCCCATAAATCAGAAAAAATAAAATGTTATAGCTTGCCCCTATTACTAAGGTCCCCACAAATCAAATTCTATACATTGTCTTAATAAGACTTTAGAAATAATTGTTTATGTTTATATTCAGTAGAACCTGCATTAAACACGGAAGGATATACAACAACACAGCAGATAGAGCAGGTAAAACTACTTATTTACAAAAACTCCGGCAAATAAATGTTGGTGTTTTGGAAAATTACCTTTTTAAACATCAATTTTATCATGGCTACTGCTTCCACTCCTAATTTGCTCTCTAGGGTACTAGCAGGTAGGGAGGGGTACTGGGCACTTCAGTCATTGGCTGAACATACACAGATGAAAGTTGCATTTCAGACTTCATCCTGTAAGATGGGAAAAAACAGATAAGTACAATGTAGAAAGCAGAAAAACATATTAAGGGAGGCTAAAAAATGATCCAGCAAAAATATTTTCAAAGGAAAAGTAAGTTTCAAAAAACTATTTTATTTATTTTTCTTTAAACAAAGAGTACAGTTTTATTAGAAAACAATCACATTTGAAACTGGCTGAAAATAAAAAGGGTGCCCAGCTACAACTTCCAGGCTACATCATCTGAAAGTAACCCAAACTGCCTTGCTTTTTTGGTAGCATTGCCATAGTGATTTTCCTAAAAGATGGATCAGAAGATAGATGCATGTGTTACAACTACAGGGTTTTATGGGTTGTTTCCCATATGAAGCAGCTTCTACAAATGTACCCGGAGGAAAATTGACCAACTTACATCATTGGCCAATCTATGCTAAAAGTCTAATTGATTTTAGACAAATAACTCAGCTTACAGAATCACAGGACAGCTGAAGTGAGAAGGCACCTCTGACCAACCAGTTTATGACCCCACAATCTCTCTGGCCAACCTCTTCCAGTGCCTGAGTGTCCTCACAGTAAAAAGGTGTTTTGTTGTTGTTGTTGTTTGTTTTGTTTTTGTTTTTAAATGTTTAAATGGAATTTCCTGTATTTGAGTTTGTGCAGATTGCCTCATTTTCTTGCTGGGTACCACTGAGAAGAGCTCAATCTTCTCTCCCTCCATCAGATATTTATGCACATGGAACAGATCCCCCTAAGCCTCTTCTTCTCCAGGCTGAACAGTCCCAACTCCCTCAGTCTCTCCTATGACATGCTCCAAACCCTAAATCAACTCCATGGCTCTTTGCCACTCTGTGGCATCCAGTGTTCAATTTGAATTCGACCCCTTTTCTCTATCATATTTATCATGTCTTTATTGTTCAGTTATTCCCAAGAGTGGACTAAGGCTCTCCTTATTTCCATTTTCTATCCTCAATGCCTTCATCTACTGTTTGGCTCTTCTAATCACACATTCCCAACTGCACAGTTTTGACTGCATTATGCTCCCTGGCTTGAGGGTCACTGACAAACAAGCCTGAAAACTGTTTCAGCTGCCTAAAAAAATAATAAGGGAAGGACATTTCTGTCCCTTTATTTTAATTGCAATAATACGTGGACTGTACCACTGAAATATTTTGGGGATAGTAAATGCAACAGAGCTGCTACCTTACAGTGATTGCTCATGGTGAGTTTGATCACTGGAAGAAGTTGTCTGCTGCTTTTTTTAAGCAGTTTCAGAACTTAACTCCCATGGAGCATAATGCTGGACTGCACAGCCTGAAAAATACACAACTAATTAGGTTAAAATATCGAAGGAAAAGAATTCATTAATAAGTCTCTTGAGATTTAATGCCCGTATGGGCCTGTATGCCTCTTTCAGAATAAATACGTTGATGAGCTGTTCCTGTCCACTCTTTTTTTCTTCTAATATCTTTGTATTTAATCTTAACATTGAAATTCAATTGCTTGAAATTCAGTTGGGTTTTTAGGAGTTCTAATACCCTGTGTATTACACCTGCTGGGAACTTGCTTTACTTATACTTTGCACTTGGTAGCTTGACGGAGGATGTGTTCCCTCCTAAGTCATTACTGTAAGTCGGGAGATTTATTTGTTCAGTTGGATTTACTTTTTGGTCTCTCCCTCAGGAGTATTACTGCTGTCTGTGTGACTTTATCTGTTTTCTAATCATCACTTGAGCAGGGAAGGCTACTCCAGAAATGCCTCTGCTTCCATGGATTTGGGGAGTTGTCTACTGGCCACTGGGTAGTGTTGGGTAAAGGAGAAAAAGCATGTTTCTTCTTTGTAATAAGCAAAATATTTTACTGTCTGCACTACAGTATCACAACAACAGCTCCCATCACAGAGAATAAAACCTACTTCATGCCCCGGGAGGGCTTACGATACTAGTATAAGGAGAGAAAATATAGATGGATAGAGATACAAGGTAGCACAGGAGTCATCCCCGACTTACTATGATAAATTCCAGGTCTTACTTCAAAGACATTGTTGAACTAATTTCTCCTGTTCTTCATCTTTCAAAAGAAAGCTGGAAAAAGTGAGGAGACAGAAAGTTGAAAGATTTGGGTGCTTGTATTATCTTTTAGTAGAAGGAATTTTATCTTTCAGTTTCTGATTTCTGGTATCTGTTACTGCAAGGTAATGCCCCTGGTGCATATTGCTTTAACTTGTTTGATTAAAGAATACACATTTGCACTCTTTTTTACATAGGTGCATGTATGCACACAAAATGGGCATATACACACATTTTAATATGTTCTTCACTAATTTTTATTTGTAACAACACCTATTTAATCTTAAAAGAAACTAATACATGCAGCGTAATGTTAAACAATCTATTTCACTACAGAAGTGGGGTTAAACTACTGAAGAAATAAGCAGAACTAGGTGGTCCTGTGTGTTCATTTACCTCTCCAAACTATTTACAATTATTTTATGTCTTACTGTATTCAAATTTCTTCCATAAAATGCCTCTGTGCTGAAGCAGATTACTAGAAAATGACTAAGTAAGTCTAATTCTGCCTCATCAGACAGAATACAGAAAGATGAACTGAACTGAACTGTAGGTTTCAAACCAGAAACAAGAAAATAAACAGTAAAGAGGAAAAAATAATTCTATGAAATTATACGTACATTCTCCGACACATTAAATCTTCCTTTTAGCACCAGTCACTGTTCTGCTTTCTTGCAGATTAGAAAAAATACATGCCCATGCAATAAAGGTCAGCCTTTCCAATCAATTGTAAACAACCATTTTAAAACGTGTAATTTCTGGTTTGTTCTTTACCCTCTTCTGTGCAGTGAACATGCTTTTGTCTGTTTTACGTCTGTCTCTTTTTCTCTCTCGCCTACGAGAATGGTGTCTGTGTCATTACTGATATACAAACATCAACACAACCTGATACAAAATGGTGATGGTAACGAACAAACAAGTGACGTTTCAGTCTAACATTTTAGTGACATTTACTAGCATTTTAGGTTAAAAATGTGTTGAATAAAGATTTATTTTTTTTTTCAGACTTGGGCACAAGTCTGAACTTATTTGTACTGGATTTAATCACATCTAATTTAACTGAGTTTCTGGAGTAAATGATAGTATGACCAGAGCCAAGTTACTAGCCAATGGTTGTCAAGCTGTGGCTGACAACCCTTTGGTGGTCATAAATGGGTTACAAAGTCACACTAGCTTAGACTTGCTTTGCACAGCTCTGTTCTTCTCAACCAGACTCAATAATTTTGACCACTTCATAAAGACTCGCATGGAACAGAAAACGTTTTCCAGCTGACTCTAGAATATACTGTCCTGCTGGAATAGACAATATTTGCCTATCTAGGTCCTTCTTGTTCATATAAGAGACATAAAATTACCTCTGCCTGAAGCCACTAGCACCTCCAACATCAGCCCTAGAAAATTAAATTTCATATGCAATCTAAACTAAGTATGAATGTTTTGCAGAGCTTGATATACTACCCAAGGTATTCTGTGCTCTCATTGAAAGCCTTTGGAGACAAACATCCAGCTAGACAAACCTAGCTTCTATCTCAGAAAGACCTGAGGTTATTTAGATGTACCTGAATCACTGAAATCACTTGGGGCAGCAAAACAAAGCATAAAACTAAATCCAAACAAAAATATTTTCAGAATCAGAGCTTAGGAGAATGCTAAGGATATCTATAAGGAGAGTATATAAATAGTCTATAGTTGGCTGTATTTTATTTTTCTTCCCACTCTATTTCAAAAGTGCTCCAGATAGCAGAAGCCTGCAGAGAAACCAATCCCGATGCCACCCCCACGCTCTCTAATCTACATTTATTATAATTAAAGTATAAATCATACAGATCAAATCTTCATAAAAACCTCTGTTGTTTTACATTGGCTTCCCTTTTTATTCTGATACTGCAGATAAGTTGTTTCCTTATTCATCATCAGAGAGATTGCTAAAATGTAGGCAGTGACATGACGAGGTAAATGTATGAAGGAACAGAAGACAAATCTTTTGGCTAGCTCATCTTATTGAATATCATCTGATAGTCTTCCTGCAACAAGTACATGGAAGAGTAGAAACAGTTCAGAAGAGTGTTAAGTATCCTAATATCATACTGCCTACAAAATATTTGATCCAAATTATGGTTAAACCAATAATATCCAAAGAGAGGTTGTCGTCAGATAATTGCAATTACTTGCTGTAAGCATTTTATAAATACAGCATTTCAACCTTTAGTTTTAGAACTGCTTCTATTCGAAAATGAAATTATTTTTTTGTTACAAATTGAGTTAAAAAATGTCCCAAACAGAAAATGAAATTAAATTTTTAATTTGTTTTTGAGCAAAATATTTTTGGAGGGGAAACTTCCAAAAGATTGTTCCCATAGTTTTTTGGATCGACCACTGAACTGAAGAGTCCATAAAGAACACAGTTGTGCTCTTAAACTACACTGTAATGTTACCTTGCATTCGAGTGTTTTACTAAGTCTATTTCTTACGCTTTATATAACTAGAAGTTATTTAAGGCAATGTTTTTCTCTTATAGGTGTAGATATTCAGAATACAGAAGACCTGATTCCTGCCTACTCCTGTCCAAGATTATACAATAGAAATAATTAATCTGATGGTAAGAAGAGGACTCTAAAGTTCGTAACCGCTGTTCATAGCTATTGAAGAGATTCTCTGGAACATACTGTTAAATATTTTCCTGCTAGAGTGACTATTGCCAAACTACAAACCTCTTACTTACGCACATTATCTTAAAAGAGGAGTAAAAATAAATAAACCTAAGAGCATGCACCACAAATACTCCTGTGAAAAGATTCCTTCAGAATGAGTTAATAAATAGGTTCAAGCCCTGCTCACTGCACTCTGTTGTTAAGATGGCATTCCCAATCCTACCTCACAGTTCCAGCTGAGTTTGTTCATTTTGTGGAGCACAGAAACTTTCTAATTTGCCTTCTCTCAGACATAATTGCTACATGCGTGAAACAGTAAAGATTATTTTGTCAGGGTTATTGTAGTAGTAAGATATGAGATGCTCAGACATGAATGTTCTTGCCCAGATGAATAAAAGTTACAAAATGGTTGAGGTTGGAAACAGACCTCTAGAGGTGATCTTGTCCAACCCCTGTCAAAATAACCCTAGTGTATTTACAAAAAACAGACTTTTTCTATGCTCTGATCTAAGATGCTATGAAAGTTTAAATATTGTCAAATTTATATTCAGCAGACAAAAAGTATTTTTTAATCCAGCCACAGAACTTGGGTCTTCTGAGATTCAATTCAAAGTTCCTAATTAGCTCTTTTACCTATATATTCTGTTTCCACATACCATGAAACAGAAATTGGCCATGAGGGAGAAGGCTGCTGATAAAGAACAGAAAATTCAAATGTATCTGCTGAGACAACAACTGACAATTAGGCAAAAGGTGAAAATACATAATCTTGAACAAGTTAGGGAAGGGCAAAGGGCAGGCTAGCAGATGTGCATGAAGTGTTACAGTGGCTTGAGGAGCCTTGGGATAATGAATTCAAGGGGCAAGAGCATGAAAACAAAGACAAATGGCTGCTCCATGGAGGTGGCATTTGTGTAGCATGATGTGGCAATTTGCACATATGCCCTTGACTACTGATACATGATTTGGGATGTTCTATCAGACCTCAGTTGTTTATTTTCCCTTTCAGTTTGACAGCCTTTGTGTTTGCCTTTAAACAAGTAATTTTGCTGCCCAGTGAGACAGAAGCAAACAGAGAAGGTTGTTAATAGGCTATCTGCACTGCCATGGCAATCTCCTTGGGAGATAGCATGGAGGTTCAGCCAGCATGGCTTTGTCTTGCAGCCAAGTCACTTTTCAAACAGCTTGTCCAGGCCCAGAAGCTTTTCCAGCAGCCTGCATGCTGCAGAAAGCCACACGATTATTCTGCTAGAGAGTGAGAACCCGCCAAGCCAGAGCTCTGTCACTATATTAAGTAAGAGTTTGTGAGGAAGCCGTGTGAATTAATCAGGGAGTCAGACAGCAACTTGACTAAATCACTAAGGAAGAGTCCTACAGTAGTAATGAGTTATTGTGTCCCCTGCTCTGGGGAAAAAGGAACATATGTGTCAGGAAGCTACGCTGACTATATAAAATAACCTGGACAAATTACATGGGGATCTACTGCAGAACAAGAAAAAAAAAAAAAAGTGACTGTATCTCTTTTTCTCCCAAGAGCCATTGTCACAGAATAGTGCCTGCTTGTTTATTTTCTACTCAGCTGAAAATCTAAAGATAAAAACAGGATATTTCAATTGCTTATATGTATTACACAGGGAGCAACAGAATTAGGTAAAGAGGAAAATAATTGCCTTTTAAAAATCACTGATCCAACAAAGAAATCTGGTTTGCAGCTGTGAAAAGTTCAAGCTATTCTGTTCTGAAAGTGGCAGGCTTGTGCTTCAATGGAGACTGCACAAAGCCTGCCTGGATTCTCCAGCGTGTCACTGGGCAAATAGAAAAATGTATATATTCAAACTTGAGTACTTAATGGTTATTAACAAAGAACCTATGGTACAGCAAGTTGATCATTAACGTATGTGAAATATTCTTACATTGCACGTCCTCAACAGCAGTTCTCCCAACATCCTAAAATTCAGGAAGACTACAGTTATATATTTTAAAGTATAATATCTAGAAAAGTACCTAAGGAGACCTTATAAAAGATAATTTTTGAGTAATCTTCCTAAGAGAATGTGAAAGTTTATGAAAACTGTAGTCTTAGGTTTTTTTTTTTGTTTGTTTGTTTGTTTCTAATCTATGATAGAGCTGAGTATAGTCCTGTCCTGTCCAGTCCTCTCCTCTCCTGTCCTGTCCTCTCCTCATCTTTGCACATCTGATACCTCTTCCTTGTTTGTCTGATCTGCACATATGTTCCTCACAATGCGTCTGAGTACATTCTTATGAAAGAGATGGTTTTAACTCTATTTGACTAATGTGGGACTGAGACACAGTGATTATTGCCTGTGTTTCTTAGCAACTGCCTGAGGTGCTTGATTTGTTGAGGCTTACAAAGAGAGTCTGTGGCAGAGAGCAGTGCTGGCCCATTCTCTTCCCTTCCAAAATTCCCATATAACCAAGGACACTGGAGCTAGGCAGACACCCCTTATTCCAGGGCTAACATGAAGTAATTCCACTGAACATTTCTACAAGAAGAGGATCATTAATATTAGGCTAGCTTAATCTCTCTGGCTCTGGTTCAAGACCCTGGTCCACAGAGTACCCAGCTGTGTTCCCGTTATTGTCCGTGTTTCTTACCGAACATAGCACGTTAGTTCATCAAGCTGAATGAGATCCTGCTTCATTCTCTGGTGCATTAACTTCTTTTAAACCTTATTCTATAATAACTGACTCATTGCAGCATACAGCTTTTAAAACTAAAGGACACAGTGTGCATAAACTTTGTAGTTAAGATAACAGAGTGATCTTCATTTGTGTATGGTAGCAGTTCTCCCACATAGCACAGGAGATAAACTGCTGCTTGAGGCATGTGACAGCCTTTAACACTTATTTGCCTTTTTAGAGTTCCAGCAAAATTTCAAGGAAGAAGCAACAATCACCCATCACCAATTACTTTTTCCCACCAAAATCTCTTCCTTCAGAATGTATCAAGAAAAAAAACCCAAAACCCTCAACTCTCATTAGGGGGTTATTGTCTGTAGTTGAGGATGTAAAGAGGAAAATAAAAACCCCTATTGCTAGGCTAAGAAAGTATTCCCTTCCTGAGTGTATAAATGTTAATCGGATAAAATAAAAGGCAGTACTAATGGCTGATTTAAACCCAAAAGCCCAGAGACATTTACATTCAGTGCATTCACCCAAGTAAGCCTCTCTACTGAAGTAGGGTAGATGATGCAGTTTTCAGCCGCAATCATGACGCCTAAGATCAACTGGGTAAGTCAAGTACAAAAAGCGAATCTAGCTCACTTTCCTGATTTTTATTATTGCTTTAATTTTACTTAATGTTCCTTTTTGTCATTTAATTTAATCTTCATTTGAAGGGTTGTAGTTTCTACAGCAGAGATGTAACAATATACAGGGAGATCCCCTTTGAATCAGTCTGACCTGAGTGAAAGTGAGAAAGCTAATGGAAGCTGCAATAATACTGTTGCATTTCTTCATTAATCTTTATTATGCTATAATTTTTTCACAGGAAAAAGAGGTTTGCGTGTCAATGCTGGCACTGCATATAATGCTTTCTTGATACTGGCCTTAAAGAATTCTCCATCTACCCAGTATTAGGTGGGAATCATGAGCAAGGGCCCGAAGAGTCTGTACCCAGCTTATTTTGTCACTACCAGTTTTGTGATAAATCTCCCATCTCCCACTGAGTAACATGGTCTCAGGGATCAGGCAACAGGACCAACAGAAGGCTGCAGCTGACTACAGGCTTCTATTTTGGCATGCTACCTTGAGGACTGGCGTATTTCTTCATTACTGCTCTATATGCATCACCTCCAAGTTATAAATGCATGAAATACCTAAAATGAGACATAATCTGAGAACTGGAAAAACAGAGGTTTCCTTTGCAGATAGTGATAAAGGGCACCTCATTTCCATTCCAGCCAGCATACAGACAGCCTATGTCAGGTTTATCTGACAGTGCATCTGAGCTAAGTTCTTCCACATCATTTGGCATTGTGAATTTTAACAACAAAAAGTGTATTGTCAAGAGAATTTGCTAAGAACTTTTCTTTATCTTGTCTGTGCTATTGCCACATCTTAAACTTCATTGAAATCAATAGGCAGTATAGCAAAGCCAAATAATATCACTTACCTATATTTCCACGTGCTCTGAGCCAGGGCTTCCCAGAGGACTCCAAAAGGTCACATATAACCTGCAAAGAATTTGTAGAAGACTTTTCAAAGGAAGTCCTTGCTTGAGACATTGCATTTAATGTAGGCATTACACTGAAGGTTAATTTTGTTATACAGCCCTCCTAAACTGATTTCTGATGTTTTAGCATCCTCTCATGAGCAAAACCTGGAAGTCCTTCCTCAAGATTTTCTAAACCACAGATCTTTTATTTTTAAATTATCAATGCTTGTTTCTATTTGAAGGTGACAACTCTGGGAAAGTTTGAACAAAATGCCTTCAGGTCTCTGATTTATGAAACAATGTTAAAAATACATATTCTGGCATTCATTTCAATGACTGCGTCTTACTACCAGCATTAACATGACAGTTCTCTTCATGATTACAAAAACAAATATCCCCACCCAGATGCATTACTGAGATGGTAAGGCTGATGGATCCTGGAGTCTGGTTTTAGAACACAGAAGGAACTCGTTCTCTGAATATTCGTAAGAACTAGGCAGAATTGATATTGGACTAGAGTAGTGTACTTGCTATATGAATTAAGGTGATACTTTCCAAGATATTCTCCTTGCATAAAATATTCGCTTTTCAATCAAAATGTACAACATTAATAGCACCATATTGAAGCACAGAAAAACAAAGAAAATAAAAGCACACACAATT
Organism: Cygnus olor; assembly: GCF_009769625.2. Classification (NCBI taxonomy): domain Eukaryota; kingdom Metazoa; phylum Chordata; class Aves; order Anseriformes; family Anatidae; genus Cygnus; species Cygnus olor. Next base: position 12,071,920 of record NC_049181.1, on the reverse strand, counting down.
GAAGGTATAACTGGGGAAATAGAGAGTGGCTAGGAATAGACAGCTGCAAGGAAAGCATATCTGAACAGAAACCTCAGGCTTTACATTAAATTGATATTTTATCCAAAATTTGTTTTAACTCCTTGTATTAGACCTCAGCCCAGGTGATCATCTGCATGTTGAGAGCATAAATCCACAAGTATCAAACTTGGGCACAAGCTGCACCTTCAGTCACATGTATTCACTTAAAAGGATCTCAAGGCTTGGTCAAATAAGACGAGATCAAACAGAGCACTGAACATAATAATAATAATAGAAAAATTAAAAATCTTGTTTAGGAACCTCCTGTTTGTTTCACAAAAGTTTATTCCTTGCGTATTAGCAAGAAGCATATTTGCTCTTTCCTTTCCAAGGTTCACACCTTAGGTTGCTAAACTGTTAGTCCTATTGCTTCTTTCCCTGGATATCAGTATGAAGGAATTGCATCTTTGCAGCATGAAACCAGCCCATCTTGTTCCTCCTCACAGCAACTGTCAAGAGGAGTGCTCTGACTTCATAGGAGAGAAAATAGATTTCTTAGATGCACCACTGATATACCTCAGTGCGTACAGCCTGGGGAAGTCTTACAGATCTTCCACACAGCACTGACTCAGGGGACTGAGAACAACAGTTGAATTTCCATACAAAGCTGACACCAGTGATTGTGCCCATGCTGTGTAAAGTAGTTATATTATCCTTTTAGTTGACATGGGTACTCCAAATGCTTTTATATCCACTTTGAATACTGAGTTTGAATAACCTGGGTATATCCACCAGCAGCTTTATCTCTGAGAGATTAAATATGTAATATTTTATAACCCAATTTAAAGATGTCCCATGCAAAATTCAGGATTGGTTTTCAATATGTAATTTTCTGTTAATTTTTAAACAAGCTCTTGCAACTCTTTTCATTTTATTATTTGGATTTGTGGAATGATTAACATATCAAAATACAAAAATCTACAGAAAATGTGATATTTAATCATTAATCTATTCTTGTAAAATGAAATTTTAACCAATCATAAATTTAGATGCAATCAGAACTATATCTGTCACTATATAATTAGATAGCTTAGTTGTCAAATAACAGAAATCCATTATCCTTACTTAAACCTCTAGTTTCCAAGGCAATTTGGTCTCTAAAGCTCTGAAGAGCTGGTAGTTAAATAAGTGTAGGTTTTTCGTGTTTTTTTTTTATTTATTTATTATTATTATTTTTAACATAGAGAAAACTAAAATTCAAAATGAAGGACAAAGACTTATGGAACAGTAACAAAATGAAGTGAAATCACATAATATATTTTTTGTATAAAAATAAAAATTCTGGATCAAAAAAGTAAATAAAGAAGAGTGCCTAGAAGACATCTTGAATGTTGTTAGAAAACTCCACTGTTGCAAGAGTCTTTATCCAATGCTTTTTATCATTAATGAATGGACTCCATTAATGGAGTCTCCAGATACTTTGTTTCACTTTTTGCAAATCTACTCATAGCAAGGTTTAGAAATAATGCAAAAAGAAGCTTACATGAAAAAGAAATTAAAAGAATAACCCTAATAACGGATTTGGGAAGAGGGGAAATGGACATCCCTCATTTGCTCTTCAGAGAAATCCATTCAATTGAACTAGCTTCTAAAACCAGAAGAAAAATAGAAATATGTAGATTATAGATTAGATTGTAGATTAATGCAGGACTTATTTTGAGCTGCATTAGTTTTCCATTTGTGGAATAGCTTGTGATAAAACAAAACAACAACAACAACAAATTATGTATGACTAATTTATTAGTTTATTTTTTTTTCTCCCTTTTCTCATGCCTATGGGAGTGGAACTACCGTTTAATTACTGTTACTCTTTCACTGTACTTATCCAAGTTTTCCCTCTTCAGAACTTGTATTCCCTCTACAACCTTCTTTTCTACCCGTCTTTTTTACTCTCAAATTTCTCTCATTATGAATCCTAATCTGGGATGCTTTGCAGGATGGATTATTATTATTAGGGAATGCTATGCAAGATAGGAAACAAAAAAATTGTGTATATGTAAACTCAGTTGACTATACAACATAGTCACAGAAAATTGCATCTTACTGGGGTTCTTCCCTCAAGTGATGAATAATGACCATCCTGTCATTCAAGAGAGCTCAAGAAAGCAAAAGCTTGCATAGAGGCTATTAGAGACATAGTTCATCTGATAGGTTTTATCACAAAAGTTTCTCTCTTCAATACTGGCTCTCATGTCAGTGTTTCTTGCCAATGAGCTTGTTTGTCAAACAGGAATGTTATTTCCTGCAAATTCTATGTGGCAATCCCTTTGGACACCATGAAAAAACAATTTTCACAATGGAAGTAAGCTGTAACGCTATCAATCCAGAAGCTTCAGAAACAGTGTCAAACACTGCTGTATACTGTCTGGTTTCCTTGAGACCAACCTGGTAAGGATCACTGTATCCAAGAAGCCTAATGGCCAGAAGCTCTAACTTTAGTCAGTACAACAGTACATGTGGTTTTGGCACATAAATGACAACAGTCTTGAAAAAATATGGCTATTTTCACAGATAACTCTGCAGCTGTCATTGTACTAGGAAAGGAGGAGGATAGATGGACCATGCTTCTAATCCTAATGGCATTCTCATACAGCTTTAATCCGACACTTCTTTTGAGGAGATACTTCCCAATCCTACACCTCCAATATCAAAAAACTTTTTTATTGCCCCATGATAAAACTTCATTTTTACAACAGATTAAAAAACATTGAGCGTCTATAATTGAAAAAGAGGACATATCATTTGGTTTTGTAACGGCAGTAAAATACCCCGATATTTCTTCCCTCTCATTCCCTCATGCAGTCCAGTGATGTTTTTGCCTTTTTTATTGCAGAAGCCTGTTAAAATACTGCCTTAATTGCTTGCTGTTTATTATTATTATTATTACTATTATTATTATTATGTGGTTTTGGTGGGTTTGGTTTTTCTGTTTCTTTGTTTCTGTTTTTTGTTTTTTTTCTTTTATTTTCCTTTTTTTAAAAAAAAAAAGTTTGATTTGCTTTTGGAAAGGCATGTAATACTTTGGCACAGTCTGCTATGCCACTGCTGTGCCTCTCACTTGTTCTGTTCATGCCATCCACAATTTAGACAGCTGAAACTCAAAAAAGAGCCAACATAAGAGAATGGAAGTCGGGAGGTGGTCGTGTCATGCAGATACTGATGTGGGTGTTGATGTGGAAATTATCCGTGGGCCTGGCTGCTACACATTACCTGCTTCCCCCCAAATGAGGTAATTGGCAAGATGAATTCCAGTAGGCAGCTATTTGGCATGTGCTGTCCTTCCCCTCCTGTGTCTTGGGCTTTCAGACAGACTAAGAATTATCCATATGGCAAACATCTGGATTTACACAGCAGCCAGTAGAGCTAATCTGTTCTGGCACAGAGAAGACACACGTGCAGAATGGAGCTAACGACCCTAAATCAGAACCTGGTGAGGAGCAGGCCAGTACCACTCTACTGTCCTTTCATCTGGAAAAGTAGAATATAGGGAGAGGATTACAAAGAATTAGAGATTTTAGGGAAAGGATTAGCTTGGCTGCTTAATGGCACATGGACATTATCTAGCACCTTCACAGAAGTTTATGTCTAAAACCATAATAATCTGGGTTTTGTTGCTAGGACTGTTTTATCAGGCAGGCAACAAAATGAAGCAAAGTAAACTCCAAAACAAAAGAGAAACATCTGATAGGGCTCACGGGGAAAGTAAACAAGCTTACAACTGTGCTAATGTATGCTATTAACACTTACATATGGTCTTTTTGGGCTAGCAGAATAGTTCTTTTGGGCTAGCAGAATATGTCTGTCACCATCCAGAGGTGGGAATGATAAATTGTACACAAGCCTGCAGGAAACTATAGTTACAATCCATCTAATACAAACGATGGATAGACCAGAAAACCTTTTAATCTAGGAATAAAAGGGACATAAATATTGTAAGAGAAAACTTAAAGAGATCTCAGACACTTCTAGGTTTTCTTAGGTTCTTGTATGATTACTTGCTCACTTAGATACACAGGAAATAGATAAGAAAATAGCTTTTTTTTTTTTTCTCAAAGATATTCAGTAAGAAAGGGGTCCTGTCTCTTTGCAAGCAACTCCAAAACTTTCCCCATAATATTTGCCAGGTTTAGGAGGAGATTTTTACAAATATCCCCAAACATATCTTGTAATCTTGCTTCTTTCAGGCTATAAACTGTTTTCTGGGTATTTGGGTTGTTTTTGTACTTGCTGGAAGAACCAGAAATTAGCAAAAAGTGTTGCACAAAAGATGGAGTGACCATCAGTTTCCTTTGAAAGCAGAAATCGTATAAAGGCAATTGAAGTAGTTGAAAGCACGTGACTACAGGATCAGCTCCATTTGGATTCTTAATGAATCCAATATTTGTATATACCTGTGAGGTGACACCATGATGATTACCGTGCCTCAGATGGAGGAAGCACATGATTATGTGCAGTTATCATGAACAATCTGTTTTACTGTCTTCTATCCATCTCTTTACCTCTGATATTTCCAGTATCAGAAATACTGATTATCAGTTTTTCTATGGGGGAAACAGTTCAATCTCTCAGCAAAATGATGACTTCTCACTGAATTATACTGACCTGAGCTGTGAGATGATTGGCCTAGAAGATACCAGGCTCTTTTTTTATTACTGAAAGAGATGAGGAGGGCACAACAGCTGGAAAACAAGGATTACAGACATGATAAAAGTGGGAGGAGACGTAAAACACTTCTTTTTCCCATGGCAGGTGTTGATTAGATGCTTCATAGTACTTAGTACTTCATAGTACATTAGATGCTTCAGTACCTGCTGAGGTTAAGCAAATAACAGCCTTTGCTGGCTTTTATTATATGAAGCTGGAAAAATTTGATAGCTAAAATGTAACATCATGTCATGAATTATATTCCTAGTTTCGGTAGTATCTTTGGTTGACTCCAGCTCTAAAAATATTAATAGAATATGCTGAAGGGGATAATGAGACAGTGGTACTTCAATGTTTTTCTCAGTGATGTCACAGAGGGGTTTATTGATTCTATTTAACTCCTAATTGGTTCACATTATTAAATTACCAGCATTCAGACTAGAAATTAGTTTAAATGATCAGTCAATGGAAAATAAGGTCAAGATTATTAGTGACAGACTGGAGAGGCAGATAAATAGATCAATAGAAAGAAATAAAGATAGATCAATCAGAAGCTTAGATTCAACACAAAAAGTAGGTCAAGCATTTTTCTTGTTCTTAATTACATACCCATTGGCTTTTTCTATGGGGACTAGAAATCTTGAAGTCTATTTCTGGACTGCATAATTATAATTCTCAGATCTGACTGATCATGTCAAATCTTAAAGCAGAACAAATAGTGAAAACTAGGCACACTGAGATGTTGAGCCATCAAATTACATTAGTAAAGTCAGAGCTTAATGGAATCCTCTACTATTTCCACCGAATTCAAATATGGATATCATTGAAATACTTTAAAAAATAAACCCTCCACATTAATTAAACAAACTTAAAATAAATCAGTCTAGAGTAGTGCATAACCTTAAGGTTATACTGTTAAATTAGGCTGATTGTAAACTGGCTGCCATTTTTTTCTAACATGTCTCGACATCAATAATTGAAAACAATGCACAGCCCTATTCTAACTAATATCCCAAATTGAGGATTTTCTTTTTCTTGCCTTTGTTCTGCCATACAACTGGAACATGTTATAATATGTACTAAACTTTCCAGTTTAATAAACTATTTCTGAGCTTGTCTCAGCCACATCCAGAAAGTCTTATATTTTGGCCTCATTAGCCAAGAATAGGCTGAATTCTTACTAATGATCACTAGGGATCACTCAGATTTCTGCACAAACTAGGACAAGCTATTTCACTTTTCTGTGCCTTCACTTTCCTGTCTGAAAACAAAGATACCGATTTTTGTCCTCTTTAAATGAATTTAGATGTTGGTGAAGAATACTATGTAGTGTTAAAAAGAACAATTATTTTATTTTCTAGTTTTCTATCAAAATACCACCTGAGGACTGGATTTTAAAGCCCTGTTAACAATGTTAAAAGGGATATGTCAGTTCTTGGTTTTAGAAAGACTCTTGATTGTACCGCTAACTACTGCGATTAAAATCTACTTTGGTTATGACTACGTTACTTTATGCAGGGTGTCCTGAAGCTCCCATCCAAGGGATATCTGGGTATAGGGACGCTTTCATGTCTCTCTATATGCCTCCAAGTACTCTCACAGGTAGAGCCAGAGACATGGACAGCCTTCCAGGGTTAAGCCTACCAAAGCTTCCCTACCAGTGCTGCCTCCAGGAGCAGCTCCTGGCAACCACGCAAGCATTTGTGGCATTGGAAGAGATGGGCATCGGAAAAGGCTGTATTTACTGGTGGATTTACCATCACCCTTCAGATACTGGTGCATAAATAAGTTGTCGTGTTGATCCAGATGGATACTTTCTTGGTAGAGTTACCAGGTAATTTATTCACTACACAGTGCAGCTTGAGGAGCATATGAACATGCTAGTTTCTTGCAGTAGCAGAGGATTAAACTTTATGAGCAAGGATTTTCCATATTTCAGTGAAAACCAAGCCCTCTGACACAATCATCAACGGTTAATAAGATATAAAACTTTTCCACGTGTAATCAGCGTCACAATTTCTGAGCATGGCCTCTACTCTTTTTTGTTGTTGTTTGTTTGTTTCTCCGTCTACTATGTCTCACACTCCTTAGTTTTCTCATTGCTGTGCACTTGTCCACGGTAACAGTTGCTATGTGTTAAAGCTGATTAAAACCATAGAGAAATACATTGAAGGAAGAAGTCATTAAAATCACTACTGGAAAGTTTACACAGCCATTTCATGCTTTCAAAAAGTTCCAAAAAGGGGGGGAGGGAAGGAAGGGGAGGGGAAGGGAGAGAGAATAAGGAAAGATTTCAAATAATTCTTCCTGACAGTTATTAAAACACAGGTTTCCAAATATTTGTGCACTACATTTTCAACTCCCATTTGCCCTACAAGTCTCAAATACTGACCTCTCTGACCAAATTAGTTGTCTTGTTTTTCTTTGTCTTCAGTGGCTGTTAGAGCTGCTTTGCTTACTCTTCCAGACTGAGTACCACTTGGAATTTTAAGTCTGCAGAATTCTTCTACCTATAAACAAAAATCAATCTGTATCTGCTATATAGCAGATACGGGCAGCACTGGATCCTTCAACAGTCTCCTGATAATGTGCATTATTTTAGGTGTCTAGTCAAACAGTCTCAATACAGCAGAAGAGAAGAGATGAGCTGTCTTTCTCTAGACAGACTCCTCATCAGCCTTTTCAAACTCCTACTGGAAACTCACTGTTTATTCTCTCCTCCTCACCATCCACTCAGGCTTGTTGCGCCTTAGTTGCTGTGTAAAATTCTCCCCTTGATGCTAATGCATAACTCACATCTGCATTAATCCAAGTATATATGTAGAAGCAGTGAGGGGGGAAAATATACCCTCTTGTGAATTTGGAAGCTCCAAGAGCATCTAAAATATGTGTTATCATTTCCTTAAATATACTGTTAAAACATCTCAAACACACTGGATTCAGTTCAAGATACTCGGACATCTGAACTGAGGCGAGTACATTTTCTCCCTGTTTATCTGGTAATGTTCATGCCTATCTGAAAACAAACAGTAAATAACTGCAATACACTTTAGATAATATTTCACCACTGGCATACTAAACTGAAATGTAAAATATTGCATACAAACCTGACAATGAAATTTTGCTCAATACGCCATAAGTCAGACACGTCACATGCATTTCCATTAGCAGCTGAATACTGCATTGACCCTCCAACATATATAAGGAAATTACAAATCAAGTAAGGGGGAAAAAGAGAAAAGAAAATGATTTTTCTTCAATAAACTGCAATTAAAGATGTTACAATTTAAAGGTGTTAAAAGAAAAAAAATGAGAAAACTGATGTCACATATTTTCTTGATTTTGAGACAAAATTATCTTTAGGTGAAAAAAATAACTGTATTTAAAGATAAAATTACTAGGCTGAGAAAATCAAAGTAATAGAGCTATTGCCACAGGGCAGCTAGGCTCATCCTTTTTTACAGTTTTGTTACTAGTAGCAGGCACACAGGTGTACACATACCTTTCTTGCAGATATTTACTTAGTGATTTGAAGTTTGGTAGAAAATAAATTCCTAATTTCCCACACTCAGTGATTTTTCCCAAGGTATCCAGACAGTATGAACCCAGATCTTCCTCACTCTGTGTATCTCTTGTGTTTTACCAGGCCTGCCAAATCCTAGGCACTGGTATTATTATAAGAAGCAGCACAGCACAGTAGAAATACAACTTCACAGCATCCATTGATGTCAGTTCGCCTCTGAAGCAAAAAGGGGAGACTGGGGAAAAAAAAAAAAAAAGAAAAAGAAAAACAGAACAGAAATCTGACAAATATGTTCTGGGAAGCAACTGACAATTTTGTTTACTCAAGTTCACAGAGGACAAAAGATGAGACCTGGAACCAAAAGAGAATTCAATTCATCACATAAGGCAAATGACCTCGTGATGAAGTTATATCTGTCATCTTCTTAGGTGCCTTCTTGCACATAATATAGCAGTCATGTGCATGATCTTCATCACTGTTCTGAGGACACTGATGGATTACAGAACGGACAAGGTCTTTCTGGGACTTAGACGTGTTAGAAGTATTTCTGCTCCATTTGTGAATAAATCAGAGCAACATTTTCAGTGGAAGGCAGGTGTGTCCTTCCTGAGTCCCTTTTGTGCTGCTCTCTGCATACAGGTGATTTGTAGTCCGCTCACCAGCTTGATTGAAACATGAGACAGTTCCAGATACGGGCTAAAACAAATGTTTGCTGCATGGATATTGTCAATAGTGAGTAATTCCTTTCCATGTAGCTTAAAGGGTATAAAGTATTGAAAGAAAATAATAAATTAAAAAAAAAAAAAAAACACAAAGTAGAATAACTCAAAGGTCACAATACTTAAGAGGCAAAATATGTTTCCAATATGTTTGGAAGTTTTTGCGTGTTTAATTTACTATACTGTTTTAACTTTTCAGATGTTCCCTCTAGGAACAGTTTATCACTAGAAATGCTCCCCAGTCACCAAAAAGTTACAGCAGACATTAACATAATGTCTGCACCCACCATTAAGAACTGCAATGTTAATGGGATGATTAATACCCAGAAGTGAATGACAAATAAAACTTGTACTGGCTTGAAGCCAGATATTCTAAGAATGATGAAACAGTTGCACAAAGAAAGACTGTAATTTAAAAAGAAGCAGCGATGAATGCTTGGTTGGAAGGAAGGGAGGAAATAAAAAGAAAGCTAACTACCTTCAGTCCTGAAAATTAAGAGCTATTTTATATGGCAGATAATGTAGTAGATCTGGCTTAGATGGGTGTTGAAAAATGTTGAAAAAGCAGAAAACAAGTGAATGAATCAAAAAAGTTAATGGATGGGAAAACTGACACACAAACAAGTAGACTTGCTGTTCTTTTCCAGGCTGAGTCCTAAATACATTATAACATTTTACACTTAAAATACACCAAGGACTTTTACAAGAATTAAGGGAAATCACATTTATGCAGCACACATGAAGTAAAGCTGAGACACGTGGCTTTTGATCTAAGAGGCATTTTGCCTCCAGTCATGCTGGGCAAGGCAGAACTAATATACAGGTCTGTGAATTATTTTTCTATCCATTAGACCCCTTCCAACTTGAAGCCTAGCATGTAATGACTTGCAATATTCCTGAACCCATTGATTTGCACCAGCTTTGCACCCATACCTTTTGGTAATGCCCTCAGCTCTTTTTACTCTATTTTCTATCCTCATAATTCTAACTGAAGAATTTCTCAACCAGATTTTTCATTTTTATACAATCACATTTCCTCACCATCCTCTGCTTTTCCTTAATTTGGCTTTTACCTATTTATACTGGAGCTCTGATTATAAGATTGTCTTACTCACTTTACGTCTTTCGATCTAATAGATTAAAAACCCTTAGGCCTTTAATATGACATATTTTTCTCATGTTCTTCATTCTCTAATGTTATATACTGATTTTTCTGTATCTTCATCTCAGAAATCTTCTCCTCAAAGCATCTCTGCCCGCTTCTCTTGAAAAATATAACCTTAATCATTTGAACAAAAGGACAATGCCTCTTTCTTAAATGAATGTATATGCTGGGAAAATTACCACTGCATTTAGATTAAATTCTCTTCTCTGTATTCTTCTGTAGGAATCAGCTTCCAGAGCAAACCCAACATTGTTAAGTGCTAATGCTTACTGTGCTTAAGTGGCAGCCAAGATCCTTAGGAACTCTTGAAAGAGCCAGACAGTTTGTTCTACTGCTTTGAATGAAATATAATGATACGTTTAGGAAACAGTATGTTAAGATTGTCTTGTCAGCTCAGAGAATATTTGCTGACAGGCTGAGGGACTCTAAAAAACATTGTTATTTCCTATTACACCACATGACAAAGGATTAAAAAAATAAATAAAATTAAAGGATTTCTGCTTTACTAAAAAAAATAAAAAGTCATACCTGTATAAAAATGTTTATACAGCTGAAGGCAAAAAAAGATCTCAGATGTGAATTTATCTTTGTTAAATGGGTGTTTTACTAGATATATTCTGTTGGAGAAAGTCAAAGACTAAGGTTGGGAATTGTTCAAAACTCCTAAGCACTTCAGATGTGCATTTAATCCTTGGCTTTGCAGAATGTCACGCTAATATAATTGATTTAAGTCTTATATACAAACTCACACCAGCATCCGAAATGTTAAATGTCAAGTAGCAATGTAATATTACAGATAGTGTCTTCTGATAAGGAAGTGTGTAGGTACCTTATGTGTAGGTACCTTAATTCATCTGACTTCCCTTGGTGGAAAAATGTACTATATTCAAAAGTATATTTTCATGGTTATTTAGGAAACTATTCAATCATTATCTTAAATATCTAATATCAGCAGTCTTTCCAAAACATTTTCATAGATAAATCAGACTATAACTTATTAGAAACCCTTCACTGAAATCAGGCCTTAAAAATATTAAATAAGTAGCAAACCCAGAGTACTCTCTCTCTCTCTCTTTTTTTTCTTTTTTTTTTAATGTATGTCAGACTAGGAGTCTACATACATATTGTTCCAATATTGAAAAGGAATTTGTAAGGGGAGTTTTGTTTGGAAAAGAAATATCAGAAAAGACATGTATCTACCACTCCCAGAGAGTTAGAGGAAATATGAGGTTCATTACCTGGAGGTGACACACTGACTTTTTAAGGAAATTCATCTATTTATTTGCACTTTGAAAAAGACTTTTAAGTTGACAGATTGGATTCCTTTGCACTTTCAAGACCCTGAGCTAACGCTCTTATGAGAAGTAAAAGAAGAATTAGCATCAAAGCACCTTTCTGCGATGTTTTTTTCTTTTTTTTTTTTCTTCTTGACAGACTTTGATTTATTACAATACCCTGTAATGCAGGACTCTTTAATAAGACTGACAGATTTTTCCAATTTAGCAAATTACAGTCAAATCCGATATCTTGGTATGGTTTATTTATTTATTATTGTGCTTACTTTATTATATTAAATTTTGTACTGATAGGGCAAGGCACACTGAAGACATGTATAGAGTAAAAGTATATGCACAGAACTTCCAATTCTATAATAATAAAATGACAAAAATATCAGCCTTTCTCTTTGCAGTTATTCTCTTGAGACTTAATAAATAAGGTTATGAGACTACAGGGAATAAAGTAAGGATAAGTCACTGGTGTGATATTAGAATTGTGTTAGTGGAAAACATGAACAAGAAACAATGATTTCTTGAAAGCTTCTAAGAAAAAAAAATAACACACACACACAAAAAAAGGAAGGGGAAAAAATATATATAACTCAGATTCTACCTACAGAAAGAATGCTCTACTACTTCCTCAGATAACAAAAGTGCCCCCAAAACAAAATCTGTACAGTTGCCAAAGGCAGGATAAAGAAGGATTTGTGTTATTCCTAAAAAGACTGATGATTTTTAGCTCTCCCTCATAATCATTTGTAAAGTACTATGAAATTGTCTGACAAGAGTTTTTATTATGTATATATATTTAATCTTAACTTCTTGCCTGACTTATTGTTTACATCTCTCAAATTTTCCAATGATATTGTCAGCAGCTCCTATTAGACTGAAGTGTGGTTTTGTTTTCAAAGTAGCCATTTCAGTGTATTTCCTTTCATTTTCTGCCTTTTGGAAAGGATTTCAACAGGGTGAAAACATTGAAGTGCCACATGATGTCTTTTCATTGGCGATCATGACAGACAAAAATGTTAGGGCAAAACTGAATGTTCCCATTTCTGATAAGCTCAGCCAAAAGCCCCCTCAGCCAACTTCAGAACTGAATCTCAAGCACAGTGGAATAAAGGAAATATACTTCTGCCTTCAGAGGAGAAAAAGGGAGGAGGAAAGCACTCTTGATCTGTGTTCAACACGTACAAAGGCTGCACTGAGAATAGCCAAGCAGGACAAGAACGCAGCAGGACCCCCTGCGCAGCTGGTACCAACAATTAGTACCTGTTCACATGAACAGATAAAGAGTGCTTCAGCTAAGGTTAGTTCATGTGAAATGGTCTGACAGGAAGTTTTTATTTTAGTTATTTTTAAATTTTACTTGGCTGACCTTTTTTTTTTTTTTTCCTCATCTTTCACATTTTGCACTGATGTTAATTGAGCTTGTCATCAGCTCACATTCACGACATCTTTCCAGACAAGTTACCCAAAGTTAATTTTTAGCATAATATTCATGCATTCATAATTCAATATTCACATTTTCCAAAATAGTTTAAAGCAAGGTATAAGCAGTAAGAGGATTAGCATTGAATATTCAGATGTAGGTAAAAGAAGGACATCACTGTGCACTGTTATGAATAGAATCTCTGTAATTGTTTACAGAATAAGTCAGTGTTAAGATTTTGTTTATGCTTGTGTGGTTTTATATATAACTCTCTGATGTCCATGGAAAACATATTGGCTCCAACAAGCTTTAGAAGAGGCATGTAAAGCCAGAAATGGCTTCTGAATTCAGTGACATCTACTAGTAATCTCAAATGACATAAACTACATTAATCTGAGGACTACCAAAGAGGTTAAAAAGATTCATATTCCTAAAAGGTACTCCCTGCTGTAGAGAAAATTAGAGTTTACTTTGATACCATTCAGTAGGAATTCAATCCACAACAGGCAATGCAGTCAGCATGTTTACATGTGTAATCTTTTCAAGGAAGATATGAATTTCACCTCCTTGAGTTGAATTAAATGTGGCAGGGGCCATGCACACCAGAAATGATTCAAAGTGAGAAAAGTTTCATTATGAATATATGGAGTCGTTTAGTGTTTAATCTCAAGATGTCACCCAGATGCCATATAACACCTAGTTCAAAAGTCATTGGAAAAAAAAAAAAAAAAGAGGGGAGAGAGAGAGAAGAGAGGCCTGACTGAACCTATTTTCTTGATTATGTCCAGTCCAGGGTATTAACAGGTAGACTGGTTTTTGGATAAAATGTTGTTCTATTTTTGTACTGAGGTTTGAAACATTCAGATAAAATGAATTAGCACTTTAATAAATAATTGCACACAGCAATGAGAGGCAGATTATGAGATGTAAATGGCTTAACTTTGCTCTTTTCTGGTTTCATAAATATGAACAAGGGTCTTAGTTAGCTGTTACCCCCACCAAACAGTACTGAGTTCTATATCTGCCTGATGCAAGTCAAGCCCATGTGCCCCAGATAGTTAATCCTTGTACTAGGTCTTTAGTCTCTGAAAATTTCATCTAAATAAATAAATAAACATACAAACAAAAACAAATAAATAAATCAAAAAGAACCACTAAGGAGAGACCCAAAAATAATTACGAGATAACATCAAACATGGCAACAGCGTTTATATTTGAAACTGATCTGCTAAGAAGAAAAAGGGGAACACCTGTAACAGCTGAATTAAAGCTCTGAGGAGTTAAGAAAATTACAACAGAAGGAAGATGGCAGTATTGATGCTGAACCAAAAGCCCAAGGAAAATGTCTAATCTGCAAGAGTCTGCTTTTTAGAACTTAGAAAACTTTTTTATACCTTGATTGGATAAAGTGCACTAGCAACAGTACTACTTTAGCCCTTTCTGTTGTATCCTTGAATTGATTTCTTTTAAAAGAATAGCATCCTTCATCCCCCATTTAAACTTAATAAAATAAATGAACGAAGAAACTTGGGCCTTTGCAGAAACAAGAGCCTTTCTTGTGCTTGTTAGGCAGGAGGTAGGCAAGATAGTTTAATGACCAATTCATGATGAATATTTCTGTAAGATTTACTATGCAGAAAAAACAATGCAAATAAGCAAGAAGTTGGGAGGCAGGAAGGAAAGGAGAAAAGGTGCATAGTCAGAGTATGCAAAAGTGAAGAATAAACTAGGTATAAATCCAACTTTGATTTTGTATCTTTCATTCAAATCAAGAAAAATATGCATGGATTATACTACCTCCTTGCATGGATTTCAAGCTTTTAGAAAATTGACTTTAGAAAGTCATAACTATACTCTAGAAGTCTCTGAGGATATTCTTCTTTTATATCCTTTATTTATCCCTTTTATCTTTAATTATTTAAAGTTTCTTTGTAGCTGCTTGAGAAGTCAAATAATTGAGAGAGACCGTACCTGGAGAATCCTCTACATCCACTTCTAATGGAATTTTGTTCTCAAGGCTCATTAGGTCCACTCCTTCAAGAGCTCTGATGGCCTCACCCAGGACATACAGATAATGTGACATAGTGAGCACTGTAGACAAAAGCTTATTGTAGATGTAACACTGGCTGTTAAACAAATAATTAAAAAAGAGGAAAAAAAAAGAGTGTGCCATTGAATCTGTAAGATCAAGAGCTGTTGTGAAGTGGACAGAAGGGACAATGCATTACAACCAGTATAAAGGCTAAGTTTGAGTACTGTGAACTAGATGGGCTGTTTTCAGGGACAGAACCAATGCTTCTAGCTGTAAATGAAGGAGCTGTCATGACCTCAACAAACAAAATGTGAAAAATTGTCTCCTCACTGGACACATTTGGCAGGTCAGGCAGAAAGTGTATACTGCAAAGTGAATGGGGAGGCAAGAGAGAGGTGAAGAACACATGGAGGATATTTATCAAATTGCAGATGGTTGCCTATCACTGACAGACAGGGGTACAACAACTATTTCTCTTTCACTGCTCTCAGGCAGATCCTCCAGCAGGCACTTAGTACAATTCTTACCCTGCCCTCCTGACAGAGTGGGAGATTGCTGCATCCATAATTCACAGACACAAAACTGCTTACATGTACTTTCAAAATACATCTGCAAATGATCCAATGTACAGTAGGGTTGTTCCAGTAGCTGATACCCATGAGACCAGAAATGATACAAGGTTTGCAGAGGAGAGTTAATATACTTTCTTAGAACAAATGATTCAATAGGAAAAAAATGGACAACTCTGAGGTGCACTTCTAGAGGCACAAACCTTTCTTCAGGTAACAGCAGTTTGAACAGCAGTTATTTGTACTAATAAAGATGTTTCCTATTCCTACAAACCTCTCCTGGCAATTTTTTTTTTAGAGAACATCTGATTCCCTCCCAACACACACTGCTGTGTTTTAATTCATATCCAGTGTTCTTGATGTGATGAGAAAAAAAAAAAAAGTCATATCTCCTACAGTCTTCCTTTGTAACGGTACTCATTATTGCTCAAGTCTGTATAAGGAATAGATAATACATGTTTGGTTTTTTGACAACTATTCATTTCATCAAGAGTTTAAATGTGTAGGACTGTGTAGACATAGGATTTAAGCAAGCACTGTTTAAATCAAATTTCATTTTTAAAAGCTTGATTGACATGGCAGTATGCCATTTGACTGCTATGCAAATTATAACTTGTATCCACTAGAAAACAAAAAGTAGAAAAAGTTTGAGTTTTCTTTTGGGTGTGCCAGACCAGGCAAAAAGTTTCCTACTTTGAAGAGATTTGTTTTAGATGCCAGAAGCGGGACAAATTAGTACTGAAAATATAAATCAATAAAAATTTGCAGGTAACGTCTCACTTGTGATAGCCAGAGTGCTTTCTGCTGGCCTTTTAAGAGATGCTTTACCTGATCCTTACATGGCTTCCAGTGACGATGATAACAGCAGTTCAAGTGATCTGCTCTGGGGCAGGGTCTGCTGAGTTCTGGAGAACATCACCAGCTATTTTCAGAGCAAGTTTCTCAGCAAGCTTCTCTAGGAGTGACAAACAAGATGCCCTGCAGCTGCAGATGACGACCTGGGATGAAGGTGTTCTTAGACTGTGGCTGTGCAGGTAGGCTTCCAAAATTCAGCTCAATTGGTACTGAAAATAATCCTGCAATAGTTTTCAGATTTTAGCCTCTCAAAAACAAACAAGCAAAAGGTCACATACAAAGATATAAAAAGGAGTCGGGCATCCCAGATACGAAGTTGGCCAGAAGAAACAGAACAAAGTTTTATTCCCATGGTAATTGTATCATCCCCTCCTTTTAAAAGACTTTTCAGGCCAGCCAACCTAGCCCTTGCCCTGAGTACCTGTCTCTTAGATGGGTAGAAGCAAGAGCTGAATTACTTGGGTTATGACTGCTCACACAGCCTGCAGGCTCTAACAGTCTCTCCGCTTGAGTTATGCAGTTCTGACCTTTCTTGCACTTCAAGGAAGGTGGGGACCTCTGCTGTCTCCCAAAATGTCTCGACATCACTACCACAGCAGGTTTTGTGCCAAGGCTTCTAACTAGTAGAGATGAACCAGCACCTTGTTTCACATTTTCTGAGTCTGGTTTTGGTTTCCTCTGACAAAGTAAATTATTATTATTATTATTATTATTATTATTATTATTATTACTATTATTTTATTTATGAACAACGGTGACAACAGAAACCTCTCAAACTCAACTCTCCAGTAATTTCGGTATCATACCTACTGATATTCTGTTACGGCAGTCTTAATTCATAAAATAATGAGGTTTTTAGATGTATGTGTGGGTTGAAGGTTCTTGAGACAGGCTCCAGTTTTGTTGGTTTGTCTCTCCTGTGGTGTTATCCATACCTTTTTTTCCCCACACTGTATTAGATATAATTTTTAGCACATGTGCATCTTTACCCACTGCCAGTTCCTATGAAACATTTGCATCTTTCTGACATATGGCAACAGTGCCTTGGCATATGCTTTTTAAGGGGAGATGTCACCAGTTCTGCAACTACAGTTGGGATGCCAGAAAGGCAGCATCCTCCCATAGTGGCACAATTTGCATGCTTGCAGCTGGTGCTTGGCACTGTGGATTACTGAACTGAAGTGACACCAAGGGAAAGATTGATCTTTACACCTTACAAATGATAAAAAGGGAAGGGATGTGGTGGTGGTTAGTTGACAGATTTCTGTTTTAAGCATCATCCTCTCTTCCAGCTTCAGACTTGTTCACTGGTTTCATCATCACAGCTGCTTTCTTTGAGAAAAGAAAGGAAAACCAGTCCCAAAACACTTCTTAAACACATTATTAGAGCTCACACTGACTATCAAACTAAGAAGAAACCACTTCTCAACTCATCCAGCGTAACTGTAAATGCCTTTTTTGCAAACTCAGGGTAGCTTGGTACCCTCAGGAATCAAACACAGTGTAACCCTCTTAAACTCCGTCTAACTGCAAAGCCAAATTGAATTACGGGGATTTCCTGAAGGTAAGGAGCATATGCACAGAGAGTAGGAGAGAGAAGCTCAGCTGCCATGTAATTAGATGACTGGCAGTATGAGCTTCTAGAATAATTTTAGGTTCAAATTCTACCTATCTCACTCAGACTATTAAACACATTTCTGATAAAGGTAAACGCATCACTCCCTTCTAATAATTCTGTAGGATGATGATTTTTAATTTTAACCTCTAGCTAACAAAAGGTGATAAGACTAAGAAACCCACAATACATTTTTAAAGTTAAAAAGTTCTAGAGAGTTCTGAAGTTCTTCAGAGCTAGACGCAATTTTTGGAAATTCTCTCAAAATTTAAGTACAGTGCCTGAATTAAAATCTTTTTTTTTTTTTCTTTTTTCCTTCTGCTCAAACCTGGTAGTGAAGTGACTAAAATCATGCTGTCAGACCCCCAGTATGGGATTCAGACAGAACAGACAACACGAAGCTGTGCACGATGGACAAAGTGGTACAGTAGCTGAATGAGAGCCAGGAATCTTCCCACTTCTGCCAATCCTGTCAGCCTTAGAATTCCCCAAAGCCAGAATTTCCCTGATATTTACAGTATTTAACAGGTGTCTGTGACAGGAAATTTAGCTAATGAAGGTGAAAGCAATTCTGTTCTTAACTTACTTATGCACTAGATTTGAAAAGAGATTTTTTCACTCCAAAGCTGTTCCCAAAACAAGACTGAAAAACAACCCAATTATATCATAAACCTGCACTGTCAGTCACACAAAAACAAGGGATGAGTCCAATTAAATCCTTTACATGCACGTTTTCCCCCCATGTCAAACTCGATCATTAATGCCTTAACAACCAGTCATTCTCTTCCAGATGACAGTGAAGAAATGATTGTACTTGTGGAAGAAAAGAGACTACAGCATAATTTAGCGGTCTGCAATCTACCCAGAGAAAGATTTCAAAGGAGAAAGACGGGGAATTATACCATTCAACCAAGTGATATAATGGGGCTTGTACTCAGCTAATGCTATAAGGAATATGCCACTTACACCAAAGAAACAGGGCTGGTCTGAGTTCATATTTTAGGTTCTTTTCTTGATTGGGTAAGATTGTGTATTATTAAATAAATATATCAGTATTTAAGTATACATTAAGATTGAAATCTATTTTAAAATTAGCTTTACTTTGTTTAATGATTACCAAAGATGACAAATCATAAAATATAAAACAATACACATTTTTTTGTTACGATTTTCATATAAATTTAAACCTGAAAATTTCCATTTTACATTCACACTAACCCAAGCCTACAATTCATTCAACATATGCTTTACTGTAGAATGTTTTAGGAAGAGCAATTTCTTGCCACAGCTCAGGTTCCCAGTCAACTGTAGACATCTTTAAAATACAACTCTTCAGTAAAGACAGGCTCCTGGCAAGCTAAGTATTCATATTTGCAGCTGTCACTGCTTTCACAATCACTTCTTCACTTGCAATCTTAGACTGCTAAATCTTTCCCAGGTATGCAATCCAAAATACTACAAAAATGCCTGGTTTAAATGCTATTTTCTCCACATCCCATTTGGATACAATTAAGTAACTTTAAAATGCACTGCAGATTTTTTTTTGATTTTTTTTTTTTTTTTTTTTTAGCATGCCTTTCTGCAAGCAGGTTTTTTGGTGAATCCCTAGCTGATACACTACTATCATTACGCTACTAACTGGGGTGGTCTTAATTTGTGGGAAAATGCAACTGTGCAATGATGAACACAAAGAAGACAAACTCTGTTACTCTGTGTTGCCAAATTTAATGATGCGGTTATTGCGTACATGTAAAGTGTGTTTACCTGTACTTCCTTCCACAATACAACCTGTTGAAGTTTTGACAAGGAAGTGCTTTGCAAATTGCTCTTACCTGGACTTCTTTTAAATCAAATTACCTGAAATTGTTATATGTTCTGTAATGTGGAAAAATACTCTTGCCAAAATCCAAGCAAGTGTTGATTTTAGCAGTTTATCCAAATCTATGTTTAGCAGAACTGTCATTACCAAAAAAACTTGAGAATATTTTAATTATTAATGCTCTTTAGAACATTTTAGATGATTGATAATCTAGAGACTTGGGGGCTAAATGCTTACATGGAATGGTCTCTGTGCTACTACATCTACCACATATACTGGAGAATGCCTTGCTTGAAACTCTGCTTTTATATCCCATTCCACAAAATAAGCAACAGCGACTTTGATGTGAAAAGAGATGATATCACAGCTAGAAATGGTAGCAGTCAAGAAATAAAACTTCGTAGATGTGTAACAGAGGTTTCCTAAGTACTCTTCACTGAGGCATGTTTTGTAACTGGCTATAAATTACATTTTATCAAATATGAGATAGCAGAAGCTGTTTACTGAACATTTAAAACAAGGCATGAGATTCCTCAGAAAAGCAGGAAACAGCTTTTTCATGCCACAGATATTTTTGAGATTTCTATATTTGTGCATTATGGCAAATGTGTTTGTTTGTTTGTTTGTTTGTTTGGGGGAGGGGGGAATGTGATTGTTTGATTTTTGTAATGAAAACTAGAGGTCTCCTCTCATCCTTTGCTTTAAAAATCATTGTATTTTTCAAACAAATATTTCTGAAACTAATGAACAAAACCCAATTCCCAGGGGATCTGTATCTCATGGCTGAAGGAATCTTAAGCTGAATTATTCTAAGGCTGCAGCTTGAGGTCATCTCTTATGACACTAGGCACTCTATGCAGAGAGAAATATCATTTGTGGCTATTTAAGTAACTAATAAGGGCATTATTTTACACTTTTAGAAACAACAAAGCATAAGCCAGCACATACATAAATCTCTTAATTCATATACAACATTTAAAATGCTTATATATTGCCAGCATTTGTTAACAGATCGTGATAAACAAGTTCAGAAAATTTCATCAGTGAGAACAATGGGTTGTTGAAAAGTGTTCATCTGTTTCTCCTAAATAAATGACACCCTTGCAAGCTTGAGCTGTTGTTGAGTCTGGCTACAGGTTCATGAAAGTACTAATCAGTCCATAAATGAAAATAATAAAGGTGTGGAAATAGTACCAAATAAATTCTTATCATTTTTTAAGTGTCAGGTTAATACCCTGTTTGCTGGAAAAAAGAAAAAAAAAAAGTTATTATTTTTCTATTAATGTACACCAAGCTCTCTAAATGGCAAATAAATGGATGTCAAATATATTTTGCCTTATTTGTCAAAGACACATATTCTACCTAGGAATCATATGAAATTATGAAGTCAGATTTTCCAACAAGAAATAAATATACAGGCAATTTATCAGTCCCCACAGGAAATTAGTCACAATATTACTTGTATTTTTCTTATGTATTGTTAATAATCATGCATATTAAAACATTTATGTTATAATTCATGAGATTTAGACACTAAAGAAATTCTGAAAATGGATATACAATTTTAGAAGCTCATAAATATACATGACTAAACCCCCATAAATAGCAACATATCTATCCAGCTAAGAAATGTGCTACTTTAGTGTTTTTATAATCATGCACTAAAATGAGATGAGGCATCTACCAGTAGTTGTTGGAAAACTGGATGCACACATACCCTTGAATATCAGAAACAATGGCCAATGGCCAACTAGTGGCGCTGGATTCAAAGCCTCTTAAAATCAGTGGAATGAGCCAAACTTCAAAATGCTCAGATTAGTTCTTCTGTGATGTTTTAGAAAAGAAAGATTATATATATAATAATAATGAGAAAATAATGAGAAAAATCAGGTATTGGAGTGTTACTATGAAAAGCCACTCAAATTACAAGGTTGGATTCACTTTGAATTGCTGTCTTATAGAACTCACCTCATGTATACAGCTGTGTATAAACAGGCTTGAACATACTGAAGGCTTCTTTGTAATTTAAGGTAGTTCTTCCCGATATAAACTAAGAAAAGTTAGCAAAGATTTTAGAGATTTCATAAGAAAATCATAAGTGTTCCTTCATCCCAAAATATTGCAATTCTGGTGGATTTCTTTAATGAGGCTTTTTAGCATCTTCAATGTTATAATTTTAAGAAGTGATTTCACAATGAAATGGGATGTTTTTTTTTTTCCTAAAAAAAAGATCATGCAGAATTTCCAAAACAGTATCTCCCTGAAGAAAAATATGCTGCAGAAAATTTCTCAAAAGCTCAACTAGAGAACCCTTTATAGATACTATTTAGTAAGCTTACAAAAATTACTTGAAAATTACATATTCTCCACCTATGCATTATTTTTACCTTATTTATGTATGTCATGTTAAGACTAACTGAAGGTGTCTGTCAAAAAGAAGTAGAGTTCTGTGTCCGGCTGTTTCAGTCAACACAGTCAGGAGCAAGCCTGTGCTACCTGAGTGACCTGATTTCTGTCTGAGACCTGAGACACCTCAGTCACTGTAGCCATCATCAGAATAATAGAACATGCATAGTGAGTTCACTGAACCTGGAGGTACCCACGAGTAAACCTTCATATACAGTGCTTTAGATACCAGCTCCTTTTATTTTTCCTTATGAGAATAAAACAGGCGCTTATTATTATTAATGTCTTTTTAAATTAAACAAGAACATACTAACAATTTTATCACTTTATTTTCCTTGTTTATGTATGTATTCACATATGTCACACACAAAAAAAGTAATCTATCAGTCATGCAACAATGGAAACTTTATCAGCAGTGGAATCTCAACAGAAAATAGCTTTCTTCTTCTTCTTTCTTTTGAAAGTGCAAATTCTTGTATTGTGTTGCCCTGCTAGCACATATCCTTTTGCTTTTCTATGCCTTTTATATAAGATACACTCCTGTTCAGTGCAGAGTTCTGTTCACAGTACACAATGAATGCTTATGAGGGCAAAAGTGAGCAACGTGACCCTACGGCACATCGTATAAACTGAACCAAAGAGGCACACAGTTGAAAAACAGTAGGAGGCAGCAATGCAACCTTAGCAGTCCCTACTCATGCTATTCTAGTTTCTAGTTCTTGTGTGATGTTTATTGCTCCTAAATTCTATCTTTGTTGATTTCTGCTTGTAGGTTGGTATAGGTTTATTGCCTGGCATATCTCTGACACCAGTCACAGGAACAGCTCTATGCAGACAGAAGGTTTTTTTTTCAGGGAAGACAGAAGCCTCTTCAAAGTAATGACTTCGAATCCTTGGTTCTAGTGAAATTCCTAGTAGGAGTGCACTGATCTCCTCACTACAGCTAGGACTTCAACCAACCACCATGAGTCATTGTAAAATTCTGTACTTGGTAGACAAGTAATTTAATCAATAATGGATCTTCAAGTTAATATGCACAATAACATTGCTGATCGGGGGCTCCTGCAACTCCTCCTGTGTTATCTGTACATTTCTACCCTTAGAGAACTGGTTCAAGCATGCATGTAGCTAAATGATAAACCAGGCCGAGGAAATGATCCATCTGAAAAGTGACTCAGAAAAACGGCAACAACATCAACAAAACTATCAAAGGTTACAATGAGGAGGATGCCTACTTCTGCCAGTAGAGGTAAGGAATTAGGCTGGAGAGGGAAATAAGTGGTGCCACATCACAGCTTCAGCAGATTGGAAGATTGCAGTGCTGTTCCTTACCTTATACCATTTCTTCCACATTTTACTTCTCTTTTTACTTCATGATCTAACAGGTGCATCTTCCAGAATTTCTGTCTGTAGAAATGACAATTAAGGACAATTAAGAAAACATGTAAGAAAATAATCAAACTGTGAGCTTGTATTTCACAACAACTCACTGTTCTTAGAGCTGTACGTTCTTTAGAATCTCTTCTTGATGAGGTACAACGTTAGAACGCACAGCAAATATTTATTATCTTGCAAAAATGTTCAAGCTAAAACTAGGACCTTATAAAAGTCTTAGAAAAATCCTGCAAGGCACTGAAAAATGTTCTGAGCACTCTGACTCTAAGGTCATGCAGCCAGCGTGCTGGAAGACTTTGGTTTCAGTCTCTCTTCTAAATTAGGCAACACAGAAAGCTGGACCTGCACTTTCTACAAGCCAGGTAAGTGCCCTAAACATTGTTCTCCCAGCTGCCTGGGGAAAGGATGGGCCTTGCTGTTTTGTGCATTGTTCTCCAATAGAAAACTTTGGTGAAACTCGTATATCACCACAAGAGCTTTTCAGTTTAAATGAATCTTTGCTTTCTGATGAATCCTTTCTTTTTTTGCCACTAAGTCAGGGAGATAAAAAGAGATACCACCTTGTTCTGAAAAACATGAGACATTTATTGTTCAGGCTTGACAAAGCCTGGCTTAGATGGAAGGTGGAAAAAAATGAACAACTGAAGTGTTTTTACATTTCACAAGGAAAAAGGAGTTTATTCGCCAGACCAGCATCATCCTCTGCTCTATTTTGGTGGAGCCAAGAAAAGTATAATAATAAAGGAAATGGAGGGGACAGATGAGAACTCTTCTTATTCTGGTTTTGAAGCAGAGATAGGAAGCTTATGAGGGACTTACAAGATGCAAGGTTTCTACCCATACTGCTACACACAGATCAGCTCAGTGAGGAAACATGGCCTGTATGACAGAAAATAACATAGCTTCAGACAGCCAGGGTTTGCGCGGAAAAATGGAAGAAGAGATTGAAGAGGAACTGCGAAGTATGCAGAGAAAAAAGGTGGATGAAAGTCAAGGCTGGTAACAGAGGTTCCATCACAGTCATTCCATATATCCCTCATAGGAGTCATGGGCAGTGAGCTTGCATGGGGAGGACTGACAGTATTGCACTAAGGCCTTGGATGATTTGAGTCTTGCCATGTTTGAAATTTGCCATGATGGCTGGTAACCCTTTTGACTAATGCCTCCTCCGACAGTGTTTGATGAGACTCTTGGGAGGGATATCTTCTCTAGGTCCTGTGTTCTTGTAAGTCCATGGTGCAATCTAGCTCATGGGTGCTTCTCCTGAATGGTCAAATCAAGGATAACATCACATTTGCCATTCTGAGGAAATGTTTAATGGTTCCCTGAGGCTCTCGGATTAAGTATCTTGAAGGCTAAAATGTATCTGCAGTCTGACTGTTATTTCTGAAGGAGTGACAGACAGCGAGGGATCATACAGTTGAATTTTGGAGGAGCATATAGAAAAAAAAATAATAACAGAAGCAGAAGTAGTAGCAGGAACTGTTACTACGTGGCACTTAGAAATGACCCTTCATATCAACAGTCTGACTAATGCATGAGTCATTACTCATATTAAAAATAATTGCTTGGATAAAAACAAGTTGCATGGAACTTTAGTAACACATGTATACGATTTTTTCTGTACAAACTAGAAATCACTTATGTCATTAAACCTTATAAATTATTGACCTTTTGACCAAAAAGTGGACATAATACATTACCCAGTGGTATACTTCAACCACTATTTTATAGCTGTGACCAAATTTAGATCTTGTGTATAGATTTGCTCTTCTACTAATGTATCTTAATATTACAATCAATTCCTCAGAAAAGGCAGTTCAGAGACTTCTGCAAACACCCAGCTGAATTAAATCTTAGTAGTTCTAACCTCAGAGCTTAATTGATTACAGTGAAGATTAAAGCAGACATATTTCAACTCCAAGATTTATTGGTTACTATACCAGAGATAGGTTTCTATCACACTAGGGTCAATAAAGACTTTCTACGCTTGCAAATAGCAAGGAAATACAATATAATTGCACTTCAGAGTTAGATGAATATCAACAAGAAAGAACTGTGGATATGTGTAGCTAGCGGAAAAGGTGTTACAGGTTTAAAAATTGAAAAATGAATTGAAAGCACTACAGAAAAATGATTCTTGATCTATAAATTGTTTCTGATTTTGAGCAAGCATGATGCACACAAATGGGTGAGATGTAGTATCTCATAGCAGAACTTAAATTACTTTGTTGTTGAGTTACTGCTTAAAATACCATTCCATTTAAATATTAAACAATATAATAACTTGGTACATTATAAATAATAAGGATGACTTTTAGAAACCAGAGAAATATTTAGAGGCTTTATGCCACCTGAACCTTACCGCAATGCATTAGCAACCAAGAATTAACCTTAATCAGCTCAGCAAAAGCTTTCAGGAAAAGCCTACCTGAAAGGAGTTTTGCAGAAGCAGATGATAAAATTATTTCTTTGCCAGTCTTTCAGTGGCTAACAGTGGCTTCATCTGCTTCTTGGATCTTTGCAGAAAGTGACTGTTTGAGAAACATTTCTATATACAATTTGAGAATTATTATCTGTGTTTTGAATATATCAGTGTTCATACACAATAAACACTGCCAATAGGGCTACATTGGCCGTTTCCCAATGAAGATATCCCCTACAGAAGATAAAAAATACTTAAGTGCCCATCTAGTCGAAAACAAACTAGGATGACAAGCTGGATGAAATTTAAGGATGTCACATTGTCTGAAATCACACAAGAACAAAATATATGAAAAAAAAAAAAAAAAGAAGAAGCTATAGAAATGAGTATTTTAAAGTAAATGCAGGACTGATACAAGACTGATACAATCTCAGTAAAAAGACCCCAGGAGAAAATGGTTCCCAAAGAAAGCAGCCACAGCTAGTCCCTAATAGAGAACAGTCATGTCCAGGACGGGAACATTCTGTCCAAATAATATTTAAATGATGAGAAAACTGGCTCAGAAAGTTGTATGCAAGTCTGTTTATAGTGTTTCACCCATCTTCCTATTTTTCTTGAATTAATTAACATGAAGAACAGTCTTTTTTTTTTTTTTTAATATATATATATATTTTTTAGCCAAATACAGTGTGACAAACCTGTCAGGTCTCACAGAAAGTGATGAGATTAGGTGCAACTATGTAAACTTTTTCTCTGAGATCACCACTGGCAGCTATTTTTTACCTTTGCCAGAGATTTAAATTCCAATGCATGATATTTAATGTAAAATTCTTAAAATTCATACATCTTTTTCTCCTGCACTTTTTGTTTTGTTTAGAGTCTTGCTTTAAGCATGTGAAACCTCCTTTTACTGTTGTGCTGTTAAAACTGTTCTTTCATAGCTATTGCCTACCTATAGTGCAAAAACAAAGGTTAGCGACTCTGATTACAGTTTTTATAGTCACAGGATTCCAATAATAAAAAACCACAGTCCCTGTCCAAAAGCATTATAAAGTGAGTGAATGATTACAATCTAAATATAAACCAGGGCTTCCATGGTAATTGCTAATGTTTTCTAAATTAGATTCACACAAGCATATACTTTGTAGGTAGTGTTGAACTCTCTCATAGGAGTGCATCCACCAGAAAACAGAACAGCTCAGAAGATGTGAATGATTCACATGCATCATCAGGAACAACAAGATCCCAATGCATTTAGTCATATTTCACTGCCTGTTACATAATTAATTTAATTTATTTGCTATACTCTCAATCCACTTCCCTATTAGTACCAAAAGAACTGAGGCTTGAAAGTCATTGCTGTATGCTATCTAGTGGTAGATCTAGGTTCCGATGGATTTAGGAATACATCATGACAGTAAAATATGCAGAGACATGATGTGGTGGGAATTATTTCAGCTAGCTGTGACCACACACCTTTTTGCACCAGTTACTCTGGCTCCCTCTTTAGTCAATGAGTCTCTCCAAGGAGAGGAAGAAATGCCCTCTGGCATTGATTGTGTGTTGGTTTTGGATCCTTTAAGTCCCTCTAATTCCCTTTGGCTGAACATGCTGAATGAAAGTCACACCAGGCACAGAGCCTCTAGTAAAATTTAGGACATTGGAGTCTGGGTCCAAAGGCTTTCATTTACTAGAATCAACCTTATAGACCAGAAATAGTTTTGGAATGGAGCTCAAGCAAATTTCATTTTATTTTAGTAATTTTAGTTGCTAATAATATCACATGTTCAGTTCATTATCAAATATTGCAGTGGGACAACAAAGACTGGGCCTTTGTCAATCTGAATGTGTTATTGCCAAACTAATAACAACACCCGCCCACTGTCTGGTTTATTTTTTTAGTAATAAACTACATTATATTACTTGGACATGCACCTTAACTTTAAAAACCGTTACAAACTGCACGGTGGCACAGAAAATATGCTTATTTAAATCACAAGTGACACTAAGCAGGGAGGGGCTGCAAGCACATTGGAGGACAGGTTTACAATTCAAAATGATTTTGATGCATTGAGAAAATATTCCATGAAAAAAAAACACTAAGATGCCATTCAAAAAGACAGACGTTTGACCCTTGGGCAGGAAAACCAAACTACAAACATACTGGATAAGGAATAATTCACTAGACAACAGTCATACTGTAAGGAATCTACGAACTGTAATGTTTCACAGACTGAAACAATAATTCCAAGCTAGTGAAAAAAAATAAAATAAAATGATAAGGTTAAAAGGAGATGCCTAAGTCGGAATATTTTCTATTGGATATGGGACAAAATCCTCCCACTTCACAGGCTGAGACCACAGTATCAGCTGTTGTTCATTTTGAGAACTATACTTCAGGAAAGGTAAGGATAATGGTATGCAGTGTAATTGTCTTATTCCTCAATACGTATATTTCTTTTATTTCAAAGATGTCCAGAATGTGTGTTTTTTTATTTTTTTCTACAAAATGCCATTGCTAACTATATTTCTGAATATTAGAAAAAAAATCACCTTCTGAATTACTGTTTCATATTTAATACAAAAGTGACCAAAAAAAAAATCTTCTGTCACATCATCCTGGAATTTATTATTGTTTTTAATCAAACTTGAAATAACTGTTACTGCTATATCCATTCTATGCATAAAATAACATTAAAAATGCATGTGAAAATAGTGAAATACTTCATTCCAATTGCTGACCTGAAAGGAAATTTTTAATTTTATCCAGACATTAGCTGAGCTGGCCTATCTGAGTCACTTTTTTGTCCAGAGGGAACCACAAAACCATGTCCCTCTTTGGCCAGCTTTCAGTTCCCATTACTTATTGTTGGCTCAAACAGACAAAAGCTAAGGTCGATCAGAAATAAATTATTTCCTGACAGTGAATTTTACTGACATAGATTTTTCTTTTGCAGAAACTCTGAAGTTAGAAGAAAACCAGTTTAGTGCTGAGAAAGCATATGAAATGAAACCACAGATCTTTGGATTTTTCTCTTCGAGGAAAAAAAATCTTCCATCATGACTAATGTTACTTACCGTCTTCCAGAGCTAGAGGTCTATCTTTAAATCCTCATGCATGCAGACTCTCCCACATGAAGCTCAGATAAACCAACAATGCTAGAGAATCTTTTTTTTCAAAAAAGATCCTATTCTTTATCATCTCTTCATCACCCTGCTGACTCATTAAAGCAGAAAAGGTCACACTATGAATTTGACTCTGAATATAACAATAGTTTTTGGAGACTTCCAATCTTTTTTCCAGTAAGATTCAGATTTTGCAGCTTGACTGTGAAGGAGAGCTCTACCACTGACTTTCAAAGGTACATTTGCAGATCAGCTTATTATAATTTGCACTGCATTATTAATGCTGAGATGACTGATTAATTCAAAACGTGTGTGCTGGTTCTATCAGAGCATACTGTGCTCTACAGACCAAATGAAATCGGAGCAGATTGGGAGGGGCAGAACTTGAACAACTTCTTTGCTGACCCCTGCAGGCACAAGCTGATTCTGTCAGTTTTTACTTTTGACTACATCTGGTTTGTACACTTCTTGCACAACACAGAGCTCAGGAGGAAATTAAATATGGCCTAAATCTACATTTTAATACAATTCTAATGCACTGCACTATTCCTAGTAATAATCTCCCCCCCACAGAAAGAACTGATGCATGTTATCAAGCATGAATATATTTAATGATTTGAAATGAAATGAGTTCATTAAAATATTCGTTCACCTCAAAATAGTGTTAAGCCAGAGGAACAGAGAGGAAATCATTTTGCCAGGTTTTTCAAACAGAATGATAGAAATTAAGGCATCTAATGTAAATTCTGATATTCACATTTCACTTTTCAAAAATTAAAGAAATGTTTCTTTTTCTTTACATTTTGATTAATCCACCCTTTTAGGGTGTATCTATATCATTTGTACTTATCATAATGAAGATTTATGTTTCCCAAACTTCATGTTGGCTGGGCTTCTTCCCTGGCATCCTCTTCCTGCACTGTTTGCCACCTCTTCCAGCCCTTCTGGGCTGCCTCCCAGCCTCCTCATCCCTGGGGGACTTGCTGCTGCTCTCTTCCTCCAACTCCTGAGCCACCCCACTTATTTGCTTCTTTAAATTCATGCCCCTATTTCTGCAGGGAGCAGAGACAATAGTGCTTAATTTTTCTTAGGTGTAGTAATAGGCAAAAACAGACCTTTGCTTTTGTCTCCATATTGATATATCCAGATATATTTTCCAGATATATCTCCACATATATCTTCCAAGACTCCTACTGTTCCTTTCTCCACTTTCACATTGCATTTCCTCCCTACTCCTCCCCCTCATTGTGTTTAGCTCTGGTTCAGCTCATCACACCTGCCTCTCACGTACCTTGGGACAGCGCACCCATCTGAGCCCACTGCTGGACTCCCTGTTCTGTCCCAGTGCACTCTGCACAGTTACCACTACTTAGCACCCCTCCCTAGCAAGCAGCTACATCCACTGGGGAGAGCTCAGTAATCATCATCCTTTGATGATATTACCGTGAGGCCTTCATCTTCTGCTGCATCTATTCTATGCAAATTGCAAGTAGATGGATCAAAGTAAACAACTGAACATTTGCCAATTTTTTTTGAGTTGTAAAAGGTCATGAGATCTTTTTCATGGAAACTCCTACCTGTAATTTAGAGTGGCAGCTAAAAACCAACCAACAAAACCAACAAAAAATGACTGACGTACTCAGCTTGTTTTGGAAATCAGATATATAGTTTTACCAGAGGGAAGAACTAGTGTGAATTCCTACTGATATATAAATATTTCCTCTGGGAAAATACATAAAGCCATGTTATTTTTACAACAAGAGGTATAAAATCTTAAAGAATGAAAAAAACTTTTTTTTTTTCTGTAAGAATTTATATGTTGAAACTGTTTACATCATGAAACTTGGTACCTTTCTGAAGCAGATGAGTAATGAAATACAAGTGACTGTGATTCCTTTCTTCTTAAGTGATCACAGAACATTTCTTCAATGCAAACAGACCTCCGAGAAGTTGGATTTGAAGAGCATTAGTGCAATACAAACAAGAACACATTTTTAAGACAAGTGTGCGTGAGATAAATGGGCAATGGCCTCATCAGCTTCTTGAAACTTGGACTGTTATTTCTCAGACACTTACTCTTTCAATATAAATCACAATTCAGGATAAATCACAACACAAGATAACAAGAGTTTAGTATAATTATTGGTATTATCTGTATGTCAGCAAAGTCTGGGCTGCTACTCCATATGAACTAAATTTATTGGGGAAAAAAGTCCATGTAACTATCTAAACACAGTATGTAACTGAAGAACAAATGTTGCCTTGAAGTACAACTGAAACAGATGATGGATACAAATACTAGCCATTTGATAAAAATATTGTAACTTTAAATATTTTTAGAATCAATTTTTCCTGTAGCAAAAAAATAAGATAAAAATATTTTTTATAAATTAACCTGTGATTACATCTCAGAAAAATGAAGTTTTCATGTTTCCTCAGGTATACCTCCACGTGGGAGAGGAGGACCAGTCAGATCTCAGCTTTCAGTTGGCATTTTCTACCTGATTATTGTACTTCCTTCCTTCAACATAGCATTGGCCTAGACACCACATTCAAGGCAAATATAAAATTATAGCAAATGAAAACTTCAGTTACTATACTTGGATCCATCCTCACATGAAGAAAAAATGAGAATTCAAAGCTCACAAATCAGTCAGTGCCTGAGTCTCTTTGACTGAGGGCAAGATTTCTTGATTTAAGCAAAAAAACAAAGGTGAATAAATGTATGGGCTACCTGTAAATCCAAAAGGTATTCATACTGAATTAAAGCTATGAAAAGGAAAATTACTTCTGAAACTCGGGAAATATTTTAATTATGTGTTCCGTTAAACAAGGACAAGCATACCCATGAAAGCAGCGTTAAGTTATATTTTCTTAACTGGGTGGGCAAACTAATTTTAAGTATCCCTTAGTGCTTAATTTCGTCTTGGCTATAATACAGGAATGGTATTTTGCTTCCAATTGTTTCTATAATTCTAAGATGAACTTAAAAATTACTCAACTTTCATCACTCCTGTCCCAATTAGCACTTTTCTATCATGCAACTTACAACTTATTCTTCAACATCAGATACTAAAACTGAATATATCACATACTACATTCTCATTCCTTGGTGTTTCATGTGAGTTTTTCTTTGTCAAATCTGTCTTTTTGTCAAGTACTTTTTACAAAAAATACCTGCTCTGATTTTTCCAATGTGAAACAACTTGCAGGCATGCAATAGACAGCAGGAAGATATGCACACAGCTGAAAGTGCTTTTTAGAACCATTAGATACCTAATGGCATCCTTATGAGCTTAAAACCAGAAAAACAGAGCTCAAATGTCTTCTCCAAACTTTATAGTGACATCTAAAAAAAATGTAATTTCCTTCTTCAGAAATGTCTTTATTTTTCTAAGCAGTATTGCACTTTCCAGATCTATTAGCTACTGGACATGGATAAATAAATAAATAAATAAATTTAAAATAAGGTGAACACTGTAAACTTTCACTAGGTAATTACCACTTGTCCATCCTCCTCCTCTGTCATTACTGCCATGGTTCTTAGTCCTGGTCTATGGCAATGAACTGAAAACATCCTCTTAAAGGACCATGGCTTGATCTACAAGGACAAATCAACAGATAAATGCTTTCAGAAATTCTGTTTAGTGTGTTCTCTGGGAATATTTCTATCGTCTTATTTTTTATATTTGCATTTCTCTAATTGTTCAATTTTAACGTCCTCTCTAAGCGTATCATTCATTATTGCGTAGCTCTTCACCTTATGAAAAAAGAACAAGTTTCCAGTCAAGTAGACTCTTACAAAAACAGACCAAAAAAAAAAAAAAAAAAAAGGAAAATTACAAAACAATGTTAGATAAAATAATACAGTTCTGTGAGAACAAACTATGTATTCTTTGTCCTTGTAAATAGCTGCAGTCTCCTTAGGATATTTCCCTTTGTGCCTATTCACTCATACAGATGTAACACATTCAGTTTCTCTATCAAAACATTTAATTTTTTTTTTTTTTTAATCTAGCTCCTTAATTAAAGGAGTTGGGAAAAGAGGTGGAGAGAATAACTTATCTAGTTCACTGTTTTTTTCCTGCAGGGCAGGTAAAGAACAGCCTGTTTTTCTGTAGATTACAGTCATCAAAAGTTATGTACATCAGTAGTAAATACATTGAGGTTCCCTGTCTATATTTACATCAAAATTGCTACAGTTATCTCAGACTATTTTTCATTATTTCTGATATTGCTATTTCAGTATGTTGTTCTTCTGTTCACAATTAGAATACTATTAGAATTTGACTTTTTTTTTTTTTTTTTTTTTTTTAAATAACTCTAAAATCTCCATTGACTTTGATGGAAGCAGGAGTAAGTCAATAATGAGGGATTCAGAAAATCCTCATCTCTGTCTCAAGAGCTATTCATTACTGGACAGAACTAGTGCAATTTGATGTTATGTTCTGACTAAATTTAGAATAAATTATGCAAGACAAATGAGAAAAGGGGGAAAAAATAATGACTTTACAAATTTATATAATACTAAAGAATTAAAAACCCTTAAAAAACAATGGCCCAATGCTGTAAATCTCCATCCCACAAAAGTTAAAAAGGAAATTAATGAGAACAATATGCAACTACTCAGGCAAGTGTACCCAAAAACTCCAACTCCTGTACTCCAAATAGGAGTATGCATGCATACATGTCTGAGTAAATCCTCAAGCTGAAGACTTTCTGCTATAAACACACCTAGAAAGTGTTATTGTGAACAAAATTTCAGTTCAGGAAAGCAGTGGATCAATTATACAGTGCCAATCAAAATGGTGATCTTTGACAAAAATGTAGGAAGTTCAGAAACCGTCAAAATAAGTTTACAATTCAATTTAATTATCTTGTGATAATGTAGGTATTTTTAAATAATTTCATGAAAAATGTGTTTATTGTCCCAGTAAGTTTTGATGGTTTAATTAAAGCTTAGGTTGAGAATAGTAATATATCTCAAGGCTTGTAGCCAGCAAGTTGGAGATAGTGATGCACCAAGTGAAATGCTTCTCTAGGCCTTCCCAATAACTTTAGGACACTGGATGTGTTAAATCAGGCAGGCTGGAGGAGATGGTGGAAGAGGTGTTACAAGCACTTGTTTACTGACTAAAGCAGCTTTTCTGGCTTTGAAAAAACCTGATCTAATAATACAGAAGACTTTCCTACTGTGACTGAACCAGAATTTTAAAGCTACCCTCCAACATTCAGAATCAGAGGTAACATAAAAAACGCTTTTACCATAACTGAGGAAAAGAGCATCAAAAGTTCAGACCTTTGCCAAAGAAAGCAAACAAACAAATGGAAATCCCAGAGCAGAATTATACTCAATGAAATCTCATATTACTGCTTAATCTGTTAAGGCATTAGGGTATCTTTTAGGCAATTAAGCTAATTTTTATTATTTTTTTTTCTGAACTGCAATTTCCCTGTGTATAAAATGGGATAACAATGTTTGCTTAGTTACAGTGGTTGTGGGAATTTGAACCCTGCACAGATCCATGTTTTGCAGAGATACTAACAAACATCTATTTGCATGGCAGTGGGTGGGGAAGGTATCATTAATCATGAAGAAAAATAATCATAAAGAGGAGATCAAGAAGTTCTCTGAATTGTTCTGATAAAGGTTATTCATGATAAAAGCCAATATGGGACTTCAGTCTTGTTACACTTCTTGTGGCTTTGGGTGTCTTGTTGACCTGCCTAAATGAGAGGTCTCATCACCCTCATCTCCATCTGTATATAGCCTTTTGGGAGGGAGCAGTGCTCCAGATTACATTCAAGGTCCTGCTTGGCATGAATCACCCTCTGCAGATGCTTCTGATCTGCACACACAGCCTAAGGGCAGCACTTCAGGTGCTTCAGTTGGAAACTACGTTAGGTAGGAAGAATCTAGGCAATAAATCCAGAATTTATGGTAGTTATCCCAATGTAAGGACCAATTTTGTAATCTCCAAAACACTTGCTTCATTCCTAGTGGTAATGATACTTGTTTTGCTGTACAGATGTATGTTGTTCTTGCACTAACGTTGTATTACAACCATACACATTGTGTGTGACAAACCATGCATTGAAAACTCCAGCTAAAGGACAGTTTTTACCCGAGTTTTATCCATGCTGCATGTATCTCTTAAAGCACATATATTTGTTCAGATCCATTGTGCAACAAACCTAGACATTTAACATGGATACTTTTAGTCTATTTCATAATTGCAAGTAAAAGAGGTTTTGAGGACTGGGACAATTGCCTTAACACTACTGTGCTAGGATATGTGTAACAAAGGTTAGAATTTTCTTTATTATCTAGAATGACCATAAGCACAGGCCATTAGAGAAATTCTTATGACAGGTTAACAGTGTTTTCCTGCAAAAGCCAATTACTTCAGGCTACAATTATAACCTATTTAACAGTAATAAGTCAGGGTCACAAACATTTCCATCTCTTTGTAATTATACTTCAGGAAATGGGTGAGAAGAAACACAAGAAGTGTCACTGATGATATAAAACATCAGAAAGAAAAACATAGATGCAGCTGCTCTAATAGACGTCATTGGTTGCTATGAGGAGGATGCCTTTACTATTACAAAACCTTCTTCTGAAGACAGAGATGGAAGGAATAAAAATATTTCAATGGATACTTTAGCAAAACTACTAAAAATAGCTTTCAATTGTTTTCCCCATCTTCAAGCACTTGGTTTTTTCTTACCTGACCTCTCCATTTTCTTGTTTTTTATTACCTGCTATTCCAGCAAGAAAGACTTCCTCTTTCTAAACTTGTTAAAAGAAAATACATTTTATCAACTTGTTCCCTTCTTTCCAAAAAGTACAGTGGTACAGAGGAAATCACATATTTCCCATACAGTGGAGGCCAGTTAAATCCACTGACCCATTGATTTTTCAGCTATTATGTAACTATAAAACCTCTGGGTTCTTAGCAGCACATGGAAGGAGAAAAGAGTTCTAATCACAGTCTCCTCCAGTGAGATGTCATACTTGGAAATAGATATTTGAAGGAATACTGGTAGGAAAAAAAGAAAAAAATGACACTTCAGTCTTTTCTTTTCATATCTACTATTGTTCAGGTAATCACAAGTCCCCAACGGCAGTTCATCAGCCCTCCCAACTTCCGCAGGTTTCTGCAACAGCTTTAAAAAAGAAGCAACTTTTTTTTTTTTTTTTTTTTTGGGAGGGGTGGGGAAGGTTTATGAAGCTACAAAGTGACAGGAGAATCAAAAGCAGCTGTAGCATTTGAAACTACTTTTACCTTTCTTAACTGACCAGAGCTCAAGTTGTTCTTGGGCCACCAACTTGGACTCGCTTAAAGTTTTCTTAGGCAATTACTATTTCCTTTCTGTATCAATAGTGCTAAAAGCATAAAATGCAGTACATATGTGAGTTCCCTTACATAGCACTGTACCTATGTGTGATTAGTAACTTTGATTAGTACTCTAATCTAAAATTCCTAAATAATAAAATCTTGGCCTCAGCAATATTATTATTATTAGATTTGGCACCAATTTTTGAGTCCAGAAGTGTTGCAATAATACAGAATATAGGATTTATGGTGTTTTAAAGATACCTGCAAGCCAGTGATTTCCATAATGACAGTATGAGCAAAGTTGTCAAAATAGCATATATTTAAATAGTACTCACACAGTTTCTGACTCCGTAAGCATTTTAGCAAACAGAAGGAGAATCAGGCCAAATTTTTTAGTTTATCTTATATGATTAATCGTGTTCTGAATATATGACTATTATTCATCATAACTTTATCACTCCTTTCACAACTTACTGATTTAATTACATATTCTGTTTTTATCCTGTATTTCTTTTTTTCTTACTTTTAAATTAAATAAATATATATATTTTAAACCCATTAATCTGATATCATCACACAGCTATTAATTATTGATTTAACAGAATTAATTTAAATAATCTGTAATATGCCAGAATGCAGATTAGATGATGCAAATATCTCTGTGTTTCTTACATCCTACAGAGGATACAACAGCTACTTTATATCAAAGCAGGCTTCCCTGCACTGTAATTCAAATTACTTTGCACATAGCATCCATGCATCATGATACAGTAGAATAGAATTAGAATTCATGAAGTTAATCACAAGGAAGCCATTTAGAGTTTACATTCATTCACCACTATAACACTTTTTTTTTCTTTTTTTCCCCTGAGAGCTGTCAGCGTGATAAGATCTTTTTTTTTTTTTTTTTAACCTTTTTGCCTTAAGCTGCATGAAAAAGGAAATATATTTATTGTCTATTAGTTAATGATCTACTACCTCCAAATTTACCTTGTTCTGCTTTATCACTTGAGATATATTTTTGGGTGTCCAAACCGTAGATTTATTTTATACCATCAAGAAGGCAACTTTTGGTCTTACTACTCAATTTTTCCCTGACCAGTATGCACAACTATTTCTTAATCAGGGAATGCATTTCTCCTTCCTATACACTATTTGTTAACTTTGTAGCTTAGATGTTTCTGTGTGCTGCAGTTATTAAATTCCACACACACATTCTCCAGGAATTTTACAAGTAGCCTGTTGTATGTTTCAGTTGCGATGGTTTAATTATGAACAACAGTAATAGAGTAACCTGAGAATTATTGCTTTTTTTTCCCCTCAATAGAAATAACTCGGTATGGAAACAGATAACAGAGGAACATGATTTGCTCCACTAAAAAAAAAAAAAAAGGGCAAGTTTGCCTACATAGTAAAAGCTTTTCAGACTAACATGTAAATATTAAGCGCATAGATGTGTCATTAAATGAGAAGCAAAAACAAGACAGTGGCTAACTGGCATTGCTATCGATATTACACTGGCAGATTTTAAATGCTGTTTTAAAAAAATGGCGTTACAATGACTCCAGGATGAAGATAAGTCTATGTTTTATACCCAGCTAGAAGGTGATGGCATTTAGAAACAATAAGACTATACATCCACCCGTACCCAGAATAGAAGGAACAGGGACAACTGAACAGAGTTACATTCCAGATACTATTTATTACTGTCAAATGCCCTGCTAGCATCAACTGTTGTGTATTCACACGTAGAGAAGGCACATTCCTTAAATTTTCTCATTTTCAACTGTTTGGCAACAAGCAGAAAAAAAAACTAACTTAAAAGAGAGTGAAAGTTGAATATTGTCCTTAGCCCAAGAGGTTAACTATTGTTTATATATATATATATATATATGTATATAAAACATATATATATATACCCAGCAACCTGTGTTCCATGTTAGAAAGACAGAGCTAATAAATCTGGATAGTGTATATGCAGGGGAAGTTATTTTTGAGATTGTTAAAGGGGTACCAAGGCATCTTTCTGTCTCCCTCTTTTTAAATTTCTTTTTTTTTTTTTTTTTTTAAGTAATTTCCAGTAATACATTAAACTGAAATTCAATTACAAACCAAATATGTATCAGCTAATATGAAGATTGGCTGGGCTAACAAGGAGAAAGGAAAGGAAGATAGATTTTTTGAACACCTGAACAAAAAGGCTGTCTGTTGTGAAAAGCCTTGCTGCAAAAAGGCTTGTTTCTAAGTTCTTATACTTGAAAATCTAGGTGGCACTTAAGGAGGCAAAGCAGCACTGAAAACTTTTTCTGCATATTTTAGAATAAACTCAGAGCTAAGAGAGCAACTTTAGCTTGATTCGTTATGGTACTTAGTGAGAGATATAAGTAAAAAAA
Source organism: Cygnus olor (assembly GCF_009769625.2). Classification (NCBI taxonomy): domain Eukaryota; kingdom Metazoa; phylum Chordata; class Aves; order Anseriformes; family Anatidae; genus Cygnus; species Cygnus olor. Next base: position 12,033,122 of record NC_049181.1, on the reverse strand, counting down.
ATTAAATTAATCTTCATAACCGCAGAAACGTGTGATGTAGTAATACTTGTTATACAGAAAATACATTGCATGTATGATCTTCAGTTCTTAAAAATAGGGAAAACTAAATGTATATGAAATATGACATGCTTAAAGAAACAAATAATTACATAAAGCTTAAAATGTCATACTGAAGGGTTTTCTGGGTTTAGCACAAGGACTTTTTTTCTGGCCTAAATGTTTTTTAAGATAAAATTTACTTTCTGGAAAAAAAAATATATATATATATATGTGTGTGTGTGTATATAAATATAAAATATATATTGTTTTGGGGGAAATGTATAGGCCCCAAATAAGAAAGTTTACCACGGGGGGTGGAGAGGGTGGGATGGGGATGGAGGAATGAAAAGAAGTTCATGGTAATTCCTTCTCTTCATGACCTGGTTTGCACACTGAATGTAATACGTACACTCCATGATAACTGACTCATAAACTTGGCTATTCGGACAGCAACTAATGTCAAAACAAAAGTGAAAAAAACAACCAGGTCCCTCTCCAGCTTTCCTGTAGGCCCACTTTAGGTATCAGAAGGTCACTACAAAGTCTCCCTGGAGAGGCCGAACAACCCCACCTCCCTCAGATTGTCTTTGTAGGAGAGGTGCTCCAGTTCTCTGATCATCTTTGTGGCCCTCCTCTGGACCCCTTCTAATAGGTCGTATGCTGGAGCCCCCCAAGCTGAGCACAGTACTCCAGGTGGTTAGCCTTAAGGATGCCTGAATGTACAACAGACAGATTCCAGAGAATTCATTTCACGATACAGATACATTAAAATGTCATCTGGCATATACAGCTGAGGTTCAGCCAAATTCACTCTGTGTAAACGTAACTTGTGTTAAGCCAACCAAAATGAATTATTATCACAGAACAATTGAAAGATGACCAAGAGGTGAGAATAAACATGAGGTTAATTAAATTTTGACTGGTAAGAGAATGGATAATACATTTATTTGTTGGCCATGCTGTTCTTACCAGAATAAGAGAAGCATTCAATATATTCCATTTCCAAAAGAAGAACAGAGGTTATAAATTTTAAGACAGTTATGAAGCAGTTCTAGAAACAGTTGGCAGATCATATCAGCATTTAAGTAAAATCATTTGGGAATCTTCTATTATAATGATTTTCTGACATAAAATTCAATTTTGGAAAGAACAAAAATTCTCCCAAAAGATGTTGATTGTCCACTGGAGATTAATAAAAATTTAACATTTTATTGAAAGTCTAATTGACTGGGATATTCTGACAATCTAACTGCCTCAAAATATCTCACTTTGATTAACCAAGTATCAAACACCATTTTCTTATGATATATCTCCTAATGTGTACTGCAATTCTGTCTCACCCCGCCCCCCCTTTCTTTTGTACTTTGTCAGAACGATCCGAAGACGTTTTTTCCATGAAGCATTGCACCATTTTCATTGCAGTCAAGTTCCACTGTGTTTCATGGAACCGTGTGTCACAGATGCATTAAACGAATTGGATCCTATTAAATCAGGAGTGAAAACATTAACTAGATCTACATTCTCATCAAGTAATAATTGTATTATGATAAAGGTACATAAAACTACTTTTACTGCTACTACTACACTAATCATTTAGATGTTATGAATAACAGAATATTTAACTTCATTTAACCTTTGGAGAAGGACTCTTTACTCGGGCAGATAATGATAGGTCAGGGAGGAATGGTCTTAAACTAAAAGAGAATAGATTTAGACTAGACATTAGGAGAAAATTCTTCAGTGTAAGGGTAGTGAGTCACTGAAACAGGTTGCCAAGAGAAGCTGTGGATGCCCCATCCCTGGTGGTGTTCAAGGCCAGGCTGGATGGGGCTTTGGGCAGCCTGATCTGGTGGGTGGCATTCTTGCTTTTGGCAGGGGGTTGGAGTTAGGCCATTTTTAAGGTCCCTTCCAACCCAAGCCATCCTATGATTCTATGATATAGAAAATATGTATTTCAGTATTTCCAAATGAATTTTTTCTCCATTTTCTTTTCTTTTAGAAATTAGTCTTTTCCTTCCCTTCTTTTAGGCTATCAGTTGCTGAAAGTTAACATTGTCTGCAGAACAGACAGTACAATTAATACCAAGTCTGATGGCTTCCAGTACTGCTCCTTACCAACCTTAGATAGAGCTATCAAAAATACCTGACAGACAATATTGCCTCAGACAACATATGGTAACATAACGTAGAATCCAAAGTGCCTAGTTACAGCATTTGATTTTACCTGAATTTACCAGCAGGAAAGTGTCTTGTCTATGGTAACTGCCTAGATTGTGCCTATGGTTAATGAAAAGAAACAGTGGGAGGCCCATCCTTCTGGGTGATTCCTCTCTCTCCTCTCACTCTCTTTTCCCATGACAGAACGTATCTCTGGGCCACTCTACGAGATACCTTATTTTCAGTTACCTAATTTAAGTCTAAGCATCTTTTGAAATAGCAACTTTTGAAAATGTTGCCCTTTATAACTTTGGATAAAATCATTGTCCTCCCATCAAACCTAATAAATAAATAAATAAATAAATAAAAATTTACTGTTAGGTAGCTAACATAGCTATCATCACAGTCACTTCGATTGAAATTTCCATTTTAATCTATCCAGAGTAACTTCTCTGAACTGTCTCTTTCTGTTGTTCCTCTCACTTTGAATTAAATGGCAGTTTCTCTTGAGTGACAACCAAATGCCATGTCCTACAGAACTGGCTGTATCCACTCATGCAATTGCTAAGTCACCTACCAGCAAGGGATCCAAACACCCCGCCTCTTCTTCTTCTATGTTCCTTAGTCACTTCAAGCTGCAGCTGCACTTCTGCTAAGGTTTAGTTATTTCTCTCCTCCCTCAAATGGTTATCTTTATATCTGTCTTTATTGCTATTTTCTAAGTTTATTTTTTTATTGTTGAACTTTGGTCCTGTTTCTTTTTGTTATAAGGTGGTCTTTGCTGAGCCACAGTCCATAACAGCAGCTTTCTTTTCTGCTACTCAGTTCAGTGCTGCTTTTGCTTCTTTGTTAAGAGAACAGCCTGACTCTGCTTTCTGGGTTAGCATTCTAATCCATGCTGGTGCAATCAGGGGTTAATATTTTGATTTTATGTGAAAAATATCATATTCTCATGAGAAGAGTGTGGTAAGACAAAGGCAGCATTTCAGTGCTACAAAAGAAATTTTACTGGCACTTGTCTTATCCTGTGTCTTTCATTCTCTAAATTTGAGCGATACGTCTGAGATGCTAAGTGTTAGGGATCTCATGCCTTTCCATCTTCTGCACAGAAGGAACTAAATCAGTCAGTCAAAACTATAAAGGGTTCTGGGATTTAGGTATGAGCTAAACTCAAATATCACTGAACTTAATAAAACCCCAGAAGGAGCTGCATAATACAACCTGTCAAAATGTCAGTCATTTAACAACTGACCAAAAGAAAATTATACCAGAAGTTAATTGCCAGAAAAAGGCAAATTCCCATATTTTCAGCCTCTCTTGTTTAATTGCTTCATTCAGGTTTTTAAAAGGTTAAGATTGCTAGCATGAAATGCAACTAACTACAGATGCTCTGGGAAAGCAAGCATTAGTTGCTTCCAGACAATTTTTTCCAACAATTATGTGCTCAAAACAATGTAATTCCAGTCAAGACAGAATCTACTGATTGTGCTTCTAGTGTCTTTTGTTAAAGAATAACAGCAGCCTTTCTCTCCTCTATCCCTCCTCCCCCCTTTTCTTGCATGAATCAGATTTTTGGCAAAGGGGCTGCACCCTCCTCCTATCTAAATTTTCTTCCCATATGCTGAACAGGATTTAACCTTTTGTACCCATTTATTACATCAGCAGGCCCACATCCGCTGTTGTACATGGGGAAAACAAGCAGTACAACACTGAATAGTAATTATAGTCCTGGCTCCCACCCCAAGCCTTTCTACAAATGCGCACACACACACACAAAGTCAGAGGAGGGAGAGAAACATTGATAGTGAGAAAGTAGCTACAGTTTAACAGAAGTGACCCACAGAATTCACTTTTTGAATTAATTTCTTCAGAGGGAGTTACCTAACCCTCCTCGGGTACACTTGGTGGAGATTTATAATCTGATGAGGCTGAATCTCATGCACTAGCGCTACCCGTTTTTTTTTTTTTTTTTTTTCATGAGGATGGCATGTCCCCATGTGTGCACAATTCACAGAAGCTGGGTCTCTGTTATAATCCTAACTCACAATTTACTTTGCAGTAGATGAAACCAAAGGTCACCTGTTCCATGCAAGAGGCTGCAGCACTATGAGCCAGATCACAAGTCAGTTTAAAATTCAGCCAAAGAACTCAGGCTGGCAACCAAGACCCCATAACTGGCTCAACTACTGAAATAGGGCTTTGAAAGAAACAGAGGCAAGATTTCCAGCAGACAGTTTTGAGAAACTCTGCAGTAAAAAATCATATTCTTAGATGCAGTTTCCTGTTTCAGTTCTCAGCATGACAGCCAAGAAGGTGGATATCACATGCATTGGCTGCTCCTTGAACTGTATTGAGCCACCAGATTTGTAAATTTTATCTTTAATAAATTGGAAATATATATCATGCTCTACATATCACCTCACAAGAGCCTTTTTATAAAGATTTATATTAACTTATTGCCTTCAGATATAGGGACTAGCTACTTATATTTATTGAAAATTTTCTGATTTGGTTCTCTTCCAACTCATGACTCCAAGCTTGCAGAAATATTCATATCCGAATTCCTCAAGACAACTTTCATTAGTAACTGCTTAGAGAATGAGGGCTTAGTTAGTCCTATGAAATGCTCTGCATCTAGTGCACAAGAGTAGGTGATTCATGTGATTAGCCATCTACCTAACAATGCAGAATTCAAATATTCTATAGGAGAATCTCTTTGGGAAATAGATAACTGCCTTACACACACATCTTGATCATTTCTAAAAGAAAATTAAAATCAGTTACATCATAAATCATGTATTTTTGTAATTTGCAAATTGAAGATGTGAAATTTTTGTGAATAAATAAGGAAGGCAAGTTTTGTACTGAAGACACTGAAAAATACTTAAAACTTCATGATGAGAAACTCATTTTTCTAACATATTTCTATCTTAGATACCAGGATATCTAAAGACTCCTTTAAAAATACAGATTTTAGCCCAAAACTTTCACTCTAATTTCAAATGTTAGCTTGACTATGGAACTAGGGAACTTTACAGAGCTTTCTTATGTTCCTTCCCTATTAGGGCTAACAGACAGCTAGATTTCTCTATATTCTGTTATGAGAAACAAATTAATTATGAACACAAGAAAGACAGCTGTGAATAACCTAATTCACTACTGTCTGTTATCGTTTTTCAGTAAGGGTGGGAAAAAAGATATTAGGGAAATGTTTCAAAAACAACAACAAAAATCTAAAACTGCAACTTATTATTCACAGACTTAAAATAAAAACACAAGCTAAAGAAATTAGTTATATTGTCCTAAGCAAAACAGTAAAAGCTTCATGCACATGTGTCTTCAGAAATATATAAATACTCAGATTAATTTGGGTTGATCTGTTGCTAGATAATTCTGCTGCTTTTACACACAAAACAATTGGGAATAAGTTGGTATAGTTATGGACAGAATTTAAATATTAATTTTCTTCATGATGGTATTAATTATACATTTTAAATAAGAAACAGAACTGTTGATCTTATTTAGGGATCATGCCCTAAAAGTTTTGCAAAGTATGACTTTTCAATGATGAACTAAAGATTTTCCTTTCTACTGTTTTTACTACAAGATTGACCCACTCTATTTTTCTTGACTTTTATTCTCACTATATAGAATATCTTCTGCCTTAAAGCTCCACTCATTGTCTTTTTTTTTTTTCAGCCTACCATCAGTGAGTTCTAAGCTAAAAAAGGGTTAAAGATTTCTAACAAACACAGTATAAGATTTTAGATGTTTATACTCAGTGATTTAGTACTTCTGCTTGCATTCATCTATCTGCCTAGGTCTTCAATAACCAACAAAAAACAAAGCCACATAAATCTTCATACCATAGAGCACTTTCACACCCATCTCTTACTTATAGCCACTGGGCTGTTCCCAAATCAATATCTCCTTTCTAAATCACGTGGTCTCAAAGATATTACATCTATTGGATATGGTCTCATCCCCCAAAAAACAGGACAATGAAAAGGAACAGTACATCTGCACCCTGTCCGGTCTAAAGGTGAAGATAGCTTTTAAATTAATATCCTGTCTGGCTGGAAGCAGCTACTTATAACTAGATTTGATGTGAACCATGGTTATAGCCTGACCATGAATCTATGAGGTAGTTTGGACTGAGTTTCTATTGCTGACTCCTGCTTAAGCTATTATGGTGCTGCAAATAAATAATTTCCTGGACTTCACTCTCCCATGTCCCAGCTGAATGCCATAACTGCTAGTTTATAAAATCAGTTTTCCATTCTTCATCTCCCATTCTCATCCGTGGTCCAACAAACCTTTAATTAAACACACATTTAATAGCAATAGCAATTACACTGGCAATCAGACTTAGTCTGAAGCCGTTAGAAACACAAATCTGTAATTGGGACTCAACTCAGAATAACTTTTAAAAGTGTTTTAGTTTTCTCTTACATACTATCATATCCTTTATCAGGAATGTCTCTAGAAAAAGCATGCTAATCAATCTTGCCACTGGAAATTAATAATGCTGATGTCTGCAAATTCATAAGCCTTGTTCATCAGGATCAAACACACAAGCATGCTCATGTACAAGATTCTGACACAGAGAAACATGTGTATAAATTACTCATTAATGGTGCGGAAAAACAAAAGATTATTTTTAGCCTCTATATAATAATAAGAATAATAAGAATAATCATCCTACAGTCTGTACATATATCCAGGGTTGCCACATCCCAGGTGCAGAATCTGGCAATTGCTCTTGTTGGATTCCATGCTGTTGGTGATTGCCCAGCCCTCTGTTTTGCCAATATCTCTCTACCCTCAAGAGAGTCAACAGCTCCTCCCAATTTAGTGTCATCCACAAACTTATTTAGTACATCTTCAAGTCCTGCATCCAAGTCATTTATGAAAACTTTAAAAAGAACATCATTACGTTAAGTAAGGGTATACACGGGTTAACAAAAAATAACTCTTCCTCTTAGAGTTTGATAATATTTAATATACTATGAAATACTTCCCAGTTTAACTACCATAATAAACTATCAATGCATACTAGTCTCAAAAACTTTATTTACTATCAACCTCTCCTGCAAGCTTGCATTTTTCTGCTAATAGGGCTGTATATTTAATGAAAGTTTGGGATGACATTCTGGCCCAGAGAAGTCAACAGGATACATGGTATTGATTGTAACAAGGCCAGGATTTAACTTCCTATACTTAAGAGTGGAGACTATTTAAGATCCATTTTGCATGGACTGATGAAACTTTCATAAAAATCAATAATATTTGAAGCCTATTCTGTCAGTCTGAGAACTTGCTACAAATTATTTATCTGCTTATCTTTGTTCAATATGGTTAATAGCTATGTGAATTTCTGATAATACATCTTGCAAATTGTTATCTCCTTTCTTCTCATATCAGTGGCATATTAGACTAACCTCTCAGCCTCCACCAAACAATTTCTTTTGAATCTGTGACAGGGGAGTGATGGAAAAGAACGCCAAACAATTGATGCAGTGTTCTGAAAATGTAAAGCTCTGGCCTAGTTCTTGTCAGGAATCGGATTTCCCTGTCTTAACTGGGATCATTTCTACAGACTACAAATGTTTGTCAGAAATAGAAGTGATGAGAAACATTGGTTTAATTGGTTCAATACAGCTAAATCTTAGTTAATAAACAACACCAATTTCATTTTCAATTTAGTGATTTCCCTTAACCACAGAAACTACAGGCTGTACAGACACCAGAAAAGTTAATTTCATCTGTCAATTTAAAAAATAATAATATAAAAAGTCTCTCCTCATTGCAGCTGACACCAGTAAGACTAATCAAGCTGGTAGTTTTCTAATCTGTGCTAATGACAACAATGATTAGCTGCAGGCCAGTTGAGTCATCAACTAGTTGATTTATCATATTTAAAATGAGAACTCAGGAAACAGAGACCTTATACTTACGTGTAGTCTCCATAGCTAAAGGTTAAACCTGACCTTAGGATTTTGGTGTTTCTTTCGTTCTTCACAGAGAAAAGCTGATGATCTCCATGTTCATTGATGAGAAATACGGAAGTTCTGTCCCACAGATAAAGTTCAGTTCCACTTGGAATGGGAACTTCATAAATTAAAGCATAAAGAAAATGTTTCACTGTTTCCTATCCCATTTTATTCTCTTCCTAATCACCACATAGTGGATACATCCCTTCAGCTATCTCGTTAAATTTACAGAATCCCAGGTTAATTGGATTTCAAATTTTCATGACACTGAACTACAATTAATAGAAATCACTGCAACTTTGAATTGTTAAAAAAAAAATAAAAAAATCTTCCAGTTAGGCAATCCTCCTAATTAGTGCTTCGCTTTTGCAGTAGCATGAAAATCTTTATTTTATATCTTGCACAGACTTTTATAATGTTTGTTTGGATAGTTCAATAGTCACAAATTGGTTACATTACCTAATTATATAGGAAGCTTATGGCTTTGAACAAAATTTATATAAGAGATCAATGAATTATTAACCTTTTTAGAGGAAAATAAAAGGAAGAACAATGTCATGCATCTTCACCTACCAAATAATCCAAGGAAATGAGACTTCATCCAGTTATTTTAGAGACAGCAACTAATAAAGAAACTTCTTTTAATTAACAGTAGCCTATCTCTCTCTCAAGAAACAGTTCTTTCTGGAGAAATATTATATTTCTTCAAATACTAATGCCAAATGATACAGCTGTCAAGGCGTGGGGTTTTGATTTACATATTTTGAAATTCCATTGGATAGAAGAGAAATTTATTTTTCCTTTTTATATGGTAGCTTCTTGGGACAAGTGACAGCAGTATCAGGAATAATCCAAACTATATGAATTTTTAAAGTTTCCCCTGGTTGAAATGAATTTACAAACACATTTTCCCCAGTTTTCCATATGCTAGTAATCTTCAGAAAGTCAATGCCTCTGTGACTAAATTAACCCCATCTATAAATCTCATTCTTCATCTGCCCAGTCAGAATAGGAGTGTTGCTAATTCAAAATAGAGAATACCCTCCATGAAGAATGATGAGGCACTAAGCTGAAACAGTATTTTGCATTTTTTCAAGATACAACATCTCATTTTCATTTTTTTACCAGCATGTTTTGCTGCTACAGTGTGTTCTTCACATTGAAGTGCACAGTTATAAAATGATGTGCAGTGAGAACACAATAAGGGCTTTTGCATAAGACAAAGATGTAGACAAAGATGTACTCCAGTATTGTAATATGTATACTAGAAGAAAGACAGGTTATCTCTCCGCTAACTGTAGCAGCAAGAAATTAAATTATTTACCTAGTTTTACATGTCCAAAGTTTGACAAAGTTAGAGAATTCTGCTGAGGTATTTGCATCCCAGTACTACAAAATACTTGAACATTTGCCAGACTATAAAAATGTAAAAAGCCAAATGGCCTATTTAGATGCTCCAGGGCAGATGCAAGTTTAAGTTCAGTGCTGAGTAATATCATTCCATCCTTGTCTATGCTTAACCCTCAATCTTTACTGTAGCTATTTAATTCCTCTGAAACTAGGCAACCTACTTCTTTGCCTAAGAAAAGAATTTGGTAACAGAAACATTGTCATACTAGATTGAAGCCAAGCCTACCTACTTCATCATCTCCACCAGCACCCAACACTAGATTAAGAAAGGGAAGCAGCCAAATATGAAACAACTCTCTCTCTCCATTTCTCCAGCTATAAAAACCTCTACAGGTTGAAGATGAAGGTTCAGTATTACTTCTACATTATTATTAATAATAATAATAATAATAAATAATAATAATAATAATAATAGTAATAATTACTTTTGGTCTGAATACTCCAATTATTAACCTACATATTGGACTGCTTTTTGGATCTTGCTATTTTTTCCCTCCCTCAACAAATTCCAATACCATAGAGTTCAATACTAATGGCATATTGCGTGGTTTAAAAAAAAAAAAAATCATTTTTCCAGTTTTGTTCTGAACTCCTATTTTCCCCATGTGAACTATCCCATTTCTTGTCCTCTTGACCACCCAAGCCAAACAGTTTTGAAAACAGCAGCACAGCCATTTAATAAATTGCATTTATAGCACTGAATCAGAATGACTTGTTATCAAAATACCTCTGTGAATGACTAATTATCAATATATGTATTCACAGACAGGATTATGTGAATGCTTAAAAGCCTAGTCCCACTTCACTGAATTCACTGATCTTAACTACATGGTTCTATGAAAAGCTTTGAAGATTAAAGTCTAATATGATAACAGATAACAGTTGAATATTAATCAGCAGCATCCAAAACTTCATTTTTTAAAGAAAAATAATTTCATAAATTAATTTCATTACTGTTACTAAATACAGTATAAATGGTAACAAGTTAATACCTACCTTCTAGAAATAGTTTATGTAACTGTCCTGCTATTTTAAGAGGTGAGGTCTGGGACCTCAACAAAATATTCCTTTTTCTGTAGATAAAATCCCAGTAGCACAGAGGTAGACACATTCCTAACATTGCTAAAATTAAAGTTTTTTAATGATATTCCATCCCACTCCAAAAAAAATTGAGACACATAAAAAAGAAAACCTTCCATTTGTCTCTGTGGCTGAGTAGGAGGCTGAAAAAACTGGATCAATTAAGAAGAATAAAGAAAAACATCTACCAACATAATTGAGGCACTGGCACTATTATCAAGAAGATAATCCAATATTATCTTCTGACTGTCTTCAAAGAAGATGCTTTTGTCTGCAGATATTTTAAAATAACTAAGTGCACTATCAAACCACTAAACCTTTTAAAGTAGGATGCTGAATAAGCCATTTGGGATTAGAATAAGCTACTCCAGGATTCTGTAGCAGTCACACAACATTCTAAATTATGCTCACAATATACTTTTTTTCCTCAGGAAGGTTGTGCAATGTGCCCTAATGGATTGGAAATTTGCATAGCCAGTAAAGAAGTCTAAGTGAACAGTACTTAAATATTTTTCCTACCAATGATCAACTTCTTTTTAAAAAGAGATACAATGAACTATATGAATGTTCATCTACTGATGAAAATGAATTCTCATGGAAATTCATCTTGAATATGTATCATAGCAGTTAGTGTGGCACAACATGGAGCACCAGACGTTTTTTAGGCTACTTCCAAGTATAGAAAACTTCCCCCAGTTATCAGAATGTATTGTAACATCAAGAAAAATTTCTGATGATGCTCCTTGCAAAATGTTACTACTGTAAATAAAACACAATTCCATTGAGAGCACATCTCTTAAACAACCCCAGTGAGATATAAACTTACCCTGTGAATTCTGAGATTACAAGAACAGATAGGAAAAAAAAAAAAACTTCAGACAGCAAGGGAAAAAAAAAAAAAAGACTTTATATCTTTATATAGTTTCCAATGCTCTTGGGTGCTCACTAATTAGTGTTCCTAAACTGTGTAATGTACAGAGATCTTCTTCAGGTCAAGTGAAGGGATAAGATGTTCATGCTGACCTCAGCTCTTCAAAAATTGATCTCACCGCTGCTCAAACTTTACAGCCAAGACAAAATGTCATAGTGTTCAAAAGCCACTCAAAAATAGTTCATGTACTACTCCAAAAGAGCATATTGAGAAAGCAATTGGGCAATTAGGAATATAGGCATTTTTTCTCATAACAATAATCGTACATCATTACAGAATCACTGAATAATTCAGGTTAGAAAGTAGCTCAGGAAATCATATAGCTGACCCCCTCCTGCTTAATAGCTAATTCTGATGATGTAACTTCGGCCTTTGTCCAGTTTTGTTTTAAGGAATACTTTGGAATATTTTAAACCAGGCTGAGGCAGAGAAAAAAAAATCCTGGTTAGACAGAGTCATCTGTCATCAAATCCTGAGTTAGACAGAGTCATCTATGGACACGGTTAGTGTATCTATGGAGTTATCTAAAATTTAGCAAACTGAAAAAATATATCATTTTAAATAAAAACAAAGGTTTTTGCTTATGCAACCATGACTCGAAGTCTGTTTAGTTACACAAGTATTCTGGGTATATGAGAGATATAGAAGAATATCATCATGATTGCAATTCTTTTTCTTTAGTAAAAGAGAAAGAAAATGTACTAATTAATCATATGATAGAATAATATGGAATTGAGATAAGAGGATGCATACAAAAACTATGGAAAAAATTTTGATCAATAAAAACCCTTTCCCTGGCCAACAATGGACTACCTACCCATCTATTTTTGTGTTTTAGCTCTTGAGTGAACCATTAGATTAAATCTACCAAATTTACTATGTTTGGATTCACAGAGCAAAGAATCTTTGAGCCCATGGATGAAGGTGAATTAAAAATATATATACCAGAAGCCTAAGTAATGTGCTTATGTATTTGTGGAAAGCAGTTATGTGCCCTCTATATTAATACTTTACATCTAATTTTATTTAACTGTAATTATGTTAAAACAAAACAAAGAAACAAATATCATTTAGTACTTAGAAAATCTTCTAAACTTGAAAAGCCATATATAAATTTTGAGTACATTTGCTAGCACTAGCCAAACAGCTGGATGTCTGATGAAAGGGCTAACATAGGTATTTTCAAAAGCTCTTCATCATATAAATATATGTATATTTATGGAACGTGTCTACTACTGTCCTAATGAAGTGTCATGGAAAACACCAGAAATAAATAATAATTTTAGCCAAGAAAGAACAGTGTTCATGTTACTGTTTTCAAGTGACATTTTCCATACTGATTATTAACCTTTCAAAAACATAGTGCTTAATAAATTAAGATAATTTCTCAGTCATGATACTAATTATGTTGAAAGAAATATTTCTATCTGAAGTCTTGATTGATTACTTTCTAAGAGGACCACCAATTGATGTATATAGTCTGGAAAATTACCACCCCCACAATGACAATGACCTTGGGGGCGGGGGGAAAAAAAAGTGAATCTCAAGTACCTTTTCTCTTCTATATATAACATACATCATCACAACAGAAGTTAAATATAATTTCCTTAATGGAAAAAGGATGTCCTTAATTGCTTTATATAAAAATCAATTTAAATAGCAGAAGATGGAAAACGTCATTAAAAAAATGCCCTTAAAAACTTACTAATTATATTTCCAAATATGATTTACCATATAAAGTTCTGTTATTGACAGGTTTAGAAGACAGAGATAATTTCATGAGTCCAGGAGGACCACTAGTAACTGTTGTTACACAAACATATAAATGGCATATAATAGCATTATATTTGTAAGAGATACCACAGTCCAGTCTATCTAAAGATAGACTATCACTCTAAGTCTATATAGCATTTATCAAAGTCCTTTAAAATTTTTCACACTTAAAAGTTACTTTGGAGCTGGATGAAATACCAGATTTGGGTAATGAGCTACTCATAGATTTTATGATCAAATGAGAGTATAAAATTATCTAGTTTGGTTACGTGCTGTTGTGGATTGTAATACATATGCACACAGTTTGAAAAATAAACACAAAAAATTTGTAGTGCTGAGATTCATGGAAGATGACACCCACCTTTGAAATCCTGGCATTTAACACATCACTGGGTTACTGAGAAGTTCTGGTAACATGACTGTAATTCACTGTCATTTTAGTAGTCCCCAAATTCAAATAAATGAACATTTTCTGTTTAACTGTAAATACCACTGGTAAGGTAATGGTCTCTGTTGCCAATAATTTCAGAATTCTCTTTAAAAATAAAAATATAATCTCCTACTTATTTATATTGAAATGGCTCATCATTTTCCTATATTTTTTTCTAACAGTTTCAATAACAAAGGTGTTCTTCTTAAAAAGAACAAACATAAAACACTTTATAACATAGCGATCCACACTATTAAACTCACTGACCAAGCATACTGCTTTGATCAAAAATGTAAAGCAATGAAGCGTGAGATCAAAGTTGTATTCAGGCAAATTTAAATCAAACTATCTATGAAGTTAAGTCCAATCAGACCATCTTGAGCTACTGGCAAGAACTGAAATAGGTGTACAAAATAGACCTTTTGTATATAAAAATACATATGTGGTATTACAGGAACTCAAATAATGTGTATATTAGAGCTGGCATGGAGAAAAAAGAATTTTACACCAAAGAACAGGTCTTCTTTATGGTAAAAGTCTTCTCTAGCTGCCAAGAGTTCCCTTCATAATTATAAACAACACAAAAAAAACAACACACCCCTAAATCTGGCTGATGTGTGCCCACTTCTACTCTGTGTCACAAGCCTCAAGCTAGAGTGAACACTGTGGTTTCAATGCCTTCCTGAATTTGCTTCAGAGACAGCAAGCAAAGAGTATTGTTCAGTCAAAGATGGAAAAAGCAAAGCAACATAAAGTTTCAATTAGAAAATTAAGTGATACTTTTCTCTCACCTAATCTTACCATCTGAGCAGCCCTGCTGACTGAAAGAGTCTCTTCTGTCTTATACTGGGGAAGATGAGGCTTACAATATATTTCATGAGAATGACTAAGCAAGGAGCCTGAAATCAATTGTAAATCTTGTCTGGAACAAGAATGATAGCAGATCCAGGGTACTAAGGCTGAAATATTATTCTTTTAACTTGATTGGTTTTGTGCTCTAAAAGCTTTTGGGTGAGGGTTGTTATATTCTTGCTTTACTAGCTGTTCTTCTATAACACAGACATGCTGTTACACTTTTTGTTCCCTACAACCATTTTATATAACGATTCAGTTCCAACTCAAAAATACATCCCCTTGTACCAACTTATTATGTACTTTACAGCTGTTCATGGAAAACACTGTCTACCTAGTGATTCCCTGAAAGTCACAAGACACTTCATAAGACCATCATTTATCCTTTCACACCCTGCTATTAGACAGCCACCTTTCGCCTCTACCGTAACTGGTTTCCACTTCACCTCATGCCACAATGAGTTTTCCTCAAGTCACTTTTTTTTTTTTTTAATTCAGTTCCACAACTGAAAGAACTTGATAGCTATGTACTCTTTATTTTAATCAATGAACTTTCTCTTTTGTATTGGACCACAATTTCACCTTCACATAGCATCTCATTAGACATCATTGATACAGATTACAACCAAAAACTTCACAAAAAGGTATGAGAACTACAGGACATAAAAACATGCAAAATTAGTCCAATCTCAGAAAGTTTTCTGTCCCCTGCCACCTATGGACTGAATTAAACACAGAAGTATGAGGTTTTAATGTTACTTCTGGATATTCTTTTTATTTATTTAACATTAAACATCAGATGACAATCAGGGACATCCATCTTGTCTCTGATTTTTGTCTCAGGTTATTTTTCTATGGTTGTTTCTCCAAATTAATTTCTCCAAGATCAGCCAGTCTCCTGACCGATGTCATCTATATGGACTTCTGTAAGGCCTTTGACTTGGTCCCACAAGTCCTTGGATCTGAAGCGTGGACCATTCAGTGGATAAGGAATTGGCTGGCTGACCACACCCAGAGAGTGATGGTCAATGACTCTATGTCCAGGTGGAGGCTGGTGATGAGTCGTGCCCCTCAGGGTTCTGTCTTGGGACTGGTACTGTTAAATACCTTTATCAATGACATAGAAAATGGGATCAAATGCACCCTCAGTAAGTTTGCAGATGACACCAAGCTGAGTGATGTAGTCGATATACCGGAGGATGCCATCCAAAGGGACCTGGACAAGCTTGAGAAGTGGGCCCATATGAACCTAAAGAGGTTCAACAAATCCAAGTGCAAGGTGCTGCACCTGGGTCGGGGCAATCCCAAACATGAGCACAGACTGGGAGAAGAACTCATTGAGAAGAGTGGTGAGGCATTGGAACAGGTTGCCAAGAGAAACTGTGGATGCCCCACCCCTGGAGGTGTTCAAAACACGGTTGGATGGGGCCCTGGGCAACCTGATCTGGTGGGTGGCATCCCTGCCCATGGCACAGGTTCTGGAACTAGGTGATCTTTAAGGTTCCTTCCAACCCAAGCCATTCTACGATTCTATGGAGATTAGCCAAGAACTCCCCTCCCATGCTCTGTTGCAGGGCTGTGGCATGCAACTGGAATTCCTTCTGTTTTCCACCTTTCACACCAGAGAGCCTTCAGCCAGAAAACTCAGGAAATGTAGAATTTATCTACCACAAGACCTGTTCAGAAACATGAAAACATTGCCTTAAGGGTAGCAAGAATGAGAGAAAGTGAAGGAAAAGACAATAAAGTTGTGTGAAATACAGCCAGGGCAACAAAAAAATGATTTGAGTAGGGCCTGAGTCTTTTTTCTATTGGAAACCCTTTGACAGTCTATGGATTTTCTCCCCCTTTAGTGGTTAGTTTATGCATTGATCAAGAAATGATGAACAGATAATTAAACAGTGTTTTGTGGAACAAATAACCAAATGCTGCTCTGCTAATGACATCTCTTACTTATCAAGTGTTTCCTTCCTGTACAATTCTTATTCTTTTGCTGCTTAACTATAGAAAGTTCAGTTAAAGCAGGATGTGCAATAAGTCTACCTCCTTAAAAAGCTCATGTACAGCAGGAGTCTTTGCAGGCTCTGTTTATGTGGACAGCAGCATTTTTAGTTAATGTCATACCAGCTTTACCGATCTTCCATGGAGAAATCCAAAGCACAGGAAACTGAAAACATATTGTTTGTGAAAACCTCCATATGCTAAGAGCAACTTATTTCTTAGAGCAAGCGGCAAAACAGTTGGACCATTTTTCTTAAAGACGTGACAGCCAAATGCTAAAACAGAACAAAGACAGTGATTAAAAAAAAAAAGACAGTGAGTGTGGATGAATATGGTCTATCATTATGAACTAAATTCACACTGTGACTGGCAGGTGACAGAGCAGATTCTTTGTAGTTTAAATTATTTTGCAAATGTTCGTGACAATTTATGTGCTTTTCATATTACTGATGTTTTTATAGTTGCAGCATTGTAGCTAAGTGTTAAAATTAAAACATGTCTATTTCCCTTTATTCCAAATAGATCATGCTTTCACTGTTTGGACATGTGTAGAATAAAGGAAAATCTTCCCTTTTCTTTCTCCTCCTCCTGCACCTTTCCATCCCCACAGTTTCAAACTCTAGATTTGTACTTTGTAAAAGAAAATCACAATAATCACAATCTCCATTAATAAAAGCAGGCAGAATTTCATTTAACTTCTCCTATGATGGTTAGAATGTATGATTGTTGTTGGTGTATTCACTGACTTGTGTGTCACAAAACAAATATTTATAGGAATAGTGAACCTAAAGAAATAATTCTGGCCTAAGTTTTGCCTCAGTTAATACCTCATTTTCATGCTAATTGCAATTGTTCTTTTGGTTAAAATTAAACTTCATATAAAACTGTTATAAATTAAATTCAGGAAGAAATTATGACGCTTTTATGGTGAAATGGTACAATTTAGAAACACAGGTCAGGTTCTCAAAACTATATGCCACACCTCACTGCATTACTGGTCAAGAACATTTCTTGTTGTCCTAGCTCTAATTCAAACAGATTATCTTGTAGGAAAATAAACGCAATAAAAATATTAATTGACCATATTTACAACCATAGAATCAGCACTTCTTGCCCTCAGAAAGCTTTGCAAACATTAACTAGTCTCCACAACTGCTGGGGAGACAGGCAACTATTGTATCTCTATGGATCTGAGTCAAAGCAGTAGGATGTCAGAAAAAGGAAATTAAATCTTAACAGAAAATATGATACAGAATTCAGAATTACATAGCTTTAAAATATACTAGAGTGAACAACTCCATTACACAATTAACATACCAGTGAAGCATAATGAGTAGTGTCAGTCTTTTAAGCTTATTTTTTAATAATATTGTATCTTAAAATACATAATATCAACATTTGAAACAAGTTAGATGTATTGGAATAACAACTAAAATCAGGTGAATAATATTTTTATTTCTTGTGTATTCAAGCTTTTGAACTACTGCTTCACATTGGTATCTAACACAAAGGTTCAATGACTTGCCTTAGAACAACGCATTATTTTGGAATGTGTTGTACACAATATGTTTGTGCTTTCTCATTGTCACAAACACATATGTAGTATAGGAATAGCATGGAATTGCATTCACTCAAGAGCACAAGAACTGTGCTATAAGAGAAAACATTTAGTTCAGTTTTGTCCCTAACACGCACACCCAGTGGCTGTTAGGGGAAATTTGGAAAGAAAGAGGCATGAACAAAGTGGTCCTTTCCTTTGGATGGAAATTCAAACTTTAGGGACATCTGCAACTGGGGATCGTGTCTGGACTACCTTATTTTGTAGTTTCTGAATGATCTATCTTCCACTAATCTGTCTAATCTCTTGCTTTGAATTTGTTTATATTTTGGCTTCTAAAACTTCCCATGGCAATGCTTTCCACATGCAAGTAAGCGTCATGCAAAGAAGTATCTCCTACCTGGTAATTTTGGAGGCATCCCGTAAAATTACTATATATGACAGCTCTGCTCCCTATTCACTTTCCCTAAAGAATTAATTGAAGTCTGCTGCATCTCCCTGTTGGATCTTTAATGCGGCTCTGTCTTGAAGCACAGTCAGAGAGAACACTTCACAGAAGAACAGAAGACACAATTTTAAGCCCTAGATCATTCATAATATAATTCCAGTAATGTTTACCATTGCCTTGGGAGTCTTTTCAGTCTTTCCCAGCAGAGCAGACTACATTAGTCGCTCAAAGAAGAGGAAGCTGATTTACATAATGCCATGCATTAATATGAAAGGTTTTGCAGTTCATTGGCAAGTTACTGTTATCATAAAAGCTGGTTTATTTATTTATTAATATTGCAGCTAGGCAGATATCAGCTTTGGTGGTCAATGTTTGCTTCCTGTGCACGCAACGGAAATGTATTTCTCCTCTCCCTCATCTCTTCCTGTTTGACCCAAACAAAACCCTAGAAAAATTTTATAGACAAGTATTTTGTGAAACTTCCATTCTCTAGTACAAACAACAAGAACAACAAATGAAACAACCCTAGAACTTTTCTGTTCATGAGTTTATCTTTAAGCAGAAGTGATGAGAATAGCCAAAGCAACAGACAATCTTTGGTATTACATCAGTGAAAAAAAATGTCTTTTTAATTACTTTCTTACTTAAACTACACCTCTAAAACCTTTGGTTTTATAAAGACGTGAAATTTGTCTGTTTTAACAAGACTAAACTTAGGGATCAGACAGGGCAGGATACTCAGCTTTTTTTGGGAGGATGGTCAGTAAAGCTTAACATGATCTTGTGAGTTTATTTCTAGTTCCCAGAAAGTCACTTCTCTCTGGACAAGAAGTTGGAACTTTTGGTTTCTGTATCAACATTTCAGAATGAAAATTCAATTTTGATTGCAGAAAGGAAAAAAAAAAAAAAACAATATCAGGAATTTCATGATTATGAGGAAGAGTCATCATGACAGGAAGAGGTCATTTATTAGATGAACGAGTGCAGGATTGCAGGGAAAAAGATTTTTTCCAGCATAATTATATCAGGAAAACATAAAATTTTATGAATAACTTTCTATGCCTGTGAAACCCCATAGTGCTGTGGAAATATGAGAGAAGACAGATCATAGCTGAGCAGTTCTATTGTTTAATTTTTTTTCCTCCCCTATTTTACTCTTTTCTGGTTTTGTAAAAGGCATTAAATTAATTTACTTTAAAGCATTTATTTGATCTGATAATATTACATAAAGTGGTATACTGGTAACTCTGAAGAAAACCCCTTGGTGAGAAGATTTATTTATTTTTTTATTCATACAAACTAAGAGAATGATCATAAAGTAAAAATGTTTTCTATTTACAGACTTGCTGACATTCATTCTTTTCAGCATTCTTAGGTGAGGCATTATGACAATCTTAAGAAAAATAAATCAATTCCCATATCCACTAGCAAAAACACTAAAAACCCAGAAAATACAAAGGCAAATAGGGAGATTTAAACCTGTGAATCAATTCATTTACGTGAGATTAGTTTCATAAGAATATAGTTGTCAGGGCCCAAACTGAATGTAAAGCCTCTGACAAGGGTATTTTTTCTGACAGCATGACTAACTGCTGACAGTGGCTTCAGTTTTAGTTATCAGTAGTCTGGTAATGAACTTCTGATCTTTTTAATTAAATGTTTGGAAGCCACTTACACTTAAATGGGCCTAATTGTTACATTCGCATGTTGAGATCAAATTTGTCTTAAAAACATTCCTAGACACAGGTATATGGGGCACCAGAAATAGTGTTTGTTGATAATTTGCTGACATAGACAGTCAAGCTCAAAAGCAGAAGAAGGAAAGTTAAATCAAAGTATGTATTCATCAGCTGTAACAGTTATAACTGAATGTGATCACAGTATTGAGGTAAATGCACTGCAGTTAAACAAGGAGCCAATGCTTCAAGTCACAGAAAGCCCTGACTCCCTATTTCCTCCTCCTCCTGCTGAAGCAGATAGTTCTGCCTCCTGTTTATTTTTTTTTAATTATTATTATTATGCAAAATACTACATTAAACACCCATCCTTACCCTTATACACCTGTCCTTAATGTAAGACAAGTGCTTTCTCTAGCAAAGCCTCTCCAACAAAGAACTGCATGTTAAATTTCAATTCTTCTTCCTATGTATCTATCTATATTCTAAAAGAATGGAATAATAATAATTTTAAAAGGATGCTTTGGGGGAAAAATATGGAAGTTTAACTTAAGATGAATGGCTAAAATTAGAGAAGTTCCCGTTGAAAAAGCCATAACCCTCTAAATAACATTGATCTTGCGGCAGGGATGGACTGAATGATCTGCTAAGTTCCTTCTACCTTCTCATTCTCTGATGTACACAGGAAGCAATTTGCTGTTCACAAGTTTTGATAAATTTGCAACCCCTGGCACCATACCTCAATATGGATGGCCATCTCCTGGCAATTTGCTAGCTAGCTGCTCAGGCAGACAAACAGACTCTGATGCTGCTTATTGGCATGGAGAAGAGCAGGCTATTTGATCAGTAACTCTCCGAAGCATGCTGGCTAGAACAATGACAGCACACCCCATCCCCTGCAGATTGTCCCCCATGCAACAGTCACAGAATTGCTGAGGCTGGAAGGGACCTCTGAAGATCCTCTAGTCCAACCCGACTGCTGAGCAGGAGCACCTAGAGCACATTGCACAGGATGGCATCCAGACGGGTTCTGAATAACTCCAGAGAGGAAGACTCCACAACCTCTCTGGGCAAACTGCCCCAGTACTCTGTCACCCTCACAGTAAAGAAGTGCCCCCTCATATTGAGCCAGCACCTTCTGTGCTTCAGTTTGTGCCCATTGCCTCTCGTCCCATCACTGGGCACAACTGAAAAGAGGCTGGCTTCATCCTCTTGACACCCTCCCCTCAGACATTTATACACCTTGATGAGGTCTCCCCTCAGTCTTCTCTTTTCCAGGCTAAACAGATGCAGCTCTCTCAGCCTGTCCTTGTACACCAGGTGGTCCAGGCCTCTCATCATCTTTGTAGCCCTCCTCTGGACTCGCTCCAGTAGTTCTATGTTCCTCTCGTACTGGGGAGTCCAGAAGTGGATACAACACTCCAGGTGTAGCCTGACCGGGGCTGAGTAGAGGGAAAGAATCACCTCCCTTGACCTGCTGGCAACACTCTTACAAATCAATGTTTTCTCTTCAGACATTCAAAATCAGAAATCAACTCTAATTAATATTTTGCATCTGGTAAAATATGCAGATCAAGGGATGCCAGTTCTAGTACTGTTTCACATCTTTGGTGTGTTAAAATCTTTAAAACTGGTTAAAATCCAATTTTTAAGTTTTGATTGGTGGTGTTGGTGTTTTTTGTTATTTCTTCCCCTCCACCTAACAAGGAAAAAAAAAGCAAGTTTGCTTCTTGGATTTTTCTACCCCTACAGTTCTGTGCAGAGCAAGTATTTTTGCAAGCAGCAGAGTAACAGACAGCTTTGTAACCCCACCAATCATGGAAACAGAATTGTTATCTTTCCAGGTCAATATCCCCCCCAAATCTCCAGACCACATCTGAAACACTTGCATAAGACCCAAACATTCCAGCCCCAAAAGAGTAGGCTGGCAACATTCCTATTCCTCAGTGTCTCTCTCCTACTATGCACATACTTGTATTTCATACTCCAAACCACTGTTTCTAAAAAATTTCAAGCTAGGATGTAACAAAAATAAATAAATAAAATGCCGCCTTGCCATGGATACATGTTTGTTGCCATGGCACAGCGCAACAGAATAAAGCTGGCTCCTTAAAGTTAAAATCTTTGCAAGTTTTGAGGCAGGCAGCTCTATCTCAAACCTTGCTCAATCCTGCGGTACATAAATTTTGATACTGTGCCAGGTCCTTTGGCATATGACAACCACAAAACATTGTTACACTCAAAGGGATGTTGGTAGAAGCTCTCCCACAAAGCTAATTTTTTTTTTTTTCCAGAGCAAAGAAAGTTTGTTTCTAAGTTGGAAAATGCCCTGATAATTGAAATAATTATTTCTTCATTTGGCTTCCTATGTGGGAGATTCAGTTTTCTGGTTCAGTATTGCTTCCAGTGGTCAAGCTGGTCAATGCCTTATCAAGAACTCCTGCTAAAACATATGGACTGATTTAATGTTGTTGGTCCGAATCCATCTGTATAAGATCAGCAAAATACATTAATTTATTTAGTTTCTTTTAGGTATTAGAAAATTATAAACTCATTGAGCTGAGCATTGTTTAAGAATCTTTAAGTGTCATTGTGTAGTGTTTTCCTTGGCCGTGCTACAAAAACACATTTAATTATAATTCTGATCCCTAATGGTTTCCTCTTATCAGTCACGCCAGGAATTTCAGAGTGTTAAAAAGACTCTTTATATCTCTATTTACACCATCTCTCAAGGCCCTAATTTATACATTTTGTTTTGCCTTTCTTTAATAAATGTTATGTTCACAACTGCTGTGGTAGATGAATAACCAGATTTTACCCAGATGCTTTTTCTCAGTCATGTAATTCAAAGTGCACTACAGGAGACCGCCATGTCCTCTCAGAAGTGAACCCTTGTGACCACGAATGTTCCTCTAAGTTAGGTTTTTAAAAACAAACCTCACAGTCCTCCTGGAGTAGGGTCTCCATACCAACCACAACATTGTTGTAATTTGCATTTTCAAGTTCCTCATGTCCTCAGACATCAGAAAAAAAAATGCAAAATGTTTACGTATTACATGATTCATATGATCCCCAGGAAAAATTCCCAGATCAAAAAGTCCAGATCTTGTCCCAGAAAGCACTCAGACCAGCAACTAATTAATGACAAAAATAAACTAGGTCTGAACTTCACATGCTTAAGCTCTGACTTAAGTTCTATTACTTATGAATGTCCTTGATTTCTACCTCCTTAGGACATACTAGAAAAAAGCTGACTGATCTCCTGGATAATTTTGCAAGGCACAGAAAAGAAAATACAGTGAAAGTCTTTTTTTTTTTAACCTGCTCCTTTGCTTCATCAAGAGCATTTTCCTGAAGTCTTTCAAGATAATACCTTAACAAATAATTCTTTATAAATTGTTTGCTTTCCTTAATGTCTTACATCATGACTACTTATCCCTGTCTCCTAGCAAGAAGTTTCATTAAACAGGGATTTGGGAGTGAAAGTAGAGTATATAGAGAGTCTGCTGCTGTGCAGCAGACAAAGTCTGAAATGGGACAGAAACAAGGGACAGACTACTAATTAAGCATAAACACTTCCATTTAAGGTTAAAGAAAACAAAACAACCCCCCCCCCAAAAAAGAAACAAATGACAACAAACAAATGAAAAAACATGCAATGATTTTGTCCAGAAACTATATACTTTCAGACAGAGATTTATGAGAATACTTATAAGGACATGTTGCAGATGGCCAAAACATAGCAAGTCAGTATTTGTAGACTGAACTACATTTGCTGGTTAGTCAGAGGACCTGAACCCCTTATGATCAAATTTATAGCACTAGTCTCAGCATCTAGAAGTATGAACATACTTACTGACAAAGTAGCAATGCAGAAATGAAGTTATGTATAGATTTATATAAGTATATATTTACACTTGTAAATGTACAAGTAAATGTAAATGTACACTTGTTTATTTATATAAATCTAAATATATATTTAGAAGTGTAAATTAAACAAATTTTTCACTTTAGGAATGAGTTTGCCCCATGCCTAATATGTAAACTGTACAGAAAGTGGTATAAAGTAATGTAGTAACACATTAGCTTTGATATGCTCGTTATGTAGTAATTTTAGATGTTATCTGAAGTATTACTGTGCTGCCTACCTTAAAATATTAATCCTAAATCTCAAAATTGTTCTCAGATTCATAATCCATCTGCAAATATGCTGTGCTTTTCAATTAAAACAGCTTCTAATTGCATGAGTTGGAGCACATTTCCTCAACAAAGCTACTAATTAATGCAAAATTGTAGCTGAAAGTGAAATTTGGTACTTCATAAAAGCAAAGCTAACTTTAAGAGAGCTTTCAGGGTGTTCTCCCACAGAACTGTGCCTTGCATGTGGAAGTTCCATTGCTGAAAGACAACAGAAGATCGTAAAGTAAAGAGGGTGACAATTTTTCTTATGGTTGGTTGTTTCTCTCATCTTATACCCATGCTGAGATTCAGCTACAAGCCTCCACATCAGCCATTTGCCAGTGTAAACAGATCTTATTGCAGAAATAGGGTGGTAATCAGCAGCTTATAGTGTCCTGCAATTAGGAATCTGAAAGTACAGTCATAAAGCCGTATGCTCCTGCAAAGAGTATATTTTCTCCTTTCACCCAGTATCACACAAATCAATTTGTTTTTATCCACAATTTCCACATTTTTTTTAAAATTACATTTGTCTTTTGAGATGAAATAAATCTTTTATCCCAAGTCTCATAATACTGCTGTCCTTTTCATCTGGTGCTGTAAGTAGTTGATAGAGCTCTCATCCATTTAAAGCCAGGATGTTGTCATCAAAGCAAGCTCTATTTTAAGACAATACATGCAGCTTCAATACAGTGCCTCCGAGGAGCAAAATTAGGCAGGTGAATACATGCTCACAAGACTAAGTCCTAATCATTTTTACCCTAGGGTGCCAAAAATCCATCAGAAATTTGCTTTTGATACAATTTTTTGTATGTGTGTATCTTTATAGCTATTTTTTTCTCTGTTTGAATTATTTAGCACATATTTATATCCCTGGAAATGGTGCGTACTTCTGAAAAAAATCTCAAACCACAGCTGCACATTGTCATTAAGGAAAATTCCTAAGCAAAATTGTATACATTAATCTTATTATAAACTCTTTCAACCAAAAAGCATTTTGTACTAGGCCTACACATTTTCTTAAATTCAATATGCTGTTCTGCTATTTCCTGCAGAATCATCTTCATTTCTCCTTAACGAGTTCCACACAGCTTTCTCAGAACATTAACTGTAGATGTTGTCCCTAATTAACTGACCCTGTAACCCAATGGATCCACCCACAGAGAGACAGCTGCATAAGCAAATAGTTCCAAACTTGGTAATGGATGTAGTAAGTAGCTTTGCCTTATCTGAAGCACAATGGTTTCTAATACAATATTTACCATTCATTGTTCCTTTTCACCACTTCTAAAATTACTTCTAGTGTAGTTGCAGGGAATTTGAAATCTAATTTTCTTTTTCCATCAGAGTACTTACATAGGTTCTCAACTGGAAGCACAGGACTAATCCAGTTGAACAGGATGAGTTGCAGACTAAATGTTAAGTGCATGTGGAAGGATCTTGCTGAATGAGGGTCACTGAGTACTCCCACTGAGAGAGCAACACTGCTCCTGGAATAGAGCCCAGGGCTGATGGTGAAAGCCAGCTGGAAGACTACATTTGCAATTCCTGTCAGAGAGAAACTTCTGCCCTCCAGAATACCTACACTGTTGAGGGCTTGCTCAAACTAACAGTGCCAGCAGCTTTGGTGCCTCTGCTCATGTAAGCTACCCCTCACCGTTAAGTCAGTATGAATAACAGGAACATGAAGAAAGGTGAATGGAGGCAGCAGGGAAAAAATTTTTGTCCCCTTGAAAATGACTGGTTGCATTTTCAGTGACCTCCCTGGGGCCAGAAGTTGTTTTTTTTTTCTTTTTCTTCTTCCTTTCCCCTGAGGAGCTGAACCTAACCAACACTGTAAACCTTCAATAAGAGACATAACTTGGTATCACACTATTTTGTGCGTTTTAGGAAGACCTCCTATCCTACCGTCTCTAGTACCTATGCAAAGGAGTACTTAAGCAAGCTCTTAACTAAGGACACTTTTCTAAAGCACATTTAAGTAGGCTTCTAATTGGCCATTCACTTGGCTGGTTTTAACCACCGTTTGATTACCCAGTCCTTAAGAACTGTATTTTAGTCTTTTCCATTATGCAAGTTTCTTTATCATTTTTGAAAACAAAACCAAAACAAAAACAAATAGCTAAGATTCTTATCCAAGAGTTTGCTCTTCAAAACTCGTACTTAATACCAGTAGCTTTTAAGGAGTTTGTGATAGTCACAAGCATAGTCACTATTTTGTGTGTTGTCGCTTGTAATTTGGTGGAGACATGAAAGGTAATTTTTTTGTAACAATACGACTCCTAGAATTATGGGTGTCTTCAGGTAACAAAAACAGCCAAGTCAAGAAATAAAGATATGGTTCTTGAAATGCTAATTGAAATATATTCAATATAATGATACTGGATTACTATCAGAGCATAAGTGATAGGATGTGGGATACTAAAGGTGATAAGTACAATCTATATTTGCTTGTTTACAAGAAACCCTTTTGCTTGTTTATAATTATTATTGCTTGAATAAAGAACAGTCGGAAATCAGTGTGCAGCTGTTATTCTATTAGATCATACAAACCTGCCAGTGAAATTTCTAAAAATAGAGTTCATGTATTTCAAATTTTGCTTAGCATATGCATAACATTTTTGCTTCCCTACAAACAATTATTTTAAGTTCAGGCACATTTCAGGAAGGCTAGAAATTCTGCAGTCACTTATTACATACCGAGCTTACACATTTTTGTAGCAATCCAGAGATGCAAGCATAAACAGTTTTTGACTTTTGTACTGAAATGAGATGTTTCATGGTAATGAAAAATGAACAGTAAAAGATCATGCTGGCAGTCCTTCCAATGGAAATAATTGACGCGATGGCATGGCCCACCTGATATCTAGCCTGAACAGATTGTGAAAGGACATTGAGAGGAACGAAAGGGGCAGAGAGTACAGACAAGAAACCAGACAGCGACATTAATTACAAGACCACAGCCATGAACTATAAAAAAATATATATGAAATTAATACTTTAAAAAAGTGTCAGAAAGGCCTATGCTCCCATAAAATCTCTTCATAGTTAGCATAATGTAACATTAACCTCACATAAACATATGTTCGCATACATAACTGTGATATATAAACAGCTATTTAAAATATGCTGCTTTTGCAGTAACTAAATTTTAAGATCTTGCAAGCACTATGATCCTCTAAAATATATTGTGATAGATTAAGAAAGAGCAATTGTCCAGTGGTTTTTCCTCATTAGCATCATAGTACTTGGGGTAGACAAGACAGAATGTGTGTAATTGCAAGCTACTTAAATATTCCATACAGATCTATTTTAAGTACTCATATTTCAATCAATGGTGCAGAAGGAAACTGCAGTATAAATACACTCCATTCAACTAGATTTGCATATTGGTGTCAGTAGTTTGATTCAAACCAATTAGACCACATAGTTATCTATGGAAAACATATGGCAGACCGATAAAAACCCACTTCTATGTTTAAAATCTACACTATTCCATTTGCATAGCAAAAAGCAGCTAAGGAAGATGTTATTCTTCAAGGACTAGACAAACTGATACAAGGAGAACTCCTTGGGCTGAGTTCTCAGCTGGTACAAATCATGCTGAATACACTGGTGAATTGAGATGGAGCTACTCTGAAAATGACGGATGCTCACAGACACTGAATCAAGCACTGATTTCTTTGTTCATAGTTCCTTATCTGTAAAATGGGACTATCCCACTTTCTCAACCATTCTTATTTCCATTAGACCAAAAGCTCTTCAAAAAGAATATTGTCTCTCACTTTGTGTTTTTAAATAAATTGCACAAATGACCCCATCTTGTTTGAGCAACTGCCCTAGCATGAATAATGCCAATGGTACCTCAACCTTGTTATCCCTACGTTTTTCCTTTGATGGCCTAAAACATTTGTTTATCTTCAGCAATAAATCATGTTTTCATTGCATCCCCGCACCTTTGGGATACAAATAACAAAATGAGACAAATTAAGAAAATAAAAATCTGTTGCTGAGGAAAGAAATAAAGGACAGACAAATGAGTTTCAGTGGGAAAGACAACATTGCTTCTAAACATCATCTTTTACTGTTGCTGTTTCCCATATTAAACAGAAAAAAAAAAATCAACGCCTTTGAGCAGACAGTGACTTACCTGTAAAAATACCTGGACTGCATAACATGACTCATCAGTGCAAGATTCAGATGACCAGACCTATATGCTGCTCTGGCAAAATCTTTATGCTAAGCATTTACTCCCTTCCCGATGATATAATCATGCTCCTAGATAGCTCTTTTACTGAATGGAGCCCACACATGGTATGTTGGATTACATCATTTACAAAAAAATGACATTGCTCTCTGGAATGAATACCAATAAAAAACAGAATGAATTCACTATCATCTATCTGAAATTCAGGCTTACTGCTGTATAAAGTGACAATATATGTTAATTTCTCCCCCCTACTGCACATTCTTCAGGAAGTCAGTCAGTTCGCTTCAGATAAATTATCACATAAACACTGAATCATGGAAAGCCAGGGGGCCTGACCATGGCTCAGGACAACACAGTGATTTTTTTCCCCCCTCCATATATATGAAGGTCCTGGCATGAAGATTATCATCCTCTAGCCTGCAATTAGAGTTCCAGGAGAAAATAAAATGCTGTCCATTGCTCATCAGTATTCAGATAGCAAATACTGGAGCAAGGGAACCCTGTGAACCCTGAAATAGCTTCAGTCCCTCAAGAAGCTTTTACTAAGTTTGTATCATTTAAACTTAATGGCAAGGATAGGGAAAAAAATAAAAAAAGGCTTTAGAATTAATTAAAATATTTAAGTTAAATAAAATTAACTTTCCCTGAATGCTGAAGTTAATTAAGAATCACAAGATTCTGAGCTGACACCCCAGAAAAGACTGCATCCTTCTCTATATCCAAATCAAATACTTTCCCAGGCCAGATGATTTCTTTTATCTACTTGTGTGATCAACCTCCATATTTTGGTTTTAGTTTAATCTTGATACCATATTGAAAACAGCCACTGAAAAGCACCCAAAGGGAAATTTGACATAAAAAAAGAAAATTCTTCTCATAATTTGTCAACCAGAAAACAGAGAAAACAAAAAGGAAAAAAATCCAATAAACTTTTTTTTTTTTTTTTTCACACTGCACACATTACCAAATATATCTTTCTAGCATCTTATAATCCTCCAAGCAATATCATTTGCTTACTCTGGGTGTTATTGTATAAATACTTGCAGCAAAGGTGAATTTATGTGAGACTAACATTTACAAGGCAATGTACTGTCCTTGCTCTCTATAATTCTCTGATGTCAATATAAGTTAGATTGAAAGTCAGTTAGGGCTGAAATTGTGATGATACTATATGTGCCATACTGGAAGGATTTATTCCTACATTGTTAACCTTTGCTTCCAAAGTGTTATTTCTTGACCATAAAAAAAAAAAAAAAAAGTCACCTGAGGCTTCTACTTTGAAATGTAACATGCAAGGTGTTAGGCTACAAAAATAATTATTAATATAATTGAATAAATAAAAGAAAAAAAAGAAACTGAAGTTAACAGGTCAGAAAGAGCAACAGAAACTGAGGCTAGTCACAGTCTTGAAAGGGTGGTGGAGGAACTGAGAAGACAAGATTATTAGCAGTGTTGAGAGCAGAGCCTCAGAACCACCAAGCCAAAGGCTCTCTTTGATGGACTCTGTTTCATGAAAATACCTTCAGATATCTATAGCAGATATAGTATCTAAGTCTGTCCTACTCTACCTTTCTTGGAAGTTCCCTTCTTACCCTCACTGTTGGAGCTTATTTCTCTGCTGAACTACAGGATTAAGTTAAGCTACGGACATTAAGTTAAAACAGAACTTATTTCAGATACACTCGTGTTGTATGCTGCAAGTTGTGGCAGATCAGACATGTTTAGAAAGAAATAAAAACTCACAGAGGGCTGCCATCAATAGGATCAATTGAGTCACCATCTCCCACAGCTGGTTTCTGATCCACTCGTGGGTAACATTGGAGCGATGGAGTAAAAAGTGGAGCAGTGGAGCAGAAGTCAACTGTGTAGTGCATTATGAGCACTTCATTCTCAGCTATTATAGGTTGAACACACTTATTCTGTTAGAATATGTAGCAATAGTTCAGCGTGATTCACAATTGAACGTATATTTCGTAGCCCTTTGTTTTCTATTTTGTAAGCAGAAGTCTCGAGTAATACATTTTTTCTTGAAAAGCATATGTATCTGTAAAAGTTTGGTCTACCTTAATGAAGTCAATAGATGAAATGGGAGAGTCAGCTGTCTCAAGGGAAATAATCTCTGATGGGTGCCTCGGGATAAGTGGTGAACGTAGAATCAACAAGCTCTAAATCTGAACTAGAACTGCAGAAGTGCATCAACAGAGACCATCAGCATCTGCTGCTTTTGGAAATACAGCTCTTCAAGAACGGAATTAGCAGTAAACTCAACTTCATATTTGCAGACAAAATCATTAGATAGTTCAAAGATAAAGGAAAATGCAAAGATACTTTCACTAGCTTTTGCCCTGTCTATAGATTCAGAAGAGTTAGAAACTATATGTATTGTTACTACTTCTACTAAGCAGAGAAAGGGATAACTATGCTGCCCTTTAACCCAATAAAATGAAAGCAAACAATGCATTCCAATCAAAATACACATGTAATTAAGGTTGTTGTTTCAAAATATGTCCCACTATTTAAACCATGCACTGCATCTTAAACATATATGCCAGAATTTCAAAAAAGAAACACCACCAGCTAATGGTTTTAGAACATATTATACAGTGTCCATTCATAATGATGTAACAAGATTAAACAAATCAAAGCAGAAGATAGAAATTGCTTGTCCCTCCTTTCATAGGGACAATGCAGAATGACAAATAACTTCCTGGAAACACTTTATTTCTAACAACATAAACAGGCAAGCGCGTGAAGTCCCTTAAAACACCCTGGTTCTGGGTGAATGCAAGAGAAAAAATAGATATATTTTGTGGTACAGAGATGACAAAGTCACTGAATACTAACATCTTAATGCATGTTTTAGCATCTGAACCTTTCAACTGACAGAAACGTATATTTTTCCTCCAGATGTTTTGTTTTGGAATGGGGAAGGGATAACAACAGTCAAACAGATGTGGCTCAAGTTAATAAATATTATTTTTTCAACACAATCACTTCTGTGTGTGTATATATATATATATATATATATATATCCATGCTTTCTGTTACACTGCTTTATGCACTATTATAAGATACACTTGAATAAGACAAAGACCAATACAGTATATGAAGACAGAATGGGGAGTATCTTTTAAATTCGGAACTAATAATTACAGGACAGAAACACAGCAAGAAATTCAAAGAAAAAACCTCTAGAGAACCACTGTCATGGAGGTACTTAACCTTGCTAATTAACCACCATAAATACAGGTACTAATGCCATTTCAAGGGTAGCAGGGACGTTCATCATTCATCAGCTCTATCACTCCAAGTGCCTGCTTTCGTGACACACGCTAATGTAGCATAACCAAATATGACAAATCACAATACTGCATTTTAGCAAAGATGATGATGAAAAAGCATATCCATCTAAAAGGCACTTCTAATCTGAAGGACTTTGAGACTTCAAACAGTGAACTATCACTTGACATTCTGGGAGAATGCATATATGTACAGGCACACGTGAGAAGAACCAGTTCCAGACTGCATGCTGGAATTCAAACATTTGCAGTTACATTTATCTTTAGTACCTATCCACACCCTCATATTCCATGAGCAGGTTTACTGTGGGAAATATAAACAAGTCATCAAATACCATTGAGATTGTTAGTAACATTAATTTAGGAAAAGGGCCAGACTATTCCTCACTGCTGGTAAACTCCCAAAGCTTGATGCCTCCTTAAGTCTTTTATTTTTATTATTATTACTTTGGTTGGTTGGCTGTTTTCTGTTTTGTCATTAAATATTTTAAATATATTAAATATTTTTATTAAATATATTTAAATATATTAAATATTAAATATTTTTAGTTTTACTGGTTACAGTGGATGAGTCCCAAAGCTAGTCTGAAGTAGGACATGGTTTGCCCTTTTCCTGTGACCTTTTAATTTCCTAAGTGTGGAGTATGTGGAGGTCCACGTATAATAAAATGGCTGATAGCAAGGAGCAGAGCCATCCGCCTTTCTGAACAAATACTGTATTTCTTTTTTGCTTTTCCAGGAACCTTTGTGCAGAAATACCACAAAAGACTGTTTAGTAGAAGATGCTTAACAGAAAACAGTACACTCTGTCCTTATAACTTAGAGAATACTTTCATTCCTTTTCCTGTGAAAAACATTGTCATACAAAAAGTAAAATAAAAAGATAGTTTAAGAATTTTGCAGTGGAACTCTTTCTCCTACAGAAATATGAGGATCACAGGCTTAGTCAAATCTAGTGTAAAGGCATGCATTTGAACCTTGTGACATATATATTGGACCTTCATGATACTCAAGTAACAGAACATATTGGATACAACCTGTACTGCAAAAGTGATCAATGCCCCAGAAAATCTGTTTTCCTCTCTAAGGCTCTTTCAGCACACAATGCCTCCTCCTGAAGCAACATGAAAATAGGTCTCATAGCTCACCAGCTACATCTGGCACATCAGGTCCTGAAGCAGGGGAGCAGCAGTAGCATAGCACTAAGTGAAAGCCAGTCTGCACAGCCCAGCAACATTAATTTCTTTAGTAAAGCTAAATACTCGGTGTTGTAACCAGCAATCTCAGTCACTTATCAGTGACCCAAAATACATACTTGTACAGTAAAGGTTGCAGTAACTAGAGAGTAACCTTGTTCAGGTTCGCAAACAAGAACGTAGTATATTTAAATGCAAATGGGGGTGGGGGGGACACACAAAAAAGCATTAAGCAGTGCTGTAACAGTGTTATCATGACTATAATTTAATAGCAGGCAAAGAGGACAAAATAAGCAGTTAGGCATGGTCTTAGTACTACACACATAAGTAGTTCCACAGAATCTGATAAGATTACTTCCATGAATTAAATAAAGGATAAACCCAGTGTTTGCAGAATCAGAACCACAGAGCAGTATCCTCTTTGGTTTAAAATAGAAGAGAAAAACACTAGGAGGGGAGCTATCATGTTTTTCCATATGGCCTATATTTTCTTATTAAGGTTATCTCATGCAGAGGAGAAAAGATGCAACTCCAAAAATCTGAATTTTAAATGATTTTAGGGACCTCTTGTTTTCCCCAATTACCTGGTGCTCAGACAGGTGATACATCCTAGGAGAATGAGAGATGACCCCAGCCAGTGTTGCTGCAGAAGCCAGATTTAAAGCCATGTATTTACAGAGAAACTTTAGACAACTAAAGGGAATCTGATTGCAAATGTTGACTTTGAAGTAAAGGAAACAACACAAGTATATGCAAAAGTTATTGCCAGCTGGTATACGTAAATATAAATTATCTTGCAAACAAAATAAATTTTTAAAAGGAATATCAGTGTTATATATAGCTAAAATAGTTGTAGAAACTTTTTCAATTGCATAGCTTAGTTAAATATTTTCCCAGAAACATTTTGAAAATGGCCAAGTCCCTAAACATCCTGGTCGTTTAAAAATAAACATAGGACTTGCTTCTAACTCAGATCTCTAACTTCCCTGTCCTTCCATCCTTCAGTTAGAGAAGCCTTCTATGCAACTACCCTGAATTGGTTTTCCTCCAGGAGCTGACTTACTCTAGAGGAGTATTCCTTACCTACAGGTGATATATATATAAATTTAGCTGTAAACCAACATTGGGTTTTCATTGTTTTTCCTCTTTGTTTGCTTTTATGTAGGCCTCTGCAATACTCTGTCCTTGCTGGTGGAAAAGGTTGCAGGGAAAATTTTGGGTCACTGATACACTAGCATGAATAAAATTAGAAACATCAGGTGAAAAGCAACCTGACTGAATGCCTACAGCAAACAGAGAAGCCTTTCCTGAGGAAATTGCTCTGTCAGGAGGGGTGCTCTTCACACTGGATTCCCTAGCAGATAGCATTGATGTAGCCAAACTGTTTTAAAATATTCATTGTAACTAGCTTTTAGCATTAAGGTTTTGCTGAATAAAAATGACTCTGAAAAGGTGGCCAACTGTCAAGCAACAAAATAACACTGGCATAATGCTGTTTGGGTAAGCAGTTTCCATTTCCCCTCTTACACTTCACATTGTTTTTTCTTGTATTTACCCCATAAAGGCAGAAGATGGAACAAACAGAAATTCAACAGTGATCAAGGAAGTATTGTTGGCCTGTATTCTGTTTCAGTTAAGAAGTCACAATTATAAAAAAAGAATAAAAGTAAATAAAAATCAGTATCTCCATGAATAGGTGCTTAGCATACTTCTATTTCTCCAACTCCTATGTTTTCCAAAATTCTTTTTACAGTTTTATCCATTTCCACATCAAGTTTCATTATTTTCCAGAAATATTTGAGACACCTGACCCCAACATATCCTTGAACTTTATTAACCTGCTGTTGCACCTCTCTTCCAGGTTATTGATGAAAAAACTAGTAACACTGATGGTATTTCTGAATCATTTGGTGTCTACTTTCCTGGGTCTATACAGAAGTGTTTTTCTTTACAGCATGTCAGGAATAACTCCTGGGGAAAAAAAAAATAATAAATATATATATATATATATATATATATATTTCTGTCTTGGTAGCAATGGCATCATAAATTGGAGGTCTACATCTAGTGGGAGTGGACAGCCACAGCATATGTTTGCTTTGATCATCACTGCTTTGACCTTATTATGCTGTATCTCATTATTAACTTAAAGCACTGTATCATTTAGCACGTGGTACATTGTGGTTTGCAGCAGAGAGAGTATTCAGGACTATTTTCTCTTTTTACAGCAGCATATTTGTAATATCCTGAAGGCACAGCAATGAATCATACTCTATTGCAGCAACAGCCTAACATGGACCTGTCGGCAACACACACAATGGAACTGAATACAGACATTTTGTCTGAAGTCAGCTGCAACAGTCCAGGGAGGATTGGAGGTTTTTATACAGCAAAGCAACCTTTTGGGATGCAGGATGGACAGCATGTGGTTTTACAAGGATAATACACCCCTGATTTTTTCCTATCTAATATTCTGTCTACTGGTGATAACAGGAATTAAGGAAAAGAAAGAAAAAAACAAACACTGAAACACAAGAAAAAAAAAAAACACTCCCCAAAAGAGACAACCAAAAATTCCCTACCCAGCTCTAAAAATAACACATGCAATGAATACAGGCATTTGTTCATTAACTTCCTTTTCATCCGGTGTAATCTTCTCCCTTTGATATTGTAATTTGGATTAGTTTATCATCACTAACATGTTTTTTAAGAACAGAAGAAATAGGAAAAAGTATTCTGCTGGTTATCCCTTTATAAATACAGTCATCAAGGCATCACTGATGCTTTTCAACCATTTTGTTCTTTAACAGAAGATTCCCTACCTGCAGAAAGGTAATTCATTTCCAGGCCCTACCAGTCTTCAGTCTCCTGCCGAAATTTCCATAGAGACAATACACTCTGGTGCTAGATTTTATGATATGAGTCTCTTCCACAAGTAACTATACAGAGAGCACAAACCTATTTCACATATGTCATCAATCAATCGTTAGAGAGCAAAATCTTATGGTTACTGCTTTGCTTGTCTGGTCTGCACATAGTGATCTAAGGAGGAAGTTTCTGAATATCATTACTCACTTTCTGAGCCAGTCAGACTTCCATTCAAAACAAACAGAATTTTTCCTATGAAAAAGCATTGATTAAGAATGCAAAAGATCTACGTTCCTCATGTTTGCAAGTTAGCCACAGTAATTTTTATTTATCTTATCTGTTAGCCGGAGAAATCATTCACACATTTCTATCAGACACAGCATTGCATGATTTGAATAAACCAACCCTGGCCTTTACAAGAGAATATTGGTAACAGAAGGTTGTTTTTGAGACATTAAACATGTTGCTATTGGTATCAATAAAGACATATCCCCAATATTCTGTTTTAGTCTTAGGGGATGCTCAACCATCTGGCAAAACATCAGCTGGTATAAGCTGATGTAGCACAACTGATTCAAGAAAAAAAAAATCAGCAGCAGAAGATCCAAAAATGTTTTGGAACAGCACTTTTCTGTCTTGTTATAAAATTTGTTTGCCTATAATTATGAAGGCCATTGGCAGGATAGGATAATACACAGGTACATGTGGACCAGACAAAATGAAGCTGAAGGTCCTGAGGAAGCTGGTTTTGATAGGGCATGGTAATCAGGGAATTTCATGATGACTGGAGAAAGGTAAATATAATCTATCAAACTCTAATAAACTTGGTGAAAATACTATTCAGCCAAGTAAGTATGTTATCTGACAGTCTTCACAGTTTCCAATAAAAGTGGACATTATCAGGAGTAGACATTCTATTTAAATAATAATAGTGCTTAGCATTGTTCGACAGACATATGATGGGGTTTATTATAGGTTGAGCAAGCCAAGCTAAATCTTACATCTTACTGCTTTCATATCAATTTACTTTAAAACTATTATTGTAAGAACCCTTACAGGAGTAATAGCACAGAATCAGCAGGTCTCATTGCTGTTGTTGTATCCAAATATATCCAGATGCTGGTACTGAAGCATGAAGATGTTGCAAGTGTTCATGTTTTTGCCCTTTTACAAAGGCATAAACAAGATGAGATCATTCAGAAGAAATGTATTTACTGTACCCAGCTGAAGTGATCACTCACCACCTCGCAGATTGTGGATGTGAGTTTCACAGGCAGCATAGGATCTCCAGCACTCTCTGGAAGCAGGCAGCCATCTGACTTCATTAACTGTTGCCATCCAGCAGGGCCAAGGCTGCTGGACAATTCAAATTTCTTTCACGTTATGAAATTTGTGTATTTCTTCCTAAGAGTACTGCAGACAGAACTTAAAAGGTAGGACTATCAATGGATAAACCTTAAAGGAAGCAACTTGTCACAGCCTCACAGGTGAGGCTGAAATTACCTGTAATTTGAAAGGCCTAATCCTGTAACATAAAGGATATTTGCCTATTTCCTATTACTGGGGACATAGTCCTACCTAGATAAAAACTATTCTTGTACAAAAATCAACTTATAAGATGTCCTGTAGGCTTTGGCACAGACCTTTTTTAAACATATATTTTTAAAATCCAGATCTTGGAAAATTAAGCTCTTATTTTAAACTTCATATAATCTTTATGTAATCTCAAATATAGACTGTTTTAAAGTTTCTTATTATTTGAATTGTACTACTGTCATAAGTAGGCTTTCATACAGATAAAATGGAGATGAAAAGTTAATATTTCCTTTGTTTAGCAGGAGGTTTTACTTATTCAAAAATAAATCTTTGCTTCAGAATAACCACAGAAAAAAATATATTCATAAAAAGTACTGAATAACTTAGTTCCATAAGAAACCTGAAACCATCCACAGATAACATGAACAGCTGATTTTGTCTATCATAAATCAAGTTCCTTTCACAATTTAAACTATCATTTAAACAGGAAGAAAAATTACATTTTGACCTCATATGATTTCTTTCTATATTAACCACTGGTCTACTGCAGTTTCAAACCTGAAAAGTCAGATAGAGAATTGAACAGTACAGGAGTACTTACCAGTCTGGGCCTCTTAAATTGTTCTGTTGTGGTCTGCTCACTGGATTTCACCTAGACATTTTCTAATTTATTTTTTTTTAAGCATATTTTTTATTCATTCCCTAAATTCTTCAAACAGAAAAAATATGAAGCTAATTTTTTTATTTAAATTAGTATCCTAGCTGCATTATCCTGACTGATCAATAAGCCTTTAGAAATCTGGATACTCCAGCCTGCCTTAGTAAGTACCATATTTCACAATTGTTATTTGAATATTGTGCTACTTCAAGATTACTATTGTACTATTTGCGATTTTACGAAAACATATTCTAGTCAGTCTTTACACTACTGTGAACTTCTGAGATCAAAACAAGACCACTGAATCTGCAAGACTAGAACTAGAGTATGTTATCTAACGTCTGTGCTAGGTCAGAGCAGAGAGACGGAGAAAGGAGAGGAAAACACCCTAAGCTTTCTCTGACAGGTGCTTTCTCTGCACAAAGAACATAACTGGGCTAGGCAGGGAAATAAAAGCCAGGCCCTGTTCTGTTAGAGCATTGCTCAGGCACAGGGGGCTTCCTTTTCTTCCATACTGAGGTCATCCAGGTACAGAAGAGCTGGATCATAGACCATACCAGTTAGCCAAGATGATATCCATTACTTCCTACCATAACGGAACATTTCACTTTTCACCATGAGAGTCATAACTCTCAGTTAGCACTGACTTGAGACTTCTGCTACAAGTATTTAGAATTACTGCTTGCATATAAAGCATTCTGATACATTAGCAAGGCTCCTTTGGGGTTTCCAACAATACAGAAAGCCCTCTGGTAAACAGCAACAGCTTAGCAGGGCTACAGATGAAAGAGTTTGCACTGTTTTATTCTTACCTCACTGCTGTGCGGCTAAAGTTTGTGCCCTTATGCAAATCAACACCTTGGCACAGGAAAACGGGAGAGTTCCAAGCACAGACAACTATGCTGCAAGTGGTGCAGAGGCAAGAGAGGACACCTTTAGACTGTGGTCAGGTCCTTCCACAAGCTTCAGGAAGGCTGTCAAACACAGCTCTACCCCTGCAATGATGCATTTGCCTCTCTGATCTCTGTTGCCTTTAGCTATGAAATCCAGAAGAGCAAGACTAACACTTCTCTTGACTGACAGTTTACTTTCAGACTCCATGATATTATTTTCTAGCTGTTTCTTGAAAGTAGTGGTAATTCCCATCGTTATTTCCTGAACTCAAAAGGAATCCTACCCTCCATCTTCTAGGATCCGCATGTGAGTTAAATGAGACATTGGAGGTGAAGATGAGGAGAGGATACCACCATAAATTTGATTTCTATTCTCTCACCGAGATATCAACCACTGCCATATCAATTGCAGGGGAGTCCAACATGCAAGAAAATACAATCTGAAATTCAAATGAAAGACACTGGTACAAAAATGATTATATTTTATTGCCACTAGAATTACTAGCATTCTGTTCTGATTTAATTTTTATTTTACTTTGGGAAGCAACTCTTGCAAAATGGAAGTTGAATGTGTGTGTGAACATTTGATTTCTTGCCCTTCCAATATAAGCAGATTGCCTGCATCCCTACCATTTTGATTTATTTATTTATTTTAAATCAAGAGCATGGCAAGCACCTTCCCAAGAGACACAGTCCTTCTTTATCAAAACGTACAGGGCATTCTTTGCAAGGTTAGTGAATGGAACGTAACCTACAACATCTGTTAATAGCTGGAAACCTACTGTGCCTCTGAATTAGATTCCTATGACAGATGGGTTGTGTCTCCCAGGAGACAGGCTTTTAAAATGGACCATCTATTGTTCCATCTATTTTTTTTTTTTTTTAATTTACAGAGATTTTATATATATATATATATATATATATATATATCTATATATCTTCAGATATGTCTTAGGAATTTGTTTCAGGAAAGGAAGAGAAAGATGAGACAGGCACAGAGAGGATGAAAAGCACAGAGACAGAAAAGAGTGCCCAACTCTTGCACAACTATTTCACTATCTACATTCACTTTCACAGCCTGGCAGGATCCAGTCCTTGCCACAAGACAGGTGCTAGCAAACTGTTCAATCCTCTGGTTTTGTGCACCTCTTTATCCTCTGGTGGGCACAGAACACTTCATCTCTCCACTCAGTTTTCCAGGTTACTTCCAATTTTCAAACCTATTTATTCAGAAAACTAGGAAAAATTAAAGCAATTTCATTCAAATCATGCCAGAGCTCCTAGGAACCTCAGGCCAGCTGCAGCTCACAGCATAGGCAGCAGAGGATTGTTTTGCTTTGTAAATTTACCTCCATCCTGTAACAGAAAAAACAACATGAAACCCACACAATGTTCCTGAAGTTTGGTATTCAAGTACCCATTCAGATTCAGTCAAAAGTGAAAATTGAGTGAGACACAGATACAGCTGGAAAAGAGTAGCTAAAATTAGAAAAAAAATCATAAGGATAGATCACAAGATGACCTACACACACAGGTTAAAAAACAGGAAAAAAAAATCCCAAAAAATCATAGGAAAAATATGATACATAAGCAATCTTTAATTTTAACCACCCAGTTACACTACTTCAAGTCTTCCTGTTTTTCTGACCTTAACCCCCAGTGTCCTGGACTTAATCATCTCTTGTAGAGAGACTCACTCACACCAAATTGTAGCAACCTGATGTTCTACAAATGGAAAAAGATGACATCTCCTAGGTTCATTTTAATTTCCAGCCCCCAAGTTTGTGCCAGCAGATGTGCGCCTGCAACTTCTCCTAGTTCAATTATTTTGGGTCTCTATAACAAACAGAAGTTATGATATATAAATTAAATATTTGAGACTAAGGGTTCTAAAGTGGTGTGGGTTTTGTTTGTTTGTTTCAGCTGAAGTAATCATTTCCACGCACAGCTGTTTGGCCTCCAAACATGTTAATTAAAACATTTTGCAAAGATAATAAAATTTGCCATTCAATCTAACATTAGACAATTTTATAGCTGATACCAAATGCTATATGATAAACTTCCAGTTGAGTTTGAAAACATCATTGGCAGTAATGACAACTAAAGAGAGAGCTGATCTAAAAATCTCAGGTAGTAATTTTCTCCTGCACTCATTACTGAAGTAGAAATATTTTTATAAGCTAGTGTAGGATTTTTTTTTATTATTATTATTATTTAATCTAATTCCTGTTTAAAAGCTGGCTTATGTGCAGTCCAGCTGAATTTTAGTAAGACCTGACGATTAAACTCTGCATGATCAAGTCCATGCACCTGCTATGGAAAAAAGCTGGAATGAAGGAATTCTTCATTAATGTGCCTATCTTTCAATACACCCCGAAACAAATTAAATTCTTAGTTCATACAGTTTGTGTAGCACATAATATATATAACAGAGCTTTTTAAAACCTGATCATTATATAGCTTAAAAAGACAAACAAGTGAAATAAAAACTTTGCTTTTATAATGTGCTCTGAAGCCTCCTTACTCGAGGCTGCAGTGTATATATTTCAAAGTGCTGCACCCTGCCGATGCCCTGGAGGGAGAGCAACACTTCCCAGAGCAGCTCTCGCCACCCTCCCTCAGCCCATGCTGAG
The DNA here is from genome assembly GCF_009769625.2 of Cygnus olor. Classification (NCBI taxonomy): domain Eukaryota; kingdom Metazoa; phylum Chordata; class Aves; order Anseriformes; family Anatidae; genus Cygnus; species Cygnus olor. The sequence continues at coordinate 11,991,302 of NC_049181.1, read as the reverse complement.
GGCAGGTTAAGGCTCTAGCAGTGCATACCCATTGTAACAAGGGCCTTGGGGGGAAAAGCATCTTTTTAACCTCAGCAGAAGGTTAATTAAACTTCTTATAGATGTCGCCTTTCCCTATCAATGCAAAGCTAAAAGGAAGATTACAGAGGTCTATAGATTCTTTCAAATGCCTCTGCACCAAACTGATGCTACAGAAGTCTCCTGACACTTGGGCTAGTGCCTCTATTGCAGTTCCAGAAGTGGTTGTCTTCTTCTATTTTCCTTATTTAACACTCTTAGCTGTTTCATACTCAAAGACTTCATTTCTGGATGTAGCTACTTAGTCATCTAACACAAAAGAAAATTTAGCTTTCAATGTTAAGAAAAAGAGCCTACTTTAATTTTAGTTGGTTGGCTTTTTTGTTTTTTCTTTGTTAACATTTGCAGATGATTTAAAATCTAGATAAAATTGCTATCTGTTGTACCAGCAAAATAGTTCACGTGAAACCATACCTGTTAATCATTTCTGTGAATAACTGAACAACTCAATCTTTCAAAGTCACACAAGTAACTTTCCTGCAGCCCAGTTCTTAATGGAAAGAAGTAAGGAGAAATAACCTGCTGATGATTTAGAAAACGAGGTCACAAGGAAATTCATTAGGTGGAGAGAAATCCTCAAGGCCTCGATTCTGCAATTAGATGCATGATATTGGAGCCTTATGTCTCTAGGGAATCCTACTACTTTCAGTTGACTACCATGGGGTACCAACCTAATGTGGATGGTCTGTCCCCTATGAGAAAAAATGATGAACGGGGTATATTTGAATCATTACAAATTGTGAAGTTTTATATCCAGTTCAGATCAAGCCAAGAGACGAATTTCTATAATTTTGTGTCATTAATAAAAAGTCAGGAAACTGTTAATGAACAATAAAAACAAAGACAGCATCCTAACCTCACAGTCTGCACAGCTGGGTGCTCGATCCTATTCATCTGCAATAGGAGGAATCACTTCACTTTCTTCATACTCTTATTTGCCTTCCTAAATTAAAATGTCATTTGCTGAAAGAAAAACAAATCAAAACAAGACCACAACAAACCCTTTACATTTTTTTCCTGCCTTCTGTATAACACATAATATGAACATTATCACCATTGAAAGCCCAGAGAAGTGTTTGTTCTTTCTAACAGCGGACATAGCAAGTGTTGCATCCTGCCATATGCATGAAACCCATGAAGCTAAGGATCACAAAAGAATTTATGTACACTGTAGTTACTGAAACCTGTCATTTGAATTGTAATGGGAATGGGACAAGGGCCAGCTAATGAAAATACTCATCAGTAATTTATTTTTTCTCATATCTCTTTTTTGCCCACACTGCACCCTTCAGAGTTTCATCTAGGGTGAAAATCTCCCTTCTAATTTTTAATTTCACACCCTGGAAAGATAAAATGTGACATTATTCCCATATTTTAAGGATGTAAGACTGAGTCAAAGAGTCTTAAGTGTTTATTTGCTTTGAAAAAGTCAATAGCTTAAGGTACTTAGTCTATCCTTATCAGAAAATTTAGTTTTTTATACTGCCTCTTGGGCAAATACTGATAGAGCTAGGCTCTATAAAGGCATCAGTGTATGTAAGCAAATCTGGTGAAAGTAATGTGCCTACACTAATAGGCTTTGGGTCCAAGCAAGGTACTGCAGCAGACACAACACAGTGTTAATACAACTGTTTGTATCTGGACCAGAGATGGTGTGTGTCTGGCTGTGTCTAAGCTCATCTTTGCCTGCAGGTGATGTTCTGATGAGCGCTGCAGAGCTTGAATGTTTTGAAAATGGGACTTACAGGAAAGTTTGAAGATCCACATAATGAGAACTTGTCTCAAAAAAGCTGGCCTAGGATTGCAGAGAAACACCTGCAGAGGAAGGGAAAAAATATCTCCCCCTAACCATGGCATTATTACTGTTATTATCATAGTACTGGGACTCTCCTTTTTTTCCTTCTACAATCTCCTGCTCCATATGCTACCTACCTTCTATTTTCTGCAATTGAGATTGCAGAAGTTAATATGTAAAAAACACCCTAATAAAAGAAACAAAACATTACTTAACCTAAAGGAGGCAAACCTCCCAGTCTTTAAAACAAACAAACATTGTTTGACACACAACACAGCAAGCAACAAATATTAACTATCTGAAAAATGTAATTATGTTATAATTTTAAGGTGCTATAATCAATAGCAGTTTAAAAAAGACAAGAACAGCAACAACAAAAAACAACCTGGAGCCCACCTAATATATATGTCCTGTATGGAGCAATAGGTTGTTTGCAGGTATTTTCCTCTTAAAAAAAAATACAGCATCTAGGAAACTAATATAAAAAGGCAAGAACCTTGCACCTCCACTTTTCACAGAATTGGAAGGAAACCATAAAACCATCAATTTCTGGCTAAGAGAATAAGGTATTATTTTTAATTTAAAAAGGAATTATTCTGGACTTTGATAAATCAGCTTCATAAGAAGGTTTAAATTAAAATAAAGTAAAAAGGAGCCCTCAAATGGCATTTTGTTGAGAGAGAGATTGACACTCAATTTGAAGAGATTAAATTCAGATTAGTATAGGTCCATATGCTAATTATGAAGTTCAGATTAACTATAAAATCCCAAAGCATAATCAAGCTTCTTTATTTCAAAGTCATGTCCTCTAGGTTGCCTTATTCAGGTTTTATAAATTAGTTCACCTTGCTAATTCTAGTAAATGAAAAGAGCTTTGCCCCACTGCATTGAAGGTAACTAAGGGATCAGACAATACTTGTGAGTGAGAATATTAGAATATTAGAAGCTAGCTATTGAGGGGAGCAGAGAAGAAAACAGTAAAATCACAGAGGAGATCTTGACCCTTCAGTTTCTTGTGCATCAAGCAAGAAGGACACCCTATACATAGAGCTATCAGGCAAAACAACAAAAAAAACACATAAGCAGGGCACCCCTTGACATTTGGGCTGGGAATCCTTAGTACTTCCTAAAGTACAGGTGATAAATAGTTAATTTCTTTGGAGGGGCTAATTTTTACACTAAAATAATGCCACAGAAATATCAGATATAGAATAAATGTAATTAAATACATACATAAAAGAAAAACATACCGCACTACAATAAAACACTTCCTGAAAACACTGAAAACTAAAATTATTTTTTTTTTCTTTACAGACTTCAAATGCCTGCTTTGTGCTAATTAACACAGAGTCTTTCTGGGAGTATTGCTTGTTTAAGACAGAAGAGAAACTTTCTGAGTTAATAACACGGGTAAAATGACAACCAAGAAAAGCTGGGTCACTACAGTACAGTAAGTGAATATATAGTACTTACAGTACTCAAGGGAATAAAACTAAAGCAGGAGTCCTTCAGAGCAGAATATTTCTACCTAACTGAGATTCTAGAGCAGAGAGTTTAAGCCGCTTATCAGCCACCAGGTAAGCTTCAATCTCTATGGAAGAATAAGGCCCTCAACCCTCTGTTCCAAATGATTACAGGTCATACACAATCTCAGTTTCTTCCCAAGATTATAATTTACTTAGTCACAAACTGCTATACTTTGCTGCCTTTACTCCATCCATCACAGAAATTACGTATTTTAATTACCTTTCTTTTCCCCCAGCCACTGCGTAATTATTTTCAACAACAACAAAAAAACCGCAATCAACAGCAATTACACTCTGTGACAGCGCATTTCAGAAGCTGTTACTGAAAGCTATCAGATAGACCTCACGTAGTTCTGCCAGTTCTTGAATTAGAAAAAGATTTTTTCATCTTTCTTTGATCTCTGTCACTAGGCATATTTATAAAACTTTTTATTATTATTATTATTATAAATATGTATATCTTCAGGTTTTACAGTTTATTTCCATAAAAGAGGTATTTCAAAACCCTGACAGGGCTTTGGAGCTGCTACCATGAGGCATTACAGTATCAAGCATCTAGCCCACGCTTTCCTTCTCCAAGTCCACAGATCTCCTTCAGAGATTTTGTGTGGTGAAAACTCTTTCCCAGACTAAGTCTATAAATTCTTCATAGACTCTGTCTTCCCTCTGGAGTAACTCATGGCTAATTAATACCTGGTCTCTTTGTCATCTTGTCTGTTCCTCCCTCAAAAAAAAAACAACACCTGTTTTGTTAAAGAGGCTGTGTAAGAGCACGGCAAGAGCACAGGGTGGCAAACTCTGCGCCTTACTCGTGGCATTGTTTGGGAGATGCAACCCACACAGATTTGGTCTCCATGACAGTAGGTTTTTTGTTGTTGTTTTTAAGAACAAATATTATAGAAACTGACAGAAATTGGACTCTTCACACAGAAAATACGGAGCTTAGTGTAAGAAGAACAGCCAGACTCTTTCTGTCAATGCTGCTATAAATTTCATCAGTTTGCAGATGACAACACAAAGTCACCTTTTTAGTAGTTTAATTTAGAAGAGAGCTTGACTATTGTCAGTATTCCTTTACAACTGTAAAATATAAAATTTCAATTGAATTCTTGACAGGATCTTTTTCCCTGATGTCATGGCAAGATTATCAAAGACTATTTGAGATGCTGATACCACTAAAAGCCTCTGAAAGACAGAGAGAGGAAAATCTCACAGTCTAAAGTAACATTATGACAACACATACTTTTAAATAGCATAAGTGGACTGACTATGAGGATTACATATCATTTGAGAAGGACTGGGACAGGATTCATCCAGGCTGGCAAGGCTTCATGAAAACTATGAATTCCAGTGCAAGATAAAAATTAACTGAAATCTTCATTAAGATTATAAATGGACTAGGATTATACCTACAGACAAGTGGAGGCAAGGCTTGTACTTAGAGAAGGAATGTTTACTGAGTTTTACCAAGTTTATTCACTAACTTTTGCAGTACATCTAGAAAATAAAGGCAGAAGTTCATCAACTTCAAGCCTTTGTAAAGATATTCAGTGCTAACCACAACAAGAAATACCTCTTGTACCTGAGAGAAGAAAGAAAATGGGGCTGTCCAAACCTAAAGCAGTTGCAATGCTAACATCAACCCAATATTCTTTTGGATCAGCGTAATAGAAGATTAGCCTACAACAAGCTTTTCTAGCCTAAACACCTGTATAAGCAGATCTTAAAGGAAGTGAGTACTACTGTCTGTTACACAGACAAACGCCTTCTATATCACACTTCTCTTCCTTTCTGCCTCTTGCCTCCTCCTCGACAGCGTAAGTCAAAGAATAAACTGACAGCCCTCAAAAATAGAATAGGAAGCTTTTATCTGGTCTATTGTAGTGTACTGTACTTTAATCCGGGCATTTGAAGGAATGCACGACTGAGAAAGCAGTGTAGAAAAGGGACTAGAGCCAATGGGCACTGAAGATCTATTGACATAGTCACCAGCAATAATATCTGTGAAATGACAGCCTCACTCTGGCTGTCCTTGGCAGTTAAGTAATATTTATTTGAGAGAAACAGCTGTTTGTACCACTGACATGCTTGGGGGGGCAAACTAATTGGGAGATCCAGTCATTAAACTGCCTAATTGTTTTTGACTTTGAAACACTCCCACGGTGAGTATAGAAAATAGTACACTGAAACCTATGCTTCAACATCAGTTTCTAGAAATACATCTCAGTGTTCTGTATCATGTTACTAGATTGGTCTAAGCTACTCTATTTATTTTCAGAAAGATTTGCTTTTTGAATAAGCATTTTCTCCAGAACTTATAGATCAAATAGCTAAAATTTCTTCATAGTCTTAATACTACATCTAAGCACAAGCTTTCACGTTCAAATAACTATTTGAGACCTAGACAAGGCTTGCTAACCAAACCAGATACCAGCTTGAGGCTATCAGTAAAAAAGGTGGTATTAAGATGAGCATACTAAAGATGTTATTAAAGCATATTAGACGTTATTAGAGCATATTAAAGATGTTACAGTACCTTCTTTTTTAGCAGGACTTGACTTTTGCAAATACCATTTACAGAAGAAATATCTACCAAGCCTTAATATGTACCAACCCTACGAACAATATTCCATGTGCTGGGAAAATAACATCTAAATTGAGGAAAAATTCACATATTCACATTAAAGCAAAATTAGCTATAACCAGAGGTTGATGAAATCATACAATCACTTTCTTTTACAGCTACTCTGAGAGTTAACAAGATTTTATTTCAGAGGAAATAGAGAAATAAATGTATATACGTTACTTTTTTACCTTCTACTGCACATTTGGGTTTGGAAAGACTGAACATTACTTATATTCAGAAGATTTTATTAGGCACTGTTAGAGAGAGCTTGAAACATTAGTAACAAAGTTTATGCCCTTTCTAGCTTCCTGTTCTCTTTTTAAAGTAGAATGATGAGAAGAAAATGTCAGTTGATGAACATTTAGGACTAATCTGAATAACTCCAGCATAACATTTCATTATTTATGTGACAGCAGAAGTCAGAGGCTGAATCAAAATCATAGCATGCTAAGCTCTGTACCATCAACAGATAAGAACATCTCTACCCAGAGAGTTTACAGTCTAAAATTGGTCTCTAATTTTGTAAACGTCTTTGGATATTTTTAAACAAGGAAATAGTCCAACTGTTTTTAATAGGACTTCTTGGGTACATCTCTACAGCAACAAGGAAGATGGCGTTATCCCAAGTAAGTTACTGCTGTGACAAAAAGCAGGTGAGCCCTCCTTACACAACTCAAGCTACTTAACAAGCTTTGCTGTCCAGAGTCCAGTTTACAGTCCACAGAGATGTTTTGTTTTTCTTAGGGTTTTTGAGCTTTCTGATCCTTGACCCTCTGCAGGTGCTGTTCATGTATATTAGTATGATCAAAAATAGTTGCAGTTGTTCAGAACGTTTCAGGTGGCAGGCCATGTTTTGCCTCCTTCACTAACAGATGTGGAAGATATCAAGGTGGCAGTCGAAAATGATTGAGTACATATGGATAAGTGCTGCCTGCTTATTCCTAGGCAATTGCACAGTTTTCCTAGATGACAGTTTATGTACTTCTTTGTGGATGTAACAGATAAATTACTGATGAGGACAGCAGGTATACAATCATGTTGTCACACGCAGGAATGGTTGAGAACAAGTGTCACGGAGTTCAAGAGAAGAATGTTTCTATATTTCTAGCCTCTGGAAAGGGCACAACAAATTCAGTGGAAGATCCATCAAATTAAGGGCAGGATGTTTGAAAAATTCAAGTAATCTTGGAAAGAACAAAGCAGAAGTAGCATAGAACATTTCTCAATAATATTCAAAGTTCTCAGAACATCATTTTCTGATTACGTATCAGAAGAAAGCTGTAGTTCGGGAAAAATCATCAATGGCAGCCTATGACTATAAGAAAACTGAATATATTTAGTTAGATTTGTACTCCGTTATTCCAGTTTTGGAATGGTTATCCTGCAGAACCAAAGATATCAGAGAAAATATATGATATACAATCAAGACTCAGCAGATGCAAATAGTACTCACTATAATTGTTGGTGCCTAATGATTAATTTTGTAACAAATATCTTCAACACATTTGCAGAAGAATCCTTTATTTCCTGCAACTTCTGACATGCAAGTATTTGCAAGCCAGTTTTTTTTTTTTTAATTTAATTAAAAAAATACAGCATTAACTAAGAGCAAAATTCTCTTATTTGACATATTTCTCATTTTACTCTTAAATTAGAAGTGTTGAATAATAAATAGCAATACATATACCACAAAGAACTAAAACCAAAGGTATTATTTTTTCCATTAAAACTACATACTTTCAGAATCTTTCATCTTCTGCTGATGAAAGAAGGGACTATGGATATAACTTAAGGCTCATCACATCCAGTTTAAAATTAATGAATTTAAGAGGTATTAAAATCAGCCTTATTTTTACATACAGTATTATAAACGTAAAAAAAAAAAAAAGCTTTCCACTTTCACTGGATTGGAACTTTAAGAGGGTGGTTGCTGCACTTCTTGAAATAAATTGTTTTCCTTCAGTGCTTACAGATGCCTGACGTGGTCAAGGAACCACTCTGAAAAGCAAGTTGCTGATCAGTAAGCAGAGATGTCTCCTTCAAAATCTGAGAAACTTTGATTTGTGTGCAGAGTCAGAAATATTCCAGACATGACACTGTCAGGTGCCTATGAACCATTTCTATTGCAATCAGCTTGCAATTTTTGATAGAGTTATTAACCACAATTAAAAAATCTTAGAGTCAAGCAGCAAAATTTATCTTGTTGGTCAGGATTGTGTAATTATGTAGTATAGATACATGTTAATTTCAACTTTGTTTGTTTGTACAAAGCTTTCATGTCTATAATAAAAATGGATTGTAAATGTTGAGATAACTTTCTCAGAGAACTGTTCACATTTTCAAATTCAAAAAAACCAGAGCATACAAGCTTTCTCCTTACCCCCCAAAATTTCAGCTGAACATCTGCAGTTATTTGTAACATCTGCCCTTCTATTTTTAATTGTGTCCTAGTGCTCTGAAGCAGTGTCAGATTTGTAGCAAGAGGTAAGAATTATGGTCAGCAGAATATATGCAAACAGCTCAGCTAATTTAAATAAATGCTATTTTATTACTAATGGAGCTACAGACAACAAAGGCAAGAGGGTCTGACACATATTTCTCATGTCAGGAGTGCATCAACATGCCTGAAGCATCTGCAGCCTCCTTTCTCTGTAATCCTCTGCAACTTTTTCCATACCAGTTCCAGGATCTCAGTAGCTGGTGCTCAAAGTCTGCTCTGTGTAACCTCAGCTCATGAAATCATGAGAAAGAGCAATGAAAAACCTCATCTGGGACTCCCATGCCGCTACCTTCAATCCAACATCTCTAGAGTTGCCCTTGTCCTCAGACAAGCTGTAGGTGTAGACAGCCAACTGCCTAGAACTTTGGCTTGACCTGAATTGCCTCATAATGAGCCTTCTCTGGTGTTCAGTAGAGTTTCAGCTGCACCCCTTGTTACCAAGGATACTGTGTTGCTGCTACCCTCATGTCCTGGTTTACCTCACTTCGCAAAGCCCCTGTTTCTGCCCCTTAATACCTTGTCCACGACAGACGTGTAAAAGATTCCCACTTCCCTTGCCCGTAAGAAATGTCTTTCTAGTGAAGCAACAATTAAAACCCAAAGGAAAATCTGGTCTGTTTCTTGCTGAGGAATCCTCAACTTTCAACTGACGGATCCAGAAAGGAGGGCATTTGTCTGAATAATATTTTTGGATTAAATTTGGAAGTGTACAAAATTTCATTTCACACACAACAAGCTATAATAATATAAGTAATAATATACTATAACAAGAACATTTGTTGTGACAGCAAACTGTTCTGGACTTCAGCTCAGAGGCTTGAGGCTGCTGAATTAAACAGGCTCCAGAAGGCCCCTAACAACCACCGTGCCACAAGACAGCAGGCAGCAGTTCTTTGCTTCACGCTGGATGCTTCACCTGTTTTCAGGCACTTCTGAACAGAGATGTACAAACAGGACAGAGGTAGTAGATAACTGGAGTTTGTGAAGGAAATAAAACCTTCTTAACTTCCAAGAAAAGAGATATTTTTTCGTAAGTACAAATGTACTTGAAGTAATATTCTGACCCTCGTTAAGATCAGCCACACAATTCTTTCAGCTTCAATAGAAACAGGACTTCAACCACAGCGAAATCTATTACAGCTCCTTCAGAACACATGCTTTAATGGAAGTCATTTTTAAAACTATATATTAAGGTCTACTCTCGGTTACATACATCATCTTCTTGATTTTATTGCTCTGACCATGGCTCCTCTAAGGCAAAGTAAGAACATTTTAAAATATTTCTTGTTAAGAAATTATAAGGTTTTAAAGCAATTTTGAGTGTTATAAGAATTATTTAAAACCCAGCACATTCTGAAGAACATTTTCACTTATGTTTCAGAAGCATTCAAATCTCCTTTTGTGTATTGATGAGTGAAACAGGACAAAATTTGTCTAAATTAATGAATAGCTGCTGGTGTCTAGGGCGGCTCAGTATTGTGTTACTTGCATTTACTGAACACAGCACATCTCTTGAAAGCACAGATACAATTTGCCTTGTGTACTGAACTGTTACACTGTATGTGCCACGTTCAAAACAGGATATGAACCTCATTGAGCTTTTAGGGAGCTCTGAGTATTCCTAGCTTCTGCTGGCACAGTGCATCGACCCACCCTTTCTCACCATCCTTGGGTTCTGACTCCTCAGTAAGGGTTCTGGTTCAATACATTTCAGTTCAGCTTCTCAACAGAAAAGGCATGGTACACTTGGTCAGATGCAATCATCTTACACATCCGAACTAATTGTTTGTCAGGTTATGTGAAAATCATTTCTCTGAATCTATTAAGACATTAGACAGTTTCCTTGAATATTGAAACTCATGGAAACTCACTTCCAAAATAGAATTTGAAATTAAATGTTATCATTGCACATATGCAAGGGTAGAAGGAAGAAGTTATTTTTTTTCCCCTGCTGCTGTATGAACCATTTTGGTTCATACAGATGAGAGCAAGTAGATGAAAGAGATGGATGCTCCTTTTTATTTGTTTATTTATTTTATTGGAAAAGCTGAGCTGGATGCTTGTGATCAAATTTCAAAAAGGTGATGGCAGAGGACAGAATTAGCAAAGATCTTGTATTATCCCAAGTGGAGTCAATTTAATTAGGAACACATTCAGGCCTCAAAATAGTTAATAGAAAAAACTCTTCACCCAAATATTGACCTGAGATTTCATGAGTCTACCATCTTCCTTTTTAAAAGAGAGAAAATAACTGAACTCTTGCAATCTTGTTGAAATCTAAACTTCATTAAAATGCTGCGGTACAAAATTGATTTGACCCACTGTGTAGCCAAGATACTAAAAAGCAATGCATATAATCACAATGTTCTTCAGAAGGCTACATTAGGGTGTTTATTTTTTTTCCCCTCTTTGAAGTATTCCATTGTGAACAAAACTGTTTGAAGAACTATTACTACAAAAACTGGCTGTGTACTTGATATTTCAAAAGCAAATTACATAACAGCAGTCACCCAAAATCTACAGAGCATCAAGACTTGTTAAAAATTATAACTATGACTAATTTAAAAATGGTATGGCTTTTCTTTTAGCAGACAACATACCTAGAAGAAAATACTTAGAACACGTAATCAAAGACAAGTTATAAAACATTTTTTGAAGTGACCCATGTGTCTTTTGAGCACAAGGCAATCAGAATAAATGATAGGAAAATGTTTGCCTTATCACTGGGAACATTCTATTGCTACAATAAACATGAAAATTTGTAAGATTGTTAGACAAAACCTTTTAAGACCTGAAGTAAATTTCAAAAAAAAAAACTCAGTGGAAGAGTCATATGTAAGAATGCTTTTCCAGGCTAAAGCAGTCTCCTGAGACCTTGTTAAGGCTGAAAAACTAACCCAGATATTTGCATGAAGTTAGTAACTGCATCCTGTCACATATTTAAGTAGTCACACCAATAAGACTTATTGTAGAAATTTGAGATTGCAAAATACAAATTCAACAGACAAAGCATCTGGCTAATAGCATGCCTTTGGTGAACACGTTTATGTTTGTGCAGCAATTTAAGACTTTTTTTTCCATTGGAATTCATTGGTGATTTGGTAAATCTCAAGTCTAAGAGTATTCAGGTTCTCATCCTAGAAAGCTGTTGAAGCACATTGTTTTCTTTTCAGAACAGCAGCGGATGAAGCTCAATGAATGAGAAAGAACATTAATTATACAATTCACCTTCATTCAGAGCTCTCCCTGGCTGGAGAAATTGCAGCCAGACATGCTTGAACTTCAAAGAATTTTCGCTTTTGCTCTATAGCAGGCTCTGGGACTTTTCAGCTGCACTGGGCCTAGTCCAAGACTTACTGTATCTAAAGTCAATGACAGACTCTTTGAACAAATGGAAGGATTTCAGAACATTCAATATTCCCCTTCCCCCTAAAAAGTATTTATCTGCTGAACAACACAAAAATCCCTTCTGAAAAATTCTTACTACTTGTGCTAGGACATATATACCTAACTAGCAATGCAAGTAGCTTTTACAGTTTGTTTACTTTTCTCCAGAAATGTGACTGCATCTTAAGTTGCTTAAATGTGTTTTTTTTTTTTTGTTTGTTTTTTAAATCTGCTGTTTGTGACAGAGCCAATCTATTCCCTTTTCACTATCCATAGTCTGTTTTCTTTACTATAAAATACCTTGCATCAATTTAAAGCTCCTCATGACAAACAAGAATTTACTATAGTGTCTCCTGAAGGACGTTCTCAGATACCAATGACAAAAGAATGGCAGAGCAACAAGTAACTTTCTTCCAGCTCACAGATAAGTTCTTTATTAAAATAGTTACCCCCTAGCACTACTCATCTCTTCCACTTGTACAGCTCCATCTGCACTCTTGAAGCATCATCTACCCTGATTTACTGCTCAGAGGGAAAGAAACCATATGCACATTTCTAAAGCTAAAATAACAGTTTTCTTCCCCACCCATAAAGCTTCAGGGTGTGGTGGTGGTGGTGTTCAGTGCTTCATATTGTCTTCCTTTTCCAAATATCTTTGCAAACACATACAGAAGGAGAAATGGCATAAAATGTCCCCTTTTCACACCATTCTAATAATAAAGAACACATGTAGGGAGAAACATGGTTCAATACACTTGTCTTAGTTGCAAGTATTTCTGAACTAAAAGAATTATTTTACAGGCAGATCCAACAGGCATGAGAGCTCGATTGTATTGTTATGAAAGAAAGAGATAATTACAAAATACATTATGTTGCATGCCTCAAACACATATTTGAACACTATATGCATATATTTTCTCAGAAACCCAGCGCTTCCAGAAACTAAGTTCATATTTAAACAGTGAGGTTTGAGTCAAGGTTCTCAGAATCTTCTCATTATCCAGTTACTACACTCTCTAACTTAGGGATGCACTTTGAAAGGAAAATAGGAACCAATAGGGACTTGGGGAATCTTCATCCTTGGAGGTATTCAAAACTGCAGCAGCCTGATCTAACTTTGAAATTTTGACCTGCCTTTGAACAGAGAGTAGACCTCCAGAGATTCCCCTTGTATTAAAGTACTTGTCCTGTTTTTGGCAGTTAAACCAGAACAGTACTCTGCGGTTCTCTGATACCATGAATGTTATGATATATACTGAGAAATACATCTGTAGTTTGTAAGTACTAACACATTCTGGACTAAATAACCATCTTTTGAATTTGGTGTTAGGTACCTGATGTTGAGTAATCACTCCCAGCCTAGGAATTCAGTACTGTCCAGCTCCATTCATTGGTTAGCTGGTATCAAGATAGTACTGGAAAATAAGCAATACCAGGTAGTGCAAGCTCCTCTCAAGAAACCCTTTTAAAAACATTTTTCCTCTATCCCAACCTGAGAAACAGTACAACCCGTCTGGGCTTGTAATGCTGCAGGCAAACTCCTTCTAGTTTATGCAGGATAGATCACTCTCCTAGGCTCTGCAGCCAAGTGGGATTGCATGGAAAGACTGAAGTCTCCTTTGCCCCTCTTATTCTGGGTCTCTTTTGGTAGTTCCTGTAATATGTACACATTCCCCTATGCCCCACAACTATAAGTTCAGGTGAGGAACCTCGTTTTGGATTGTTTTATTTTCTTGAGTTATGATCAGAAAAATTCAGAATTGATGGTGTAAGAATATTGTGTTCTCACCTTACACCTTAGTGATTTGCATAGCAGATTAACTGCTTCAGCACGTTCAGAACTTTTCTATATTTTCATGTGCTTTGTTCCAGACCACATTCTGTCACATTTTGTACTGCAGTCCTTTAACTCACTTTTTCTGAGTTAACGGTTTTAATTGACATGGCTTCATTCAAGCAATATGTATTATCAGACATAAAACTACATTTTTTTCCTTATTTAATTTCTTGCAACCACTGTTTTCAGACAAAAATGATAAATTCTGCTTTGCTGCAGTTCAACAGTGATTCACCTGACAGCAGTTTTCACTGGGCCATTTTTCTGCTCAGTATTTTTCTGAGTTTGTTTTACTCTTGGCAGTATGTGTTGTTCAAAAATTACTCGGAACCAAAGAGCTCAGAGGCCTCTTCTGTCAATCTGGTCTTATGCAACACAGCAGCCAATTCCAAAAGGCTTATGTACAAAAAGAAAGTTTTTTAGTTTTTTTTTTTATTTATTTCTTTTAAAAGAACTGTGAGACGTATCACTCGTTCATCTTTGCTTGTGGTTACTGTTGAGTCAATTGTCCTATCCCTAATCAGTAGAACAAGTCATTCAGTGTGAAGAAAGCCAAACAGCACTTTTTGGGGGTAGTTAAAATGTTAGTCTCCTCAATCACGTGTTATCAACTTACCTGAAGCAGTGGTAACAAATAATTGAAAGGACAACAGTTTTGCTCACAAATGCTCAACTGTTCTCAATATTTTTCTAAGCAAAACCCAAACCCACACAGGAACAGAAACTGCTGTCAAAATAAGCTGCATCAAATAAGTTTTGAAAGGGACCCCAGTTTTTTTGTACTTGTTAAAGTAGCTGTTTGTGCTGCTTTTTATTAGCAAAATGAGTCTTATCTCAAAGATTCACCTTCAGAATAGAGGGAAGTATTTTTAGTTCTAATTCTCAGTCAGTGGCTGTCATTCTCCTGCTTTTATTGTGTTGAGAACACATTCAATTTCTTTTTCCATTCCTTTGTCTCACTCCTTGAGAAACACTGACAAGTTGTGTAGGAAGCTAAGCAAGGAAAAAAAAAACAAACTAACAAAACCCAACCACAACACAACACAAGCCAACAAACCAACAAAAAAAAAAATATACGGACAACCCCCCCACATCCCTGTCCTTTGCTCTTCTCTCTCCTCCTTCCTCCGTCTCCCCTCAATCCACAAGTTATACAGCCTATATGTCTAGTCTTGCTTAAAATCCTGGTGGCAATGGAAGTAATCTCCCTGAGGGAATTTCAACAAGGGAGACGTTAGTCAAGCAAAGCAGTTAAATACAATGTGATCCATAACTTAATTCAGGCAGAGCCCCTTCGATTGCTTAACTGAAAGGAAAACAGTTCTGCATGCAAAGAGCAGCCAAATAAGAGTTCCAGTTCATGTAGTAAGGTATCATCTCAGGTTCTGTGGATCAGCAATGGTCAGGGACTCATCAATGGCTAGGACATAAAAGTTTGTTTCTATTATCCTTCTGGAGCCTTGCGTAATGGAAAAAAATTCTTTACAAGTGTACTTCTACTAGCTTCAGAGAAGCAACAAAAGCAAGGGTAAATCTGACTTATCATCATCAGTTACAATGGGGATTGTGCCATTCTTTTTGCAGCACTTGAAGTACAGCCTACAACATGCTTTCCATCACCTGAAGAAGCAGGAGGTGACTCTCTTGACAAAGCACAGTTTCATTTCTCTCCATTAGCCCTGTTCTGAGATGAAAGTGGTCAGTCAGAGTAACGGACTATAACCAGAAAGTAAGTAGTTCTAAACACAGAAAACAGATTGACAAGCTAATAAACAAAGTAAATCTATATCCTAAGCCTCTCTCAACCAGGGAGGTATTAAAAAACAACAACAACAGCAACAAAAACAACAGCAACAAACAAACAAACTCTTTCCTTGTCTTGCTATCAAAAGATACGAAATTTTAAAAAGTTTGGTCTACAACAGAAATAAGTATTAGCAACAACATAACTAAAGCAGCAAATCTTTCACAAGGAAGCAAAGGTGAGTAGATTTTAGACCTCTTGCAAGCTTCATGCTAGTCACCAGCCCTTTATTGATTGCAATTTTGAGCTCCCATAAGCACAGTGATGGATACATGGGTATTGAATTTGCACAAAAAAAAAAAAACAACAAACAAGGCACACACATGAAAAAAACAAATCAAACCAAAAAGCCCAACAGCATTTACCAACAGCTACCACACTGTGGCATCCTACGATAACACAGTATTGGGCTCTGTATATTCAAAAGAAATTAATGCTCAGAAACACAGAAACACTCCTGATAATCTACTGCAAGATAAGTGGGTAAACGTTTACCTTCTAACAGCAATAAGTCTAAAATGGTACCTAGATACTGGCTAAATTATTGTCTTTTAATCAAGATAGGACATGTAATCCATAACATTTGTAGTTATCTATGAAGCATGCCAAAGTTCTGAATAAAAGATTCTGGGGGTATTGACAATGAAAAAGATTGTTAGCTAGAAGAAAATGGAAAATATGAATGTCCATGTAAAATTCATTTTGGTTGTGCTAAATGATTCCAATTTTTATGTGGTATAACCGTGTTCATGCTATTGTCCACACTTTTACTCTAAATTAAGCAGCAGTATTTTTTTTTGTCTTTGGGAAAGGAGAGCTCATTTCATAACCAAAGCAGAAATATTAACACCTCTTCTGTACACTAACATCAGGATAGATACTTTGTAGTGGATGTCGAACAGTGCTAGAATAAATTGAAAGTCTGAAATTATGCAGAGCTACATTAATAACAGAATATTTCATCATGATTAATGATATTATAATGTATACTCAAGGAGTGAAAAATAATTTGTCTCACATAATGAGTTGCCACCTTGTCATTTCAGGAGACTCAATTTTGCTGTGACCTTCCAATAAACGTGATTCAGCCACAGATTCATTAGCTACATGTATTTTGTATGACCTAGAAAAATACAATGGAAATCTGATTCTGAAGTCCATCACAAGTCTGTTACAAAACCTTTTTCAATTTCTGGGCTGACAGCAATAATGGAATAAGTATGTATTGGAAGAGGTCACTACTTAAACCTGTAGGAACCACCTAGTTTAGTCTTATGGCTTTTCATTCAGGTGCACCAGACTCACAAGTTGTTCCTGGTACCTGTTTGTCTATTCTGAGCCAGCATGTTTTACAAAATGAATAATTGTACTGCTGTACATTTCTATTTTTAATGGAATATTCCTACTTTATTGGAACTACTTTGATCTGGCCCTCTGCCAGAGTACTGTTTTCTAGGACACTTTCTGAGGAGTTTGACTGTGTCAATCTCCTTCCACTTTGACAGATGCAGCAGGTCTAGAAAACCACAACCTAAGGCTTTTGTTACAGGTAAAGGCTTGCACACTGGGTAATTTGTTCAAGTGGGAGTTAGCGTTATCTCAAGTGCTGTAGACAGTTATCTTAGGCCTATGAATTCGTTATCTCAGCTGGAAGAAAATTACCTTCTGTAAAGTTGCTCATCTCAGCTCTCATACTTAATGCAATGTGGATTAAGACAATGAGAGCTGACTACACTTTAGGAGGAGCACAGCTACATCTGACACCAAGTGCTTAGAGATGTGACATGACACGTTGTATATAACCTGGGAAATAACAGTCTGGCAAGCTGGTTAGCCTGAAAAATACAAGCCTCTTTCCCCGAGGTCTGCTTGACATCACATCATGAATAGCTATTAAATTGCTTTTAGGTTTATTCAGTGCACTCGGCAGGTATAACAACAGAAAGAAAAAGCCTTTTCCACACATAAAATATTATATGGCAAATTACACATGATGGTCTTTCTCTCAATGTGTGAATGACTCTCTGAACTTACTATTTGATCAAGTACAAGGACACAGAACTACCACAGCTAGCTTTGAACCTAAGCTTGGGTTCAAAATAGTACAGCAGTAATATCCATACTAATAAAATATACATGCTTTGTGTTAATTCACTATCTTCCATACAGTTGCGCTGATTTATATCTTAGTCTCCAGCACATGAGAAGTCCCTCAGAGACCCTGATTTCAACTTATTGACTTGATAAGCTAGAGGCAGAAACAAAACACAACAAACAAACAAAAAAATCCACCCACAATCAGCAAACCAGAAACAAAACCAATGAACTTTGAGTGTGTGAGATTGATTTTTTTGGACATTATTCCGTACCATTGAAAAAGCTTCCCTGAGCACTGGAAAAAGTCAGCACAACTATAAGCCTACAGCATACGCTACTACATTCATTTTGGTTTGATCTTTCCAACAGGGGTAACCACAGCTATGAAGATGGAGTAGCATAGGAGGCAATCTCACACTAATCATCAGAACAAGTGGTCTCAAATGTTTGCTCTATTTCCTTAAAGTTATATATCCTTGAATTTAAAGACACTGGGATGGAATTAAAGGGAAAAAACGCAAGCAACGAAACAAACAAACAAACACCACATAACCAACCACCCCCCCCCCCCCCCCAAAAAAAAAAAAACATCTTTAGAAAAACACAGAATTTTTCCTCAGAGGTATAAACAAATTTTAAAGGAACTTTCAATCATCAGTTCACATGCCACATTCTCTTACTCATACTTGGTGAAAAGTTTCTTCAAATGATCTTGCTGATTAAAAACAACAAAAAGTGAAATACCACTAAGAATAGATTCGAGTGGCAGGAGATCTCTCTCTGAATTTAAACATTTTGTCCTAACCACTCTGGGCCTTTTGTTTTTGCCAATTAAGTTGCCTTTTATTTATTTTTCTTAAGCAATCAGATAGTTATTTTTTCCAGTTGTTATCCTGACAATTTGATTACTGGAATACAGCATTGAAAGTTATAACAATGTTAGAAGTAACACATAACCATGCAAATAATATGAATGCTCCAAAGCTATCATAAAAATAGGACGGGGTAATCATGAATGCTCAGGTTAACAAAGCAGTCTTAAGTCAAATCTTCTTCCTGATCATGTAGTTAGTCTTCTGTTACATATTTAAGACTTTTCCATGTAAGGACTTTTTTTTTTTTTAAACGTAATTTGCAAGTGCATGTATAAAACCTTATGTATAGGCAAAGAAAAAGAGACTTTTCTCCTCTATGCTCTCCCTCTATGCTAGTGCATTAAAAAAAAAAAAAAAAGGCATAACCACGGAAAATGAGATTACACGATTACAGTAGCTCTTTCAATGTTAAGAAATTCAGGGGTAAAAAAAAAACAGGTTCAAAATACGATTTCTCTATCAGAAGGATGGATCTGAAAACAATCAAAAATACATTAGGAAGGGTGACATGTTCAGTAAATTGAAGAGAAGACAATTCCTGTAAATCATCATGATGTGGTAGATTAAATTTAAAGCTTCTAAGGATATGGACAATGGACTGCTTTAGCTGGGTTCTTATAGACTGACATCAATTAGGACTGTATATTTGTTTTTTTCCTTTGGCTCTTAGCATATGTCATGTCTTTCTGATAAGTTGCTTTTTCCAGTTGAGGGAAGGCAAATAATCAGATTGCTGATATCAAGAAGAAATATTCTACTATGTTCAGAACTATACTTCTAAAATACTTCTTCAAGTAGCTAAAAAAAAATTCTGTTTCATTGACTTCAAATCACTGCAAGCAAATAAAGTTGACCAAACTAGTGAAATCCTAAAGCTCAGATTTCACAGAAATAAACACTGTGGAAAGGAAGCACATTTGTACTACCTTAAAAAAAATAACCTTGCAATGCTTATTGTCAGAGAAATTTAACTGTGTGTAAAGGATTCACTTTATGAATGAAGTGAAAAACCCCCCTGTACAGCTTCTAAGAAGCAGGACATCCTCTTTGACTTAAAGTAGACTACGTCACTGGCAGCAGGTATGGAGCACAGGTGCCCCAGCTGACGTGTTTCATTTTAGGGAGTGGGAGTTTGGTAAAGCAGAGCCACAGCCTAAATGCTCATATTGTTTTGAATAAAATCATTCAGTAAGTCAATGGTTACTTTTTTTTTTTTTTTGTAAGAATATGATCACCATTAGGGAATAAAATGTTCCAATCGGATATGAAATTTTCTTATCACAGTCAAAGTAGCACTCACAACAGCAATAGTGTCTTATTTGCAAATATCTCTGCTCAAGCATAGCACTTCTTTTAGGCAGATATGAAAAAAAAACGATGTACTGACGGACAAAGGCATGACTTTCTAAACCATTCATGAACAGGCATACTTTTACCTGAGTGAGATAGAGAATTTAATAGCTTTTCCTCTATCCAGGCAATTCAAAATTGCCAAGAGCAGTGGGCAGAGGAAATGCCCTAAACAACCTCAGATTATTATAATCTAGCCGAGAAGACAGGACTATCAACTGGGGATGTCTTTTAGGATCCAGAGTATCTAGGGTAAGAGATACTGCAAAACTGACAGGTTTTGCAGAGGCTTTAAACCTCTATTCGGGCTTTCCCATACCAAGAATTTTGCCCGCTACCCCTGAATCTTGTTGTGACAATATCCCAGTGCCTCCACACTCATCCTCATTTACAACCTATGAGGTAAGAGACGCCAGAGATTACTGAAATACCGCTAACCATAGAAGTCCAGATACGGGTTTTTATTTTACTCAAAAATTTGAAAAGTATGTATATATATTAATACATATATACAGTAGTATTAATACATATATGAATACTAATACTACTATTATTATACCACCTTTTTCAGTTGATCTAGCAGTCTTTTCTTACTATCCTCAGTGAGATTATGGCTTCATTTGAACTAATTCCGGGTCTTGTGTTCCCGTCCACTCTGTATATTGGTATGGCCTTGCTCGTGCTATAATGAAAAATGGAATATGAACAAGAACCCCATTTAATCAATGGCTCAATGAATCCAGTGGTATAGACTAAAACTCTATCTGGACCTGAGTTAGAGTTACAAAAAGAAGGGGGTATAACATGGCACTGATGGACTATCAGCCTTGTAGAGCACACATACAATTTACTAGTAAAAGCACGACCAGCAGCCTCAGCATGGTCGAAGATAGTAAAGAGACAGAGCCTTAGCACCACACAAGGAAAAATGTATATAGTGAGGGTTGAAAAGACATCCAGACCCCTTGGTAAGGTCATATCTTCCTGCAAAGGCAGAAGCCTTTGGAGATCGAGAACACACTATGGATTATTTCACTTTCTAGATCTCTAAGGAAAATCTAAATGGTTTTTAAAAATATATAAAAATAAATCCTGAAGTGATGTCTTTCTTCATCCATCATCTCCAGTGATCCAAGTGTTACTGGTTGGGCAGCAATATTGAATACAACTGGGGTATTTATTCTTGTCTGTCTGTTGCTATGCCGATTTAATTTAGCCGTTCAAGATAAATAAACAAAAGCCAAGATAACAGCTCTTCTGAAGCAGCATATTCTTTCTATTTTCTGGAACTGAATAGAACAATTTCTGGACAGTGTTATCAGGAACAAAAAGACTGGGTTTAGTTCTCACAAGGCAATGAACATCTGCCACTGCCTCCAGCTGCCTCTTTCTCTGCTTCACACCTCGGCGGCCTCAAAGCAAAAGATGCTGTTGCAAGACATTGCCTGCATCACATAAAGCAAAATAATCCAAATTCCATCACACTAAACCAGCATATAATGACCAGAAACATTAAGAGGTGTCCCTGCATAACCCAAAAACAAATTATTCTGTACAATCTAGCCTAATTTGCAGTCACCAAAAAACTATATTCAGACAAAGATTGTGTTTTCATACAGCACAAAGTCTCAGATTGCTATTTTCTTTAGGCAATGCTATACTAATAAAGCCTTCTGGTAGTTATAATCCCATCAATGTTCGCTTCAGTGATAAATTATCCCACCTATTAGCTTTCCACCTATTAGTTATAACGTACAGTCTAATTTTATGCAAATCTACTACAAAGCTAATGGAGAATGATCACTTTTTAGGTGTGATCTGAGAGCTTGTGCGGTTTTTTGTTGTTTTTTAAATAAACATATCTTTATGTACGAAGAAGTTAGATAGGACTGATAAATCTATAGAAAGGCTAGTTTATAAATACTTTCAGAAAGAGGTCTTGCAGAGCACCATTGTCTACACACTATCATCCTAACTCCTCTCCTTCCTGACAACCAAAAGCTCACAATGTCTTGGTCTCACATTCCATGTTTGTGATCACATAGAAGAGAAAGACTGGGGAGCAAAAAAACCCCAAACCTCAGTATCTTCTGGCCTCACTAACACAGGAAAAGTGGCACGGCTACTTTTTAATGATATTCTAGGAAGGGAGAAGCTTATGTTTCCCTTCCAGTTTTTGGTAAGATGGTCTGTTACTGATGAATAAACTGTTATTATATGTTAACTGAATATATCTGTTCATAATACAACACTTCTGACTACAAACAACCTTTATCTTGGTGGTGGAGACTAGATAAAAATCATGGAGTTCATCAAAGCAACGAAGCAAAAAAAAAAAAAGGCAGATAATTATTAGAGCATACTCATGAGCTCAATTTGATGTGACAATCTCAGATCCTATTGAAAAACAAACAAACAAACAGCCCAACTATTTATAAATGTTACAGAAAGCATTAATTGTTTTTTCTTCCCACACCATAGTGGTGTAGGTTTATTTTTACATGAGAACTGCTTCATAACTCAAAATAACTCATCTATAGTCACTGAAATTAAAGAAACATGAAGTTGGTGCTTTTGTTGTTTTAAGAACAGGTTGTTTTGAGTTAGTGCCATCAGAGGACAGATTTTAGAAAAAAATAGGTAGTACAAGACAACAGTAAATTATTCAGTTCCTCTAATTAATCAAGACAATTTACTGAAAAAAGAAAGTAGATATTTAAGTCAAAGAGAACTTTCAAAGAAACTTTTCACTTAAATGCCAATTCTGATCAAACACCAGGATAAATAAATAAGTAAAATCAAGACATCTTTGATCCAAAGTGTCCTTGAGCTAAAGGTACATCCTGAAGGAAAAATCAGAGTGGGTTTCTCAAACCCATTGGCTTACTTTATAGTTGTATCTTAAAGACTTTAAGATTAAAGAGTAAATCTTCCAACAGATTTTTATGTGAGGTTTCTTCAGAAGCATTTTATTCACTGCAAGTTGAGCAGATTCTTGAAAGTGTCTTGGTGGTTTCTGATTTCAAGCAAATAAGAAAGGACTAAAAAGGTTAGTGGGATCAAGTGAAGTGAGGAAGAGAGTAGTGATGACAAGCTTACCAGTGATCAAGCATAAACATGCCTGATAACATCAGGGGAAACAAAAGTAACCCCACAACCCACATTCCTGGGCTTCAGTTGACTTACTGCCAAAAAATGGAACAGTACTCATAAGCGTTCTACAGATGGAAAAGGCAATAGGCCAGTGATGGTTACTGCTTCTTTTCACAAATAGGAAAGTGAAGCTACGAGGACAAAACTTGTCTGAGATAATCTTTTACACCTGGGAATATCTTACCCATGTCAGCTTTACACTGAACCAAACTTGAGTTTCGGTCCAGTCACACATTGACTACTTAATCTATTCTTTCCTACCTACATCTAGACCAACAAATCAATCTTCTTTCAACTGGAAAATGGTGTATCATCACTAGCTCTTTTCATCAACATACTACCAGATGGACGCTGATGATGAGCATCACCAGGAAAACAGAGAAATTAAGAACCCTGCTGTTGCAATGAAGCCTGAAGTGAAGAGTATAATTTCCAACATCCAAATCACTAATGCATTCCAGTCACAGCACGGGAAACAAAAAAGTACATACACATTTTAATCTGTGTATACCTCCATACTACATTAACAGTGTATTTGATCCCAAGGAGAAGCTACTGCAGAAAACTAGTTTTGTCGGCTGAAAGAGGGCCAGCACATTATTTGAGTTTTAAGGTACATGATTCATCTTATTACTAAGACATTAAGAACAAAGGAGCAAAATGAGATATAGTTTCCAAAGCACATGGAATAGAGACTTATCTTTCCCCTTAGACGCAAACAAAGATCTAGCTAAGAGTCTCTTCCCTCTATTTTATGTTTTTCCAGTTGATTATGTTAGTTCTCTCGGGCTTTTCCTAGTAGTAAAAGGTGGAATAACTACCACACTAATCTGAAGTTAACAGTCCCTGGGGAATAAAAACTACTCACCTGGAAAAAGGAGAAAATAGGAAGTCACACATTCTAGGTGCTCTTTAAAATTGGTTCTTTCTGATACCACAGGGTGATTTAATTTGAGCTGAAGGGCCCACTCAGCACTTAGTCAGCTGTAGAATCAAATACGTGAGGTTGATATAAAAGCTATTTTATGTCCTACCCCCAAATTGGATCCTGCACTGAGTACCACTTGGCTAGATCCCATAAAGAACATCAATTGTAACGTCTCTTACAATTTTCTTTCATTCTGTATAGTCTTTAGACAGTAACCTTGAAGATACATGGATAGAATACAAACATCAGATGACAGCAAGAAAGAAACACAACAGTAGACGAATTAAATAGAGAAGCAAATTCTCAGTTGGTGTAAATCAGTGTTGACAGCTGAAGTAAGATGACCCAAGACTGTTTTACACCACCTGAAGACCTAGCCTACTGATTAGAAAAGTGCTAAAAAACCGACCTCTGCAAAATACTCCTTCTTGTGAAGTTCAGAAGAATGGAGGTGTCCTGGTCTGGGTTAAAACTGTGTCAAAATTCCTCTGCTAAACAGAAAACACCGTTATCTATGGAGATGAGAGTCTAGCTTAGAAACAGATTTTCAGAAAAAGAGTTTCAACCTAGATAATTCTGTGCTTCAAAACAGCTGTAGGTAACCTTGAAACACCTGGTTTGAGGCACATGCTGAAGGCTGCTGGAAGTCTATGAACTACTTAAAATGTCTTTTGGCTAGGCTTCAGCATGTTTCAGATACCAGTCGCTCCAATCAGTAAAATGAGTAGGTGGAGCTTCTTATAGTTTCTGTGGTATTTAAGAAACATAATCATGATATACTTTCTAGGCTGCTGTTATAGCCCACATGCAGAAGCTGAAACATTTTAGCAAATCAGACCAGCTTCTGTGTTTAAGAGATATGACTGTTTTCTTTCTACATTGTGTATACTATACTAAATTTTTGCTTCCACTTATATTCTAGTTTTTCCTCATTATGGCCAGATAAGAGGTTGATCCTTCATTTGTTTGTTTGTTTATTTTGCAGGAAGATATCATTATTTCAGCTGAACGCAGAATTTCTAGGCTCAGTAGATAATAATGTAAGCTGAACCATACAGTTTGAGTTATGCCAGAAAAACAAACTTCATTTTGATGTACTGTAAATTCAATGCATCTTCATAGCATCTAGCATGCTTTCACCTAGTAAGAAGAAGCTGAAACTTTCTTGGCCTATTGATCCCAACATTTATTTAGATTCACATTATAAGGATTATATAACACGCGAAGATCATTCCTGTTAAAAAGGCATCCAACTAAAATGTTGCTATAACACCATTGTTTTCTCATGCATCACATTAATAAAAGCCCTCCTAAGTCTGCTTTCAGTGCAGCAAATTCTGGACCCTTAGCTCACTGTTAGTTGAGGAACAAGTCTCACTAACTCCACTCCATCCACGATAAATGTCTATTTTATTTAACTGTTCCTAATCTTTACCTCTGACATTGGGCAACTTTTCAGTTGTTCCTTGATTGCTTCCTCTATTAACCCCTTTCATGCTATGTAAAACTTAGAAACTTATAAAGAAATTCAATGTTATAGCAATACTTACATTTTAAAACATTTTAAAATAAAATATTAATGAGTTAGTAAAAAATTTGGATTATATTGCATCATCTCAGGAAAGTTACAGTAAATGTTATTAAAAATCATTGCTTGCAGAGAATACAAGTTTTTTATTTAGTCCATGTATCATATGATTTAACAGAATTAAATTATATAACCAAGATTTGGGCTAGTATTATTTAATTACTTTAATTAAAAATATAAATGAAAAGCCGAAAAGATTAGGAGACATTTCTACATGAAAGTCATTGATTTTCCCACTAAAAACAGGAAGTCTTTCTGCAGTGCTCCTAAACAAGAATTGTACCAAAGTTTTCATGCAAACATTAATAGACAGATTTCAACAAGTCAAAGTTAAGCAAACAGCACAGAATTTTCTCATATGCTAGTTGCTAATCTTGTATAGGCCAATACAAATCACTCAGATCACTCAAATTGAGGCACCGGAGGGAGTTGGGAGGGGGAATATTGTTTTAATATATTTTAGCAGAAAGTCAAGAAGTCAAGAGCCAAATCTTTGCAAATTCAGCCCTTCAAACCAAAGAATAAACCTCTGGAAATATCTTTCCAATTTTATATTAAAAAAAAAAAAAAAAAAGAGTCTACCTTGTGATGAAAATTCAATTATACGCAAAAAGACAGGATAAAGCTTTGTGGCCAAGGTATAACCTTCTGAAGATATGGTTTAGTAATCATACATCCTTAACTGTGTTAGTGTTAGCTTGTACATCTACGGATGTCCATTGCTACTTAATTTTAAAAGGTTTCTAATCTTGTAATGAAACTGTTTTTTTGACCAGCCACAAAACAGAATCTGATTTGAGCATTATAATGTAATTAATCATGGATTTTAGTGTCTCTTTTGAAATAGTTTATTTAGATCTGAGAAATACATTGCATGTCTATGATTGCATTATACAAAAAGAAAATAAACTACATAATTGAAAATGAACCATGTGTATTATTAATCATAAAATGAAACTACCTGGAGTTTAGAGCTTGGATCCAACTAGATTGCACTTTGGCTCCTCTCTGGTCATTTGCAACTATGCAAAGAGAGACTGAAACTGCTACTTGACTTCATTACTGTTAGCCATGTCAACAGTGCTAGGAAAGTGGCTGGGAAAGTTGGATCCACAACATTCAAGGCCCAAAATGGATTTACATTTTGTGGACAGATGACAACATTGCAATGCATCCTGTACTTTTATCAGCCTTTGTAACCTGCTAAAGTATTGAAAAAAAAAAAAAAAAAAAAGAGAGAGACAAACTGCATGACTTTGGGAAATGTACAGTATACAGTATAGAATATAATTGTTTTGATTTCCATCTGCAGATTGTACATTTAAGCTTTATAACAGATAGCACCATAAATTTAGCAGGGCTAATTCCCCCCTCTCTCCCCTCCCCCCAAATTTCTTTTTTAACAAAAAACAAAACATGTCTAGATTTACACATATCACACACAAATACACACACACTTTCTTTGTTCTGGTTGCATACAAACACCATGTTTTTGCATCTTTTTTATTCCATTTGCTCCCAAAGAGATAGCAGTTGACATAATTGATAAAATAGCATGACTGAAAAATCTTATTTTTTGTTCTGATAATTTCTGACAAAACAAAGGATGGATCACAGCTATTTAAAACAACAACTTCTATATCCAGTTCTACTTCTTGAAATGATCAGATTTCTTTTTTCCCCTTTCAAATTCTTGCTCTTTCCCAAAACAAAATTTTCAGGAGACACAACCTCATAATTTCCATATCTTGGTTCATCTTTTTGGAAATCATTGCTATTCTGGGGTTATTCTTACACTTTCCTTTTTAGGTTTCTAAAGATCATAGTATGTTATAATATTATAACATGTTATAAATATTTTATGTTTTAAACCTACAGAAAATCCTAATATCTACCAGCACTGGCAACTACTTCATTGGTCTCTGCAGCTCAGAGGAGACTGTCTATATTCCTCTGCTTGGTTTGTAAAATCATTAGGCTAGTTAAGTGTATGATTAACAGAGTCTAGCTACTCTGTGTTGATGAGAAATAAGTACTTCAGCCCATTATATTTTGAGTTACATCTGTAAAAAAATTAGGCTTTTGTGTCTGTGTAAAAGTCAGTTTTCCTGGAATAGCAGATTTGGCAGAATTAAAAATCCTTCTCGCACCTAACCTCCAAGGCTAGTTGGCAAGCTGGATGGGAAAAAGAGGAATCTCCAGTTTGTTATGGGAGATCTATAGACTGACAAAAGCAATTTTTAGCTCACTATCACCCTTTTGTGCCCTTCAGTGAGAAATAATCATATTAAGGCTCACACACAGAGGGTAATAAAAATTATCTTCATATTTTTAATTAACTTAAGGTCAAAAGAATGTAAATACACTACATCTTCATTCTATAATCAGCTGTACATGGGCAATAGCACTGTTAATGACTTGAGGTGGGTGTTAGCTCATCTGAAGGACCTTTTGGCAGAGATTCAGCAACAGTTTCAAGAGGAGAACTAATCTGTTGTAAGGTTGAGGAAGGCATCAAAGGGGAAAGACTGTCATTTACTCTTAATGGCACCTTCTTATATTATACTCATACCAACTCCAAAGCCTTCTGTTATATCATACCAGGTATCCCCGAGGTAAACAGGAACTTTCAGGCACAAGAACATTTTAACAACCATTTCCTATACTATGGACATCCACATCTTTCATGCTTTAGCTACATCCTCAGTAGTATCTGTAAGGAGGCAGATAATGGAAAAAGAAGAGCTTCTAGATGAAAATAGTATTGCTGTGGTATTACATTCTTCTAGAAATTAACCAGTATATATATCCTCCAAAACTGGATCCTTAGCTCTAACAGACAAGGAACATTATTTTCCTAATGCTCCCCACCCCTTCATCCCTGCCGATACTGAAGTATATTGAGGTGACTTTGGGAATTCTGCTATTTAAAACGTTAGTTGTGATTAGGTAAAAGATGTCTTCAGGATATGTTTGTAAAGAAAGAAAGGCATGCTCTGGAATATTCCAATCTAAAACACAGTTGTTTTAGATATTGGCAGCACCAAAAATTAGCATTTATGGTAGAAAAGGCATATGCTACTGTAAAAATAATGATGTATAAGTGCCTGCAGCAGTCCAAATTAGCTGAGCTTTGCAAAAGAAGTTTGAATAGTCATCACTGAGTATATTCTAATGAAGAAATGAAGCAGATGGTGTGCTGTTTGTACTTCCTGACTTAGTGGTTACAGAAGTCAGAAAGGTATCAACCATGTGCCAGAAAAAAAAAAAAAAAAAAATCTCTTATTACGTACTGCTGAGTAGGCGTATACAAGACTTGAAAAGGTTGAGATGAAGATGACTGTTAGCCTCTTGTCACAAATATTCCCTTTATTCTTTCTTCTGCTGCATCTTTCTGCGCAACACTGCCTCCAGTAAGACAAAACTGATATTCCTCACCTACTGTTCATGTATTTAGAAAAGCTGATGATCTCCACAGAATTCCAAGAGACTGCACGTAGGTTTTGTTTAACCTACAGTATCTAAGCAGCTTTTAAAGGGACAACTTCCTTCCATATGGGCATATCTAGTTTTTCTGTTATCTCCTAAATCTCATTTTGGATACAACTACAGCTGCTCTCCCTTAGACTTCCAGTTGCCAAGTTGATGTAGTATCTTTGTGTAGTGCAGAGCCCTAAACAGAAAAAGGGGAAGTCTTTCAGCTGTACGTGTGTGAAATGGGGATGAGAAAGTTTGATAGAGGCTGGAGGGAGAGCAAAAGGAGAAAGAAGCTAGCCTTAGCTACCTAGTTGACAAGAATCATTCTCAACACTTCACAAGGTCTGGAAATAAAGATGAACTTAAAACTTGAAGGGTTTTGCAATGACAGTGCAGACAGTTAAACTCTTAGCAGAAAATAGGAAATAAAATAAGAAGTCAAATGCTATTGCACAAGCTAAAGGGAGATTGGGGCATTAGCACCAATTTTTACTGAGCTCAGAACATTCCCCAGGTGTTCAAGCTACCTCTTTGCTTTCTCTCAATTTAGTCCCTCTATTTTTGTGTTAATTTATATGTCAAGGAAACAACAATTAAAACACACACACACATAGCCTTCTCCAATATTTAAAGATGAAGTAAAAAGGAAAAGAACAAATTTGTAGCTTTCAAGACAACAATTACAATATTAAAGTATTTTAGAGTGGTATTCTGAAGAGGGCATTAAGTAGGCAGTCAGTAATAGGAAGTACCTCATAGCTTCCTTCATTCACACACACTGAGTAGATATTAGACATTTTAAAAGGTGCCTCTTTCTGAGTTAAATTCTATGCTGTGACTGTGGTCAAGCAAGTCAGACATCCCAAAGAAAAGCTAAAATGTAGCATTATAACAGCAAAACCCTGCACATGCAGAAATACAGTAGCAGCTTGCATATTGCTTCATATATCATTAAAGATATCAGTGTAGCTCCTAGGAGGAGCTTCTGAAGTTTGATTTTTCTTTAATGTCCCAACAAACAGATTATCTAATAAAACTAGAATAAATTAATTACAATAACTCCTACCCAAGCTATCACCGGTAATGAGCTAAACACCAATAACATTCTTTGTCTAGAGAGACGCTTTCTTTGCTTTTAACCAAATGCACACAATTTCATTAGCACAATGGTTTATTCCTGTTCTAACATACTTTTGCTAAAAGCTATTATCGGCCCATCAATATTGTCAGTGAATTGGAAGAGAAATTGTATTGAGGAAGGAGAGAAAGTGGATAGAAGGTTGTTGCTTTTAGGGCAAAGAATGGGAAAGAAACAGCGGACAAATAGCTGCTAATTTTGACATTTTGATAATCATCTTTATCTGGAGGCCAGGTTCATCCTTGAGGGCAGGTAGACTGAGGCCTCTGGAATGTAAATATTTGTGCCCTTACATGAAGTTTGTCTCTGGGAACTGTGAGCTATACAATACAGTATACGAATACTAGTAAGATTCCACCAGTGGGATCTCATTAACACTTGGTCTGACACTTGAGAAACAAAAGGATGCATTCACATTACTGTCAGTTGTCTCTTTGTACTGTTGAAGAGTTTAACCAACAATGAATTTGTTAATGGATTTTTTTTTCTGCATTTAATTGCTTCAGTTGAGTTCTGTATGGCTATATGAATCGTACCACACTAACAAAACTGTTCTACTTAACCTTTTCATGAAAAGCTAAGATACCAAAATAGGACATCATTGTACATCTTGAAAATGGTGAATGGAAAAAAGCTTTTTGTTGTTTTTGTTTGTTCTTTTGTTGTTATTGTTGTTGTTGTTTTCCCCTCATAACATATCATAGAAATTCTGAATGCATAGGAAACTCACCACAAAGTGCATTTATACTTACACCAAATATCTGGGTATTTCTTGTCTATTGCAAGAACATAAAAGAGTTGGTAAATATATTTGTTGAAGTAACATGGCATAAATTCCAAAGAGTTACATGGCAATTTTGAAACGGCAATTCACAAACAAAAACGCTGAAATATTTTCCTTAAGAGGAAATAGAAAATGGTTTGTGATTTTTCATATGTATATACTTGTTTTTATATTTGACTTTACAAACTAAAAATAAGTTGTAGTAAAACCACTGCAAACTGTTCTGCTTAGTCTAATGAGTTAGTACGCTGTAGAAAAGGATGGAAGCACACAGAGCATCTTTTATGCTTTATATTAAAAAGGGCAAGTGAATTGGAATGTGGGGAAATAATATCGCTACATTAAAAATTAAGTTGCTATAAATAAAAAAATATATATTAGTTTGGAAAATGGAAGCAATGGGCACTCAAATATCATTTGCTTGAAACTCAGTGTAGAAATTAATAAATTAGAGGCTCAGGGTGAGCCACTGCTTCACTAATGCAAGAAAAAATCAAGAAGTAAACTAAATGGCTTGAATAATAAAATGTGTTAGTATGAGTGCTCTCTGAGCCACAGTTCTACCAGAATTGCCTAGTCAAAGAATTCACCCTCTAAAATAATTAGAATCCACATGTCTTGTCATTGAATTTTTTCCTCTGAATCCACTTACTGAGATTCACAAAAGATCCAAGTAACATACACAATATGTGAGCATGCCTTCAGCCAGAGCAGTTTCTCTCTGTTGATATATGTCTAGGATACAGAATAAGTTCACTCCATAACATGCCTGTCCTGATTTCCCATTATTCACACTATTTTATAGTACTTCCCTTCTAAGCTGCTTTTCCAGCTTTCTTTCCAGGGAACTGAAATGTAACAACAGGTATAGTACATACATGGCCATAGAGACTGCCAAAGGCATTGAATTAAACTGGCTCAGAAAAATCACTTGACATGCTTGCAAAACAAATACCATTCAATATCAGGATGACACTAAGAGCTCCTGAAGCTGACATAAAAAGCTTAGAATGGACAGTTGAGTGTGGAAATAGGTACAGAGAGAGTCTTAATACTCAATACAAAGTCTGCATTTTACACATTGAATAGAAGTGCTTCATGAGGAGTTGTTGATACAGTAGAAGATTCCTTTGGAAAGGACCTCAAGAGGGTCCCGTAAAGCATGTCCATGCCTTTCCTAACAGACTTCTAACACCATTTGAAATTACAGTCTGTTAATGCAAGTGAATTACAGTCTCTGTAGGCAAACATTTCCTAATGCTCAATTGCATCAGTGTTGCAAATGTTTTCCCAGTCTAAATTAGAATTCTCTTGTTAAATTTAAGCTTTTTCACCAGCACAAAATCCCAGCTCTCATTTGATGTATTAGATACTTATTAGGAGCTCTCCCATACAACATGTTCTTGTCCCATTCCATCTGCCTCCCCTTTTCATTCATCTTCTGCTTGAAACCTTACAAATTTGTACATCCTCCAAATATACAGATTACCAAATCATTTTAGCTTACACCTGTAATAAGCTGCAGTTTGCTAAATCAAAATAAATAAATAAATAAATGAATAAAATAAAATAAAAAAATAAAGATGTACATGCTGCAACTCTCATGAATGTCTGGACAGCACAGAATTCTTTGACCTTGAATCATTTTTTAAACTTCTTTCCTAGTGTTTTGTGTGTGTGTGTACACATGCATGCAGAGAGTGAAGTAGTGCAATATTATGAACAAGCATTATATATATATCTTTAGTAGAGCCAAATTCTGCTAAGAACTGAGTATCTTCTATGTGTCACCTACTAGCTTCTGTAGGCCAGCTGAATGGTTACAGCCATATTCTATATATCAGGGATCAAATGTACTTCTCTAAACTGAAATAGCCGAACCAGAATGGTTACTTTTTCCCACACAGACAGCATTATAAAGGGAAGTGTGTACATCTGTCACTTCTTTAGTTTCTGCATGAGAAAGAACAGAATAGTTATTTCATGTAGAGTATGATGCATTTTGCCTCTCAAGCGAAGCTTCAGAATTTCTTTTCTAATTGTCTGCAGTTATAACTAAAACCAGTAACAAATGTATGTAAAATTTCAGTGCATAATGAATCATATAAGAGACTTTGAAAATGTAAATTAGAAATGGTGAAATCACCGCTATTCATGGCCTTGTGCCATGAATCTTCCTGGATGTACATCCACCTCTTTTAAAGAGGAAATTAAAAAAAAATAAATTAAAAAAAAAAAAAAACAGTTTTAAGCACGTGCTCCACAATATTTTATTGTAGAATATTTGCAGCCACACCGTGCCTTACTTGTGATCCAGCCACAGAAGGAGAGTCATTAAAGTAGCTGAAAACACCCTAGGAAAATACACAAACCAGTAAAATGCTTTTCAAGGACTTAAATAGCTGCAAGGCAGTTTTGCTTTAATTTCAAATTAAAACCAATTTAAGCTAATCTCATTCCAAAAAGGAAAGTGAATAACTTCCTATGAGCATAGATATTATACACTCTACTGCACAATTCTGGTCAACCAGCAAACCTATATGCATAAGTTCCTTGTTTCACCCCAGCATGTTTTCCTTATTTGCTTTATATTGCTCGCGTAAGCCTGAAGTATTTTAAACTAGAATTAGTGATATGTAATTTGGATGTAGTCAGTATTGTCTTTCACTCTCGTGCTGTGTTTTTGACTCAGAATCATCCTTTACACCTGTCATACATTCCAGAACTTAAACCTGAAGTCCCTGCTGGCTAGAGACTAGATAATTAAGAGGAGTGATGTCAGACTGCCTGGTATGTTCTGGTTATCCTAGATTTGTAACCTATGCAAATATAAAGTGCCTACTGAAGTCACTTGTACACTGAAATCCAGTTGGGAAGGAATCCAAGAATGCTAATCCCCAGCTCAGCTAAGTCGTGTTTTATTTCTTTGCTTCTTCTGTATTCCCTGAGCTTTATGTGAGTTTACTGTAGCTGTTGGTGGGCGAATATATGTCAGTGGCTGAAGATACAGCGCTTTCATGCCACTGTGCTGAATATTGATGAAAAAATACTCCTGTTCATCTTCAGGTAGTCAATAACAAACAACCAAAAAAACAAAACAAAACAAAACAAAAAAACATTTGGGTATCAAACACTTGACCTGGATTTAAGATACCAGGTTTCCCCAGTTACTATTTTATTTTTTTCTCCTCATTGCCTCTTAAGTGTCTATTCATGATAACCTACCCAGCAATTCCCTGGACATAACTGGAACTACATGAAAAGTTCGTTGGCATGAAGCTGGGGTGGGGAAGAAGCTTAATGACTTTGCAGCTAATCTGATGTCAAGGTGTCATGCCTTTATTTTTGGTAGTAGATGAAGAAATGTCAGATTCTTCAGAGAGCTGAAGGAGATCAGAACTCCTTCATTTGTCCTGGCTCATGAGTTTTTGCTTTCAGATTTGGAGGGTTTGGGCATTTGGCAGGGGATTAGAAAGTTCCTAGAGTGAAACTTAAATAGCACATCTCTGGTTTTTGCTGCAACAGCAAGTATTTGTCAACAGGTTACCAGCACAGAGAAAGTATAAGTTTAGGAATTAAATTCCTAAAATCTTCCTAGTAAGCACATCCACGGTGTCTATTATCACACATTTGTATGGCTTTAAAATTAAAAAATAATACCCTCTCCCCCCTCCCCCCACCCCCCATTTTTTAGCAGAACATAGCAAATCTCTGGTATTTTAGATGACAGTTAAGGGAGATGAGGTAAAAAAAACAACAAACAGAAAATAACATGTCACAATGGAAAAGAAAATACATGAATTCAAATGGCTTGCTATGCACATAACATGAGGTCTCTTCAAATCAGTAGGAATCCCATTTGATCAGAGTCTTTTGATTGCAATATAAAATTGTAGATTTTTTGAAACAGATTGAAGCAACATGAGGGTATTGTGGTATTTGTGTTAGAATATAAAACATGCTAAGAGAATGGTAGTATGTCTGGATTCACATAAGAACAGGGTCTGTCCTGGAAAACTGTATCAGCAAATGTTATAGTTAGGAAAGTACCACCTGACAGTCCTTTCCTCTACTAAAAATGAACTTTAAGAAAGTGTCAGTCAAATTTAAAATATCCACTCACAATTCTGTTCCCAACAACAGGTAAAAATAGATTATTCATTTCTCCCTACTTATACTCTGCCTATTACCTGACTCTCATAGTCTTGAGAAGAGGACAAACAATATATTTTCTTCCATTCTTGAACCTGAAATGCTTTTTCCTCTCTTCCTCATCTATGAGGATTATGAAACATGGCAGTACAAAACTGACAGAAAATTAACATCACAGTGATGATTTAAAATGAATTTGACTTTCACTTAATGTGTTCTTTTTACACATTGGACAGTAGAAACAACTAAAACGGAAAATGAAATAAAAGGCAAAGGCCTGTAATTGTTTCAGTATATTTTTCGTTTTGTTAAGGAAAAATTTAACTGACTTTTCTGGCTACACAGATATCTAAGTGCTCCACATTGAGTAGGTAAAACTAGTCAAGACTCTAACTTCTAACTTCTATCTAACTTAGCTAACTTCCCAACCAAGATAGGTAAGGTACATAAGTAACAGCATTCCCAGTCATAAACATGCAGAACCATATCAAGGAAGCACTGGTATTTGGGATCCCATAACCACTCTTTTCACATCTTGGCATTCAAAAGTATGAATTTGAGCTCCTCTGAATTTCTGAAGCCATTCTCTGCACTCACTCTTTCTAAGAAAAACAAAAATTCTGGCACAATTCTAGATCAGTCACCATAAAATAACTCCCTAAAAACTTAATCACCACAAAAACCTACATATCTCTCCATGAACACTGTTGTGAGAAGCATCTTTATTCAAGCTTGCTCTATGAATTTCAAGCTTGCTCCACAAATCTCATTTTTGAGATGCCTGCTTTCATAAAAAAAGGTACTATATTTTTTTCTCCCTTAGAAATGTGTGCATTTGTGCCACTCCCAGCCACATCACGAACAGGGAGCTCAGCTAGAAGATAAAGAGCAAAAAGAAAAAAAGGGAAAAACAATCAAAAAAACTTAGGCTCCAGTCAGAGATTTTAATTTCCCTTTAAGAGGCATGAGGAATTTTAAGCTTGGACTGAAAGCTAATGCAACCACCCAAACAGGAGTCTCATTACCACAAGAATCCTTACATAAATATTGTGTTTTGACTATGTAATTTTCTGTAAGGATATAAACTTGATAAATCCATTTGTCCTACAGGTACATTCCAATAGAAGGTCAGGGGAGAGTTTAACAACAGGACATTTAGATAAAATGCTTTCACTTCCAAAGCTGGCATAAATCAGCATTGTTCCAGTAACCTTAATGAAGCTAAAAAGATTACTTTATCTGGTATTCCCCCCCACCACCACCCTGCTTCATTTTGATATAGTAATACTAGATTTCAATATGCAACTCATCAAAAATTGATTAAAGTTTCTGTTCAATGACTTCTTTTCATAATTTA
Organism: Cygnus olor; assembly: GCF_009769625.2. Lineage (NCBI taxonomy): Eukaryota > Metazoa > Chordata > Aves > Anseriformes > Anatidae > Cygnus > Cygnus olor. Next base: position 11,954,850 of record NC_049181.1, on the reverse strand, counting down.
GATAAGCAGTGTTTTGAAATCCTCTCTGAACCATTCGTACGAGCTGAACCCTTGGAAAACCCTTTGACATTTGTAAACCAAAGGTTAATTTGATTATTTTTGTTCATGTGAGTTATTAATATCTTAATATTTTAAAATGTGGCCATTTCACAATAAACACATTAAAACCTTTACAACTCAGAATAGTTTAGTTAATTTCATTTAATAATGGAAATGAGGCTTTTGGTTCCCAGCAAGTCACAGGCATACTTTTACTCACAAAATACATTAGAAGGATTAGAACATTAAATGTTCCTGAGAACAATTCATTTATAATTTTAGTCAGGAACATTTGTAGTGATCATTTGAAAGAGAATAAGATCAACAGAAAAGAAAAACACTTTTATTCAATTCCAAATCATCAATTTCCTACAATTAAGGTTTTACACTGACATAACACTTGCCTTCTGGATCTCTTCTGAGTCAATTATATTATCTGCTTTTGACAGAAATGAGATTTGACTTAGATATTGAAATTTTATCAACGGAAAGTGCGTAGTGAAAACAAAACACAACTAAGGCTGCTTAGAGCGTGTAAGTAGTTTTGCTCTGATTTCTGTGTCTTTATGCTTCTTTCCTTTCCCAGTACAAATTTGTTAGGTTTTTCCAATATCCTGTTGTAGTTGTGGCCATTTCCCTCTTCTTCCTCTTCATTTCCAAGCTCAAGGAATATATTCCTTATATAAGTGTTATCTGAAGGTTCTCCTAATCTTAGGCTCCTTAGTCCTTATTCAGTTGCAAGTCAATCATGTGGATTGTTCTTCCACTTCTCTGTGGAAGGGGACAATGCTTTTTTCTGTATTTGTTCCAGGTTCTTAAAAAAAAAAAAAAACACACCATGAAACAACAACAACAACAGCAAAACTACCAGCAACAACAAAAAACACACTTCTTTTTATTAATATTGTTTCTTAACAGTAATTTCATACATGAAAAACTGTCAAGTCATGTACTGAAAGTGAAGAACAACCAACCTCAGAACTAGATCAATGTGCAAAAATGTGCCAACTTAAAATCAAGAGAAAGCAATTTTAAGAGGCTGGTAGGAGGAGCTATAAATATAATTTCTTCAGCATTTGCTCTCTCTTGGCATCATGCAAGTTTCCTAAACCCATACAACTTCAGACACAAAAATGCATTTCATTCAGAAGCAGTTGCAACAGAACAAACGATTGAAAGTGTAATCTGGAAAATACTTCAGCAGTATTGACAGAAAAGCTATCTGAATAGTGGGCCAGATAGCTCTCAGGGAGCTAAATAGTATTAATTGTTTGAAAAATGCCAAAGCAGATTCTCTAGGAGTATACATTCTGAAAATGATCTCCAGACTGTCTCCAGCAATGATGCTCTATGATTAATAACCAAGAAACATTAGGAACACCATTTAATAGGAACCATTCTTTACAGAGCAGCAATTACAATAGCTGTGATTGAAAAAATATTAGGAGAAATAACTCTTTTGTGCTAGTATTTGCTTCCTACATTTTAAGTAATTGTCTTGTGTCATTTTTTTTTTTTTGCCTATTGTGTGCTTCCGTAATTCAGTCTGCTTCATAGCATTCTCCAAATATTTCTACTAAGCTATGAAATCCTACATTTCAAATATTCTCATTCCTTTTCTTTTACGAAAATAAGCATTCATACCCTGTCCTAAATTGCATGTTTATCACAAGGCTAAACAGTATATTTAAGGTATAGGTGGTTTTTTAGTTGTTTTTGTTTTTAAGATACAAGGTACAGCCACAGATAAATTCCTTTCTCTTACCTTCTCTACATTTGAATTGAATAAAATGGAATTATTTTTAAATGAGAATAGTTTGGGGCCCACTGACACATAAAAGAAATCTCTTTAATGAGAGAAAGAAGATACATTTTTTTGAAATAGTTTCACAAAATATCATAGCATACCATCTACAAATATTTTGTAGACTGCTTCTGTATTCCATTTGTCTTTGATTATGTCTAAATTATTGAAAATGAAGACTAAATTCGGCACACAAAGAGCTACATCAAATTTCGTCATACAAAAATATCTTCAAGGAACATAATGAACACATAAATGCTGTGTATTTATGTAAAGCATGATGGATTAGCTGTTTCTCAAAAGCTGTATTCTTAAATTTTATGGTCCTTTTTTCACGAACTGGATTTCTACCATAATTGTACAATCTGAACAGAAGCTTCAAAGTGAGAAATAATATCTAAGTACAAATAATGTTCCCTTTCTGGAAATATTTCATGACACACATTTAAGACTTTACAAACCACGCATTCACAAGAAGATTATTTCTGCATGCATGTTAAACTTAACTGAAGAAATAGCTCCTGTGCATCATGCTATGAGACTGCTAAAGTTAGGTTAGAAAACATCTGTAGTGTAATACAACTTCAAAAAGGCTATAAGATTGTTTAAAAAATCATGACTTGTGCTACCTAAGTAATCAATCATTGTGTGATGAGTTAAACAGGACATGTGAAAACATACCAAATAATATCTACTAATTCATTTATATTTTATTCACCAGGAAAGAGAACTCTGGAGACTGAGGACCATAAGCATACACACATATTACTATCTTCTTTAACCTGCAAGAAAGTAAGAATGAGTTAAGAAAAAAAATAATAATTATAAAAATAAACCACAAAAAAATCATTCTAAATTTGCTGCTATGACTGCAAGAAATGTATCCACATATTTCTTATTTAATTACTTTGATCACGCTTAGGGTCCTTGAACCCTCCATCAGTACAGGCAGAGCTTGTGTTGCCAACAGAGGGTATCCTTATTTATTACATCACATTACTCATCATTCTTTCTTAACAGGAATTTTGCAAGCATAGTGACTCAAAAATGGTCCAGGATAACTCTCTTACTGCTCAAAGCCCCATCCAATCCATTCAAGGCCAGGTTGGATGGGGCTTTAAGCAACCTGGTCTAATGGAAGGTGTCCCCGTCCATGGCAGCGGGGTTGGAATTAGATAATCTTTGATGTCCCTTCCAACCTAAACGATTCTATGATTCTATGACTCTAACTGCCCCCTTCAAAATAGGAGTGGAATTTTTCTAGTGAAAACTAACAGGCTTTTAAATTTAACTGAATTTTGAACCATTTCCATTTATTTTGCCCCTGACTGTATTATCCATCTTAGCAGACTGCTAAGGCTGTTAGACATATATAAAAAGCTAAGCTTTTCTTATCAGTTAAATATGCAAAATAGGGATTGTAAATTTTGCATATTATATTAGAAAAAGTAAAAAACTCCTTGCTAAAATTCATGCTCACTCTATATGAAGTAAAAAGACATTCCTAAAATTTTCCTTGCCACAAAACTATATTCAAATTTCATATGTTGACCGTGTTGCATGTATTCAGGTACAAAACTCAAAACTTCAGAGAACCCAGTGGATAAATGGGGCAGAATGAAACTGGTGGATATCTTTGAAATGATGGGCAATAACTACAGCTATAATAAGACAGGATGGCTGAGAGAAAGCAACAGAAGAAGAGATTATAGGAAGTTGCCTTGTCAATCCAGGCAGAGATCATTTATGATCCAAGCACTTTCTCTGCCTGTTGAGATAAAACAGTTCTAGCATTATAATCATAGGATTGATGCACAGTTCAAATGACAGGAGCTTAGGTACTGATGGCTATATCAATTTGATTTTGTAGATATGGCTCTGCGGATAAGCTTGGAGTTGCCCCATTCAGTTGCCCAGAACTATAGTATGATTCATAACACAGGTTCCAGTTATAAAGTTGATGTGACCATAACAAGAAGTCTTGAGTCTCACTGGACTAAGGCTGAGGATATTACAGAGCCAGATTTTCATCAAGTAAAGTTGTAGTTGCTTTGCTTTGACATCTGCAATAAAATGGAAGTGAGGAACTCTGCTTTTGTCACATTTTTTTCCTATGCAATAGAATCACAGAATCACAGAATCGTCTAGGTTGGAAGAGACCTCCAAGATCATCTAGTCCAACCTCTGTCCTAACACTAACAAGACCTCCACTAAACCATATCACTAAGGACTACATCTAAACGTCTTTTAAAGACCTCCAGGGATGGCAACTCAACCACTTCCCTGGGCAATAGTTTAAGATTCTGTTTTAGGTAGGTTTCTGTTAATAGTAGTAGAATTAAATGGTTACATTAATTACGATTATTGAACTATTTGATTGTCACAGATATTACTTTAAAACAAAATGTCACTCTGTGGATTGTGAGAAAGACATATTTAAGATATTTGGCTAATTAAGGGGCTTCCTGAAACTGTGCCCATGAATAGGGACAGAATTAAATTCCTCCATCAGCTCCAGTGCTAAGGAGATAATGGGCAGCCTCTTATTATTTTATGTTTATCACCAGGACAATTTTAAGAAGTAAAGTATTTAGTTGCTGTGTTTACATGGACAGTTTCATGTATGCTGAAACTAAAAATTACATTAAGTAAAAGCTGACTTATCATCTTGAATATTTTCTTTTAGCTCTGCAGCTCCTGAGTTCCCAGCACTCAAGAACTGATACTAAAAATAATGGACCTACAGAGCAGCCAATGCTCAGGTTCTGGGAGGGAGTATCAAAAGCCAAACACTGTTTATGTAAATCAGTCAAGAAAATAAAATACTGTATTTTCTCAGAGGCTGTAGATTAAAATTGCAGATACCACTCCTACTTCTTTTCATCAGCCTTCAGTCCCAGGAACCTAGGACCAGTACAGACAGTATAGTCCTTTGAAAACAACATCCCATGTTCAAGCCAGCATCAAAGCACAAAATGAGTGAAAATGCTTGCAAATAGTTTCATACCAAAAGAAGCTCTGTTCTGCAACAATGTTGCAAACTTCTTTCTTAAAGGTTTAATATTTTAAAATATTTGGATATATTTGCACATTTGATGTAATCTCCTTTTAAGGAAGATCTTCTGCAAGGAAGATGTGGTAGCAACTGTTGCTAGAGATAACAAGGGAGTTGAAGGCTGTTAACACTTCTTTATCACTTTGTCAGTTGCTAAGTTTAGTACTTAATAGGATATCTGAGTTGACAAAATTTCTGTTACTTCATCTGAGTTTTCAGAGGCGCATGCCTGAAATGGGTGTGCATATGAAATAAAATGTACCCCACCAGATGCTTTAAGAAGGTATATGATTTTTATTGAGGAAGTTTAAGAGTTAAAATCAGAAAGCCAAATTAAATTCCAAAATGCAGATGTGCATGAAAGAGTAGAAACTGGACCATAACAAGAATTTTATCATTTTAATCTATTGCCAATATTACAGCTGGAATATTGTTCATCTGGAATATATGTTCATCATGGAATATATGTAAATACATGCACCTGTTTTCCTTGCCTAAATGAATCCTGAAAATCACCACTTCAGGCTTCAATACCTATATATAGATTTGCTGTAGGGATGATAAACTGTGATGAAGCTCCATCTTAAAGGCATTGCGTTGAGTGGTATTAATGGTTATTCCTCAGATTGTGCGTCATTGACCTTCACGGAGCCATTGACAGAAGTCTGCGCAGTCTGCATATGCAGACTGTCATCTGTGGGGTTTTAAAACATAGAAACATAGGCCTGCGCAGGCACATGTGCAAGCAGACATGGCTTTTAAAAAAGCTCCCAAAATGTTAACCTTAATAGGAGTGTAAACCCATTTAAAACAGCAATACTCCATACTGTTCAGATGGACCTCCGTAAAACCAAACGTGTCCTGTACAAAAATAAGTATGAAGAGTATTTACAGTCCAAGGAAACAACAATTTTATTCCATTAGAAGGCATAGTTGTAGCCTAAAAGTGAAAGGGGAAAGAACACAGGGCTTAGAAGGAAAACTCCATCTTTACATTAAACTCACTGAAGTTTTTAAGGTATTAGGCCTGGAAAACTTAAACAAGTTATATCCTTTCTTGTGTTAGTCAACTGCTGCAGCCATCAGATCAGCAAAATGCAAGGCCTCTCCAGTATTTACATGAGTACATATTGCTGCATTATCAGAGTTCCAATGGGAAAAAAAAAAAAAAAAAAGCATTTATTTAACCACAGAGCACCCCCGAGCAGATACTAATATAAAGATAGGGAAATAAGGCATAGAAAAATTTATATTATCCAGAAGGGGTTATGAAGGAAACCTGTGCAGGAAAAAGGAATCAAACTGTTTCTAGCTGGTTAACTCTGGGCTAACCTGTTAACACTGGAATATCCTTTTTTTCTACAGCAAAACATTATCCCTCTCCTACAGCTACGAGAGTTTCTAACAAGTCCTGCTTTCACTATTCCTGGAGCTAACATGGAAAGGGAAAGGGAAAGGGAAAGGGAAGGGGAAGGGAAGGGAAGGGAAGGGAAGGGAAGGGAAGGGAAGGGAAGGGAAGGGAAGGGAAGGGAAGGGAAGGGAAGGGAAGGGAAGGGAAGGGAAGGGAAGGGAAGGGAAGGGAAGGGAAGGGAAGGGAAGGGAGGGAAGGGAAGGGAAGGGAAGGGAAGGGAAGGGAAGGGAAGGGAAGGGAAGGGAAGGGAAGGGGAGATATATGTACTCCTAGAATTTCTGTTAACATTAGGATGAATATGGAGAAGCCCAAAGACTGAAGGATTCTGGAGTCACAATCATAAATCTGCTGTGTTGTCTTGATTTTATTGATTTTTTGGGCTGTGAAATCCTGGATGTGATGTTCTGTGTTTTGGTACAATATAAATACAGTTCCAGGTTATGAAACAAAATGGTTATATTACTGAAATATATAACCATACACACACACTCAAATATACCTAAAATAAAATAAAAAAAAGAACCCTCAGCTTTCAAAAGCATGAGTTAGAAAATGTCGGGTTTGAGTATCAAAGAGATTTAATAGCTCTGGGTTGTACTGGTAAACTCATATGATCAGTATAAAATCTTTCATGTTTGACTAGAACTTATAGAATGATAGACGATCTAGACAGAAAGAATAATTCTGAAATTCATTATTTTTCATGTGTATAAATAATATGTTCTAAGAAAAAGCTTGAAACAAAATTCATCAAAATTCACTTTATTTTTAATCAACCTAAACAAGGAGTTCCTGACAAAACTCCCAAACTGAGACTTTGTGATCCATTTTTTGGCTGAAGATTTTTTTCTGCAGTAAGTCACAAAGCCTGGAAAATAAAGCACTATAATGAAAAGTCTGTGAGACCCTGAAGTGTAGCAGCAGGAATACTGCTCCTATAATATTAAAAAAAAAAATAAATCAAACAGCCACTTTAAAAGCAGAGTAATAGCCAAACAGCATAAAATGACATCAAACCCAAAACACAGCAGCATTTTAATAGAAGAAAGCAAATTCATCATTCTGGCAGTCAGTAATTTTATAAAGGCTCCTGTTCTCATTATGCCTCTTAGTGTTTTAACTACAGATGAAAAATAGAAACAGTCTTAGGCTATTCCCGGCAGACTCAAGTAGGTTTAAGGGTGACTGACCAGATGGAAGAGACTCACTTTTAAAGCACTATGCTTTTCCTTCCATTCCCTCTGGCACTGAAAAGAGAGAAAAGCACTTCTGAAAATTTCAGGCTGTGCTTGTGGAAGCAGTAATATATGTTTAGCTAAAATTATTTTAAATAGGCTTCTGTGACTCCTGATTTACTATATTAAAAACAATTGGAACATGTTTCATGTAGCACAATAGCCGGCTGGGGAAAGAGCAATTTTTTAAGAACTTAACTTCAGGTTAGTACAGAGAAAACTCTGCACATGAGAAAGGAAATATTTTCTGTAGAGGAACACAAGAGGCCATAGGTCAGGAAAGGTTTATATGTTACAAGTGTAATAGATATTTAAAGTTATAGTCAGGAAAAAAATGTATTTCTGGAGTGGTGATGATATGAAATGTTTGTTCTTTTGGCCTATAGTTTCAATCCTATCTCATCTACATGAAAACTGCCTCAACAAATTTTGTCTTCTGAATGTCCAATGCAGAGAGGTTGTTCTTAGTCTCAACACATTCAGAACCACTAATGATGTATGGTATAGGGTGTGACACAGATTTCTTCATCAAAAATCTCTGTCAGTTTTAACAGGTCAATAGGACTCATCTGACTCCTCCCACTCCATCCCTGCTATAAAATATCTTTGACAAGATTAATGGGGATCCAGTTTGGATTGCACTGACATTAGTCTAAATCCAATGACAACTGTAGGATAAGCATAATACTTTTATCCAACCCAAGTTCATCATGCAAAGTGCACATTTTTCAATCATTTTGACTTGGAACGGTCAACAAACAAAACTCTATTGGGTCAACAAACAAAAAACTCTATTAACTGCTTCTAGCAGTAAAATGACAAGAAATAGAACAGTAATCTTTTCTTGTGATAGTACTAAGTAAGAATAGACTTTTTTTTTTTTTTTTTGACTGTGGATACCAACATGAGAAAACTCAGGTCTGCAGTTAATGTATTTGTGACTTTTGTAGTAACTGTCACTCAGAGTCAGCATTGTTGGATGTTCTGTATTTGGCTGTTATATAAAACCAGTGGATTTCGAATGTTTACTAAAAAAGCATCTTCTCAGTAAGATGCAAGCATTGGGTTTAGTCACCAGTCTGAAGATCAAAAACAGTTATAAAATTCTGTGTGTAATTTCTGGTGAAAAGGCATTCAACAGTCCACCCTGAGCTATTGTGTGGTGCTTCTGAGGTGAGTCAAACTCATAATGCTTTCAAAATAGAGAGTGACTTTTGAAGTAGGCAATAAAAGGAAGCGAAAGGGGTTCCCATCTACTCAGTAACTTAAGCATAAGCATAAAATGAATAATTTGATAGTCAAAACAAACAAACCAAAAGTCCAAGTGCTTTGCTGCATAAGTGATCCAGTGGCAACACTCCAGCCCTCTCTGGTGTCTCGCACCTTGTGAGACTGTCTCTTGTAAGCACCAATATGAGATGTCACCTTTCATATAGGCAAAACAAGCTCATATCTATTTTTTCCTATTGCAATGAGTTTCATTGCAAATTCAGAGAAAGGCTTGGATGCTCCAAATAAACCGAGAAAAAGAGCCCCTTTGTCATTTTATCCCAAACAATACAAGTTAGATTGTGCAAGTCCATTGATTTCATCACTCAAGTTCTCTCCTGATCTGATTATCAATGAAAGTTCAAAAGATGAGCAATTCAAATCTACAGATGAACATGAGATATAAGTGAAGAACAAGTTTTGGAGTGTGATTGTTAGGGACCTAATATATTTCTGATTATTCCACTGATCTACATGTAAATTTCGGCAAGTCCAAAATAAATTGCAATAAATGCTAAGAAATGGAGTCTTGGAAATCAGCAAAGATGTGATTATTCAATAAATAATAAATTGCCTAGTTTGTTAAAAATGTAATTAATAGTGTTATTGTAATTGAAACATGCAGATATTACAACATATTTGAACCCATGGCTTGTTCTCTTTTTGTGCTCATATTACATTAGCTTACAGAAGCTGAGCTAGGGAAATCCATGGGGAAACATTTTCTTTCAAACACGCTGCCTGCTATCAAGAGCTGGGCTCTAATAGATTTCTGATATGACCACTTGCCTGGCAGGCATCTTGGTCTTTTTCTTATATATCAAACTGAATAGAAGTTCCTTTGATTTACAAGTCTTTAAGGGACAAAAATCAAACTTACACCTTTAGAGTGAAAAAAAATAAGTTGAATGAAGACTTTTTTAGGAATAAATAAAACTGAACAAGAAACAGAAAATGGGAATGAAGATCCTGGAGAAGAAAGCACTGGAACATCCAAATTTGGGACGTGTTTGACAGAGTCTGAATTAAGTGTGCAGATGAGGAGGAGGAAAACAGCCAGAAGCTGGCTTCAATTTCCCTATCTTTTACAAATCCATTTTAGTCTTGTGCTTATGGTAGTTTTCCTACAGACAAAACCAGTGGTTTTGCATAGTTCACTGACTGTTGTTTTCTGGACTACTCTGCCCTTAAATACCTTTAGAGTTTTATTAGGACTTTTCTTATTTTCAGTTGACTATTCTGGTTATATAATGCAGAGACTACCAGAGTGCCTTCTTATTCCTGCCCTTATAGCTGTGGGAGTATATATGCATTTTACTAGAGAAATGCCCAGCATGAACAACAATGAAATTAATCAGATTTTCTTATTTTCTTTTTATTGTACTGTGTCTTAGCAGTAATGCTTCTGGGACATGTTCATCTACTGCATGGACTATATTACCTATTTATACTTATTTTGAACAAGAGCCTCTAAAATAGCCGTGCATTAGTATTTCTGCCCATGTTGTTCAGTCTGCATGTCGCACAAGGAGGGGCAAATATCAGGGTAGTTGAGACTTTAGTGTAGTTGAGGCTTTAGAGATATAAAAAGATTCTAAAAATCAAGTTACAATTTGTAGTCCTTCCTACACTTCTCTTCTTATCAAAAGTACATAAAAAGAAAGTCAACAAAATATATATGTTGATGAATTCCACTTATTTGACTTTCATGAGTACCGATTGTATTGAAGCTTCTCATAGGTTTTAAGAAAGCAGTATTTCATCTTTTACATGTAAACTGCAGTTGGTCTAATCCAGCTAATTAGGATGAAAGCCAGATTATGTTGAACTCAGCAGTTCTACATAAAATATTGAAATATTGAATCCAGTATTTTATTCCTAGTTATAATTTAAAAAATTCTTACACCAATTATTAGAACTTCCACTGATAATGCTCATCATCTTATAACACTTAGCTTGGGCATTTTACATTCAGGTCTTACAAAACTCAGGCAACAGCTGCCAGGTCATATTCACCTCTAGGCAATTTAGGTATGTGGGCAAGGCAAAATTTTACTTCTCTAAAGATGAAAGGAGACAGACCAAGAAATTAGTCTAGTAGCCATAAGAGGAAGCCAAGGGAACTGCAACAGAACCAGGGGGAGATCCTTGAAAATGTGGCTGGTAATTGCTGCAGACACTCAATAGTCCTGGTAATTACAGCTGCTGTGGCCCCACACAGACTTACTTGTCCATTAGCAATGCTATGGTAGCAGACAGCTGGTTCTCCAAAGCTCTGAGGTACGCAAAATAGTTGGTAATTTGGCAATTTGGCTGACCCCTCAGCAAAGCAATGTCCACAATGCCAAAAACAATATCACACAATTTGGAGCCAGTACATCTAAAATAGAGAGGTCAAGTGGCTTGTCCAAGGCAGGTAGACAGTCAGTAGGAATTCTGGTTGTGTTTCTCTGGGAATTCTGCTCTTTGGTTTGCACTCCCAAGAAATCACATTTTGTTGTTGACACACCAGTTGAGCAAAAGGTTTAAACACATGCTTCATGAAAATAAATTTAACCTGATTTGATTTTGAGCTCTGACAGACTTTCCTGAGACAGGCCCATAAAAAATACCTATTTATTTTCCAGAATAATGCTGACAAAAGGCTACTATTTCATCTGTGCCACAAGTCTGTTATTCTAGTTTTGCAGTCAGAGCTGCAGTTTCAGTGAAGACATCCATCCTGAGCAGTAATTAGATGCATGATTTGAAAGTAATAGTCTAACCATACCTATCTTGTTCTTCATAACCTAGTATCTTTTATGACAAGAGGATTTCTTGTCAAGGTCATCTTCACAGTTGCTGAAGACCATGCAGTGGGTGTTTTTATACAGCAACGGCAGCACAGCCACAGTAAAATGAACTATGTCAATGAAAGCTGCAGTGATTCTCCTTGCATGGGCTACCGACAACATTAGCCCCGAGGATTTGTCAGGACTATGTTCCAAGTTTATTGAAGATAGCCATTAGAGTACTGCAAATTGTCATCCATACGATTTCAAACTACAGTTGCTCAGCTATGCAAGTCTTAAGCTCTCTGCATATTGATTATAGCTTGGCCTTAATAGCTTGTCATCTAACCCCCCATATTGGGCTATCCCCATTTTTGATTAATTTTATCATTAAAGCACTATTAACAATTTCATTGTAAAGTCTACATCTCACTAGTTAACTCTTAACATTCAATGATAGGTTAGAAATTGGCTAGTCCTCTCAGGAAACAAGTAAAAATTTCAGCACGAAATAGAATTATTGTGCCATATCTTTATAAGAAAATCTAGCTAACCTGCATTGCCATTACCTTATAAAGAATATTAGGTCATTTTTAAAATTTTGATTTGAAGATGTCCTTATGTCATCAGTTATTCTTGTGCATTTTTACAGAAATATCTGGAGATGTGTAAGAGATATCCAACATTCTTTCCATTAATATTAGCAAAAATTCTAAAAAGTTAGTAAAAAAATTGAACTCTAGAATGAATTGATAATGTAAATGCCTAGCTTCATCAGCTGAACAAAAGATAAAGTGTATAAGTTATAGAGATTTTATACCCTTTTCATACCTAATGCCAACATTTTTTTGTATTATTATTCAGGCTTTTTTATAAACAGAGATCAATATAAATGTATACTTTGGGCCTGAGCACTTTATCTGTAATTCTGCAAAGCCAAAGAACTACAAGAAGACTTGCTGACTTAGAAATGGTGTGGTTCGGTTATCCTACAGACTTCTTTTTTTTCTAATCAGAATCTTCACTGACTTGCAAATTACATCCAATTTATGCCCCAAACTAATCAATGACTAGTTAAATGTTCAGATTCACTTGCTTACACAGATTCACATGCTTACATTCAGATTCACATGCTTACAGCACGGAGAGAAAGCCTTTACCAGACAGCACAAAGCCTAGAACTTTTCAAAAAATAGGTCCCATCACACATTAAAGTGGACACTACAATATAGGTCTCATAGGACATAAACAAGATTTGGTTACTCAGGCTTTCCTATGGAGATAAGTAGTTGTATATCTCATGTATTGCAGGATCAAACCTAATGATTTGTAATATAGGGACACTGACATGCTAAGTTGACTTTCTTCATTGAATGCCCCACAAATCAACTGAGATTGACCTTTCTTGTTATTGTTTTTTTGATTGTGCTTTTTAGTATTTAATGGTGGGAATGTGTTATGTAACATCAATTTTAAATGTTAACCTTGACTTAGATTTATTTTTTTTAGCTACAAAGCAAGCCTAAATGCTACTATGATACTTCAGTGAGTTAAATGAATTTGCAAATATATTTGAAATACTTTTTACATTCATAACACCTGAAGAAAAATCTACTTTATAAACTTTGAAAATTATGTATTTCCAAGCTTTTTATGAGCCAACTTCTTCTGAATGCAAAATTCCCAACTGCTATTTCTGGTCATCTGATTTATAAGATCATATTTAAATGTTATTTACCCTTTGCAGGCTTCATAAAACAAACAAACTAACTAACTAAATAAGAATCCCAAGCATTTAGTGCAGTAATGTTGCTTTTATAACCCATTTGTTTGGTATCCAGAAGAAAAATGTCTCTCTTGGTAAAATAAATGGCCTGCAAATATCTGTAAATTAGACCAAGATATATACCAAGATGACATTTATCAGTAAGGCTTTATCCTGCAAAAGAATGAGCATACTGGCCTCAGGCCAGGTAAACAAGTAATAGGCTATTCACTGTACAAAGTTTAATCCATGCATAAATTCTTTAGTATACTAGAGAATAGTACTCAGCATCTAGGAGACAGACTTGATAAAAAGCATGTTCAAAAATGCATAGTGGGCTTAAAATTTTGTTCTGAGGTGGGCATAAAAGCAGCAATGGGACCTCTTAACTCATAATCTTTCATATAGGAGACAAATGACAGACTAAATGTCAGTACAATTGAATGAAGTATCACAGAAATGCTCAAGTTGTACTACTAGCACACACACTATCTCACCTGAATTCAGTGCTCTCAGTCAATTTTATTATGAACTTTTCTGGGTAGCGTAGATACAGTTGAGACTCAAAAAAAGCGAACTTGGAGCTGGTGGAGCTCAAGATAGAGCATCATCAAGGGTGAGAATAATTAAAGCAAATGACTAATGAACTATTATAAACTATATGGGCTTCATCAATAAAGACTATATTTCTTTTAAAGGGTGTTTTTTCCAGTTCAGCACATTGGCCTAAATAAATGAAACAAAACGCACAGCTTGCAGTAGGTTCAATTGTAATAATAATTTTATATCTCTCTCCAATTATTCATGTATGAATACTGGCTGCTTTATGGAGAGTAAATTCAAAGGCTAGAGAAAACTTATTTTGCTACTAGGAGTAAATATAGAACAAATACATTGAGTTTTTAGGACTTTTCTCATTGAAAAAAAAAATTAAGAGAAAGAGGAATTTGAACTAAGGTATCTTGACTAAATAGATATTAGAGTGCTTGAGGTAGAAAAGATGCACAAGATGAACTGACAGCCAGTACATTCAAGTTCCAGTGCTGAAGGCCTAGCCAAATGATACATTCAAGTCTCAGAGGCTCATTAACTTGCAATAGCATTTTTACAGCTTACAAGAAAAAAGCCTCTCTCTATTCATTGGTGGGGGGTTGGCTGAGAAAGAAAAAGACTGTTTAAGGCAAGATCCAGCCTGTCCAGATCTGCACCTACTGCCATATATAAGCAGGGGGGCCCCAGATATACAAGTCCTGGACATTCTCCAATAAACATTCTCCTGATCAGTCAAGTCTCATTATTTATTTTCTAAAAAAAATCAGATGTTTCTGTTCTTTACAAAACAGTCATAACAAGAGGTGGCAGTGCTGTATATATAAGGAACAGGCTGCGATGGCTGCACACTCTGTATTACTACTCTGCCCTCTTCTGGGACTGCCAGCATAGTGCTTAGCCAGCCCATAGCAGGTGATGGCATGGACCCAGCAAATCGTACAGTAGAAATGTACGATTTGACACCTGAAAGACTGAAAGATTTGCTGTGAAAAACTGAGTTTCCTTACTATTTACTTTTTCATTCTAATTAATACACTACGAGGAATACTAAGAAAAAAAAAATGTTTTTGCTAAAAACAACCAATCTGAACAAAACAAAAACCATGGCAACACTTCTTTATTTTTTCTGTTATATTGCCTGAATATTTTCATTCAAACTTTGAACTTTATTAAAATGGAAAATAGCAGATACTCTATTTTATTTTAAAATTCAAAATAATATATTGATTTTTGAGTAGGTTTTGACTGGCTTATCATGCTTTTTACTTACTTTTCATTGCAAAGAGGCATTTCTAGGCAATTTCAGAATAATCAATGACTGCTGGCCATCATCGTATTTAACATTACAAAGAAAATAGAAATTAACATTTTAAAGTGGCAATGTTTAAAAATGAAATCTGAAGTACATTTTTGTAATCTATACTAATCTGCTGTTCCCAAAGATTTTTAAAGCTTCCATGCTGTATTGGGAAAAAATACCCCATGCCCCAAACTAGGTCAGAGTTGTTTGAAGGCATAAAAAACAAACAACGTGCCCTAATTTGAAACTGTGACCTTACCAGCGTTGGTGAAAACTTTCAACCAATTGAGAAAAAAGGTCAGAAGTTCATATATGTACAATTTATTTTTAAAAAGAAAACACTCTTTTTGTGCTAACTCCTTTCTGGCGGCCCACTCAATCTTTAGATCTACTCTTTGTTAAAGTTAGAAGCGTTCTATTAATAATACTTGACTGTGTAGCTGTCACTTTACAGCACCAACATCCATCAGACAAAGCGTGCACATCTACTTTAATTACAGGCATACAAGTATAAAAGTTACAAAAAGTAAGACATTTAAGAGTCAACATGCTATTTTCATTAACAAGATCTCTATAAACTGTGTGCTCTCCAGGTAAGGTAGATCTCTTGTCTTTGTGAAATTCAATCTAAATTTTTTATAAAGTAGAGTCCAAGAATTTAGACGAAAAGTCATCAAGGATTCATCAAGTCACAGAACAGCTACACTTCCTGAGTAGTTCATTTGCTGTTTAGTTAATGTGGTGACCTGTTGTACTGAGGATAAGTTATTAAGTAATGAAATAGGATGATTGGATTAAGCTAATTGCTTGTTTTGAAATGACGTTTTACATAGTTTCTTTGGCCTTGCTAGAATGAATTATATAATCTAAGTCATGCTTTTTTTTTTTTTTTCATTTCACAACTTCCAAAGTCATATTTTACCATAATACACTGCTGCTGTGAAGCACATGCTACACCAGCAGTCGTGCTAATCAGTCCAGCCTGAAATGCACAGGCAGAAGATATATTAATAAGTATAATTATAATTATAGGTCTGAACAGATTGTTTACCAAAACAAATATATTATGCAGGGATATACATGATCTAAGATAATATAAATTTTATATTGAGAATAATCATACTGAAAATAAGGCTGCTCTATGAAGAAAGTCTGGGTTTTGGCTGTTATGTTGTTGTTTGTTTGTTTGTTTTTCTGTCAAATTACAATGGGAGAACCACATTTCCAAAAACCAGAAAGTCTTTACTACAGTATTGCTGCTTGAGATTTTTTGTGAACAGGCTAAAAGTTCCCATGGGTCCCCATCTGCTCTTCTTACTCTGTGTGCGTGAGGTGAGCAGTTAATGGCAGGCTCTGGGTAGGACAGTACAAGGCTGATAGCTGTTTCAAGTTTAATCCCACAGCAGACGCAAGCCAAATGAGCCAATATTTCTTTGGTACATCTCTACCGGCATTGTATGTCCCATAACTTTAATCTGCCCTGACAAATCTGCCAGTGTTTCTGACAGGTTTTCAGACAAAAACCTCTTTTCAGATAGGATCCATAATCCATCTACCATCAGTTCAATCATTGCAGCCTCTGGTGCAAAAGACAGCATGGGGTTAAGGTCAAGAGAGGCAGAAAGTGTCAATGGGGTAGAAAGAAAGGGAGAAGAACAGATAATACACAGCAAAGAAAGAGAAATGAATAAAAGAAATGGAAGGAGTTGCAAGAAGACAAATTTTTGGCAGAAGCGGCAAAAGCCTGTCATTGCTGTGCTGCCTCCAACTGTTCCAGTCCCACAGAGATACTTGCCATGGTAAGGGCAATGTGTTTGTACAGCACTTTTTTGGTAATTTCTGTTTTTGGTCTCATTTTAAGGTTGACTGAAATGAAAGGAGCCCCAGGAAAAGTGAACAACACTTTTTCCCTGAAACAGTTAGGCATGGCTCAACAGCCCACAACTGCCTTTAGTGAGGGTACTATTCTTACCCCATTTCCCATGGTGAGGCTTAGGGGAAGGCAAGTGTCGGGGCATTGCTCCATCTGCTGTTCCTCTGCAGACCTACCCCCACATCTCAGGAACTCTCAGGCTCTCTTCTGAGAGATATTCACTGTGTGATACAGACACAGCTTATAGCTTGGCTTGTCCTGCAGCCTCATGTCATGGACTTTCCTCTGCCTTTTGTACGTATAAGCCTCTCTTCCACAGAAATTGAGATACCAAGTCAGGAAAAAAATTTTTTAGACAAGACTGAAGTGCTGGCACTTGTGGGAGTAAAACCACACAAGTAAGTTACAGCCCAACTTCTTAGAGTCTGTCTTTCCCTTGGGCCACCTGCAGCTTAAGCTGAATTTAACAATTTCTGATATTTTAAATGCTAAGATTAGGCATAAAAAATTTAGTAACATCCAGTATTCATTCTCATGCACCTGTATATATATTTCTTCCACGGAGTGGCAGAAGAAATTATTGTTAAGACCTTTATGTTTTAACCAAGCTCAGACTATCTCTCTTACATTGACCAAAGTTATCTGAAATTACACTCACAAGCAGAATTTATTTTTGAAGGGACTTTTCACATTTTTTTCATTGTCCTAGGGTAAAATCTGATCCTGTGTACACCCAAAAGGCAGTTAAGAGATATAGCTTTTGAGTATAAATCTTGGGCTGTTTTCCTCTAAACAAGAAAGTTGGTTTTGTCTGCTTTAGTTTCTAATTCTTTCGTGAAAGAGAACTTAGTTCTTGTAAAATTGAGAAAAAAAGTTCTTGTTTCTTTTAGTCTTAACCACAAATTACATGTCAGCTCAAGCATTCATCTTTTTCTATGCTGTGTATTTGCATCTCCCCTTGCACACATTTTGTATCTGATATATATGCTACAGAAGAAGTCTTACATGAAAGTTACTGCTCTGTTTCTCTTGTAAATTGCTTGGTTATATGCTAGCTAATATGAAAGCAATTTATCAAAATTGTCAGATGGACTTTCTTGCTATATCTAAACGCGATCAATCTTCAATGAAGTTCTGAGCTAACAGAACTAAATATATAAACTCGGTGATATCAAAAATAATTACAAAATAGGATCTTGCAGAGCTAGGTTAGAAATGTGGGAAATGTACAGCAATGAAGATTGACACAGCTGTAACTCTGAAGATGTTTAGTTGTTAATGTGAAAGAGTGAATTCCACCTGAAAGGAATAGGGATTTCCTTTGTAAATATTATCCTTAGAGTCTAAGTGAAATCTTGAATTGGGGATAAGTAGCTAGCAGGATTTTTCTTGCTGCTTCTAATTTTTACAGTATAGTACCACCTAGAGGTTCTCTTGTTCTCTGTGTCGTTTATGTTAGAAGTGGAAAACAAAATCTTGGGAGCTTTTTACCATGTGCATAGAGAAGACAGATGCAGGGTGAGAAAGAAGACAGAACCAAAAGGTGGGGAGGATGGGGTTCAATCAGAAAAGAAAAGCCACTGAAAAAGAGAAGTTTCCTCAGTCATAGTTCTCCACTACAAGAGTTATAGCCACTCAAATTTGTGCAAAGATGATTTTAGATCTAAACTAGATTTTTTCTTGAGTCCTTTTGGATATTCCATGTCATGCTACGTCATAAGAAAAAAGGTTGTGCAGCTATTTCCTACCCCAACTGCATCACAGAGTAGGCACAGATTTTTCCCTCTCACAGAGATATATAATCCCTCACTCTCATCCTCTCAAACATTTTCAACCAGTACTAAAAAGAATAATCACTTCTGAGACATGATTTTACTTTAATTATGCCAGATGAAGTTTTCCTATCTGAATCACTAAATGAAATAATTAACATCATCCACACAGAATATTCATTCAAAAGATAAGCATGCCATTTTTTTGTCTGAGCCTAATTCTTTTTACTCATGCTCAAAGCCACCACATTAAAACAACAACAACAAAACCAACAAAAAACAGTTTAATTCTTGCCACCAAAATATTGTCTGTAATATTTAGCACATATAATTCGGTCTGATCGCTTATGCTTTTTGCAACTGTGAATCTCTCCTGTGTAACTTTATGTTTCAAATAATCACAACCTCACCATTTTCAAACCAGATATTAATGACTTATTAAAAATATAAATTAATATGCAACAGTACATTGGCACGGTACCTAACGACATTGGTTAAGTCATATTTTCACCTGTGTGTGGTAGGACACATTTTGATATTGCATTCCTGGGCCCAGGAGTCATTTGTGTTTCCATTACTAGCAGACCTTCAAGGTACATGCTCTAGGATGATAAGATTTTCTATATATCTCCTCTCAGGGGTCTTTGTGAAAGGGTGGCCAGCCTAATCTTAAAATGTGTTTGTTTGTTTTTCTCCCCTAACTTACTTTTATCTCATAGATTTATTATTTTGTTGGATTATTATTATGTTGGATTTTACTGTGGTTTAATTTTTCACAAATATATCCAACTTTTACTCCACATATTACCAGGTATGAATAACATAAATGTTCACTGCTGAAAGTGATGCTTTAGGCAGCTCCTACTCATGAGTCAATATGAAAACAAGAGGCTGATGGCGAAGCTTGATCTTCAGAAAGCAAATCATGTTATTTTCTGTTATTGTTTTGGAGAAGGATCTTTCAGATGTAATTGAGACAATAACAAGAAGTAGAAAAGATGGAGTAAAAAAAGGGGAGATAAATTATACAGTGACAAAAGAGAAACAAAGAAGTATTTCTTTTGATCATTTGTCATTTTTTACTAGAGCTAGAAAATAGCATGTTCAGGTATGCAAATTATCAGTACACCATGACCACAAGATTTGCCCTAGCAAATGATCACAATACTAAATTAATATCTTCAGATACAAATCAAAACCTTTATATCCAGTCTAATGATTTAGACTTCAACATTTAGATTTACAACACTTGAAAAAGAAAGAGAAAAAAATGTGTTATGGAAAAGAAATATGCTTAGGGGCAGAGAGACTCTTTTGTGCCCACTTACTGTGGCCTCCCAGGGGAGCTACACCTTTGAAACACTCCAGCATGAGGTTCACTTTTCATTTAATACTGACCAGCTAGAGCAGAAAGCACTGAATAACAGAGCCTCTATTTCAGCAACGATTCCTTGAGAAGCCTGGATATCCTGACATAAAATAGTCTCTTTTTCATAGGGATTCATTTGGACCCATGTTATCTGTAGGGAAGACTCAGTCTTTTTGCATTCAGAAGGCCTGATGCCACACTGACATCAAGTCCCTTTAGTTATGGCACTATAATTTAGTTTATCATTTCTGAAATCTCCTGGAAGTTCCAAAAAAAGGTAAATAGGAGCAGAGTGTTCTTGTTTTTTTTTTTTTTTTTAGCAGTCACTACAGATAATCCAAGAGGACAGAGCCCCACAAGACTGTTGCCCCCATTATAGGGAAGTAGGGATAGTGTTTCCTGCCTCCTCACTTGCAAGGTTTCAGCCCATACCCTTTATCTTCTCTCTGCATGTAATGGGAGATAGTTTTATTCATGTTAACAGAAGTAGTGAAGTGTATTCTTCCAGAGAGAAACCAATCCCAATGGAATTAAGCATAATCCTCTTACCTACGTAATAGAGTACAGACTAAGTGAAACACTGAATAATCTTTCCTGTGTTTATATATTTCATTGATGGGTATATGTTGAATATATTAAAGATAATTTGCCTGTTTCTAATGTGATATGAAATGCCTCCCATGAATTTTAAACAAGATATGCGTCTTTTAAATGGTCTTTTAACACTCATGTACCAGATTTTTACCTATTGATTATTGATAAACTGGCAACAGATTGTCAGGAACATGAAAAAGATATATTAGTTCGCTTGTTGTGTTCTCTCAATGTTCTGTAAACTCCCCCTTATTTCAGCATCTGCATTTATCTTTTGTTAACAATAGGGTCTCTCTAACATGTTGTGGGCAGGAAATCATGTGCATATAGCAACTTCCATGAACAGAAAACTGCAGAAATAGAGTGTAGACAGAGTTCTTATGATTTTGGATTGCTTCAAGCATGGGATTTTCAAAAACAGTAATTAACTGTCCTCCTTTATAATCAAGTAGCAAATTTTTGGAGTGATCCTTTACAGTCTCGCCTGGGACTTGACATTGATTTTCTTCTATCTGAGTAGCCCTTATACTATGACAGAAACACTTAATATTTGCAGGTATTTCAGATACTTATTCTGGGTCTTCATCCTCCAGACTGTCAAGTGCTCTTAAAGGGGAACTGATCTCTCCCTTAACCAGAGCAGTTTCCATGATTTAAAAGTATCTATTTGAAACTAACACTGGCATAAGCATGCAAAACACACAGTTGGTTTTCGTAGTTTAGTTAGGATTAAAATGGAGATGATAGAAATAAGTCATGAGTATTCAGATAGGTAAGTAGTAGCTGTTGTTATACCCCACTGTGATCTGAAGCTCTCATGAATACGTTATAATCTCTTTCTACATTATTATGTAGAAACAAGAAAGACACAAACAATTCTTTGATGTTATTGTATCAAACTTTAAGCTCATAGGAAACAAGATACTTTCTTTGGGTCTACACAGAACACTGCATATGGATAGAGTAACATTTCTTTTAATTTTGAAGAAACATAAATTGTGCCACAACCTGTAGCACAGTTACAGCCAGTGCTAGGATGAATAACTTATTTGGGATGATTTAAAAGAATAATCTAGTTATGAGGTGTTCCAATGGTCTTCTCTGCTTTTAACTATGAGGGTTTTGTTTGTTTGTTTGTTTGTTTCTGAAGAGCTGGTTTTATCATATAAATAGCTGAAAAAAAAACTACAGTTGGAAAATCTAAGCACATTCACTGGAGATAAGTATGCTTATGTGGGCTATTTTATCCATTCTGTTGCCACAACTACATAACTTTCTGTATGAGCCCTCTTAAACTAAGGGTGGCAAGATGGTTTTCTATCTTTAGCTGAGTGTTTAACTTAGGCACTCATACACTATCACCAGCTCTGCCTACCCTATACAGTCAAAGTTAGGACCACAGGGAAGAGGCCTTAATAACAGAGTAACATATTTTTTATGGTGATGATTCTTTACACTAGCATAACTTGTGAAGCTAGCATATAAAGTCATGCCAATGTCCTCTCTCTCTATATAAAACATACTGTCTCTAAAGAAAGAGTAGATAACTTGAATGTTTTCCACTTTCTACATATATTTTTATTATTATTAGAAATTTTAACAATATTAAAATGGTTAAGAAAAGTCATAGCTAAAAGTCTTCTCTTTCTAAAAACATTAACTCAAGGTTAAGAAAACCATCTGAGAGAGACAGAGGATTTGTCACCGCATTTTAGTGTTTATACACATAGCTGTGATTTCAAGGATATATTGCATTTGTTAGGTACTAATAGTATTTTTTGAGAATGAATACTTTGAAAGATGAAAGCAAAAAGAAGAGAGAATATGAAAACAGACAAATTTTTCTTAATACTGGTTCAAAATACTAAGTCTACTCCTGGGTAATTACAATAAATTGCCATAAATATGCCAGCTAATATTATTTCATGATAATCATATCATGAACACCAGGCAATTTTGAAATTATATTTAAATGAAGATTGGAAAAAAAAAATCACTCCAATCAGGAACAACAAAAAATGCCTTTTAAGAGGAACTATCCCCCTCCAATTACCTAAAATTGATGGCTTCTTAGGAATAGCTAGTTCCCATTAGCTCAGTATTTTAAAAATTGTAAATATATTTGAGCTCATTATTATTATTCTGATTACCATGAAAAGGGTTTGGGGCCAATGAAACTCTCACCACCACCCTCCATCTGTTTCAGGATATTAACTAAGAGAATCAGATAAATATTGAACAGCATCCAACATCTAGTTCTTAAATTTCGGTATTCTGAACATCAAATAAAACCGTAGACAAGTGAAATGTAATAATGTCAGCTGATAAGAAATGCACTGATAAATTCCACAAATTTGGCTTTTTACATTGTTAGGAAGTGAGATTTTATATCTCTATAAATGCAGTTTTTATATATTTTATATAATATACCCACTTCATATGTAGAAATGTGTGTATGTGTGTACACATGTACTATGTACATGTACATATACAGGCACAAGTATATATATTTAAGCACTTATTTTTTTTTCATAAGAACAATCTTGTATGAGGATCAGAGAGAGAAAGCAAGTACCTTGAGATAAAGCCCTCTTTGAAGGCAACAGATATAATTGCACAATTTCCTAACCAGATGTCCAACCAAGGAACTGAAACACTAAAAGGTGAATACCCCCAAAGAGTAGGTTTAATTGAGTCAGAAGCATTTTGAGAAGTTAAAACAATGTTTGTGAAATGTTGTCTGGATATTAATATTGCCCAGACCAGAACAGCTTTTCTTTGCACAGCAGGTCTCCTTCCACAAGAACATTTATAAAAGCTTTTTGAAGATTTAAGTGGAACTGTCTGGTGTATTCCCATGGGGATGGCTGATTTTCATGTTCCCTCAATCCAGAAAATATCATTTCTGTGGTGAAGAGCTAATGAGTAAATTTATCTTGGATACAGAAGGACCCAAGCAACCCATTTTCTACTGCCTTCACCTCTTTCTCCCCACGAGTAGTTTGATCAGGCCATAGGTGGTTGACTAAAGGTGCTCAAATCAGGAAAGGGATTTGAATTTGGATCTCTCATGTTCTACACTGTTGCTTGAATAGCAAAACTCCTTGGCAGGAGAGCCAAGAGCCTTGTCTCTTTGACAAAAGTATTATACCTTTGATCCACGAAGAATCCTCAGTGAAAACATTGTTTAAACCAGTATATTTCCCCCAAAACTTCCTGCTTTCAGAAAATTAAATTTATTACCAAAATCAAAATAACTGAAGAAATCCTAACCAGCTATACCAACTTATTCGTTGTGATAATAATTTGTTATTAGAAAATATATATCCTGCAAATACAGAAAAAAATGTGTCTATTCTGCAAAATATCACTAGTAGTCCTTCAATAACACGAGGTCTTTGCTGCTGTAGTAAAGTCATAAAGTAAGGAGCATCATCTGATGATGAAGTGATCAGTAGTCAATAAGCAGAGAGGTGGCTTCCTGAGCTTTCCTGGCAGCAGTCTGCTTCTGAGCCTGTTATGAGATATTCTGGATTTAACTTGCCAAATATCAACACAGGAAATCTCTTCTTGCTAATTAGACAATTATCCCATCCTGGATTCTGGATTCAGAAGGACATATCATCATAGCTGCAGCTGGCTACTGCATACAGGCAGACTGACAAAGGTAATGTCACCACATTTTAGCACATCTCCTATGGGACTAAAACTGCCTCCTCTTTGAGGAATTTCTGTAAAACGCCAGGTGCAGTGCAAGTCCACAGTCTTGTCACAGTTCTCTGAAAGACAAACAAAACTTCCTGTTCCATAAGACGTCCCCTAGCACCTAATAATATGAGTGACCCAAAAGTAGTGACCTATGGAGGGTATTTGCAGGTCCAGTTACCTAATTGCAGAACCATTAATACAAATTGAAATAGAATGAACACTCACATTTTAACTAACATTGCAATCATTGTGTGGAACAACACGTGCCACACTATCCATTTAAAAAAGCAAGTTACAATTAATCTTTGCTTGCCAAAGTTTTCTCCTATGTAAGACATTTCATACTAAACAATGAAGTTAAAATTACTGCTATGATGTATGCTTATTCTGAGATAATTATCTTTTGCAGTAATTGTGCAATCTTCCTTCGTAAATGCAAGATAAAACTTTTGCTTTTCTGTGTATGTGCAAGTGCCATATTCTCATGCTTAATTTATTCCTCTATATTCATACATTATGAATTTAGAACATCAGTTTTAAAGGTGTCTCTCTGATAAATTTCTGTCTGCTCAATATTTTTTCCTGTCAAGCAAATTATATTTATTTATTTTTAACTCTCCTTTATGTTAGAATAAAATGCTGATGGATATTGGTTTGCATAGATTTCATGAGAAGTTGAAAAGATGATTTAATATTTTCTATTTGCAGTGAAGAAAAAGGCCTGAAGAAAAATGACAGCATTTGAGATTTCTTGCCACTGCTAGACTAAAAATCAGTACAATTTGATGTGTTATTTTGGTTGCTTTTCTTTGGTTTTGCTTGCTGCTTTTTATATGACCTAAAAAATAAACAATTAAGCTAAAAATTCATTAACATAGGCAACGTGATTTTTCAGGCTCATAAACTACCATTTAAATCAGTAAAAATTGGACTTTTGATGGTCTGCAGTACAGTCACATTTTCTGTACTCATTGTCATCTTCGTATTTATCTGTAGGGGGCAATACGTAATAAGAAATGCCTAGTCTCACGTTGTCCTCAAATACCATCAGAAAAGCTGCAAGCAAAAGATTGATTTTATCAAGTCAACTAGAAGTCCAGTGTGTAAATGATAGCCCTTTACCGTGGATCTTTATGTATGTAAGATGAGAGATTACCTGCTATTAATCTAAAAACACTGACTAAACAGTTTTTCTGGTATTCCAAACTATTCAGATTTCCCTATATGAAAACTCTCTTTTGTACTTCTAGAGCCCCATTTTCTGCATTGACTAACACAACGATGCATGCACACACACAGAATCATAATGCACAAAACAATGGAAGGCTATAGGCCTATAATGGAGGTAATAAAGAAAAAACGGAATAGTCACTTCATTTCCCTGTCAGAAAATTCTATATGAAACGATCACACCTTGCAAAACAAAATGGGCTCTAATATTCAGCTGCTCGTGTATAACTCTTGGTTATACTAAGTATTATACAAGAGTGTGCTTCTCAGAAAAAGAAGTCATGTGAATAAGACAAAAAAGGATAATGAAGAGGAAATTGCTTGAAATAGGATGTCAGAGAAATGCTAGCACTTCATCTTGGCTCCATGAGGCCTGGTGAAACTAGCAGAATTTGGTGAAGAGGGTTTAAATGAAGTAGCAGCCATCACAGTGAACAGGAGCAGAGAAGAAACATATTTAGGAAGGGCAGAACAGGAAAACTAAGTTTCAGTTCAAGATTTTGTTCAAGATCCTACCACTCAAGCATAACATGTCAGAGACCTTAAGAAACTTAGTCTGTATGTGTTACAGTAGTTCTGAGAGACAACTGTCATCTTAACCACTGACATATTTAGACCAGAAACAAGGATGAATCCTCCACAGTAGCATACCTGAAGAGAGTTCATTGCATCTGCCTCACTCATGAAATCTCTAAAATATCTCCGATAGTGCATTGAGGCAGGCAGACCTTTAGGACACAAAGAAACGGCCTCAAGTTGCCCCAGGGGAGGTTTAGATGGATATCAGGAAGAATTTCTTCTTCGCAGGAAGGGTGGTTAGGCATTGGAACAGGCTGCCCAGGGAAGTCACCATCCCTGGAGGTATTTAAGAGATGTGTGGGTGTGGTGCTTAGGGACATGGCTTGGTGACTTGACAGTGTTAGGTTGATGATTGGACTTGATGATCTTAAGGGTCATTTCTAACCTAAATGATTCTATGATTTTACGATTCTATGACCTTTGCGGTAGACCAACCTAGACCTTCCCCTGTAAGTCTAGATAGATTAACTCCCCAGAGAGCCAAGGGTTTTGCATTAAAACAAAACAAAACAACAACAAAAAATGCTACCAGTTTTCATTTGAATATAAACCTGAGTAAGTCACTTTTTAAGTGGACAGAATAGAAATAAAAAGTTATATAAAACCCTTCTCCTGCCCACACATCTGTGCAACGCAGATGTTTCAGCCAACTCAGTAGCTGCAGATCTGAGCTTCAGTTCACTGGCTAGTCCCTTTGTCCATCCTTTCCATCTCCTCTGTGGCCTGCCCTCTCCTCCTCTCTCGTTCCAGGCTTTGCTGGGGCACTGGCTCCTGCATTACCTAAGAGCCAGCATTATTTTCCTAAGCAGAGAACTCCCTAAGCTCCTTTGCTCCTTCCAGTCCTATCTGTTTTTCCCCTTGATCAGCAAAATTGCCAGCAACCAACCTGTCTTTAATTAGCAACGGTAATATCGAGGCATTTTATATTGCAATAGCATTTGACATAGTTTAGAACAGAATTCCTGCCAAAATGCTCTGCTGCTGTATTCTTAACTTTGCCCTTCTGTATGATCCAATGAAGGGAATCTTCCTTGCTCTTTCTTTAGGTCTCACTGCACTTAGCCAGGAGGATTTTATCTTTAATGATTGTGCATGGCATGAAACATGAATATTAATAGGTGAGAAGAGGAAATGAAATTCAGATGCAAGCTTCTTCTTATTTGTTTTGATTGTTCCAAGTGACAATACAAAATGCAAATATGAAGCTACTATAAATAATAAAAGATAAAAGTCTATTACTAGACTGTAGTAGTGAGAAAGATATCAGCTGCATACATGAATTGAAACATCAGAAGTGACTTCAATTCCTTTTCAAGCACAATGATGTCCTCTAGCACAGATTTTTTCTAACTAAATTTTTCTAACTAAATTTACAGATTGAAGTGGTTGTGCATTGGTGTCAGGAATATATTTAGAATGCAGTATTCCTTTGAGGCTACTTTTTGTGTCATACAGTATCAGATTCCAGTGTGTTACATGGGAAGCAGTATTTATCTGTAGGGTTTCTGATGCCGGGATGCTCCTCAGCAGTTTTTTTAACATACTTTTTTGGCCTTCAGTAAATTCAGTATCCACTTACTAGTAAGCTTTTCTACCAAGCATTCATCCACATCTCTGCATAGATGTTGAATCCATATCCTTTTTACTTCATACTTACATTCTAATTTGAATGAGATAGGATCACTAAATTATGCACACACAAACAAGATCATCTCAAATCACCAGAAGGCAAATTGTATTTGTAGTTTATTGAAATATAAGAAAGATGTTCATTACAAGCTTAACTTCCTTAAAAGCTAGTTCTAACATGTTTTGAGTTACTGCTCTCCAACCACCACGTGAGTGGTCTTTGAAGAATCTGTAACTCTTTAATAGATATAATTGTACCTTGCAATAATGAAAGCACTCAATTATTTAAAGCAAGACTATCTAGTATTTAAAGGTTGAGAGTGAACACAGGGACATTTTGATTCATTTCTTCATTTGCTGCAGACCCATTTAACTTTGGATAAGCACGCTTTCTGTTGACCTTGCCTTTCCACTGTATGATAAACCTGTGACCTAAGTAGGTGTCTGGAGAATATAACTCATTGACAACTGTAGTTGGATACTTCAGCAGTAAGACTCACACAAGCATCTAGATAGGTGTATAGTCAAACAGCAGGCTGGCTGTATAAAAAGACAACACATTTCTAACCTCCTATAAGGTAACATTATGTGGAAAAATGTTTAGAATCACAAGGGAGGTTTAATTGCTCTCTTAAGAGTAAATTAGAAATTATTGATTTTCAGCACTGTCAAAACAGCAAAAGTGGAAAGTGAATGTTCTACATTTTTACTTTGTAAAATATTTTGTGTAAATTGTTAAAGGATTCAGTGATTACTCAAAGTTCTCATATTTTCTTCAAGGATTTCTTAACCTGCTATTGAAGAACATGTTTTGTGGAAGGTGTGTCCTAGTTTCAGTTAGGATAGAGTTAATTTTCCTCCTAGTAGCTGGTAGGATGCCATGTTTTGGATTAGGATGAGAAGAGTGCTGGTAACATGCTGATATTTTAATTGTTGTAGAGCAGTGCTTACACCAAGCCGAGGACTTTTCAGCTTCTCACTCTGTCCTGCCAGGGGGCAGGCTAGGGGTGTAGCAAGAGCTGGGAGGGGACAGACCCAGGACAGCTGACCCAAACTGGCCAAAGGGGTATTCCATACCATCTGACGTCATGCTAAACAATATATAGGGGTGGCTAGCCGGGGGCGGGGGAGGGGGGGGCGGCTGCTCAGGGATAGGCTGGGCATCGGTCAGCAGGTGGTGAGCAATTGCATTGTGCATCACTTGTTTCGTACACATTATTATTAGTAGTACTATTATTATTATTATTATTATTATTATTATTGTTATTATTATTTTCCTGTCTTAATAAACTGTCTTTATCTCAACTCACAGACTTCACTTTCCCGTTTCTCTCCCCCATCCCAGAGAGGGAGGGGGGACGGTGAGCGAATGGCTGTGTGGTGTTTAGCTGCCGGCTGGGTTAAACCACAACAAGGTGTTATTTTTAACCTATTTAGATTAAAAAGATTATAATTCTTAGCTGCAGGCAGTTTCCTAATCCCTAGTGTAAGAAACCTGTTTAGTCTCTTGTGTGACTGCTAGTAGATCTACTTGGGTCATTCTGTTGCCCACAGAATGTACCAGCCTCCACAAAACAGTACTTCAGTTGTTTTGCCATATATGTAACAAAAACTAGAAGAGTTTAGCATAAAAATTTAACTAATACCTCATGAAGTTTACATAAGAAGTGAAGAGCACGAAATTTTGAAAGACAGAAAATGATTACCTAAAACCATACATTCAGCTCTCCCTTTCTTGTTTTTGCAAGATGTCACAAATCTCTAAGTAATCCCAAATTTGTATGTCACATAGGAGATATCTCCCAGACCAGGAGAATGGCCACCGGTGTCCTGTTGGATTATTGATTCATTACAGATAGAGAGGGAAAGAAGCATGTAGTGAAATCACCAAACACGCTTCCCAGGAAAGAGATCATAGCATAAAATTAAGAGCATTTATATTAGGATAAATGAGTTTTTTTCCTGTGAAAATTCAAGCAGATGTGACTGAAGGCATCTGCAATCAACACTTCTGGGGAACAGTCATTCACACTGCTATCTGTTCTCTTGCAGATTCCAGTTCTGTGGAATCATGCTAGGACTGTTATCTTGCTGCAGAAGTCACAACAACAGCAACAACCGTATAAAAACTCAGTAACACCTACAATTCATGAGCCTGACTTTAACAAACTGAGTTCAGTAGGACATTGTGTAGGCTTGACATTACGTTTGTACTTAAACACAAAGTCGGAGATTAGAGTATGATAGAGCAACTGTAAAACAAACAAACAGACAAACCACCACTACTCAGCCAGATAACTGTAATCTGTCACCATGCTATCAGTGCCTTATTTTCCATATCTATCCATTCCATGAATATGCATATTATACTGTTCCAGTCACTGAAATACCAGAACATGGACATGGCCACAAAGACCTTATTGAATAAGACAAGTGAATGAGGAAAAAAAAAATAATAATAATAAGCCAGAGGGATTTTTTGTTGTTGTTTTTTTTAATAACAACTACAAAAATAACATCTAAATTATGTTTCCATCTAAAAGCATGGCAAAAAATGTATTCTAAAGGATAGACGCTCTGTTCATTAACCTTACTCTTGTATTTAACTCATCAGAAAGGCTGTTCTACATCAGCTAAAGGACAAAGAGTACAGGTTAGAGACTGGAAGCACAAAAATCAGCAAATGGAAACGCCTAAATTTTTGTTTCCTACTCAGATTTCTCTGACCAATTGTATTTTAGCTGCTTTTACGTTAGTGTGTTTGGAGAGTGTCTCCAGTCATATTTATAAAACTGCAGTTACATGAGGTGTTATTTTGGATATACAGTATTTTTTTAGATATTAATTAACTCTTTTTTGGTGTTGTATAGTCTATACGGGTTTTTAGTGTTATTCCCTCACCACTCTACTAGCCTGACACAAGCTCCCATATCATGAAGCCTCCCATTTCATGCCTATGTCTTCCCATTGTTCACAGCCAACTTGGTCCATGTAGCACTATGGCATACCTGGGAAGAGGCAAGTTTTCAGCCTTGATGGAAGAGCAGGAGTGCTATAAGGTCAAGGCAAACAGTACACTTTCCTATTATATCAGCTGATACACTTTACATGGTCTGCCTTGATCAGTCAAAGACCCAAGCTACAGAGAATTGTTTTTCTCAATTTCCCCTCTTGACCACAATTCCATGAGGTATCATCTTCGTACTTTCTTCCAATAATGTTCCAACTTTATGAAATCAAAAGATTACATCGTGTCTAGATTAACTGTGCCAGCTTGCACATCTCAGTGCAAAAAGAATATGTTGTCAGAAGCATGGAGAAATACAATCCATTTAACCTAAAGGTGATGTGATCTTTAAAAGCAAAGTGTAGCTCTGGCAGAACCAACATAACATCTCTCTGAAACGTGATTGCAATAGAAAATGAAGAGGCAGAAAGCATTGACATACTTTAGAACTAGGAAATCACTGAGATTTTCTACAGTTGCAACGTACCCTGTTGTAACTATGGCTTGCATTCTGATGATCTTTCATGAAACATATCCATTCTACTACCAGCCACTTCTTTTTAACATGATACCAGAGTCACTGCTTTCATCAATAGCACGGGATACAGAATTGGGATTTTTTTTTTTTCCATAAAGAGTAGCATGTGGATTTTAATATTCTGCTGTTATAATAAAAATAAAATCAAACATACAGCCTTTTAGAGACAGAAAGATAAAAAATGAGTACATTTCAGGACCCATTTTTTAAGGGCTTGGCCAAAACAGTTACCTATAAAAATACAAGAGTATGTTTTTTATTCTGAGAAACATTTGTTATGACAATGACATAATGATATGGTTTCTTCTTATTACTTCCTTAATTAGGTTTAAAAAGACGCAAGTTCTATGTCGAAGAAAGACAATCACATCAGAAGTTTATAGTCCTCATTCAGTCACAAGTTTTCTGTCTCTGGCTTGGTTTGTTTAGCTTCACCATGCTCACATACTTCTGCAGATATGAGAATAGTGTGCTGCAATTTGCACAAGAGCATTAGCAAGCTGAATATCTGTGTGCTATAGCTAAGCAGGAGCAGAAGATGCAGCACTGCTATTTCTGTGCAGAGAAAGGCTTTCTGGTAAGCGCAGATAGGACCTCTTTTGCCTCCTATATCAGCTAATGAAGGAAGCAAAAAAGATCGGGGAGAGAGACTGAATAAGATTTAGTGCCATGCTGTGTCAGAGAAGAACATAATTCCTGAGTTGCTGACATGCAAAAGTATTTGTGTATGCTCCATATTTAGGGAGCATAGACACTTTGTAAAGTAGGCAAATTAGTCTTCCAAGTAACTCCCGAGACAGTATGCTCCTCACAACCCTCTGCAATGGGATTCTGGCTAAGTTTTTTGGCTCTCTTTAACAAGCCTTTGGAGTTCACAGAATCAAAGAGTGGTTGAGGTTGGAGAGGACATCTGCAGGTCATCTTGTCAAATCCCCCTGCTAGTGCTTAATCACTGTCACAGTAAAAATGTGCTTCCCGATGTTCAGAAGAAGCTTCCTGTGTTTCAGTTAGTACCCATTGCTTCTAGTCATGTCAGTGGACACCACTGAAAAGAGTATGGCTCTGTCTGCTTTGCACCATCCCTTCAGGTATATACACACATTGATAAGATATACTCCTGAACCTTCTCTTTTTTAAACAGAATAGTCCCAGCTCTATCAACGTTTTCTCATAGGAGAGATGCTCCACTTCCATAATCATCTTTGTGGCCCTTTGTTGGACTGTCTCCAGCATGACTGTGTCTCACTTGTACTGGGGAGCCTGGAACTGGACACAGCACTCCAGGTGTGGCCTCACCTATGCTGAGTAGAGGGGAAGGATCACTTTCCTTGACCTGCTGGCAATACTTAGCTTCATGCAGCCCAGGAAACCAATAGACTCTTTTGCAGCAAGGGCACACTGCTGGCTCATGTTCATCTTGGTGTCCACTATGATCTCTCTCATTCTGCCAGTCAGTCTGAGATTCTTTCCATCTCAGTAGGCTGCTGAACTGCATGAGGTTCATGTCAGCCCATTTCTGTAGCCTGTCAAGATCCCTCTGGATGGCAGTATCACCCTCTGGTCTATCAGCTTCTTCTCCCAGTTTTGTGCCATCTGCAAACCTGCTGAGGGTACACTCTGCCCCATCATTCAGATCATTAATGAAGACGTTAAACAGGATTAGACTCAGTAGTGACCCCTGGGGTACGCTGCTACTTATTGGACTCTAACTAGACTTTGTTCCATTGATCACTACCCCCCGGGCCCACCCATTCGGCAAGTTTTCAATCCACCTCAACGAAAATTGCTCATATGAAAAACATTAATTTTACTACCCATAATAATATTTCATAATAATGACTATTTGCAGAATATCCCATAATTTCCCATTTTATTTCACAACAAATATAACTGATCAAATAAATTTTGATGTTGCATATTGTGAATGTGTTGAGATACGTTAGAGATGAATAACTTCAACATTCATTCATTAAACAGCTTGCATCCAGCTCTTAGTAATACCTTTTTGGATTCAGAATTGAATGAGTTAGCTTAAAAGGGAACAAGCAAAAATACACTTACATTGTAGAAAGGACTTTCCTTTTGTTTTCTTCTTGTACAAATGACTTCTGGTTATCCTATAACCCCCTAAATTCTTTTGGCCAGATTCTCATCTCATACAGAGTGTATGAAAGCAATTATAAAGTGGCTTCCCTCAGTGGGTTATCTGTCTATCAAACTGTAAAAGTTAGAGCTAATTTCCAAGGACATACCAATTTTCCCACACTTTAATTTGCCCTTTTATATAATAGCGATATGATGGGCAGATGTATGGCAGATAAATTGCCTAATGACATCCAAAGTAAGTGGCTACAGTTCAGTGATGTGTGAAGTGATCCCGATATAAAACTTACACCAGCAGAATGGTAGACTTAGATGACCTAATGGGTCATTCCTACTTCTGATGTCCAGAATTAAGTTATAGAGTACATAAATCAATGTAATATCCTAAAAGGGAAATGTTATAGATATAAATGATATTAATTATATATAGGAAGTCTGCAATTTATTTGGTAGAACTTAAAGTAGCACTACTGCCTGTTACTAGATATGTCTAAATGCCAGTCATTTTCATTCAGTGCAGTGGAAAATCTCGACATCTAATACAATGGCTTTGAAATCAAGTGATTATTCATTTAGCTGGAGATGAAGACTGTGGTTGGAGTTGAAGGTCATAATTTTCTTACCCTTTATTATGTGGTTTAGATAATGGTTTGTTATGTAGTGCATATGTAGCTAAAGCATATCATCATGTTTTTATTTCTCTGGGCTCTGGCATAGT
This sequence comes from Cygnus olor, assembly GCF_009769625.2. Lineage (NCBI taxonomy): Eukaryota > Metazoa > Chordata > Aves > Anseriformes > Anatidae > Cygnus > Cygnus olor. The sequence goes on along the minus strand of NC_049181.1, from coordinate 11,920,529 downwards.
GCATTTCTGTGTACACTTCTGATGACTCATTTCACTTTTTGATAACCAGAGGACCCTCACAGAGTATTGATGTCTTGCCCTTTGAAATGTGAGAAGACTTGAGCACTTGTTGCTCAAATGCCGGGGCAAAGGAATTTCAACAAAATGTTTTCAGCCTGTTCTACATATAACAGTGTGCAAGTACAAGAGACATTGACACACCTCTCCCTTCCATTTGCAACATTCCTATATGGAAAGAACCACTACACAAAAATCACTGTTTCATGATTTGAAATTTAGGGAACACAGATCAGACCATGATGGTTGTTGTCTGCCGTATATTTATGGCAGAATAACAGTTATGGCATTCCATAAAAATTGCTGCTGCTGTGGTTAAGACACGTACCAAGTTGCTACACCATGCACTGGGTAAGTAATGCAAACTATCTGCATGTATACTTGCAGGAAGTGGAAAATGCAAAGTAATCCTTACACTGAAATGAAATAGAATAAATACACCAGGAAACAGGCATTAGTTTTCAGCTTTAGCCAAAGCACTCCAATGTGATTTTCTGGTGCCTCTTCACAGTAGGCCACTACAGCAAGTCAAAGTGCCTTCAGGGTGCAGATGGTCACAGTAAGGCTATGTTTAGAAAATATATTAACATAATCTAGCTGGAGGAGGAGAAATAACCCATCTCCACACTGGAGAGACAAGTCATGTGAAGATAAGAACGTCGCTCTTTGTCATGGTGACAGAGAAATTTGGTGAAATGAGCAGAGGGTGTTTCAGCTCAAAGAGAGCACTCAAAGAGAGAAATTCATTTCAGGATCAGAGTAAACACTGCATTGGTCTGAAGTGCAATAACCTTGCTAAAGCTATTAATTCAGCAACTCCATCATCTATGATATCTATGTGCCAAAAAGCAAAAAGTGTAATGGCTGACTTCATTAAAGAGAAACCCAGTTGGTCACCTATGGCAGTGGTGGGAGAAATTCAGTGGTGGGAGAGGGAGGAGAAATGGGAGAGGTGGGAGAGGTGGGAGAGGTGGGGTGGGAGGAGAAATGGCAGTGGTGGGAGAAATCGCTGAACTTCATGAATTAGGTCCAAGATAGCACCCAAAGACTTGCTGGGGATTTGGATGATAGCATACAACAAAGTATTGTGTGAATATGCAGTGCATTATTTTGCTGTGAACAAACTTCCCCTCAAACTCAGTCCAACAGAGTTTAACAGATGTTTCCTGATCTCTCAAGGTAAGCAGATAGATCACCAATGATACATCTCCACTAAGCAAATTCAACTGAGAAATCCTTTACAGCAAGACACATTTCCTAATGTATTGTTATGTCAACAGATGATTTTAAGGTGAACTCATCAAATTTTTACTACTTCAAGCTAAACTGAATATTTGAGGTTGCAGCAATGAGTTTATAAATTGTACTTATTTTGGAGTAGCTTGGGAACTGATGATACTCTTTGAAGGACACTGAGAGGGAATCTGTAACAAACTCCCACTGACATTCAGTGTTACTACATAACTGGTTATCTGGTCTTAGGCAGCGAAGAAGGGACAAGGAAGGGAGTCCCTCTGAGATGGCCTCTTAGTGCTGTGATTGGCTTTGTGAAATATCTGTAGCATACCTTCATTAAGGCTAGTGGGAAAATGCACGTAAATACATGAGCATCTACAAAAATACTCATATTTACAAAAGGGGGAAAAAAAACAAAAATGTTCAAGGCATGATTATTTCATGATTATTTCACCATGGTTCTTACTTCACATTAGCTAAACTAAACAGTAAAGCAACGATAACTTTAGCTCTGACTTGAGGTTGCAGTTAAAGATAAAATCCCAGTGCCAGTCTGTTGTGAAATATGAGCTGCAAATCATCATACCTGACTTAAAAATCATACACGTCCACTTTGATACATCCCTTCACTCCAATAATTACATCTAGGTGATTTAGGACTGTAATTGCCATTTTGAATAAGTTTGATTTTCAAAATCGTATAGTTACTCAAAAATGCAGCTAGGTATCTATTCTGATTAGTAAGGAATTTTAAACTTTAGGCATCTGGAGTCTCAGTCTGTCTCTCAGAGACAGGACAAACCACTTATATTGTTCCAAAAGGGCCTGTGTTGTTAAGTCAAAGGTAGAAATGACAGCTTCCCAGATCTACTGGCATAAGTATGCTAGGAGTCATATGTTTAATCCTATTCTACAGAATACAAAGAAGTGTGGTTTGTTTTTTTTTTCTTTTTTTCTTCTTTCTTCTTTTTTCCCCCCTGACATTATTTGTGGGTTTCCAAAGTTTTATTTCTCTTTAGAACTCCTTGGGTATCTCTGAAATTAGAATAAAGTTTCTATGAATAGGGAGCTATGATTTTCTATTTTATACCATGTTTTACTATCTCATTATTCCTCCCAGCAGAGAGTGTTGGGAAATATTTGTGGCCTCTTCATCAGAAACATTTGTCTGCTTGACAAGTATTCCCAACAGTTACTTTTATCAATTTGGATGATATTTGTGAATTTTATCTATATTGTATGGAAATAAATTATAAATGCATGACTTGAAATGAAAGGTTCCTACTGACTTTATCAGATTTTCATTATATATTATATCATCTCTTCTCTGTAAATGACTATTTTCTTCCTCCTTTGGTCTCATGAGATGATTTCTATATCCTTTCAACCCTGTCATCTGATCTCACAATATATTTTATTTTGAGAAGAATTCTAGTATCTTCCAATCTGAAGAAATTGTTATTACCGGAGGTACAAAACTTTTTTCTTTTTTTCTTTTTCTTTCTTTCTTTCTTTCTTTCTTTCTTTCTTTCTTTCTTTCTTTCTTTCTTTCTTTCTTTCTTTCTTTGTTTCTTTCTTTCTTTCTTTCTCTTTTTTTTTTTTTCCTTCTTTCTTCTCTTCTTTTTCTTCCTTTCCTTCTTTCCTTCTTTTCCTTCTTTCCTTCTCTTTCTTTTCCTTCTTTCCTTCTTCCTTCTCTTTTTCCTTTCTTTTCCTTTCCTTCTCTTTCTTTCCTTCTTTTCATCTTTCCTTCTTTCCTTCTTTCTTTCTCTCTCTCTCTCTCTTCCTTCCTTCCTTCCTTCCTTCCTTTTTGATAGGAATGGCACCAACTCAGAAAATTTACATTAAATACAATTAATATGCAGTCACCACACTTCTAATTGATGCTGCATTATCAGTTTTCTGGTCATTGCTATATTTCATTTCTTTTTTTGCCTATAACTTCCCTCTCACAGTGCATGGCATTCCATTTTCAAATCCAGTTTTGCTAATACCATCATGCACTTTATGTTTTGATTCATCCATTTAAACATTAAATAGACTTATCACTCATAAGCAACTGCATCAAAGTTTCCATAATTCTTTACTTTCCAGTTCTGGAAGAAAATGACATTCTGAAAGTCATTTTTACTTCTCACAGGAAATTTAGCTATATTTCCTTCCAATCCTAATTCAAATTCTCTGTTATGCAAAGTCTAACAGGGAGACTGTAGCAGAGTCAGGAATCTTATTATCTCTTCCAAGCATGCTGGCTCGGAAACATTATTATTATTTATTTTTTCCCCCATAGTATGTTGCTTTGTGTAAATGTCAGGTTTAGGGAAAACAAAAACAAAACCAAAAAACCTGTAACCGTATAGAGATCCTATATAGGAAGAATATTCTTATTGCTGCCCAGATCCTAACCCTTTCAATTTCTACTTACCTTCTTTCTATTTAATTTACTCATCAACACATGCTGTAAGCTCTTTCAAGCAGAGATTAGGTTCATGTAGATAGGCACAGCTACTAACACAAAGGACACCGTTCCCAGTCACAGCCTCTAGGCACTCCCGTAACACCAGATAATAAACAACATTACTGGATTCTTCTGTCCCTTGACTTGCTGCCATAACCAGACAATGGCTTATTACTAATTCTGCAAAGCTACTGAACAACCTAGTAAACTATCAAGCACTAAGATGCTTTTGACTGTAATCTCATTTCAGAGTTTGATTTATCACCAGTATATCAGAGTCCTCAGCATCTCATATGCTGGGCTACTGTCCCAAGGAAAACTAATCCCCTAATTCCATTCTTTGTAACAAGATTTTAATTAGGCCATGTGAATTTGTGTGTATGCATACATACACTTGTGCACACACAGACACAAGTTATTTATTAAAAAAATAAGCTCTTTTTCAATGACTAAGCAAACAGCATCCACTTGGCTTTAACTTTAATTTCACTCTGGTAACGCTGCCTATATATGCCCATGGCTTTAGACACCCTGAATCTACGCCACACGGATCAAACACACAGCTACCCTTTAACACAGCAAAACAGCTACACAAATAAAGATGATAAGAATAGGCCCGAAGAAACTCCCATGCAATCATGAAAAGACAATAAGTAATGTTGGCAATAATATTAATGAAAAGCTAATTGCAGCACTTTTGCATTTGCAATAATAGTTTATAATATATGCATAGTTTAAACGTATCTTCAAAGATAGCATGGTTCTATGGATCTAAAAGGAAAAATTCATGTCAGAGGTATGTGAAGTTTATTCTGAGGAAGTTTTTTTTATATCTTTTCAGAGTAGGTTTTCATAACTGGTCAGATTTTGTTCATAAAGCAAATACACAGTAATGAAGAGTTCTTCTGAAGGAGTCTGGTCAAGCAAGAAACTCCAGTGTTGGAAAACTAGTCCCTTCCTCCAAACAAACAAACAAACAAAAAAAACGATTTTTGTTGATGTTAAAAAAAAACATCTTTTTGGTTGTTGTTGTTTGTTTTTCTTAAAGGAAACTTGTGATTACTTTCTTTAGATGTCACAATATGATTTCTGTTTTCCTCAAATCTCAAGTTGAAATCCTAAAACAAAAAGATTGGTCCACCTGTTATTTTTATTCTGGTTCACAAAAATCTACTTCCCAATATTCCTTGTCAGTGTGAAGTGTCATAGGAGAGTAAGAAAGATGCTGCCATGCTACTTTCCATTTATTCCCTGATGATACGATATTAACAAACAATGGCTTATGCACTGTTACAAGTATTCTAGAGGAATGCCACTATGAAACTAAGTTCCCACAGTAGTTGGGGCACTTATATATAACGGAAACATGATGTCTAGGTAATTGAACACAATTCACACATTAGTAAGAATGCTAACCACTCTTACCAACTGTAACCTCTACCACCTCTGTGCAGAATGTGTACCTCAGTGTACTAAACTGCTTAAAAGAATTCAACAAGAGATTACAATGCTTAATTAGTTTATTCCATAGAAGAGCTAATTGTTGGGAGTTGATTTCATTTCACGACACAGGCTATTATTTTTTAAGGTGAGAACAAAAGATAAGCAAGCTTTCTTAGACGTGAAGTTAAACTAACGATAACGTGTTGCAAGGTATTATTGTACATGGCCTGTCTCTACCAATTCTCAAGGTGCAATCACTTGGTGAGCATGGAACCATGCTGAATCAGGAATTCAGCTCCTCTCCTAGTGCAAAACTGAACCTGAAACCAATTTATGTATGACCTGACCAACAAGCCTTACAATACTCACAGAAACAGATAAAACCTTTAAATACCAGCTCACTCTACAGCATTAAAAAAAAAAAAAAAAAAAAAAAAAAAGCTTCATAGTAACCCCAGACAGCCATGCAAGAATACCAGGGATGTTCTGTTCTGCAAGAAGGTGAATATTTGCTGAGACAGCAGAAAGAAAATGCTTCAGAAAATTAGATTAATCAGGAAGGTTTTGGCAAGTTCTCACAGACACAAGGTGCTTTAAGATTTGTAGTTCCAACACACCGTTTGGCAAATACTCTTCTTGTGATTGCTTTTCAGAACATGCTCAGCATCAAAAACATTTCATCATTCCAACCTGCAAATGTTAGAAAGCTCTTCCAGAAGCAAAATAATATTTTGATGACTTAACCATCTATGACAGTAATACTAGCAAGAAGTAGAAATATTTATTTTAAAAAGTAGTAACTGAAACAGAAAAAAATAACCAGCCTCAATATTAACAAAGCCAGGTAAGAGTTCTGGAGGCCTATTTTAAAAGAGCACAGTGATCTAGACTCTTAATTAGATCCTGTTCCTGTAGCTTCAAAGTATCGAGAGCAATAGGATTTCAGCAATAACAAAAATACAGAGATGTAAAGTCTTAGAAAGAGTCAGTAGGGTCTACTGCAATATGTGAAAAACACATCTATTACTCTCCAACAAGTTCATCCTCAGAATGTTCCCTGTTGAATACATGAAAAACAAAACAAACAAAACAAAAAAAAATGAATGCCAGCTCAAGCAGTAATTTAGTGTAAATTTACAGCTTTGTTAAATTCACAAAGAACAATGTCTTCTTCTTACTTATACTTTGAGGTGGCAGGGATGGAAATTCTAAGGCATGCAAAGTCCTTAGGTATTTACAGATTGATGTAAAAAAAAATAACAAAAACAAAACCAAAAAAACAGCACCCATGAAGATTGTGATAGGCCTTAGTAATAAGAATAGCCAAGATCATTAGTGTTTCATACTGTAACTAAGCAAAAATAAGTATTCTCAGTACTATAAACGTATTTGTCTGACCACCTGATTCTATTAATCTTTAGCCTTGTTTAAAAGGTCAAGGGCATCATTCCACTCAAAACATAATAAGAAATTGTTCTTCCAATACTGTGAAGAGCATAGACCCAGAACAACAGAAGTATATTGTGCATTTTTGGTTCTTCATGTTTTTTCTTTAAAAAATAATATAAAAAATAAGACAAATTACATCACCTAAGATGAAATTTGATGTGTGCAGGAAAAGGAATAGTGAGAAATTTAAACTTCTTGAACTTTTATGGTAGAAAAAACTCTTAATTATTCATTGTCACTGTCTTACCTTACCCAGATGCACAGAGGGTGTGCAACTCTATATAATAATTTTGACGTAAGTGTAACTCTGGTTTTCCATATAGTCAACAAAGAAACTTGTCCCCAACTTGATTTTGCATTGTAAATAAGAGAGAGAACGTTTTCTTGATGACAGTAATGAAAGTGGAACATATTACTCACTACAGACCAGTGTACCTCAGACCCCCCAATAGTTTTGGCTTGAACAGAAAATTAACTTTTCATGGTCCATAATTTAACACTAAATTCAGAATGTAAAAGTAAGTAAAAAACTGTTGCTACTTTTATCTTACCTTACCTTATTATGATTAATCCTTCTAACACTGCTTTGAAACATTGTTTGAAATCTCTGTTTTGTCAAAGAAATAACATTCTTAAAATGCATTTTTAAATGCCATCAGTGAAACTGGCAACAAGACATCTACAATTCTGCATAACTCTGAACATTAATATCTAGAATTACCAAAGCTTGTTCTATAAGAACACAAAATTCGTATACAACATTAATGCTACTCCTGTAATCTCTTCTCTGAAAAGGTTTAAAATAAAAAGATTCTGTACTTGCACCTGCCTACACAGAGAAGACTGAAGAATTGGCACTCAAGAGTTTCTAAGTTTCCCAGTATCATGAAATAAATTTTCTCTACAAGTAACTATTACAAGGCTGTAGCAAAACGTGATAGCTGTTACCACTACAAAATGCAACTTTCCTTGCGAAAGCATTAATTGATCAGTTCTGTTCACACATTAAAGTGGGATGGTGGGTGAGAAATTACTAGTTTCACCTTGCTAATGTTGTTTATGCACATATGTTATTGAAATATTGAAAAGTTTTCTGCCTGACCACTTCAGGGCTAACCAAAAGTTAAAGCATATTATTGAAAATACATATGAAATAAATGTTTTGATGAAGATTGTAGGAGAAAGATATTGTGGTTTAAAAATAGAAAAATAGATTTGTCACAAAAATGAACAGCTATTGACTGTGTTTAAATCCAATAATTTTATTTATCTCCCACATTCAAAAAAAAAAAAAAAACAAAAAAAGGGTAATAGTAATAATGACAGTAGTAATGCTAATAGGTAGTTATATAAAACATGCATGCTGTGAAGCTATAGGAATTAATGTAGATACCTGTAAATATGTTTTTTCTCTATTAAAATATATGACTATTGCAGTAAATAGTAAACACTGTACATTAAAAGCACTGTAACCCAGCTCATATTACTCTGAAACAGAAGTTGTTCATCCATTTGTCCCTTGTATGTGTAACATATTAAAGGTCACTTGGCTCGGCCATAATAACTAGAAAAACAATGGTTCTATTTAAAGGTGATTTCTATTTTTGAGGGACCTATAGATCATCCAGGCATCCAGATATGCAATCCCAGATTTGTAAGAGCTACTGCTAGGCAAAGATACTTTTGGCAAGTTTCTGGATGTTTGGCTGTCCTGAAAAATTGTCACTGAACATAGCATTCCTGAGATGTCTGGATGAACTCAACATGATCTATGTAGAGTTGGTCAGCTCAGGGTAAATAAATATGCTTCTGGTAAATGTGGATCTTTGAAAAAAAAAAAAAAAAAAAAAATTAAGGAATAGTATTTTGTAAGATAGTTTACAAAGGTTATAGAAATCCTAACAAAAGCAACTTTTGTGCAGAAAAAATAGCTAACTGGCACTTGGTTGTTTATCTGTTCATTAAACCTGGGGATTATCTCACTTTATTCTGTGAAGTCAGTCTCAGATTCTTAGTTTAATACAAAATATGTGGTACCTCATTGCTTCGGTGTCATAATTTTTATTCTGGTGGGCTTGTGTTCTCCTTTTTGTGTATGTGCACTTTGGTGTTTGTATATTTACTCCTCTATTTTAATAATCTACTATTGCACTGTGTATGTTTTGCAATACCTAAGCATTTTTACATGCATAGAACTTCTGGAAGTATATTAAAAACAAACTGTTTCCCCAGATGGTCATATAGCATTAATTAAGTAAAAACTGCTATTCTCAAGGTGCGCTTGTTTCTGCTAATATCATCAGAACTGCAGCTCGTTCTCAAGCATGTTTATAAACAGAGTTAGATTGGCTTTTGTTCTTCCAGAACAGCAGGGGTAAATCTTCATTGGATATAAAACAATGAAGGCACATGGAAGAAGAACGGAATTATGTGGGTTTATATCAGTTAAACACAATCTATATAATTATTTGACAAAATCAAAACAAAAAATAAGTTAGGATTGGTTAAGAAGTTTAAAAAGTCAATCCATTTTCTAGCTTTCCAGATAGGTGCAAACCAAATGGTTTTCCTGAGATCAAAGGAGAAATCAAAGGAACTGATGTTCCAGAATTGGCAAATTAATTGAAACAGAGATTTTAGAAATTCTTAAGTTTATATGTGGGTCAAGGGGACAGAGGGACCACTGACTGATGTCTAATCTAGATTGGAAATTTTTTTTGGGTGAAATGATATTTACTGGGTCAGTGAACTTTTTATTATAAGGCAATGTCAGGTCAATGATTATTCCTGACATCATTAAACCATTGAAAGGACATTTGATACCCACATAGTTATTTCCTTTTCCATGCACACAGATAAGCATAACAGCATAGGGTAGATTTAGAGCATCATAGCTATCTATGGTAGAGATGCTAACTAATTAACACAGGGCTTAACTCTTAAAGGAACAGAATCTTGTCAAAGAACCAAGAGAGTTCTGCCATAGCTCAGCACAGTGACAACTCACTACTGTAATCAAAGTGCATTACTCTATAATCAACCTTGTTTTCCCGTTACTTAATCAAGTATTTGACTTCTTTTAGCAAGCGATTCAGTGGTGACATATTCAGGAAGGGATTTTGGAAAGACTGTTGACTCCTGTACTGAAACACTGAGGTTTTAAATGAATTTTTGTTTCTTCCTAAACTCTAGATATCCACCTGTGAAAGCACTATCAAGTGCATTTTGGAAAGCTTTAGAAAATATGACTATAAAAGTTCCCCTGAAACATCCACCATAGGGGCCTAATCAGTACTTCCCCCTGAGTGTGTATCAAAATACAGCCATAAGTCCTTAGAGGGCTTTAGCCTTTTGCTTATTAGGGAATATGTGGTCTGTTTCTATTAGCATATGTCACATGCTTATTTATTCCCACCACCGTTTTTCTTTTTTGGTCTCTCAAATCTTTTTGTTGCAATTAGTCCACAGCATTTTTCCAGTCACCTTTCATTCAGTAAGGCTTTGTGAAACATGGTCTCGCTGGCCTCGAGAGGGACGTTTTTCGCACTGTTGCCAGCACTGCTGGTGTTTTATGGGAACAAGGACTAGGGGGAGACATAGTTAAGTACTTGTCAGTGAAGCATTTGATAAACACCTTTTGCTACTGCAATTACCATAGTTCTTGATTGCTAGGAAATAGGCATTTGATAAACATGTGGTTTCATTGTTTACCCATGTTTGCTTTCAATTAAAAACAGAAACCTATAATGTACATTAGAACTGTGCTCAGTTTGGTTTGAAACTAGGCAGGTAATTAATGACTAGACACTGCGCCTATTTATTTAGGACAGTCTCCAGAGACTTCAGTGACTGGTTATTACCAAGATAATAAGCTTGTTAGAAGGCTAGAGGAATAGCAGCTTCTTTTGGACTTTTTTTTTTCCTGTCTAGTTCTTGTACTTTAAACCCTTTATTATTATATTTATTATTATTATTTGTAATTTAAAGCCTTTTGGCTAGGTATCAGGTGTTAAATAGTCCTTCCCCATACATATCATATGGTATACTAGATTTTGCAATTTCCACATTTCTATCTTTTCAAAGAATTTTGGAGCTGCTGAGCAAATCATGTTCTCTGCCCTGTTTCATTGTCATCATTTTGCTTAGCTGCTAAATCTGGTTAATCTGTTGCATTTGGTCAGGCTACCCAGTTGAAGTGACCATTTGGTAACATCAAAGGCTTAGGTTTCTTTTATGACCTCACCCCAACTTCTATAACTGTATTTTAAACCATGTTTTTTATGGTAGTTATTTTAAGTGAAAGCTTTGCTTTGTCTTTTACCTTACCCTGCTTGAAATTCAGTATGACTTATTAGATCAAGGGATACTACTCCCTTATAAAATAGACCGTATATCAGGTATGTAAGGTTTCTGTGCATAAAATAGCATATTCCATACTAGAAGATACTCGTGTCTAGTTTAAGATCTAGTATATCAGAGGAGTCATGAGAAGAAGTTCTCCAGTGAGCAGTGTTAAGCAGATGGGCATCTGGCATGGAGTGTGGTAAGAGAGCATACCTGAAAACCTTGAGTCAGACTGGGATTATCTCAACAACACTGACAATGTCTGGTGGAATACAAGCATTAAATTGTGCTTCTTTGCAGCTAAAGCTTGCAATTGAAAGTGCATATATACCCCTTCATATACCCTGAGACAGAAGAGGTCATTTTAGGCAGACAGTAATTAATAGAAAATGAAGAACATAAGAACCCAGACAAGTTTTCAAAATAAATTAGATGCTTAGATCTCTATAATTTTCAATGAGAGGTAAGCAACCAATATAGAAAAATAAAATATAAATCTGTTTATTTATATTAAAAAATTAGACTGAAGCTTTCAGTTAAAAAAAAAATAAATCTTATAGCATATTTCTTCCAGTTAGAAAGAAGTTATGTGTGTGATATAGCAATGCACATGATCCAGAGGTGCACGTTCACACAATGTATATAATGTGTGTGTATGAATGCACACCTACAAAATGTATATATGCGAAAATATGCTATGTTTTTTTATTAGTACATGGCTAGGCATTTGTGCTTCGTCTACGCAAAATGGGGTAGAGCAGTTACTACCAGTATTTAAAGATCAAAGTCACATTTACTTTGTGTCTGTATGCATCATATATATCTATCGTCCTTTTTTTAGACTTATGTGACTCATTTTGTTTTTAAGTTGTTCATTCATTTGCATAACCGAAAGTTGTGCCGATATGCCTGAGGAACATAAGTTCTTTATGTAAAGAGCATTTCATGTTTTTTAGCATAAATAATATGGTCATACTCCTAAATGACACACATTGCTTATTAATGAGGCCAAAAATAGCCTTTAAAAACCCTAAATTCAATCTAGATTGGTTCCTCTATAGAAATAATGAAGAAATAATCACAACATGACCATTTATACAATTTAATAGGGTGATTCATTGAACTGCTAGAATCATAGATATAAAACAGCATAATGCTTTGCAGCCACATCTGTTGTCATTAATCTAACTCTCACTGAAGTGCATGGGAAGACTCCCCCTTGGTTCCACTGGAAATCTGAGCTGATTTCTGTTGATTTCAGTAGGAAATGGATTATATTTTGTTCAATTTATGCATTTCTGCAGCACAACATGGAAGTGCAAGCAGCTGATCTTATGATTTGGAATAGTTCATTGGTGTAATCCCTATGCTGTTGGATGTAAAGATATTCAAAAATTCCTTGATGAAGTAGGCCTTAATGAGGCAATCTGACTTCTCTCAAATCAGGTCTATATTGAAAATGTAAATATGAAATATTTCTGGTGCAAAAGAAGCTAGGAAGTATTCCCTAAGGAGATACGCATCCACAGACATTTTTGTAGGTTACAGAACAGACATTAACTGTTGGAATCTGCACTTACTTATTCTAAAGAGCCAGTCTTGTTTAAGGAGACAACAAAAAATTCTGAGAGAAAACGATTATTTTAAAAACTAGAGTAGAGTGGAAGACAGCCTGCAGTGACATCAGCTGCTCAGTGGGAGTACTTCTCCCAAACTTTTAAGACACAAAAAACAATAAATGTATTAAAAAATGCAGGGGAAGATGTGTATGTTTAGGCACCTAGACAGTTACCTATGGGCGCAAATTTTCTCCGTGTAACATGGCCAAAGCTGAAAGCTTTACCTCTTGACATTTAATGACATTTAAAGCAACTTCACTGAGATATACACTACCAAGGGTTTGTCAATTTTCAGGTAAGGACACAAGGATATTTTGCTCTTTAGGGCAGCCGCACATGCCTATAGGCTGCTATTTAAACATGTAGTAATAGAACTGAGTCATTTCTTAAGTTGCTGCACTTAAGACAAAGATCGTAATTGCACTTTGGATGGCAAACAACTGGACAGAAAAATTTTCCACTTGAAAGGTAGTGTTGAATTCTATACTTCTTTTATGTTGAACTTGTTCATCATAATTTTGCAACATTTGCAAAATGGAAACAAAGTGGAACAGCAAATTATTCTAATCATGTTTAAATATCTCATTTATTTGTTAATGGAGAACTAAGCAATTACGAGCTACTGTAAAACATCTGCACTATCAGAAATTGCACATTTCTGTTTTGGGTTTTTGCTTCTTCCTGTATACAATACTCTCAACAGAGCAAACTCTCTCTCAATCAAGTATAGGCTGCTTTTTTTTTTTTTTTTTCATTCTGTATGTGTATTTCCTTTTCAAAAGGTATTTCAGAGGGAGCTGAATATTTTATTTTCTAGAACTATAGCTCTAACCTCTTTCATTAGAACAGCATTATCCTGGACAAAAATACTTTCAGAAGTACTGGACAGCTGCATATCTGAACAGTTCTTCAGATTCAGCTTCCTATTTCTTGTTCCAGGACTAAAAAGACCTAATTCTAAAAGCAAAGGAGGACAATAAGCAAAAGTGGAAGGTCAGTATATACTCATAAAAAGAAAGAAACATAAAACTAAAGAGGAAGCAGTGGAAGAAAGAAAATGATGCAAGAAGATATGCAATAGCAAAGTAGTAAAGGAAAAAAGGAAACATACATACATAATTGTGCTAGTGAAGACAATAAGGAAAGCATCCTAATTTCAGCCACATTGCAGGAGGAAAACTAAGATGAACTGTCTTATCAAGGCTATGGGAAAAAGACACAAATTTTCTCACTGCTTTTTTAAGAAGTGAAGAAATCCTAAATCCTTCCTCTAACTTCAACTACTCACTTTAACTCCCGCCAGTGGGATGTCAGAACTAGAGATCTATAATTCTGAGAAAGAGCTTTAGCTCATTAGGGGTACACAGGATGGGATCATCTGAATAAAATGCACTGACTAGTACATCTACAATGGCAAAGCATCAGTTAGAGAAGTCATTCACTTCGATATTCTCACTCTTAGCCCCTTCTTTATTCATGACATCATATTCCAGCTACTGTCAAAAGCCTGCAGCACTGATACAGACTGATATTTGTGCCAGAAAGCTAAACTATTCTAAGAGCTACATATGTCAATTCATGCAGCAGAATACCAGTGTTTAATCTGGTTGAGCTCAGACCTTTGTATATCCACTTGCAGTGAATGGCTAGCAAGCAGAAAATGGGCCAGGAATTATTTCGGTTTCAAACTTACTTACATGGATGAATTATCACCCATTCATTTAAAATATACAATTAAGGGGGAAAAGTTATCCATTATATTTGCTAAGAATTACTTACATTGTCTAATTTACACCTTTTTGAAGGACAGATGTAATTATAGAAAAAACATATTGGCCATTATTAATGAAGAAAGCCACAACTTTCTTATCCACCCAACTTACTCCTAGCTGTCCTGCAGATCTGTACTTTAAAATTATCAAGAAGTGAACATCCATTCCATTGCTCCACATAACTCTTGATCACCTGTAACTTAACCACTCAGGCACTAACTAAATAACAAATAAAAGAGCTTTTACCACTAACAGTCAATACATAACATTATGTCTCAACACACAGTATGTTTCTGTACCATTGCCTGGGACTGGATAAATAAGATAAATGTTTCAGCTTCTTTAAACACTGAACTAAATCAGGAAATATCTGAAGTCCTTAAGAATGCCTGTTTATTAAACTCAGTTTTTGTTTGTTTGCTTGTTTACCCTGCCATATCACTGATTTAGACATTTGCATGAAAGGGAGAATTTTTTTAAAATGAAAAAATGAAACACATCTCCTGGTGAGAAACAGTTTTCAGATATTATGGATTTGGTACTCCTAAGCAGTGCTGCACCTTGATTCAGTAAGTATTTTATCATCCGGTGTTTTAGAAACTGGAATTGGAGTTTCATCATCAACTGTGCTGCAAAGATCATTTTTCCATATTTTGAAAAGAGAATTAAGTTCTGAGTATTAGGTAAAAAGAAGCAATTTTTAGCCTGGATAAGTATGTCTTTTTTTTTTTTTTTTTTTTTTTTTTTTTTTTCTTATAAGAAGTAATGGGTTGGCAAGTACCATGCTCCTGCAGCACATGGATACATTCTTTATTCCTACCCTGCTTTCTTCTTTTTCCCACTGTAAACAGACAAACAAAGCCAAAGGAGAACACTGGACAGTGTAATAGTGTAATTTCACTGCTTCCCAGATTTGTAAGGCATAAAACACAAATATAGCCAATATGTATACTTATAGTTTCAGCACTAGAAAATTGTGAGGTACATGAATAAACTTGGGTTACAGCTATTTTCATTTACTGGAATTAATATAGCCCACTTAAGTAAGAAATACATCTGCTTAAAGGCTTATAGGATTAGGACATGCATCCTAATGGAATAGACTAAAATCCCCAGAACAACACGCCCTCAAAATTTAGAAATTTCAACATGCATCTGAGTTCTTATCTCAGATCTGTGTGATTCAGGTTCTTCACATCAACAAAATCTGCCCAAGCAGAGGTGAGATATATTTGTAATAAATGGAATAACCTCACTTTTATCCTAGCATAGTAATGTCTGCAATGTGAGATAGCATCATATTTTCACGGTCCTCAAGTAAGCCACATATAAATGAAGAAAATCTGTCCAAATCCACAATAGAAGGGGAAAATATATTTTAATAATCTAGCCTTTTTTTTTTTTTCAGTGAAGCCTTTTATTTTACAGGGGGTAGATCTTACTTCTTGTGTCTGAGAGCAGCTATTTCATCAATCTACTTTGTTTCTTGAAAAAAACATAGCTGCATATGAAGATGGTTATTTCAGCATGTACATATCTCTTCTCCAGCACAGCCTAAGCTTCTCCTACACTTTTATTGCTGCCTAGTTCAGCATCATTAATGAATTGCTGAGCTTCATGCAAGCATGAATGTTTTTACTCATAACCATGCTTCGTTTCATACTAAGATTCATACGAATCTTATCCATATTCCCCATGTACTCAGCTCTGGTGAGGCCACATCCTGAATATTTTTTCAGTTTTGGGTCCCTCGCTACAAAAAGACATCGAGATGCTGGAGTGTGTCCAAAGAAGGGCAATGACGGTGGTAAAGGGCCTAGAGAACAAGTCTTACAAGGAGTGGCTGAGGGAACTGGGGTTTATTTAGCCTGGAGAAAAGGGGAGACCTTAACACTCTCTACAACTACCACAAATGAGGTTGTAGTGAGGATGGTCTCTTCTCCCAAACAACAAGCAATAGGACATGAGGAAATGGCCACTGAAAGGGTTGGGAAGCATTGGAACAGGCTGCTCAGAGAAGTGGCTGAGTCACCATCCCTGAAGATATTTAGAAGACGTGTAGATGTGGTACTTAGGGACATGGTTTAGTGGTAGACCTAATGCTAGGTCAATGCTTGGAAAAGATGATCTTAGTGGTCTTTTCCAACCTGGATGATTTTATGATTCTATGAACTTTGTAGGCTGTCATTGTCAAAATGGATGAAGAAGGTATCTCCTGCTGCTGCCTCTTGCTGGCATGCTTTCCCAGAATATGTCAACCTTTTAATTGGTTTTGTTTACAAGAGCTACTCTGGAGCCCTATTATCACTTTTAATCCAGGATCATTTCAGTCTCCAGACTCTCAGTTCCTCCATTCTTTCTTCCAAAAGCTAGAGGAGAAAAATGAGCCCTATCTCTTTTACCCAGGTATTATGCAGGATTATTCTCTCTAATGGTATTTTTATCTCTGACTATTGTAAAAGATAGGACTATAAAACCTTTTTGGATTTACGGGTGTGCAGCTTGGAAACTCTGTAACCCTTTTGACATCAAAATAAAGAACTCTGAGTACAGTTCCAAATTGAAAAACTGAAAACAATGAGCCATATTTTAAATTTAAATGTGAATGACTGTAGGACTGCATTTGTACCAAACAACACCCAGCTGGAATGTGGCTTCTGGTCATTTCAACAAATCTGCATGTAAAATAACAAGCACTTTTAGGCATTACTTAAGTTAAGGATGTCATCTTTGACACAAAGCAATACAGACACTCTCTTGAAAATATTTTAGTGGTTTAAAGTATTTGTCTCAACTTTTTCTTTTACTTTGGTTTTCTTGATTTCCACAGGGGAGACCATAGTTTGGCTGTGTTGCCTCATAACTATATTTTATATCTAATTTCAAGTCTCCCTCAACCTTTAGGGAGATTTTTTTCATTAAGAATAGACTCCCAGATCTTTCATATCTGTTCTACAGCCAGAAGAAATAATTGTATATTACAATTACTACAATACACCATAAAAATATGAATTTTCTGATCTGTTTCTCATTTCAGTCCAAAGTTGAAATAAAGCTTTGTGGATCAAGATTGGATACTAACATTCTGAGCATATCTTAGTATGTAGTTACAATAAACATTTCACAGAACCATACAATATCCCAATTGGAAGGAATGCACAAGGATCATCGAGTCCAACTCCTAGTTCCACACAGGACCACCCAAAATCAAACCATATATCTGAGAGTGTTGTCCGTCTTGAACTCCGACAGGGTTGGTGCCACGTCCATTTCCCTGGAGAATCTGTTCCAGTGCCTGGCCAGCCTCTCAGTGAAGAACCTTGCCCTAATTTCTAATTTGAAACTCCCCTGTTGGTGCTTCATGCTGTTCTCTTGGGTCCTATTGCTGGTCAGCAGAGAGAGATCAGTGCCTCTCTTGCCCTCTAGACCCTTCATCTTCTTTGTTACCCTACGTCCATTTGCATACTTTAAAACTTTCTGTAAGCAGATCATATTTTCTCAAACATATTCATTATTACTTGAATTTGTTCTATCATTTGCTACGTGAATCAAATAATGAATTTCTTCTACATGGATGTCAGCTGATACATAAACTTCCATATTCCTCCTTTCTTTGACTTGCCTAAGCACACACGGTAGTGTCAGCTTCCTTACAGGTGGATTATAAGAATGTGCTTAGCCATACTGGAGGCTTGTAACTTTGAAATTCATTTTTCCCAAATTTTAGTGCCAATACAAATTCACATGAAATGAAAGGGATGCTACTTTATCAGAAGAAAATCTCATGGAAAATATTTTCAGAAATACATTAGTGGGATTTACTTGGGATCAGTTTGATGTAATGAATTAATTATAAATACATACCCGAAATCGTAAGACAGATCCATAAAGCAATCAGAGGTTTATGTTTTCAAGAGGGGAGAAAATATAGCCATTTTGGAGTAACATTTTTGCAGGCAAGAAAAGCAGAAGAGGTTCAACAAACTGACAGAAGGAGCAGAAAAATTACCCCCACCTGTTTTCCTCTCTGTCTTTCTCCCTTGACATGTTACAAATTTATTTTGAACAAATAGGTTTCAAAGACCTCCCACTGTTTTCAGAATGGGTATGTATTACCGTAAAATACAGGTCATATTTTGGTATTTGTATAGAAGTAAACATAATACACATTCAATTTTTTGGTGTAACTGCAGTTTCAGAAAGATAACTTCATTTTCTTAGTGTCTTTGGCCCTCCCATGCTGCTAGTGTATTCTCAGGGACTAGCCAAAGAAACTAAAATAATCAACTTAGATTCAAACACAAAAGTAATAGTGGTTCAACATCACACAATCTCTTTCCCCATGAAAATTAATTTCACGGCTATTATGAGAAGCCTGTGAATTCTCACAACTACAGTCTAATTGTATCCTTGAAAATACCTGATAGGAACTATATTTTTTCCTAATATATCACTGTATCTTTTTCTTTCATCATATAGAAATGCAAAAGCAAATTCCCTTTCTATTTGCTGAAAGCGCATTGTTTTATCATTTCAAAGACTTAATTATTTTTGTTTTGTTTTGTTTTGTTTTTTAATATCTCATCATACATATCCCACATCGGAAATATTTGACTTATATTTTCTTCATTGGTCAATGTTTTCTAAGTGCTTCAGTAATACACTGTCCTGGTTTCAGGTAGGACAGAGTTATTTTTCCTCCTAGTAGCTGGTAGGGTGCTATGTTTTGGATTAGAATGAGAAGAGCACTGATAACATGCTGATGTTTTAATTGTTGTAGAGCAGTGCTTACACCAAGCCAAGGACTTTTCAGCTTCTCGCTCTGTCCTGCTAGCGAGCAGGCTAGGGATGCAGCAAGAGCTGGGAGGGGACAGACCCAGGACAGCTGACCCAAACTGGCCAAAGGGGTATTCCATACCATCTGACGTCATGCTAAACAATATAGGGTGGCTAGCCGGGGTGGAGGGGGGGTCCGTGCTAGGGATAGGGGGCATCGGTCAACGGGTGGTGAGCAATTGCATTGTGCATCACTTATTTCGTACACATTTATTATATAATATATATTATTATTATTATTATATATTATTATTATTATTGTTATTATTTTCCCTGTCTTAATAAACTGTCTTTATCTCAACTCACAGACTTCACTTTCCCGTTTCTCTCCCCCATCCCGGAGAGGGAGGAGGGAGGGTGAGCGAACGGCTGTGTGGTGTTTGGCTGCCAGCCGGGCTAAACCACAACATACACTTTGTCAATGGTTCCTGTCTGAATCTCAGCACATGCAGAAGTAAAATGGTGCCATGGAGGAAAATGACACCCCACAGCAGGGACTACAATCATCAGGCTTTCTGAACTTAACTGAAATTGCTGGGTTCAGTTTCCAGCTCCTCATGAGACTCATCTTATGCTAGAAAGTTAGTCAGTGTTTTGAGTGATAAGATTTTAAACCTCTCTGAGATGGTTGATTCTTCAAACTTGGATTCCTATAACTCAGATTCTTTTCAAAAAGTAAAGACAGGCATGGATGTGTTAAGAGAAAGGATTTCAGACATTACAGTAGCAAAGTAAGTAAAAATAGATGCAACTGCAGAAGGCAGTTGGCCTTTTCATTGGCCAAGCAGCATATTTTAGTTTTTTTTTTTTTTTTTTTTTTTTTTTTTTATGCTACAATATTTCTTTAATGATACTGCAGTGGAGAAAATTACTGTGGTGAGTTGATTATACCGTATGGTGTTTTCTTTCTAAATGAAGATGTTTGGATTGCCAGCTCAAAGCACCACAGTGCTGCTTAAATTCAACAGCCAACTACGGATGAGCATTTGAAGAGATCTTTACTCAGACTGAACAAACTGCTGATTATACAGCAGTGCCTTGGAGCAAGATAGGTCAGCACCTTAGCTGAGGAGGTGCTGTAGAAATACGTGTTCAAAAATGACAGTAGTGCCACAGAGAACGTTTCAGTAGTGATGGTCAAAAGGATGGAAAGCAAGTCTGATCATGAGTTAGCTATCAAAACCACACTCCATAATGAAGACAACTGTGCTGAAGTATTAATATCATGCTGTACTGAATTGATTTGTACCATGCCCTCATTCCCAGATTATCTAACCATTTCGTAGTTGTGCATTAAACAATACAGTAAACTTCCATCATAAATGAACTGCAAGACCAGTGTTGCATAACATTAATTTACTTTAACTTGTGGTGTGAATTGTAGTTGAAAACAAGAAAACAACTGTGGACTCAACCATGAAATATTCCCATTCCTGCATTGGTCCCCCCAAAATAACTTTCCAAGTTAAAGCACTGGAATTTGTATAAAAATCCTTCAGGTGGATACAAAATATACTCATTTGTAGGTTTGATTTTCTGAAGCACTGCAGTGACTGTATAGTGATTCAATTTCTTCATTATTACATGCAGATAACTCAGTTACAGGAGAGTCCATTGCTTTCCAGATAATTTCTATGTTTGTGGTGTTAGTATTATTAGTGAACATAGGGTCCTAACACAATTAGACTAGAAATCCTCCCTGAAACAAAAGCTACCATTGGCCTGGCAAAAGCAGCTTTGATTTATTTATCTAAATATATTAATAGTACCTGGACATAAATAACTTCTCTATTTAATTCAAATATGATAACTTCATTATCTTGGTTTACTTGTGGCTCAACATAAAATCAAGAGATATAAAAGAGAAGGCACAATGAGTTTGTAGGAAATGTAATCATTCCACAAGATAACTGAATTTGGATGTCCTCTTCCAAACACTTCTAATGTCCTATTTGAATAGAAGTAGCTAGGCTGTATTAAGGTTAACTGAAAGGATATAAAGAGCTCTATTGATTCTGTAGGGTCAAGACTTTGCTCTAAATAGAGACATGTCACCCTTCCAAGGGCACAAATCAGACTTATCCAGGTACTGTCCATGAGAAGATTAAATATTACAATGCTAGTAAATACATTTGTTTAAACTTCACAAGCACCACATAACCACTTCTATTCTATTGTCTACAATTTCTTAGATTTATGTTATAGTTTGATCTCTCAAATTTAGACATTTATGCAAATTTTATTTTATTTTTTACTGAAATAGAAATTTGAGAAAGAACTAGAATATAGCTCTTCTAATCTGCAGGTGAATACCCAAGGTGTTAAGCAAGACAATATTTTCCTGTGTGACCTGATCTAGATGTTCCTGCTCCAGCAGGGGGATTGGACTAGATGATCTTTCAAGGTCCCTTGCAATCCCTAACATTCTGTGATTCTGTGATTCTTTCTCTCCCTGCATTTTGCATAAGCTTGTCCAAAACTCACAGTCAGAGTATGCTTACTGATTTAAAATACTTGCAAGGCATAGGTAAGAAAGACCTAGATTATTGATTCTGCCAAGACTAGCGACAGACACAATGCTGGTCTTTAATGTGCTCAAATATTTAGGCTACCCAGAGAACGATTTCAGAAGACTGGAAAAAAATACATGTGACATGAACTTTAGGCACTCTAGGTGGGAACTGACTTGGAGTTTGGAGGACTAAAATTTGCATTTTAAGTGGTGCAAGAGATACAGGCAACTATTTTGATTTCTGGAAAGTTCAGTAGATGTGAAGTCAAAGGGCAAAGGTGATGGGACCTAAGAATTTAAATTCATTTACCTAATTAATAGAACCTTTATGTTCAGAGATTCTAAAGGGAAGTCTGTACACCTAAAAGGGCGATTTCCATTTTGAGAGACATACCAACAAGGGTTTAAATCTATAACTCATATGCATGTAATTATTATCACCACGTACGTACAGCATACAAGTGTACCAGTAGCTGATGTGAAATCACACTGAGCTCTATGTAGTTGTCACTGCATTTTTATTGGTACATGAATCAGAGATTTTGAAACACTCACGCCATGAATTGTAGCACAGACTTATGAGTCACTTTTTAAAAACATGCCTTTAGCCTTCAAAGAGGCTTGTTATTGCAACTGCTATGGTAGAACATTCATAGCAAACAATCTGCTTTCACGGTAACTATTCCTGGTTCTGTCCCTCAGTTGCAGAACGATCTGGAGCATCATTAGCTATGGTTGCACTTTGGTTTCTTCAAACATAAAACTGGACTGGGATATTATTCCATATGCCTCAGAGGTATTCTAAGACCTACAAAAACTTTGCAAGTATACACAAATGCTTGTGTAAGACAGGAGGAACTGGTAGTTCCTTTAGCATCCCTATTAAGCACTTGGTATTTCCAGAAACTGTTCTCTGACACTAGTACCAGTAGTGGTGGTGACAGAAAACATGGAGGTGCTTTTACCTTCTGTTTTAGCCGATTATATCGAAATATAAGCCACTGGAACAGACAGAAGTACGGGATTTTTAATTCAGGTGCAGATGGGAGTGGGTGGAAAGGAGAAAACAGTTGGGATAGAAGCAATATAAAATCATGTACATAACAGGAACCTTTTGCTGGTTGTTCACCAGAGAAACGCAGTGATAAACCTTCTCTCTCACCATGTAGTGTAGAGCATATCGATGTGATGTTAGATACTGAAGCTCCTTCAGCCCTTTAGATGAATTAATGCTCTTAATTTCATGAAGGGAATGAAAATTGAATGGCAGAAAAGAATTTTGTGTACTGCAGCCACACTGTAATTCATCATATGCTAAAATTTGTTCTTTCGGGATTCCTATACACATATAGAAATATCTCCCTGTTACTTTAAAGTCCTTGAATAGATGCAGAGCAATAATAAATAGATTGCATTATCCAACCAAATGTTCTTCGCAGTGTCTAGTAACACATTATAATATTTAACTCATATAGAACATTTGGTTAAGAAATATCAGGACTCATCATAAAGAATGGCAAAATCATTGCCCTCACTTTGCATTTAAGCAGATTGAGGCATTAAGCAATGACATCAAGTAAGCTGCAGACAAGCTTTTAGAGCCCAGCTTCCCTGTCAAAAAAGCCACTAGTAAGACTTTAGAGGTGCTTTAAATATACAACCAAATAGCAGCATGGAGAAAAAAACTACCCAAAATAAGATATAGTAGTTTATACGTTGCTAAGAGTCAAATTAAGGCAACAGTGAGAAAGAGTACAAGGAGTGAAATAGGTATTTAGAGGTAATAAGGAGGTTAAAGAGTGAAAGTTAGCAATTAAGTTTGTCTGGAAGGCTAGAAACCACTACAGTTTATCTGTGCTAATGGATAGCATTCAACTGCCAAGCTATATTAAATATCTTCGTTAGGCACTCTACAGAGTAAGAGAGTCCTGGCCATAAAGATCTTGTAGTTGAAACAAATGAAGAAAAGACTACACATAACATTTGATACAATTGAGATAAAAGGAATATTGTTAACATGGCGATGTGATAGCATTATTGCAGGCACCAAGAACTGATTATATTCATTCTACTAGAAGTTATATTCCTCTTCCTGCAGATTTGGGTTGTTTTTCTTTTCCTGATTATCTGATGAGGAAAAAATACAAAATAAGTTTTTACAATACAGATGAAATGGTTTAAATTACCTAGCAGACTGTGGTAAAGTTATATAGAAAACTGTGTTTTTAACATTATTTTGGGTCAGCTTTAGTACACTTCGTTGATTAGGAAATCAGAAATAGTCCAGAATTACAACAAAAAATCTGTCACTGTCATCATGTTTTCACAGTTCACACTGGCAGTTATATTCATGCATATGAAGTCTTTACTAACCGGTGACAGGATCATGGAGGCAAAGATACTCTCTCAAGTAATTGTGTAGCCTTTATGACAGTTTGCAAAATTGTAATTATGTCCTTCAAGTACTGCTGATAGTCAGACTTAGCTTTCTTGACTAACCAAGCAGTCCATTTCATGGATGTTATGCATCATGCACCTCTGTAATGCTTATTCCTTATACTGTTACTTATCCTTGATGAGCATCTTTCATAAGTGCAAGTTCCCTTTCCACATCAGCATTCTGATTCAACATAGCTGGCTGTGTCCAAGGTAGCATGCCAAGATACATAAATTCAAAACACTTCAGAAAGTACTTGGACAGAGAAGGAAAAATAAAAAGTCCAGCCGCTGAGTAAGAATGGCTTCTGACAGCTGTCACGTCCTTCAGAAAAGGGCTGTTAGTAACCACCATTTTCCATCTCATTTCAACACCCCAGTGGAGACCTCTTCTGAGATCTCACAAAGAGATAAATGAGCATTTACTAATATCTGTACTGGTCAGGTGCTGTAAATGTGCTTGTTGAAGAAGAGCTTTAAGAAAAAAAAAGTGTAGGGGCTACAGTCCAAAGCCCAAAGCTCATGCCCAAAACTGCAGTTTAGAGAGGCCTATAAAGGGAATAGCAAGTGGAAGATCTCATTCCCCTTGCACCCACGTGCCTAATTACTACGGTCATTTTATAGACAAGTACTCATTTCAATAGAGATATAGTAAGATTACTTCAGGCAGGGGACCAACAATTGTCCATAAAGGAATCTACTAAAGGCAAAAAGTTTTGTACACCCACCCCCACAGCTATCAGATGAACATTGTAAATATCTTGCTCTGACACTTAGATGTTTATATTTCTTTTTACTATTCATAATATTGCATTACTAGATAAATTTATCAGACAAAGCCTGGGGAATCACACATATATGTGAACCCCTCCATCTTCTGTTAGCTGGAGGATGTTATTTTGAATGGGGTAAGACATTTATCAACAGCAATGGCTAATAAAAATAACTAGCCTTGGGGAATAAACAAATTTCCTTGAATTTATAAACCATTGCAAAATCACATATATATATATACTTTCTTCATCACAGAAAATAATTTTGGAATGGAAAATTATTCCAATATTTATTTTCATCAGGATCCAAGTAAGTTTCTTTAAAATTTGCTAGGTTTCTAAAACCCTGTGTAGCTCATAACTTCATAGTAATGCATTATTTGGAGTTTTCCTAATCTATCACTAATATATGTATATATACATATATATATAGTTCATACATATATATATATACATACAAATAATTCAAGTTGCTTTCTGGTGTCAATCACTTCTACAAATGGCTGTGCAATTTTAAAGGCTTCTGAGTGTTCAGAAAAAAATATATAAATAAAACAAAATAAAATAAAAGCACCTACCTGCATTTTGTCCTCCAGAAATGGCTTTCTTCCAATGCAGAATTATACTTACTGAAACCAGTCTTTCATATTCAATACTTAGGTTCTCATAAGAGGAAAATACATTTTCTGTGGGGAACTAATTAGCTGCAGTATCTATGACTATTGCCACACAAGAGCTTCTCAAAGGCACTTGATAATGGACTCCTTCCCTTCAACCTTCACGTCTTTTCTGCCAGAAACTGTTGTACTTAGTTTTGTTTATTTAATTTCAGATCATCTTTCAAAATAATCTCATGCTCATTATTCACTTTTTCCACAACCACTTGTGTCTTAAATTTGTCACTTTGTGCATCAGACCATGCTCTGGGATTTGACTGGCAGAGAAGGAACCTTGAGCTCAGGGGGAAAAAAAAATGGAGAAGAAAGACTGTGGGGCAGTTCTGGATCCTGGAGATAAAGTTTTGGCCCAGATAAACTCAGGACTCCTAAACTGAAAGACTTTAAAGGTCTCCAGTGCCAAACTCAAAACTAAGTCTTTTATGTGGCCTGCAACTTGTACTTTCCACAGGAGGAAAGAACAAAGAGGAAAGAGCAGAAAGGCAGGAAGAAAGGAAGACAAATTGTGCTGTATTTGAAAGTAAGAAAGCAGAAAGTAATTGATCCTCTGCCTATGATTTGGACAGAAATGCCTAATTTTGTAGAAGGTATGTTAGTCCACAGAACAGCAAACCACAGACTAAAATCAGAATGTAGCAAATTTCTTTGGAAAAAAAAATAATAATGTTAGAGCATTCTGGTGGAGAAAAGTATGAAAAGAAGAGGAAAAGCCAGTTTTAGAATAATAACCAAGAAATTACCTTTCTGTAGGACATGAAGAGGAAGTCAGGAAGCTAAATGATGTAGCAGTGCAGATCATTTCATATGCAAATGGAGGAGAGATTAGTTATGTCTTAGTTTCAGCCAGGGACTCCCAAAAGGCTACTGCTGGAGGCTTAAGTCACTTTGGTGAGGCCAAAGGAAGTTGCTGCTGTTCCTAGATGAAAGAGAATAAGAGAAAAGGGCCAATTACTTTAAACAGCAATACAGCATTGTAACATTTTTAATCAAGCAGGAAAAAATGAGGTCCTTGAATATTAATTTTCTATTGCACTACTACTATGAAGAAAACAAACTGTAAAAAATCTCTTATCTGAATCCAGCACATTTTGTGCTTTTACTTTTTCTTCTATCAACATCTTAGCAAGTCTGATGGTTAAATATTGGCCTTAATTCTAGCCTGATCACATTTATCTGGGGATATCTCTTGGTTCATTTGGTTCATTGCTTTAGAAACAAATGGGGAGTGTCAGAAAACTGTGAACGTAATGAAGCCAAATTTTGTGTGAATTGGTGTCCCGTATAGTTCCACCACAGCATGCTAAATTCCCTTTCTCACATCCACTATAGAATCACTGTACTGAAATCTCCTCTTTGGGTGGAACACCAATTTTTCTGTATCACAAATTATTTTCCACAAATTCGTTAGGACCTTAGTTATTTTTAAGATCTCTGTTTCTCTCCTATGTTGCAAACACTGAGTTGAGACTGATTAGTGAAGTCAGGGAAACAGTCATACGGTCTTCATTTTCTAAGGAAAGGAAGGTAATATAAAAGCCTCATTAATTTCACTTCCAGAAACAGTGGAAAAATCTTATTTTTTTTTTTCCTCCACAGCGTAAGAAGCACAAAATTGATAGTAAAACACACTTTATCACTTTATTCTTATATTTCTGTGAAGTTGCTGATCAAAAACCAATACACGCATAAAAGCAAGCAAACAAACAAACAAAAACACATAACTGAAAAAACTCACACAAAGGTAAGAAGCTCCAATTGATTACTTAAAATTAGAATCTAAGCTAAGTTAGTATATTGATTGGAACTTATATCTGATTGCCATTATTTTTTCCAGAAAGTTACATATAATTATATATTAGATACAGGATATCATGTCTCTACCCTGTTGAAATGAAAATACTTTTTTCTCATCTCAAAAGCTGAGTGTCCCCACATCTTACAACAGAAGACTATGATGAGATATGCACTTTTTTTGTTGTTGTTTAATCTATCACTATTTTCCCAAAGGTGCACTTCAAGTTACAAAACTATCAAAAATTCTGACTTTGAACTTTTCTATCACAAATTTCAAAGCTCAAGAGAGAACAAGCACATGTTGAACTAAAGCTTTCAGATGCAAAACCTAATATTTTCTTTTAGGAAATTTACAAAATCATTGGAATTAATTAGATAATTCATTCTGTTTTCCTGTAAAAAAATGACAAGTTTTTTTGTTTTTTTTTTTTATGTCTTTTACTGGTGAACAATATTCTGTTACTTTTGCAGCCATGGTGATATTTCAACAATGACCCAGATCACAGTTTCGTAACATTCACAGTCTTAAAACAAGTAGCAGAATTTGGGTGTCATCCACTGTTTTTAGAAACACAAATCTCGGGCTATTTCAAAATTTTGCTAAAAGAAGGACGAAATATTCATAAAACAGCAAAAGTTTGTAATTTTTCTTCAGAATTTGTTTTCACTAGGAATTACTCTCACAGTCTTGATTTGATTATTGGTTTATTAAAGCCTTGCATGATGATCATAGTTTCCCGGAACCTTTTCATACAATACACAGAATTATATTTCATTTTACATTAATGTGCTCTTTTAATATTAAAATCCTTCATTAACGTGAAATGCATCATTAAAATGCTTCTAATGTTAGCTTCATGCTAAGTTCACAAACCACTTTATAAATTTAAAATCCATTCAAAAAGCTGACTTCTTATCACACTTGTCACAGGGTAGCCTATTGTTGCCTGAACTGATGACATTGGTTACTATGGAAATGGTGTATTTCAAAGGGGAAGAACATGAAATGAAACCAAAAGAGACAAATGTTAAACACAGGACAGATATATAGAGAGATGTCTGTGTATGTGCTGCATTGCTACTTGTTAGGAATACTGAACCTTAGATTGTCTAAGAGTTGGTCAGACTTAATTCTTCATGAGTTGTTATAATTTAATTTTTCAACTTCTACTCCCTCCTTAAGACATATAAACACATCATCCCAACTCATATAAATCTCAGAAATTTTGTTTCTTGTACCATCTAGAAAAGGTATACACCTTTTTTTTATCTATGCCTTCATCCCATCTTCCTCTCTGGTCTTGATGCCTTTCAACTTTTTCAAGAACATTTTAAAAGGGTTCTGAAAAGATACGCTGCTTCATTTGTCCCTTGTACAAAACAACCTCCTCTTTCAGGCTCTCCATTATTGCCTTCTCTTTGACACCATCAAACACAAAATTCTGTCCGAATTTCCCATACGACTCTTTTAGGAGTTGACAAAATAGAAATCCAGAAAATCGTAATTATTTGTCAGTCTCTTCTAAAGATTACTATCTTCCCAATGCAGACATAAAAACAACATAGAAATGAAACACAAGTGACCAGGGTAAATGACATCATGGGTTGTCCTGCTCTATATAGAGCTCAACTCTAGTAAAATAAGCTCCTGGTTTTTTATCTGAGTATTCTGCTGCCATCTTTACCCACTATTGTGTTGTACCCTCAGGTTTGTATCATTCATTCTTCTTTCTTTTTCACAGCAGGAAGGTTCATTAATTATATATTCATCATCAAAACCAACACATTTGTACAGGTTTGGGGAAAGAACAATATTTGCTGTAAAGTTCATCATATTAGTTTTACATCTAGGAAGACCTCTGTCTCTCAAAACAGAAGAAAATACGTTATTCTCTTAATAACATGCACAGTTACAGAATGGAAGAATTTCAGCAGTCTGAATCAGCTCTTCATTTCTTTTTGAGGGCACAATAGCATCATAGGAAGGTCTGCTGGCTCACAGTTGGAATCTTCTATCAGTCCCCTTTCTGGAAAGCATACGTAATGGATTCCTATCCAACAATACCATGCACAATTGATGGGGAGGAGTAAGGATAACTACAGCTTCTTCATTATTAGTATAAAGC
This sequence comes from Cygnus olor, assembly GCF_009769625.2. Lineage (NCBI taxonomy): Eukaryota > Metazoa > Chordata > Aves > Anseriformes > Anatidae > Cygnus > Cygnus olor. The sequence continues at coordinate 11,891,000 of NC_049181.1, read as the reverse complement.
TTGGAAGAGAGCTCCAAACCCTTATGCATAAAGCACTGAAAGTGAGATCAATTTCCTAGGAGAGTATTTAGAGAAAATACTGACATTTTAACATAAGTTTTGGTCCCAGATAAAGACAAAGATTTTTTGTTTGTTTATTTTTTGTTTGTTTGTTGTTATGCAATAGAATTTTCCCAACCACATGATTTAAGAAGCGTGGTTTGAACCCTGTAAGGTATTTCAAGCTCAATGAATTTTAAATTAAAATACTTTATTTCCTTATCACATTTACACAAACATGATCCCGCAGCATCCTCAAAGACTAACAGAGAAGCATTTCTTGACAGAAAACTATTCCATTGAAAATATAAACTGTCTCAAATATTGTCATCTACAGCCAGTCAGTTTTCATTGGAAGAACAGTTCTTCTGTGTAAGGCAGACCAGGCCTCTGTTGAACTCACTACATGTTTGCTAGACTAGAACAAGTTCTCCTTTTGCTATTTGATGAATTCTTTCCCTGCTGCCTATACATTTGCTATATGGAAGTAAGTCATAGTCTCTTTCAGGCATACTTTATAAATAAAATCAGTTAAAGATCAGCTATCGTGTTAGATACTAGACGGTTATACCATGTCTTTCTATAAAAGAATTAGTATTTGGCCATGTAAATCTTTATATTCACCTTTAAACCTTGTATTCAATATGAAGAGAAACACAGAAGTCTAAGACTTGAAACTACAAATCATTCCTTATAGAACAGTTCAGATACCTGAATATCTATGGGACTGCCCATATTGGTTATGTTAGAGCAGGACTTTTCTTGGTAAGGTTAGGTTACACTTAGTTCACTGCAACCTGTGTGAGGTTAGTGCTTTTAGTGATCTTTTAGTGACTGGATTTGTTATTGTACTAGTCTTTCCTGGTCAGAAATATTTCCAGCTAAATTAAATCTGGTATAGATCTTTTCCTCTCTTTCCTTTTTTGCTTTTTTTTTCCCCCCAGGGAAAAAAAAAAAAAAAACAAAACTCAAATTGTGTACTTCTCTTACTTAAGAAAAAAATACAACAAAAAAACATATCATTTCCTCTTCCATTGCTTTTCCAGCTAGTAGTTTAGCAGCTGCATAAAAGAGAACAACAATATACCCTTCACCTCACCTTAAACTACACATTACTTAAGCATACATCAGAAAGAATGTATTGTTCATATCACAAAACTTTGTACTTGCAACAAACAAAATTAGATCAACTGCTGATGCAGGGGTGACCAAATTCAGCCACCGAGTTGTTTTTCCAAAGCCAATGCTGAGATAAAAGAAGCTGATGCTTGATGTTATTTGACTTTCAAAAACACCTCCTTAAAAGCATGATAAATGTCTGTTTTGCAGTTTGTGACTGATTCAAATAATGCTGGAAACCTGTTAGCACCATGTGAAAAATACTAAGATCATTTCTTCCCCCTGTTGGATTTGAGTAAGACAAATGAGAACCCCTCTTCTGGTATTAACTGCTAATTAATATTGATTTTAAATGGAAACTCCATTCAAACTATAAAAAGCATCAGAGATTCTCCTTGGGTTGCCCCCTCCAGATTGATTTAACATTGGGAATATCAGAGAAAATCATGCCCATCTGGGATATTTGTATCTTTAAAATATCTGTCCAACACTTTCACAGCTTGTCCTTTCTTCAAAATTCAGGGATAATTTCATGGACAAGAGAACCTTCTTGGAAGAGAAAGCTCATTTCTTCATGGAGAAGTATAACTTTTATAAACTCAAACAAGAATTCCTCACCATTACAAAGCAACAAGATGCTGCTTAATATTCTGTCTGCAATGAAACATACTTGTATATATCCGATGCTGTGACTGTGTTTTTACACCCTATCAAACAGAAAAGTCTTAAGAGAGAAAAACGGCAACTAGCTAGACTTGCATGCAGCCTGTTGAAGTTCCTCCTAAGACATTTTGATTTCATAAAAAGGACCTATATAGCATTGATAACAACAGTATTTTTGTCAAAACTTTTGCAATATTCATCTGCTTTTCCCACACAGCCTCTGGTGGCATTTGCAGACAAATGATTAGATAACTCAGCTCTCATTTCTTTAAAATAAAATCAAGTTGAAGAGGTAAGAGTTTCCAGTCTTCATAATAATGGAAAAGAGCTTGAAAATATGATACAAATGTAGGATGAAGGCTTTGAGATTTTTTTAAAATCTCAAGATTACACTGACAAATCAAGATTTATTTTTCTTCTTCTGGATACCTCTCAGAAGATATAATTTTTACTATGCTTTACTATTCTTCATTTTGCTAAACATTTCTACTTCTACATGATTAAAAAATACATATATTTTTACAGGAGTTCACAATATTAGTGCCATTGAATAGGAGCTTTTTTTTTTTCTTGCAGTGAACTAAAATTATGTAACGCATTAGCCATGGTAGATAATGCAAAAAGCCATGTAAATTCATGATTTTTTCAAACTCCATTCAGAAGGAAACACATACGTTTTAAAAGTTGTTTTAAGAATGATGGTCTATGTAGAGTGAAGGAGACAAAAAAAATGGACTCCGGCTGGAGGAAACCAAAAGTATTCTAACTGCTTTGATCTAGAACTCTTTAAATGAGTTCAAGCTTTTATAATCTACAAAGCAACTTGCAGAAGGTGAAAGAGCTGAATATATTTTCTCTCCTAGTTAACCAAATACAGATTATGTCAATATTATATTGCCATAAAACAGCTCCTATACAGATATCCACTTTCTGAATCAGGCTAGAATAAACAAACCAATAATTAGAGGCCAAACTCAGTGATCTCTCATCTCCGGCTATTAGTACCGTTCACTTCCTTTTAGTGGCGGAGTTCATTATCTTGTTCTGAATATCAATTGCTTTTTGTTTGTATTTTTAATTCTCTTGGATAAATTACATGTGTCTGATCCATTTAGATAATTCAGAGCTAAGATTTTTATAATGTCGACCTTTGCAAAGATCTCCTTGCCATCTGTTTTTATATTTAATTAGCTTTTTTCTTTCTTTCTTTCTTGCAGGATTCTATCAAAAAATGAAATAAATGAATATAATTACCGTTATCAGTTTGCTCTTATTTGATCTCCTGACCATAGTCTCAGATGCTGGTGATTACACAGTACTTCCGCTGTAGGACTTGTCATTATACATCATACTTCTTATAACTATTAATCATGATGAGAAAGTAGAAGACATATTTTTTTTTTTTCCCCCAAAGGGAACCCTTAATCGATAGCAGAAGAAACATTTTGGTTTTATTCCTTCTCTTTTTCTTGTTCTTTCCTCAAGTCCTTTGGGCAATCTTGTATTTGTTACTCAAAATGCTTTGGAAGTATTTAAAAATTGATATAAGCAGCTCCACTGCTGGTGACACACAATTTCTGACAGCTATTAAAGTAATATAAAAACATACTTAATATCAGAGGTTAGACTGGGCATTTGAATTTTCAGAAGCTAACCAACAAACCGGAAATCTGCTCTCGGGAGTTATTTCTCGGGAGTTATTTCTGAGGCAATTCCCTGCCCAGCAGTCAAAGCATAATACTTTAATTCTAAACAAAGTACTCTGGGCCTAAAAGCATATTCATCTCAGTAGTTAATACCATTGTTTCACTTATGTCTGGCAATGCTTTTTTCCCATCCTGTTAAGGCTGGTTCATTTTAGGGCAAAATTGTTCATGCCTGGACTTCCAGGGCATCACGGCTAAAATTGGCAACGTATGTAAGTGTTGTCCTGCCATAACAGAAGGCATTGCTCTTTAAAAAGTATAATGTGACTAGAACAAAAGAAGGACCAAAAGAAAGATTTTACACGTCTACATACATCCAGCAGATCGGGCTCACTAGAGGGAAGGTGCCATTACTCATGCCTCAGCTGGGGTCTGTGCAGCTACGGGATGGTGCTCGTGTTTCATACCATCTGAGCTGCCTAAGGAAAGTGGATTTCATCCCTTCCAGTTTCTTACAGAAGTTCTTACATTAAGCTTGATTATTTGCTCATTATTCAGTAAAGGGGTGAATTTAATCTTTCTAATACATAGCTTTAAAAATATTTTATTCCTTTTTAAAAAGTGTTTATTCTACCTCCTAAATTCTTCAAAAAGTCATGCATACAGAACAAATATTGTCCAAATAAACCAAGCAGATGTATCCCTACCTCCTGAAACAAGATTTCAGAAACTTATATCAAATATTTCCATTCCATAAGTTCGGATCCTCTGTATTTTAATTTCTAGTGGATGCCTTTGATCTCCATGGAAACTGCTCCAAGGAGGTTTGAAATGTTACGTATTATTTAATATATCTTATATTCACATAAATGTTGCCAGAAGATCTGTCATATCTGTTCAAGTGTAAAGTATCAAGGGACTTAAGAAAAGGAATACATTGAATTAAAACTCATTGTATCCTATCATTGTTGACACCACTGGCCTTGAAATATTGTCAATGAGACTCCTGAGAACAATCTCGAAAAATCAATAATCTCAGCAGAAAAAGCAGCAATTATTATAGTCAACAAGCTCATAATAAGGTATCGTATTCTATAATCTATGCCACTGAATTTTGGGTAGATTTTAAATAACGAATGCTTTATTTGGCATTCATACTTGTAAAGTAATAAAGTTTACTGAGATTAATCTGGCTATTCTTTGATACCTAACACAAATTATACACTTAAATTCTATAAAATATTTTGGCAATCAAGGAAACAAAAAGAAACTGATAACTCTTAAGGTTTCACAAAACAGATCATTTCATAATCAAATTATATATTTTTTTATAAATGAGTTTAATATTAAAGAAAAAAAGCACATTTTACGAGTTCATTTACCGTTATGCTAAAAGTAATCCTTGAAATTGTTCAGTACAGTTGCACCAAGATTTTCCCTGGATATGAAGTTTCTTCATAAAACTACCTCTACTGAAATCTTTTTACATTATGGTACAAAGTGCTAAATAATCCTCAGCTTCTTTGGCTAAAAACAAGGACTTCATAATGAGATACCTCAATGAATGAAGCTGAGATGTTTCTGGATGGAATTACCTTTTCAATACTTTCCTATTTCTGTCTTTTATGTGAAGTTACCCTGTGCACTTGTGCAGCAAGTACAGTGATTTGTGATAGCATCAGTGATCCCTAGCCAGAGACTGATTCACCATGTGAACTTTTCACTAAACCTCCTTGGGCCTTTGTCAGTGCTAAAGTTAAAAAAATGTACAAACAAGGGGATTCACTTTGAAAAAAAATACGCCTTTTCTCAGTTGAACTATATTTGGGTAAAGCAAATTCCCAGGAAGAAAAAAAAAAATCCCTGCTGCCAATGAGAGAGACTCTAAAAAAGGTCCTGTCAAACCCTTTATTAAAAGTCTGAATGAATACAAAAGCTCTTTCTGTCACTGTAACACACAGAATGGCTGCAAATTGATCTTCTTTTTATGAAACTGAGAATTCGCAGGTAAAGAGTTCTGCCTGCCTCATTTTTAAATATTGACAAAAAAAGTTGTAAGATTGCACTAACTTGTTTCAAAATCTCCTCTGATTATATTTCTTGATAAGGAGAGGTGATATAAGCAAACTTTCACTAAAATTTAATGCAGGAAAAAAAAAATAACAACAAGGAAAATAACCCACCAGAAGGAAGAGTGATTTAAAGAAATGCATAGTCAAGGAAAAGTCTACACAAGCAAGATCGAGATTGCAGCATGCACAGGCTCAACTGCCACTAGAACCAAAAGCAACTAGAGTGAAGATGTGGCACTCTGATTGCCAGATGTTCACTAAAGACCCTCAATAGGTAGATATGCTGCAGCTGCCTCCTCTTTCCTTTCTTTCTGCTTCATAGGCCTACATTTAATAAAAACTCTGCCTGAAACCTCATCCAAAATGAGGGCTTGCCAACCGTACCTCATTTTCTAATGCTTTATAATCCTAACTCTGAAATAGAGGTCTGGTTCTCTATCAATACATCTGACATACTGTATGTGGCACTTTGACCCACCCTTTCTCAAGCTGTGAAGACCTGATGATGGGGAGGATATGGCCCAGAGCATTTCTTTAAAGGTACTTAACTCCTCTGTCTCTAAACTGAGGCAGGAAAGGTGCATTCCTGATGCTTGTAAGGAGAGAGAACAGTGAGGCAGGAGACTGTTCCTAACAGGGAATAGCTACCCAAATGAAGTAGCTCTTTGGTGAGAGAAACTTATTTCAAGTAGCTTTGCTTAGAGCATGGGGAATACAAATATTTGCTGTGTTTGGATTTAACACTTAGGGAGGCATTTCTCTCCCTCCTTTACTGGCTATTACTAGTGTTACAGCGAGAATGGACTAGTTAATGTACACGGTAATTATAGCATGCAATATAACAATGGCATTATCACCCACTAAAAAAGTCAATATAGCTGTGGGATTTATTCTTTGCTTTGTATTGTGTTTATAAGAAGAAAAAGAAGTTCAGCACAGAGGATTTCTTCAGAATTAATGACTGACTAGGTTAATGGTCTGCAACTCAGTTGCTATTGCTTAATAATGATGCTTCACATTCATATAGTTCTTTTCTTTGAAGGATCTCAAACTATCAGGTGTCATTCAGTGTATTTATATTCTAAGTATCCCAAAGTAGTAGTGGAGAGATGTGGGTAAGTGCAATAGCTATTATGTGCTAAGCAATAGTGCAGAGGTTTGAAAATTAGTTTAGCAGTACTGATCGGAGAGCTACTCTTTGCAGGGGAACTACTGCAGTAGATGAACAAAACCACGTTATTTATTTTAACAGCCTACTTGGAAGGGTGGACAAAGCAAACAATAACTCAGTAATGGCAGACTCCTCAAAGACTCTTTTTCAGTATTTCACTGATACTGCCAATACCTTTTGATAAGTTTTCATATTAAATTATGATTGTTTGTCCTGGTTTCAGGTAGGAGTTAATTTTCCTCTTAGTAGCTGGTAGGGTGCTGTGTTTGGGATTTAGGATGGGAATAATGTTGATAACACACTGATGTTTTAGTTGTTGCAGAGCAGTGCTTACACTAAGCCAAGGACTTTTCAGCTTCTTGCACTGTCCTGACAGTGGGCAGGCTGGGCGTACGGCAGGAGCTGGGAAGGGACAGACCCAGGACAGCTGACCCAAACTGGCCAAAGGGGTATTCCATACCATCTGACGTCATGCTGAAGAATTAATATGGGAGGGCTGGCCAGGGTGGGGGGGCGGCTGCTCAGGGATAGGCTGGGCATTGGTCAGCGGGTGGTGAGCAATTGCATTGTGCATTACTTGTTTTGTACACGCTACTATTAGTAGTACTATTATCATTATTATTATTATTTTCCTTTATTTTCTGTCCTAATAAACTGTCTTTATCTCAACCCCCAGGCTTTCATTTTTTTTCTGATTCTCTCCCCCATCCCATAGAGGGAGGGGGGAGGGTGAGTGAATGGCTGTGTGGTGCTTAGCTGCCAGCCAGATTAACCACAACAGTCCTTTCGGCATCTAACATGGGGCTCAAAGGGCCGAGATAACAACAGATCTGACCAGAACGTGTTAAAACAAAATTGTTATAAGCATTAGATCTGCTTAATAGTTGCTAGCCACAATGTTGATTCTTTTGATCTCAGGTCTGCTGTGCCTGTTTTCCAAATTGAGTTATATAGCACATTACTTACTGTATGTGTTCCCAGTCATGCTGTTTATCCTTTCCGGGGGCTGGTTTAAGATTATTATTTTACTGTACGGTGTAACACTGGCTTATGATATGATAAAATTGTTGGTCATGAGACTAATCTGGTATTTGTACTCAGCATTGCCGTCAACACCATACTTTGGAAACCATATCTCAGAAACTATTTTAACTGCAAAATCCTAAAAAACTGGTAGAATGCTTGAAAAAGGTGTGTCATCAGCCTGACAATTCCAGAAATACACAAATCACTGCAATGTGATGGGGATTGGTCTATGCTTACCGAGCTGCATTCGACTCTGTGGCCACTCCACGTCCTTTGGCCACTCTAACCTCTGAGTCATGCCCTGCAGCCACTCCAAGTCCTGTGACAGGCCCAGTGGCCACTCCAACCCCTGTGGCCAGTCCAACCCCTATGACGGGCCCTGAGCCCACTCCAAGCCCAGCAGCCACTCCAAGCCCTATGACAGGCCCAGTGGCCACTCCAATCCCAGCAGCCACTTCAACCCCAGTGATCGTTCCAATCCGAGTGACAGGCCCTGTGGCTGTTCCAACCCCTGTGACAGGCCCAGCAGTCGTTCCAACCCCTGTGACAGGCCCTGCAGCTATTCCAACCCCTGTGACGGGCCCTGCAGCCATTCAAACTCGTGTGACAGGCCCCAAGGCTAGGCCCCCGAAAAACCAACAAACAAACCTTGTTTTCAAAGCTGATTTTTCAATGAGAATGAAATAATTCCCTCAAACAAACAGAGTTTTGAGGTATATCATCATTTCCATATATTGGAATTAGGAATTACTTCCCAATTGTGTAATTCATTTATGAACAAATGCCATCTATTACTTGTGGTATAAATTACAAACTATGAACTAACATGAATGTTGTGACAAGAAGATATCTTTTTCTGAACTGCTGTGATATATAGTATGTAGATGTATGGCCATAACTTGTTGCAGGAAAAGACAGTTAAACACCAAAGATAAGAATATAGTCTAATTTAATAGATATATTGTTAATCAATAACCTTTAGACTAGAAGGCAGTGGGGTGGAATAGTCATAGTAAGGCACAGAATGGGGTCAAGAAAATCCTCATGTTTATGAGTATTAGATTCTCAAATAGGTCAATAAATTCTGGATTAATATGGTAGTTTTTCTTGTTTTGATTAACTCCAGCACCTTGTTTTTCTCATATTCAATGGCATTCCAACTAAGCCAGAAATATCAGCTAAAATACTTCATAAAATGCTTCTTGGAAATTTAAGTGCATCATATCCACTGTATTTACCTCTTCTATAATGGCAGTAATCTCTCTGGAGAATTTCAGCAGTTTCATTGGGCACAACCTCTCATATTTTGTCACCCAGTCAAGCTGTTCTTATCAGCAGAGGAGTACAAAATAGTACCAAACTAAACTGCAGCAGCTCTCTCCTCTTTGCACAACAAAAGACCGAGAGAAAAAGACATTTAAGTGCAGTGCTAATTTAAGCCATCCTTTACTCTTTACTAACTTCATCCTTACTTTGCTAGGACTAGGAAGAGCCTTCCAAGGTATTTTGTTTTTTTCATATACAAATTGCCCTGTTATTAAAACAAATCTGTAAACATGCATGAAATTCTTTGACATTGTTAATGTACAGAGCCTTCTATGCTGGCTTTTTTTTTTTCCTTCTGTTTTCTGAGTAAAATAGCAAATCCAACATATCAGCCAGATTAAATAATAGCACATCATAATCCACACAGTTTTAAGTATCTTACAACTAGTTTTTAAAAAAAGAGAAGAGAGAAAAAAAAAGCTGATGGATGTAGCTAAGTCTAAAACAGTTATTTCAGACACCAGATCTGTCAGATATCTGCCTTTAGAATTTATTTAGACAATAACAACTTTGCCTATTCCCATGTGAATCATTAACCATCATAATCCTACCTAGAGTCCAGTTCTCCGAGGAACTATTAACTTCCCTAAGAACTGTTTGCATCTCAGGGAACACTTTGAATCCTTTTTTTTTTTTTTTTAATTTTTATGAGATAAAATCGTAATTTATCTATGGTCTATATAAAATAAATGGTAGATAATTTTTGGGCCATACAAATGAAGCATAAAAACACTGGCAACTTGAAATTCACTTGCCAGATGTGAGTCTGCTATGCAGAGAGGTATAATAGCAGCACAGGCTCTCTGTGACTGTTGCATCAGATCCTGCAGCCAGATGATGAACACTGCTGCTCCAATCTACTCCTTGTTTGGTTTCCATTTGCAAATTGGTCAGTACACAGATGGTATTTCTCCTTATTCTACTCTATTACTTCTACCAACACCATGCAGATTACAGTAATACACAAGGGCATTAAATAGCACTCAATGAATTTCACCAGACGAAATTTTTGAATCTCTTCAGTGCTGAATGTTTCAAAAATGTTTCGACAGTGAAAACCCCACATCTTCCAAAGAACACTCAATCTACCTTTAAAAGTGTACTTTTGAAGGTAATATTAACTCATGAGAGTAGCCTGTAAGGTATCTTTTTTATATATAGGAAGATAACAAAGTTAAACAATAATCAATTGTAGAAATCTTCTGGCAAGATCTGATTTCAAAATGTAATTCTCCTAGCCTAGGCTCCGTAACTCACTATATATCATCATAGATCCCATCCTTATTGACTGAGCTGGGAGGCCTGCAGGGCTTGTTAAAGTCTATAAAATCTATTTAAAGGCTTTCAGCTTTGGCATTTGGTAGAAGCAGCCTGACATTACCAAACCAGAATTACTTTATCTATGCAAATAAAAAATTCAGTGTAGTTGTAGGATTTAAGACTGGAACTTTCTACTTTTTAAAAATCTTCTTGGATGATGTTGCATGATAAAATGCAACATATCAAGACATTTTCAGCGTCTGTTTTTTCCCTAAAAGTTTACTCATAATATAGTCCAATATGCTTCAGTGGCATAACTTTGTGAGTGGATAATCCATAGTCTTGCCAAACATTTCTACCATGTAGCCTCCCAAAAGGTTCACACTAAGAAAATCAGCTGCATTACCTTTCTAGCAGCAATTAGTAACAGATGCATCACAGCTTCCACGTAATTATCAGCATCACATAAATTTAAAAAAGAAACAAAACAAAACTGTTTTATACTTTTGGGCCTTAGTTCAACACTTAAATATAACAGGCAAGAAGCCTAATTTGGGGGTGATAACTTAATCACATATCTAGATCTTACTGAATAAACTCTTTCTCTAGTCCTAAAATATTAGCTATGTATTTGCACCAAATATTGACAGGGTATAGTGTATCTTCAGATATCATACTTTTTATTGATCCCAGAACATATAACAGGAGTAAATAAGATCTAAAGAATCTGGTTATTAGATTAAAATCCCTGAATCCCAAAGGCCCTTCTGTAAACATTAAGAATGTGCAGGTTTCATAACACTACCAAGGGTTCCTTGGTAAACAGATTTCATATCATGGAGAACTTCTTGTGCTCAGCCTGCTATATCCATGGATTATAGTTACACCAAAAGAGAGAATCAGTGTCAGAATAAAGCACCAAAACACATCTGAAAGATGGAACCTTTCCTTCTATGTTATAAGCCATTGTCATTAAACATCAGAAGCCAGATCATCTGCTATTAAATTCTGCTACTCAGGACTTTGATCCATATTTATTTGTCAGAGGACTGTTCAGGTTTTTGTTTGTTTGTTGCTTTCTTTTTCCTTTGATCTTAAGGTCATACATATAAAACCTTTATCAGAATTAAGGATTTGGAACAGAAGATGTGTCATTATGACTTTATTTCTGGAAAGCATTTGATTGAAAGGGTAATCTGCAGATAGGAGTGATGTGCAGTTCATTGCATTTTCTGCTATGAAATATGTAGAGGATACCTTTAGTTATTACTGATTGACAAATGAGATGTTATGTATTTGAAGGCAAACGTTATATCACAAGCTACCATTTACGATAGAGCACTGATAGACTATTTTAATTAAGTGTATAAAGAGGTGTATGATAAAAGAGGGGGAAGGTGCTGTAACATTGCAAATATGTATAAAGTCATCTAAACATTTTAGTCATGTTTTCTCAGATATACCCTTTTATTGTACATCGTTAGTAACAAAAAGGTTGCAGGTCTAAGAATTAACTTTTTTGATCTGACAGCACTGTATTACTGAGAGATTCGAGTCCCAGAGTAATGCTTTTTCTCTCCCGTGAACCTACGCAAAGGACAAACTCAGAGTTGCTTGTTTTTGTATGGTCAATAAAGCACTGTAAAAGGTCACATCACTCTTCCCTTGTTGGACTGGTTTTATTGAGGATGCAAGAGCTTGTTTACTTTTTATAAAGAATATGTCAAAAATATAGTGTGGTCTCTAGTGAGCATCATTATAAATAGACGCTTATCAGCAGACATTCTGAAGATCAAGGGGTATTCAGTGGTGATGATCCCAGTTATCATTTGTAGACATGGATCCAATTGTTGATACATGAACTAATCTCTAGGGGAAATGGTAGATTAGAGGTTAGGGATTTCCCTTCAGACTTCATTTCTTTATGCTGCTATTGGCCTCTTCTGCATCTTCAGGCAAGAATCTTCAGAACCTTAATTGTTGATGATTTTGACATTACATCATTCATGTAGGGGCTAATAATTTTCACCTCATTTTGGAGGTAAGTATTTCTATTAAATTAACTGTCTTAAGAGTATTCCTTTTGGCCCTGATGTATTCAAGAATCATTTTATAGAGTTGTAAGCATATCAGAAAAACAAACAAACAAACAAACAAACAAACTTTAAGATAAAGTAATTCATTACAGAAATCTTATCCAATAGTTAAATTCTAGGAACTACTTATGACCAAAGATTTACTGTCTCCCATCAAAAAAACACACACAAAAAAAAAACACACACACAAAAAAAACTATTGAGCACTGAACTCTAATGTCTACCTTTGGAACCATTGGTAGTACATTCCAGTAGTTTTCTGGAAGCCATGAAATTCAGAAGAGGGACACCAATAGTGCCCAAAGCACATGCTAACTCAGTGAGCTATCTTGGACAACAAAGAATGGAGACATAACAGTAGCAGATTTTGGCTTCACTCAGTCATCAGGAATACTAAAATTATTGTTAGGGAAGAGGAATGACAAAAGAATCACAGGAATAGAATTATGGATTCAGGTATCTGGGAAGCTAATTAATGCTACTGATCCAGCCCCCTTTATGGTACCTGAAGAAATACCGGCAAACGATAAAGTATTTTTACGTATAGCAGAATGAGAGTAGATACACATAAGAATTACTCTGATGTTTATATCAAATAGCTGATTGAGTATACGTATGGTTCTGGATGTGCAAAATAGCTATTGGCAGTGTGTTTTATTTCTCTGATTTTCAAGAAAGACACTACAGTGTTTTTTTTTTTTTTTTTTTTTTTTTTTTTTTTTTTTTACCTCCTCTCACCTTCCAGAAAGACAGTCTGAATAAAATGAAATTTAGCATGCAGGAGTTCTGGACCCTTGTAAATGCAATTATTTGGGGAGAAAGTGTTGAATGGTTGCTGGCTTGGCATCTGAACAGAAGCCAGAGAAGGAAATAAGAAATGCCAGAAAAAGCAGCATGGCAAATAGACAGAAATCCTATTAAATACTCAAACCTGAAGAGAAAATAACCATGAGAAATACACAGCTGGAACAGAGTAGAAAAATAGAGTCTTCCATATATTTCTCACAACTAAAACTCCAGTAGATTTCATGGGTTTTGAATCAAACTTCCAAGAATGGAAGATACGAATGATAAATCAAATAAGAAGGTATTGGAGAAAAAATATTGAATAAGGAAGAAATAAACTCTCAATTTAATAAATTCTAATATTTTAGGGACAGACTATATCATTTAAAAAAGAATAGTTCATTCAGGTTAAAGTGAATAAATACTGCACAATATTTTTTGCAAAGGACAACAAATTGAAGGTTTGCCTTGTCTGTGAGCAAACAAAGAATTTTATTTTTTTTAATTTAAATGCTAGCTTAATATAAAAATAACTTGAATTGTAAAATAATATTATTTTAAAAAAATAATAAAATGGAATAAAAATAACCTTGCAAAGTCCTCTCCATACAGTGTTGGTGTGAATTCATATATCGCTTAAAGAAAACAAGCAAACAAAAACCAACGACAAAAAGCCATGTTCATCTGTTATTTTCCCTTCAAGTATTTTCTGCTGAGAGAATACATCACAACAGAGAAGTATAAATTGGTCATTTCACCTATACATACCTCCAATGAAGATAGATAATTCCTAATAAGGGAGCATTATACTTCTTTTGGTGTCTCCAGAGACACTGTTTTACCAATGAGACCTTTTCTCTTCCTTTTTGACATTTTGTCCCTTCTCATCTGCTCCTTGACCTTCTTTTAACTTGTAACTCCCTTCACACAACAGAAACTAGTATATTCTTCCATTTATTCTTCAGCCCAAATCATACCATTTTTTTCAGGGCACTGTAAATTAGTAGGAAAAATGGACATTTGATATTTTAGCCTGCTGGGGCATTACAGGGACTCAGTAGATGATAGCTGTGAGTTCAGAGGCTCAAGAGATCTTTTTTCTTTTTTCTTTTCTTTTCTTTTCTTTTCTTTTTTTTTTTTTTTTTTTTTTTTTTTTCAGAAGTTGTCTTGCTAAAAGTTGTCTGAATGCAGTTTTACTGGAGGAGGAAGAAAATATCCTAATTTTCTTATAACTGCTGATATTAATGAAAGGAAAGAAACATGGTTTCTGTACTAAGGTCCATTTTGATAAACAATTTTGACCATAATCTAAGTTTTTTTTGCCACCAGTCAAGGACTGGTGGCAGCCCCCATTCCCTGTTCCTCCACACTGCTCAAGGGGAGGACGTAGAAGAGACTGGATGGGGGGGAGTTGTTTTTAGTTTCCTTTTAGTTTCTCACTGCATTAGTCTGCTAATAATAGGCAATAAATTATATTAATCTCCTTATGCTGAGTCTGTTTTGCCTGTGATATTAATGGGTGAGTGATCTCCCTGTCCCTATCTCAACCCTTGAGCCCTTTTCCATCCTATTTTCTCCACTTTTACCTTTGAGCAGGAGGAGTAAGAGCCCAGTCATTGTGGAGTTCAGCAGCCCAGCAGGGTGAAACCACCAAACTTGTAAAAGTGAGGAAATTTTAGGACTGCAGTGGGGGATCTCAGTGGAAAGCAGAAAAACAATAGTAACAAAAAAGCACAGCAAGGCTAATTGGATCATCAACTGTATTTTGATCCAATTTAGCACTGGATCAAAAGCAAGGCTCCGTCATAATTGGTGCACAGGTTCAATAGCAATAAAAAGTTGCTTTTTTGAACACTAATTTCACTTCTCTTGTTTCTCAGGGATTCTGATAATCACACAGACTCACAGAATGTTAGGGTTTGGAAGGGACCTTGAAAGATCGTCTAGTCCAATCCCCCTGCCGGAGCAGGAACACCTAGATCACGTCACACAGGAACACGTCCATGTGGGTTTTGAATGTCTCCAGATAAGGAGACTCCACAACACCCCTGGGGAGCACATTTCAGTGTCCTGTCACCCTCACTGTAAAAAAGAAGTCTGTCTTTATTCCCCTCAGACTACAGGACGCAGCTTCCTCCCCATGTATCTGGAAGATCAGTAGCGGGTAGTAGTCTGTCGAGTGCACCAGGTTGGGGAGTGTCCTGGTAATATCCCTTATCCAGGCTCCACATAGACTACAGACTTTCCTTTAATGAAGGTCAACTCTGCATATTGGGCCCCCTGTTCCTCTCAGAAAGGAATCTCCTACTACAATTACATTTTCTTTCTTTTCGGAGGCAGTCTTGAGGCGTGGTGCCAACTGCCTCTTCCCGTACGACCTCGTAGGCGGGCCTTCCACCACATCCTCGCCTACCTCTCCTTCAAGATCCAGGACATCAAACCTATTATGGAGGGGCACCTGGGGAAGCGAGGTAGGTAGGGAGAGGGATTGCTCGCGGTGCCGAACTGGGACTTACTTCCAACCCTCCTCATCTTTTTGGTCCCCTCCCTCTGTCTGACAGCGACAGGACAGGGGCTCGACCACCCTCTGCGGGGCATCCCCCCAGTGCCCTTCTCTCTGGCACACCAGGGAGTTACTCCACCAGTCAATCTCCTGCTCACACACCCTGATGCTCCTTAGTCTCTCCATCTCCTTCCTGAGCTGAGCCACTGTGGTGAGCAGATCTTCCACCTGAGAACAGGTGATCTCCCTGCTGCCCTCCTCCCCCAGCAGTGGCAGGCTCAGGCACTCCCTGCAGCCAGAGGCCTGAACAGCCATGGTTCTGGTTCTGGTTCTGGGCAGGCCCTCTGTCTAGGTCACCAGAGTGTTTTTGGAGTGAGCTCTCTGCCTAGTGGACACCATGGTAGGTCTGTGATCTCGCAGACTGCCAAGAGCTGGTGCAGAGCTCCTGCGCCCTGCCACACCAGCCGCACACTGGTACGCATGCACTGCTGGCCCCTCCCTGCTCGCAGCGACAGGTCGCTGCCCTCCCACAGGCTTTTTCCAGGCAAAGGGCCTGGGCACAGTGGCTGTTGATAACGCGCACTCCATGTCAGCCTCTCAGGAGAGCTGGTGGGTGCGGCCTAGTCGTGCTGCTGTCCCGGGCCTCCCCTCATGAAGCAAAGGCCCGAAATCCCCCCATAACTTGTGGTCGGGTGCTGTGGCTGCAACAGCTCTGAGGTCGCCGACCTCGACTACTATAGTTTGGGTATAACCTTCATACCAACTCACATTTTAAAAGAAAAGACAGGTCTATTCTCCTATGCCACAGGCAGAGTAGCAGAGGCAATTGCTGTCAACAACCCATGACTCTCAAAATATCAAAATATCTAGATTAACGCATTCCATCACTGACCATTCAACTGGAAAATATATATATATATATATAAGCATACATTGATGACATTAACTATGATTATACAGCATTCTTCTGTATTTTGACATATATAGAATTTTTGATGCTTCCACCATATGCTTTGGACCGTGATCATGCTTTGCCTCATAAATACTGCAAGCAAGTGTAACTTCGAGTGGAAACTGGAGTTAGCAAAGCTAAAATTGACCTTGGCTAATTAATAGGATTCCTCATAAAACAAGGCACAGCTGACACTGTTTTCTATAATCTGTATACATCACAAATCCTACTGGTGAGCTCTCTTGAAAATATCCAAACAGAACTTCTGGGTGTGAAAATAGTTCTATTTTGCCTCACCATTTAAAGTTTAAGTAATCAGATTTATCATTAGCTCCTTTGTATTCGCTTGAGAGGAACTTGTTTTAGATGCTTGTCTTCTGACAAAGCTATTAAAGAGACGTTTTTACTCTGAGCTACTTTTTGACTGAAGTTTTTTAAAGGATTTTTTTTTTTAAGTCGCAATATATCAGAAGCTTTAAAGCTATTGCCTTAAATTTCAAATAGCAAGTTTAATCTTTGTAAAGGTGCTGAGTTCTGTGAAACTCTGGGCCATTGTCTAAATTTTTCCTGAGGGATAATAAAAAAAAAAGTCAGGTTTGTACTATGATGTGCAGTGGGAGTCAGCATAAGAAGATTTCTGGTTAATATGCATTAAAAATAGTATTAGCTCCAGGTATTTAAATCCTCTGAGCTAGTTACATACCAGTATAAAGCATCTCATTTGACCGTTTAAAATTCATTAATATGGAAAAAAAAATCTACAGTTGTTTGCTAGCTTAACAAAAAAGGACTAAATTCTGTCAACATTTAAAATTAAAGAGAGGCATTCAAGCCCACAAACCCCTAAGGGGAAATATGTTTATCGTGAATTAATGAGGTCACTTTGTGTGTGGAATGTATGGTACGTTTAAAATATTTGTGTATACCTTTTTAGGATCTGATACTACTGTACACACGCTTATTAGGAATCTGAGTTAGATAGCCTATTTCTCCTACTCAAGCTATAAGGATTTAGATTTCTTAAACTTTTAGTACCCCAGTTTCATAAAAATCTTGTCAGAAAATATAGCAGCAAGCATCTATTGAGCATCCAGGACAGACAGACAGACTTCCACATGCTTTACTCATTACCAGATCATTTTGAGAAACAAGAGTGAAGGCAGAAATATTTAAGTGTTTGCCCTTTATTCTCTCAGATAATTACATCCACAGGGTAACATTCAACTTACCCTTCATAAGCAGGCTGAATACTTTTTCTGCACTTGGAGAGCTGTATAGCTGCAGTTTTGATTAGCATAATTGTTGCAATGGTGATGGAAAAAGGGTCTTCAAAGATAAATATGTCATTCATAAAAAATCTGATGCAGGAAACAGATGTACAATTACAAAACTGTACAGGGACCAGTAGATTTACAGAAGGAATACAAGAAGTTGGATATAACACACATATTCTTAAGTGGACATTGCTTTTCCATATATCATAAAATCACAGAGGAACAGTGACCACTGGAGGTTGCATGGCCCAGCCTCCTGCTCAGGGCAGGGCTAAATATAAAGTCAGATCAGTTTTGCATTCAGCTGAAGTAGAACTCAAAAGTTAATCTTCATTTAAAAAATGGGTGTCTAAAAATGTTTCTTGCAAGAATGCCCTTTTCACCTACAGTTAGAACAGGCCAATCCATTTTCACGATGATGTGATTTCTTGACATTCTTTTGGCTCCATACAAGAAACTCTGAGACTCATTGGGAAATTCATGTTCTCTGACAGCATTTTAAGTGGTCAAAAGGAAACCAGAGAGTTCATGCATATTTTGTGGAGCTGATGGTTCAGAGAATTTACAAATCCAGTAATTTATGGAGCATTTCTTATGGAACTACAGTTTTAGAGTAAAAGTTCTTCACAGTAGAAACTCACCTACTGGAAAATTACGAATGATATTTTTAAGTTAAAGCTTTGAAATACATGAATAATTGGTACTAAATGGATAATCAATATACCATACCAATACTCCAATCCTTTCTTCTCCCTTCTTACTAATAGATCTTATTCTTTATTACTAATAACCAATATATGCAGTCCCAAAGCAGTAGTTGTAGACTTCATTATATATTTTCAGATTTCAGAATTACTTCCACTGATTTTATGATGCTTATTACTCTGCTACTAAATATATTTATTAAAAACAAAAAACAGAGCAGCACAGAAATATTTCACAGAAAACCAGATTTCAATGCATAAACAAATACATATATATATATATATATCAATATACATAGTAAATGAGGTTGTAAGGGTAACTTGGTATTTTTCCCTAGTTACCTGAAAGTCCATCCTAGTACAGCAGCAGTACTCAAGAAATGTTACTAATAATGTTTAAAAAAAGCCATTGTGCATCTGCGGCTGTCAAAATGCTCCAACATCAGTACCTGTAGGGTGAACTTTAAAACCATTTAGCTCCTTGCTGCTTTAATTGGAGAGTAGTGAACATAACACAATTCAATGCCAGCGAAGTCCCAGCAGTCCCAAGAATGCTTTCAATGAGTTTTTGATCAGTGTCAAAATATATACACATCACCTGTATATACATCACCAGTGCAGTAAAAGACAATACGGGAAGCACAACAAACCAGGTATACTCAGTGCATGAAGGGTTTTGTATGCACTGGGACACGAATCTTTAGGTGACTTCTGCATTTAGATGGAGAGTCCCTTCCTATGTATGGGAGGAAAATACAAATATGCCAGAGAAAACTGAAATAGCAGGAAATGAAAGATGATACCACTGTCAGAACAAAGGCTCACCAGGAAGCTTTGAGGGGCAAATAGGGCAGGTTTTTGAATTGTCTTAAAAATGAAATATATACTTGACTTTTAATGCACTGGAGAACTCAGAGTCAGCATCTGACTGATAATGTCTTCTAGATAGTTACAAGATTTGCAATATGATGATTATGTTTCTTTCCCATGAGGTTAAACAGAAGGAATATATGATTGTATTAAAAATAAAAATAAAAAAAAATTAGGAGAAGGTCACAGAAAGCACTAGTAGTGAATCCCCAGTTCAAGAGGCTTCCTTGCTATTGTGAGTTTATAGATATAAAATCTCCTTTGGGAAGGAAATAGAAAACTCTTCAGAATCACCAGTTGTCTGTCTCTTTTTCCCAAGCCCATCATTCATATCTTCCACACAGGACAGGGAAATTGTGAAGAGCCCAATGCTGGCGATTGATTGGTAGTGGTATAGCTGTTCCTTTTACAGATTTACCTGACTATAATGTCTGTGAGTAGATTAATCATTTCAAGGATGATACTGAAGATAAAAAACAAGACTTTCAGACTTCGTTAAAAACAACCCTATAAGAAAGTAATAGGCTTTGAGCCGATGACTAGCAAAACTCTTCATCTGAGCCTGGATAATTATTTTTCTTCTTTAAGCCATCTATAAAATACTTGATTTGATTGGATGCTTTTGTTCTTGGCCTCTGTTATGGTTTCATTAATGGAGCAATATATGATTTTCTGCCTTGTACCTACCATTTGGCATTTCCCTATTGTGAAAGGAATCAGAGCAATTTTGCAAGTATGTACAATATTTTCTGGCAAAGAATCTGTATGCTGCCTAATTATCTTACTGCCTATTTACTTCTATATTGCCACTAAAGGTCCAACACCTCTTTTTCAAATTGGAGAAAAAAAAAAAAAAAGCTATTGGGAAAAACATAAGGGTTTTAACATTCAGGCATGTTTGATGTTTGTGCTAATAGCTTGATATTTCTGTGCCCTTCAATTAGCTGATGACCTTAATATATTTACATGTGGAATAGAAGGAAATGAAAGGTGTGATAAGCAATGTGTGAATCTCCAGGTTTTGTTCTCAAATGACAGCTTTACAAACATATTTGTTCTTTTTCTGGCATAATACTTTCTTAAGTAGAATTGAGAGATGCCCAACTCCAAACCGAGGATAAAAAATAGAGTAGTTAAGCATAATTTATTCCACGAAGTCAAGAGCACTGCATTGCAGTACCTATCTTGAAGTCTTGGGGAAAAAACGAGCTTTCTTTTTTTATGAGTTGGGCTTTACATTAGTGTTCTAGAAGATGTTAATAGTGTGCTATGCCAGATAAACACTGGTAAGGTGTTATCAAGGAATCAACATAAGATTCTCAAAAACTTTCTAGTTCTAACACAGGTAATACCAAAGCTGTTTCTTTAAAAGTATTCCCAGAGGAAAGCTATAAAGTTAAGCTAGCAATATCCAGAAACAAACAAACAAAGAAAAATTGGCCATTTTGGGGCCATTTCTATTATGTAGTTATTGTTCTCTCTGCTTCTTAGGAAGTGTATTCCCCATTTTCCCTTAGCCCAAGATCCAAACAAAAATCCAGTGAAGTAAGTGAAAATATTTCTACGGAATGGAGAAGAATATCATGCTATAAAAAGATTATTATTTTTTTAAATCTCATTCATAGAAATATATATAGAAATAGCATCAAGATTAACAAGATCTGAGTCTTCCTAAAAAGACTTTGCCAGAGTATCATATCTACTGGACATCTTTACCCTATATAGGTGGAATAAGAGTCACTGTGGGTCTGTGGTCATTTTTTTCTCCTACATATTTAATTCCTATATACACCCCCTTTCTAAGAATTTTTGCATGGATTTAAAGTTTCATGATACATTTTAGAAAAAAAATAGTTTTTCAATTTTTTTACGTACAATGCAAAAGGAACAGATGGTACTTTGTTTAAAAACATTCATTACAAACAAGTGAAACAAAAATGTAACAAATGAAAATACAACAATCTTGTTCAGAACATTTCTACATTTTTTTTTTTTTATGGAGTGGGAAATTAGGACTATCATCAAGCATCTAGGGCTAGATTTCAGTACGGTCACAGGTTAGAAAAAGATCTGAAACTAATAAGATAAAAACTAGAAACAAGTGCAGTTTATTATACTTAAGGGCGTGGAGGAAAAGAGAGATTGGAAACAAAGGCATGAAAGCAAACGTTATTTTTGTTGTTTTTGTTTTTTTTTTTAACCAGGCAGCAGCACTACCAAGCAAACCTGCAGTTACAACAGATAGAAAACTGAATGTAAGTCATCATTCAATGCTGTTGAATGCAAAACATACACATTCTGAGAGAAAAAAGGTCCATAACTTGCAGGAAGGAGAAAGTGATTCTTGCGTTTAAATGGAATTTTCTGTATTTCAGTTCTTCCCATTGTGTCTTGTCCTGTCACTAAGCACTACTGAGAGTTCGTAGAACTGATAAAACCTCCTCTAGAAGGTCTTTATTTTTTGTCATCACTTTTTAAAATGTGATGTATATAAACCCTTAAGGAGCAGACAAATTGGGATTGTCCTAAAAAAATCAACCAAGCAATAGGAGAAGTTAAAGAAATTAGTTCAGCTTGCAGTAATAGAGGCTAGATATTCTTTGCTGTAAAGGTTCCAACTGTATCTTCCCCATAGCATATAAGTAATGTAACAGTTTTCAGCATCCTTGGTTCTGGGATGTAGCATGTCAGAAACACAAGAAACCTTGGAAACTCTTTCAGAAGCAGCAAAAATTAAAACGTTAAAATAAATATTTTGATACTTTAAATATTTTAAATTCCATTTATATGGAATTTTTGGGGAAAGCTTTGTCTTGTTAGAAAGCTTCTAATCAGCCTTAAACTTGAACTAATGTTGGTGAGCAGAGCAGATTTTGTCCGAATCTTTCTTTCCTTGACTTTGTAATAAGAAGCTGAACTGGTAAAAAATATCTCCCTTGCTTCTCACAAATAAAAGAACCTGATTGCTAGATGCTTTAAAAATATGGTCTAATATCAGCTTTAGGCACAAATTATCTGAAAAAGGCCAGTATATACAAATATGTATTATTTACTGCCAAAGACAGAGAAGACAGTACTTGCAATTTTAACAAATTCCAACAAATACGTGCATTGCTGGAGTTGTGAGTGTGGGGAATTTATTGAAAGAAGTACTGCAGATGAAGACGTAAGCTAGGACAACTAAATTTGGGATTTAACCGAACTTTGATGTTATGCCTCAGACCTAGCACTTCAAAATTGTTTAGGCAATCCGGAGTCAAATACAATCCAATTCGACTATTGCTTCCTAGTATTAAGAAAGAATCAGAGCATGGATTCACAACTCCAAAATGCTTTTGTTAAAAAGAGATCTGCATCATCTACTCATTCTGTAGTGTTCCCCATTCTTACTGTTTCCAGTGTTCTGTGTGATTTGCATTTCACTTGCCCTTCAGTGGAGCTGGACTGATGTAGCTATTGATAGAGAAGAGCAACACTTTACCAGTGGTGATACAGTCACATGCAAATGATGAAAATTGTCTGAAGTGAATGTGTAGAAGTATTATTCATATTTCTCTGCTTCTGAATTCTGGGTGCTTTAGATTCAATACGGAAAAAGCACAGATTACTTAAGGTAATGGTGTTTTAATAAATGACTTAAAGAAGCATTTTGTAACTTTAAGAAACATTTTTCAGGTATGTCGACTTGGTCAGCTTGTTATTCGTGAGCTGTGCGTAGGATTATAAACCAGTCTCCTTTTCTGTGGTCAGGATGTGCCTTTTGTAGTCCAAGACACACAGCTGTCTGTCTGCGTCACTAGCATGCATTTAGTTATGTCTCAGATGGACTATTTAGTAAGCTTACCTGCAGAACCTCTGTGCTCAAGTACCTTACTTAGAGATAAAGGACAAAATGGTTTATTTTTGTTAAGTGTTTACAACAAAATTTCAGTTAGAATAAGCTTATTCTTCTCTCAGGGGTTTCACATGAAAGTCTGCCAATCGTCCCTGTCCATGCAGTCCAATTTTCAGCTCACATTAGGATTAATGGGAAGAGATTGCAAAGGGAATCACAATATATTCTCCTGTGCATCTACTGAAGATTGCTGAGAATGTACAAGGGTTCAAAGTTCCCAACATACAGACACTTAGTAAAAAATGAGAGCATTTACTACACCAGGACTAGTTGCAGTCATGCATCAGTCATGCATCATACAGTCATGCATCAGTTGCTTTTCTGTCACAGTTGCTTTTCTGTCACATATTTAATAACATTAATTTGAAAGGTCATCAAACAAATGTGTTTTCTTGTCACCCTAGTCTTTCCCACTGTGAGAGGAAAAGTCTCATGTACTATCTCTTTCAGGACCCTTCCCCATGGCACCGTTTGCCTTTTATAACTTGCAAATATTTTGTGTGTGAAGTCTAACACAACCAAACAAAGGTTGAGCTTACTGAAAACCTCACTGATTCTGTGAAAAATCGTGAGGTACCATTCCAAGTTTCAAAGTCATACTTACATTTTGCTATGCCAATATTTTCTCTCCTTATTTTTGAGTACATCTACTGGTTAACAGAATTTTGGAAGGAGATGCTTAGTACATATGGAGATGGTTTAGTCCAGCCCCACTGCTTGAAGCATGGTCAGCTCTAGTATACTACTCAGGTCCTTCTCCCATCAGAATTTGAGTATCTCCATGGATGTAGACTCCAAAATCTTTCTGGGCAACCTGTTGCAGTGTTTGATCACCCTCAAAGTGAAAAAGTTTTTTTCTTGTGTTTAAATGGAACTTTCTGTATTTCAGTTCTGCCCTTTGTCTCTTGTCCTGTCACTGGACACTACTGAGAGAAATCCGATTCGGTGACACTAAGACACGGGGCACCAACCTCTTGAGCATGCTATCAGATACTTTCTCACTTCCACCTTTCTTAACCTTTGGTCAAGTGGAGAGTATTGCTGTCTTTCTACTGTCACAGAAACATTTAAAAGTATCTTGGTTTTCTTCACAAGAAGCTTTTAAAACCTGAGATACCTGGACTTCCAGGAATGAAATAAACTGTATACAAATGTGTTCTTACACTGCAGCTACGGTTGGCTTCTGTTCATAACATTGATATTTCTCCTTCTATTTCCCAAAGCCCATTTTATATTTTAATAATCCATTCATCACCTATAATCTTTTGTATGCAAGGTTAATATAGTGCACTAACTATAAAGTTTTTTTACATATTTCTTTAACAATTTTCCCATTCATTTTGATTTTAGTAGCAATCACGATATTATTCAAATAGAATCTTTGCTTCTTAATTTTCTCCACATCTTAGTACTATTTCATGGAAAGTATTATTCTGTTGCCTAAAACATTTGTAATATTTCAGAGACAATAATAATAATAATAATAAAAATAATGATCAGCCAACATTTTCACAAATAATGACTTTACAGTCTCTTGCAATTTCTACCACGGAAGCTCTTGCATGTAGGTAAGGAGAACCTGCCCACTAGCAAAAAAAAATAAAAAAATAAATAAAGCTCTGAAAATGTGAAAATTCAAATGGTGCTATTTTCTGTTAAAGATCTCACAGACACTGTCTTTTATCATTAACAGAGAATTTATCACACACACAATTTTTATTATGTTTGCTCCCTTGTGTTACAGTACATACAGTGTATTGAAATATAATGTATATTTATTTCTTAAAAATATCTGTGCACTCAGAAGGATGTCTGCTGCCCCTGCAAACATTCATACATTCAACAACAATCACTTGTCAGTTACAAGTAAAACACAACATTAATTTGAAAAGATTTCCGTGATGTATATTCAAATAGCTTTTTGTTTGCAGTTTTCATAGTGCCTGGCACAACAGGTTCACACCACAGCTAATGCTTTTAGGTGTTCCTTCAAGGATACAAAATATGCATCAAAACAACAGAAAACTCTACCAAATGTCGTATCTCTCTCTGCCTCATTCCATAAGGAGACGAACATTGTTAACTCCTAAGGTTTGCATGGGAATGTACAAATGGAACGCATGAAGATCGTTCTATGTGTAGAGGATTCAATCTCCCTGTACTGTCTCCAGCCAGTACACATGTCGAACAGGCCACAACAACATCTGAAGGATGCTGTAACTGTTGAGCAGCCTTTTGGATTT
This sequence comes from Cygnus olor, assembly GCF_009769625.2. Classification (NCBI taxonomy): domain Eukaryota; kingdom Metazoa; phylum Chordata; class Aves; order Anseriformes; family Anatidae; genus Cygnus; species Cygnus olor. The sequence continues at coordinate 11,865,355 of NC_049181.1, read as the reverse complement.
CTCCAATTTTATCATGATACTCCTAACGTTACCTCCAAGGACCAGATAATGAGTACGGTGATGATTTGCTGTTGCAGAACTCTATTACAAGATAACATTGAGACAATTAGATCTATCCTGACCATCAGGTTTTCAGCATAGGATTTCCTTTATCTGTAATAGCCTTTCTGATCTATAAGGAACACTACTGAACGTATGTATCCATAGGTTCACATACACAGTCAATAGACAAAATACCACTAAAGAGTGCTGAAATTCACGGTGATATATTCTACTTTTGCAGAACCAATGAAGTTTATTGTATATATTATAAATAGTTTCATTGGTCCAGGTCTTTTCTATTTGCTCCATAGGAAGGATGCTTTTAATATGTGGTAAGCAATGCTGCAGAGCTATATTTGCCTAGGTTTATGCTACTGAATATTGTTCACCATATGTTTACTTATGCACTAACGTGAAAATATGGGGTCAGGGAAACATTATGTTAATTGCTTTAGTGGATCAGTCCCAAATCTATTGGACTCAGTTTGTGTAAGAGCACATGTATAAAGAGTAGTGCTTTGGAGACATATTTCAGCAGTTAATTGGGAGAAGTACATGGTTTTAAAGGGATGAAAATTAACCTTGGCTTCTTTTTGAGTCAAACATAGCTCTGATAATTTGGGACTCTCTTATACATTTATAGTTTCCAACATCATAGACCTAAAAGGCTATCTCAAATGCAAGTATGAACCTTTTGCCATTCATTCATATTTACTGCTTTCTTATAACAATACCTCTTGCTACCTTTAAATCCTGTTGGTGAAACAGCTTTTTAGGCTGCTGAGCATTCTGCAAAGACTAGGCTTATTGTTTTTTGACAGTCAACAACAGTCAAGCACGTCTATTGTCCCATCATACTACTTTATGTGTTAAAGACCATCTGTCCATTCTTTTCACATTCCTGGTTCTTGAGCATTGCCTCAGCATGAGACAGGGCAAACTTAGTTCTGCCTTTTTACAATAGCTCTGTGCAAGATGATCACTAAAATGTTTTAAACCTTTTAGGTATTAATATTAAGTGGATTTACAGTGAATACGTCTGTCTAATGGATCAGCTTATTGTATTCACTGACAAAGACATCCACATGAAGAAAATGGTATTAGCTGTGCAGCATTCTAACTCTTCTCTGAAGAGGAGCCCTTCTTAACAGTCTTCTATTCTCTTGATGTTGATTATAAATTATGAGAAGTCTGACCTCTGCTACACATTAGCAATAAAATCTTTGTAATAGTTAGCCCATAATTATGCTTATTCTTTCTTTTTCCTTAAATTCTTAGTTAAAAGTTAACATTTTTTCAGCTCTTCTAATTCACCAGATAATCTATAAATACTTTCAGATGGGAAAACTAATTTAGGAAATAAAGAAAAGAAATTAGGTATAAAATAGGTAGTAAATATATAAATTTATATAAATATATAAATTTATATAAATAGATAAATTAGGTATAAAATAGGTAGTGTGTGTCTTTCTCCTCCTTAACTCTCTCATCTCCATTAAAGCCTCTTTCAATATGAATTATATAACAGATTTTATAATATCCCATTTCCCTTTAATTCTCATTGACTCAAAAAAGTAACAATAAAAAATATTACAATAGCTTGATATTGTCTGTTTTGTACTGTCTGAATTCTAGAAGCTACTGAGTTGCCAACTTCCACTATGGGCCAGCCTGTGTCAAACACCATAAAGTCAATGAAAGTTTTGTCTCCAACACAGGTGATAACTAGAATTGAAGTGCAAAAAGGACATCTTCAGTTCAGTGCTTGTTACAAGGCTGAGGAGCACAGTAATAGTTTCAAGGATGCTGCTTATTGCAAGGGCAGAACAGACATTTCTCTGTCCACAGTCTGCTAGATGGATTTGATATGAACCTCCTGGCATGCTGCCTCTCTTCCTGTGTCTTAAATCATGCACAAAGAATTTAAAACCAGATCCTAAAAAAGACCTAAGCACATCATGAAAATTCATAACCCTGAATGAGGTGCCATGATACGTTCATCAGATTTGATTCCCAGCTGCGGGAGATCTTCATTACCAGCCAACCTGTGCAGCTGAAAGCCAGCAGAAGTCATCATGTACAGAAAATGGCTGCATAAGGAAGTCAGCAACTGTTTAATGTAAAATGTGAAAAGAATTTATAAGAGCTTGTTTCATTTATAATATACAGGTTCCAGTTCCGTACTTTCTCTCACCACATACACATCTCTGTAAATAAATCTTGACAGATTTCTTAAAGGGTTAAAACAACTTTGGTGGTGGATACAAGCAGTCCTTCACTCCACCCCAAATCAGTTCATAGTATTGTAGTCCTAGGTAGGAAATTTGGAGATTGGTGTTTGAGCCTCCATAGATAGAGTCAGACAATAACTCATGTCTTGGGTGAGCTATTTCCTGTATCTTGGCTAAGCAGGCTAAATTAATTTGTGCAAGAAACAAAGCATCAGTGTCACTTCCTATTTTCGTAGTGCATCTAGTTAGAAAAAGTTTGTGACCTCTGATTCAGACATAGAGAGAGAGATGTACGGTGACTGGGAATGTGCAACAATGAAATACTAATATTATTGAAAGACATTTACTTTCATTTCTTTCTCTCCCAAAAATTCAAGAAAATTTGGGAGATAGGAAAACTATCTCCCATCCAGGTTTACAACCATCCCTTAAAAAAAAAAAAAAAAGATTGTTAAAATCCACGTTCTCTCTTCAAGATCTGTCTTTACTGGGAGGAACCCAGATCCTTCTGAAGTATTTTAATGAAAACTTCAGAGAAAGTAGCACTTGACAAAATAACCCAAAGCCTGATGGTGATTGCATATACACTCAGCAAAGAGGAAAACTGAGAGAGATTCCACACCTACCACAAATCAAGCAGAGAGATACTCAGCACCAAATCTCTCATACTGCTGTGAGTTACTTTACCTCAAGAAGTGACTTGATGCTCTCTGGAATGAGAACAGGAATCAAACCCTATTTGAAATCCAGAAATCATTTTTTTTTTCCATTAACTTTCATAAAACATGACAGATATCATCAAAAAGTTTCACTTTTGACAGATCAGCTTTCACTGACCCTCCAAACTTCTCTATTACCTCCCCCCCCCAAAAAAAAAAAAAAAAAAAAAAGGACATATTCTCTATTAGCTCTGCTGACTGTAATTTCCAAGTAGCTTCACATGAACTCTTATGGTAATGTACAGTAATTAACACATTCTCTTAACTCATCTTAGAATTTAATGCTGAATCCAGGCAAGCAGCAAGGACTATTAACTTTTATGACTGTAAAATGACAGAACAAAACCTCCAAATGTAAGTGACCTCCAAGATTTGTTTTGATTCCCAGCCATTAAGAAATAAATAGCTAGTTCATTATAACATACAGGGAATTTATTTTGGCAAATAGATCAGGCTATGGCAATTAAGAGTAACATCCTGACTTCTATGAAATTTGTCCTCAACTATTATCCAATTTGTCTACTATCAAATTGGTGACAAAATGTAGAATTCTGACTTCCCAAAAGGAAAATATCTTATGTATACAGAAAGCTCACAATTCTGCTTCTCCCTTAACCTTCTGTTATTTCTCTTGAACTATGAACCTTTCAACTTTGAACTATACTGCGTGATTTGACTGTTCTGGTGTTAAAATCTATCTGTGGATAGATTAAAAAAAAAAAAAGAAAAAAAAAATTTCTTCTATCTAACATTCAAGAGTACAGAAAAGCCATTGTAAATACTTGCATAAGTCAAAGTAGAGAGTGATCACTGCAAATCTTAATTCATCTTAAAACAGGAAGAAAATTATTTATACGTTCTGTAGACGATTAGTTTTGTGATGTCTTAGCTTCCTGAATGAGCTTATCATGCTGTCAGACAAATGTGAGAGACAGATGAGAGGAGGCAATGGAAGCTTAAACTTGACACAAGTGGAGAGTGAAAGGCGATGCCCCCTGGAGTGGTTGGTACCTTCTTATTAAATTAGCATAGACATGATGCAAAATGTGACTTTTAAAATCAATGGGATAAGTAATTATGCTGGAGGCATTTACCCGTCTCACTTGGCTCTAAGAAAAGGGACAGATAGTTTTGGCTGAATATCTCACTTTTAGAAGTCTAATCATACTTAGGTTAGGTTAGGTAAGAGGAAGGCTCATGTTTTCTGGGCTGTATCTTGTCAGAAGCACTGACCGGAATAACCCACTCCTTGGCTTATTATATACATATTAAAGTTCCATATTTCTTCATTTAGTTCAAGTCATCTTTCCCACTGAAATATAATAGTTACATGTAGGCTACCTGAAACCACATTTCTAGCTTATTTTATGACTTTTTTTTCAGCTAGGGCTTCTAGTCATCAAGACAACTTTAAAACTTATATTTCAGTCACTCATAATGTCCCTGATATAAAAATATATATCTGTGTAAAAGCATATGAGAGAACGAATGCTCATTTGAAAGATAATTGATCAGCAGACATATGTTTGGATAGTGTTGCTGTAAAAATAATTCCTTTAAAATAAAGCACAGCTTTCTTGTTAAATTTCTTTAGTTAGTATACATTCCCACATGGAGCTTTTTTTTTTTTCCTTTAAATTTATTTCCCTGGAACCACTCATTTCCATTTTCTCCCCCAAATGTACTTTTCCTAACACATTAAAAAAAAAAAAAAAAGAAAAAAAAAAGAAACAACAACAACGCAAGACTAAAATCTCTGGCCACAGAAGCCTGTACACACACAATACACCTAACCTCTGCCACCAGTCCATCTTCACAGTCCTCAGTGGCCAACACTGGGGGTCTAGGCAGCACCTGTGGTGCCTCAGTAAAAGTGGGGCAGGAGGTGCAACGGCCACCTCACAGCTGTCATAAATAGCTGCAGCACTACCTTCCTGCCTCTATGAGGCATTTTCTGAACCTTGTAACAGCCTCCGGGCACTCAAAAATACTCTCATGTCTTGGAGATGTCTTCAGTGTACACAGGCAGGTGTTACTTAAGTTTCTGTGAGGAGATGTGAACTTGAGAAATTGGCCCCTACTGAGATGGAAATAACTATTCTTCTTTAGATTTTTCACTACGTTTATATAGTTTATATTTTTCTTGTACTTCTTTCCAGATATAACAATACTATTCTTGCCTTACAGCTAGGCACTCACACGTAACCAATGGAGTTTCAACGCAGTCTCATACCAGATCCACATGAATCTGGTCTCCTTCATGTATCCCACTCTAGTACTAAGTAATAAAAATCTCTCTCCTATTTACCAGGGCTTCTCCTGTGTGTTATATTTTATTTGCTCACCTCTTTCACAGCACACCTATTTTCTTCTTGCACAGATCTATGAAAGTTCAAATAACTAGTTTATTCTTTGTAACCTTTCCAAACACGCTCAGTAACAATCATATAGTACCAGTTTCTCTGGTCCACCTTTTCTGTGACAAACGTTGTGCAAAGATGCTTCTTCCATTGCCAACCCACATGCGAATGTACTTGGCTATAATCACTACAGCAACATAAAATGGCTAATAAAAAGAAATGACTGAATTAAGCATAATTATACTTAACAAACTAACTTGAAGATTTAGTTTGCTCATTAATGAATGCATTGAAATTTACTTATACTGCATCTTCTTAGGCTTTTCTGGAAAATATCAAGTATAATATTTTGAAATTATGTGAAAAACAGCGTTTGCTTCCTACACAGAAATGTAATTTGGGCCCCAAACCACTTCACAGTCTTTGACCTCAGATGACTGCCCTGAACATGGATTTTTCCCATTAACTCTTTTACTGCAAATGGAAATATCATTCCGTTGCTATAAGGTTGTTAGTGCCAAGGGCTGTATTCTGGCTAGGACTGCATGCAGGCAACTACCAGTAAAGGGAAATTTGCAAGTATAATTCCATTTTCTCAGCACTCAAACCCACTGAAAACAATCCAGTTAAACAACCAAGGAAAACTTTTCGGGGAGATTGAAAAGGGGAAAAACATCTTATGCATATATGTGTGAGTTGACTAATATTAAAATCTAGGGTCTAAAGTCAACAAATTGCAAAGGGCTTGCTTTTATTTCACATTTTGGTAGGAAAATCATTTATATACAAATAAGAAAGAACTAAACTTGAGGTGGTCTTGCAAAACTCACTGACTGCTAGGTTTTGTCAATGGTATGATTTATGACCCAACATCACAGTGCCGAGATCGATAGTGATAACTCTGTACTCTTATATGGCTCTTCGTTTATTTGCCAGAATTTAAAAACATTTTATGAAAGACTTGAAATGCACGGTCACTCAGAGATCTTTAAAGAGCTGTCATCTATCTGGGATCATTATCCCCATTTTACATGATGAGTTAATAGTGATACTGCTCCACTGGGCAATATTCTGCCATCCTGTGAAAGCTGAGAATAGGGTACATGCCTTGAGGCAGGGCTTTGCCCCCTGAGCCTCACTGCTGCCCTTGGCCAGATATTGGTATTCAGTGTCAGCATTCATACACAGGCCTCTGACAGACTTTTCACTTTTTTTAGGCCCTAGGGTCTATCCAGGTGCAGGGATTCAGTCACATAGTAGAAAGACTGGAGCTGTACAGGACACACTATTCACTTTTCAGATTCCAGATCTCCAAAAGTAAATGCCTACTTGATAGTGCTTAATCGTGGCCATGTGGCCTTGAAATGTTGCATAAATTCCTTCCTGCTGGTAAAACCTGTGAGGTTGGTTATTCCCTTATGCCTTCATACTCTGCTGTGGCACCTTATAGTTGTGCACTTTGTATATGTGATTTTTAGTTTCTTGCAAGGTGTTAAAATGCTTTCTGCCTAGAAGTGTGTAAGGGCATGTAAGTGTTGATCTTGCTATATTATTTTTTGCTTTCTGGGATTGCAAAGGACTGGACTTGATGGATCAAGTAGCTGCTTCCTTATCTCCATTCTTAGTGATAAAATAGGGAGAAGTGCTGAATGTGCAATTATGGAAGTAAATTCTGAAATAAAAACAAATGACTGGTTTTGCTCTTTGATCGTGTATTTTCAAAAAAACATATGTTTAATTTCTACCAGCCAAATTACTATAGAAAAGAACTGGGAAAATTCAAATCCTTGAAACTGCGTATTTTTTTTTTCAAACAAATAATGTTCCTTCTCTTTGTTGGTGATAGAATTCTCAAAGAAATTTGTGAGTGATTTTGGAATATTTTAAGATCTGACTTTTTAAGGGCTTCAGCCCAGGAGACAGGCTACCTTTTGAAAAGTGAATACAAATATGTCTCAAACTGTCATAGCCCAGATGCTGGTATTCACAGTGTCATCTTCAGGGGCTGGGAATAGGACCCCTTCCCCACATACCACTGGCGGGTTTTGTGGCATCACCTCATTTACTTGTACTTCTGTTGCTCATTCCTTCTTGGTCTGTCATTTCTGCAGAATGTACAGGAGACTACCTTTAATTTACATCTAGTTTTCTACACAGGTGGGCCTCAACTGCAGCTAATAACTTTACCTGTGGCTCTCATGCAAGTATTGGTTTTAAGGACAATTATATAGGAAACAAAATTAATTCAAAGACATTTACTGCTTAAAAAATAAATAAATAAATAAAAGTCCCTCTTTACATATTTTTAGACTCTTTATTCTCTTTCTCCTCTCCAAAATAATAGCTTCCAGCAGTTGGCAGGAACTTTCTGTGAATTTAAGTTTGGAACTAAATAAGGAACATAGAGAATGTCTGGTTGTAGGGATCACTGCAAAGAATTGCCCTCTTTTTGTCATTATTACAGATCATTAGATGCTAATGTCTTAGCAGTAGCAATGGTTTGCAAGTAAGATACTGAGGCTCTTGGAAATCCTAAAGGTGTCTATCATATTTTCAGCTAAGGCCCTGATACAGTAGTAAAATGTTAATGGTGTTAGGAATAATTGAATCCTTGCCTTATTACATATGGACTTGTTTGAAAGCTCATTATTTATTTGGCAAGTACTTAGCATAGCAAATTAATCTAAAGTGACACATGAGGATAAAGTAGGTAACTCAAAATGAAAGCCAAAATCAAGATTAAAGAGGTAAGATCAAGCTTATTTATTTGAACACCAGTAAAATGTTTTGATAAATGGAGGGGTTTCAAATGGCTGTAGAAAATGAAAGAAAAGACCAAAGACTACAAATAAAGGCAGTGTTAATTGCAAGTTGGGGGTTTATTCTTAGGAGAAGTGAGTCTAGTCCGGTGAGTCTACAGATTTCCTTTGTATATGGCTTCTTGTTTAGAAAAGCTACCTGGGAACTTTGGTTAGTTGGACAGATGTCCTAGTTAGAGCATTATGGTAACTTTCTACTGTATTATGATTATTTTAGTTGAAGCATTGTAAAGGAGCCAGAACCTCACCTTTGATTCTTCGCCATGTGTTCTCTCAAGAGTTTCATACGCGAACAGGTGAGGTGAGCATAGGTGTCTCAGGATGGATGGCTTTGCACAGCAAAAGACAGATATGCACGTCCTCAGGAAAGGGAAGAGAGGGGAGAAGAGGAAAAAGATTTGAGTGCTTCAGTTTCACTCCTAGAATGAGCAAATCTGAGTATGCTTGCAGCCTGTGATGGTTGCAGCTGCATAGCTAGTGGATGGGGCAGCTTCCTGAAATAAGCTTCAGAGTATTTACTGCATAAGTACATTTTATTGCCTCTTTTTTTCATTGCTTGTTCACTTTATTTGGATCACAATTCATGAAAGTATTTAAGCATTTCAAACAGGTGAATGCTTCTATTGAATTAAAAGTTAAGTACGTACTTAAGAACTTCGATAGTTCAGGGCCTCAATCATAAAATGCCATAATTAGGGCACTGCAGCCATTTGTGCAAATCAGCGAGATTTACCTCTTCGAATCCCTTGAACATTGGGGCATGGTTTTCATACAAGGAATTTGCCTTTATTATGAGATATAGTTCATTTCAGAGAAGTGCAAAGCCGTAACCTACTGCTCTGCAAGCCACGTGGTATATACATAATATGGAAATTAAGCAGATAAACTGGAGCTGCTTCTGAAAGTCTAAGACTAAATAGCTGTATGAATGCAGAGTAACTTACGAGGATGATGTACCTCTTAATTACTGTCAGGATCTTTGGATATTAAAAATATGCTGTAGCTATTTTTAGCTGAGGCATCAAAGTTGGAGAGAAAAAAAATAAGGAAACCCTTGCAATTAAGTAAACAAAATAAAATGTGAGACCTCATAAATACAGAATAAAAAAATAAAGTAGCCATTTTAAATAGCTCAAGCATGATTTCTAATCAGTTCTAACTGGTCACAGTAGACATGTAGAATAGCAGTAATAAAGAAAATTAGCAAAGGGGCACAACTTGATATGATGACTCACATCAAGCCCTCTCAGAAAAGCAGCTTCATAAAGCCAGTTTCCTGTGAAATTAAAGTAATAATTTGCTTTCGGTATTTTATTTTCCAAAGAAAATATTCAGCCACAAAAAATTTTGGAAGGAATATTTTATTGTTTAGGTAGAAAGAAAAAAATCCACATAACACTCAGTTGGACAGCTTCAAATGGACTTTAGGCTGACAGTAGTTGAAATGTTATATTTGTGAAGCTGGTGTTTTAAAATGCAGAATTTCAGTCTCATGTTTCAAAGTTTAAGCTGGTCACTGTCAGAATCAAGATAATGTATAGGAATTTCCCTGTCCCCACCAGAATGCACAATGATGTAACTGTGTAAGAAAGAGCACTGCATAGCTGAAGCAACAGATTTTTTGGTTTTGATCAGCATAGTGTATGGCATTCTGAAGTACTTTGAATATGTGTGATATAAGGCAAATCTAACTTTCCTAAAATAAAATTCATTCAAAATGTCTATTTCCCCAAATTTTCAGTGATTCATCAGTTAGATTAAAAAAAAAAAAAAATCCAGGTCAGATAAAATGTAATAATAAATGGGCACAATGAATTTTGAAGAATCAGAGGAACAGTTGATTTGCAACAGTTGGAGACCCATGAGTATAAAGGAGTTTCTTGTAGTTTTTTCCATTTGACCAGCACAGGATAAAAACTGCAGGAGGTTCTGGGCAGGATGACAAAGGAATGAGAGTGGCAATCTTGCCACACAGGTTGGTGGGGGGGCGGCGGGTGCTCTGGAGGGCATTTTGCGTAGTTCCCCCATGACTAGGAATTTGAATCAGACGTGTTCAGATCTTCCTTTGCATCCAAAGAAGCCTCAATGACATCTCTGAGTGTTTGCATGAAATCAGAGCCTGTTACAGGAATAAATGGGAAATTTGGGTTATGTGACAGCAGCGAATAAGATATATCAGGTAAGTGACAAATAATGCTTTCACATCAAAGTTGTCCCAGTAGCTTTTTGGTGAGCTAGAATAGGAATCAGAAGTAGGGACATTCAAACTCTCCTTTTAAGAAGTGTTTACTCAAGTGTTTTCCTTGAATGAGAAATGTTTCTCACCATGGCCATATATATAGTCATGGGTTCTTTCTAATCTTTGTTACAATTTTATTCAAATATTTTTCTTTTTCTTTCTCTTCTTTTTCCTTTTTCTTTCCTTTTGATGACTTAAAATACATGTTAATGTATGGTGATCTAATTAATGCTTTGGGACACTAATTACTATTTTTTTAATTATACCCGTTTGAGGAAAAAAATGAGTTTTTCTGTTACTGATTTTAGAAAATTAAGATTTTGAAAAGACGGCAAACTATATTTAGTATTGGCAACCTATAGTATGCATAAGAAATAAAAATATAATTTTAGTTTCCATTGGTAATCTTTCCTTATCCCTGAGTTGTTTCTGGAATCCTGTAGAGCAATAGGCACACACAGAAAAGAAAGGGCTCCTTTTTACAGTTTCCAAATACCATAATACATATACATATATGTCAAAAAATGTTAATTTAGTAATAGAGGATAAACTGAAGAGAAGTATGTGCTATAAAGAACTTTATCCTATTTCCAGTGGATTGAGGTTTGCTTGTGGCTTTGGAATGGTTCAGTGTAGAAAAAGGAAGTCTGCCACATTGGTTGTAACACTGGAATATTTGAGTTATTGAACTTTTTTTTTTTTTTTTTTTTTTTTTTTAATTATGTAAAGCATGCCTTGGAAAGATAAGGTAGCAAAACTGAGACATAAAGATGCTTCCATGGGAGAAAACTACATTGATTTTATTGCCTTAGAGTAAAACTCCAGCTGATATAAATCATGTTCTAAATCATAAGGAAAAGTGAATTAATACATTAAGCAACATAATGGTTGTTTTTCATGTGCATCAGATGGGTGAGTTTACCCATCCTTTTTCATTTGCCAGTATACGACTGAATTCATATGAGGGGTATCTTTCATGGAGCATAGTTAATGTAATGTATAATGTATAATATATGATTATATCGCTTGTTCCAATTGTAAAAGGAAATGGACCTGCTCAGGTGCCAGCATGGTTTTCTGCAACTTGCTATGGCTTGCATTATGCCAGCTGAAAAGTTAGTCATGCTTTCTGCTTGTTTATTGCATGCAATGGCTATATATCATAATAGGGTTATATTTGAAGCTACTGGAGTCAGAAGAATCTCTGCTTCATCATCTTATTTCTCTGAGTACTGTTTACATAAGTTCTATGGCTGATGCTATACTTATTGGAGAAATTAAATGTTGTAAATCCAATTTCAGTGGTACCCTAGAGTGACATTAGAGAAATAACTGTACTAGCCAGTTTTAACATCCATAGCCATAAAAATCTACACTTGTATATTAATATTTGTAGTATTTTAGAAGAGGTATGCCAAATGTAGAACCATTGCAAAATACACATGATCTTCATATATAGTTACTCAGACATAACTTAAACTCCTTTTTAACATAAACATATGAAAGGTATGAATAGAAAATCCTATAAAATGAAGCCGTTATATATTTGCTATGCAATCAGATAGAGGAAGAATCTAAATGGGAAAATCATTGCCTATGCTGATAATGACAGACTAGTAAAATCCCGGTAGTGGTGTACATCTCTACATTTTAATTGTTTACATGTTGATATTTTTAAGGAAAAGTAATAGGATGACACAAAAAGATGCAGCAAAGGAGGAATAAATGTGGCTTAAGAAAAGTCAATTTTCAATCTAAAAGTTGGCAGTAAGAGTTGTGTTTCTCCCTTGATCTTTGTGCAATCCCTTTCCTGCTATCTATGAGGATTCTCTGTGAAAAGTATGTAATTTTAGTTCATGTCATACTATAAGACTGCTGCCTGTGACTTGAAGAGTGACATTCTGTGGTTACGCTTCAGTTCTGGCTTTCTTATCTACACATCCTCATTGCTATAAAACTTGTTTGGGTTCCAGTCAGAGCTCTGCCATCGCTGTAGCCCAATTGGATTCTTCTAGAGATGCCAGCTCTCTGAAACTCCTTGGCAGGCAAAGCTGGTTTCAATTTGGCTTGATTTAATTTTACTTTGATTTAAAGAAGATGAATGCTAGCCATTTAACTGATTCTAAGAAGTATTTCCAGCAAAATGCAGTTACTTTCAAGGCCAGGTACAGAGAATCAGTGCAGTACATTTTCTGAAAGATGCCACACAGACTGAAATCCTGTCTGTCTCCGAGGAACAAGTCAAGCAGCAGTAAAAACCTTTCTAAACTGCTTCAACATTCCCTTACTGTGTACTAGCAGGAGAGATGGAGGCGCCCTAGTCCGTGGGTAGAAACACAGCCATTGTAAGTCATGAGAATAGAGAACCCACGTGCAGTTTGATCCAGTAGTGATTCCTAATACATCCAGACATTCAGTTATGAAATTTCCCATTAAATCCTGTCTCTTGAGTAAATAATAAAATTAAAAAAAAAAGAAATCATTTATGCTATATTTTTATAGCTTTTGGTTGCTTTTCTTGGTACTTGGAAGCCTAGACTGCAAGATGTCCATAAAATGCCTAGCAGTCACATGCGATAAATCATACGTGGTGTTGCAATGGATCAAATATACTGCACAAAAAAAGACATACTTATGTAAAATAACTCTGCTCATGCATAATCTATCTTACTGGGACCACAGGGGCACCAGTAAGCATATCATCTCCTGAATTCTTATTTAATGCAGAGTGGAAGGCTACTTCTTTCATCACTACAAAACAATTTTTTTTCTGCTCGTTTGTAGCTGTTATATGTAGCTGGATAGACAGGCCACTGAACAATTAAGTTCAATTTTGAATTCAGTTCAATTTTGAAATGTTTAACAAGGAGAAACTGCTGAAGTGTTTGTGGTCAGTTGACAGATGCTGCCAAGAGAAGAGGAACCACTTACGTCAAGGTGTAATTCATAAAATTTAAATAAATTGGCACGTTTTTAGGGCTTTGCCATGTGCTCCATGCATTCCAGAAGGGGTCCTGTCAGTCTGTTGGAGGTGTGACACGTGCACAATTTGTGATCATTCTGTCAAGTCCCAACCAACAGACTATCATACATCAGAAGAAAAAAATACCTTAAAAATTAAGCACACATACATTCTCTTAAATCTGTTGTTAAAAATATGCAGCTTGTGCAAGAGATATATGAGGGGAAAATCAGGAAAACATTCAATCTTTACCATCTCCTAAATTCTGCTGTAAGTGGAGAATAAATTTCATCCAAGGCTGATAATGTGAAGGATAGACATCACTGACACCAGTAAGTGATACATGTAAGTGAAACCTCTCCATTGAGCTTTAACGCAAATAGCATTTGTTAAACCTAATATGTATTACTTTGTCAGGAGAGGTAGTATTTACTTACTAGTAGGCGTATTATCTATTTTCCTTCCTAAATTTCCTTGCATGAAGATATGAGCTGATTTGGAGCATAAGGTCATTACTTCACATGTAGCATTTTCTCGCATGATCTAAAAATTTATTTCTTTGCTTTAACATAATTGTTTCCTGCTGAAGTCTGTAGTAACATTTTTAAAATACCTTTCTTGTGAGCATTGGAGATTCTAAATTATTATTTTCTTGTAATTGTCAGAGCTATGCATGAAGTAAAATGCAATGTATGATGCTTTTCCAGATATCATCCTTTATTTTAATCACATACAAAAAGTATTCTGCTAATGCCAACCACTTCTGCTTCCTTGAACTTTGAATAAATAAATAAATAAACAAACAAACAAACAAACAAATTTGGGTCAATAGATTCAAAGGGGAGCCATCCATAGCTGTAAAACTGCCAACGAGGCAGTGCTCTACTGCATCTTGAACAGAGTCCAGGGACTATGTCATTGCAGATGACAAAAACGCATTACCTGTATTGGACAGAGTTACTCTGAGTTCTTGGCCTATAGGTTAGAGGTAAAAAGAATGTTCAGGCCTCTATACCTCTATTTTCTAGGAAGTGTAGATGAATCTTCTCAGAGCTCTGGTTTTTGTTTGCTTGCTTGATTTTCCCGTTTTTACCCCCCTCCCTCCAGCCCGGTTTATGATTTCCCTTTCTCCACCTGAAAAGTAACCAAGAGACTAACTATTAGAAAAAGAGAAAATAAATGCAGCAGAAAGCATAAATGAATTAGGTAAGTGAAATTAGAGGAAGTGAACTTAACATAAAATATCTCAAAAAGGTGGTTTGTACTGCACACTCCCTGCTTTGGTGAGAAGTTGTCCTCTATAGCATTGGCTTGACTAGCAGCCAAAGATGCTCTTCAGGTTTGGCTCTAGGTGTTAAAAATGAGAGAATTTCACAACATTTACTAAACACTGATGTTATTTCACTTCCTGCTTGTAGGATATTGATCATAGTGATTGCTCAGATATGTAATTGTACCACTAAATTTGGGCAGTCGTAAGGCTAACTGTACCGTGTTGCTTGGCAATACAGATTTGCCCTTTTGTTAATAACTGTGTCTAATTCACATCATTTTTAAACTAGTTTTGGATGTCAGTCATCTCTCATAATGGGTTTTACTCTTGACTTTGGAGGCTTTTTGTATGACACACAAAAAAACACCTTAAAATGGTGGGAGTAGAAAAAGTATTAGAAAAAATGTTAGAATTTGATAAGAGTTTCATCTTTTTTTTTTTTTTTTGACAAATATTTTATTTTGCAGTGTTAAAAATTAAAGTTTAAAACACTGTTTTTAAAACAAGCAAATGAAACAACCTACGACCAAATGAACCTACAACCAAGTGAAACAAGCCTTGTTTGATGAACTCTTAATTATAAATGTTTTTGGCATCTTTCCTAGTCAGAATTGCCTAACAAAAATATGGATACAATAGGTTTTCTTTACTTGATATGTTAAAACTTATATTAAAAAAAAAATCAGATTCATTAAAAAAAATTGTATTATTTTTCTTTCAAAAATATTAAATGCACATATTTATACAAAATATATGTAGCATATAGCAAAGCACAACCATTACCCACTGAGCTCAAATTTAATGAAGAGCATTTAATTAACTATACAACAATCAATCAAATGCCAGTAAATTTTCCAGTAGAAAATTCTCCTTCTCTGTCTGCTTATTATCTCTTAGACTGCTATCCTGTATGTCTGGCATCCGTAAAAGTAAAAATAATAGCTACTTGGCCTCTCCCTCTATTTTCATCCGCTAATAAGGCACCGATAAGATTGTCTTGTTTTTACTTACCTTGGTAGTTACATTTTAAACTTCTGCTCTTGTCTTTTACTTTATTTCTTGTCTCTTGCTTCTGTGTAAGAGCACTCATTCCCATATACAATCTTTTTAGTTTTGTACAGACTAGCATTAGTCCAGACCTCTCTGTTGGCTAGTTTATTACTATATTGCTTCATTGACTCCCCTAATGTTTGAAGGAACTCAGGCTCCGCATTTCCTTAATGAATGAAGGCATGGTCTTTATCCCATGGAACATTTATCTTTTGGTTGATACCACAATTGAGTATCAAGGACAGAAAGGCATATGAAACATTTCTTTAGTAAGGCATGGGAAGAAATAAACATATATTGAAGATGTTCTTTTATTTTGAACTGGTTTTCATTTCCCTCTTTACACTCCCGTGGAGCTGAAATCAGTTAACCAGAGAAGTAGTGAAGATTTAAGCTTGATTAGTACTTTTGCTAAGGTGATATATGAAAGAATTAGCTTTATCATGTAGGTCTTAGGAAGGGCAGTGATCTAGAAAGTACAGTTAGTCCAAAGTGTAGGTAAAGGCTTCATGATGTAGGATTCAATCATCAGGAAAAAAATGTTAGGCTTTAATCAGAACAAATGTAGTCGGTACCCCTGTGTATGCACAGTGTCTATTCACTGAGATTAGATAGTAAATTTAAAGGATGCAGCTCAGCGGATTGTGATTCTGGGGGGAGATGAGGTGGCATGGCTAAAGTATCAGGTAAGAAGTACCATTATTATACAAGTATTTTTTAGTATTGACTGGAATAGTAAGTAGTGACATCTATGAAAATTCTTTCCATACAAGTCTTAGTAGTCAGGAATTTCTCTCTGATATTTAAACAGAATTGGCTTTTTCTTATCACCGTGTTCTTCATCAGCATGTGCAATTTGACCACTAATTAGCATGATCAGCAACTTTATTCCTGACTCAGAGCTGTACATCTGAGACAGAATTTTTGCTAGCAATTCTTTCACCAACTAATCTGAAGTTCTCTAAAGGTTAACTGATTTCACAGGTGCCAGACACTTGTGTATGATCATCTCAGCTGCCCTGGAAGCTGTATGACAGACAGCTTTCAAAGAAGTAAATGGGCTTCAGAATTAGTTAGCAGCTGAAGAAAAGGTAAATGAAAATGAAGACAGGTGTACTGTGGGGTTGTGGGGTTGTTTTTTGTGAGTTTGTTTGTTTTTTTTCCCAGGTGGAACTTTAACCTTTTTTCACAAATCAGTTTGTCTGCCTAGAAGCAAGCAACCCTATCATACAGAGGTGTGATGTCAAGCGTTAGCCTCATGTTCATTATAGCTGTCTGTGGTAATAACCATTACAATCCAGGCTGTAAAACTTTGTTATGTCTTCTCTTGTCAACATGCTCATAACTTCCATTTTGAGATGACATTTTCCACACCTGGTCTCTGTCCTTTTCAATTCATACTTTGAATACAGAGGGCATAATAGTCGCTGATGTGCCTGATATATTTTTTTCCCTTAAAATAAAAAAGCACGCCAGTAACTCAAGCTTAGACATGCTAAACTTTGTATGAAAACTAGTGGACAGGGGTCAAGATTTCAGAGCATGAAGGATATCTGTATTTGGACTGTGACAGCTTGACAGAAATCCGTGCAGGAAATAAGAAGTTTCCTTTTGCCATCTTTGTGAAACGTTCAGCTAAAATAAAGCCTTACTTGCTTTTCTTTGTCCTCCTTGTCTATAGCGCACTGCAAATGGTGGAGCACTGTTCTCAAGCTCACAGCTTGAGTTTTGGTTCGCTTAATTACAAAATCAATATTAATAGTGTTGCAGCGGGAGAAAACTTAATAGTAATAATAAATACAGAAGACATAAAAACTTGTAAGGCAAAATGATTTGTTTCTCAATAGTAGAGATGCAAAACTGTGGAGACATTTTATGAATACCTTATTCTACTAGAGACATGTAATTTGAACTACTGGATGGATATTGCTTTTCAGATACTTGGCATGAATGTGCAAGCGTAAAAAGGAAAAGCCATTCATTTCTATAAAGTTCTTTATTACAGTCTGATACAACGGACCAGTTCTTCTGAGGAGTTAAAGGCTGTAAGGGTTACTGTGGAAAATTCACCTGGGGAAGGCTACAATATTCCACCCACTTATTGTCTACCATTTCGTATGTATTGTTATGTTCCTTTGTTAAACAAGACTAGCATAGGACTTAAGAGTTAGACAGCACACCCTAGAAAGAGCATTTCAGCAGACCCCAGGGAAGATATGCCAAATTCCCCCAACCACAAAAGCAAGACAGATACAGCATAGAAAAGACTGGGTCTTGTCCTGCTGTAAACCACATCAAGCAAGCTCAAAGCTGATGAATAACAGCACTCCTGCCCAGCATCCTTGATGACATTATTTGTTTCACCTGATATCCCTCACTGCCCCTTGGGCCTCATCATATTCCAGATTGGCCCAGCTGAAACATATTCCCCAGGTAGTTTTTATCAGTCTCAGAAGTGGCTACAAGGAAGTTTTCCTGAGGCATATTGAGCAGTTGAGGTTAGTACCCAATCTGTAAGGTTTATTTCTTTACTGAAGTTGTTCCCTGATATTATGATACAAAAAGAAGGGGCCTGAGTCTATGTAGTTGTATTCTGGTGCCTGCTTTCAAATATTTATTATTTCTCAAAAAACCAAACATACACCTGAACCGAAATGTTATCAGCAGTTTTCTTTTAAAAGAATACTTAATTAGTTGTACCTTCTAGTTTATTGCTGTTCCTGCATATGTGTGATGCAGGATGCTAATTCTGATTGTTCTCTAAGGTAAAATTTCTTTGATTTTAGCACTCTATTCTATATGTGCAAGCTGCCTGGAGGGAATCAACTACTGTTTTTTATTTGTTTGTTTCTTAAAGTATTCTTATTTTTGCTGTTATTAGACCTCAACTACACTTGGGATTGAGGTTTTTATTAGTGATGTTTTTACATCTTATAAATATCTAAAAGATATTGGAATATCGATTTAAGATGCAACTAAGCATTCAGAAGGAAATAGGGATTAGAGTTTGCTGATACACCTGCGAAGGTGATATACCCACACAAATACTGATCATTTATGTATAAAACTTTTCTGTCTAACTTTCACTGAGCTGCATATTTAACTTAAATACTTTGGAGTTAAATTCACATAGCTTAAGTAAGTTTACAGCTATAATTATGTGAAAGTAGAGAAGGCTTCTGTGGTGGAAATTTCATTCTGCTGAATGTAGCTACTGAGAGTGTTGAAAAACTTACCTGTTGATGATTTCACAACAAATTCCTATGCCACTCTTGCTTCAATTTCAACTACTTTCTTTACTAATTGAAGATGTAACTGCTTTGAATATATAACAGTAGTTATGTCTGAATACCACTTCTAATACATTCTTTGACACACTCTTGCCTCTAAACTCAGTGGTGTTCTATGGGTTTTTGATTATCTGGAGTAATTCAGTAGTAATTCCAGGGAAACATTACAGTAGTGACATGTTTTTTTTAAGAGAAATTGTGGTGAACAAATACTTCTTTACTGCTTCAAGGTTTGCTTTCTTTTTTTAAAAGATATTCAAACCTTGTATGCGTTATAGATGAGAATTCTTTGCGAAAGAGACATCATCTCTATTTTGTAGCTGTAAAATGTTCAATTAGCTTCCTCAAATCTGTAAGTAGATTGGTGGCATGGAGTTATATTTTGCATTCTTGCTGTATTTATTATACGCTATTCTAGGAATTCCTGTAGAATGCTTATTTGGGCTATCTATGCTATTTTGAGCTATCTATATCTAACAATATTTCACTTATAAGTAAACATAGTAGTCCTAGGAACAAATTAAAATTTACATTGTGATGGAAGATCATTAAAATATTGAGGGAAAGTAGAGGCTGGGAAGACCATAGATAGTGAAATAATTTAGGCCAAATAACTTCATCAGATTATTTCTGTAAATCAGTGTTTATGTAGGCAGATAGCTGTACTGAGCTTATGTAAATATGGATTGTTCTGGACAGAGTGTCTATTAAATTTATTTGATTTTTGTTCTCTCTGCTTATGATGAAAAGTTTCATCTGGTTCAGAAGAATTATTATGGATGAAAGTTTTGCCAGAACCAGTAAACTTCTCCAGTAAGATTTGTTTTCAAGCAAAAAGTGACCCTATTCCCTACCAGAGAGCTAGAGTTAAATACAGCTTATAGCTACAGGAATGTTATTTGTTAATGACTGGATGGTTGTCTTCAGTGCAATAGAGTTGTACCTTTTCCCCTGTTCTATGAAGTAGTGCAAATATACAGTAAGCTTCCAAAAGAAGAGGGGAAAAAAGGATGGATGAAGAACTGAATGTTTTTGCAACTTTATTTTTTCCTATTGCCCAAACACCAATTACAATTCACCTTTGCAGTTCCTTCTGACCTCTTTAAAAATACTTTTTGATAACATTCAAAAAACAGGAAATGCTGCTTAAGTTAATTTTCTGCAAGCTACTTCAATTTGTAGTTCTTGTCTGCTAGTTTTTGAAGGGATTTAGGGTAATTAGACTTACACATAGTTGATCATACTAAGCAAAAATTAGGGTTCAATATTGGCTGCATTCCCCTAGATAAGATGATGGCAGCTGAAGTATACTGGCAAAGGTTGATTGGAGGGATAAAGTAGCAGTTTTGGGGTCAAATTTGTGTATGGATTTGGAATTATGACCCAGGCTTGATTCAAAATCTGGTTGCTGAACTTCAGCTGAAGTTGTGTGAAGGCTAAGACTACACTGTAAATCTGCTTGAATTTTGTTTTGTAACTGTGGACCATCAGGCTTTCCAAACTGTAGTTGTGGTCAAGAAATTCACAGAAGTAACTCTTCACTTCTTCAAGTTACCAAACCTGACTTTGTTGCCCACTCAATTCTGTATCTCATTTGCATTGGATGTAGTAAATTAGCACCCTTTAAAATCCTTAGAGACATGTTGGCTAAAACAGCTTTCTTACAAAAGATTGCTTTCATAGGATGTGCACCTGCTCATTTATAATGCTGCTGGAAGTGCTATAGAAATCCCTAACAAAAAGTGGCCCTGTTCTCCCCTGAGTTAACACATTTCCTTTCCAGGCTATATCGGACTAGTCTTCCTTCTCTAGCTTGCTGTGAATGAGCTACAAACCAGCTACTCTTAATCGGACTTCCTAGCCTTTACAAGAGTAGCTGAGGGAAAGAGGAAAGGCAGCTTACCCCACACAGCTACCAGCGTTATTAAAAGGGAAGTACTCTAACAACACTTTGTTGATGACAGTGCTATGAATCTAAAGCTTCCTTGTGTTTTCCTTTTGCTTTGTATTAGTCAGACAGTCAGGCTCAACACTTCCATAGATGAAGCTATTGCTCCATGCATGTATATTTTTTTAAAATATGCTTTTGCATTGTAATCTTACTTTAAAATGCTGCTGTTTGCAGTTGAATTTATATTCATTTTTTAAACTAAATCAAAAGAATCTGAAAAACTATCTGCTCACCAATGAAACTATTACACCTCTCCTTTGGACTCCATCAATCAGCTAACCAGACATGTAAGTAGATAAAGGGAAGCATGATCTGTTTTGAGCAGGATTTGTTTACTGGTGTGAGAGAACTGTTAGTATCTCATGAAATCCATTAGGGACATGGGCTTTAGAAATAATTTGTATGTATGGTATTTTAGCAATGTTTCCCCCCCCAAAAAAGTGACAAATGATTTAGCAAAAACAAAACACCTGATTTTTCTTTCTGTATTTTAAAAGTGAAAAGATTTTAAATTGATATGCGAAAGAAAAATACGTTGTGTATTTCCAAAATGGACTTTTAGGTACACCCCCAACCAAACATCTAATCTCTTAATGCCAGTGTGTTCTGGAAAGAGACATCTCAACTGTTTCCATTCACTGGGTGGCAGTATGGATTCAGAGCCACAGATAATTATGGATGGATAAAAGTTACAGAAGGTATGTCACCAATCTCTGGAGGTAAAATTTCCGAGGAGGTACCAAGTGTTCCCAGCTATTGGTAACCTTCAGCCACACGCAGGATTAGCTTAAGTAGAAAAGCAATGCTTAGAAGACATTGCCTGTTGGAGCCTGTGGGTTTTACCATACAGGAGCAGTGCAAACAAGCATGCAGCAAGAGCTGTGGAAGTTTTTCTCAGCACACAGTTTATAGTCAAGCTGAGTCTGAATTTAGGATCTTAAAGGTACGCTTGAGCTTCTAATCTGTAAAATATTCTTCATGATAATCTCTTTTTTTTTTGCCCTGAATGTAGCTTCCTCCCAAAATTTACTTAATTTACCTTTTGGTTTTCAGTAGATCATAGTTTTATCTTATTGGGAGCTTTTGTATACTTGGGGAGGGAAGGGGGCAGTAAAAATTAGTCAACTTCTCCCTACCCCCAAGTCCTTGTTCAGATAGTTATAGGTTTTAGGTAACTCACTCTGTGGCATTGATGTCTGTGGAATATAGAATACTGTCAGAGTATTAAAAAGATTAGAGAATGCATAGGCATTTGAAGGTTATTGTGTAAACAGGTGTTTGGTGTTACAGGCTTGTTCCAGATTCATGTGCCTACTAAATGCTTCCTTGAAAAGGAACAGCAGACTTAAAGAATATGTACATTGCTGTGTTTATTATTGCTGTCAATATCAGCTTAAATGATTGCTGCTGGAAGCTCTCAAAAAATACTTTCATTACTTATCCTTCCTTATCCTTCATTACTTATTCTTTCCCATTTTTATCTCCCCCCCCTTCTCCATAAAGTGTAGAAAACAAAACATTGAAATCAGTCTTCTGATGTTTCCTACTTATAATTAATATTTCAGAATATCTGGACTTTGGAAAATGCTCTATAGGAACGAGTGGGGTGTGTGTTTTTAGAGTAATCATTTCCATTTGGGAGAAATGTGAAATTTCTGTTAGCTCTTGCTACATCATTCTGGTAGACTCTGCTTTAAGCAGTTTGGATTTTAACTGTACTGTAAATCTAAGCTGCTGTTGTATTGCCCTGTTGTTGGTGGCTGGATGATAGGTATAATGGATTAGTCATTGTGTGTGCACAAAAGAGTGGAAAAGAGATAAGGGAATGGACTAGTTCACATGTAACAATCTTTCCCTCTTTTATGCTGATGTGTCAAAATGATGGAGCGCAAGCTGTGCACAGACTAATGTTTCACCAGTTGAGCTGATCTTTATTAGAAATATGTTCTTATACTTCCTAGGTGTTTTATCAGAAAGGATGTGCATTACAACCAAAAATCAAGAAACGAAACTCAAGGGAACTGATCTTCACTTGTTGTAGTGCCTAATGAAAGTCTCAAGTGCTCCAGTGTAACAGATATGTCTGAGCCACAGATGTAATGCAGTAGTGGAAAATTTGGCATGAGCTTGGGATATGTCAAGTGAGAAATGTTAAAGGAAACAGGAGTACTGACAATCACCCATGAATGCCTGAGAGGGAGAACAGGGCATACATCTTACTGACAAAACCTGCTCTTTAACTTGAAGGGTGACTTGAGAGCAAGTTCAAATGGATGTTCAAAACCAACTTTCAAAGGAAGACTAGGAATTAGGCTTTTCACCATTGCTACAAATAATGTTATTTGAAGTGAGCAATCACAATTGAAGTATGAAGGTTGATAAAGTGTATGGAGAGGACTAACTGCCAGAATAGATAATTACTGAAGAAAGGAAGTTAAGTTTTGTCATATGAACCCTTGGGTGTTGGATATGCTGTGTGGGTTCAACTTCACAAGTGTGAAGAGTAATTAAGTTATTTATACTGTATCTGGGTAACTTACACTCAAGGGTTTCCACTGGTAACTGGGGAAAAAAATCCTTTCTTCTTCCAACATGTGGCTTGGCCTCTAGGCTTTATATCTGAGTTACTGTTTGTTTGCTTGTTTCTTCCTGTGCTCTCCTTTCCCCACTTTCTTGTGTTTGGGTGCTTAACCATAATTAGAGAATGGAAGTGGGATGAACCCTTGCTTTTTAGTTCAGAGATCTTATCATAGTACCCTTCCAAGCCAGGCATCCTTATTTTCATTCCAGGGAGTTGAAGAAAAAGATCTTGTCATTGTGTTATTACCATGGTGGAGGTGCAACCAGCCACACCCCCTTCCCCCCCCCCCCAAAAAAAAAAAAGAGGCAGAGAAGTAACAGCATCTAGACATTGCTGAAAGGTATTGTCTGAATTAGACGAGGAAAAATTTTATCGGCTTTGCAAAAAAAATTCTTCATTCATGTGAATGACTTCCGTAGCTGCCAGCAGGATAACTCCCTGCTTAGAGAGAAGGCTGGCATTTTGTACTAATTGTATCAAGGTATAAGATGTATTTTTAATTGCAAGTTCTTTCCTTGTTCTACAGTGTATCCTATGGTCCCTTTTTTATCATAAGTATGGTATAGATTGCAAATGACTGTGATAATTGGACGGGAAGGATATTTCTTAGGGGATTTTTGAACTATTACATGGTCAACAGTGGCTTTTCTTGTTGTATTGTTGGGGTTCTTGAGGAGGTAAAAATGGTTCATCAACTTCATTGTGAATAAATGTTGACTTCAGTCCTTCAGTTCAGTCTTATACTGTCTTAATCCCCATATATCTATCTTTTTGTGTTTGTTGAGAGTGTGAGGTCCTTAATTCAGTATGACCTGGTGGATGTTATTCAGGTGTCCGTAGTAGCACAGGATATCTAAATCTAAAAATCGCCTCAGTCACAGAATTTTTCTTGCTAATGGTGAAGCTGCATACATTGCAAATACAATTATGAAGCTGCTGATCCTGGAGGTTCATTAGCTGAAAATGCCGGAGAAAGAGAAAAGCTTGAGAGTGTATCTCAGTCACTGTGATCTTTGCTGTGCTGCAGCCCAGAGCAGCAAATGTGCTCCTAGCAGATGTTTATCTACCTATGTATGTAAATGTGTGTATGTGAATAATGATGAATTTTATGTTTAACACTGCAGTACATAGGAAATGGCTATGTACATCAGTGAAGCTTGTCTAATAATGTTTTGCTTAGTATATAAGGGGAGGAGGAATTTAAGAGAAAGATTTGTCTAGTCTCGTGGGCTGATGTTAAGTCTCACTCACTTGAACCCTGTCTTTCATGTTCAATAGATGCTGTAACTGCATTAAATGTGCCTAACGTAGAGTGCAGTGGTTTCTCCTGTTTCATGACTACCAGGCTTATGGTAAATGCGCCAGGCTTATTTGACCGAATCCATGGTTACTTACATCTAGGAAGTAAAACTGGCAAAGGTTATAGTGGCTTTCTTACTGAAGACACTCCATGTTTGTTCTGCTTTTATTTATATATCTCCAAAAGCAGTGGTCTAGCTCCATAAATCCCCCTCCTCAAAACTATTCAAAACTATTAAATTCACTTAAGTGCATGTTATTAAATGTCTCTATCACCTGTCAAGATTAACTCAATATCTATCCCATCATATTATGAAGTTTCAGCAGAGCTGAGCAATTCACCAATAACAACTCTGAGGTGGTATTCATTTTGTTCAGAAAAGGTTGGCAATAGGAAAAAATCCTCATTCAAAATCCCTTATTAAAGTAAGTACGCCAGCTATAATGACATGTTTGTAAGGTTACCTCTCATCAACCAGGTAGAATAAAAGACAAAAATTAGAGACCCTATGATGCACATCCAAGGATAATTCATGGCCCATCAGCAATCCCATTGAAGTTGATGAAAATTTGCTGTTGACTTCAGTGGAAGTAAGATAAGGGAACCTGTGTAAATTATAGTGTGATTCTTAATGCAAGTGGTTTCATTTCATCTCTCTCAGTGCAATTACATTGATCCAGGCATTTGATTGTGTCGTGCTCTACTTTACTAACAAATAGCTGACCTCAGCAAAGGTTTTTAGCCCATTTTTACTTCAAAAATGCAGTTTTATATGGCCTTATAGTATGCCTGCAATATCTTGTTCTCGTACAAATGCTCTGGAGTGTTAGATCAGTAATAGCAACCTTTTTGCCCTGTAGTTCTCATCTGCTTACTACTGAATTTGGAAGGAAAAAAAGACTCTTATAAACTTAGAATTTGAAGTAGCACCACGTGTCTATTTTTTCCATAAGGTGCAATTTCATTTGCTGTTACTCAATCTGATATAATTATTAGTTATGATAGTCTCTATTTTTAGATATATGTAAAGATCCATAGTAATGTCCCAAACACCCTCCTGTTTTGACTTGCTAATTGTTAGTGTTGTTCTATTACTTTTACTGGGTTTACAAACTGACCCCATTATAACACAGGGAAATTACAGAGTGGCTAGCAAATATATAATTTTCTGCAAACACCCATATATTTTAAAGCAGATCGTGTTTAAGACAGTAACTTCAGTCTGTTCTTCAGATTTAAGTGCTGTGTGAAAAGGTTTGTTTTGGGTTATTGTTCTATTTGTCAGGATATTGATTTAAAGCTTATATCATGCCTCATTAAGTTGACTAATACTATCACCATTATTTGCACAAGACTTGAGTGCTGGCCTTGATAACAATTTCATTTCTGAAGCCTTAAATCAAAGCATTAAATAACATACTACTGGCGTGAAATTTCAGCAGACCAGTGCAAATGCTCCTTAAATGCAGGTGTTAATTTATAATCTTAAAGCATAAGATTATAACATTAAAATGACCTATTGACATTAGAAAGCTTTAAGTGAAGATGATGTACTTACTGTTCATATGACTGACCCTTCCTTAGTTAATTAGGTAATTCATAGTAGATAATATTTTTGTCACATAATTTGGGAATCAGATTCTCCAATGCTCTCTATGTTAAAGTATCACAGATGTATGTAAGGAAAACTGAACAGCACTACTTGTGGTTACAGCTAACTTAGTGGCTATAAGCAATATGATTATAATATTTTATGTTCTTGCCCATCACCATAATATCTGAATAGTCTCTCTGTAAAATTGGTTGCAAGGGTATTACTTTTTAAACATGCTGGCATTATGTTGGTGGGTTGTATTATCAAGCCTATAGCACTCATTTTTAGCTTTGGTGTCAGAATATTTATTAAACATGTATATTTACAGTAGCAGTAATACCATTTTTGTAGAACAGCCAAAGTGCTTGACAGAAAACAGTTGAGTTTCTTGGTTCTTCGAGCTCTCTTCAGGTTTGAAATAAAAGCTGCAAACTTGAAAGCAAAATGAAAAGGAGAGCACTGTTCTGGGTCTGACTGGTTAATATATCTAGCTGAACTATCTGAAAGCAGGAGCTATTGCTATCAAGGGAGTTGGAGGACCACCTTGATGCTGAAAGATATTTCATGGTAGCTGCCTTCTCTAATGGGAAAATGGTAATTTATTGCTTGTGGAACAAGGAAAAGTTGCTGTGAAAAAGAAATGGTCTAAGTGATTAAAATGTGATTAATTTCAGCCCACTTAGTCTGAGCTTTCATTTAACTTTCAAATTTTTGTTTTATATTGTCTGAAGGAGGAGTAAGGCAAGATTTGATTGTACTTTTCCAAATAAACTAGTTAATCTAATATAATCTTTCTAGAATTGAAATGTCCTTAAGATATTTTTTTTGACTCAGGAAAATACTTCAAATTCAGTCTTTGTATCATATCTCTATTTTATTGTTAATACTTAAAGCAGACTGTATACAAGATTTTATATGTGAATAAGTATGTTTAAAAAAAAAATCCTATCTATGCTTAATTGCTTACACTAAGGTTACAAAGCCAGCTCGTCTTGTACTAGTTGATGTTCATTGGTAAGGACATTTCACTTAATGTCATGTTCTAAACCAGTTTATACTTCAAAAAAAAAAAAAACAGATATGTGGACAACTTGACTTCATGTTGCTTAGCTTTGACTCTTGATTGTGACCAGAAACTATGGAAACACAACATTAGGATCAATGGCCAGCTGCTTTATCTTAGGTGTGGGGGGAAAAAAAAAAGCCTTTCCTGAATAAGTTATCACTGAAAATGGAAATATTACTGCTTTGAATATTGCTTCAAATGTTATTGATACCTCAGCAACAAAGGCCCATCCCAAGGAACTTAGCAAATGTAGCTTTATCACTTGTTTTGAAGGACTGCTGATTTTCTTTCTTCAACCTCTTTTTTGAATCGTACCCATCCACTTGTTAAAAATGCTTTCCATTTCTCTTAGCAGAGGAACATTTCCTCAGCTGAAGTATCAGTCTGTTGTTTCCCTCACAGCAATCAGATCACTTGATTCTGTTCTATTCTTCTTCCCTGAATTGCTGTCTATAGACTTTATTTAATGTACCTGCTGAAGACACCTTTCTCCTTTCATTGATATGGATGCACCAGATCAATTTTCAAGAAGAAGGGGGGGGGGGAGGGAAGCTACTGTTGTAAACAGAGGGAAGAAATAACATGATAACAAAATTATCTTGCTTAACACAAGAATGAGATTTGCTTGTGGTGCATATATCAAGTATCTAAACACGATGGCTCCCTATGTCCAATTATACTGTTATTTTCCCCTCTGCAATATTTTAGGATTGTGTAGACTAGCCTAGCAAAACACTTCAGGATCCTGTTTGTGTTTTAAGCCCAGTGATCTTTATGCAATTAAATGGGAAATAATTTGGCCTATTTTTAAAGTAATGTTGCTTTTTTAGGCTGACATAGTTATTCACAGTGCATATTAGTGGGCAAAGTGGAGGCTTACAGCTAGAATGAATGGCAGAGGAGAGGCAGAGTCAGATTTAGTGTGAAACTCCTGGGATGTTGCCTTTCAGCAAATGCATGTGCTTCTGGGAAAAGACAAATGGGTGCAGTATTTCTCTTCAGTCTAAACACTTGTAGATCCAAGGAGTTATAGCAGAGATAGTAAACAGACCTGAACTGTGTCTGAGTTCTCTACTGAATAGCAATGCTTCTGGTTTTTAAGGTGGAAAAACATTATCTGGTGAGAGCTCAGAGTTGAGGGGTGGGGAAATTAAGTGTAGTTATTTGGGGATGCCTAGTGTTGTGTGTGCTCTGGAAATACGGTAAGATTTGGCAGAAGTTAAAACAAAGAAACGATGTTGAAGTATACCTGTGTATACAGATTACAGTGATACTGTTGGCCTCATTATCAGCTGTATTGATTTTGGAAAGATTTAAAGCTAAAATTGGTTGAAAGCATCCTTGTATGGGACTAAAAGGTAAGAGATCCTGAGATTATCCTAAGTTATCTGCGTTACCCTTGTGGCAACCTTAAACTTACTTTAACTTTGGGATGCTGCAAATCCCATCTGTGGCTGGAACCCCTTGTAGAAAGGATCTCAGGATGAGATCTCATCTACAAGCTAATGATTTCTATCATTAGTTGTGGCAGTGCTGTGAGGATGCATATATGGGAGGTGAGTACTTGTGAGGAAAGAGGTTCTCTGTTCCCACAAGGTTGGTCTCAAAGTTATTCTTCAGGAAAGTAAAATGCAAAATTTAATAAACTTATTCTTAAACATGGACTTGAACTCATTTCTATAGGGGAATCCAGCTATTCTGCTCCATCCTAGTCCTGGCTGTTGAACCCTTAGGGCAGCTCAGTCATAAGTTGTTTCCCAAACTGAACTGTGAACTGGGACTGTGGATGTGACTGGCTTTTGGATGGGGAGGAGCTATGTTTGTATGTGCCAAGACCTGATCTGAAGAGTCTATATAGAAGAATGGGCTGCCACGTTGCAGCTGAGGTATAGTAATGAAGTAAATAGCCTAGAACCTGTAATGAACTAAATGAACTAATTTAACTTCAGTGAAGAGATTACAGCAGTCTTTCTTCTTTCATGAAACTTAAGCTACGAAGTAAGGCACTGTGTAATGCAAAACAATGGTCACAGTTCTTCAAGGAAGTGCAGTGTTAATTTTTTCTTTAAATCTCTCTGAAGTTAAATTGTTATCTAATATTTTAGGTGATGTACTTCAGATTTTACTAATAAAAACATGTACACACAGAAACATACTTTATCATGTGTAAAACTGCTTTTTACTTTTATACTATGGTATAGTATAGGGATGTTTCCAGTTTAGCAAGCTGGAGTCCCACTTCTAGCACTTGTATCAGTGCTCAATTATTTCAAGACTGAACTTAAAGTAGCTTTCTGCTTAAGGACTGAGCAGAGGCCCTACTCTGGTTTTGAAGGCAGTGCTTACAGATTACTTTAAGTGTGATGTATTAAGTATAAGAGTATATTTCTGAAGACTTGCAATTTAACAGCAGAGAAATTTTCCTATGGCTTGCATCAGTGAATAGTCTCTGGAGTACATAATGTATCTGCTTTTCTTTGTGCATGACACACATTTCAATATCTTGTTTTTTTATATTTTTGATGCATGTTCATGGCTACATTTGCATATACTCCATTATGTGATGTATTAATATCTGAACAGCAGTATTTAAAGTGTGTTCCCAGCAGACCCTGCATAAACGGTGAGCTGGAATTTGGCCCTGGGCAAAGAGCTGATATACAATATAAATGTGCTTGTATTCAGACATTCCCTCAAAGAGTGATGAAGCCTTAAAAGGCTAAAAGATGGGGGGGGAGGGGGGAATACAGACACAAATATGTATTGAGGGGTTAAAAAGTACTGTAACTTAAGTGTGTGCTGTCCTCATCCTTGAAGAGTAGGGGAACCTACTAGTAGTGAAGCCCAACTAGGAAGGCTCCAGGTGTGTTTGCCAGACTGGCTGTTTTCCAGAGGTGTTCATACACACAGCACTGCCACTCAGTGCTCATATCCATCCCTGAAAAGCAAGGAAGCAAGGATGCTTCTAAACCTGAGCCTTTGAAGACTGCTGGACAAACAGGCGACACAATGATCTGTAAATCAGAGAGAACAGATCTGGCTGCACAGTTTGTTAATAATGCCTTTACAACACTGAACTAAGATCCCCTCCCCATGAGAGTTCTCATGCGTAGTGATGCTGAACTGCCTTTTTTGCAACCTGTTAAATATTAACTTACTTATCCTAGGCTGACTCACCTCTGTTTATGCAGGCACATAGGTAATGTCACTTTGGAATAGAAAGCTATGTACTCCCTTGTCAGCCTTTTGCTAAAAGTGCTGCAGTAAAATGAATTATTTCAGCTCCTTGTTCCAGAAAGGTCACACAAACTAATAGTTTTTCTTTACTGAGTTTATTTGATCTGCACTGTACTTGCTTTCTCGAGGAAGCTTGGTCAGGCTGAACAGTATGACAGGATGGCAAGTGCTTCTACATGTAAATCTCCATCTCTTTCTTGTAATAAACCCACAACGTTTTGTCATGATGATGACCAGCAGACCTGCTGGCTTTCACTGTTGCTTTCAGCCTTCATTCTCTTCTTGCTTAACTATAAATCATCTTTGGTGTGCGCTATGCACAGCACGCATCAGGACATATAAACTGCTTATTAAACTGTTTCCCCCAGACCTGTTCTGCTTGAAAGGACACTGTCTGCTGCTTCAGTTTAGTGTAATATTTTCCTGTCAACAGAAAATTTTCTTCTTTTCTATAGAGATGATGAGATTACTTTGTCATATTAATATAATATGCTATAGCTATCTATAGCTCATTGAACTTTGTGTAGCATGATAATATGATGCAAAGAAAATAAATCAGCTTCAAGCTATTACTAGAAGATAATGATATGAATGGAGAGGGGAATTTGCTGCATCTCATAAGGTATTGCTGTCCAAATCTTGAGTTCAGTACAATTTCTGGAGCAGCTTTCTCCTATTCCATATCCTTCAAATAACAGGTTTTCATCTCTGGCTGGAAGAAGCTCTGGGCAGGAATTGTGTTGTAAACTGTATAAACTGTTCTGGTTCTCCACACAGTTATTTGTATTGTTATAATTCTCCTTCCCTTTTTTTTGTCTGCCCTACCCCACTCCTCCTTACCAACTTTTCTTCTTCGTTTGCTCCATCAGGAGTCTTCAGCTGCAAAAAATCACTACCCTCATCCATACTCTCCACAGAAATCTCACTTGAATTTTAGCAGAGAAGTGACTTCTACGATTTCTTCCGTTTTATTTTCCCTTTTATTCTCTGATCTCTTCCTATACCACGCCCCCAACTTACTTGTGTCTTCAATCATGACTGCGCATCTGCTTTACTTCCTATTTACTTTTGAAATAAAATCAAAACAAATGCCTTAGAACTTAAAATATGTAAGTACAGTCTTAGATGGCCCTAAGTGTTGCTTTTACGCCACTTTCAGTTGCCTTATTCTAGCTGAAGCTGTAAAACATCCTGTTTTCACCAATGTAGACCTGCACCAACCTTGCAGGAACCTGCAATAAATATTCTACACAATCTTTTCTGGCACTTAACACTTTTGAAGATGGAGCTAAAACACTTCGTTTCGGGAATTTGGCCATGAGCTCTGTCTTTAGTCCTTTGCTTATTCTATAGCTACTCTCATTGTGGTCTCTTCTGCTAACCTTAATTAAACCATAGACTTCTAAGCTGTTTACAAATCATAGCTCAGTCCAGCTAAAGTTCTTAACAGGTTCTTGCTCTTTCATTTCACGAAGCATTATTTTCTCTAGGTTTGACAAACTTGCTCTTGTATCCATTCACATGGTAGATCCAAAAAGTGTATTCTGCGGGTTTCAGTGCTGCTTTCTCTGCTGTTCCACAAGCTCTCCTTTGTTGTTGTTGCACTCAGTATGTGGGACTTGCCTCTAATTCTTAAGCCCCAGGAATTAGATCACTACCTCCCTATATCATATGTCGTTTTTGAGATGTCAGCTTCTACCTTCAGGCTATAGTTGATTATTCTTATAGTCTGCTAGATAAGCTATCTTTTACTTGTGTTGCCTTTGCTTGTTATCTAAAGCTTGCTTACACATGTTGGAAGAGTTTGGCTTTATCTTCGGAGGCATTGGGTGTATAAAA
This sequence comes from Cygnus olor, assembly GCF_009769625.2. Classification (NCBI taxonomy): domain Eukaryota; kingdom Metazoa; phylum Chordata; class Aves; order Anseriformes; family Anatidae; genus Cygnus; species Cygnus olor. The sequence goes on along the minus strand of NC_049181.1, from coordinate 11,832,802 downwards.
AGAAGACTAAATATTCTACCTGGGTGATAGTAGGTATCTGGTCTCCAAATCTGGATGATTTAGATGCTGTTCTGTCCTTATTCTTGCACACTCACTTATCGAAGACATCAGTATACTAAGAATACACATTAGTTAGACACCTTATTGCTTTCTCTACCCTATTAATAGACAGGTTAACTAAGAAGCTAAAATTAAAGTCTATTTCCAAGCTGATGGGAGAAAACAAACTTTTATCCATTGGTTAAATACCTTTACTAAAATTATGAAGTTTGTGGTACCCATGGGGATGGAACTCAACTTCTGATCCAGTTATTCAAGTGGGGTATTATTATATTTCTATAAAACTTATATTAAAAAAAGTCTTCCTAAGACTTGAAGTTGTAGTCATCCATTGGATTTTGAGTACCTTAGCTCTTGAAAGTTCATCTCACTTAAATCTAATCTATAGAGTGGGAAGGAATCTTCTGTTGACTGAGTGTGTTAGGTGGTATGTACGCTCGGGGATGTCATCACTGAACACAACCTTGATGAAATTTGACCTTTCCTTCTCTCATGCACCCACTCAGTGTTTTGTGTAAACTTGTTATGCCAGCACAAGTGTTAGTGAAGTTGCTTAGTGAACTGTACCAGAGACCTAACGAAGCTTAAAACTGCCCTTGAAAAATAAATTATTTTAACCTGGATTGGTTTGTCCTGTCACTATGCAAATGCTTGTGCTGACATGGAGTGGCTGCAGCAGAGATAAGAGTATCCTTTAGTGGTGTTATTTGTAAACAGTAGTTTCAGCTGTTTATTGGAATATAGGAAGGTGTTTTGGTTCTCCTTGTAAGTCAAAACTGCAGTAACTCACCATGTCTGGACAAGTAATACCACTGTCTTAACTGTTGTTAACTGCAGAGGAATAAACTGATGAAAATTTAAGGTGCTTTGAAGAGCTAGGATACTATTGGCCATTTAGAAGGCATATACTTTATAGATTTCAAGTTACTTTAGCACATCCCAAAATTTCATTCTATCAAGTTGTTCTCCGGACTTGCTGTGTGAAGATCATATGCAAAGTAAATACTCTTACATAAAACAAACCTTTCCGAGTTGAATCAGTTACTGCTCACATTCACTTACCACTGACTAATCTTTTGACCTCAGCAGCACATTCTTTGCTTTCTTCAGTGTAGGAGTACCAGGACCAACAGGTACGCCTTTAGGTTCTGACTGCATCATGTCCACCATCTGTTAACCATCAGTCTGAAGAGGTTGTCTGTCTACATGCCAGCTCTATGCTTTGAAAACAATGTAGGAACTTCTATTATTGAGACTTCTTTTTCAATGTTGATAGTTGTGAGTGTCTGCAGCACTTTTCTCTTGCAGTAACTGAAAATTAAAGCACAATGGAGAGCTCTGAAGGTGTTAAAGACCTCCAAGAATAATCCCTTTATATGTCCTGGGCTTCATTTCTCATTTGCACAATTCTAACTGGGGATGATACTGACGAAGTGAAAAAAGAATCAGGGCAGAAGATGTTAATTTACATTTTCAGCTTCAGAGCAAAGCATGAATGTCCTCTTCCAGGTAAATTTTAATAAGCTTTTGGTCTTTGAAAGTGTAAATAATTTATTGAGGTTCTACTGCATTTGCCACGTTTCAGAAGAGTAAATGCTAACAACTCAATATAAAGTAACTCAAATAATGAATGTGGATGGAATAGTGGCTAAAATGTGTGTTATAACCTTAAAATGTTAGTTAATAGTACTGAATGTAGCTATTAAATGCAAATCCAAACATGAAAGATTATTTCGCTCTTCATTTTTAAAAAAAGGCATCTTCAAGTGGTACTATACTTACCTCCTAACATTCTGCAAAATCATGCTTCCAGTTGCCAATAGTATTGAGAGAATGGATGGCAGAATTTGGTCTATTATTTCTAGCAAAATGTCCTTAAACTAAGCAACTCTACTATTTCTATCTGAAAAGATAGAAGCACTTGTGGCATCAGCATGTTTGAGTAGTTGCTAGAATGCTATTTATTCTCTAGGTATAATTTCTCATTTAAGGAGGAAAAAGAAGAGGAAGAAACAGATATTGTTTGACTAATGTATAAATAAAATCTAGCTCTTTAGCACTATGAAATCTGTGATTTGTACCTGCTGTTACATCCCAAGAGGAGACAGGGTGATGAGTAGTTCTGGGCTATCTATTCCAACTGTGTCTAAAGGAAATTGAGTGAACCAAGAGTTATAGCACTAAAACGTTTCTCAAGCTTGTGTTTTGGGTGGGTTTTGCTACTCTTATAGCCATAACAGTTAAAGTGTATTATCTAATGCTCATTTCAGGCATCTTATGTGGCTCTGACACTTTGTTCATGTAGACACATAGGCTGTTTCATTTTTTATATATAGATATAAATAACCTTAAGTGCACACAAACACATCTCTTTTCAGCTTTATGGCTATACAATATTAATTTGTTGTTATATAGTGCAATTGTTAACTTCATCTCTTCAACAAAATCATTCCACCTTTCTACTTTCCCATGCTTGTCAGATGGGCTCTCTAATAGTAATACTGTTACTCTTTTTACTTTTTTACTCTTGTATTCTAATAAGTTTAATGCTGAATCTCTTTTGCTAGGGCCATATTGAATCATCTAAGTTAAAAGGAAACACATCTTGTGCAAATGAGATGGTACAATTGGATACTTTTGTAAAAATCAGACTTACACATGTGTAATATGTCAATTTTACCTGTATCTGTTTACATAGATCTATGAGATGACTGTTTTTGGAAGCAGATGTTAATCAAACTCGTGTTAGATAAAAAGAAAAAACAGTTGGAGACAAAAAAATATATAGAAAGGTCCAAGACTGTTCTAACAGGGTCCACCTCCCATGGAACTACCTCCTTGATTTTGGTGGATTAAGTGCACCAGAAGTGTAACAAAACCAAACTGTGTGGACATGGGAAGAATAAGTAACATTTTTTGCATTTATTAAATACTATTATTTGCCTTGTTTGGATCTATTTAAATCCATATAACTAGACAATTATCTAGGGAAAGATAAGTAACTGTTTTAGATGTTAAATTCTTTTTAAATGTGGACTTTTCTGGTTGCTTTCAACTAAAATGCCTATGAAAAATTTGAGGAGCTTCTTAATTCTGAGTTTAGCATGCACTTGGATGGTATTATTTCCCCAAGCTTATTGTTGTTCGATCTTTCAAAAACTCAGTGATACATTTTTTCACAATGTGAAGTTTTTGAATAATTATATAAAGCTCTCAGAAATCACTTAAGTTTTCATATTCAGTGGCTAAATGATGTCTTTTGGTTCCTGACATTTTAGATTACAGAAGCTTCATCTTGCTGAATTTCAAGATGTTACTTATGTCTAGGATTTGGTGTGTTTAAAATTTAGCTTCCAGACCAGTTTTCTTTTAAAAATAAAATTACCTACGACGATGGAAAAGTAAGTAGTACGTTATGTTTTTTTAGACATACAGCACTTGTGTTGCTGTATAAAACCTGAATCACGTCTCTTCCACATGAAAATGTTTCACTTAACCTCAAGTATTAATCTTCCTCATGCTTTCAGATAAAGCAATTTGAACATTTTTGGATATCTTCTTAAGAAGACTTGGTGATTCTTCATGTTTTTTGAACCTAAGGAAAAGAGAGATACTGGAACAATTAGCAATAGAGTATTTCTTTTAAAGTGATGGAGAGAGAATTCTGAAATAACGTTCTTGACCAATCAATCCTTCACCCCTAACAACTCAGGATCAATAGGTTTTAGGTAATAGGCTTGATCTCACCATCCCTATACTTTTTTTGTATAAAGTATGTCTTTGCTTTACAGTTCTTTCCTTCCTTAGTAAAATCTCTTCAGAGGTTTTGTGGATCATTTAGGATGACACCTTTTGACTTCACTCCAAATTTTAAGGTGAATGGTGGTGGGGAGCAATCTTGTGCACAAGTGTATACTTGATTTTTTTATATTTTTTTAACAAATACAGAAAAACAACAAAACCAACTTGTTATAAACTGTTTGCTTTAGAGTTAAGAGTAATGTGTTAAGGAGCAATAAATGTGAGTTAACTGTTTTCAGGGTCTTATTGATACAGGGAGAGACTGAGCTCTCTCAGATATTCAACCTTTCTCCTTCTCAGTATTTTTATATGCTCTCCCAATGAACATGTTTACAGTGCAAACTGATGTCTACTCCGCAAAATTACAAAACAATAAGAGAAAACAGCAGGGAAGTATTTATCTAATCAATAAAATAGAATGGCCATATCCTTCATGCAGGGTCAGAGGCAATAGTCAGAAAGTAACTTTGCCTTGTAATCAATTCCATGAGAGGTTTCCTAGGATTCCTTATTGTGATGGAATAAATCACATCCTTAGCTTCATCTTACTCCAGGTGGCTACTGTTGGTTCCTGTATCTGTACAATTTGCCTTCCATGACCAAAGCTTGCCTCTGTCAATCAGAAATGAAAAGGACAGTTGTATAAGCATAAGGCTGCTTCCATATTTAAAAATAAAAATTAAGAGCCAACAACAACAAATTGTTGTGAGGTATGTGGATAAGGCTGTACCAGCTGCTAACTCATTCAGTTAAATTCAAGGTTTTGTTAAAATAAAGTTTGAAAAATATATTTTTCAAAAACAAGGTATGGAATTACTTATTCCTTCTAGTCTAGTAACTTCACAGAAAGGGGAGAAATAAAAAGCATCAAACTCAAAACTTGTTGACTTTTCTATTTTCCTCTGAGGATAGATATTCTTCATTTGAAAATTCATATGATATTTCCAGTGGAGAGGGGAAATAAAGGAATAAGGAAAAAAATAGTATGTTTGTACAGAAGTGAAGCTGAAGGAAAACAGTGGTTACCCAATGTGTGTGCCGGGGGAGGGGGGAGGTGGAGATCTTTTAAATCCTTACCCCAAACCTCAAAGAATTGAGTTACTGCTAAATTGTGGTAGCAAAAATATGCGTAGTTTGTGTCTAAATAAGTTCCAGTTACTGATATTTATGCTTGTTGCTCTTTGAAGTATGGATTGTCATATGGGTGAACTCCTACTGTTGTGTATTTTCCAGATGGAACTGGTGCTATTGTTATGAGGAAAACGCTTCCTGGTGTTTCCTGCCTCTTCGCCATCTCTTGTCTTTCAAGCCATACAATGTGTTTAAACAGGTTTCTCTAACACTGAAAGACAGAGCTTGCATTGGTTGTCTGCATTAGAATTGCTAGTTGTAGAAAGCTAAAGGTGTTTGGACTATTGTTCTATAGCGCTTATATTTTAATTTCACTTCTTTACTACTTTCTTGCATGCGTGAGTAGTGATGAGACAAATGAATTGTTGAATATTAGAGGGGATTTGTGGCCCATTTTGTTTTATTCTGTAGTGAGGGGCCGGATTCTGCAACTCTGTCTTGGTGGAATGGAAAAACATGAATTTTCTGTGGTAACTCAACGAGAATGAGGAATTTTATTGCTGGAAGGTGTGGAAAGAACAAGGAATGAGAATACTTGCAGATCTTATGGCTTTTGGTTTCAGTTCTAAAGATCTTCCTTCACAAGGCTATGTAAAATATGCACATTAGATGGTATCTGACTTTGGTGTATCTCTAAAAATACATTACACAGCAGTCTTGAGAGTTCTGTTTATTTGTTGCAGCAAATACATGAGGTCTCTGGAAATGGCTTGGTTTTCAGCCTACTTGTAAAGGCATCTGTTTCCCCCCTTTCCCATCTTTTTAAATGAATTTGGCTGCTTTGCGTTTTAATAAATAGTCTGTCATCTTTGCATATGTGGTAATTATGTAATGGATATATATATATTTTTAGTAACATAGTTGGGGAGAAATGCTTAAAGCATTTCAGTGGCTGCAGAATTCTGCTTTTTGCACCATTCAGTCAAGGCTTCTGCTGAAAGCTGGGCCTCCTTGCACTTGAATGCTGTGTATTCAGGTTGGGAAGCTGGGGTAGCTACTAGGGGTATTGCTGTTTAATTCTGTGTACAGAAGCTAAACTTCTTAAACCATGTGAGCCAACTGAACTTTTTGCAGCTATAATGGACAGTTTTCACTCTTATTTGGCTCATACCTTCTTCCATTGCATTAGTAAGCAAATATAACTATAAATTTGGCTTCAGTTTTGGTGTTCCGGTGTGGACAATTAGTGGTGAGATACATTTGTAGACCAGGTGCTAGTTCAACTAGAGATGAGTGGTTCAGAGCAATAACAATGTCTTCGTTTAAAAAAACCAAGCAAACAAATACTTAATTCTGTTGTTGGCTCTTCTGGCTTGATCTTCCTGTTTATGTGAGAGCATTAGTATAGCAGTGGTATTCCTTACTGTATACAAAATAAATTCTTCTCCCTTGCAAATCCTTCTTAAATTTAGATATGGCTTGACTAGCTGTTAAAAACAGTGCAGCTCAGTGAGAACTCAGTAGCTGTCTTTAAGAATATGTCAATGAACTCCATGGATTTCTCCAAAGTTAAATGTCAATTTTATTTTCATATGAATTATGTGCAGTCAGTGTGTATTCTGTCATGTGGCAGTCTCCACAAAATAAAAACAGGTCTGGTAAACAGGTTTATTCACATATAATTAGTACTATAGATCAGGCAAGCTGTGTTTTTAAAGAACTAGAGCAGCTGTACAAGGTTAACTTGATTATGGGGGCAGAAATCACTTAGTCTAGTCTCAACTAAAAATGTTTATCTATATTCCTTCTACTGTCACCATTTAGTTATGCAAAGCTTGATTAGAAAAAGTGATCCAATGCAATAGACGTCTATCAAAAATAGACTTCAGGAAAAATGCATGCATCAGTAACATTTAATCTTACCAGGAGCGGAAGATCTATTTTTCATGCAGCATATCTAAATGAAGAAACCTCTGTCATAAGAAAGACAGCATAAATGACGTTGTCATTCTGTACACAGGGCTTTGCAATGGGGTGATACACAATTCTGTTTAAAGCTTGGTACTCCTTAATTATATTCTGAAAATCTGATTAAAAGAAACTGATATTCCAACACCACAATTTTATATACATAATATATTACATCAGTGCAAGAAAGAAAAAAGCAACAGTTACTTCTGAAAGCTAGTTTCCAATTGTATGGTTCATCAGAAGGAAATTTAACTGTAGCTGTTTTGGGGAGTAAATTATTGTTGTAGTTAAGTGTGTGTAGGAGCTGAAGACCAGGTCTGAATACAGGTTAGCAGGAATGATGTGATACCATAACCAGAGTTTAGGTGTTACTTGGAAGATTTGTTCAGCTGCTCCAAGAGAGGAAGCTGAAGGCCTCAATGGTTCAGTGCTGATTGATCTTGGTTATATCCTGTAAGAGGCAGCAATGATACCAGAGTCTTTTTCTAGAGGCCACAGTAAAATAATCTACTAAACCTACCAGGTAGAAATGTATGATGGGAGCAGTGAGAAAATGAGTAATATCATTCTGTCTGGGGTATCAAGTACAGCTATTTGTTCTGTTTCTCATCTCTCAAATTGTGGTGAGCATACAAGTTGCTGCTTATTCAGTTGGGTAGTAAGGATTTTTAATAACATCTCTGGGACTCAAATACTGTACTGGTCTGTATCAGAGCAGAAGTCTTCCATGGGCAGAGAGAAACCAGGGTTTTCCAGCAGGGACTGTACAGTCCATTTGAGAGACCTAATTATTGGGATACTGAGATGGTTACTTTTTATCTTTCTTGATTTTTTTTCATTTGAACTCTTTCACTGCTTAAACAGTTAAATATTTATTTTGCTGGAGAGCAAGAGAGAAGCCCTGATTTTATAGCTCAGTGGTTATAGCACTCATGTGGGCTATGGAGAGCCGCTGCTGCTGCAGTTAATATTTATTCATATAAAATCAAATCAGTCCAGTTGAAGAGATTGAGAGGGGCCATTCCCAAGGCACCCACTGGCTCCTGGAAAGAAACCTACCTGGTGAATGCAGGGCTGGAATTTGAATGTTGCTCTCCTGTTTAAGTGCGCTCTTTGATCGATAGCTTAGCGGTTATTGCAGGGCTGCTGCTTCTCCAGTTTTGATGACCACTTCTTGATATCAGAAATGCTTCTCAGCTGAGTGTTATCAAAGCTATTTTCTTTCATAAGAATAAAATTACTTTTGGCAAATAAGTGCTTTCCAGTTAGTAAAACTACATTAAAATTCCTTTTTTTTCTTATTGGTTGGCAGCAGGGAAGCTTTATAAGGCTTCTTGGGCAGACACTGAGCTGATGTGTGATATTTGAACTAGCAAGGATGTGTACGCTTACTGGATATACTCTGGGAGATGCGCAAAATCTTCACTGGGATTGTTCTGTTAAGGATGGTATACTTGGGAACTGTGTCACAAAATATGAAACTCAGTGCTATTCAGTCCTAAGAGGCCAACTGGAAAAACAGCAGTCACAATCCAGCTCTGCAACTATCCAGGTTCTGAAGATTAGTAGGAACATTTCTGATCAATGAGAGAGATTATATTTAGCAAGAGTGATCATTGCACCCAAAACAATTGTTAGTGCTAACAATACTGACAATCTGGTGCATGAATCATCAGAGCATTAAAAACATGTAAAACTTTACAAAAACCAAACCTATCAAGATTGGCCAGTGATGGATTAATTGTCATTCTGTAACCCTAATAACACTGTAAAATTATCTCCCTTTTTATTGAAAAAGCAATCATAGCCTCTTTTCACTTTGTTTTATATTTTCTGCCACAGTGCTGGATATATTCATAAATAAAATGATAAAACTATAAAAAGAAATGTGTAAATTAAATATATGTGTGCCAAGAGTTGCAATCTGATATGGTAATCATTCATTTAATAATTTGCATTTTGGCAATAATGAAATTCATAAATAGCTAGGAATAGCAGTGCTAAAACATGCCAGAAAAAAATGATGCTGATGTTATCAGGTGTTTAATGTTCAGATTGTCAGCTCCAGGGGCAGAACAGTTCTTGCAGCTGAGGAAGACTAGGTGAATAGCAAATCAATATATTTTGGAAATTATCTTTGTAACCTTTAAGTGAAGTAATAAAAGGTACTCGTGGGGAAGAATGATGAGTCTCAGATCAAGTGCCTGGCAGCTGATTGTGTATGAAAATTAATATACTTTGAATACAGATTAGTTCAAGTTTCGTAGCTGAATTCATCAAATCCTAACTTCCAGTGGATGTAGATGTATAAACATGATGCAAATTTTAGTTTCATCGATTTGAAAAGTATGCTTTGATGTTGAAAAAAATTTTTTTTTGAGGTATTTCTTCATATTGAGGTATCTCTTCACTTTAGCTAACCACTTTTCTTAAAGTATGTATGAGGTGCTCTTTTTTTAAGTGTCTTGATGAATACCCAGAACATTATGAATCTGCAAATTCCCTGCTATGTAGTTACAGAAAACCCTCTTATTTCAGAATCTTATACAGAAATATGGATGAAGATACTCAGAAGACACTACATGTAACACTGCCAGCAGGAGAGTCCAGAAATGGATCTGTAAGTTGCATATCTTTCTAAATAGTCAAATTTAAAACACGTATCTGAATGATATACAGACATGATCAAAATCTTGTGTTGGAGACTTTGTATGCCATCAGAACACGCATGAAGTCTTGTAACAGTGCTAGAGACATGCCTCCACTTGTCTTAAACACAGCATTAGAATTAACTGGATGAGAATTTTAACAGATATCAAAATTAACAATTTTGTAGCAGCTTTGAAAGATGGCTTCTTTGTTGCTTCGTTGTCCTCTGCTACCCTCATCTCCTATTCTGGTTCTGTGTTAGGAGTGGTGTCATCTACAGAATGTCCAGTTCTGCCCTTGAGAGCTGCACAATTTCTCAGTGTCTCTGGACATTTGTCTTAGTTGTGTTTTGAGATGAATAACTTTTTAAAAATATATCATTAATTGTGATATGCATTTGGAACTAAAATGGTTCTGCTGAGGGTTACACATACTTATCCTTCCCGCCTTCCAGATGCTGGGCTTCATAGTACAAACCTAACACCTGTCCCAAGACTTCTTGTTCATTACAGGTGTTTAGATACTTCTCTTTTTGCAAAATCATTCATATTATAATGGTAAAATATACTCTCAGGTCCATTCTTATACTTCACCTTAAGCACTGTTGTTGTAAAAAGGCTTGTTGTTCCAAAGATTGCCTTTTAGTATGCACATACATGCAGTAAGGCCTAAAAGTGATTCCTCAGAATTAAACCGCAGGAAGAGAAAATAAGAAGGGGAAGGAGAGAAATATAGAAGGGGAAAGGGGAGGCGGGTGGGGGTGGGAAGAGAAGATTAAACTGTTCGTACTTTATCCAAGTTTGATAATTACCTTCTTGGATTAATTTTGTCTAATCCATGTAGCTATTGATTTGGCAATAATTTGTGTTATATCACATAATTAGCCATGCTATACCATCTTTCTTCACTTTTTGAATTATGTTCCCTAAGGGTTTTTGTACTAAAGCATTGCTGATTGCATATAAATTAAAATTTTTAGCTACTAATTATTCTAGCAGTAGATGGCACTGTAAGGTATTATCTTAATTTATATGACTTTCACTGAAGAGCTGAATCCCATCCAGCATTCAGAATGAAAAATATACTGTTACTGTGACTTAAATGCTGTTATAGGGACATGTGTTGAAAGAGATACTCCTCATAGTTAAACTTTTTTTTCAAGATGATACTTTTGGAAAAACAGAGCTTTGTGCTTATTTCAAATGGAGGAACAACAGGTGCTTTTTTAGGGGGCGGGAGGAAGAGGTAGAGGAGTTCATTCCTTTGCAGAACAGGAACAGTTTACCTTTGTAGCTAATTGTCTCTGGTAATGATTTCATATATTTATCTGCACAAATCAAGCTTGTGAACGTTCTAAATTCTAAATATTCTACTTCTAAATATTCTAAAAGTTTTGCACCTCCTCTTTCTACTGACTAGCAAAATAGTAGTTACCAATTAAAAATGCAATGGTTTAAAACGTGTCCTTGTCAGTATTTCATAATCCATCTCTTGCATTATGGTGCAAAACATTAGTGCCAAACATCAGATGTGTTGTTGAAAAGCTATTCTATTGTGGTGATAAGAGCATTTTTGGAAGCTTGTTTTGATGGACAACTGGGTAAATGTACAAGAGTGTGAACATGGCTGTGTAATAATCAGTAGTACAGTTAAATCTCTGAAGCTATTTGTATGGACAAATAGGATGAAGGAATTTGCTGTCTGAACTCTGGCAACCCAAAAGATCTGAGATTAACTTATGGGAGATATAAGATTAATAATTGTATTTCATTATTGTTTAAAGTCCCAGAGGTATGTTTTGAAAGTCAAATGGAAAGACTTTAATATTAATAAACATGAAAATTTAATGTTTTTGTAGCTGTCAATAGCTGTCAGTCTCTTCATCAGGGAAGTATTCTGTTGCTTGTGACTTCTTCAGTTTCCAACAAAATTTTTGGAAGTAATCATTTTGTTCTCAGCTAAGTTTTCAAAATATTGGTATCGCTTCTTCAGTACTCAAATCTCTGTGAATGTCACTGCCATAAATAACCACATAATGTGTGCCCATGGTGGTGCTACATTTTCAGAATGAATTAAAGCTCCAAAATATGGAAGATGATAATGCCAACCGTTTAAAAGAAAATGTACAGGAAAGCTATTAAGGAATCTCAACATATATCAAGTCTTCCCTTCCAGATGCAGACTTATTTTAGCTTAGATTTTAGCTGAAACTTAAACTTCAGCTGAAAGTAGGAGGAGAATTACAGGCCCTTCCAGTTTTAGCAGTAATAACCTTGAAAGTGATGATAGCTTTTTTCATTATTTAAAGGGCCATTGAATCATTTCTTATGTATTAAGGAATTGGAATTTGCAAAAGTTTGTGGGTTTTTTGTGCTTTTTTTGATGGTTACATTTTGATTTGCTGTCTTTAGTTACAGCATTTACTTCTGTGGTATCCATAAATCGTGTAACTTAACTGATATAAGTAATTATCTTTGGGATTTTAGGAAACAGTTGCTGCTTGGAATCACTTCCAATAAGTGATGCCAATAACACCTTATCCTAATAAGATGATTGAATATTTAAGTGATTGACTGAGAATTTTTTTGTTCTATTTAGTGTTACCTTAATGAGTTTGAATCTGTCTGTTGTTCCGCTTCCAAGTTGTGTTCCATGCTCCTTCACTGTAAACCTTGAATTGTAAACACAGAAGAATGTGGTTGACCCCAGTCCTGAAAAGATAAAGGGAAATGGTTAACTTCATGGAGAAATGTAGATCTACTTTCAATAGGACTGTTGCGATATGTACACTTTGGAATGGATGTATTTTTGCGATTGGAAAGTTCAGAAGTGTGGCTCTGCATGTCTCTGTTAATGGGATGATAATTTAAGGTAAATATGGAAATGTGGTAATTTCCACATTCTCATTAGTGTCCTGGAAGATGATTAATCTTAATTTTAAATGTCATTTTTTTTTTACTTGGTAAAACTGGAGAATGTGAAATTGACTTCTAAAGTTAGCAGCTTTATTTCCTGATTTCTACCTGTGGACCTACGCTTTAATTCTGAATGTTGCAGTTTATGTGCAGAAATAGATTAAAGAATCATCTGCTGTAACACTATCTATGTGTTCAGATTTTTTTCTGCTTTCTTTCAGGACTTTATTTAGTCCATGGAGCAATAGTTTGAACTAGTTAAATGTGAGCACATGAAGTGTCAATGTATCTCAACCTTGGCCATAAAAAATTGAGCCGATGTTCCAATTTTATTTCTGGCTGTGACCCTGAAATCATAGTTAAGATGAAACCAATGCACCCCTGATTTAGAAAAGTAACTGCTTGTATAGGGAGACATTGTACTCAAAGCACATTACTGTTGAACATCAGTGGAGATTGCAGTGTTCACCACAGTACAGGGTTAATGCCAACAATATATAGTTTTCCTTTGTAGAATTTTCACTGAGGGTGATACTCTTCTTGTTGTCACAGTAATACCTTCTTTGCACAATGGACTTTCTGAAGTGAGCAGCGCAGCTACATGATGTACAAGTACAAGTCTTGAAAGTTTTTCTTCCTCAGGTTCTGAATATTTCTTTTTCCTTTTCTAGGAGGGCAATTCTTAATTTACATGCACACAAAAAATGTATTTACTCTGACTGCTCTATGGCCACACAGCACAATAAGTATTAATTGTTTTACTTGTTAGAAGGAAGAGTTTCTAATTAACATTCAGGCAGTACAGAAGAATGAGCTATAGGCATTGCTTTCATTATTTATATATATTTGCTTTTGCTTCCCATCAGTTTCAATGTTTAGCTAGAACAACCCTTTGTCCTTCATTAAACATGACCCTAGGTGTCCCCCTTTGTTCACTTCAGTAATGATTTCTGGCAGGAAGTGGAAAAAGTCAGCCTATGCTATTAGGTGACTATTGTAGGAGTCAGCTGGCTGAGGAGAATCTGAAGTGTCCTAAATGGATAATAATGAAGTACTGATTTGGTATCTGTTAATTTCAGATAAACCTTTCCTGTTTCATGACTTGTTCTGGCCTCATTGTTTCAGTGTGTTAAATGTTTTTTTTTGTGAGACTGAGCAAGACTCCTGGGTACTTTCCTATATGTCCACTGAAACTTGCCTTTGAAAAGTGTCAATTCTGTTTCTTCCCTTTAGATCTTGTTTTATGTATTCATATGTTAATAAAAAAGTTATGCTGCCTTTAAGTCTCATAAGGTATGATCCACACAATCAAGCTGCTACTCCATCAATCATCAAGTCCAATATCAACAGCTTTTAATTAGTTTTAAGTGTTTAAAAAAGCTATTTTTACAAAGAAATATTTTTTAAACTGTTTTAACTTGGTCCTACCCAGAACTTCCTGCACTCCTTACTTATTTTCACCAAAATCATTTTAGGGCATTCTCATTCTTTTGTTCCTTTAATATGAATTATTTTCAGACTTCAAAAAAACGTGAATGTCCTGGCTTCTTTTAGGTCATGAAATATGTTAGCTGAACGTGTGTTCTGTGACTCTGAAGGATTGAATCTGATGCAGTTCTTCATAACAGGTTGGCACTATTCTGGAACTGCTTGCTGATTTGATTGTACTCATCTGCAGAGTAAAGCCCTGTGAGATGGTATAGAATATATCTCCCTTGAAAATAAATTTGTTCTTGACTGTCTGGTCCATGATCAGGGAAAGCACCTCCTGAAATCTGAATCGTATTTGCTTGTTTGCCATTTGTACCAGAAGTTGGATAATTGTAGTGGTTAAGACAGTACTAAGCTCATTATTTAGCATTGTTTGTAAAGAGAACAATGAACTCTTTGCAATTGAAATTCAGGAGTAAGTACAAATGCATCCCTTTATTGAACAGAAGTTGAACCCTACCATACAAATATAGATACAGTTCATGCATTTGAACAAGAATGCCTTATCCAGTATCTAATATCTACTTAAAGACACTGCATATACAAAAGTATTTATATGTACTCGTGTATGTATTTGCTTCAGAATTCATGGTGATTCAACATGCTATGCATTAAGCTTCATTGGCTTCTCTTTTGATGCACAAAAACATCACTGCTCCACAAAAAGCAAATAAAAAGACTGTGGTGAAGAATTTTTTTCCCTTACAGGTGCTGTAAAAGGTTGGATACTATCTCTTAACTGTACTTAATTGAACAGTGAAATTTCAAAAGTAAATGTATATTGGTGGGTGGTAAGAAGAGAGTAGCTGTAACAAGTAGCTAGTGTAAGGGGGAAATTGCACTGCATTTCAGTGTTTACTCAGGTAAATGCAAAAGTAAAAAGCTTAGATGCTGTTATAATCAGACATGTATGTGAACATGCCCACACATAAATGAAATCTCAGAATAAAGTTAGTTGTCCAGGTAACTTACTGATGAAGCTGTCTGCCTCAGTTTTGCTTCCTGTTTGCACCAGATATTTCAGAAATTGAGTATGAAATAATAAGGAGATTAGAGTTAAACTTCAGAGGACGTGTACTGACTGTTCACATGCTTCATCCTTTAATGACTATCTTCAAAGAAGCAGTGGTGTCTTCATCTCAGAAGAGGCTTTATGAAGTCACTTTTTAAGCAGCACTCAGTTTTTGATGTGCTGGTCAAGCAGTGATTCTAAATACAGTCATCTGAGATTACAAGCCTCATATCAAATCACTTCTGCAAGTCTTGCCATTGTCTTCAATGAGTTTTGGATGAAGCTATTTATCAGACATTCTTCATTCATCCTTGAATCATATTCCTCCCTTTTGCCTTTGCGCTGTTATGTTCCTGCTTATTTTTTTCCCTCGGTCTTCCTTTCTTCACGTATTATTTCTGCTTATAACTTTCTTCCAATAGCCTCTTGCCACCCCAGGCACTTCAGCCCAGGAAAACTGCTCTTTTCCGTATCGCCAGCATTTCTCTACCTCTTTCAGACAGATAGTTCTGCTAGACAGCTCTCTTTTATGTAGCTTGTCATCAAACTTTATTTCTGAAGGATGAGGTTCAAAGAGCTGGCATGCTGCTTATTGCTAAATGGTGTATTAAACCAATGACTTAAGCTTTGATTCTATGAGCACTGCACAAATTTGGGGCTTATGATATGTCTTTGGACTAGAATTTTAGAAGTCACTCTCTTGTGTAATTAATTTTGTTTTCATTACACTTTGAACCTTCTATGTTCCCTGCTTTCAACAGACGGGAAAAATTATTACCATTTCCTTAGTGTACCTTGTTTTACAAGGAATCAATGTCATTAAGTGATTGTTCTGTTGAAAATTACCGGAAAAGAATCACTGTCTCAAGATACTGTGTGTGGCTATAAACATAAGAATACATGTGCTTGCTGTCTCTAAAGTACTGCAGTGCAGAAAGGCTGATTACACTACATGCTCCATATAGTATTTAGTTATCGCTTCTGAAGGATACAACTATTAATACTTAATAGCAGTCCATTTCCTATTGACTTATTGCAACCCTAAAATGAACTCATTCTAGACCTTATCAAAATTAGAAACCCAAAGAAGTAGAATACTTAATCAAATAAGACCTAATTCAGTGGTTTAAGTTTAGTTGTAATTCACTAAGAGGAAAAAAATCTAAAGATAAAAATAAAATTTAAAAATGTCACGGAAGATGAAGAGAAGGAGCCTGTAACTTCTGCTTAGTAATTTTTCACAACTTAATCAGCAGTACTGTAATGGGTGCTAGCAGAGATTGAATTCTCTGGCTGTTGTTGGATGGTGTTACTAGAAAAACAGAGCTGAATGTGGAGTTCAGCAGGGTTGGATCTGGTGTGTTGATTACACAACCTACTTTATTGTTACTTTTCATTAGAAGTTAAATATACTTACTCCAATTTGGATGGATCTGAACCAATCTAGAGATATTTAGATTTACCTTCCTAGCTCAAACAGACTCAAACTAAAATGTTGTGTGAAAATAAAGTTACTTTAAAGTCTTTGGTCACTAATAAAACTTTTCTGACTGTTCTGTTTTCTTTGTTTGAGGGCCAATTGAAACTTTAATTGTGTATCTGGGAAGGGATTTCATTAGGTATTACACAAAACAAAAATGTACCTGTTGCGAAACTAGCAAATAGTCATGTAAAATACTCAGCCCTGGAGCAATAATGCAGGTAAATATAATAACTATGTTAAACTGGTTACCAGGGATGTGTAGCTGGATCAAGTTGCTATGGAAATGTTTGGTCCCTGGTCAGAGATGCTAGAGCTGCTGTTGCGATCTTTTCTAGTTGCCTCACTTCAGCCAGATAAAAATCAAAATAAGGGTGTGGGGGGAAGGAACACTTGTGGGATACAGATTAGAATTTTTGGAAAAGGACATGCAGAAACCTTAAAATGGAAATATTGTTATGTATCTGAACTTTATTTCATGTTCATCTTGACAATAAAATGAGACTCATTAAGGTGTGTGTAGACCTGAGTTGCCATGACTCAGCTTACCGTATATCACTGGTCTTTAGCAAATCTTAAAGTACAATTTATTTCACATGTTATTACAAAATATATATCTTTCTCTGTAGTGGAGAGTGGAATCTCTTTGGGATCAGGGATCATTTTCTGAAGCATACAATTACATCATTGTAATGAATGGTGAATAGATACTGAATTATGATATGCCATGACAACTGCATAATGTGATGTGTCAGTCTAGCTTAATATTGGACCATCATATTTCAACAATATCATGAATATTGATTAGACAATACGACGGCCTTAGATTCATGCTACCAGTAGGAATGGAACTAGTCTTGGTGACCTACTGCAGGAGATACTGTGATGTTTAGCTTGGAGTAGAATAGCCCATCCTCACTACCGATTAAACTATCCCATCTGAATGGATTGTTGAAAGTTCCCTCAACTGCTGTGCCAATTGACAAACTTGTAGTAGATGTTTGTTGAGATGGGGGGTATTCCCATTTTTTTTGCCTAAATAAGAAATAAACTCTGAAGCTGATGGTAGGTGTAGAAACTATTGCACAGTTTTTGCCCATTTAATTTGAAACAAACAATTTTCAGCCCAGCTTCAAAGAGTAGATTCTTAGCTGGGTTGGAACTTGGGTTTAGTTCAAGATTGCTGTAGCTTGACAACAGACCTCTGCTAGAAAATATTGCATTCCTTCTGCTGAGCAACTATAGTTGGATGCTTTCCATGTACAAAATAAACATTTTCTATTCCCTCACTCCAAATGCAAAATCAGTATGTTTTCTCCTGTTCTTATTGGCCACATGTTATGTTGATGGTATTAGTGGCCTGGCAAACCAGTTTATAATGATCCCAAGTTCTTGAAAAGAGGATGGTGACAGCAGGATTGCAATCATTTGGTTTGAGTAATAGAAGTCTTAGAGGAAAAAAACACTATTATGCATAATGTTTAAGTATTACTGTTCTGTTACATTCTTGCCTTCCTTGGAAATTGTCTTTGGGGTTCATGCATAGGGTTTAGGGGAATCCAAGCCACTTTCTCTTTGAATAGGTTGTGTCTGTTCAGTGCACCTTAGTGCTTCATGATTAGTTTCAGATTAGAAATCAGTTAATATCAATTCTGAATTCATCACAGTCTTTCACAAAACAAGAGTCCTTCCCTTTCTTATATGCGTTATACCTTCTTTGCTTTTAGATGACTCTAATTATCCACATATTTTTCTGGAGAGCCATTTTTATCCCTGATTTCTTTTGGTGCTTCTCCTAAGCTTTTTGACAATTTATTGCTGTTTCCTTGAAGAAAAACAAACAGAAGCTGTTTTCTTCTTTATGTAAGTTTTAAGCAATCTTAGAGCGTTAGACTCACATAATAATGAAATGGGTGAGTGACAAGGCTAGGGTGATGTACTGAGGGGTGACATAAACATGGTAGAACTCCTCTCAGAATTGGGAGCATTGTTGATCAAAGTAAATAACAAATCTAGCAGTGGTATATGATGTTAAATATGCCGTTAAGCTGCTATTAGAAATTCCTGTTCTATCCTATTACCAGCCCTTCAGACTAGTGATCACAACTCAAACTTCAGGACACTGCTGATGAGCAGAAAGATATGCAACTGAATGATGAGTGCAGATTTACTTCAAATAGTTTCTTTGGATCTGTTCACGGCTTCAAACGCACTTGCAAAGTTCACAAAGCTTGTAAACTTCATGTGGGCTAGCACTCTACCTGCTGAAAAGAATGGGCTCTATGGTTGCAGTACAGATCATCTGTGCTTTATTTTGAAGATAATACAGACTGGCTTGATTTAAAAAATAAAGTGAAAAAGGAATGAGTTACACAATGTGCTCAAACCATTGAGATCTACAAAACTCAAATCCCCTAGGCCCTGTGTGTCAGGGACTTAGCCATCTTTGCAAATAATGTTTTCAAAAAGATTAAAAAATAAAAATACCAAAAAGACAATTGGTTCAGGAACATCTTTTACAAAAGGAAGTGAATTTTCAATCTACACGAACTCTAAGCAAACCTTTTATATTCATTGTAGGTTATGTTAAAAAAAAAAAAAGTAAAATGTTAGGAGTATCCAAATACTCATTTGTAACTTGGTATTTGAATAAGACAATGGACAGGTTGTCAACTAAACAAACTTCCTTTATATCATCATGGAGTTGATGACAACTGTGGCTGTGAGTGAGAAGGAAAAACAAAGTACTCTGTCCTTGGTGCAATTATGTGTCAGTACTATGTTTGGTACTCCTAAACTGAGAGCACATTTTGTGTTTGGGGAGACAAAGGGGTGTGTGGGGGGGTGGCTGCAGGGGGGTGCATAAAGAGAGGGAATGGGAAGTTATCTGTTTCTTAAAACACACAGAATGTGAAAGGAACGACGTTTCAGTGGATTGATGAGACTTGGCCAGAGATATCAACTAGAGCTAAAAGCGTTCATTCTGTTCTCAGAAAAAGACTGGATGCCAGCACTCAAAAGTAATTTCTTTCTTGATGTAAAGTAGTAGATATGTGGCAATCCGTCAAGTGAAGGACTGTAGAAATAGATTAGTCTGGGCTGATTATAATTTGGAAATGAGGTTATTTAATAAAAGAAATGCATAAAGTTGCAAGATATCACCAAAAATATATTTGCTTAGCAGATCATGTAAAACAGTCTGTGTAGTATCTGAGGTGATAACAACAGCAAGAGTGGTTTTTATTTCTGTTCTTCAGTAGTAAATAGTGACTAAAGTCAAGCACTGATAGCAGTCTTTGACTACTTGCATCAAACTTGAAGGGGAAAGCACTAGAAGGTTTATAGAGACAAATCTGACTCAGAACAACACATTTGTTTCTTAGCAAGATATCTTAAAGGAAAGGAATAATACAGGAGGAGGAAGAGAGCGGGAAATCTGTCAGATCTATGGAAAGCTGTTAAAAAGCTGATTTTGTGAAAAGACAAAGGTGTCTCTCTAACAGGAGAATGCAGCATTGAAACTTGGAAAAGACCAAAGTAACTTCTCTAAAAAAAATACCTTTGCATAGCATGTTCTCTACATCTTATTAGTTTCTGTTCTTCTTGGCTGTAATGTCACATACGTTTTCTGCAATCTAATTATAAAATGCAAAGTGTTTTGTTTTGAGAGAGAGAGACAATCTTGTGTACTGTAGGTAAAATGGAATCATTAGGGCTTTTACTGGAAAAGGGAATATTTTGTTGCCATGTGCTAAGT
This sequence comes from Cygnus olor, assembly GCF_009769625.2. Taxonomy (NCBI): domain Eukaryota; kingdom Metazoa; phylum Chordata; class Aves; order Anseriformes; family Anatidae; genus Cygnus; species Cygnus olor. The sequence continues at coordinate 11,812,595 of NC_049181.1, read as the reverse complement.
GGGAAGGGAGACAAAGACAGAAAAAACACCACATGCTGCATTATCTAGCTATACATTGAGCTTTCTTAAGATAGGAAAAGTGGACTCTGGAAAGACTAGATCTTAGAATAAAGATGAAATTTTGCTGAATCGAAGTAGGCCATAGTTTGTCTGCTGCTTTGATCTACCCTGGTGGTGTTTCTATGAAAGACTATCTATGAATCTTCATGACAACACAGGTATGTTGACCATAAATGACAATACCATCCTTATGCTTCTCAGAGATTACCCCTAATATCTCTGTTCACTGATTTGTGTTTTCCCAAACATAATGCATGTCCCAAAGGAGTAGGGAGCTTTGGAGATGAGTTTGTTTTCAAACAGAAAAAAAATTGCGCAGTCTTTGGATTTTGTTTTAATTCTTCTAATCAAAGTATTAAGCTATAAGAAAAAAATGGGACAGGGGAGGGTAACTGGAAAATGTGAGCAAAAGTAGGAGCCTAATCCAACCTGCTCTTTGATATCTTCCATAGCATCACTCAAATCAAATATTCTTCCTCTCCTTCTGAAGTGTTAACTACAGTGTTGCAAGTGGCTGATGCTCTGTGGTTGTAGACATCTTCAGCTGTACTTTCAAACGGATGCCTAAAAAGAATGTTTAAGGGTGTTTTGTGGGAGATCTCTTACAATAGCAGAAATATAAAAAATATAAAAAGACAATTAGAAACAACTTGACCCTATGAATGTTATCAGACTACAGTAGAATTGAGAAACATTTTGATTTGGAAAAGGAGTTTTAAGTAGTAGCTGTTGTATGTTTAAAAATTAAATACAGATGATAAGCTGTTTCAAGTACTATATTATAACTTACTGACATTGGTAATACTAATAACCGTTATTGCTCATAGTGCATGAAATCAAGTCAAACTAATAAAAGATAGTTTTTATAAAGAAAAGCTTTTGGAAGCAGAATTCTAAGAAATCATTCTAAAGGAAAATCAAATTCAGACTCCTTCCCAGTCTAATTATTTTTTTAATAAAAAATGGAAGTGAACTTGAAAATATATATATATATTTGGGGGAAAATAGGATCTTTGACTTTTGGTGTAAGGTCAGCAAATCTTTCATCCTTTTTAAGATAATTGATGTTTTAAAACCTGGAATTAATGTAAATCTTTGAAGTACATACTTACAAGAACAGATGGGGGTGATTAAATGGTGGCTTATTATTCAGTCCCTTAACGCCGGATACCATTGTTTGATTTCTGGTTAGTAATGTTGGAGCTGTTGTTTGTATGTGTTCAAATTTTAATTACAATCATTTCCCATGTCTGATATTTTCTTTCATTTTTAATACATCTGATTAGTGTTCCAGGGCCTCCTACCTTCTTTTCAACATACAATGAGGCTTAAATTCTTAAGGGTTGCAATAATAATTTTTTGATTGTTGAGGGAGTTGGTTCTCTTTCTCTATTGTTCATTAGATTATATTTCTTTAAATCTTTACTACTGAAGATTTTTCTTTGTTAAGATAGTGAAGGGTATACAGGTTAAAACCCTGTGCGTAGTTGCACGCTATCTGCTTCAGTGCTCTAATTTAGAAAATATGTGACTTAGTACTTGATTTGCTAACTCAGGCTAGTTGACTCATTTCTGAAGGTTATGGTTCTGGGTGTCTCTCTTTACTAGTCTTATACTACCTTGTATACAATGATATACAGTGATACAACATGATACAGATTTTTATTTTTTATTTTTTTAACCTGGCACCTTTGAAAATCAAGCTGTGATTGAAAATCAATCTAAATCTAAAGGGGGGTGTTCTGGAGTCCCATGTTGATAGGCTGATGCATTAAGTGATACTATCATTAATTAAACTTTAGTGGCAATAGCATGTAGTGACATCAGTATTATGGCTTGGAAGACATTACGTGCTCTTCAGCTTCTAATAAAGCCTTTAGCAGAGGTTAGTGAGTAAACTGCCTCGGGGCTAATCTCTTGACAATCTCTAAATTCAAGCAAATGAGTGAGTTGGTGCAGTTTGGCTCCCAGCAAATTATTTATCGCTAGTCACTTCAGAAAATATTAAACATACTGCTTCTATAGTGTTGATGTTTTTCCATGTGTGGAAATGAAACGCAGTATACTCTACGTGCAAATTTGTACTCTAGATCTCAGAAGACAAGAATTTTGAGGCTGTACTTAGAGTCAAATGATCTGTGTTACCTTCCTAAGAGGTTTATCTCTGGTAGCAGACCTCATGATTAACATTGCAAGGAGAAACTTAGGATTACGGTGACTTTAGCCAACAGTTCTCAGTGTTTTGCTTTCCCAACATCTAGCTGCATGGCTTGTAGAATGATTATTGGTCCTGTTCTAGGCCTTTACATAGTATACTGTTCATCTCTACTCTTTCTAGAATAGAGATTTTGCAATATTTTCTGGTCTAATCCAACCAAATTCTGTAAATACCAGAGAGGTTCTTCAGATAATTCTTGTAATTTGATCTATTTGTTTATATAGATTCTAGTTAAGTATCAAATAAGCATTCTTTTCTATTTTTAAAAAATAGAACTAAGCAAACCTGTAAACAATTTGGAAAGATTTAATTAAGGACCATTTTTAATTGTTGCAGTGAGGAGGAATAGCTGAGAAATGCAACAGCAAACTGGTGGAATGGCCAAAATTTTGTAAGTAACCTTTGAGCACATTACTTGAAATATTTTTAGTACTAAAACTTCAGTACAATGCCAATGAGACTAAAAAAAAAAAAGCTTTTCTATGCAACCTTCATTTTATAAAATACTGTTAAAATAGGTCTGTCCCTCTGTATGTACATTTACCTGACTATTCTTGTCATTATTTGATCAATAGTTGATTATAATCTTCAAATGTGAGCAAGTGTTACCTGCAGGCATTTAATGATGCTTATTTTTGCATTAAGTATAAACAAATTATATGTCATTGTAAAATGTAACTTAAAAAATAGTGTGAATAAAATTGGTTAAAAGAAAAAAAGTAGGATAGTTCTTTGTCATACCTTTCAGATTAACCCCACCCTCCCTTCCCCTGAGTCCTGTTAAATAAATGTTACTTAGTAGTCATCTGACAAAATACCTGATCAGAAGAATTGATCAGGAACTGTATTTTAAAAAGCTAGAAAACAATTCCTACACTTCTTGTGGAAGCTGTCAGTTACCATAAATCAGCAAGACGTATCATGACCTGAAAAATGTCCTCTAGCACATATCTTATGAATTGAATCAGGGACAAAGATATGCCCCTGTTTATGTATCCTTTCACTGCAGAGCACGTCAGCAGCTGGAAAAACGCCAGTTTGTGGAGAAATCCACAATGTAAAGAATTAAAATTTGTGGTAGAGTCATGTAGGCAGCTTTTAGAGAATACAAGAGAATATAGTATAGGGATTTGGTAAATCACAGTGGAAGTTTGACTGAACTATAGTATTTTAGTTTACTATCTAACATATCTATAGTTTATTGTTTAGTTTAGGTCCCATTCTTCAGCAATCCACAATACTTGGTTCCCTATTTGCCATTTCTATGCCCTCTTATAGGTTGAACAGGGTACTGTGCAGAGGCAAAAATTTTCAGTGAGCAGTGTTATGTCTCTTTTTGTTACGTTGTCATGCCTTATATTTTGTTGACTTATTTCGTACAACTTCTCTTCTGAATCACGTGCCACGCCATGAATTGTTTGCAGTTGCTGTTGATCAGAATTTCCACTTAAGGTAAATTTCCATAGGCATTTGTAATACTTTTTTCTGGCTCTTTTCTGTGTATATTGGTGGAGGCTTGGTCTCAAACCAGATGTTTTGTGCTGTGTGAAAATGCTGGAGAATCAGAGAAGCCCCTTTTGAGCAGGCAGAAGATTTTGGCCTAATGAATGTTATCAATGATGAGCATAAACGTAGTTTAGCATGCCCTATGTCTTTTTTATATTGTATTTCTTATTGGTGAGGTTAAGGCCCTAATAATTTAATTACATAGCACCTGGAATTGGAATCAGCTTTTCCAGCAGTCTTTAGAGAGAAAATTATAAGGGTAAAACTTGGAGGAAAAAAAAAGTCCTCAAGACATCCATGCTCAGTCTCCTTACTCTTAAGATGCTTAATGACAACAAGCTGAGCTTACTTGATAATCTGCTGATTTATTTAGGTGCTAAAATAAGAGCTAAACTCCTTTGAAAATCTGGCCCTAATACTAGCAATGGGAGAGCTACTTATATGTTTAAAAAGGCTTAAAAGTCTAAGAATAGAGTTGCTGACTTCTTTTGATGGAAAGTGATGCAAACCATGATATTTGCCCCACTGATAATGTGCTTTGCTTAGTTTTCAAAGGAGAGAAGACAGCTAAGCACTCAGTGCTTATATAATATTAGTGTCATTTAGTGTTTCTTCCTGGACTTTCCTGTAGGTGAATGTTTAGGGACCTCCTACTTGTAGGCTCAGTTCTATGTTACAAGAATGGATTATATATTTGTCCTTGCTTTTTTTTTTTGGCAGAACATCTAGCACTGGAAGATATGAATTATTTGCTGGCTTACACAATTGTTTGAATTATTCAATGCTGGTGAAATGTCATCTTGTTGGTTACACCTGCATCTCTCTTAGGGTGTATATGTAGTAATGTAACCTGATAAAGAATGAAGGGGGATTTTAAAAAACTTATTACTGAAACCTATTTTAAGTGAGAAGTCATCCAAGCTTGTCAAATATCTGCACACATACTGTTTAAAACACTTCCTTTTGTGTATTGTCTGCCAGATATTCTTTTTCTTAAGTGTTTCTGTTGCTTAGGTCTGTTCATTTCAGTGTAGTTGCCTTTAGTTTGCATTATTCTGAGAGGCAAGTCTAGCCTAGTAATGGTTGTAGTATTCTCAGCTACACCTGACATACCTTCTAAATTGGCATGTTTAATATGCCTAGAAAGGCCTCTGTAGAAACCTGCAATTTGATGAAAATCCTTTTTTCCTATTTACTAAAAGTCTTGCCATAGTGAAATAGCGGTTGGTAATCTAAAGCAGATATGGTCTACTCTGCACGGACAGCACTTCTAGGGTGAGAATGTTGTGATACCTTCTTGATCTCAGAGTACATCAAACGGGAAGGAGCATGCACTGATTTTGAAATCTTTAGCAAACCTTTACTAAAGAAAGAAAATGGATATTAGGCAGAGTTGACTGGAGAACAGTTGTTCTGTTTTGCAGAATACTTCATTTCCAAAGTTATTTGGTTGGAGAGATGTGAGCATCTTGAGCAAACAAATAGTGTTCTGCTTTGAAACTGTTCACCTGGCAGTCTGCCTGGGAGTTGTCAATGTCAGGAGCTCATGCTTAGTATTCCAGGTCACTCAGGCTCTCAGCCCATCAGGTGAGCTGCCAGGAGCTAAGCAAGCTAGTGAGAAGGAAGGAAAGCAGAAGGCTTCTCATAGAAACATGGCTTGGCATGCGATTCTGGAAAGCTTGTCTTGGATCCCTTGGACATTGCCAAAATTAAATTGTTCCACATGACATTTTAATTTAAACGAGTCAGCAAAAGCCATGGAGTAATATATTTGCTTTACAGTAATGTTTAATTTTAGCTTCATCCTGAATGGAGGAAGAGTATAGTAGTGATAGAATAGTTACGGAATTGATGGACATAGAGCTAATTCACAAATCAAGGCCTAATAACAAGCACTTTCTTAGGACCACTTCTATTTACACATTGTATGTAGGTAGAGGCACAGTAGCAAAATAGTCATCCATGTGTTGTCTCATGCATCCTAATTTTTACAATAAAAACATGCATCTTTGGTACTGGAAGTGATTGGTACAGATACATAGCAAAGGTGACAGGCAAGCAGACAGAAGGCAAACAACTATACTGGTGATATGTTGGAAAGGAATGAAGTTATATTAAAAAAAAAAAAGAAACAGAATTGGAAACCTGCTTCTAAGTATGCTTTTCTCTGAAATTCTGACATTCTAAAAATTAGCATCAGACAATAAAAAGGACTGGCTCAGTGTGGTATGGTCACATGCAGATGAGCAAGGAAGTAAATGATAAAGTTAACATGGCATATGGAGCAAACAATCACTGTACAAATTTGTGTTTTGCATTAAAATCTTATTGAGTGGCTAACTGATACAACGTGCATTTGGGGACAGTAAAAAGAAATTAACCCTTTGCAATAAGACTAAATATGGGTTGGATTTCTAGTCATAAGCAATTTGTTTAGACTTCTGGGTGATCACAGAAGGAATATGTGGTCAAGTATTATTTTTTCAGTAAGGTAAGTCTGAAAAATAAATAAGCGGTAAATACTGAGGCTTTTTTTATAACATGTACATTGTGGGGCTTTAGAAAGAATTGATGGGGCTGAGCTAATTACTATTGCACTCAATAAATAAAGGAAAAATTAATTCCCTCAGCTGTAATTTCAAGACCTACTAATACTAGAATATATTTACACATTTTAGAAAGATTTAAACTATAAAAAGAAAGTTAATCAGTTTGTATTAATCATAGTCAGAGAGAAACTCCACTGACAATTATATGAAAATACACATCACAATTAGTAATTGCTGTGGTTTGACTTTGTAGATTTGGCCTTTGATTTAATGTATTAGTTAATTAGGTAAAAATAATTACAGTTTTGTGTTAAATAGATATTCTAGACATATGGTACGTGTTAATGGCTAAATATTAAGATTAAGTAACCGGTCTGCAGACAATAGTGATGCTCAATGCTAATAAGAGATTTTAGGCAGTTACTTCAGTTACTTTACTAGACCCTGAAGTATTGTCATTACTTAGTTTGTTCCTTTGCAGCTTGTAGAAACTTGGTCCCCAGTATGACAGGATAAAACAATGCGCTCTATTTTCCGCAATATGAAAATAAACGTATAAGAACTAAGCTACCATCAAGTGTATAAAAGAAGCAGTTTTTGTGTTGGTCTTGAAATCAGTTGATTATACAGGAGCAGGCCTCTGAAAGAAAATGCAGATTCATTAGCATCACCATATAGCATGTATGATAGTATTTTTCTGGAAGGGAACAGAGCTAAGAAAACATCTGTTCCCTTTGGACAGATTAGGTTTGAAAGCAGAAAATTAGAGAATTGCGTATCTTCAAGAGTTAGAGTACCCTGATTTCTAAAAGCAGCATATCAACTTCTGTTGCCATGCTTTATGCTTTTTTTTAAAAGGGAAGCTTCAACTTTTCAATGATTTCTTTGCTGCTTGGCTAAGCCTCATTAAAGGGTCAGCTACTTGGATCTAATCTGTACAGAATAAAATCTTGTCCCTGGGGTCTTAACTGCAAGACGGTTATCCTTTAGAAGGGTCAGTGTTCCTTCTCCCCAGATATGCAGTAACATTAATCTTAATATACGATTTATAAAGCCCTTTCAGTATCAGAAATATTTGCTTCAGACTTTTACACGTGTAGAGCACAAATAGCCACTACATCCTCCAAAGGAAGCAAGCTTTTGCAGGCATAAGTGCTTTGGAAGTTGTGCAAACCCTTCTCAGTAATGAATCTTCATATGTAGCATGTTTCCCCTGTTGCTCCTTCTCACTTCTAGCCAAGTTTCTCATCTTCTCTCACAGCAGCCTGAGCAGAGTTTTTGTATGCCTCATCAGTGGTAGTTTCCTTCAGAGATTGCATTCCTATGTCCAGAGGAAGAACTGCTTGGATGAAAGTTGTCTTTAGTATGTTCCTATGATTCATAACTCCTTAGTGCTGAAAAAAAAGGAGTATTATCTGTGCGATTGTGACGAGTGGTATGTCTAGCAAATGTGTAAAATGCTCTGTGATAAGTAAATGATGACTTGGCTTCTAGCACTGATCAGAATATTTTGAGACCACTTAACGCTTCTTTCTGCTTATTTTGCTTGTGTTTCTGCTGGGGGTTATATATTTAACGAGCTTGCGTTGCCCCATATTTAGTACTAGTTCTTTCTGATCAAAAGCAGTGTCTGCAATGAATATTGTCTTTATTAAGATAAATTCTGTCCCCTAAGATATATTATATGGAAGTTCTGAAAATCTTATGAGTTCTCAACCTGTCAAGTTCTTTGCAAGCACTTTGAATATAAATTGGATAAGCACAACAGTATAGCTCCAGCTTCTAAATGGAGCACAAAGGACTTTATTTCAACTGGAAAATGCACATCTATTGCGGTTTATACTAACAGAATAAGACATTTGAGCATGCTGAATAGATTTATTAGCCCAGAGAACCAAGTTCTCAAGAATACACTGAAGTGTATTGAGGTGTCTACTGAAGTAATCTGTTACCGTATGGATTTTTTTCATAAAACAGTAGGTGCCTTTTTTTTACTGTATTAAGAGGCAAATGGAAGGTATATTCGAATCCACTTAAGGAAAAAAACTCTCTTCCTTAGGAATCTGTTCCAAGGTAGCAACGATAATTAATTATTTTAATAGAGCTCATGAAAAAGCTCAACAGATCAACAATTTTATTAGTATTTTATTTGTAGTGAAGTCAGGAAAAATATTCTTTATTTCAGTTATATCATGGCAAATACAAATTAAAATCTTATACTTCTTTATTTTCTTACATTCTTCAAAATTAACTGTTGGGGTATAAAGAAGTCTGGAGAATCTTATTTAATTAGGAAACAACAACAAAGATTTTCTCTACTGTTGGTACTTCTTAAGGCCTCCATTAAACTGAAGTTTTTTAATCTTTCCAGCAGCCTAAGCTGCTATGTTTAATATAATGTATTTTTAAAAAGTCTTTCCTCATTGCCCTATAATACTACTAGTGATAACTGGTTAAAATGTGATAACTGTTCCAAAAATAAAGATCAAAGCATGTTTAAAAAAAAAAAATCTGTAAGAACTCACATTCTCAAGATTTTTCCTCATGATTGTGGGATTGTTTTTTTTTTTTTATGGAAATATCTCATTCTGTCTTAACTATGATTTCAAGATCTGGGACTTAAAAGCATATAAATACAAAAGCGATAAAATTCAGAGTTTAACAGGATTTTTACTCTGTTCTCTAGAACAGAGACTGTTCTCAATCTGGACTTGTCTGTTCAAACTGGGTACCTTGAAAAATGTCAGCACAGTCTGGTGAACTGTGTAGCTGTAATTTCATGTAAAGCTTTATCTTAACTCATCAGAAGAAATTGATATTCTTAAATGTGCTCTTAATACTTGTTACTTGAATGTGCTCTTATTAACTGTTATTTGAACTTCATTATATTGTAATGTGTAATTTTCCTGTTTTCCTTCCCCCAGTTGAAAGTGTGGCCCCGTGGGGATTATATTGAAATTCTTTGTTTTCCCTTTTCATGAGATATAAACAATATATTTTATTTTGGGTCAAATCATATCAAATGGAACAATTACACCAAGAAGCATTTCATTATGGATCTGTCTGAACTTAATTAGTTGTCTGCATAATGAGACGCCAGAGTGCCTCATGGGAGTTGTGTAGGTGTGGCATGCCCTCCTTTCTCATGCTTTTCCTGGCTGGCCTAAATATCTTTTACATACTGCAGTTTCTCCTTTGGCTGATGACAGCAGCAGGTCATGAAAAATCCTATTAGATTGTGTGCCACAGAGAGAACAGGTCTCAACAGGAAGAACAGCTCAGCTTGCTGACCGGGGAAGAGCAGTGCATTTTGAAAGCCAGTCTCTGTGCTCTGAAACGTAAAATTTAATACTGTCTCCTTTAGATCTTAAACTTCAGTGTCTGATTCTGGCAGAATTCTGTGTGAATGCTCCCATTGCATGCAAGAGCAGTTGTGAAGCTGTTGCTTTTCTGTGCTCAACTAAAACAGTGACCAGCTTGGTGAATTAACACGTTACTCCTTGCATGGAAACTATAGGTAGAACATCCTGGGTTAGAAGGACTCACAAGGATCATCGAGTCAAACTCCTGGCTCCACACCAGACCATCCAAAAATAAAACCAAATGTCTGAGAGCAAAGTTCAAATGCTTCTTGAACTCGGGCAGGCTTGGTGCCATGACCCTGTTCCAGGGAACAGGTTCCCTGAGGAACCTGTCCCAGTGCTCAACCACACTCTCAGTGAAGAAAATGCTTCTCTCTCCTTTGTGAAGACTTTACCCCCAAAACATGACAATATCTCAGATAGCAATTGAAAGGTTGATAGGGTTCTGTCAGGCTTGAGGTGTCTAGTTGAATGTCTAGAAAACAGGAACTGTTTGGTTAGATCTGGCTTACTTTTCAAGCTTCTTACAATCTCTAAATATTGATTTGCCTTGTTTATTATTATTGCTGTGTTATTGATTTAATTGAAATCTTGTAATAGTGACAGTATCTGTTACATTTTTGAGGTGATTGAGAATAGCTTGAAAAATAGCATTTTAAGGTATTTTGACATTTTGGTTGCCTGTGACGAGGCAAAATGACTTTCAAAGATTAAAATCTTCTTTTTCTTTTCTCCTTCTAATTTATCTCCACAAATTGGAGAAACACAGTGAAGATAATCACTGCCTTATCAAAGAAAGGAGGAAAAAGAAGCATGTGCCAGATGATTCAATATGCAAGTAGATGTAGTGACCAGATGGGAATGTTTAAGTAATGAAGACGTGGGGAAGCAGGAGGGAAGCAGCCATACCGTACAGATATTTATCAGTGGTGAATAGATTGAAGCATTTCAGGCTGAAATTATTCATTTCAGTCACTTTATTGAGCACCTTGAGGTACTATCCTGAAAAAGATGATACATATTACATATCTATAGTTTCTTCAAACGTGAGTATTGCAAAACTGCTGCAAAATTTTACCAGCCAAATCATAAAATATGCCCAGCTCCTCTTTGCTAAGATGACTAATATGGAAGAAAACAGAGGTGCTTTAGTCACCAGAAATCGATTTTACCCAGAAAAGAAGGCAAGAAAAGAAGTATAAAACAGAACTTCAATGCTACTATGTTGGTGATATTGTTATGTTTCTTTGCATTATCTTCTGATTCTCCATGTAGTCTGAGTACTGGAAAAGGGAAGTACAGTGAATAACAATAGCCTTCATTATGAGTAAATATTAGAACTGAAAAAATATTTTTGAAAGGAAGTCTCTGTAAACATTTGTTTGAATTTCTGAGTAGCTTTGCCTTGATCGTGCTTACTTTCTTGCTCACTTGCAGAAGGATCAAGTTTTGACTGATATTTTTTGAGAGGATATTCCCAGAAACAAATTGCAAAGTTGTTTGAACAAGTGTCTGAGTTTGGCATTGAACTCATGGTAAAGATGGGGTAGTGCCATTCCTTCACTTGTTCAAACATGAACAACTGTGAACACTGTTTATTTTGGAACTAAGCGTAGCTGAATTGGACTCGAGTAGAGCACACAATTTTTAGGTGGTTTGAAATATAGGTGTTGCACTTTCTTTCTTCATGGAATGAATGTGAATTTGTCAAATTTTTTAACTTGGGTAAATTTCTGTAGTCTCCAATATTCTTGATTTTTTTTTTTGCACTGCAACTGAAATTCACTACTGTGGTAGCTTACAAATGTTCGCTTGTCAACATGGTGCGTCCAGCAATGGATGTTATTTTTAGCTCACCTTAGAGATTTTAAGAAGTTATGACAAATTTTAAATACCCTGCCATGTAAATGAAACATGTTTAAAAAAAAAAAAAAGAGAGGGAGAAAAGCCAGATAAGTATGGAGCCTTTTGTAAAAACGTGGTCCTCTCTTCACTGCTTTAAACACTAACTACCATACTAGCACTATTCTGAGCATAACAAAATCAATAAAATAACATGGTATGTGAAGTCAAAGAAACAATGTAGGTCCACACGCCATCTACTGTGGTGGCTGAAATTGGGTGTGTTAGGAAGACTAAGAGCCCAAGACAAGTATGCAAAGCAGTTTCTTGGTATGGTCCCCTATCCTCAAACCAAAAGCATGAATGCTCTTGGAGAGGGATTCAACAAAGCTTAATAAATTTCTCATCAGATTTCTTCTGAGAGAACATTAGATTGATGGATCTTAAAGATTAAAAGTGCATCAAGTGTGTGGTTAGTTCAAGTAAATCACATTTCTTACTATCACTAATAATTATGTCTAGAACTGCAAGTAGGTCTAAATTGTTCTGCTGACCCAAGTGACGCTTTCAGCTGGATATACTGAGTCAGCTTCTCCATGAGTAAAGAACATGACTTAAATTCATTTTTGCTGCATCTGTAACAGGGTATCTTAATTCCTCTCTTTCAAATCCGCTCTTTCTAATGTATTATAGTGAGCATATGAAGCTTATAAGCCTACCTGTGCAGATTTTTCTCACATGTTCAAATGTTGCCCTCTTGCTGGAATTATTTGTATCTTTGTATTTGAATGGACTTTTACTGGAAATTTATTCTTCATGTACAAGATTTCCCTTCTTTTTCCCATTTCACTCCCTCCCTGGAATCTCATAGGCAAAATCCCTTTTGAGAATTCTGCAGTGTTGCTTCCCTGCTGTCTAGATCGTACTTTTAGGTAAGATAAAAGATTTAAGAGAGTATGTACATTCTTCTATTCAAAAATCAGAATAAAATGCACACACTGGTTAGAATCAGCTACTGGTACTTTTAGCTGCTGAGCTGACTAGATACATTTTTTTTTTTTCTGGCTTAGATCAAGATTCATGAATTCTGAAAAGATGGAATGCAGGTGTTTTGGAGGCAAAATATCAATGAGCCCAGTAGGGTACAAGGATTTCTAGCTGGATCCTGATTTTTTGACTGCTGTTTAACTTTTTTCATGTAATGTGGCAGTGATGCTAAATATTTCAGTGCTTACAAGTCTCCTTTGTCAAATGTAATTGTCTTGATACTCTTGATTCTTCATTATAAGAAGAATTTTGCTGGTTTGTCTGCTGCTTTGCAATCCCTAGTTTTTTCCAACATTAATTGATTTTTACCCACGTTAAGATGATTTGCTTCTGCATTTCTAACTTTGAATTATATGTCATAGTAAACTCATCCACTGGCTGATTTTAAACCAGAGTAAGTCAGCAAAACTACTTAAAATTGTTAGGTGCATATTTTAATGTGTCAGATGCATTGATTTTCCAAGGAATGTAACAGCTTGCCCTTTTCAACAAGAAAAGACTGAGGCAATAGAAGTGAATGTGGCTTTCTACAGCTAAAATTTAAGTTTTCCTCACTTAAAATTAGAGAACCAAAACCAAAAGCTACATACAACTATCTATATGTAAAAGGGCTATTTCAATTAATGATGCTGTAGTTAATTTAAATGAGTACATATGAGAACAAGATGGTGAAAGAAAATAACCTGAATTGGTAGGGAAAAAACTGTGTGTATTATGGATAAGCAGTAGAATTTTGGGGGAGCCTCAGAGTTCTCACTATGAACAACCTGATATGAGATTTGCAAAGATCTGAGACCAGTAAGAATCAGGCCATAAAATAATTAGATTAGAGATTAAGGGGTGATCATACAATGACTAATGAGGAATAGACTTTGTAACTAGGCCAGATATTCACATTGGGACATTTAAACCACGGACCAGCTTTAAAACTCAGAAAAGCTGCAAAGAAGGGGGGGGATAGGTATTCTATTAGGATAGTGGGGTTAATCTCTCACCTGAGACATTTCTGATTCCAAACTAGTTTGATTAATATATAAAGCATTGCAGAACTCCAGTAGAAGTGGGTGGAAAATAGCATCGTTGAACATAATATACTGCAAAAATTATTTTTATTAAGTATTATACCTTCCAAAAATGGCTAGAAGCATCTTTGGCTGAAGGTAACATCTTTCATATAGTTGATTTAAAAGTTTGCTTTTTTTTTTGAAATGGATTTTATTTACTTTAGTACAACCTTGAGAAACTGAGAAATACGAACAGGCGAAGGAAATGAAACTTTCTCTTTGTGGATAGAAAATGTACCTAGAGCATAACAAAATAACTAGGTAAAATTTATTTTGTCTCTGTATTCACTAAAATTTTAACTTTTTCTGGAGATTTCTGAGTACTAACAAAAAGAAATAAAATGGTGAGCATAAGAAATACGTCTAAACGAAAAGAAACTTCATGAGAATTGAAAAAATGTTAGACATGTATGAGGGCTGAGAGTGGAAATGATTGATTAAAAAGGAAGTTTTATGACTCTTCTCAAAGTGAAGCAAAGCAGGCTTTATCACCAGGTTGATGTTCTGATATTGAAGTTATTTTAATAGTGAATTGATATCAAATTTTCTATTTCAATCTCATCAAGATTTTTATTTCTTTCTATTGATGGAAAAAAAAATATAATGACAAAATGGGATACACCTCTAAGTACCTTCCATTCCAGATTTTTGTAATTATTGCTTGTCCTTTGTCTAACTGGGAGCAGTTTTTGTCACATGCAAATTAGGTCAGAATAAGAAGTGGAATTAAAATATGTGTCTGGAGAAAAATGCGTTAAGAGAATGAATAGTGAAAAGATAGATTAAAAGTAAGGCATTCATAGCTACCATAACAATCCAAGCAAAACCTACTGAGGCAGATCTCTTGAAGGAAAGCAAAAGGAGGCGTTTGTATGAGATAAAAATGCCCATGAGTAAAAGAGTTTTGTGCCTTAGAATTAGTGATGAAAGGAGGTCAAGGAACTCTGTTTGGTATGCAATAACTGTTCAACCATTCTTCTACATTAATCTTCTGTGTCAGCTAGTTTCCTGATACTGCATCTCCAGAGCAATCTTCTGCAGCATGAAGATATATACTCTGAAAGAGAGCTCCAAGAAAGGAGCAGATCAGAAGGGGAAGCAATAAAAAGCCCAACCCCACAAATATCTGTGTGATAAAATTAAATAATGCAGAAAATAATGAACAGGTAAATCAAGCCCCTCAGACTGATTGTGAAAAATACTTTTGCTAATATATGAGTAAAGTATTATATTTAATTCCCCAGAAGGACATACATGGGCACAGGAAGTCTTTTCTTTGAGCTACTTTGCAAAACAGGAAAAAAAAAAAAAGAAAAGAAAAACTAGTGTCCTTCAGGGGAGGGGAAAAAAAAAGAATTCTATTGTCCAGTTCTGCCTCTATTCAATTAAAATATTTTTCCTGGTTTTCATTAACAAAATTGAAGTAAAACTCAGATCCTTTTTACCTGTTCCCCAAGGACAGTTTGTTATAGTGGCATATATGTAGACAGTATTCCTCATCCGTATGTGGAGCAGGTGGAATTTCTTTCAAGTGTGGTGCTTGTTCAGAAAATGGTATATTTCCTAACTTTATGGTAAGATATGCAAATTTTTCCTTTAATTTTGACAAAGTCTGTTTTGAAAAAATCATTTAGTGTGCAACAAAGGGAATCAAAGTTATGGTTAAATTACTCTATAGAGTTTTCTGTTATTACATATGAAAAATGTTTTTACAAAAGGCTTGGGAAATATGTGTCCACTGTGGGAGGGAGGACGCTATTGGAAAGCAGCTGAAATGAATCTGGGTCTAATTATTGAATATTATTTTGAAATACTATGAAAACTTTGAAAACACAGGAGTGAAATAAAGTTAGGAAACGAGTGAAGTGCCATGAACAGTGCTGCAGGAGATGGCAATATAGTTGCTGTAGTGCCTTGTTCATTTCTTTCACAACTAATGGCTGAGACATTTCCCAGCATGTAGAAAACCAATGTTCAGTCTCCTTACTTTATCTGAATGATTTGGTGTCTTTCTCCTCATAGAAATGCTCTGAGTACAGGTTGAGACAGATAGAAATATTTATAAACTGAATCCTCACTGCAAAAGAATCTGTGATAGAGGGGATATTTTAAATGTGATCTCATCTGTTTAAAAATATATATATATCCTAGTCACTGGCTAACTTCCCTTTTCTTTGTTTTCATTGTTGAATATCTAATACATTCTTACCATGCCGCAAAATAATCACAGAATCGTCTAGGTTGGAAGAGACCTCCAAGATCACCTAGTCCAACCTCTGACCTAACACTAACAAGTCCTCCACTAAACCATATCACTAAGCTCTACATCTAAACGTCTTTTAAAGACCTCCAGGGATGGTGCCTCAACCACTTCCCTGGGCAGCCCATTCCAATGCCTAACAACCCTTTCAGTAAAGAAATTCTTCCTAATATCCAACCTAAACCTCTGCTGGTGCAACTTTAGCCCATTCCCCCTCGTCCTGTCACCAGGCACGTGGGAGAATAGACCAATCCCCACCTCGCTACAGCCTCCTTTAAGGTACCTATAGAGAGTGACAAGGTCGCCCCTGAGCCTCCTCTTCTCCAGGCTGAACAATCCCAGCTCCCTCAGCCGCTCCTCATAAGACTTGTTCTCCAGACCCCTCACCAGCTTCGTCGCCCTTCTCTGGACTCTCTCGAGCACCTCGATGTCCTTCTTGTAGCGAGGGGCCCAAAACTGAACACAGTACTCGAGGTGCGGCCTCACCAGATTACAAAACAATCTCAGAAGATTACCTTTTGAGTGTTGGGATCATCCAACTTTATTAATTAAGTTCAGGGGCATGCTGAAAGAACACTTAATAGTATGCTAAATCCTAATCAGAAGGTATTTGTGATACTATGACTGAGATGGTACTATAAATATCAAAGACAAAAAGTAGTATTCCCTGTTTTAGTGCCACTTGAGAAAAGATGCTGTTGGAGTTTGCATCTCAGGAATTTATCTTTAATCCAAACAATACCTCAAACTAGTGGAATTCACAGCTGTTGTTTGAGACATGCTGAGCTACCAGGTGGTTCTTGAGATAGGTTCAGTCTTGTTCAGCTAAATGACGGTATATATACTACAAATCTTTACACACGCTACTCTCCATCTGGCAACTTTTGCTTGAGTCTTGCAGGAATGGGCATCTCCGTAGACCGCAAAAATACATGAAGTATGTACTTTATATACTATATACTCTATATACTTTCAATCCATTTCTCCCAAAGTTGGAAGAAAATCTGTAGTTCTCAGCATCTGACTGGACTCAGGCTTGAAAGCAGAATGTGACCCTTTGCTGTCTTACTGAAACCTTAGAGCATGAGCCTGATGAATATGCTAAAATGGACTGCAAACCTACTAAAGCATATTTTGAGTATTCCTCCAAAAATGTCATAAGTAGAGCTGCTTTAGAATATTGCAGGAATCTGGTTCTATAGAAGATTATTGCGCCTCTCTGGCTTCTTGCATGTTAAAAAGTCAATTACAGCAAACTATCTCTGTAGTTTCTAGATCATTACCCACTTTTCCTTAAGCAAAAATATCCTTGTTCAGAGATTGCTTAGTGTATAATCCAGTTGCTTTACATCTGTAATGCTTTCATGAGATTTGTAGTATCTGTTACCATAACATTAATTAATGTTACCATGTCATAAATAATTTATTTTATTGTCTACTGAAGGTCCTCCCACTTTTGTGTGTGTGAATGGAATTGGATTTTTTCTTTTTCCTCTAGAATAAGAGCAGCTTTGGTATCTAGTAATGATATTAATGAGTATGTCAGGACCTTACCAAAGAGTAGAGTTTCAGTCAAGGGTAGCGAGAAAATACTGTGGTGATATCAGACTCTATATAGAGTAGAAGTGTTCTTGGAGAGCATGGCATTTTTGGACTTGACTGAAAAATTGAATTGTGCAACATAATTTTCACAGTGCTGAGAGTTTTTTCCCCTTGGTTGTTAAAAGATGGTAAAGTATAATGTCGTACCTAATAAATATAGGTGTTATCTTGGAAAAGGTAACTGTTTTCTCCATATTTTGAAGCACTGAGGTAATTTCTGAAATGTTTCTGTATTTTGATTAGAAAAATGTTGTTCTCCTAAACATGTAACTTTCAATTGCAGCTAATGTAATATGTTGTTTATTTATGAAATAAGCATAATGACAAAGATACCTAGAGAGCCAGAGGTTCCTGCTGCAGGTGGTATTCTTTTTGGAGCTCATTTTCAAAATACTTAGTCTTTGTAATTCTGTGAATATGAACAGTGATTACAGCATTTAATAAATAGAATGTACAAGTGAATATTTGCTAATGGGATAAGTATCAGATAATTAGAATTAAAGCTTATAGCTAAATGCCTGCTTCTTGCTGAAGACATTTTTCTCAGACGTATTGATCTGATGTTCCATAACAGCTTCTAAAATTTGTGTAAAACGTTGACATTTCAAATCACCTCCTTTCACATCTACTGCATCATGTTATGAGTAGCAAATATAATTTAGTTTGGCTTTTTCTTCCTGTTTGACTTGTCAAATGTCTTGAAACAGTTCACGGGCGTGTTGCTTTTCTTTTGTTTTTTGTAGTGAGCACATTTAGTATGACAAAAATCTGTGCTTTCCTATTTGTAATTCACTGTGTCAGTCATATCTGAGTTTGTGAGACTGAGGCATTTCCACATGACTTTGAGGAGAGAATTAACTTTTGTTCACCTTTCCTCACTGTGTTTTACACACAGGCACTGACCTGGGACTGGTTATTTAGAAGTGGGGAGTAACTGCCTGGGGGAAAACAAGACTTAAGTCTTAGAGGTGGTTTGAAGGAAAGAGGAGGGAAGGGTTTATTTTATCTCCTTTTGTCCTTGCTTACTAGGTATTCTACCAAACAAACTATTTTTTTAATGGAGTTACTTTGATACCAGGAGATATGTATTTGAGTGTTTTGTTGAGGCCTCTCTAATATGACTTCCGGGAGAAGTGTTCGTGAACAATTTCTTTCTTTTATTATCTAACAAAAAGTAAGCATTGAGTATCAGCATTCATGACAGAAACCTTGAAAACATGGATATTCATAGAAAGCACAAACGGAGTACAAAGGCTGAGGAAGGTAGTTCTTTCAAAAGTGTAAGCAATATATAAAATGGTATTTTGTATTACTTTTCAAACACAAATATTAACAATGCGCGCTCGTATTGAGACAATAGAGGTGTAGAAACAACAAGATAGGGAAAATAGAAACACTACACAAACATGTAACTCTGCAGCACATCAGAGAATGTTCATTTTAACCTAAGCTAATTCCTGCAGTACCTTTTGAAATAATTGCTTCATTCTTGCTCATAGCATTTTGATTTTGATGTTTTAAAGTGCTAACAATGAGGTATATACGCGACTGGTGTAGCTAGTCCATTGCTCCTGTTTCTTTCATACCAGTAGGTATGAAGTGGAAATGTTTTTAACTTTTGTCTTCATTTTTCTGTCTCAGCTTACATTTTAGCCAAATGGAGAGAAATTATCTTGCTTGTAAAGTGCTTTATGAAATACTCATGACCAGTATTAGTGATTAGAATTAATAATTGTTAACGTTATTATTGATGTCTTTTTTTCTTGCTTTTGTTTCCATGTTTAGTTCTGAAGGATGAATTCTAAAATGGACAGTCAGCTCCAAGATATCTAGAAGCTATGTTTCCACTCCCAAAATTTATTTGGTATACAGAGTGCTTTTGTGTTTTCCATTTCTGCTCCCTGCAGCACTTTATAGTAGATGTTAATTCTCAATTTTGGAGCTCCCTTCAGTCACCCACATACTTCTGGTATCTGCCCACTGCTAATGAATATGAATGAAATCATAAAATGATTATTGTAGAGTCTGATAGAAATGGGCAGGTTTATATAAAACATTGTAAAGTATATATTTTTAAGAACCTTCCCTGTTATTCTTTGTAGCACATTCTGACATATGTTCTTCAGTAATTTCTCTGAAAAAGGAAATTATTTTAGATTAGAGGCATAAAAATCACACGAGAGGCAAATACTGAAATTCTTAAATTAAATTTTATACAGTACTGTGCATATGAATAGACTTGTTTGAATTATTCATTGTGTATAACTCATTGGCCAAATTCAAGCCTTTTATGTTGAGGCACATCGTAATTTTGATAGCTTTATTTGTTGATTATTTATAGCACTTCAATGTAGACTTTGTAAGAACAAACGTACAGTGAATCTTGCTCTGAAATATGTGGCCAAAATGGTGGTATAGAAATCTGTGTTTTAAACATTCATTTTAAATCGCTTTACCTAAAACTAAGATTCAAATTTTTCCCTTCATGTGCACCATAATCAATATGGAAAACTTTCCATAGGTAATAACGGTACACGCTCACCTATTCTTGGGTAAAACTTTCTCCCAGTTAGGTGAACAGAACAGCTTTCAGGGGAAGGTGAATTGCCAAGCAAATATGGACAATATAATTAACTTTTTTGAGGGTAGATTTTTAAAGTCATTGTGGATTCTCAAGTTGGTAATTGATAGAGGCTTCTTTTTTGCATTTTGTCAATCTATGTAAGAAAACTACTGTAGAACAGTGAAATGCGGTATGATAGTAAGTGGGTGTGGATAAAGTCAATGTGAATGTAAACTCAAAATCTCTATTAAAATACTGTCAACACTGTAAACCTATGTGAGAACCCATGTAGAATCTGTTTGCTTTAAAACTTCAGCTTGCTCAGGTGAAGGTAAACGGAAAGTACAAAAGCATCCCTTTTAATAATGATGCTTACAGTATTTGCTTGAATAAGACACTGCCGTTTTCGAAGCAGAATATATATGTTTATGTACAAATGAAAACTAAGTAAATAATGAAAAGAAGCTTCTTATCCCAGGTGTATCTAAATGCACCATGTATAAAGAATACTGATAAAATATTTTTAGTCTGGTTACTTCATTTGGGTTAATGACTGTGGGTAGATTTAACTGTAATTAGATTAGTTCCCCAAATAGACCCTATGTCTAGACTGAAGGAAAAATGAAAGATCCAAACTGTTCAGAAACAAAATAGTAAGTGAAAAAATAAACCAAGCTAATTCTGAAAGTTCTGGCACCAGAATGCACTATTACCAAACAAAGCACGTGTAGATTACGTTAATAAGGTCTGTGAAATTCAGTGTACTCTTCTATATATGCTTTATTGTGATACACTTAAATTTTTTCCTTTTCCATTATTATGGCATTAAGATGATGCCAGTACATTACTGCACTAATGTGTAGATATCTATGTGTCACCCATTCAATATTTAATTACATTGTTGGCAGCTAGAAGCAAATCTTTTTGTGATCCATAAGATTTAAAACACTCTGAGTTTCTGCTGTACTGATACTAAGACCAGTTTTCATAGCAGGAGTTGGTAAGTAGTTTTCTTTGTCACAAATAAGGAGTTCGGATAGTTGTCATGATATCGATACATCAGGACACAGGAGAAGTTCTACTCGACGTCTGTGTCACTGATCACCCCTCAATGTGGTTGGGGTTAGGATTTTAACCATGGCTGGCTAGCATGATGGCCAGGCAACTATGTTTGTTTCCTACTGGAATGTCAGGAACACTTTGTTGAGGAACATTATAATTTTCTGCCATGCACAGAAATCCTTATTAGGAACTGGAATTAGTTACTACTATGTTCTTAGGTATTAATTCTGTACAACACTGGATCAGAGCTGGTAACTTCAATGAGTCTTTAATGAAACAGGCATTGAATGAACGAAAGCTTATTGTGTGCCTGTCTTCATTGTGTGTGTAACGTTGCCTCATCCCAAACAAAATATTCCTAGAGCTTAAACACTTTAAAACTCGTTATCCTATTAAGTACTTTTGAATTTCAGCACTTTTCCTCTTAGCAATGAGGAAAGTGTTTTTTATATGGGACTATTAAATACATTGCTCATCTTTAGTGAGATCCTGTGTGCTCGTCCCATCAGTAGAAGGAGACAGGCAGTAAAATTCAAGGTGCTCTCATACTTTTTATGAAGTGGAAAATAGATACTGTTGTTGAGATGCCGTGACTTAGCACTTTGCAGTGACTTGCATCCCAGATGTCTCTGGAGTGAATTTACTTTTTTGCAGATATGACTTGGAGTTGCTGCCTGTGGGACTTGAGGCATGTAACATTACCAGGCATTGTAACTATTTTCTCCATTATAATCAGACATCTTTGCCAGCTTTGCAACCTCTGTCTCTACCCCAGTCTGTCAGAGAATTTGCAGCAGGCATCTTTTCCTTGCTGTTGTGGGTAGTAGTGGAGACTGTTAGGATAGTCACAGTGCTATGAAGCTGCAACCTAATTGCTTTTGGTCTGTCTCAGTCTAGTTTTTTCCTACTCTCCTATATTTGTATTGAAAACTCAGTAAATGCGCTTTCTTGCTCAGTGTTGTGCTCTTGTACTTTTGCTCGCTCACGGTTTCACTTCCTTCTTCTCTCTTCTGGTGGCAAAAGCCTTGATCATAAAGATGCTCCAATCTAAATATACAAAAACGTTTTTGAAAAGTAAGGCTTGCTGGAATCCCTATTTTCTGTGCTGCTGACCAGGCTAGACTATAGTGACTATTTGGCACTTGGAGATCATATCACAGTTGCACACATTCTGGAATTGGACTAAATGTTGTTATTGAATCCTAAAAGTAGAGGCTGTAGCTAAAAAAATAAAAAATAATCTTAAACTGAATAGAAATGTAAGACTGTCAGGCAGATCTTGTTTGCAGTCTGCAATGATAAAATGGTGGCTCCTTTTTTATTTTCCTGATTTTTTTAAATAGTTTTATCATAAATACATTTCACTTTGTGACACATTCTGATTTTATTTGGTATTTAAAGTGATATTTAAAGCAAGCAAGTTACAGTATATTTTACTAACATAGAGCTGCTATACTGTTAAATAGAGTAATGTCTGTACATAATGTAGTTAGTGCTGTTAAGTGTTCATTATTTTACATCTACCCAGTAAATTAATCTGGTTCAACTGGTACGTATTAAATCCAGATTGTTGTGAAATATAATTGCTTAAAACCTTGTTTCAGTATTTCAGAGACTATCTTGCTGACAAATATAATGAGTTTATGTAACTGAATTAGTACCTATCCAAGTAACGTACATAGTTCCCTTTCCTCTGCTGAAAGAGATTTTAGTTTAAATGGCAATTGTATTTTTTCCCTCATAAAGGGCCATTTCTAAAAATGACAAACATCGGCCATATTCAATGAGATGCCTCTTTTGAGAAATGAAATCTCTGGGAAATGTAAGTCAAGGTCACCCTTGACCTCCAGATGGACCTGTGTATATACTTATATATGCACACATTATTAAATAAATATATACAGATAAACATTTTTTATGCTACTAAGCTATGAATTGGCCAACCTTCGTAGCTGTGTATGAATCTGCTAGTAGCAATGAAGGTATGCCATTCCCATTTGGAAACTTAATGATCATTTTCTATGATTTCTTCAGAGGCTGGATGAATGAAAACAGCACAAAGCAACAGATCACAAAAATACTGCAAAATGGATTATCTGTCAACACCAATAATTCTCTCTTGTCAAATGAGTTCTATTGAAATAGAATTTGTACAAGGTTATACTTTGTAATGTTTCTTTAACAAAATATGTTTCAATTACATAACTGATAACCTGCTTCCCTACCTCACTCTATCAAAGTCACCTGTCCCCATGTATAACAAGAAATTTTCCTGCAGAAGGCTAAGTGAAAGGTGTCAGTGCTTCAGGTTTGTTTTTAAAGCTGTTCAGCTCTTAGTAGGGACTAAGAAAGTAAAGAAGTTGTAATGGCTTCAGTGGAAGCCTTCATCCTTCACAAATATTTCATCTTTTTATATCTTTATATAATTACTCTAATTACTACTGGTTTTGTGCATGTTTGTCATACTTTATATTGATTTATCCTTTTATATCACCTTAAAATGTTGAAGAACACAATTACTATTTAAATCAGAATCATTTTTGTTGCTTAAGAAAAAAGTCTTGAAGTCAGTTTATGTATGGACTTATGGTCAGACTTGATTTCAGTAGGCATTATTTCTTTCCAAACTAATATGAAGAATTATTTTAACGCAAGAATTCCTATAATCAGCATCAAATGTATTCCTTAACCTAGTACTAAAGGTTAAGAATTTACATATTAATTTTTTTTAATTGAGTCAGGAGTGTTCTTATTTTTTAATAGAGGCAAGAACATTTTATAGTCAACTTGGCATATTGAAGATAAAGCACCAAGATTAACCCAGGGAAATTAGCCTGAATTATATCTGGCTATCTGGACTACAATTCTGCAAGTAACTATGCATGTGCTTAGCTCAAGATACACTGGAATTCACTCATCGTGACTACATTGATGGCTAGAATGAAGCACAATGAATAAGAGTGGTCTTATGTATCATCGTGATACATAACACATCATAGCCTTTCAGATTTTTTTGCATTGTAAGAATTACTTCAAATTTTTACTGTTCGATATAAGTAATTGAAAGCAATTCCTAGAGGTAGAAAAGCTTGTGGATTGTTGTGGCTGTAGAAAGTTGTAGATGACTAGATGTTAATTGCTTCCAGTCTACCAGGATTATACATGAAATACAGGAATCTATTTCTACCTGATATTATTGCATCTCAGTTGCTGCTTGTTCTTGCATCCCCGCTTAGTGTTCAGAATCAAACGCAGCAAGCTACTGGCCTGGAAGATATGTCATGCCTATAACTTTCACTTAAGTATACTTTGCAGGAGTAAACCATTTAAGATGAGACAAAATTAAACATCAGACTCCTTTTATAAAGGCTTCAATCACAGTAAAGCTAGGGTCAAGTAAAGTTCAGTTTGAAACAAATTAAGAAAAAAAAAAGATGAAATCAGATGTGAAGAAGGGTCAGTGACTACGCATGCACTTACTTGAAGAACAAAACAACCAATCCATTTACCTAAGTGTGGGGAAAAAAGAGCTGTGGGGGAGAAATCGGTTACAACTGATGTGTACTTTATGGGCAGAGTGGGACTGGTACAATTGCTTCATTAAATGCAGGTATTTTTCTGGCTTAAATCACTGAAATCAATGCCACTAATCTCTAATAAGTGAAACAAGATATGACTTCAAGGGAATTAATGCAACCCAAATGAGACTGGATATAGATTTAATGAAGGAATATATTTACATTATATATCTAAAATGATTTGACAAACTAGTCTACAAGTAATGATGTTCTAACCTGGAATAGAAAAAAGTGGATTAATTTTAATGTGCTTTAGTTAAACTCAATGAAATCCCCAAGAACAACTTTGTTACTTGAAGGATTATTGCTTACAATGGGAATTAGTACAATTAGTATAAAAATGCAAGATTTTTGAGAGTCTTTAAGAAAAAGGTACTTTAAAAGGAAAAATGAATTTAATACTCACCAAGCTCTTTAATTAGAGCAAATGAATGCTGTTACAGTTTCAGAAATCAGATTACATACTCTACACTTTAAACAAAGACATAATCCTTTTCTCTCTTTTTAGGACAAATGACCGTTTACATCTTTGGAAGATTTTCTCAGTTATTGAAATGTATCTATGCTTTAACTATTTTGTTCCAATATCCTTTTGGTCAGAAAAGGATGTGGTCAGGATGGGTCCCAACTGCACAAATACAGTGAAGAAAATTTGATGCTCTGTTAATGATGATAAACACCTTAGGATAAAAAGGAAAAAAAAAAGGAACAGTAGCATAAACTGTCTTGAAGTGTGTTTTCAAGATTTGGAACCATCTGCAGAAGCAAAGAACCCACACAATCACTGAGATTAAAGTGTACCCTGACAGAATCAGTAATAAACAAAATATATACATAAATATTTTTTTAATTATATATAAATAAAATAAATGAATAAAACATGACAGTACTTCTGGAAAAATCAGATTTCTTTAACAGGTTCTTGGCCCATGCAAGTCTATTGCTCATTATTTCTTTGTTTTTGTGGGTCTGGTGTTTTTTTTGTTGTTTTGTTTTGTTTTTGTTTTTTTTGACCATAGAAAAAGGGTGGCAGATTATTTGGTATCTCTATCAAGAAGGATTAAGCAGAGATTTCAGAGCCTTGTAAACTAGCTGCTAGTCATCTGTGAGTTGCTTTATTTGGAGTCATTCTCTGGAGAAATGTGTATGCCATTATCATGATAGTACTATGGGCCAGCTAGATGGAGCAGGACCTTTGGTTATCACAGCCTAAATGGCAGCCTAAAAGACTAAAAGTGGAAAATCTAAGTATCCTTATTATGACTCCCATGTACACACAAACTGTTGACAAAACCTCACCTCTGCGTTTGTGTTTTCAAGGCTAAGGTAATTAAATGGAACTCAGAGGACAGTGACAATTCCTTAATAATTGTTCAGCTGGTTTAATGAGTAGAGGAGTGTTGTTCATATGCGCTGTTGTATCATTTAATCCAGGGGACTGCACATGTGGGACCTTTTTCTAGATGAATGGATATCATAGTTTAAAAAAAAATTCTTTTAAAGAGTCATAGCGAGAGAGTCTATTTCTGTAACTGAAGCAGAAGTGTTACTGTTAAAGGCAATTGTATGAATGAGTTTCAAAGGCCTTGTTGTCATGTATTTTGCATTACAAGTTTTCTAAGGAGAATCTTTTCAGTCCCATGCTGTGTATTGTAAAACTTTGTTCTGTTCTTTGGGAACAAGAGCAATTAAGATGTAGATCATGCAAAACATTTCTGGTTGTGCAGTCATTAAAAGTGATCTCTATGGCCCTGTCATGGTACTGCTGGGAATGTCTAAGGGCTGGTGCAGCGGCACCAAAAGCCAATCCTAATTCTGCCTACTCAGCCAGCGTTTAGAGGATTATAAGGTAGTGTTGGTCTATCCAATTTTTTTTCCTTCTTAGTGAGAAGGGGAGAAAAACAAAACAAAACAAACAAAAAAACTACTGTGGTTTATTCTTGTAGATAATATCTTTCATTATTTGAATTTCATTCTATTGTGTGTTTTTCTTTTTTTCTGAGGTAATTATTTCAAAATGAAATAAAATGGAAATAGTCCTTTATAGCCTAATTGTTTTAATTCATGGTGTAGACAAAGCCACTTACGTTATTTCAGTGCTTTAATATAGTCTGGCACCTGCATGTTTTGCCAGCTTTTTAGAGAAGCTTTATATATAACAAGTACCTACAGTCCTTGTCTCTATAAGTACACTTCAAAGTGTTTTCACCTGATTTATTTTTTTATTGATGAAAGGGAGTTTGTTATTATTTTGTTTGCTCACGTATTTGAGGCTGTATGTGAAGTCTCTCCCTTTGCTAGAAGGGGTCCCTAAGAAAAGTATAGATGAAAGCCAGTCTAAGATTGAAATTCTCTTCCCAACTTATACCGGTGAAACCGCAGAGCTCTGTGTGGGTAATGGTAATTCAGGTTAATGTTTTCAAAGAAGCTCTACACAGTATTGCTCCGTGCCATTTTCTTCCTTCAGTGTCCCCACCTGATGGAGAAACTTGGTACAGCAGAGTGGACATTCATGTGGATTTTAAGGAAAGTTAAGGCATGTAACATGTTCCTGAAGCAGGTGCTTGTCTCTGAATATAGCAAGGAGGGTTTTGTGCACCAACTGATTGTACCAGGAAATATCCTCCTAGTTCAGGTACCTAGATTAGAAACTAATGTGCATAGAGTGTTCTGCTGTATTGCTTTCTTACTAAAAATAGGTAGCCATATAAGAGCCTTCTTTTTTGATTTGGTGCTGTTTATGCTCAAAGTTCATCAACCATTTCTCCAAAATGGAAGAAGAAACAAGAGAGAAAAATATGCAGTGAAAAATGGAGGGAAGCACAATATATTTCTCCAAGTGTATCTATTTTGCCATTTATTGTATAATATATGGCAGGTAGACAGTTAAAGTATGTCAGAGAATGGAAACCAGAAGCAGGAAGGAAGACAATGTTGGGCTCTACCCTGACTCTAGCTTGACATATGCATCTGGCTCAGAGAAATGGTCCTTATACTGGATCACTGATATCTAACATTTTTCCACCTGAGTGTCGCACTTATTTATGATCAGATGGGCTTCCCATGGCACCTAAACAAAATGTTACTTCTCCCTGGTAACTAACAGTTGTTTTATGTTCCCACCTCCATTAGTTTACTATTTTCTATTGGTGTGTACCTTAAGTAAAAAAATAAAACACGGAGTCCAAAACTTGATATAGGATTTGGGATATAATGAAAGAATCTGCAATATTTATGTAGTGCAAAATAGCAGAACATGTTTCTTGACTTTTTTACCTTATTGAGAGCCCAAAACATTTTGTATGTCTGTTACGAAAACAAATTAACATAAAATAATGATTTAGAAGTTGTCTTTCACTTTGGTGGAACAGTAGCTGAGCTGTGTTTGTGTTGCTACACAAATAATTTCAGACTTTTCTCAGGTGTCAGGCATCATTTCTAAGCAAATGAATGTTGTGTGAGGAGCTAGAGGAGTCTTGGGGGTACACAGGCCTGTAAGTTTAAGAAATGACATGTTTGTGCAGGGGGAATAGGTTGCTATTAAGAAGACCCGATTCTTTTTATGTATATAACATATAGCCAGCCAATTTGCATTGGCTTTCTAAAAATTATAGGCATTTTACACAACGATGATTGAAATGAAATATTGGGAAGTCTTAACTACAAATTGCCATAACCCAAGATGATGTCAGATACTTCAAAGGTTAAAATTCTTCTGGGATATCTTGGCGATTCATCATTAGATTTGTTCCTTTTTAAATTTTCTTGCCAGTAAAACTTTTCTAGTGATATGACCATTTGTTTACTAGGCTGTTTCCGAGTTTTTCTGTGATATGTGAACTTGTGGTCACACATATGGGTGTCTGTCAATATCAGCACATTTGATATTTCTTCATTCACATAGTGTGAATCCATATTTTTGCTAACAGTGTTGAGTTTTGTATAATTGAAGAGTTTAATTTATGTTAAGAGCTATTCAAAGGCTTTCAGAACAAGAGTAATTGTCTTTCATTTGATGTTGAGGAAATCAAAAAGACAGCAATAATTATATGATTGTATTGAGTATAATAGTGCTGGGGAAAAATTGCCTATCTATATACAAAGCAAGAGATAAAATAGTACGTCTCAAAGGTATCATGACAAATAAATCAACAATTCCAAAAGACAGTTCATTGAGAGTTTCTATGATGAGTTTATTTACCCTAAGATCCCCAAAAATAGTTACTATAGACCTTCATCTGCACACTTAAGACAGAAATGGTAGGTTATTTCATTACCAACCTTAAATAAAATATATATACGTTTTTATATATAGTATATATATTTAGCTTTACCTCAACAGTACTGACATATTTAGTTACCTTAATTTAAAATCCCTTCTTGCCTATAGAGAGTCTGACGTTTTCTGAGTACTGTGTTATAAGCTTCCTCCTAGAAATTTTCCAGATATAAAGTAGTACTTCTGGGAATAAAGCAATAGTCTGTGAATTAGCCTTCTGTTGTGTTCCAATATGATTCCTACAGGAGCTGTCATTCAGGGCTTAAACCTGTGAGACAGAAGCATATGATGATGCCAGAGGCAGGGATATTTACTGTAATATATTATATGAATTATAAGTAGCAGTTTGTCTGGCTCAATGTTCCTTCCCTCCCCATCTTGTTTGATTACCATTACTTTTCTAGTTTTTGCTCCATAAGTCAACTTTATTTTACACAAACTTTCCTGAAACTGGACCATGGTACGCTATTGTTTTCTTTCAGTCAACCAAACTCTCTTAACGGCTGTAAAAGTTTCAAACTACTGTTTCTCTTTTCTTTTATTCAAGTTTCCAGTGTGTCCTAACATTACTGCTGTTTCTTCACTTTTTTTCTCTTTGCATGCTCCTACTTTTATCTTCTGTTTGGATACTGACACCTTTTTCTTGACTTTGGCATTCCTGAAAACACCATCTAATCTGTTTCTCCCTAATGAAATTCATAACTCAGATTCCCCTTCAGGATGCTCCCTAATTCTGCTCAAAATGTTCATCAAGTTTATCTTATCAAGCCTTTATTTTCCCATGTGGTTTTCATGCATATTCACATAACAAATACCACACTTCATTGGTCTCTGTTACCACAAATAGTGTTAGATTTTCTTCCCTCCTCTAATGCCCATCTTCAGTTTCATGAAGTGCAGAATAATTTCCTTACCCAGCTTGGCTAATCATGTTCAATCCTTCTTAAAAGCCTGTGTCATGCACAAGAAATGAGAGAATTATGAGAGCAAGAAATCAAGAAGATTAATGCTGAGATTAACCACATGGTGTAATAGTCTCACACGCGCACATGCACATACACAAAAATTAAAGACACTTTTCCTATGTTATATCCTAGATTTCCCAGTGTTGCTTGCATGTTGTTTATATATTTTGTTCCATTGCTGGCACTCCAGGGATTTTCTGTCTTATGCTGTAAAGAGTTGGAGTGATCCAGGTACCTGCTCATAACTGCAAAGAACTGTTTGGTGGGACTGGTCTAATAGCTTCTGAATATACCTCAGCATATACCCCACTGTTTATGAGGGTATTACTGAATACTTGCCCACCATACACATCTCAAAGAGTATCCTATAATGCTGCAGGTGGGTAAAGCAGGTGTTGCTGTTCATTTGTAATTGCGTATATTCTACTTTGATTAAAGTACAGATTTTAGTTTATCTGCTAATGAGCAGAGTGTATTTGGGTTTGAATTCATATATTTCTGACACTCATCACGCCTTTTCTGTTGAGTGAAAAGTTGTTTTAAAACACCACCAACAAAAAATACTAAATGGGCTTGCAATAATTCATTGTTATGAGAGCATGTATGAATAAGACAGTTTTATTCCTGATGGAAATGTGTACTACTGGCCAAACAATACCTGCAAACACAATCCAATTCTCATTAAGGTTAACAGGAATCAGGTTACAGACTTGTCTGACAATGGACAGGGCACCAATTAAGTGTGTTTGTGTGTAGAGGAAAAAAAAGTCACCATCAGGTCTATGATGCTTTAAATCATTTTTTCCTCTTTGGGTTTTCCCTATTCTTTCTTTTTTTCCTGAATTCATTAAAAAAAGGCTGTCTAAAGTAGAATTGCCCCTTCCCAAAGTATTTTTTTTAGATATTCTGTCTCCCTTTCCTCAGCTCCTGGAAGCAAACCCAAGCTTTTATTAGGCATCATATTGCAGCTCTTATTTATTCAAATGGAAAAATAACTTGTTTCAGCAGTTCAGCATAACATTTTGGGTGAAAAATTGCCTAAAATGGAAGACAGAAAAATTTTTGTTCCTTTACCATGACACTACTCTTCATAGGTCTGGTGCAGAAGATGGTGTAATGCTTTCCTTTTGTTGTTTGTTTGTTGCTGCTTAGCTTGGTTATGTCCAGTTCAACACTAAATAGGCAATGCTATTAAATTCTAATCACTTGGTTGAACAAAAGCCTGCTTCATAAATCATTCTTTAATAGCTTGTCTAAAAATTCTTTAGGGTGTTGCAGCTGCATTACAATGTTGCTTGGCCGGTCAGACTCTAATTATAGAAATTATACATCCAGCAGTTAAACCAGTAAACAAACCTACTCAGATTGGTGCAGTTATGCTATGTCAGTTAGGATCTTTCATGTTGATTTTGTATTTCTGTCACTCTAATTCTACTGTGCCCTGGAACATCTATTATTATGTATTTCCATTGTATGCTTGGACTTCACACAGAGCTGTTTTAACTACTGTTTATAGGCAGCCTCACTAGATTACTCCTTTAGAAGTGCTACGTGACTTAGCAATTAACTCAAAAATAAAACAAATTAAAAATATCCTCCAGCATGTGGCAGAACAATTAAATACAATATAGAAGAAAGGAAAATGATACTTATAGGTCATTATTTTGCTCTTCTGGTTATGTTATAAAAAATCTAAACAATACAAAAAATATTTATAGCATTGGTGTTTTAGAATTAGGACTAAAATTAGAGTAGCTATAAGGTTCTCTTTGGAAATTACTTCTGTCATCTCCTAACTGCACTCCCTTGTTTATTTTTAAATCGTAGATATTTCCATTCCAAAGTTTGGCAACAGTACAGTTGCACCCCAGTTCCTGGGGTGCAAGAATTTAAATGGGGGTGGGGGGTTGGGGGTTGGGGTGTGTATCATGTAGCTTGCAAAATACAAAGTGCTAATTGTTTTCCAACTTCTGTTAGTATCAACGTTTTCTTTTATCAACATAAGATAGATGCTAAATTAACAATGTAAAGAGTTGTAGAACTAGGGAGATCTGGAAGACAAAAAGACATCTTGATTAAGTATTTGCAGTATAAAATTAGAACCATTGGTTTATTTTTTATCTGCTGGTATATTTTTAATTCTTATCAGTTATTCTTGCTGACATTGTCCAACACACAGGTCACAAAATAAAACTTCAGTTTCAATCCATTGGTTATATACTACCTATGATGAATCCAAGCATTGTCAGTACAATGGGATGCCAAAGGTATCTTAACAGAATGAGTAGATGGCTGGTAGAAACATAATCTATATTTTTGCAGATTAGTTTACTTGGAAACCACTACTGATGTAGTGTCTTTCCCTATGGAGACAAGATTACTGGGCTGTATTTTGTAGTATGAACATTCAGGTTCTTTCTTTAACAATTCTCTGTATGCTTCTTAACTTCAAAATTGATAATCAAGTTTGTCCCAGAATAACATCTGGGCTAACCCACAATTTCCTAAATCAGTCTATTTATAGATTAACAGATTTGAACTTGAATGAATTGAAAAGATGTTTTTCACTTGGTAGATAAAGTAATAAAATGCCTCCCAATGACAATCCAGTAAATTAACATCAGTTTCAGAAACTGTATGGGCGCAAGACTCTCTTTACTTAACCATGAGGCTAAAACAAAGCTTTATCATCTGGGTTTATCGTATAAAAAGACCAAGGAAGAGCATGTGTTTTTGTTTGAACAAGTGCGTGGGGGAGAGAACTTTTTCTGAGCTTTGTTCCTGCTCCAAGTTCTTCCATGCATACGTAAGCCTCTCCTGACCCTGGTGAGAAGGAGCAAATCCTGAAGCTGCTGATGTTGCTGTTGTCTCTGTGGGTTGGAGGCCTCCCACTGCCAATATGCTCAATTGTATGGAGGCAGAGTAGGGTCTGCTGCTGTAAGGATGAACTCAAATTATTTTGACCTCACTGGTTGCTCATCCTGATTTAAGTCCTGACAGAAGAGGAATTAATAACAGTTTACTTTTATGTCAGTATAATGAAATAAAAGCTGTTTGAAGGGTAATAACTGGAACCATAGTTAAGAACTTGTCACAGAAGCAGCTCAAGAAGGACTAATTATTTTACAAGTAATTTCACTGAATAAGATGCTATGAAAAGAATAGGAGTAGTCTAATTTCCTAGAAAATTGGAACCAGTCTAGTTTATGCTGGTCTGTTAATTTATTTCAAATTTCATCAATGCTTTGATAGTTCATTCCTTCAAAAATTGTTTGCAGAAAATGATTTGGGAGTTTTTAAAATGTTTTTGGAATATTCTTAACTTTTTGAAGTAATTAGCAACACTTAGTGTTCCAACAACAATTAAGGATGGTACAGCAAACTGCTTATTGGCAGTGTAAATTTTTCATAGGAAGGAGTTGTTCCTTCTTGCAGGAAAATGAGACCACATCTTTGTAAGGGCCCCTAAGGACTACTGCAGTGTAGTACACTGAGGCACCAAAGACGTGTTACTTCTGTGAGGTTTGAATCCATTCCTAAACGTAGATTTCTTGCAAGGCATGAGTACAGTATTTACAGTGTGGTTTAATTCAGCCCAACTTTCCTAATTCAAATATAAATATGAAAAAATCAAGTGATCAGCAGTTTCTCATTGTACACAGGATCTTTTTTTCTAATATTTGTTATCTTTTGCCTGTTGTGAAGTAAGCTTAGCCATTTCTGCCTGCTGACTCCTACCACAGGTGGGTGGAGAGAAGGGCCACCATTACCTTCATGAACTTTCCAGATCACTCAGAAAACATAATTTTAAGCACTGTCAGTCAGGAAGGGTTCTAATTAAATGATTCCTCTTGCTTTTGCTTTGACAGTCTTTGCGTTGGATTGCTGATGACTTGCAAGCTGTAAATTCATAGTGTTGTACTGACATAAATGCAAATTTTTAGATTTGTATTCATTGCAAATGTTTACATGAGAGCCTACCTTTTGATGTGAACTTCTACCTGGATTGATGTTGTGACAAGTTTTTAGCAAGTTAACTGGTAGATCTGATGAGCATAAGGTGCAGGAGTACCTTTAAATAATGTAACATTTGGTTGCATTTTTTTCGTCATAATATTTTTAATGGTAAACTGAAACAGATACTGTGTGAAAACTAACATATTCCTAGTCCAATACGTATTTGCTTCTTATTATGCGTTTTAGCAAGTTGTTACTGAATTTCAGTTGACAGATAACCTTGGGCAGAACGGTTATCATTGCATAAAACTCTAGAAGTCTATGCTAGGTATACAGAAATCAGCATTTTGTTTGTTTTCTTTCAGCTTGGGCTGTGTAACAAGCATAGTTAGCACCATAAGCATTACATCAATTTATCTTATGAGAAGTTATCATTAAACCAATACTTTGCCTGAAGAGTTATGGGAGCATCACGCATTGACAGATTGTGGCAATCACAATCACATTTCTGTGTTCACTGCCTGGCTCAATGTGTCTGCATGTGGGACTTGCACTTTTCCAGAGGCTTCTTCTCTTGCTGCAGTTCCACACACAGCCATCGTGTCTCTTCCTTGTTGAGTAAATGGATCGGTAACGCTATGTTATATTGACACCTAGAAATGTGGTGGCTCTGTGTTTTTCTGGAAGACCCAGTTTATAGCATGCATGGAGTGCATGCTTTCTGTTCCTCACCTTCTCTCTTCTCTAATCCATATTGTCAGGGAGGAATAGCTAGACGCTGGCTGCAGCCGGCAAGGAGCAAACCCTTCAAGTCTTCCATTAGTTACCCATTTCAGTAGAATTTCCCACTTAGTGACTTATTTCCTTTCAGAAGTTGTATGCCAGTATGACTGCCAACTCCACATTTTGTACTAAGAAATATAATTTTGCTTGCATCTCAGTTCTGTGGAAATCTGAGGGGGGAATTTCTTCCACCTGGTGGTAATCGACTAGCTTATTGATTAGCAAGAGCTGAGAGGTTTGTGGTAGGTGGATGTAGGCAAATGATGCACAAAGCTGTTTTCTCCCTGCCACTACTCTACAAACAGCCCAGCCCTGCACAATCAACACTTCTGTTCTTGCAAAGTGAACTAGAGCAATCCATCTAATGGAATTACAGTATAAATGAAGAGCTGCTTAAAAATCTGTCCAGATGCACATTCTCCAGTACTAATGCACGTCTGGCCAGCTTTCTAAGATCCTTTGCAGCATTTTTAACAGTCTCCATCAAGACTTTTTTCCACTATGGTATTTTGGTATTTAACAGATGCTGTGTATTCAAGTTAAAAGGGAAATAAGGGGGGAAAGAAAAGACTATTGATTTGTCTAATAACAAGTCAATTACATTTAATATGCACTCTTCCTCAGGTGAGTAGAGGATAATAAATCCTAATTTAAAAGAGATTAACTCAACCTTTTTCCATGCTGTCATTTTTGGAATGTAAATTGACTATAAAGTGATCTAACAGCAATTTACACCCACTTCTAGCATGCTTCAAATGCTGATGCTAGATATGTGGAACAACAGAAGTGATGTTAAAATATCTAATTGTTTTTAATGAATACAGCTGCTTTTATGTGAAGACAAATGTATAGTAACTCATATTTTCCAATTTTGTTTACATTCACAAACATGCATTTTATATGTGCGCTGAAAGTAGTGTCTTTGTGTATGTATTTATGCATTTATTAAGAATGCATATACAAGTAATATACTGAATAAAAAGTGAAAGTTTAAGTTAAATGAGGAGATCAAAGATAGATTTGGAGTAATGTATGATTCACTATAAATAAAACTGTAAGAAGTGAAATAATGGACACTGGTGAAATTAGTTGTATAGGCTAAGTGGATATGTAGTGGGAATATATAAATGCTATACCTTATTAGCGCTTACTTTCTAATATGCTGATCTGTTGGAAACCTTTGATTTATGCAGAAGTTTAGTATTTTTACTGGGCTTGGCTTGTTACATTCTAATATAAGCAACTGATTCATTCTTTTATTTACTTTCATACTTTTGTCTCCAAATATTGTTTTTGCTTGCTTCAACAGAAGTCCAACTTCAAACTTATTTACCAATTTCTACGTTTAGATACTTGCTAAAGTATATCAAATGCTTTCTGGCATTTTGTAGATTTTCCTCATTAACATGGACCAGACTGAGAATCAGTGTGTCTGATCAAAATTGCCAACTAAGTTTTTATTTTTACTTGGTGTGTTAGTGCCAGTTGTAAAGCTTCAAGTATGTTTCCTGCCTTTCTTTCTGACTCTAAGGAATGGCAATGATGCATGCTTTCTATTCGGTTTCACTCCTGCTGCAGATGAAAACTTCATTCATTAAATTTTCTGTAATGATTAAAAGGCGAGTCTCTGAGGGATTACTTTCCAAATGTAGAACATTATTTTTGGGTTTAGTGTCTTCATTTGTTTTAGTGAAGAAGCAGAAGGGTAGAAGGAAGTTAGGGAGACACTTTCAGCATTTGTGGGAAATGAGTCTTGAGCAGCTGCCCTCCTGAGAAAGTTAAGAACAACCAGAAGCAATTTCCTATGCTTTAGAAGATATTAAGATTTATTAGACTACAAATTTAATTAGAGATTCTTTCAGTGATGGTAAGGGATACTGATTTTGTTGGATTTTCTGGA
This sequence comes from Cygnus olor, assembly GCF_009769625.2. Taxonomy (NCBI): domain Eukaryota; kingdom Metazoa; phylum Chordata; class Aves; order Anseriformes; family Anatidae; genus Cygnus; species Cygnus olor. The sequence continues at coordinate 11,775,998 of NC_049181.1, read as the reverse complement.
GTTCTAGGAGAATTATGTTCCCATCCTAAGTTGGGAAGGGGAGGGATAGAAGGGAAAACTTACGGAAATGTTCCATTACTTCTCCCTGTTTATAGTGTTTCTGTTTCAATACACTGGCTTATTTTTTTGTTCTTCCATTTTGTTTAACCCTCCTTTCTTTTTCTCACTTCTTTATATTCAGTCATATGCTTCTCAGTATGTTCTTCCGTTCTTTCCTTCTCCTTCCACGCACGTTGTGCTGCAGTTTTTCCACCATCTTTCTTTTTCTTCTGACATTTCTTGTGCAGTTTCCTTGTCACTCTTTTCCTTTGTTCTGCCTCTTTAATGCATTTCTCCAATTTTCTTTCTTACTTGTCATTATTGCACTCACTTTTCTAAGTTGATTTCTTCTTTGTATCCCATGTTGATACTTTCAGAAGCAAAAATCCTCTTTTATGTTAATTAGAGGAGCTCCTTTCTCAAGTATTTGTGAAAAAATTATTCCAGGTATAAAATATGCTATACAAGATAGCTTCTCTTCTAATAGTACTCTAAACAAGCTTCTCTTTGTTCAAAATTATGTAATTCCATATTGTGACACACAAATTATGCAAAGAAGACATTTCTAATTATTTTGGAAATCCTAACTTTTTAATCTTTATACCATAAGTTTACATTCACTAATATTATTAAGATATATATTTTTCTTTTATGAGTATGTTAATAAGTAGCTTTCCTTTCAGCAGGAAGAAACACTTTGATATATTAAAATGTTTTTCTTCAAAATTAAGTTTTGACAGTTATGACACAGCTTGATTTGAGTATGAATGAACATGGGTTCCCAGTTCAGCAGCTGTCCTAACAAAGTTCTTTCTGGAAGATACGAACAGCTCTGGTGGTAGTTCTACAGTTCTTGGAGAAAAAGTTAATTGGTAATTAAAAAGAACTAAATATTTATTTTAACTGAAATTAAAAATAACATAATTCTATTTTGCAACCTAAAACTAATTTTATTGACTAACCTTAGCATTTTCCATGCATGAGAATTTTTATTCTGTTTAATTCTGTTTCCCTTAAATGGTGACTACCAGTGTCAGTTTTTAATATTCTGGCACAAATTTAAAATGGTGACCCCAATACATCTGAAGTCTATGAAACACTTTAACAGCTTTTAAGGTCTACTCAACTGAAGAGGCCTGTTTTACAGCTGTTACTGGAATAAACAATAATAGCTAGTGTTGCAAAATATGATTTTAAAAACTAACCATTTTTAAAAGAGATTATAACTTCCCATCTTCCTGTTTTTTCTGAACCCTGGAGCTTGTGTGCTATTTTTGAGGCTGCAGATGAACATGAAAGGATTCTGGCAGGATGTAAATCATGATATCATTAACATTTCAGCCCAGTTTCTCTCCAGCAATGTCTAATCTTAGCAGAAATGATTGATTGGATCAAGGATTAACAAGATAGATCTTATGGGTCATTTCCCCATATTTCCTCATTTTCTTTCCCCTTTTGCTAATCCTAGTTTCAGATAACATTGTTCAATCAATTTCACTGCTTGTCTAGTTCTGTATTCTAATATCAGATATCTCTCTTGATAGATACCTGTTCTTTCTACTTTCTGTGTGTCTCCTTCATTTTTGGTTGTACTTCATTTTAAAGTGTGGTGGAAATATTTACATTAACATCTCATTGGCCTTGAAAGTGTAGGACCTTTTATTTTCCTGTTCCCTTGATATAAAATCTCTCCTCAGTAGACGCAGCATTTAAATTACAATGGCTATTTGTATTATGTAGAAAATAAAGGGAAGAAAATTCCATATTTTTTTCTTCCCGTTGAAGGTTTTGTGTGTCATGATAAAAAATATATTCTACTGTAAACTACTCCTAATTCTTTTTTTTTAATTCCCTCAAGTAGGGGAAAAAGGAGGAGGTGGGATTGTCATCTTTTTTTTTCCTCTGTATCTATTTAATTCTTTAAAAAATATGCAGGACTCTTAGGATTATGGCTTTTTGTTTGAATTTGAAACATAGGAAAAAAATAATTGGTTGGTATTGAAAAGTGGTATGTGCTAGCAGTGAGTCTGCAAGGTAAGCAAAGTTTATGAAAGACAACCTGTAGGAAAGAATTGTTAGATACCGAAACTGTGTCTGTTAGAGGCAATAATCTCTGTACAGAACTCTCCAGTCCATTTGCTATGAGTGCTACCCCATTTGTTAGGTAATTGTACTGTAATCTTCCTATGGTTATATCAACTGTGCTGCATATAGAAGAAAGAATTTTTCAGTTATTCCATAATCTTTCCAAAGCCCTATGGGAAGTTCAGAAGGAAACTGGAAGAAGTTGGTTTATGCGCATGTTAAGCATATCTTCGTGTATTGTACTTGAGGAGGTGTGGAAATTACAGTGTATGGGCCAAATATAGGGTGATCTTAATATACCTTTTGTCCGCAGATGACTAACTCAGATTTAAATCTTCTTAGCTTCTCTGTACTTTATTGTAGCATCATTTGCTTATTAACTGAAGGAAATCTACTGGTCTGTATATACCTAAGCATTAGTATTTAATAGATTCATTGGCTCATATTAAGTGCAATTTCAAGAGTGCTTCTAAGAACAAAATAATATATTCCATAATATAATGAGTGGAGTTTATAGATAGTTTTATCAGTATTTTGTATGCAGGTATGAAATAGTATCAGTTTAATCATCAGCGGTTTTGTCTGACAGAGTAAAAATTGGTCACAGAGATGTGGCTATATTTTTTGAGGTGAAAGGTGTATTGAGATGGAAAAAAGAAATTTGGATTTAATGTTGCATGTTAACGATGACGTCTCAATGAACCAACGCTTCTAGATTGCTAGTGTTTATTGGGGTGCCTGTTGTGGACAACTACCAGCATTCCAGTCCAAAAGGATGGTACTGCATGCATATTCAGACATGTTGTCGTCACGTACAAAATCATACACTTAGTCTGGATGCCCTATTCTGTAAGGGAAATAAAATATTAAATGTAAGCCTCCTTAAGAAATTACCTGGTGAACTTGACTTTTGTGTATTTCAACCCCCCTTCATTTAACAAGGTAGTTCTCAAAAAGTCTCATGCCAGGGTGTTTTCGTGCACCAAGACCAGTACCTTCTATCAAGTTGCTGAATATTAGGCAGATAGGGATAATCTGCCTGTGAAACCAACGCAAGATACGTACAGTATGTGTGTTGCTATGAGTATTCATTATCTTATTAAAAAAAATCAAGTATTAGTCCTGCTTAAGGTGTGTATTTTTGTGTTACAAATATGCAGTAAGCCAGTAGAAAATACGGGAAATTTGTTTCTCCCATGTCACTCCCCTCTCTTCATATCTGTGACCAGATATGAAACTAGCAGGAGGTCCTTATTGTACATTTTTCCAACAACAAAAACTTCTATGTGTGTGTGTATAAAACATTCTGCTGTTGTCATAATTTAGATGACTGCAATATTAAACCTTTCTTCTAATATCAGTGCAGCAGGATATGCAGCAGAGCAATGTATCATTCCAAGGAAAGCTGGGAAAGGACATCTGATTGCCTTTTTTTTTTCTGTGCTGAGTTTTTTGATGGAGAGTTGGGATGGAGTGGGAAGTTCTTCTGTGTTTGGTTTTGGTATTCTGGAGAGAATCCCCTTTATCTGAAGCAGTGGACCTCTCTGGCAAGTTACTAGTCTGTTAGGAAGAACCACTTCAGAATTGCTTCAGGCAGCAGCTAGGTTGGATGGATCTTTCTCTTCCACTGAACCGCATCCACACTGAAAAATAGTTGAATATCATTCTGTTTCAAGTTATTCTCATTATTGTTCTGTTCAGTGGTTGTTCTGAATGGTTGTTAGTACAGAGCTGTCTTGCACAGGCCCATCCCTGTAGCAGTGATCCCTGCCCAGTGCAGAGCAGACTTGCTCTTACAGATGATTTTATAGGGGGCTTAGGTCAGAGAAGCTGGGACTTCTGTAAAGATGCTAGATCCATATTTTCAGAGCCATCCATTTCCTTGGTGGGATAACTTTGTCGTAGAAACTGGTCTTCATGTAGATAGATGTCTTCATGTATGTGACAATAGATGTAGATAGATGTCTTCACATATGTGACAATTCAGGTTGTGGGTTTTTTTCTTTTTGTTTGCTGACTTTTTCTCTTTTTTTCTTTTTCATCTTCCTGAATCAACTTTTAAAATACTGCTTGTCGTATATGTGGAGTTCAATTCAGTCTCCACAAAGTAGGGATAATAATGCAGAAACCCAGCAGGGATAAGATTCAAAAGAGGGCCCCAAAACAGAATGAATCATACTATTGTTTACCAGTATTATTACCATTAGAGCTATTGCCATCCTTTCTGAACGAGAGACAATGAAAGATTTTTGTATCTGGCCCTTGTTTTCCCCACTGTGGGTGAGGTTCTCTAGAAAGGAAGGTCACTTACCTGTCAAGTTTCATGTTTGCAAAGATGATGCTCAAAACATCATCGTATGATGGGATCTTTAGCAGGGTATAAGGTCACAAAGCAGAAGAGGGTTCACCAAGCTGTCCCTAGGGATGCTTGCTTAGCAGGTGTCCTACCCTGACAGAAGTAAGCTGAGGTGTCCATCACCACCTGATGCACCATGGTGCTGATTTGGAAACCCATGAAGATCCTTGAAAGCTCTGACATTATATTCTTTCCTCATTTTGGTGTTCAGTGTAGAGCCAGGTAACCTTTCCCAGGCATGCTCACCTTCAGTAATATGCCCAGCTATACAGCCTTACAGAAAGAAGGAAAGATGATGCAGAGAGTTGAAGTAAATACTTTCCAGAACAGGAGCGTGCCTGATAGATACCGTGTGTTCTGGTAACACCAAGGATCTCTGAACAGGATAAAATCCATTAGGAAGTTTGTCACTTTTTAGAGCCTCTTTCCTTTACTAGATATGCAATGGCAAAGTGGCATAGTCCTTTTTCTCCTTTTTCCCCAGCCAGAAGGTCTCACATCGTATGCCTGAGTTTTCTTTCTGACCGGCTTTCTGGTTTGTTCTTGTGTGGGTGCAGTTTTGAAACGGATTCTTTTTAGCAAGCATATGAGAATGACTGGTGATATGAGGTCTCTTAGTGATCCTGCTGAGATAATGCAGGCTGCTCAGAAGGCTGTGGTATTAAAAATAATAATAAAGCAACAACATCCCCTCCTTATAGCATTTGTCTTCCCTGTGTTTTTTTTTGTTTTTTTTTTTTCTTTGTAGGAAGGAGCAGTGTATGCCTGGCTACATTTATCAGTAGTACTCCTTATTCTCTAGGAAATGTCAGGCTGCTGTCTCACCCTCTCAGCTAGGCACCGCTCCTGCACAGTGGTTGAGCTCAGAGCACGGCTGTCACATTGGGCTGTGCTGGCAGCCTTGCCTGGGGAACAGAAGGAACTGGGCAGCCTTTCTGTGCCCTGTCATGCTCCCAGAAGGGAACAGGACTTCTGTTTCATTAGCCAACAGCTCTGTGCTGTCATTCCTTTCTCCAGTCTGAAATTTTACAGATACAACTTGGGAAAAATAAATTATTTATAAATGCAAATGAAATCCAAAGTACTTTTGTTGGGCAGAAATATATTACAAAAAGCCTGCAAGCCACTGGAGGTTTTAAACAAAGAACGTTTATTACTGAAAGTCATGATCAAATATAAATACGTAGGTCAGAAGATGAGCCCTTAAGTATCTAGCTTTAGTTTTCCAGTGTATTTGCTTATTACAGTTGACATTATGCTAACGTTATAGACTGGCAAGTAGTTAATTTACTAATTTCCTGAATGGCTTTACTACAGACTCTACAAACTGCTTTAACCACCTTTATTTGGAATTGTGAATTTTAGAGACATTGCTGACTGATGTGTGATCAATTTAAACTGCTTCAGCTTTACAAAACAGAGCTTTCACCTAATGCTTTTTTTAACCCTTTCTCTTCCACATTATACAGTATTTGAGAAGTTCTCAGCCTTTTGAACGAGTGCAAAGGCAGGAAGTTACCTGCAATCCCAGGTATACTGGAATTTGACATGCAGAAACAATTTTATGATTACCTCCCACTGAAGGAAGGAGGGTGAGAGATCAGTATAAGAACTGAATATTCAGATATGAGCGTGGTTTTTTGTTGGTTGTTTTTTTTTACAGGCCTGCTGCTGTCAGTATAATCTTTCCCCGCAAAAGCGTTGGGAGCTCTTTCAAAGTTACTCCGGTGATTACCTGAAATTAGTTTATTCTTGCCCTGGTGGACATGTTTAAAAGTTGAAACAATACAGAATGTTGCATTTAATAACACATTTCAATAAGTAGAGAGTTTTTGAAAATCTTGATACATAGATATGCATATTTATTTATAGTTAATATAATCATAATATAATCATCAACTCTTAATATCTGATCTGCTCTTGGGTATTTGCTAATATGTTATAATTCTGTTAACAAAAAGCTAAGGTAATATGGTCTGTTAACTACATGACATTTATAAACGACTACTGAGCTGAGACAGAGTGCAAGAAAACAAGATGTCAGTTCTTCAAAACCTAATGATGGTTTAAAGAAAAAAATCACTCCTCAAATGGACTTTTTTGACATATTTAGTTTGGCATAATGAGTGCACCTGACCTGCTGTATATATGCTGCGTGCAGGACACACACAAATTATTTCACTGTTCATTCCTTGTGTTTTGAAAATACATTTTTTATTGTGTATTACTCTTCTTTTTCTGCCTAACCATTATCTACTGATTTTAAATATACAACGTAGGGTACTCAGATGGTGTCAATCAGCATGAATCCATGGACTTTTGTTCTGCCAATTTAAATGAGCTGAAATTTTAGCCTGTACCTGTATTCTTTAAAAGTGATAGTGAAACACTTCCTTTCTGTTAGCTTGAAGGGCTGCACCATATTTTATTTTTCTGAAAGTGATTGTAATGAAACACGTGCCATCTAAATTACATTGCCAGTTAGGTTTGTGAGCTGGTGCTATAGGACATATTGGGAAAAGTTTTAAAAGTGCCTGTGAGAATTAGGAACCTAATTTCCATTTCAGAAGTGATGCTATCATGGGGAAATGTGCTTTCAGCTGAAATAATGATACAAATGTTTTTTCAAAAATTTGGTCTGGACATACACTAAGCTATTTTTTAAGACTTTGATTTTGTAAAACAGCTAAAACGCAATATATCTGTAGTGAAATCCCAGCTCTGAAGGCATATTATGACTCACTAGCACCTAGCTTATGGGAAGGCCCAACATAGTTTTTGTGCATACTTTGTCTCTCATATTCCCCCCCTTTCCCCGAAGCAATAGCGGAGAATCTGGTGGTTCATTTCTCTTCCTCTCCTGCTATTTAAAGTAAGTGTGAGCTCTGGCATTGAACTCAGATGAGAAAAGGTCATCACTGTAGGAATAAACTGCACATGGGACTGCATTTCTTTTAAACAGATGGCAGCCATGTACTGTTGCAACAGACAAAACTGTCGTGCTGCATCCGTGTGCAATCTGATGATTAAAGGCATTCTTTTGGCACTTGATAGCAAGAGATATACTTTCCCTCAAGCTGAGGAGGAAAGGAGCCCATGTTTCCCACTTTGTGATCCTGTGCTTCAGCCAGGAAGCTGTTATATGGGAGAAGAGCACAGGCATTGCTACTGCTATTATCTTTCCTTGAAAAGAAGACTGCCTCGCTTGCTTAAAAAAAAATATATATTTTTTTTTTCTGAAGAGAGGATTTTGGAATCTAGATCCTAAGATGCCTGCATACAGCTTCTGTGAGACCCGTAAATTTTGGAGAGGGGATGTGAACTGCTGTATGGTTGAAGGCTTCCTGTCTACCTTTCTTATGCTCATTCAAGGATCAGATCTCTTTGCCTGACTGTGGGGTTGGATTTTTATCTAATAAGCAGATTCTTCAAGTGTGAGTCGTTACATCACCTGATGTCAGACATTGTTCATGTGTCTGGCCTTTACTATTTCCTTGCAATGAAAAAACTGCCAGAACTTTCAGTAGTTATTTCAAACTAATAAGGCAAAACAGCTTGATTAAGCTGCCATGCTACATAAAGAGAAGTGTTTTTTCCAGTTAGATGAGCTGGCTTTTAATTAGTGAGAATAACCGCCTGTTTTCTAAGCACAGTAAAAAATGTCATTAGCTAAGAACCCACTCAGAGTTAAAATAGTAGGGAACTAACTTGCATTAGACCATCAAATACGTTATGAAGGTCCATCATTAAGACCCACGCCCTTTCTTACTTTGTACCAGATCATATCATTTAAAAATTGCCTGCCTGGTTTTCTGACATGCCCAACACAGATTTGATTCACTAAATTCTGCCTCTGTCTAATCTGAGAAGTGTCCGAACTGCTTTATGCATAATAAATAAGGGTATTTGCAACATAACAAAGCCTGTGTGCCCATACCCCTGTTATTTTCTGGGCTACCTGGGATATTGAAGGCTTTTGGACTTTATTTTTCTTCTTCCCCTGATATACTTGTGCTAGGTGGCTGAATAAAAATGTGATTATCTAACGCGACAAGTAGCAGTTCGTATGAATCCAAATGAAATGTCAGGATAAAAGACAATGTTATGGAGTGGCAGTATCCTTACTAAGACTAAAGTTGGAACTGAATTTTTGTTATGAACTATTGATTAGTGACACAAAACTTGCAGGACATAAAAGGGAACATTTACAGTCCTAGCGTCTAAGTAGCCAAAGTTTTCTTTCAAGTAGTAAAAGTGCTCCCTCAGGAACAAACAGAATGAAGGAAGCAGAAGAGCTTAATGAAATTTTCAGGTTCCATTCAGGTCAAAGAGTCTTCTGGATCTGCTGTAGTTCATATTCAGTAGCGACATAATGTTATGTGGGTACCTGCTTTATGCAAGTGCAGAGCAGATCTGAAATAAGTAATGTCATTTACTTGCATTTTGTCTCCCATTTATAAAAGCGTGTGGCTGCTTTAACACCTAAACTGAGGGACATCTATTTTCACAGCGGACGTGGGAAACGTGCTATCAAGTGTGATTCCATATCTTACAATCATCATCTTCAAATTAGGCATGTATAAATCTCACGCACCTTCCATAACTGATTATTATTGTAATCAGAAGGAAATGTTCCTCTAGCACCAGTTGTAATGTCTTACCTTATAACATTAAATTGCTAGAATTTAAACTTTATTGCATTCATTGCTAGAAGAGGATCCAGATTTAATAGGCAGTAGGCTGAGGCACCAATGGTGAGCACTCCGGTACGGACTGGAAGCAATTCCAGAAGAAGCATTTACGATTACAATGTTTGCTTCCTCAGAAACTTCAATCGGGGAGGCATCTGTCACCAAGGTGACTATGTGTATCAATACATTTTCATCAAAGCCAGTGGGTAGATGGCTAATAAATGGTGGTTGCTGGAGGCCCATGGCATGATAAAGCATTTAGTATTGTGTTTTATATTTTATACTGTGTTTATTATTATTATTTAGTTATTGTGTTTTACATTGTTATTCAGTTCTTATGCTTTTCCCTGGTATGTTCATGGATTCAGATGTACTAAGATATCTAAGCCATGTATTTACATTCAGTGGGAGTTAGGTGCTTAAGAAATGTTATCTGCGAGAATCTGGAACTCACTGCCTTGGGGCTTTGTTGTCCTGGTAGCAGAAGAGGACAAAAGCCCTTCCTCCCTATGGGAGATGGAGGAGAATGTGTGTGTTAGCCATTGTTAAGGTGCTCAAGGCTATACAGGTCAGGAAGTACTTAAGGTAGAGAAATAAAATTAATAACTGTTTAATGACAAGTGATGTCTGTGGTTGCAGTACATCTTGAAATAGGTTTTTGATCTGTACTGTGGAGCTGTCACTTGGAAAATTTCCATGCCCCTGGTGCAACCCTACTTTAACAGACAAATTCAGTTTTTGAGGCTAGAGATGTTCAGGAGCCAAAAAAATGTTTCTGGAGCCAAAAAAATTCAAATATTTTCTCCCACTTAATTGAACAGTCTGGGAGCAATTGTCACATTTGGTGGCCACATTCATTCTGATTTTTTTTTCTCCTGTAGCTAGAACAGCACTGCTGAAAGATGTATGCGAGCCTTAATATTCTATCTAAACAGGAACGTTTCCACTTGCATTTGATAATATCGTCACCCATTTTAGTGGTGATGACATTTTCTTGAGAGTATGAGCCCTGTGATTAGGTCCATTTGGACCCATTATGAAGGTTTAAGGGGTTATACAACCTACTTTCCTTCTTGTTATAATCCCGTTACATATTAACCATCTGGCTTGGTAGAAGCAGTCTCCTAACAGTTTTTCATAGCAGCCCTTGTGCCAAATTTCTGTTCCCATGGAAACTGTTTTAGGAATGCTTTAAAATTTTAAAATTTGAGAGGTGTACCACTTACTATCTAGAATGGGTCATATTTCCTTTTCTTTAGTCTTTGTATTTTTTATTATTATTACTGCCTAGTGTTGCCACCAGTCCTGAAAAAGAGGAGAGTCATGAGTTTTGGTCACCAGTCTTGTATCTCAATTTTCACCTATGTTCTGAAGAACTCTTAAAGGTTTTAAAGCTGCTTTAGCACATTTTTTAAGAAAGAGTGAGGAAGATGTGTGCATTAACAGAAGGTAGAACAACAACTTCAGAAATGTGTAGTTTGAAATTTTTAAAGGGGATTTTGAAAAAAAAAAAATAAGTGCTTTTGTCATCAATGATTAGATAGGCTTATTAAATATCAAAGGAATTGTACTGATTGTATCTCTGGGTATGAGCAATGTCTATATAGTATTTAAAGGAGTTAACTAGTCCCATTTCATATAAAGGTTTTCAAAGTTTTTCAGCTTTGAAAGGTGTTACCTGACAGTTATATAGAAAATAATAATAAAAAAATCTTTGTTTCCAGTTCATAGGAAATTGATCCTCTATATTTGTTAAATATTTTCTAGGAAGAGATTAAATGTCACAGTTGCTGGGATCTACTCAACCGTGGCACTAAATCAGTGCATTAATATTCCTGTCCCAAGATTCCACTCACAAAGCCACAGTCTTGGGACTAAAGAGAAAAAAAATGTAAAAACTTGAGTTAAATTCACTCATGAAGAAGGCAAAGTTTTTAAACATTTCTTGATTGCACTTTACCATAAGATGCTATTTGTGGCATGCCATAAGTGTTATTTGTCTTCTTCCATTTAACTTGTTTTCTGTGAATTATTTACATGTACATAGGCTTCAAAGAGGAACCTGTTGCCATACCTATGAGGATTAGGAGGGCAGAAATAATCTGTCATGACAGTATCTCTCTTTTGACTTAATATTAAAAAGATTTAATATATGATATGTTTTTTAAGCAACAGAAAATTCTGCTAACTGCTAGAACAAAGGTTTGCTCAAGGTGCTCAGTGGGCAGAATACTAATTTCCAGACCATTAGCTTACCTCAGTTTCTCCCACAGAATCCTTTCAGAAATGCAGTTAATCAGGAAGTTGAATTAAAGTCCAATTAAAAGGCACTACTGAGGCTTACATGCATTTCAGTATCTTCCTTAACAGTGACAAAATTAGAAATCAGAAGCCTTTTACTAAAGCTCTAATTCTGTGAGGAAACTGCTTTTATACTTAAACATTAAAGGTGCAATATAGGAAATGATAGGCTTTGTAAAGGTTTCAGAAGCTGCTTTACTCTTTGCTTTAGCTTGAAAAATTTAGACAAACACCAAGACACTTTTACATATTTCTTTCTTGTCCTTCAATTAGATTGAGGTTTTCTCTAATTGTCCTTCAATTAGATCTGAGGTTTTCTCTAAAAATCCTGGGATCCTTTCCCTTCTTTCTTACATGATTTCTTTTACAGTCAAACTTCTGGTCTCTTCTGTATTATTCTTCCACCACAAAATGGCTAAGAAACCTGCCCTATTATAAACCTCAATTTATAGAGAGATTGAGACTATTCTCACTGTAGTTACACTTTCCCTCAAACCAGTAACATTAAATTCCCTCTTCTAAAAGTTCAGATTTTAAATGTGATTTACCCTGGTCCCTTTCTTGAGAGTTACCACTTAAATGATCATCCAAGTGGAGAGATGTTTTATTTTTTAGCACAAGATGCCAATGGAAAGGCAGAAGAGAAGATGATGTAAACTCAAAATAGAGTTTGCATGCTGAAACAGTGTGTCTCTGATCTCAAACAAAAATAAGTTGTACCAGGACTTCTCAAATCAACAAAGAGGTCCATCAAACTAAAGGTCAACAAGCACTGTTTAATCTGTTGTAAAGTCAAGCTCTGGTATAAATCTGAAGGGCACCATGATATAATAATTAACCTTTAAAAAAAAAAAGTGTAAACAGAGGAAAATAATATGATTCCGGCAATCCTTGAGTAAAATTAGGGATTTTCATGACCACCACAGAATGTTAAGAATACTTGAGTCTGAGCAAAATGTGCAATAGAACATTTTTCAACACATTTTGGAAATGGGCAAAAAAATGTGATTTCTTTTTTTATTTTAGGCAACTGATAGAAATCCTTCAGAAAGGTCCTACTAAGTCTGTGGAGCTTTATATCAGATTATAAGTGTCTAATTAACTGAATGAGACAGGAAATCTTAAGTAACAGGTGCAAACAATTAAATAATCACCCAGGCTGTTATGCAAAATAAGATTTAAATAACACACATCCTGACTTTTTGCAGTTTTATTAAGAAGGAGAAAGGGGTGGATCCTTACAAATGCAATATATGCTTTTTTTTTTTAACTGAGAGAGGGGATATATGTCAATACCTCTTGTTATCTCAGCGGAGGGGTGGAGGGCAGGAGAGAACTCAGTGTCCCAGGGCAGTACTAGATGCACAGCTTGGACTTCTGCATCTTCTCCTACCATGTCCTGTAGAAATTCCAACGAGGTCTTTTGTGGCTGCTCAGGTCTAGGAGAAAGAGAGAAAATAGTGCATAATAAAACTGCAAAACAAGAAAAATAATTTTTCTCACTAAAAGTACAAGAAGAACAAGTGTAGGAAGAAAACCGCAGTCAGTGAACCTCAGTGATGAATCAAGATTTGTTCTATAGTCTAGTGCACATCACCAGACCATATAGTCTCCAAGCTGTTCACATGGAAGTACCTAATAGCAGAGAGCAGCACATAAATGGAAAAGTTAATTGATAGACTCGTTATGTGGCAAAACCCAGTAACATGCAGCTGAAAGAACTGAAAATATTTCATTTTGAATTTAAATTGCGGTTTACAGACTTTATACTTTCTTATGCTGCAGCAGTATCTGCTTAAAAAAAAAGTGAGCTGCAAAAATGTAATAAAATAGTCAATATGAAAATAGTTGAGAAATTCTTGGTAATAAACAAACGTGCAGGAAGATCACCCAAGTGTGAAAAGGAAATTAAAATAAAAGTTGGGGATGGAGTAGTTCTAGCTACAGCTAGACTAGAGAAGGTGCTTTGGGATAGAATGGGAGCATATATTGTAATCACAAAGGTTTGGCTTAGGTAGATTGCTTGGGGAGGGAAAAAAAATAACCACAGTGTATTTTGTAGCAAGAAAAATATCTGCAGAATGCTTCCTTTCAGAAGGGACTGCTTTTCTTGTCAATTCCTGGCCTTACGTGCTGTTTTCAAGATACTAATCAATCCTCAGCATATGCTGAGTTCATACTGTACCGTATGAGTGCCCCTCGCTGTGTGTTAAGGCATGTATTCCTAATGGTAAGGACAATCTTTGTGGACTATAGAGACATTTTTGTTCCATTGTCTGGAAGAAAACTGAACATTGTGGCAACAGCATCAATGTAAGGGGACAATAGGTCAGCATTGTGGGAAGTATGTCCTGAGCTCCGTGTTCTGCATGGGACATCTCTGGCACAAGAACAGTAAAGCTGCCTGCATACAGTCATAATTGCAGACAGTCCATAAGGTTGGTAGAACCTGGCAGAATGTTCCATGCCGGAGGGTGTAATATAATAAATCACTGAAGTCAGTGCTGCTGGGTATGTTGGGTATTTACTATCAGGCCTCACAATCCAAACCTGAAAAGACTTGCAAAGGTTTAACTTTGCATGATGACTATTTGTGCTGTTGGTAGGGACTGGTCATTTAAACATGTGTAATTCTTTCAAGGATCTGGGTCTTAACTCCCAAGAGATTAAATTGCTGTCAGAAGAAACAGCTGTGCAGCATTCAGAGGTGAAGATTCAGATGGTGCCAGATCAGCAGGGGAGGAAAAATAGGGGAGTCAGAGCTACTTAAAATGGCTCCTCTTTCCATTTGAAGCACACTTTTATCCTATTTGTGTCTGGATCTACTTTACAGAAATGCAAATCTGGCCAAAGAATATTCCAATATGATACAATACAAATCAGAGCTTTAACCCATTCCTGATGTGTAAGTGCCATAAACATATCAGTATTTATCTCCCACATTTTTTCATTTATATATGTTTCGTGTAGTTATCATGATTGTAGCAATTAGAAAACCTTTAAGAATGGTAGTTTTTTCTCATTTAAAGTACTGTTCCCTTGTAGGGGTAGGTGTAAACATAATTTAGGGGCAAATGTTGTGAAATCTTATTCTATAGAAAGAGTGTATTACCCATACTACAATTACATAATCATGAGCACAAGCACATGACAGATGTCTTGGAATAAATTGTAGGTAGAAATCACTTCCAGATAAGAAATAACCACTCATGAGTAGCGTGTCTAAATGCTTCCTGCCCCACCAATCCCTATGGAATAGATAGAAGAAAGAATTATGTAGTTTACCAGCTGCACTGAACTGAGAAGATTAAATGGAAGTGAAAATGAGACAGATAAAAAACTGAAGTTCAATGAAAATACTAAAACATTAGTTCACATGTTGTTGGTGACTTGATTCTGGCATAACTGCATCCTTAGGATTCTGTTGGATTTAGTTGTAGTGAATGATTCTAAACAATTTTGAAGCTACTTAGTAGTACCTAATTTAAAATAAGAAAGTTACACAAACAAATGTATTTGAAAATTCAAGATATCAAGTAACATCTTTTTTGTTCTAAATAGAACTTCTACAAAAGGACTTTTCAGAATAGATTCTTCATGGCCCACAGCAAGGTGGTTCCATGCATTCCAAATACTGATTTAAGTTTTTGTTTACAGTTACAGTTAGTTATTGAGTTACAAAAAATCCAAAGGTGAAGTTTCCTACTTTTCGTTCCGTCTTGAAATGAAAGTTAAGTATAGAAATATCCTCATTAACCATTTTCACTGTCTGTATTCTAGCAGGCAGCTTTTCTCAGGAACATGCCTGGTGAGATGGAAATGACTCTGGAAAATGATAGAAGGATACTTTAGATACTGAAATGATTAGATTTAACAGCTTAATTTCCAGGCCTACACATCATACAGTGCTTGAGTAGGGAGCTCTGATTGTAATGATAAGAATGGATGAAACATCAGATCCCTGTCTAGAGGAAAATACTGATCCTAGTTGAGTGCCCAGCCGATTGAGTCTTCTGTGCCAACTGGACAATAGCAGTAATGGCTCTTTCCCAAAAGTGATATGGTCACTTTCCAAGGTTTCAGCCTTTGGCTGTCTCCCTGTGGGCCAGCCAATTTTTTCCAGCTGGCCACTACATTGTAGTATTAGAATTGATAGAAAAGCTAATAACAGTCAGCTGTACACAGACAATTGTCTTCTGTATTTTATTTTTCATTGCAAGTTCATTGCATTTCTCAGTGTTAAACCCATAAGCCTTCTACATCCATATTTCTACATATATTAGCCTTCTACATCCATATTCCATTTCTACATCCAGAAAGTTTGGCTGTGTAGTGTCTAAATTGTCGGATCTAAAAGGAGTACAGATAAATACGAACAAACAGAAGGACAAAAAGTTCAATTTCTTTCACTCTTTGTAATATTGGATAAAGAAATTTGGAGTGCAACATATGATTGTAACTTGCAGCTTCCTTGGGATTATTAAGATCTGCAAATGTGTGAGATGCATAAAACCTAAGATGACACTGATTTCCCCACCCAACCCCCTTCTTGAGTTCAGTACAATGGGTTTCAAGATCACTGGGTTTTTGACTTGGTTTTGAGATTGCTTGAATATAAAATCACAATGCAAAATCAATGGGACTACTGAGTTTCACCTGGATTAATTTCAGAGCCTGGGAAATGGCAAATTTAATATGTAACTTGCAGCAAGTTAAGATGCAGTTAATATGTCAGAATAGTTTAGGACATCTTATTTTATTACAACATTTTATGTTTTCAAACTAGAACAATAGGCCCATACTAGCCTGGTCAAGGAAAGACGCTTTCAAAATAGATGTCCTTATCCACATGGTTTTAGCTGAAAGGTATAGCAACACCGAGATCAAATACTGTGAACTTCTACTCTTTCATGTTTTTGAAGTCTGGGAGCAACTAGAAGAAAGTGGGGCAGTGGTGAGATTTTTAGCCTCATTGTTTTCTTGCTGCTCACTGACTTTGACTTCTGTAGGTGCTATTCAAGAGAACATTTGTATTGTCAGGTACAAGAGGCAGTTTGCTGCAACACTGGCTGCAACCTGCCATTGCACCATTACTACCCAAAGCATGTCAATTATACAAGGAATTTTTGTAAGCCCTTAAAGAAAAAGATCCTCTTTCTGAAATTTAACTTTAAGTTTGATTTATGCACCAGATAGCAGAAAAAAAATTAACCTTGTGTGTCTTTATTCTGCTGCAAGCTGTGGTTATTTTAATTGATTGCCTCACTGCATCATTCTGTGAGTAGCTGGCAGTCTCCTGTTCCTGTACCCAGCTGAAGTAAAGAAGAATTTAAGCCTGCATATGTCAGACAAGACTACTAGTGCTTGTTTGATCCTCTTGTGTACAACTCACATCAACTAAACTAATCTCTGTAATGTGATGGAAATTACTTCACCTGACAAATCTGCTTTTGGCAAGGTTACCAGAATGAAGTGAGTGAATGTGGAAGTATGAATAGAAGCTGAAAATGTGTGTCTCTAAATAGTTAGAGTCTGAGCTGTAAAGAAAGATGAAAAGGATGGACTACATGAGACACCAGTAAGAGGAAGCTAGGCAATTTTAGATTAGTGTTGTGCCAATTTTGGGGGAGCTTCATAGCAAGGTGCTCAGTTGGAAACAATATATGCCTGATTTCAAGCAGCGTTCTTTCCTCCGGCACTTAAGAGTCAAAATTAATTCTTTGGTGCAGTACTACCAACAGAGCCAGTCAAAACCAGTGTCATTTTTGAAACACTGGCTCTAGGTGCTGTTATATAAACAGTTAGTGAGTGATGGCTTTCACAAGAATAAAAGAGAAAAAAGAATAAAGGACAAGAATAAAAATGGCTTAGTGCTTCAGATTTCAATGTACAAAATTAAATCTAAATGCCAAATTAATCCCTATTAAGATGCAAATACTGTGCTTGGACAAAGTGAAGCAACTTATGCTTTCTCAGGGGACAATACGGACCAGTTCAATCAATACTGCTGGCCAGAGTAGCTTTGCTAACATGAATGTATGTGCGTTGTAACGTGTCATCTACTGCAGAACACCAGAAAGTCTAGGGGATGAGTAAGCCCTGCTAATACTCCCTTCCATATATAGCTTTCAGCTGTCCCAGAATACACAGTGTTCAAAGTGCTGTGTGGAAGGAAAAAAAAAAAAACTGGGAAAATTTTATTTCTCTACGGAATGGTAGAGAGAATTCCATTTGTCTACAGAATTCTGCATAGATATAACAATGATAGTAGCATGGAGTAAATAGCAACAATTCCTGAAAGTTTTTTGAAAAATAGATTTGCTGGAAGTGTCTGAGTATTGGGTTACAGAATTAGCCAACGGGATGTTTGTTCATTTTGCTTAACCACCCTCTTTTTAAATGTGCCGGTAAGAAAGACAAGCGGGAAACTGAATTTCATGAGATGCTATAAATACAAATACGTGGCTCCTAAGAATATTTACGCAAGAACTGCTAGTAGACTAGTCCAAACCTGAGCTCCCTCTTATCCAGTAAAATATCTGCAGCTGTGGACAGTAAGAAGCACTAGGAAAAAGAATGTCATATATAGACTATATGGAGTGGTTCTCTCCTACTTCCAGTTCTTGCATATCAGTGATCTGGAAAGAGTGCTAACACTTTTGATGCTTTTGATAAAGAAAATCTGATACTAGTCTACCTCTTCTATTAAGGGCCTATGTATATTCAGCTTGTTTACAGGTCTGGAGGAAAACTTCGGAGGTTAGATATGAATGGAAAAAAGATTAAAAAACTGACCTTGAATTAAAAAAAAAAAAAATGCCTTTTTACTGATTATTAATCTAATAGTACTACATTTCTTTCTGCTGACATTCTAAATAAAAATGTTGTGCAGAGTGCATAATTCCTAGTATTTATACTTATGTACGTGAAGTCTCTAAGTTCTCCTGTCAATGATGCTGAATTAAAGGTATAGTAGGTCTTTTATAAGTGTTTATGATCACTTAAGTGCTTGATTTGAGTCTTATGTTACCGACAATTGATATAAGTCAAGCAAACTCACCTGTTCTTGCTGTTCACTCTTTTGTACTTTTTTCTGTAATGCTCACATGACTTTTCCAATATATTGCTCAGAATTCCCTGATTCTCTGTGTATTTGATAGTGCAAATTGGTCACTTATTGGGAAATAAATAGTGTTTTGTAGATCTGTGCTAATAATACCCATTATTCATTTGTCAGTATTCCCAAGGTACTTCTGTAGAAGACCAGAGCCTTTCTCATGCTGCATGCTGCAAAAATTTTGCAAAACCTGTACATATTTCTATTTCTTCAATCACAGAAATAATTTATTTACATTTTTGTTGTGAATGTCTTAAACTGCAAAGGAATCCATTTTAAAGTCTTACATTGTTATATGATTTAGTATTTCTATATCTCTTTCTGTAGGACTTTCTCATCTTGTTCTTTTTTACTGCCTGATACAAAATTTGCTTAATTTTGAACGTGAACCTAGCAGAACCATAAGTATTATGATATTTTCTTAGAAATGTTACTGATTTTTTGTTATTAACTTTCCTATTTGGATAATATAGGCAGACTGGCAAGTGTTCTGCATTCAACCTCTGTTTCCACTTTGATCCAAAGACTTGTTACTGTTCAGGAGTCCTATCTTTGTTCCTCTTTTTCTAGAACTGAATGGATTTTCAAGTTGTGGAAACAGAGGTATAGGGAGATAATGTTGAACATGTGTGACTCAGACCATCTGCCATTCTTTTTAGTTATGCCGATGTCCTTTCCTTCTAGAAAGTGAAGCTACAAAAAGAACATGTGGTATCAGGGAAAAAAAAAAAGAAACATGTAAAAACACACATTTTTGTTGTTTCTCTTTTAAAATGTGAAGAACAAATAAAGCTAAAGTGATATTATTACCAGAGTTTTGATCTCGGGAAATCAGCAGTTTGACACATATTTAAATTAGATTAGAGTATTATCTGCCCTACAAGGCAGATAGGCCCTACATATCTTTGTAAAGTAACTGTAAAGTAGTTGTGAATCAAAGGGACTTTGCAGCATTGTATTTCTGTTTGATAATACTATAACAGCAATCATTTAGCATAAAACTGCAGGCAGACATATTGTTGCCTTGTACCTCCCCTAAAAATCTAAATTAATCTAAAGATTAATTAAGAATCTTAATATCTTAATAATTAATAAATAAATAAAAATAATATAATAAATAAT
The DNA here is from genome assembly GCF_009769625.2 of Cygnus olor. NCBI lineage: Eukaryota > Metazoa > Chordata > Aves > Anseriformes > Anatidae > Cygnus > Cygnus olor. Next base: position 11,756,287 of record NC_049181.1, on the reverse strand, counting down.
ATAATATATAATAATAATAAATAATAAATAATAAAATAATAAATTAATAAATTAATCTTAATAAGATTAATTTAAGATTAATCTAAAGATTAACTGACTGTTTTTCTGAGGTTATAAAACTGAAAAAAATAAACCATGAATTGAAAAGAAAATTTTCAAAATTTTCTATTTCTAAAACCAGCTCTTAAATATTATATATAATTAATAGTTCAGGTCAGTGATTTAATGCAACAGTAATACTTGGTTCAAAGTAGTTTAGAACAGTCTACACGAAACATCTGAACAATCACAGAGAGCTGTGCATGCATGGGGAGCATCTAGCTTGTCAGTTAAACTCATTAAATAGACCTAAATTTAGCCTTCATATCGGCTTACTTGAAATATTTAATGAATGTGGTGTTTGTTTAGCTTTATGATAAGGACTGTTACATACCCTTTAATTTCTTGAACATGCACAAAATATTACTATTAGAAATAGTAATATTTACAATGTAGAATATATTATTCCATGTTCACTGTAAGGGAATAACTATATAGATAAACACAAAATTATGATGGTATATGTGCTTCCATAATAGGGGAGCTGTACCAATTTAATTCTGCTGTGTATTCCTTTTGCAGCTCAGGCCTGTGCTAGAATTAATTATTAGTCCATTAAACTGATGTTCAAGATGATTGCAAATGCTATCCTATACAAACTCCTTGTGTGTTCTGCCAGCACATCATTCTAAACATTACTATTCAGCAGGACGCTACAGAAGGATTAGGATCAGAGGTGTAAATTTCAGAAAGGGTTAGGAAGGAGCCTTAAGTCTTTCTGGGAACACCAAACTCTGTATTGCTCTATCTGACTTGGAAAACTGGTAGTGCTCCTCTGGGGCTAGTTGCACGGCAGTCTCAGCAGTGTTGTAGCACAGGTCCTTGGGAGGGAGCTGGGATGTTTTTACAGAACCTGCAGCATCCATCCCTCAAAGGGGAGGTTGTCCTGTCTTGGATAAGTCTTGGATAAGGAAAGAAAGTTAACTCAGTCATGTACCTGAGCTGACAACAGGACATTTAGCCCTGCTAATGAACTGACAAAAGTATCACAAACTTGGTATGTAATGACCATAGCTACTAGGACTTTTCCAGCAGGCTAACTTCCTAACTTTTAGCATGTCATTTGGACATGACTTGGAGGAGCCATCTCCTGGCCAGACAGTAATAACTGTCCTCCTGTAATGGGTATGTCAGCAACTTTTCTACATTTGTGAAAGCAAAATCTTTGTTGGAGGGGAGGGTTAGAGTTTAAATGTCAGAGCATCATTCTTAACTCTGTAAAGTGTGCCAGTTTACAGCCGTATTTTGTAAAAGCATGTAAGGAGAGGAATGTATGTCATTTGTCTCCAGCTCCTGATAGAGCCTAGACATGACAATAGCTGAGTGACTCCAGGGTGATGAAGGGGTTTGAGGAATGAATCATAGCCTCGCTTCCTGAGATTGAAGGAGACCACAGCACATGCCTTATCACTTCTGAGTGATATGATGCCCTAATATTGTGCTAATACGTAGGAAAGCATTATTGTTCAAGTCACAGTGATCTTGAACTTAGCCGGGTGAAGAGGATTTTGAGAAAGAGTATCTCTGATGGAGGGTTGATAACGAGTCCCATTCCTCCAAGTAAAATTCCTATTAATTGAGCAAAAAAATCATCAATATATTTCATTTTAATCGTTCTTTCTTTTTAATTACGTACTAAACCAAAGTTAGATTGAGATCTGCTTTGAATACAGGAGTCTGAACTGCTTTATCTTTTTACTATGTAGGAATAAAAATATGTTTTGCCAGAGGTGTTTTTTCTTCTTTTGGGTAGCAATTCTTAAGCAAGAGAATGAATCTAAACGCTGAGAAATATTGATATATACCAGCATTTTAAAGAAATATAAAATTCTTCTTTGGAAGAAGCACAGAGAAATCAGTGGGGATTAATTAATTAATAGCAATTCTATTTGGACCACTGAATCTGGAGGGAATAAGTATTCAAAAAGAATATTCTAGTAACCTTAATCTAAGTAGATCAGGGTACAGAATTAAGTTTTAATTTCTCAATTCCTTTTTTTTTGTCCTGAGTTGGAATGAAGAACAAACAAACAAAAAATTCTGTAACAAATTTTAACATGCATGTGTATCAACTGAAACATTTTGCATGACTAAAACAAAGTATTTAAGTTTTGTTTTCTCAAGACTTGTTCTCTTAAAAATTCTGAGATATGTTTTGTATGAATAATTCAAAACGAGAAATGAAAATGTTCTGAAAGTACCACTTTTTATTCTAGATACAATTTCAACAGTATTAATGCATATTTTATTTTTGGTTAAAATACCATTTCTGATTGGTTTTTGTTTTAAGCTTTTAGAGATTTAGTACCTGGTTTTGATTATAGAAATTAATCAGGTCTGAACTCTGTGTTAAAGCTTTTAGTTCTGTTTATAGAATCTGTCAAAGAAAAAATGCCCGTAAAGTCACACTTTGGAAATAGAACAATTATTTTAGGAGCCTTGACCTTTGAGATAATAGGCCAAGTTTTCAGTTGATGTCAACTGATGTTCCTTTACAAAGACAGTGCCTCTGACCCAGAGTTGATTAGGGTTTGGGATCCTGGAATTTCAACTAAATGTTAGTGGATTTTCTGATGAAGGTTCTTTATTGCTCAAGAATTGGCTGTAATTCAGATAGATATATGTCTGTCAAAAAAAATAAAATGAATTAGTTGGCACAGAATTGCTGTTACAGTAATAAATGTCACAGGCTTCATTCTCAGTGTAAATGGAACTGTGCAATCAATAATGTCTACCACAAAAGTTCTCAGACTGGTTCAAGGAGTCCTTGCCTGTGGTCTGGGGAGAACCGTCAGGTCAAAGGGAGCTGACTCTCTTGGTTTCAAGATGCCAAAAGACATTAAAACATAATAAAAATAAATTACTCTCCTTTTGCTTCTAAGCAGTTGCTGCGGTTGCCACATGCTTATTGCAGTCAGAAACAGGAAAAGGGAAAAATATCCACGAGCTTGTGCTCAACATTGCTCTCTGGAAGAATGTTTGAGGACTTCTGTACTTGTAGGCCACCTTTGTTTATGCTGATGAGATTTCACTAACACTGGAACCCCCAAAAGAAACTGCTGTGTGTTCCTATTAGTTCACTTGAGTTTCTTAATAAGCTCATTGCAGAATCGGGCTGCAAGATGCTTCATTTATAAATGTGCATATTTTTCCCCCATTACCTTGTTGCCAGTAGTTTAAGGGTGTCTAAACACAAAAGGGTTCTTCAACTAACGAGTTATGTTCTTAGTCCTTTACTTTCTGTGTTTGCTGTCTACCCTATAAAGAAGTTTATTCCACTAGTGGGTGAACCTAAGTCATTGATAAACCATCCAATGGGAAGAAGATGTGTTGTTGCCAAAGATGTCACCGCATTTGCTACCGTTGAGAGTATTACCCATCTTCACTGCTTCCAGAAAAGAAAGGACTGGTGGTGGGGGGAAGCTATAGAGGGGAACCTCTGTAATAGAAAGCATGCATATTCGTGGACCTCGCATCCCCAACCAGCAGCCACAGATGGGAGCTTATGTCTGGACTTTTTGAATTTCCAGTGGACCCTAAATAAAAGAGCTCTGTTCTCAGCATCTGCAGTTTCCATACCCAGATGTATGTATACCCAATATTTTGTTATATCTATTTCCCCTATATTAAAGATTATGACTTTGGCTTCTGCATTTGCATCTTCCCTGCTGTTGTTAGCAGGGTTCTGTGAGCATTGGATGCTGTGAATCATTAGATGGCCTACTTTTTATCAGGCTTTTATCTGGTGCCTTCTGGCTTCTTCAGAATATGAGCTTCTCTGTGCATGTGCGCGCGTGTCTCTGCTTAGTTTTCAAAGATGTTTTTCTCCAGTGTATTAATGGGAACCAAAGGGACAACAACAACATCAAAGTCAGCATATGTTTCTTCTTTGTTTTGCCAGTTTTAGTTGCCCTTGGGTAACGTTTTGAAATGACTGTTTGGTAATAAGGGAAGTTATAAGCAAAATCATAAAGGAAGTTATTTTAGAAATAGAATTAGTCGTGGTTTTAATGCTTCATGGAGTGAATCAATGTACAGCTAGGGGTCAGGCTGTGTTGACTTTGTAGTCTTAGAGCTGACAGTTTATGAAGAGGATAGTCCTTCTAAGTTGCCTAGATCTGAAAAATCTTTTTCCCTGAAATAAATAACTCTGTTGGGATATCGTGTTAGTATTGCTTGTACGTATGGTTGCCCAATGCATCCCCTTGTAAGAACGGGCTGTCAGGATTTCTTAGCTTTTTTAAACTTCAGTCAGTCTGAAAATTGCGATGTCAGTTATCTGCCTGAGGCTGTATTTTTCAAAGTGTCAACCACAATGATTCAGCTGTTTCAGAGATAGAAAATATATTTTCTTCCAAATTCATTCTCAGAAACGTATAGGTTAAGACAAACTAGACCTGCAGGCTTCATAGTAGCCAATGGACATTTAGCTAAAGCATTGCCCAGATATCAAAGAATTACCTTCTCTCTAGTTTAGATATATTAAGTTATAAATCTTGGAAAAACAAATCAGTACATCCTAGTATTCACTCAGCCTACACAGAACTTGCTCTAGCTTAAGGCACCGTCAGTACTGGGCATCCTTCCCTCACCTTTTGTAATGTGAGGACCATCATCGGTGGAAGATGTCAATGGAAAGAGACTTGGCAAAAGGGTTGAGAATAAAACTGAAAGCTGATGAGGAGATAGAATCTTTTTCTACAACCAACAAATCAGGGAGGGAGGCAGCTTAAAAGAAACTAGGTTGGAAATCAAGGAGGAAAATAGGGTTGGAGGCTGAGAATAGAGGCTAGGAATCAAACAACAACAACAAAAAACAGCTAAGGTGTGAATTATGAGGAATTTGATCACAAACCTCAGGATAATCCACACTGAGTTATTCTGGAGCTGCATCAAGATCTTGGCACTCAGTTGTGTCCTGTGTTACACTTCACATCCCCTCTGTAGCAGCATCCATGCTTGGTTTACTTCTTGGCCGCTTTTCTCTGGCAGCAGCTTCTGCCAAAAGCAGTGTCTTGCAACATCAACTCTCTGACAGGGAGCTGAGCTGTCACAGCTGAATCCCTGCTGGCTGGGGAAGCCAGGCTTCCCTGGCCTCCCATGCTGCTGTCCCTCCTGTAGGGTTGAGGCCCCAGCAGCTGCAGCACCTTCCCATCTGTGTTGCTTGGACTCTAGAGGCAGCAACAACCACTGCCACATCTCAACTATGGGTGTTACAGAGCAGGAGGCAGGAGAAGCCTTTTTGCCTAACTGAGCAATGCTAGCTGCTGAGCAGTCTTGTCTGCTCTAGGGAAAAGGCTGTGGTCTTGATGGAAGCCTCCAGCAGGCTGGATCCAGTGTCCCAGGACACCCTAGAGTAGTGATTTCTCCGCTTTATTTACTGTGCCTTGCTCAAACCTTAGAGTGATTCCAGAATCCTTTATGTCCTCATGGGGTTTTTCTCTGGCCCTCAGCATTACTGTGTCTGATTGCTCAAGCAAAAGAAAGTCAAAGTGAGGTTATGCAGGCTACCTTAGAGACATTATTTCCTAACTGTGTGTGCTTGACTTTATAACCTTAATGCTCTTGCAACATAGAGGTTTTTGTGTTACATGCCTAGAGCTGTGGCTGTTTCATATTGATAAATCTCCATAAAAACAGGGAACTGAGTTTACAGAGGTCCTCTTGTGGCCTGTTTTTATAGTACACGTGCTACTTACACGAAGACAGTTTTCTGAACAAAAAGTTGTACATAGTATATGATTATCTTGGGTACATAATTAATGTCTGGAAACATACTGCAGAGTGATGAATAGTTATAGTTCCCTTAGCATAAATATTTTAAAAGTGAGATTCTTGCATTTTATCCACAAGAAGGGTGTTATGGTTAAAAAATAATAAATCACCTACCTAATCCTCAAATCGAGTTAACACAAATGCAAATGAGCCAAGGATTGGCATATCATAACTATATTTTATTTTTTTTTCCCTGTGGCATGGCTAAAAATCACATACACCCACTTGGATCTGCTATTTTAGACTTTTATGTTGTTATTTTATTTATTTATTTTTCCAGTTAAAGATCCAAGTGTAGATCTGTCAAATTTTCTGTCACTTTGGGGAAAATATGGTTTTAAGAAGCCAGTCAACTCTTTCTAAACTATCAGCTCTCTGGAGGTTTCAGCTGAAAAAGGTGACTACAAGGCAGTAGAGTTTTATTAATTAAAATTTGGTGAAGTTTAGAACACTAGTTGCCACAGAAACTTAATTCCTGACCCATAATATTCTATTAGATGAGAAAAGATGAAGAACTTGGGAGGAAATGCTCTCTAGCAGAGGTACTCCTGTAAGTGCAATAACAAGATTTTTCAATTTGTAACATAATAATAGAACCTATATAAATAAAACTAGCATTGGAATCAGTCCTGAAATAGCATCAGTGTCTGGAAACACTTGACTATCCAGATCATGCACAATGATGCATTTTAATACTTTTTAATTTGTGAAAAACGATTCTTATTTATTAGTTAAATGTTAAATATCAGTTATTCAAGTTCTATTTCTAAACTTGCCATTCCTAAAAATCAACATTTTGGAAATATCAGACTCTGAGATTGTGTATTTCAGTTTATCTGTAGAGATGTTTTTTGTATAACTTTACAGAAGGTATCATAGGCTACCCAGAATAAAGCAATTTTAACAAGGTTTTTATAAAGATCATAAAGTGACTGGTGATGGTAAGTAACTGGGATAAAAGCTCTGCCATGCTGCCCTGCCTTGTCTCTTCAGTCAGTGAAGGGAAAGTTGTAATTGATAAGGGTCACAGTCCTTCTTATCCATGAACAAGAGGCGATGATAGCTCTTCAGGCTGAGCATACTAAAGATGCAAAGAAAACCAACCACGTCAGAGATAAAGGCATAATTAGCTTTCTGGAGTTGGGAGACATTCTTTATAAATGAATTGGAAGGAAAGCTATGATTTTGGGAAAATGACAGACAAAAAGAAATGCTATGTTCTGTAAACGAACAGGTTTATTGGGCTCCCAGTGCCGTTCATCCTTCCAGTGGCTGTAGGTTTCCCTTGTAATGTATATATCTACATTGGTGCAGGTTCACAGTATTTTCTCTTTTAAAGTTAATAGATAACATTCAGAATTTACATGAACTTTTCTTGTTCCTACTGAACTTTTCAATATGAAATAATAAACAATTAAATGAAATACCTTTGTGACCTCTTGTAGTGGCTGCATCCAATGCAAGGTATCTATGACTACATGTGCAAAGCATTTCCTATAGGAAAAGCAGACATCCAAAAATTGATTTACCCAAATAATGTCATCTGAAGTGAGTTACTTGTAAAACCAGAGAATCTACGAATAGCAGGCTGTATCATTGTATTTCTTTATAGTCTAGTGTGCACAGCACAGTGCCGTGGAAAGTTACCCTTTGTATTTGAAATGAGCAGTCTTGCACTCTAAAATACATTAGCTGGGTGGTTCCAGTTAAGCTAATTCAGGCAGCTTAGTATAGCATTGAACTGTTTTATTGTATAGTTTTATGAAATGAGTAACTATTGTGCTGAGAGATGATTGTGAGATGGAGATGAATATTTAAGTAGATAAAGGATTTTTTCTGAGAAACAAATTCTTAAAAAAAAAAAGAGTAAAAATGGAACACTATTTCCATTCATGTAAGTAACAAGTTCATCTTGTTTTAAACATCTGAGATGTATACAGAAGATTAACACCTTCCAATTTTGGCACCCTTGCTAGAAATAATATTATAATAAATGAGCCTTAATACTATTGATAATCAATATGACTTTGAGCAGCATGGCTTAGAAATGATTAGACCACTTTTTTCAATTAGCTGTAGTCTATAAGATATCATGAAAGGAGGAGGAAAACATAATTAGGCAGCCTGAGATACTTTGTTCAATTGTCATACTTTTTAAATGGATATATTATAAAATTAATCTATTTTTGTCTAATGTGCTTTGAAGTCTATCATTTTGCTTAAACAAATATGCTCCTAGGGAGCTCACTTACAAGATCCAACATTTGGAGAGCTGTGCATGCCAATGTAGATAAGGCATGAGATATACATTGATTAAAAAGTCTGCTGGGAGCTGTCCTTACTTGAAATGGTCTAACTGCAGATGCAATGAATGTCATCTCAGTCATCATGGTTAAACTCAAAACTTATATAAGGAACACAAGAACATCTACTCTGCCACCACTTTACAAGTCACAAAAAAAAAAAAAAAGTAATCCAATGCTGTACAACCTTGTGCTAATTTTGTCTAGAATGCTTTTTTTTTTTTTGAAAAAAAAAAAAAGGCAGACAATGTGTGTTTGTGTTGATGATCAATCTTATGCTTGAAGTTCATATAATTTCTCCAGAAGTGTTATTCAGCCCGTGGTCTCTGGGCCACTGTTGGATCAAAGACAACAGAAGGCTGTCCACACAGCTAAATGCTGACTGTACCAGCTCATTTATAGCTGTAAGTCCATGGGTTGTGCTAATGTTTTAATAATGAATAATTTAAATTAAATATTTTCATACTAATAACAAAATTATTAATTACTAAATAAAAAACAGCAGGTTTTGTTTGTTTGTTTACTTTTAATTAAGTGGTCTTTCAGCTAAAGATTGAAGAACATGGCCTGAAGAATAAAAGAATGAGGGAGGTAGTAATAGCATAAATGAGTATATTTCTGTTGGGTTTGTTACAGTGGCAGCTATTTACATAATTTAAATTTTGTCTGTATAGTTAAATATATAGATAAATTAGCATTGCCTTTAATTCAATAGTCTGAACCATCAAGTGTATGAACAGCTTTACTTTCACTGCCAGTAAGGGGAGCAAAAGAGTGAAGATAACAACTAAAGAGCCAGGAACAAATCTAAGGATTTTATTTCAATTAGCCCATTGTTAGGCTCGACCAGGCTCTCCAAAGTGGAGATTTGCTTGTTTTTATCCATGTGTAATGAAAGTGAAACTCTCATTGAGAGAGAAGCTCAGTGGTGCTAGAAGTCAGCAAAGGATTTATCACTGAGGGGAACACAGAAGTTTTCAGTTTGTGGTAAGTGGTGCCATGTTTATGCCATTTTATGAGTCCATGTTTAATGTGTGTATATATACATAGGAATTATATGCATTTGGAAGTCTAAACTTTCTTCTTCATGATGGAAACATAGGAGCTGAAAAAACTTGTTGTTTCCACATATGTCTAGGGCCAACACAGTGCTATCTTACAATGTCAGAAAACAAAAATCATAATGCATAAAAACATCTTACAGTAGCAGTTCTATTGATTAGTATGAGACTGGAAAAGTTTTGAGAGTCCTGCAGGCGGTACTATGTCCCATTCAAGAATTTCTCTTCTATTAATATAACAAAACAGAGAAATGAACAAACACGTTACTAATACAATGTATTTAGAGTAATGTGCAGGGAGACTTCCTAAATAAAGCTTATTAACTGTCACCACCTCCTCCAAAGCAGAGTTACTCTATATTTATATTGTCATAAATGAGAACAGAATTTGACACAATGAATCTGTGTTACTGAAGTGTTGTGAAATCCGCAGGATATTTTTGCTGATTCAGGGTAACTGTAAAATAGTTTGCTCTCTCTATGCAAGGCATTATGTATAAAATATTCGTGTTCAAAATCGTACTGATTTCTCATCAATAAAGTCAGTACTTTTTGCTGTTTGTCAAACTGAAAAAAAAATCTAAAAAGTTACCTTATTTCGCTGTGTGCATGTGATTATAATACATATATCTCAAAAAGAGATTGATAATTTCGTTGATGTGTATATATGCATTTCACTGCTCTTCTTCAATTATGTACGACATTACAACCACCATTTTCAACTAGTTCACTATGGTAGTTAGAAGCAGCACAATATTACAGTATTCACTTTTTACAGAAATAATCCTTTCCCTGTGTTCTTACTTTTTCCTTGTATGGATTCCTGCTGTAGCATTTCCAAGCCCCCATCAACAAAATTATCATGAGACTAAGCTGAATTTTGATCTTACCTTAGCAACAGATTATATGGGCTATCCTTCTGTTTGTTTTGGTTTTTTGATTGTTATTAATTTTTGGATCAATCAACAGTGCTGTAAACTACTTGCAGCTAAATGTTGGAGAAATAAAGAAACAGGTTTTGTAGCAGTGTTTGATAGGGCAAAAATTATTTTCCGACATTTACTCTCTCAAAGTTTATTATCTAGCTTGTCATCTCATTGTGCATTTTCAAGTGTTTTGCTGTAGTGGGAGTGAAAGAAAAATAAAGTGGGGAGTGGTGGGTGGAAAAAGGAACATACAATCAAAGAACTTGCAACATGGTAGCAAAAACATACTTCATTTGAACTAAACAGCCTTTGAATTTTAGCCTTACTAAAGCTATTTAGCCTATTCTTATTGCTGCTGAAAAAAAGAAGTCCTTATGTTTAATGGAACATTATTCAGACTGAGGAAAGATACTTTTGCTTCTGGTTGTATAACACTAACTTAGGTGAAGAAAAAAGTTGAATTCATTGTTTAAATACATAGAAATTGATATCTGGTGGCACAATTCATATCCATCTAGAACCAAGCAGATACGTAACAAATTAATTTCTCTGCCTGAGGGAATAGATTGGCAGTCTCTGGGAACATGAAGCTATATGATATAAATACTTAATATAAAATGGTCTCTGAGATCACTCACAATGCAAAACCATTGTGCATGTCACTTATTCTATTTCAATAATCTAAACCAAGAGCTTATGAGGAAAAGGAAAGGAAAAAAAACAAAAAACACAGGAACTTTACTTTGAATGCATAGGTTAAAGTCGCTGTCCTGCTGCTCTAATAAATTATACCGGTACTCTATTAATACTCCTTTGAATTTAAATATAACCAAGAACCAGGCCCCTTTCTTATTTGAAATAAATTGGCAAGAGATCTTAAAATCTACAGTACAAGAATGCAGTCAGAATTATGGCTTTCCGGGTAACTTGTTCTATACAGCTTCTCTGCATTTTCATAGATAGTAAACTATATGCTAGCAATTGACAGAAGAAGCTGCACCTGGTCTCTTCTCAGTTAATTTTCCAATGCTTTATTTTCTCCTCCCACTATGCCTCTCCTTTAAATATCATCCTAAATGCAAATAGAGGTCTGCATGGGTAGCTTTATCAGGATTTTATTAGTTTGTTATGAAGAGGCACTTTAAAGATAGTATGGAGTAGCAGAAGGGTGAAAGCTAGTACTTTCTCAAAGTTATAAAATGGCAGTATGCCTTTTCTCAATACATCTGATGTCATGATTTTGATATTGTTAATAAATAGTTAACATGATTTCAGATATTGTTGAGTCTGATTGCAAATAAACTTACTCGGTATGTATGGTGGATCCTGGCTTCCAGTTAGCCTGGACTAGTTTAACTTAATTTTTTTTTACAGACTTGAAACTGGATCAGTATAAATAGATAAAGATCTTTATCTGTTGGACTTGCTATTTTTGCTGTCCCATTTGATACCTTATAACTGGTAGCAATAGCAATAATATGTTTAGTGTTTAGGGAAGAGTTTTTAAAGTCTTTTATATAGTCTGTGGAGTCTTTCTCATCTATGATCTTTGTCATCTGTACTTCATTATGTTAAAGTATTGTTTCACTGGCATTTCTTAATTCATAATATAGATAAGTTCAAAGTAGTCAATATTGCCTGTAGTTATAGTATGAGCTACTTCTCCCTTCGATCTAGACTATTTAAATTTCCCAATCTCTTTATTTGCATAGTTGCATGGGGCAACATACTCTTCTGGGCTGTACCAAGTGTTGGTCAAAGAAAGGTCAGAAGGAGGTGTCTCACAAGGAGGTGTTAGTTTTGAAATATTAGGCAGCTGTACACTGTGTGTATGAAACACCTATTTCTAACAAACTGTGGCCTGTTTTTCATTTCCAGGCAGTAGAGCTGCATGAAAGATGTTAAATGCTATAGGCTATACTCCTTCCTTTTGCACGTGAATAATTTTGCACGTGGCAAACTTTGAGAACAATCTGGTATTTCAGCTCTATGTTTATCTTCAAAATTAATATCAGGTAAATTTGTTCCCTTGATGGCAGATGGTTAGCTAGCATGCGTGCTTTTTCATTTTAATTAATTGCTTCTCATAAAATTTGTTAGCTCCTAGTCTCAATCTCTTTTGTCTTTTCATATATGTATAAAATCCTATAATATTTTTCTGCCCAGCAACACATTTTGCTTTCCTTTTCCATATATCAGGATACATTCGTATACATAAAGAGAAAAATGCTTTCATATTTCCTGTGCTATGTCTTATGCTGCTTTAAATATATCCTAAAATGAATTTTCCCTGTATATCTGTAACGTATTTAAAAGCACATCTTATTTATATTCACCACAAGGAATTTCAACCTTCCTGAAAGGCATTTGTACCAAGCTATATCGAGAGTTAGCAGAGAGCCATCAAGATACTATGATTGAGGTGTATTGCACCTGAGCAGCAGTTTGGTGTGGTTGTGGTGTAAACCAACTTTTAGGTACTCAGATGGCCTTTTTTTTTTTTTTAATATTGGATCTACTCTCCAGTCCATTTTCACCTTCAGCATTTTAAGCTCCTTGATCCTATATACATATGCTTATGTATATATTAATATCAATTTTAATCTGTGCAGGACAGGGGCTTCAGAATGAAAACTTTATTCAACTAGAGTCATTCCTGTTATTACTTGGCCAGAATCAATTTCTCTTTTATGAAAATGTTTTTGGTTCTTTTTTGCTGTTGGGACTGCTGTGGCCCAGATCTAAGTGGGGAGAGCAGGGACATGGGCAGCCATCCAGATGGCTGCTGAGAGTCCCCTGAGACTGCAGTAAGCAGTACTGTTGGTGTAATGTAAATAAATAATAAAAAGTTATGTCTGATGTTTGGTTTTTAATCATTCATGATTTAATAAAATCAGTTATATACTGCGTTAATTAAATCAGATTCCAGACACGTGTCCCTAAAAGAGAAACATCAATATGACTGTGAATCTTTGTATGGTTTTGATGTTTTTTTTTTGCATTCAACAGTGAAATCAGTATGTTTTGCAAAAAGAAAAAAAATCCCACTTTTACAGAGCTGACAATAGGTTAAATTGAAGTGATATCTGGATTATATAAAATGCAAGCTCATGAATGAGTCTTGAATATTGATTATCCAAAGTGCTCAGCTTAAAACAAGGTAACCAGTGTATTGTTTTATTCCTTAATAATATTTTTTAAATTAGCTACCATAACTCTCTTACAATTACCTTGACTTAACTTACAGTTAAGGTTATTGTCTGGAATATAAAGAAATTATGATTCCTCTAGGGTTAGAGCAAGAGTATATAAAAAAACTGCAGGCGGGCTACTGTCTCCAAGATACGGTTGGTTGTCTCTGTAGCACTGCAATGAGCACACCTTTCTCTCATTTTCACCTGTGTTTAAAAGACAATCCTCTAATTAGGCCAGCAGGACAAATTACAAACATATGTGGCAGCTGTAGTCTGCAAGTTGCTTTATGCATACCAAAGCAGGCAGTCAGTGGTCCAGTTCTGGAGAATTCAGTCATTTAGTCATTTGTAACTCACTTTATGATACTATTTTAAATGACCTTCACTGGCTGGAAAGGCTGTTAGATTTTTCAAGACATCTGAGCTGTGCAGTTCCTCTTATTTCCTAAGGAAATACCCAGGCCCAGGCTGAATCTGTTACAGAAAAACACTTGAGAACTCTGAAGCTCGGTTCTGATTCCCATCAGAACAACCCCACAGGGGACTGATTCCCTTGGAACTGACTGTAAAGGGCAGCTGGACCCTTCCCATCAGAACTGATTAATTTAGAACTTCTTTAGCGTGGCTTCAGTAAGTTGTAAGTATTCTGTCTGCTTGTTCTATAAACCAGTTCACCATTAAAAACCACACTTACTGCAAATGGGTCATTAAGAAAAAAAGACAACAAAAACAACAAACTTTATTTTAGGAAAACAGTATGGAATTTGTTGACATTTTCATGAATAGTCTTTTTTTTTTTTTTGAGAGACAACTTTCAAGACAAAACACTTTTTATTATGAAGGGTTTTTGTGAAATTAAAGACCAAAAATTGTGGTATTTGGAGGGGAACGGGACAACAACAAAGCCATTCCATAGTGTCTAAAAAAGATTTTGTGTAGTCACAGATCATTATTAATTATTGGGGCTTTCACTTTACAAAGCATTCTAAAATTACAAGATTTATCCCGGTACAAGATGGGCAATATTCTGAAATATTCAATAATTCTCTTAGGGAGTTTGGTTAGGGAGCAAGTAGAGAGCCACACACTCCAAAAAACTGTTTTTACTCGAATACCAGCTTCCGTCTCCTTTCCTGTATTTTCTATTTTGCTTCCTTGAGACATTCTTGGAAGCATTACGGCACGATGTCTGAAGTTATTCAGGGTTGTCAGATATGGAGTTATTTCTTTTCAAATGGACTTCAGTCTGGAAATAAAATATAAGAAAATGTTGTAATAGAGATGATCTGATTTCCTTGCATATTATGGCACTAGTTTACAGTGATGGGTAGCGCTTACAGTAATGTAGGCCTGCAGGAAGGTGTGCATTCCACACAGACGAACTCTTGTCCATTTACAGCAATTAGGCAGCTTTAATTATGCTAGTAAGAACTTTAAACACGTTGTCAGTATAGTACTTTAAGTCCATGATATAAAAATTATTTTAATTCCTGTTAGTTTGAATTGCATTATCATTTATTATTAGAAGGTATATACAGGAAAGTCTCTGGTTAATTTTAGTTCTATAAGAATTTCCTAAAGACTTAAATCCAGTTGGAGATGCGAAGGAGCAACTAACATGCTAGTGATACTATACTGATTACTAATATAACTTTGATTCTATATGCAGTATATACTTTATATATTTCTACTATGGTTCCATTGACATTTTTTCATAATAAATACAATTGAATTATATTATTTTTTATTTTTTTTCATAAGAGTAAATCTACATAGTCATAGGCCATGGAGGTCATAATAAGTGTGTCAGGGAAATTCATCAGACATCTGGTCAGGTTAGAAGATCAAAATTCTACATTTCTAGGTTGTTCCCTATAAATTTACTAAAAACTACTCTAGATTATTCTTCCTAGTAGTAAATTCTTAATATATACCATTGCGAATTTTTCAGTTGCCTTCATTTTTCAATAGAAACTTCAGTTTTATTCAATGTTTATGGAATAAAATTTTCCTTGGATGAAATTTCACCTTTGTCAGGAAAACTGATTTTTCACCACAGGAATCAAATAATCAGAATTAATGCAGTCATTATTCAGCTATTTCTTATGTACTGACCAGAAATTTGGTTTGCCTGAGTTCCACAAAAATAAACTTATTTCTTGTATGTACAGGCCTTTGCACAAGTCATCGAAGATGTAACGGTTTGTAAGATTTGAAGCAGGTAACTCCTAAAGCACCCAAAAAGAATTAGAAAATTAAATTTACAGAATGTACATCTTACCTTAAGTATTTTGTTCTTAAGTAAGCACAGTATTCTAATTTTTAAATGTATCATTTTGATTGTAAATAGTAAAGCAGCATTCTTTTGAGGTAGTTTTTGTATTGCATGGGAAATTATGAAATGCTAATTGATTTGAGATGAAAATATCAGAATTTGTGCAGCTTGGAAAACTTTGAATATTACTGTTTCAGTAATTCCTTAGGAGCGCTTTATTGGTGACATCAAGAACACCCATGATTAGAAATACCTTGTTCCCCTGAGAGTGTGAAATGATGAATACGTAACGCCCAGTGGGATTGAAAGGTGATATAACTTCTTTTGAATTATGCAGGAAGTTTGACTCAGGGACATGAAAAGAATCACCATTGTGCTCTTAATAGAGTCCCTTGTTTCTGAAGTCTTCACGGTTCCTGGGATTTATATAGATTTTCACTCTTAATATCTAAGAAGTAGTGTGTACTACCAATATGTGTATATTTACCTAATACATATTTTTTTATAAATACATATTTACCTAAAACATATTTTAAAATCTTCCAGCAATATCCAATATGAAAAAAAAAAAGTGGTGACAGGATTGTTTGAACAATTACTTCTGACAAAAACTGATTTTCTGAATATAAAGTGAGAATCTCTTTTTCCCTCTGAAACTTACAGGTCAGACATTCAGCCAGTGTTGGCCCGGAGACTAAACCTATCATATGTCTTCTATGGAAAAAAAAAATTATCTCAAAGTTGGGTGTTGGATTTTTTTTTTTTTTTTTAAGATCTTTGTCTAAGCTTATTTCATAGTAAAATTAAAACTATTTTATTTCCATTGTATTTCACATCTATGATTAGAAGAATTGACTTCACATAATAAAATGGTGCCAACTACATGCAAAACTATTTAAGGGATTTTCATTACTACTGTCTTTTTAATAACTGAAACTTTGTGCAGGAGAGAGAGACAACTCTAGGAATCATTAGTTATCTACTTCCTGTCACTTTAATAGGGGAAAACTGGAATTGCTAATAAACTCAACATTTGCAAATGAAGGGCCTCAGCACTGATTTACTGATTCCCGCAGAAAAGGGCACATTTATAGGTGGAAAACTATAATAAAATAGCAGCCTTTTCTTTTTATCACTTCATTTCTTGAGAGCCCCGCTGCATGGGGAAGATTATGATAATTATCTTTGCATGCTTAAGCATTATTTATATTGATGTTTAGTGAGTTTCATGGAGTTCAGTTCTGTCTTTTGTCCATCATTATCTGCAAGATGGTTGTAAATGTAACTCTTCATAATGGGAAGTCTGAGATATCTTATATTTATAACTGCAGAGGAAGGAAACATCAGGTATGGAGCAAGTGCTAGACCTTATGACAAAGAAAACCTTTTATACTTAAT
The DNA here is from genome assembly GCF_009769625.2 of Cygnus olor. Taxonomy (NCBI): domain Eukaryota; kingdom Metazoa; phylum Chordata; class Aves; order Anseriformes; family Anatidae; genus Cygnus; species Cygnus olor. Next base: position 11,739,256 of record NC_049181.1, on the reverse strand, counting down.
ATATTGTTATTTAATTAATCCAATGTTATCACACCTGCAATATATGGTGAGAATACTCTGATTCAGAAATATTATTCAATTAGACTAAAAGACAGTTGGACTATGTCTTGCTATGCATCTTTGAGTGAAACTTACCTCCAGCAAAAAAAAAAAAAGTTTTAATTGTTTTAATTAATCTCTTTTTAAAAAGAAATGTGTGCACTCAAAGCCTGGCCTTTTATTTGGAATTAAAAAGATAGGATTTGTGGGATAATCATGTGTAAAGTTAGTGTGCCATTTTTTCTGTTTCACGGGACCATGGTGGGCATTTTTCTAGCCTTCTTAAGAATGTAAGTCTTCTGGTCCACTAGCATACGCAGCTGAGATTGATGCCTGAGACTTTATGGGGATGTATTTTGTTATCATTCTTTGTGCGTTTAGCTGCATGCAGTGAAATCGTATCTATGAAATGAGGAAGTTTTGTTCTTATCTGAAAATACATCCAAAGCAGAAAAGAAGACTTTTGCCCTTCAAGGCAGCAAAAGTAAGAATGTGACTTTTTAAATGAATATGCTTGTTATTACTATGTAATTTACTGGTAGACCTTCTATCCATGTAACTCTAATGCTAAGAAGCATTCTTAGAAGCATGGAATCATTTAGGTTGGAAAAGACCCTTAAGATCAAGTCCAACCATCACCTAACACTACCAAGGAAGGGTGTAAGAAGTAGAGTTAGACAAACAGGCATAGAAGGAAGAAAAGATGCTGCTTACTTTTTGAAGAAGTAATAAGAGCTTTGCTTCCAACAATGGAAGGACCCAGGGTTAGCAGGAAAAGGAAGCTCTTAATATGGGTACTTTGAGAAAATTCTGAAATTCATATTGTTTGCATATACTGTCTAGGTGAGGGTCTGAAAAATGAAAATGCTGTTATTGGCTAGTTGCTAAAATTCAGTTCTGTCTTATTCCCAGTCTCAATGAATTTTCAAAATAAACATTTCTGTTGATCTTAAAAAATAATTTGCTCTCCAAACATTAAATTTATTAAAGGACCAGGAATTTCAGTGACTTCAACAACATAAATCCATTAGGTAGTTCTAACATAACATACATAAAAGTGTATAAACTGGTTGATTTTTATTTCCAGTGGACCATATATAATTAGCTGGAAAGTCACTTTATTTTCTGTAATCTGGTTATCAAATTCTTCTCTCCCACAAGTATTTCTGAAATGCCAGACTCTGCCAAGCTATTTCTTATGCTTATAGTACTTCTGGCATTCTTTCTTCCCTGTAGGAGGAAAATATTGTCCTAATCAGTATACTTCACAGATACTGTAAAAATAGTAAAGCAAAGCTTGCATTCTGTTCAGACTTGTTTTTTTTTTGTTGTTGTTGTTTTTTTCTTCATTGAATGTCCTCCATGCAGTTACTTTCAATTTTAGGTAAGAAGGCAAAAGGGATTAATTTCACCCCAGAATTTTACCATATATCTTTACAAAACGTATTACTTGGGTAATAGAACAAGACAATACTCTCCAGAAATACTTTTATTAATCAGAACTGGTCCAGTAATGTATGGGTTATGATATAATTTCATGGAATGAATACAGAATCTCTCTGCCTCTTCAGACCTTTAAAAATAAATAAATTAATTATTAATTAAGAAACAATAATTTTGTCTTAATTTTTCTCTATGGAAATTCCAATATTGAATTATTTACCATGACTATTTTGACTTCAAATTTAGCAGAGTAGATAGTGTAAGTATTAAGAGCATCTATAAATGTATTATGAGCTCATCACCTGGACACTGGCAGGATAAATAATAAGAAATATTCAGTGTCAGTCTAGTTTAATACGATTTACCTGAAGATGCTATCAGGTCATATTTCTAATACATATGAGGTGAATGACAATCAAATAAAGGGTTGTCAGACCTTATAAAATGAAAAAAAAAAAAAAAAAAGCACCAACATTCAGTCCCAATCTGATAGAACGTAATGGGAACCATAGCAGAAATATACTTTTTTACAATTAATTAAACTTCTAGGCTTATAACAGAAGAACTAAGAGCTTCTTTTGTTTAAATCATGGTGTGTAGACTGTTTTGTACAGGAGATTTAAATTGTAAATTCAAAGTGATTGTGCAGTGATTCCACAGTTCTTTTTTCTTAGATGTGTGCAGAAATAAAGACAGTATTTAATGTTTTTACTTTTCCTTCAAGGAGCAAAGGTATACAATGGTAAAGGAAAGGATTCTGAAACCTTGAAAGTGGGGGTGAATTACTGTATCATATGACTAAAATGCAATTAGTAGAGCTAAACTTAGTTCTTTTCCCTTTAGTAGCAAAATGTGTTAGCTGTGTCTGCAGTGGGAGAAGCAAGCAAGTGGTGTGTTAAGACCATTGCCAAAGTAGTCAGATGTATGGCATTATTTTTAATACATGGTATCAAGAGCTTCTTTCTTGGGCCGAAATATGAGTGTTTTCACTATTGAAGTCAATCGGATAAATGGTGGTACTTTTGTAGAAAATTTCAACTTTAGGTTTATAACAATGAAAAGAAAACCATCTCCGAAACACTGCAACCAGTACTTTGAAAGTATCGATTCAGGGTCTTCCAAGTTCTGTCAGACTGATGCCTCCTACTTCTCTTAGTCAATGGTGGGATAGTTCATGTCTCTGAGAATTGTTCTGACTTCTCTTGCTGATCTGTCTAGTGTTTTTTTCCTGGTTATGATCATCATAGAAGAGGTAGACCAGATATGGACATAGGACATTGGAGAGGATGAAAGCATCTACGACGAATTCCCATATAATGCACCAAGAGATTTTTTAAATGCTTGTTTGAAAAGAATGTGTAGTTCAAAGGGGAGAAATAGGAAAGTGGCAGCTTAAAATAGTTCATTTGCAGTAAAAATTTACATTTTTACAATGTACATTTATTGACCAAAAACATCCACCAATTATGAAAAAATAAACTGAGTTGAAATTGAGATTTTTCCATTAAAGTCAGTTTCAATGAGAACTTTCTCATCAGGGTAGTTACTATGTAGTATTTAATTTGTCCTGCAGTGAAACATGCAGCTGTTGTTGGCGAGCCTTTAGAAATGAGTTTTATTTGAAGTGTTCCTTTCCTTAATTACTGGCATACTCTTCAAAGGAAGACTTTCTGGGTGTTTTGCCATTCATAAGTATATAGAATAATAAAACAAGTAAAATGAAATAACCAAATTGAAACCAAGACATATCCAAACTGGAACTATTGGAGTCTATGTGCTTTTAACAAGCCCCTTGCAGCTTATTTGCTAACAAGGTGTCTGAAAACCACTAGGATCATTTAAGGGTCAAGGTGTCTCTTCACGTTTGTTTGTTCTTGGGGTTTTGTTTGTTTGTTTGTTTTTAAGTCTTTAAGAAAACTTCAAGGAGCGTGCAGAAGGGAATTGCTCTCATCCTTTGCAGTTCTGATGTTGAAATCATTTTGCCAAAGCTTCTACTTCAAACTTGCACCGAGCAATAACAATATTTCCTGTACTTTCATTGTAGCATTGAGGCTAGATTAAACAGAAAAAAGCTGGGTTAATTCTCACTTCTGCATAACTACAAAGACCAGGAAGAAATCAAGAAAACAAAATACTAATACAAATCAGTATCTATTTTCCACTGCATATTACATTGCCAAAGACTTTCACTGTTGCAGAATGCTGTCACAAGTAACACATTCCAAAAAACATATTCAAGTTTGTTGGGAAATAATTATTCATTTCTTATTGAGGTTCAGCCAGTACTTGACAATTAATGAAACTCTAAGCTTATTTAAAAATTGAATAGTTCTTAAACCCAATGTGCTTCCAGATTACAAAGTTCATTAACATACTGGCTCTTGAAAATCAACAGGGGAAAATGAGATTACAGGCCAGAGGAAATTTAGCTCCATTCCTTGAAGCTCATAGTAGCCATTGGGATTTATTCATATGTGCAATTTTGTTGTTGTTGTTGTTGTTTTGTTTTCAGGTAATATAAATTGTTATCATTAGAAACTGGTCTTTGTACTCTGTCCAAAAATACACACTGAATTAACAGTGCATGCCCTTAATGGAGAACTAAACCATATGAGAGAGCTAAGAAGAAATGTTTAGGAGTGACAAAAGAAATAAAGTCTGAAAAATTCAAATGCTAAAGTGTATTCTGGCAGCTTCGTAATAGGCCCATGGACTACCTACATTTGTTGTAGGAAGCTGAAGATGTGAGCTTGGACACAGGCTCAGATGGTGAGGCATCTATAGGGAAAGGAATAATTTGAGGTGAACCATCCTCTTTATGTGTCCCTGATATGTTATGGGTTCTCTATTCACAAGAATTTTTTAGAGATGAGCACAATTATAGATTAATCTCCCAAGTATGTCTTAATAGCCCCCAGAAAATCAGAATATGCCAGCTTGAAGCTTTCTGGCTAAAGTGTTTTGGTACGTTTGTTGTTCTTACATTTGTAGTTCATTCTCTGTAGTTCAAATCCTGCTGCAGGCACCTAATACAACTACTTTTTAAAAGACAATGTTTTATGTGTTTCTATTAATCTCTTTCTCTGAGACAATTAAAGAGATTTGTGCAAAAATGAAAAATCACTCCTTAAATCATAGAATTACCCTGTGGAGGACCCAAACTGAAAACAGAACGGTAAATACCCATTTTACAGGGTTACGGAGTGACAAATACCTTTAAGAAGATACTACCTAATTAATATTATTGTTCATATTAAAACATGCATCTGGTTCATTACTGATTTTTATGCACAGTATCAACTTTAAAAACCATATATTTTAATTCAATGTATTTTTGGTTTCCTTAGCATTAGCACTAAGATTCATTGTAGGCACAAAAAATTAATAGGCACCTAATTAAACATATAATTCATTGAGACTAATTGTGGGAATTAATCTCAGTAAAACTGAACAACCCAAAATAAGATCTTGTCCCACTGAAGATATACACTATGAAAAATGGTGCAATATATCTTCTTTTATAATATAATCAGATAAATGTAAAACATGGTAATTGTTGTTTGCTATAACATGACATAGTGAAATGAGTTTAAGGACAGAGTAGAATTTACATTATCTTAACAGCAGTACAATTTCATGAATGTTTAGTGCTATACTCTAGGATTACAAAATAAATCTTATCACATCCTATCTACACTTTCTAGGAAAGAGTTGCATTATATGAAACACTTAAAGTGGGAAATAGAAGTTTGTTGAAGGGTAGATAGGTGAGCATAAATGGAACGGAGCAAGACTGTCTTTTAAGATGCTTTGAGTGTCCTGGCCAAATAGGCTTGTCATTGACCATATTCATGCTGAAGCTCACAGTGGTTTAATTACCCAAGTAAGGCTGATCCTTTTGTCTATGGGTGTATTTGTTTCTCAATTTTTGCTGCTGCTATTTTTGTCATTACTTTGCTGTCTTTTGATTCAGGAGTTCTGTGTAGATGAAAAATGTTTTTGCAGTAACAACTCATGGTGTGACCTGAAAGGACTTTCAAAATATTTTGTCAAGTTTCTAAAATGATATTCTAGGTTAGCCAGAGTTCAGGCTTGCCCTGGGTCAAGATGTATTGGTACTAAGAAACCACTCCCAAATCTCCATGGTAGTGGTTTTCACTGTGAGCTGTAGGGATCATTTCAATCCACACAGTGTGCAGTTACTAAGTTGGTAATTCTTTAGTAGTGTTCAGCAGTACTCCAGAAAGGGAACTGAGGAATGCAATAGCTACTTGAAATAGCAATGGGAAATTTAAAAACTCAGAGTGCAACTGTTTGTGCTATAATTTGACAGGAAGCTTAACCTTGCCTTTTTACTACATATTTAGTAACCTCAGCTGCTGTGAATCTTTTATGTTTCACCCCAAATGTAAGAACAACTTCTCAAATGTAGCACTTCCCTGCAATTTATGTTGCTGGCTGTTAGAGCCTTGAGGTCAAGCATTTTCAAGTTGAATTTGGTCAACACTTTTCAAATGTCAACATTCTGAAATTATTTTTTCCTCTCTTCTTCACATACATTATAAGAGGAAAAATGGTAGATCTACTCACAAGGTCATATGAGAAGCTGGGACAGAGAGAGCAACTTGAATTTGGTTTGTGGGCTACTTGTGGCTTCATAACAACGATTATAAAGCTTAGACATGCATCTTTAAAAAAAAAAAAATAAATAAAAAATTTGGCGATGAGGTAAGGCACCCTGAGAGAGAACTTCAGGAAACATTTTGAAACTAAATACTGTGATCTGTTAAGGAGGGTTGTGGCAACAGTTAGAAGAAAAAAATGGAAAATTGCATGATATACGATAGCTTTATCTGATCTAAAACATTGTGTTAGTTTTTGGCTTCTTAAACAAAAGGCTAAATACAGGAGAGATGAGAGTCCATGTACAACACTGCTTCTTAACTGTACAGTGAAGGGTGAAGGCAACATGGAATTCAAATTTGTCTTGGATGGTAAAGAGAACAGATTTCAGTACGAATAATAAGTGACAAATTGAACTTGGGATAGCTTGGGCATTTGACTGTGAGAATTAAAGTTGTGTGGAGAATTGAGTCACAAAGGTAACATACACAGCTGCTTTGTGTATGGCAGAGCAGGTCTGCTCCGTGGTTGTCCTGGCTCTTGGCCTTGTTGGTGATAAGCACCTGGTTGAGCTGTTCCCTGCATGGTCCTTTCTGCACAGACTTAAAGGAAGTATCATCAGTGAGGGGTCCACAATGCGCTTCAGCAGGTCTTGGATGTCCACGGGCTCAGGATGGCAGGACAGCCAATTATGTTTTGTTTGATGTTTTAACCAAAAGAACAGCCTCACTGCGATTTTTCAGGGGCTTTTTACCATTTCTATTTTAACGATATCCTTAACTGTCACTTGTGGAATCAAAATAGTGAAGTACTTCTGTGAATGAATTATTCCTTACTGAAAGCAACATACAGTACTCCTCAGACAAGGCAATAAAGTCCTGTTGGGATGCTGTAATTCTCTTCTATCCGACATTGCTGGCTCATTCAGAAATCATTAAAAATCAGCCACCAAATCAATGAATCTCATTAGAAATGTCTCTTTGCTTAATGCCATGGATTTAATCTGTTTTATAAATCCATATTAACCACTAGTCAATTAAATTCATGACAGTTATATAGATTAGGTAAACCTGAGTACTATCTGACAGAGGTAAATAGATAAAGTGATTATTTTGTAAGGTTCCATTAATTAAAAGACATAGTTTAAATACTTTATACCCTCTATAGCTTAAATATAGTATTCAACCAACAGTAATAATCTATTAGTAAAATATTTATTGATATGCTAAAATCTAAAAAAAATGATGGATTGTTTAAAAAAAACACAAAAAAGTTTGTGCAGTTGATATTGTGTATGACTTGCACAAATCTGAAAGGTAATAATTTGCTGAGGAAATTTATCTCTGTGAGACAAATGCATTATCCCTGAGCCTAGCAATCAGGCTTAAATAGGTCAGTAGCGTGGAGGTATAATTGATGGAGCCAGTGCACCCTTGCAGTCTTCCGAACTTTACAGCATCTGCCCACATCCTCTGAGGTGATCCTAGTACCCAAAGCCTCTTCTCTTCATGAGGAAGAAAGGTGAACTGGGAATAGCTCCTCTTTCTCCTTTGCTGACCTTTGTAAGGTGGTGCAAATGGTTGTTTGCTTTGCAAAAAGCGGAAATAGGGACAAGGCAGTCTATAAACCCCTCCATCTCCTATTCTGAGATGAGAAATCTAGTTAAAAACAGCTGCATCTCAGTGATTTTTTCAGAATAAGAACTCAAATAATACCAAACCCAGGACAGAATAGATTTTCCTCTGGGATAAAATCCTGAGTTTTCTAAACAAATTACATTTTGAATATTCAGTGCTGTTCCTTAAGAAACATGCTTTATACTCACATTTTCATCTGTCTTTTAAGAAAAAGAGAGCTGAATATTCTCTTTACATGTATTCAAATATTAAATAGAAGCCCTTTTTTAAACCATCCTCCCATTCTTTTAATTCATATTTGTAAAGACTGCAAAATAGAGGAAGAAAAATGTCAGTTCTGGCTTATTTGTGTTTACCACATAATTGTGCTTAATTGTTGATGATTCTCTGTGAAATTCTACTGAATGAAATGCCCTCAAATAGTAGTGTTTGCTTTAAATAGATTTAGTTTTGTGTTTCTTGTTCACTAATAATTTGAAAAGAAGATACTTTATTTGTGTGGTAGGCTTCCTTAGTTCTAAATATTCTTTGTTTTCTCGTTGAGTGCTTTTCAAATGTGACAGTATGTGTTTCCATTGCTGAACACAGTGTACTGAGATGCACTGCTGGAAATGAATTAATTAAAAAATAATCTGTTTAGGCTCAGTCTACAAAAAGAATTGGGTGGTGTGTTGCTCAGTACCTAAGCTCATATTTAAATGTATTTTAAAATTCTGTCCTTAGCAAAATAAATCAAAAAAATATCCACTGGCTTCCTTCATGAACTGAAGAGTGACTTCCCCAATGCCTCTCTTCTTTTCAAGGCTCTTTTCTTTCACATCACAAATATTTTAAGTGTAACTAAATTATTCTACAATAATCCTGGAATTAGAAATGCTCATCCACCATTGTTCCACCTGTTCTGAACCATCTATTTTCTTCTAATATGAAAAGTAACATGATATATATATCAACAGCATGAAGCTGTGTTAGGGGAGGTTCAGTCTGGATGTTATGAAAAGGCTCTTCACTGAGAGGGTGGTTGGGTACCAGAACAGGGTTTTTTTGGGTGGTCCTGTGCAGAGCCAGGGGTTGGACTCAATTTTGTGGGTCCCTTCCAACTCTGGATATTCTATGATTCTATGAGAACCACAGACACAGTTATCAATGTGATTGTGCAAACCCTTCCAGCATCTATCTACTGATCTTTAAGTGAGTAGCTACTGTTGTGATGTAGCCTAAAATTTACAGGCATTTCCTTGAAAAAAGAGTTTATGCTAAATTTTGGATGCCTATGACATATATTTCATATATCTACATCTAAAGATATGTGATATATATATATATATATATATATATATATAAAAGGGTATAGATATATATCATATATTTACAACTGCCCCATCCCTGAAGGTGTTCAAGACCAGGTTAGATGAGGCCCTGAGCAACCTATCTAGTGGGTGGCATCCATGCCTATGGCAGAGGGGTTGGAACTAGGTCATCTTTGAGGTCCCTTCCAACCTGAGCCAGTCTATGATTCTATAAAGCAGTCATCACAGCTCCTGTCGGAGAAGGTAGAGTAGAAGTGGGCAATTCCAGGCATGCTTTGTGTCATCTAAAGATACATTACCAAAATAGTTCAGCAAAAATGTGTTTTAGAAGTGCTTTTTCTTTCTATTACCTACAAAGGGAGTCTATAATTAGATCAGACATAGATGGTAACATCACAGATGTCTAAAGTTAGATGATATAAATCCCTGTCCTGGTTTCAGTTAGGACAGAGTTAATTTTCCTCCTAGTAGCTGGTAGGGTGCTATGTTTTGGATTAGGATGAGAAGAGTGCTGGTAACATGCTGATGTTTTAATTGTTGCAGAGCAGTGCTTATCACTAAGCCAAGGACTTTTCAGCCTCTCACTCTGTCCTGCCAGTGGGCAGGCTAGGGGTGCAGCAGGAGCTGGGAGGGGACAGACCCAGGACAGCTGACCCAAACTGGCCAAGGGGTATTCCATACCATCTGTCATGCTAAACAATATATAGGGGTGGCTAGCTGGGGGGGGGGGGGGGGGGGGGGGGGGGCGGCTGCTTGGGGATAGGCTGGGCATCGGTCAACGGGTGGTGAGCAATTGCATTGCGCATCACTTGTTTCGCACATATTATTAGTAGTAGTACTATTGTTATTGTTATTATTATTTTTCTGTCTTAATAAACTGTCTTTATCTCAACTCACAGGCTTCACTTTCCCGTTTCTCCCCCCCATCCCAGAGAGGGAGGGGGGAGGGTGAGCGAATGGCTGTGTGGTGTTTAGCTGCCAGCCGGGTTAAATCACAGCAGTCCTTTTTGGCACCCAACGTGGGGCACGAACCCACGACCCTGAGATTAAGAGTCTCATGCTCTACTGACTGAGCTAGCCAGGCAAGGTAGACAACTGTTTAATGTCCTCTGTCTCTAAGGCAGCTATGCCAAAATCCCACTGGAACCCTTTTGGGTCCTTGAAATATCCTCTTCTAAGATAGTCTATGCCAAGGATGCACGGAGCATCCGGGCCAGTCACAATACGGTGCTTAAAGGACTGCCTGCTGGAAGTGGGAGCAGCAAACTTTTCAGAGAACCCCTTTTTCCCGATTGTTTTCTTTTGCAACTCATGTACCCGTGCCTCCAGGGTTGAGGTAGATTTTCCATCCCATTTTCTCATGTCCTCTCCATGGTCACGTAGGCGAAACCACAGGGTGGCACGCGGTGTGTACCCACCATATCGTCTTCCTTGCAAGGATGAACGCTTACCCCTAATAGCTGATACACTGGTTTGTACAGGTGGGGAGGAAAATAAGCTCTCTTTAAGTTGGTGGACCTCTTCAGAAAGTTTCTCCAAAGTATTCTCTTTTAGTTGACGGACACTTTCAGAAAGTTTCTCCACAGCCAAGACGCAGGCCTGTAGGGAAGAGGAGAGACTTTCTTCGTACTGCCGGAGCTGTTTAGCCACTTCATCCACTGTGGGTTCCTCATCCTCTTTCCAGGCCAAATTTGGTGTCTGAAAATTTTAGATCTAATTCTAAGAAGTGCAGCACATGTTTATAAAGAACACTTTGAAGGGGGTTGTTGGACCACAGATATAGCTTTTACTTTTTTGTGGGATTACCAACAGCTTTGATTTCTCAGCCCAGTTCTTGCCCTCAGAGAATTTAGCAGCTGCCCTGAAAAATGAAATGTATTTTTATGTATGTTAATTTAAGAAATTAACTGGAAAACAAGCTTTTAAAAATAAAACCAAGATACACTCTCTACATTAAGCAAAGGAAGCTGAAAATTGACATGATGTCAGTACTTGCATATCTACAGAAGTCTACTTCTAATCATAACCTCATATGGAAGTTAACCTTATATCCCTTTGGTGCTGTATAAGGTGTAAAGAATTTTTTCATGTTAATAAGCACATCAAAGAAAAAAATAATCTCTGATCAGCAGGAATACCACAGCATAAAGATTTTTGTTACATTCACTCTCTTAGCTGGCTGCTATTCCAAGCTATTTGTATCTTTTTTCCTCCCCCACAAGCTACTAAGATGATATCCTGGCTCTTCTGAAATCTCTGTAAGCCTCAACCAGTGAGGCTCCTATCTAACCCAAGTGGTACAAAGTACTGAAAACTGATGTTCTTTTTTTGAGTTCTGCTTAACAGGAGACTGAAGAGAAGACCTGTATTGTGGGCTTTCTAGATGAGCCAGGAGCAGTTTATGAGGCACTTCAAGAAAATACACATACATCCCTCCCAACTAGTTCCTATAACTTGATCTGAAAGTTGGACATTTTGAAGCATAAAAGTTTTAAGTTTCTTGTGATTTGTTAGCTGACATCTAGGAAATGTGCAAATACATCTTAGAGACTTTGATCTTAGTCTCATTCACTAGAAAGATGAAGTAAAGATTAAAACTATATTCAAAGTTTACTTCAAATCTAGAGAAGAGCATCTTTTTGACAGTGAAAGTAAAATTAAAAACCTAATGAAACCATACTGTGACCTTTAGGAATACTTTCCATTATTGAGCATGTCAAGGCAGATGGTAAACCCAATTTTGGAGGATTTTTCTTTTTTTAATGTGTAAACAATAATGTATTAACTGTTGTTGGTTAAGGCATTACCTGTGACCTGAGGGGATGGTGTTCTCATGGAAAGGTTCATAATTACAAAGATGCCAAGGGAGTTAGTGCACTGGACTTCAGTCTAGGAAATATAGGATCCAGGCACTGTGTTGCTACAGAGTGACTGAGAAGCCTGGAACATACTTAAGTCTTGGACTTCAGTGTTATAATACTGGATCTGAGAAACTTTAAATGTTAGTTACATAGAATGTAAGGTTATGTATTTTACACTCGGAAAGTCTTTCTGTAACCCATAGAACAGGTGCAGACCTGCTTCTCTCTTCCAGATGAGAACATGAATATAGAGCTCTAAATCATATTTTCTTATTTAAAGTTCCTTAAAAACAAATTCCCACCATCCTTTCTTGATGATTGAAAAATTGCTGTAGGAAGATGGGAAGTGCATCTATGCAACAAAGACTAAAGCCCCATGATTCTGGCATTCTGGAGCCCAGCTGGATTGTAGGCACCTCATTCCTTGCTGTGAGTCTCTGCATTTAGCTTCAGGAGGTAACAGCACTTCCCTCTGATGTGGAGAGTGAATATATTAAAGGTGAACAGAATAGAATGAAGAGAATGGGAACCATATAAATATTGGGTTGTTTTTATGGTAGTGATAGAATATGTAATTGACATTGTTCAAAACTACAAAACTCATTTTATGTGAGGTCTGTATCTTTGATGTTGTAATTAAGTTAATGTCTTCTGTGTGCCACTCAGATCTCTAAGGCTTTTACAAGTCTTGTTCATACATGAATATGAAATACAGCATTCTATTTGTTCACTTTAGTGGTTTTGATTACAAACAGATTATTCACAGGTGTGTCTCAAGACTTCTCTAGTGCAAATTACTTTATTTTCAGTTTATTTATACATAAGTCTGAAGTGTTTAGCAAGAAAATAATAAAAAAAAGTACAGTGTATTCTTCGTTTTGATGTAGCTATGCTTACACTTGTCAAAATATTATTATTTAATCTGTGCTTGAAATAGAGAGGCTAGTGCTCATTAAATACGAGATCTAGAGAAGTAGTTGTGGTTAATTAGTAAAGAGCAACTTGTTTATGGGTGCTAAAAAAAATATATATATTTGAATGGCCTACATGTTAAAGATGCTGGGGAATTAATTGTTAATGTGAAATATCTTGTTAATTCTCATGATTCAGAAGTTAAAACTTTAGTTCCAGTTCCTTAAAGGTATTTGGGCATGCAATTTTCACTGATCTCAGTAGGATCCTGCTTGTAACTAATAAATTTCTATGAATTTGCCTTTCTATTGATGAGGCACATATTCTAGAACCTCTGCTGTCCAGCACATACTGGGAGACCTTTGCATGAGGACTGATGCTGTAACATAGTCCGACTAAATTAGCTGTCATGAACCAGGAGTTTGTGTAGAAGGCACTGGAAGAAGTCATGAATTCTCACGACTAACAAAACCTTTTACTTATGGCTTAGCACCAGCCTGGCAAGACCTGGCTTGCCCCACGAATCTGCTGCTAGGAAGAGTACCAAGGTGCTGAGATCCCAGTCTTGGTTCCACAGGGCTTATTCACTCAGGCTTTCATTGTTCAAGAGAACCAAAGTGCTTTTGGATCACATCTTGGCTTGATCAATTAAAATTTTAGATAAACCTAGTGCAGACCCTCACTGAGGGAATCTGGGCTTCACACCAAGATTAGGTACTGAAAAAATTTCTTATTATTTAAAGAACTGCATCCAAATCAGAAGAGGTGTGGTCCTTAGACTGAAGTCTCTGTCCAACCTCCAAGTTCCATAATGTTCCAGTATAAACGCCTCTTCTGCTGGATATAAAAGACTTTTCCTAGAGAAGAAGAAGAATATAATTGAATATTTAGTCCATACAGTTCAATCATGATTAGACTTTGCATGTCTTAAGAACCAACATTAGGCTGAATTGTTGCCTCCTTTCATTGAACAATATTAGTTTTGCTACAGAAAACAATAAGGGAATGGGATCCTGGGAGTGCTTAAGAGGAGAAGGTTGAAAAAAATCCTATGTATAGTGTCAAACTGAGATTTGTTCAGTGAAATCATAGAAAAATTATCACAAGGCTAGAGAAAAACGAAAATTCAAGAAGAGCACTCACTGAAAAACACAAAATTCTTGTCATGTCAAGAGAAAAAAAGAATAATGAGCAGGGTTCCACTGTGTAAGAAGAATACCGTTTGACTCAGGAAAATATCCTCCAGTGATTAAGTCGCAGTGTTTTCAAAAGAATTCAATGTTATGTTGGTCTGGTTCCACAATTGTTTAAAACGGGAGTGGGGGAAACAAGCTCAAGAACATTAGCAAAATACAATGTGTGGGTGTTTTAATTTATTTATGGTCCTTGAAAAAAATAGATGGCTAAAATACTGAAAAAAAAAAATTAAAAAAAAATTACACTGCAAGTCATATTTACGATAGAGGGTCTGAACTGAACTGATTTAATACCAAATTTGCCTTTTAAGTACACCTTTGCACCTTCTGAAATAAAGGATTATTTGGTAGGTTTACATAAAAATGGGAGAAATTTGGTTTCTGGACCATGTTTAATTTAAACAGAACTTGATTTTCTTGAAGAGTTTGCTGCAAGTTCCAGAGAGAAAAGCATTGCAAGCATTTCTGAAAATACTTTTTTATCAAAGAAAATGGGAATAAGAAATCTGGAGAGAGACGCTTAACTGGATTAAAAAAAAAAAAAAAAGTGAAAGTTTACATTGTAGTGCTTAGGAGATAGATGAATACATTCATGGTGTTGTAAACTTTCAAAAAATCCTCAATACAGTAACAGTTTGTAGTCAAAAATATTTATTTAGAACATGATGCTGAACATTTTTACAAGTAACAAGCAAATGCTCCATGAATCTATTAAATGTCTTCAGCCATTATAATGTTACAAGGCTTTCTAACAATTGATTGGGAAGTAATGTAATGAAGCATTTTGAAGAATTCATTTTATTTTTTCTTTTGTAACTAGTAACATTGTTTCATTTAATATTTTGAAATTGCAGTTGTATATTATCCCCTTCAGTTTTTTGTTTGTAAAAAGTAAGATTGATTATTCTAAAATACATCATGTTAGTGAGTGTTTTAGCATTTGACAATTGGATTTTGATAAATGATATCAAACAGAAAGAGGCTGTTCCTGCACTGTAAAATTGAAATCTGAGCTATCAGTTTCCGCTACAGTAATGCAGATTGAACTTTCTGCTATTTAACTGATATTTATTTCTTAGCTCTAACAATGGTATTTGAAAATAATAATAATAATAAAAACTCTGGAGAAGAACACTAAGTATTTTTTGCTGTGTCTCCTCTACTCTGCAGAAGAACCTAGTTTTATTTCTTTGCCCCCTCTTCCCATCTGCTGTAGGATTCTAGTAGTTCATGGGCCTCCTGTTGCCTTCTCCCTTTGAACCTGCTTAGAAATTGAGTTCTTTCTCTCAGTGAGAGCCAGGCAGGTGTCAGCCTTGCTTCTGAAGAGAAAAGAGAACAGAGGAAAGATATGTTTTCAGTTTATCTGAACTAAACCTACAACTTTCCTGAATAGCTGTTTACTGTAGAAATTGTACCTATTCTCTCCTTATGTCAGATGTTTGTATACCACTTTATGAAAATAAAATTACATACTGTTTTATTTACACTGTAAATAGTTTATCACAACAGTTCCATGATACAAGGCAAATTATCTCCTTTTTACAGCGAGGGAAACTGAGTGACAGATATCACTGTATTTTTTGCATGGCCTGAGAATTGATTGCAGGTAAAAGTTAGTGACCATTCTTCTGTCCAACTATATATTTATTTCACTGCTGTTAATTATTTAAGCATTTAGGTCCTTTTAGATACTGAAGTCAATGTCAACCTTCCTGCAGATGGGCTTGTTACCTTGTATTAGAAGAGAAATATCTTGTGAAGGAAAGAGAAAAATCATAGGATTTATGCTGCTGTAACTGTTGACAACTCATGGACCTTATTTTTCTTAATAAAAACCACCACTGTAGGAACGCTGGACCACTAACAATTATGACTATTAAGCCCTCTAAATCTATGGTTTTTATACTGCATGTCTTCAGTGGTTCTGGGTTACTTTTACAGAGAAGGGCAATACGATCTGCAGTTTGTTCCATCAGCACTGTGCAGTGTAGCACATGCAGTCCTACTAGTATGATATGGGAATATATTACAACATTGCTATTGATCTGGAATAGAATCTAAATTGGGTAATTGGCTTTAGAGAAGACACTGAATTTTGTGCTGTTGCTAACCCAAAAGTATTTAAAAGACCGAACTATGGCAAGGGAATGGAAAAAGAGGTACAGGAAAGTGAGGAATAATTTCAGGAGGGATGGTATGAAAAGCAAGAAGCAAAGGAAAGACGATGAATAAAAGAAAGGAATTTTTTGAAATGCGTGGATCAGAACAGAAAATTAAGGTCATGGGCTAAGTGTACAGAGCCTTTAAAACATGGAAAGGAATCTTTAACAGATTCTTGAATGAAAAGTGTGCAAAACCTGACAGAGTCATTCCACAAAGGCATGTGTACGTTATATTAAAACTGCTATAAGAGGCATTTTGAGCTTGCTTATGCATGGATGGGCATCTTGTTCTTCTCTTTCAGAGACACGTGCCACTAAGAAGAGACAGAAGTTAAAAGAATTATAATAAAAACAGTCTCTACAAAGCTCATCTTAAATGTCAAAAAATGGAACACTTACAATGAAGAAAGTGCATGTTTTATTTCAGTAGTTCATGAGAATAGCAATTGATGTTATAGCTTAGCGTCAGTATTAGACTTCTAAATGCCTACCCCCATGTTTTTATACACTAATTCCAGCTAAAAAGAAGATAGTCATTGGAAGATGGTAGCAAATTAACTAAATTCGTAAGAAAGCAGTATCTCTTCCTTTAAAGGCTTAAAGCTAGCACCCAGATCAACAATTGTGGAGAGGAAGGGTATGCGCTGGAATCCTTCGGTTTAGTTCAAACACCTGGGGACTGATCCCAGATACTCAGTACAGTCCTGTGGAGAGGCACCAGAGGAAGCTCTGTTAGAAGCCCACCAGTGTAGCCACAGTAATGAAGTGTTCTGTGGGGTGTAATTAGTTAAGTTGGGTAATCAC
Source organism: Cygnus olor (assembly GCF_009769625.2). Classification (NCBI taxonomy): domain Eukaryota; kingdom Metazoa; phylum Chordata; class Aves; order Anseriformes; family Anatidae; genus Cygnus; species Cygnus olor. The sequence continues at coordinate 11,722,269 of NC_049181.1, read as the reverse complement.
CCACACAGAGCCTGGCCTGCCATCAAATGTTGTGTGCACAGAGCATCTCAGCTGGAAGCAACCATTCTGTTCCTGCTCAGAGTAGCACTGTGTGCCTAGATGTCCTGAAAATATCCATTTGTCCTCAGAAACTTCCATTTTCTACATCTCTTTCTAAACCATAGAAATTCACTGTATTGTTTATTGTATTTTTTTGAATTGCAAAGATTTAATTTAAGAGCCTGTATTGAAGAGTTCTCTTTGCTAGTGTGGAAGAATATTAGATATAGCATTCAAGCATCTCTTAGGTTGCCATCATGGTTTGGTTTGTTTGTTTGTTTGTTTGTTTTCTCAGTTTGTCAGAGAAGTAAATGTAATTTGCAGACTTTGAAATAGCAGTTATGATATGTGCCTTGGAACTGACATATCAAATCTTCTCATTCACACTTTGGCTTGTGAATTCATGGTGTGGACTGTGAAATCTATTTCATTTGAAAAGCCAGTGTAAATAGCATAGTAAACAAGCAGAACGTGGAGACACATCCTTTTATTTCCTGTCTTGCTCTAGTGTCAGTGAGATGTGGTCCCAGCCGTTGTCAGTGGGCTCGATGCTCTATAAACAGCATGGAGACCTGCACAGAGAAGTTTAAACTTGATGTTTATGGTAGTAGGCAATACAGGAATAGAAATAAGCAGTTAGTACAGGGAATTTGAAAGGGTTATAAAGAGACAGGGGGAACTTGCGGCTGCCAGGCAGCTACCCCCAAATGTGAAAGTATGCGAGTCTTAGAAATAATAAACCAAGAGACTGATTGGAAGGGAAAGTGAGCATTTCAGTAGTAAATGTGAGTGCATTGCTTGTCAAAGACATGGAAAGTGAAGACATGCCAGACAAGCAGTGTATATTTAATGTAATAAACGGCAGCTTGTAGAATTATCCAAAGCGTGGCACTAGAGTTACCAGAGTCAAAGTGACCAGTTAGGAAAGCAGTCATCACAGTGAGTAGGATGTAATTGTAGTTTGTAAGGCTGAAATTGAGACAGAGGTAACAAGAAACTGTTTGAGAATTTGGATAGGAAAGACCATAGCTACTATGTAGAATGACACAGAAAGATTGTAAGACAGCCTTTATTTGGGTCTCTAGAAAGAGAGTTGTACAAATAGTGAGAAGAGAAAAAAGCTCTAGTAGTGATATCTTCCCCATGGTAGACCAAGACCTACAGAATCACCTAGGTTGGAAGAGACCTCCAAGATCACCTAGTCCAACCTCTGACCTAACACTAACAAGTCCTCCACTAGACCATATCACTAAGCTCTACATCTAAACGTCTTTTAAAGACCTCCAGGGATGGTGACTCAACCACTTCCCTGGGCAGCCCATTCCAATGCCTAACAATCCTTTCAGTAAAGAAGTTCTTCCTAATATCCAACCTAAACCTCTGCTGGTGCAACTTTAGCCCATTCCCCCTCGTCCTGTCACCAGGCACGTGGGAGAATAGACCAATCCCCACCTCGCTACAGCCTCCTTTAAGGTACCTGTAGAGAGCGATAAGGTCGCCCCTGAGCCTCCTCTTCTCCAGGCTGAACAATCCCAGCTCCCTCAGCCGCTCCTCATAAGACTTGTTCTCCAGACCCCTCACCAGCTTCGTCGCCCTTCTCTGGACTCTCTCGAGCACCTCGATGTCCTTCTTGTAGCGAGGGGCCCAAAACTGAACACAGTACTCGAGGTGCGGCCTCACCACAGCCGAGTACAGGGGGACAATCACTTCCCTAACCCTGCTGACCATGCCGTTTCTTATTCAAGCCAGGATGCTGTTGGCCTTCTTGGCCACCTGAGCACACTGCTGGCTCATATTCAGCCGACTATCAACCAATACTCCCAGGTCCTTCTCTGCTGGGCAACTTTCTAACCACTCATCTCCCAGCCTGTAGGACTGCTTGGGGTTGTTGTGCCCCAGGTGCAGGACAGCTAACACTCAAGGTGCATGCTTGGGAGAAAAACCTAGCCGATGAGCTGAGTCTGAAATCTGCGTAAGATTTCATCAAGTTTGGTTGATAGGTTTCGTTTGTTTGTTTGTGTTGTTTTTTTTTAATGTGTTTAATCAACAACCTTCCATGAAATTTTCCCCTCCAGAAAACTACGGTTTCGCAATGTGAGCATTTGAGTTTAAATTTCAGCCACTTCTACAGGAACAGAATGCATGACGAGCATCTTTTGCTAGGACACCAGGGTCTATAGAGACAGGCCAAGATAGTGTTTTGGACAAAAGAAAAGTTATGAGTATCCTGATTTACTGCAGCTTTGGAAGTAATTCATAAATCCTAGTGGGAAATGAAAGTCATGATATCTCTGAAATATTTATTAGTCTTTTTTCTTATTCTTTCTTCTTTAATTATACTGAGGTAGTAAACAACTTTACTCACAATTAAGCAGATTAACTAGTATTTCAAATTTAATTCTCCATTCCTTCGCTCTTGCAGATTTCAGCTAATGGTATGTGTGTTCATATGCATGCCTGAAGATTAATCATTGTAACTCTCATTAGTTTTAATAGGGGCCATGTGAATCATTTTTCATGTAACATGTTGAAATCTAACTTTCTTATTAATCTTAGAGAGAGTTATGGGGCTAATTGCTGGCAATCATGCAGGAGATGAATCCCAATATGCCATTTGTGAGTGGGTTCTTTTGATTTCCCGGACATGTACCAGTATTTCCCTCAGTAGTAACCAAGATAATTTCTAATATAGGTGGTAGCCGTGGCAACTGTTTCAAAATATTTAAACAGTTTATAGTGTGTAAGTTACTGCTGGCTTGATATTGCAGTGATTTACATATCCTTTAATGAAAAGTCAGGTTTCCAGCATTAATATGTAAAGTGTGTAAAAGAGTTCAGGCACTTTCCAATGAGGTTTCCTTTTTATGATCTTTGCTCACACCAGTGGTCTTTTGCTAGGAAAATTAATTAAGAAGGGGTAACCTGTCTATGATTTCAATATGCCATTTCGATTCTTAAGCAGACTAGAATAGGACTGTGATAACCTCTGGGGCTGCTTTACCTGGGGTAGCAGGAAACAACTGATAAAACCATTCAGAATTTTTTCTTAACCTTCGTGTTCTACTATTCTACTGTGTGATTGATACTGTTAGCAGAGATTTGGGAGCTGAACTTTGCCCCTGCCTTCATGCTAGCACTGGCTGGGGTGACTCAGCCTCACGGCACAGAAGCTTGAATGCTTCCTACAGAAAGCACTACAGGACTGGTGGGCAGCAGATGGTTATCTGGGGCGACACTCTCCATGGGCCCAGCAGTTGCAGGGAGTGACCTTCTGCCTTTGAGTAGGGTTGGAAGCATCTTTCACAAGGGATATGAGAGTGATTAAGGGAGGATGTAGATGATATAGCATCAAAAAAAAATTTCTTGCTGGATTTATTGCCTCTGAGAAGGGAAAGTAGAATCTCCAGAGTAGAAGAAAGGAAACTGAGGCAGGAGGTCATGGGAATTACAGCCAAATCTTACTCTAACTACTTCTTATGGACTTGTTTTCCCATTTCTATGAAGATGGCAACCCTTAGTAAAAAAATCTGATTCTTGGATCAGAGTTCTGTAATCATAACTTTTAAGGTATAGACTCATAAATGGTTGCTTATGTCTTCTCAGTAAGTGTTTATACCAATACAATGAAGGAAAAAGCCCAATTACAGTTACAGTAGATGATGCAAGAGTAAACATATTCAGAGAGAGTGAATAACATTAATAGGCAACATGTATGTATGTAATAAGTTTGGATGTCTTGTATAACTCTGATGGTGCTGATGATTAATAACCAAGCAAAAAGGTAATAATCCTGCAGAATGCTGTTAAGTGTAAGACCGAGAGACTGTTAGGGTATTTCATGGCTGCTCTTCAGAAGAGGCACAAACTCACTGCATTAATGAGTTAGGAAATACAGTCCAGTCTGTTTAAATATTAAAGTGAAAAATGGAGGCTTTGCAGTTGCACCAAGCAGAGCGGGCAGAAATGGAGAAAATGAAATGGAAGAAAATGGAGATTTTCTCCAGAAATGGAGATGTTGAAAATCAACATCTTAAATTAACCTCAACCTTTCAAATCCTGTGTAAATGAGATCAAGCCATGTCCTGGAAAGAGATTTTGAAGATATTCAAGCATTAAACAAGTGAAGAGAAATATTCCCACTAAATAATTATAAAAAGCTGCCTTTGCAGCTTGCTAATGTTTATCTAAATTAATTATTTTAAAAACCTGCCTTCTTGCTATGTCCACAGATTTCAATATGAAATGCTAATGCTAAATAATCATACCATACTGTTGATTTTCACCATACTTCACAAATATTGAAATTGATCCAAAGTCCACTGAAACAAGATTTGTTTTAACGTTATCTTTAATCAGGTGAATTTTTCTATTGGGCTAAGGATCAGCCTCGATTATTAAAGCAGAATGGGACTCAGACATCATTCTGGAGTACTTTTACTATTAAAGAACAAACAAACAAACAAAAACTTAAGACAATTGGTACATATATGAAGATGCCATCTGTAATTTTGTAGTTTGTAGTCCTGTGTTTATCCTGCTTTATTCTTAACAAGGGTAGCTGTGTTTAGAGGTCTGAAGGGCTCACTATTAAAAGACTGTTAAAGAGTTTTTTTCAGAAACTAAGTGGAACTATGCAATATGCTATGGATCTGAAGTTCAAGAAAGGAGTTAAAGTATCAAGGGAGATAGAAGAATGTGTACAGAGTGAGTAAACTGTAGCAATGATAATCTGGGATGGAGTGAAAATGCTATGTCTCGGGATTGTGAATTCCGTGACATGCAAAATATAGTTGAGAACGTCTGTAAGAGCAAAGTAAAGGACTGGATTTTTTTTTTTTTTTTTTTAAAATGATTTGTATTGTAGGAATGTAAGTATCTGCATCTGTGGTCTTTAGCATCTGAAATCCCTGAAGGTCCCTCTTGAAATTTTCTGATGTATATTCCTATAATTCATAGTCTATTCTACAGGTTAGCTCTGAAAGTTTTTCAAAATTCTGATATATTTAGAAACACTTGTAAGATGCATTTTAAGTAGTGCCTCTTCAGCTTCAGCTTGGATAAACATAGCTAGAAAACACAATATACGAAAGGAACTATTCTAACTTTCAAAGTATTTCATAATAGATATATAATAGTTTTGTTTGTTGTTTTTGCTGTTGTTGTTGCTTTTAATTGGATGTTACATATTTTTTATCTTGTGTCATGAAAGCTTCTGTTCTCCCATCTGGTTTTCTTTACTCAAAGTTGCTCCTATAAATCCTTAATTCAGTATGTCATTTGCACGTATGCTTTACACTAAGCATGTGACCATTCCCACTTGAGGGGAGATGAAACAGGGAAAATATTATATACCTTAGCACTGTGTTGGATTGGGACCCCAACAATGCTTTTCATAATAGTTTTTTAATTTTTTTTTCCTTGGATTTTCTGGAATGTATTCTGTGGCTTCTAGAAGGAAATGATTTACATTTAATCTACAGCTTTATTCTCTTTGTACTGAATACCTTATGACTGGTAATAGTTTTTGCTGAAGAGAAAATTTACTATCAGGGAAAACCATTTGTGTATGGGTTTGTTTTTTAGTTTTGTGTTCAGGAAAAGGGACTGCAAATGTGCTTTTTGCAGCTGCGAATATTTATTTGTGTAAAGCCCATTAACAGAAAACAAAATAAATTACATAACCCACTTTTTTTTTTTTTAACATCAGATCATCTCACACTAAACTCACTTTTGCAGTTGATTACACTAAGTGTACATAGGTAAAAGTATTGAAGTTAATCCAAGGGAAAGTGTATAACACAACAGTACTTGTCCAAGCAAATGCCTAATCTTAAGCAGTAATTATATAATTATATACCAGTTTTAATTCATTCTCCTCCTACCAGTTGTGTAGAAAGAAATGATTTCCTGTTTAGCTTTACTTAAATTGAACATAAGAGGAGGTGGAAAAATAATTGTGAAGTTATTAAATGTTTCTGCAAATCAAAAGCTTTAGGATGCTTTCCCAGTGGGAGACAACTGGAGAAGAACTATTAGAAGAGTTGCTTCTAGTAAATCAAAGTGACTCATTGAGGACTGAGATTACTCAAAATTTACATCACCAAAAACGTGCCTTATGTGTGACTCAAAGTAATCATGGTCAATTCATGTCTGGCCTGTCCTGAGTATTACTTGCTGAACTTAGTGAAGTAAATTGGTATCAAAACAGTTGGTTTGTGTTGGTTCTGATGTCAGTCCTTTAGTATTGAATATCATTTTCTGTACGATAAAAATGTTAGGGCAGCAAAGGGGTGATGGAATTTCTGGAGTGCACGTTTGTAATTCTGCATGCAGGTGTTCAATGAGAAAATCTTATTTTGCTCCCACTTGATGTTGCTGTTTCTCTGGAAAATTAAGTTTGGACTGGCTTAATTTTTTGCCAAAATAATAGCTTCAAGGTAAAGTGAGACTATGAAAACACATCGCATGGAATCCCTATTATGATGGTACCTCAAGGGGAAGCAGCTTGAACTACCTGTTGGTGAGTGGGGTCTTTGAAAACAAGAATAAGAAAGGAACACTGTGCTTGCCTAGGTCTGCAAAGTCACACTACTGAATCCTTTCATTCTTGACGTTACAGCCAAATAATTAAATTTCTGATCTTCTCCACTGCTACAGGTTCCTGGAGAAGAAAGTTATTTGCTCAAATAGGATCCTACTGCATATGTACAAAAAGGCAGTTTCATTAACTTGCATGTTTCCCTACAAAATTTCTGTCTATTTTTGAAATGATGGTGCTCTGATTCTGTTGTCTTGCAACTTTCAGTGTTCATACCAAGAAGGAAACAAACAGCCCTGTTCCACTATACAGATGTAATTTCCTCTAAACATGTTCAAGCCACTAACTTGACTAAGACAGAGGGAGAAAATATGTTTGAATGAAAAGCAGAATTACATTGCATATGTAATGAAGCTGCTGTGCAGGGAACTTTAATTCTTGTGCCTTCTAGAGCCTGATATCTTGTGTTTGCAACAGGTTAATAATATTCAGAAGTGTATATAAATCTTAGCTATAAAGAACTAAAATTCACATAGCATGATTTCTACTTGAAAATTCCCTTTTCCAGATAGCAGAAAAATCTTATTAACCAGCATGGTTGCTTTTTTTAAATAGATTACTGTATACTGACACACATACACATGTATTTTGGTTACCTGGCTTTTTTAAGAAATATTTTAAATGACTGTCTTATAGAGTAGAAAATGAAATCAAGTCACTCAGCAACTGTACATTCTAGACATAAACTAGATGGCTGTAAATCATCGTGAACTGGGCTCTGCAGCTTTCACCATGAATAGGTCCATGAACTGTAGTTTAGGTTTTGATACAATTTCAGTTACCTCATTCCAGTTGGAATGAAGTGAAAACTAGGAGAATTAAACACATAAAACTGATAAAAAATCTTCTCACAAAACCTTTTATCCAAGCAGACAAATTGGATTTTTCCACCTTAATGCTCGACAAACTCAAAAAAAAAAAAAAAAAAAAAGAACAAAGCAATTTTTCTGTTTTCGTTTGGAGACCAAAATATTTTATTTGGATATATAACTTTAATTATATCAAAATCGTGTCAATTTAAATGTTTAGAAAACATTTTTATTTACCAGGAATCATTTGCTATTATTTTTTTCTAGTTGTGATTTGAAAATTGGTAGCTGAAAGCCTTTCTATAGAAGGAGTTCATTCTCTCCAACAGGTGCACAGAGAAATCACCTGTGACCACTTGATTCAGCACTAGATCAGAGTAACTGGACAGATGTCCCTAAGAAGAATATGGCATATGCAGCTGCGGTATGCTTGCTGCTTGTTTGGAGAGGTGCTATCTCTTCTTTTTTAGATGAGCCTCCTGCATCCCTGGCTGCCATCCCATGTTGCTTTGTTTTTCTAAGTATGTTTACTTAAGCGTTATGCTGGCTGAATTTAATATCATTTGGAAATGCAGGGTGGGGTCAGGACCAAGCTCAGATGTTCCCAGAGAGCACAGAGCAGAGCTAGCCTCCAGGTAGAGCTGGTTCAACACCCAAAGTACCAGCATTTCTGTCCTTTCTGTTTGTATTACTAGTGCTTACAACTGCATGGGACAAATATTCCCATGCACCACGCTTGGGAACAAAGCTGAACTTGAGTTTTGTACCAAAGATACTGCAGGAGGTGTCAAAAGGCATCTCCAGTCATCTCTTTACAGGCCAGAGCATTTGTCATTGCATAGGTTGCAATGAAAATGTCTGTATGTGGTGGATAAACACAACATATTTGCAGTCTTGAAAAAAAGATGTAAAATTGTTCGACTTCAAATATACATTAAAATTACAGACCTGGCGGCTTAGTGGTACACATAATTCTGCTAAAAAAGTGGATATTTTAGCCAAATATAGCCATTTTAAGCTCAGCATCAGGAAAACTGTTGGAATTATTTATCTGCATATTACTTATATTCATAGGAAAAAAAGTATTATAAAAGTAATCTGACCTTGTTTAAATTGTCATTAGGATCTTCTGCCTGCCCTCTTTACCACACAGTGCAGGAAAGACACATCTGTTCTATTGTTGCTACATTCAAATATCTTCCTCACCTCTTATGGTGTTTATCATGTTCAATAGCTTTACTCAAAACTGTTCCCAGGCTCTTGTTATTTTGAAAGAATCTAAATTTTCATTAAACCAAAACCCTATAGCATTTCTGATGGCAGAGAGAAGCTGTAAGTGTGCACAGTGTACTTCAAAAGGTTTAAAAATAAAAGTCTAGTGCAAAGTCCAGCTAAATCAAATGTCCTGATTTTTTGAGTACTGGACTGACAAGTTTTTGAACAGTTAGCAATTTTTCAGAAGTTAGCAATCCTATATAAACTTAAGATACTGCTGTGAGTACTGGCATATAAGAATCTTGCAATTTCACAGCTGGAAACTTGAGTAGACTCTAAATGAAACACTTCACAATTAAATGGTCCTTCAAGCACCCTTCCTCAGCTTACTGACTTTTAGATTTTCACTGTGAAGCAAAATCCTGCATTTCTCTTGAAAAAGAAATAAAGATGAGGGGGAGGAGAGAAAAATTAAGATTCAATCATGACAATAAATTTAGATAAGTAAATGGGCAACCTCTTTCTCTTTCCTAATCTTAGTACAAATGCTGTTTAATAAGGTACCTACAACATTCAATTAGGACCAATCTATGCAAGATGCTCCAAACATTTATGAGTTCACACTCATCTAAAGTATTAGAGATATAATTACCAGCCGGGTGCTACAAAATTACGTGGAACGATACATTTATCTCACAAACATTCAGAAATACATCAAGAAAATGTTCCCATCTGTTGTATGATCAGGCTAATTTTTCTTTATACCAGCCTACCCATTAGAACAATCACTTTAGATAAGAAAAAGACACATTCCTATCTGTTGCTTTTTTAATTTGCAGCACACATACTCTAGTGTTTGAGTGATGGTCAGTGAGTTACAAGTAAACATTGCTCTGCTATTCTTGGGATTCACATTTGAACTATTTAGTTGCTTCATAGATTTTTAGTGAAGTTGATTTATCCAACACCGGTAATTGAATAGGAAATAGCAGTACCCAGCAGCTTTGGGAAGTTTGGGACATCTAATATGTACTTGATTTGATAAGAAAGTTGGATGATTATTCCAGGCTCAAGGAATAATGTAGTTTATTAAATTGTAGATGCCGTTTCTAGGAATCTTTTAGATCTGTTTATTCCGCATTGGAAATATTGACGTAACCTTATTAATTTATATGAAATACAATAGTGTTTGCATTTTAAACACAAGTAAGGCAAATAAAAACTCTAGCAAATACCTTGTAGCTGTTATAATAATAAATAATAAAATTCTGTGACTTTTCCATGAGACCATTTCTGTCAACAATTCAAATTCCATAAACATCCAAAGCTTTGCCAAGCTTTAGTGGAGAGAATTGAAGATACCCACTCCATAAAGAAAGTTTATCCTAGTCTCTGTGATTAATACACTCCTGTATTGTGTCTGAGACAAATAACTTTGACCAATTTAAAAATGCGTGTTACTTACTCTCAACTTAATCATTTTGGCAAGCTTTTCCCAAATAAATAAATAAATCAAGAGAAAGTAAAGGTTCAAAAAAAAAAAAAGACAGCTGCTACATAAACAGCTGTTTATTGGCCCAGGATAACTGGACAGGTATTTTGGTTTTGGTTTTATTTGTCATCATGCTTTTGATTAAGGATCAAATGAGCAGGATCAAGTTTGCTGTGTTATGATCTAGCCAGCGCATACATTTGGTTTTGCCTACAACCAGCCTGATCTCCAATGCCTCAGTAGTAGCTTAATCTTGCTGTTACCATCGTCAGAAAGTCAGGAGCTGTTCATACATGCATATTTTGCTGTGCAACATGCACATCTTGCCACAGGATGCAGATATTTTTGAATATGTGGATTTCTATAGTTCATAAAATAAACTGTCTTAAAAGACAAACTGTGTTGAGGTATGTCCTTACCAACATATGCCCTATACAAGCAAATTAAATAGTGGCCTCTGTTATCTACTGCATAACAAACCCTCTTGTTCTCTCTCTGCTAAAATTCTTGGTCATCTGCTGAATCAATTATTTATAAGGAAAGAGGCTATAACCTTTACCTCTTGACCTCTATATCTCCATGGTATTTGTTCTACTGCCAAAGAAAGTCACCTCCCTTCCTGGATTCCTCTTCTTGCAAACTGAAGGTCAGGAAAAACTACCCATTCTCTACATCCTGAAGCACCTTTACTCCATTATGTATTTCTTTCTCATTCCAATTTTACTTTTTTTTTTTCATGTATTCGTGGGACTTTGAACTCCAAAAGCAAGAAACATCCTTTGTTAATTCTTTGTTAATTATGTTTGAAATGTTTGAAACATTTGTTGTTAATTATGACTCACATTCATATATGAAAATATTAGCGAACAGGCTACCAATTACATTACCACACGTATGTATGTGGGTATCATTTTGTCTGGGGACCTGTATTGCTTTTGAGTAGGAAACCAAACCAGACTCAAATCCCATTTATCAACATGCAATAAAAATAGCCTCTTCTTAAACTGAGACTTGATTGGCACAATCAAGTGGATAAAAAAAAATATATAGAAAAATGAATGGGCAATGCTAAAGCTTTCTAAAGACTTTTCCAACAAAGATTAAAATTTCTCAGAAACAAAAACTGCTTGTAGGAATTTCCATTGGGAAAGTTTCTCAATATAAGGATGGAATTCTAATGACAAGAGAGATTCTCCACAACATGAGAGCTCTGACTGTAAGAAGAGGAGCTTGGCTCCCACACTGGCCAAAACTGGAAACCTGAAAAATCAGGACAAGCACTACAGGTGACGGGTCTTGAACTGACACAAGGTGGGTGGATAATGTCAGTCAGAAAGGCTTTGAGGGATGTGACAGCTCTGTGAACGTTCTGTGGTTAAGAAGAGGAAAGCGTTGTTGAGTGTAAATGAGGAAAAGTGGCCTGTTAGTGAAGGGCTAGAAAAACAACATCTGCAGCAACACACTGAACAAGTGAAGGAACACCCACACATTTTTTTTTTCAAGGCCAAAGGAAAGAACATTGTAATTAATGAGATGCTAAGTGGTCAAATGGAATGTGTAATGATAATAGCACATACATCATTGTATGTTCAAGGTTATGCAGGAAGAAAGTGCAAAAAGTAGGCAGGCTTCTGGGGAAGATCTGAAAGAGCTGAAACTAAGGAGACTTCTTGGGTAGAAAGCTAAGGGCTGATATTATTGCTCTAAGTACCATAGAAAACAGGCAGAAACTGAGCCCTTTTCTTTGCTCATATATAGCTTATAATGATGACAGGACCTCAGAGAGATGAGTAAAGATTTAATTTTGGATCAGCTAAAATTCTTTGGCTCACTGAGTGTTGAGTTCAGTTTTATGGACAATGCTTGACTGCTAGTGGAAAAAAAAAAAAAAAAAGAGAAACTCCTGAAAAGCCTTATGCAAGTCAGATTCTCTTCTTCCATCTGCATATTCCTCCCCAAAAGTGGAAGAGAAAAAAACAATAAAGATTCTCTGAGAGAGAGGTAAAATAACTTGTTAGTTTCTTAGGAATTTTGGCATTTAAGCACATTTGGTGTGTTTGTTTTTTAACTTGCAACAAGTAAATATGAATGTGCTACGCATTTATTATGAATTAAATTATATCCTTAAATTATATCACATATATCCTATAAATTATATCACATATAAATTATATGTATGAAGCATACAAAATATTATATGCTACTAGAAAGCCTAGTAACTGGCAGTGATATATTTGTATGTCCCTTCCCAACAGTAATATTTGTTTGAATTATTTGAAATTTTGTGACTTATTCTTTACAAATACAATCAAGAATATCTTTGGTATGCTGTCAGATAGCTATTCTAACTCTGTACAACACTGTAAAGATCGAAGTATTACACTTAAATTATATGGATTGTATACCATGATAAGTTTTGTCACTTATAACGTTGTATGTTGTGATGAATGGGAATCCCTTTCACTAAACCTATTTGAAGTTGAAAAAAGTATAAAGGTAAATAGAGACACTAAATCATGTAACAAAAATCCAGCTGAGATACATATCATGCACAATCGCCTCAATTACACATCTCAGCCAGAATGCATTTAATAGTGATTCACATTCAGTTTTGTCTGGCAGAGTAGGAAGAAAGGACAAGGATAGATATTTTGATCTGTTGGTGGAACTTGAGGTTGATATTAAGGTACAGGGTAAAGGCAACTCAAAATCAATGTCATACTAAATCAAAACTATTCAACTTCCTTCCAGTCTGGAATATTTGAAATGTACTTTTTCTTTTGTGGAAGGCATTGGTTTCTCAGTTATGGACTTACAGTAAACTCAGACTGGGCAGTGCACATGCAGTAGGTCCTAGCCAGTGGATTCACATGGGTATATGTTTGGCATATATGTTTTTTGTTTATAATTTAATGGGTGATACACCTTCAACCTGCTATTATAATAAGCCATATGAAAGACTGAAAGTTCTGCACATTTCAGAAGTCAGATGGATATTAGTAAAGTATGATAGGATGTTGCTCTGCAGCAGTGGACTAATGAAGTGTGCTGTTCCCAGAATCTTCTGTTCTAATGTGAGGATGGAGGGTTGGCTGTTCTCGTTGTACCTGCTCACTTGCACCTTGCTGTACCTGCATTGCCTGGCCAAAACAGGTTGATTACTAAAAGTCAGAGCTGGCAGATTTGTAAATCACACCTTGGAAAAAGAATATCCTGCTCTTTGCCCTAATAACCTCTTCCTTAGTGTTCAGTAGTGGCACTGAAATGCTATCAGATGATGCAGTGTTTACCTCTTGGAAAGTCCTATTAGAAAATCATTAATGACAGCACTCAAATGTTCAGGCCTATAGGTGTGGGGACATTTTCTTGTATATCGTTTATGTTAGTAGAGCAAGAAATAAAAACTATAAGCCAGTTATCAAGTTTATCTGCATATTCTGCAGTTAACTGTACTTCAGCGTGCTTATTCCAATTCAGCAAAACATAGACACTTTATTTATTGTAATATCTATTAACAGTAGACACAGATGTCTGAAGCAGAAAGTAAAATATGAATTTGGAATTATTTTAGGTCTACAATAGATGTAACTGTGAAGTACCCTGTTCAGCAGAACAGATAAAATAGGAAAGAAAAATCCTGAACATTCGTTGTCTTTTTATCCATCTTCCTCCAGCTGTGATATTTCCTACCCAGCTGCTATACACACAGCTTCTCCCTTTGTCAGTGCTCCGTGGCTTATGCCTACAAATTTCAAAGGAAAAGTGTGAAAAAAAGTGAGATCATTATTCAAAGCAGCATAGTTTGAAATAAAGAATATAATTTCCCACAGCACTGAGGGAGGGTTTTGTTCACTGAGCAAATACCTGTTTGAAAGTAAACCCAAGTTGTTCTTTTACTGGCTAGTGTGCAAAATGGGAGGTAAGGTTAGTCACCCCTCAGTAAAGCTTTGCCTTGGTAGTGCAGGCATCACAAATTTCAACCATAAATAAACAGTATTTTACATACTTCAGGAACATACAGTAAAATGGGGAAAGATCAAAATAAGTAGGTTTTATTCTCATATTTATATTAGATTGAATCCTGGCTTATTTTCTAGTGGACATGGGACAGTTCTTAACTGCAGTGGATCTTTCTTGTATATAGAAGTAAATTCTGCAAAGAGAAACATTGCAGTACTAACAGATAATAGATATGATGGGGATGGAGGAAGAGGGGGAAACCTGTGTTGGATGGACTTTTTGTGTCCATATATATATATAGAAATATATCTCATTTGTTGTCAGTTATGGTGCTTATATTGAAGCCATATTGTATTGCCTGTTGGAAGGGAGCATCCTGAGTAAGAAAGGATCATACAAGAAGACAAAGGGAAGGGAATAAGCAGGTCTAAGGAATGGAAGTGGTAAAGTAGCACAGGTTAAAATAAATGAGCTAGGGCTGAAAATATGAGTAGCTGTTTCTCCAATCTCTTGAAGGCTGTCACTGATGATGAGTCCCTACTAACCCCTAAAATTAAATCTCTCTACATTTGATCCTCCTCCTTTTGTCTGATGTCATGTTACAGGTTACAGTCATTGGACAGCTTGTTTTCATTTCTTATATGAAATGAAGTTGGGAGTTATGACCTTTTCATTTAAACTTTATATTTAATTTGCTGGCTTATTATGAGCTGGCAGAAAGCACTGTAATAATTTCCTAGCATCTTGATCACACTTGCGGGCTTTATTTCATAGCAAAATAACCGCAAAAGTCCCTGAAGCAGGAAGAAGAATATTTCTTTAAAATATTTAATATGGTTCTTAGACATTTACTCTTTTCTCAATTGAACAATACTTCCCTTTGTATTCTACAAACAACCTCCAGGGTATTTTGAAAAAAACAGTCTAGTATCCATAAACTCAGCAATCCATCATTGTTTGTGGCTTAACCAACCTGCATTATTCTACCTGCATGTTCTTTGACATGGTCAGTGCTTAAGCGTCTTTAGCTCTGGCTATTCATGCTGACATTTAAGTTTTCAGTTGTAATTGTTTTAGGACAGGTTTTTAAAGAGTTCTAGACTAAAGAAACTCAAATAAAAAGAAATAATTGTTCTGCAAAGACTTGATTATAAATTTATAAATTAACATTCAGAAAATGAAACATTGACGTTATATGTATGTCAAGCAACAGCCTGTATCAATTAAAATACTGAAGTGAACGAATAAATTGCCATTTGCCAATTTCACTGAATGTGTTAATTTCTTTTGCCCACCTGATTTTGTTGCTTAAGCTCACTACATGGTGCAACACTGCTTCTTTATTTATTTATTTTTATCCTAACCAAAAGTTTATGAAATTTTCTACCTAATTCTAGCAAAGGTGATTCATAAACATTTTGTTTTCACTTATTAACTGAAGTCTGAGAGTATAAAGGTAAATTTAAGTGAAAGCTAGTGGAAAAAAACCTACAACCCTTCCACAGTTGTCATGTAGTTTTTCCCAGTGTGATACTGATCACACCAATTTAGAGCAAAAGCTGCAATGAAATTGCCACACCAAGTGAGCTAAAAGTACAACACATTAGGTTGTCAAGCACCATGCAAAAAAGATTTTCAACAGATGCCGTACTGATCAGTCTTCCCGAAAAGAAAATCATGATTTCATTCTCCAGAAAGATGGCTACACAAAATCTCTTATGTTTCCCTGGAGGGACACCATTTCACACATTGAAGTATCATAAATGCAGGCTCCTGCATCAACAAAGGCAGATTTGCTGACTACAGAGGTGCTAGCTGCACCTTCTGGGCAATGTGATCACAGTGAAAACAATAGGAGACGCGATACCATTGGCATCTGTGAGCAGAATAATTTCATTCTACAATGAGACTCCAGAATTTGGTGTTGGTGGGAGAATCTGCAAGGAAGCTTTGCAGAAGAATTGTTCCAACCATGGCCTCTGCAAGGGAGGCTTTGGACTAGAGTAATGCTGAAAGCCTTGAAAAAGGTTATTGAGCCTGCGACCTCTGCATTTGAAAGCATGAGTAACTACAGCATTAAGTAAAGCGTCAACACGATAAAGACTATAATCTGACCACTGAAAAGGAAATGAGTTTTCCTGTGTACCCAGAACTTTGTTCTGTGACAGTCTTTAAGTCAAGCTGACATATTACATCAGGTAGGGCACTGGTTGCAAGACGACCACAAACTACACAGTAAAAGAAATTACAGTAGGCTAGATTTTCACAGCTGCATGCAGGAACAGAGCAACGCAGCCACTCCAGTTCAAGCTGAGATAAAATCTATTTGGGGAAGAACAGGGAGTACTAATACAGGGTAATTTGCAAAGCTACAAATTGCAGGCTGCTAATTGGGAGCACCTGAAGACATTCTCTAGGAAGTGACAGTAGAGGGAAAAGGAGAAAGTTTAAGAAGTAGGAAACACAGCAATTGTAGAGTAAATTTCTTTTTTTTTTTTTTTACCAAATGCAGATAAATGAGAGAAAGATGATTGTTGGAGGTAAGTTGTCCAAGAGTATTTCTGCTTGCTGTGTTATAAGTTTTTCCTCTTTGGAATTGGTCTCACTCTAGGCTGTAAGAGCATACTTAAAGCACAGCATAAATAATTGCTCTAGAGTATAGCAACACTGGCAGCTAGCAGTATCACACCGCATCAAGGCTGCTGACATAGGCACACTACATACTTTCTTTTCAGTATCAGTCATTGGGTTAGAGACCATGTGGATAGAAAGGAACATGCATTGTACTAATTTTCTTGGCAAATGTACAACCTGTCAATAACTAATGGAAATAGAGAAAAAATACTGTAGGGAAAAAAATAGATTTAGGTGTTTATTATGTATAAAAATAGAGTGATGCTTCCTATCTGTCTGCCTCCTGGGCTCCTGAATTAATGTGCGGCAGGATTAGGGGAAGACAGTGAAAGATTTTAGTGTTCCTTCAGCTTGAACAATTAAACAGAATCAAAAAGGATCTTTTCTGACTTATTCAAAATCTTTTCTAGATTCCGCATCTTCAGTAGAGTTGTCTGGCCTCTTGTTGGGGGAAGAAAGTGAGCCCCATAATTAATATATTCATTCAGAATGTGGGGGAGACCCCAAAATGACAATGCTGGCAGAAATGTTACCACTTCCTGTGACCTATATTTCACCTCAGCAATATAATGAGTATAGCTTTGGGCCTGGAAATGCTTCCGTATCTCATGGGTAGGAATATGTACAGTGGTTTCACTGATTTCCTCGGGATTATTCTTAGAAGTGAAGTTACTCATGCAAATGATTGAAAGCTTATGGTTTGGGGGTCCATTTTCACACTAAAATGAATAACTAACTGGATTATTTTATCATCTTCTTCCTATACTTGAACACATTTTTAGGGTTGTGGCATTGCATAGGGTGTAAACTCTATGCATTATGCTCATGTGCTAATGAAGAATTGATATTTGTTACTTATACTCTATGTTCCTTTCTTGCACATTTAATACATAGCTGAACATTCCTGTTGCAGTATAAATATGCTACTGATGTGCTTCAGTAGGGATTTCCATGGATCAGCAGTTTTATAGGTCACTGCAAATAAGCATAAAAAAAAATCCTATACTCTACCACACCTATACATGTCCCTCTGTGTGACAGTGACTATTTAAATTGTACAGAGCTTTGTTGTCCACCCTGAATTTATTCCTTGATCTTCTATGTTAAAACTAGAACACTTCTCTGAAAGACGTTAGAAAATGTAAACATCGGCCTAGAAATGTTCTTTCAATGACCTTCCAATCATTAACTGCATAAACTTATGTAAAGTGGCCAGACAGTAGAATAATTTTTGAATTCAGAAGACAATCAGGAAAAGGCCTTTGGTATTTTTTCTGTTGTGGTTTCTGTAAGACCAGTTCTCCAAACCCAGTGGCTTCAGAATACCTCAGGTCCTGTGCCCAAGAATGCTTTTTGGTGGAGATTTTTGAGAATAAAATTAGAAGACACTGTGTTTAGAAATACAGAGGTGGCATGTTTTTTCTGTGTTTTGTTGTTGTTTCTTTGTTTGTTTTCCCAAGGCTTTGTTTAAATGTGGAGAGTGAGGATTTTCTGGCAAAAGTGGCACTGAGGAATGTAGATGGTCAAGAAGTAAAATGGCTAAATGTGCTTTGGTGCCACGTTAAAAATTAAGTAAAGCTCATTTGTCTTTCACCTTCTGCTATTACATTTTCCTTCAAAGTCTTCTGCTGTAAAAAAAAAAAAAAAAAAAAAAAAAAAAAAAAAAGTCTAATCCCTTTCATTTTATAATTTCAGATGTTTGGGATGCTATTTATTTATTTATTTATTTATTAACCTATTGGTCCTTTTAAGTTTTCCAATTCTCATTTATTAAAGGTTTGATTTAACTGCATGTTCTGGGGAGGATATCTGAACCCCAGAGTCTTTTGTGTTTAACAAGATTCAAAGCACAGTAAACTAGCATATGTCTCTCTTTTAAAGTGCACTATGTAGTTGCTTGTAATCAAGGCCATCTGTCATTTATTGCATGCCAAGTACCAGCTGCAACTGTGGCACTGGTTCAGTAACCTTCAGTACAGTACCTGCTGTGGACAGCTTTGCAGCCATATCTGAGGTCAGAGTTGGGATTGGCAGTCATGAAACACAGAAGGAATGGAAGATGGAATACAGAACCTTTCAGAAGCTCTTTTCTGTCTGTGGTGTCACTGGAGAGACACCTAAAAGACTCAAGTCCTGAAGGGTCAAAATCTTCATCAAAATATCATGTTTCTGAAGAAGTGGAGCTCTTTCTTGACAGTTGGTACACATGTTCAAAGTGTCAGCACTGGCTATAAGCTGCATAGAAATTGTTTCACTCATTTCTCAGACAGCAGACCCAGTTCAGTTGGTATCACAAACTTTTACGTTATCTATTAATAAAAAGAGATTGCTTCAACTTACAAAACAGGTTATAAAGAGTCTTATCACACAATATCACAAGCTATGTAGCTCTTGTGATGCTTTAGATGATTTTGTCACTCAGAACAACTGTATGTGTATCCCAGAGAGCTCTCTCAGCTGGAGTTGGTAGTAAATTTTGACAGCTATTTTTCTTTTAACAAATATCCCTTTTTTTCTATCAGGCCTTGAATAAAAGCATACTAGACAGTGAAAAAGGGGGGGGGGGAAAGCTATCTCAAAAGCTACTGGAGAGGTACCTTTTACAAATAGTGGTCAGTTTCTTTGAATTGCTCTATAAGTGGGGCCTTTCCTCCCCATGACCTTTCCCTTAAATATCATGGTCTTAAAAGTCTTTGCAAATGCCCTGTTCACTTTGGGAAGGATTTTGATATTCAGAGTGGGTCTTTGAGAGAGCTCACGGGGACCACGATCTTAGAGCTATCAGTAACCTGCAGGAATTCATCCAGGATGTGGGATAGCTGGATTCACATCATTGCTGTGTCATTCTCCAATTTCAGATGGGCTAAACTTCCGCTGGGCTCCAATTGCTCCAACCCATGGGCTAAATTTAATATTCTCTCTCTGTCTCTTGATTCTTCACAGATATCTTCATAGAGTTCTACTTTTATCCTGAGTCAAAGTGGGATGACTTCTTGAAATGTCAATTTCAAATTAAAGATACTTCTCAGTTAGGTCTAGTTCGAACCACATATAATATTATGTGGTAGAGTTCTCACAAATGGACACAAATTTAATTTGTTAGTCTATAGTAGCAAACCTTGAACTCATTTTTATGGTAGTTTTGGCTGTAGCCTCCTGAGAGGCAAGTGCAATGATCTGTTAAACTGTGTTGAAATATTCTAGTTGTTGTTCTGGCTCACAAAAGTAAAACTCTTGCTGTTTTCATGGTACAAAAGATTTCATATATTCTTGGAGCTTTTATCCTTCCATGGTTCATAGTCCTCAAAATAATCCTAAATGAATGTTTGACTGTGAGAGTTTGACTTACTGTTTCAGAAATTTACCTCATAGTGGATCTTTAGGCAGCTCATGCTAAGACATCATCTCATAGGTTCTTAACATCAGTAGTCCAAAGATGTAGTTTTCAAGCCATCTGGGAGAAAGTCTCTGTGGCACTACTGAAATATCCTTTCCAAAATCCAGTCAAATGGGAAGAGTTGAAAGTCATGACTTAATTGTCTTCTGAAAAGCAAATCCAGAGTCTAGCAGGATCTGAGTGTCAGGTAGAAAGTTAAATCTTAGAAAAAGGAAATGATGAGGCAGCTTTTAGCTGAACAATTTCACAACTATGAAATTTGTTTTTATGACCTCTGGTCCATTGCTAATTTTAAGGACAACCAATAGTGACACTCAAGTCTGGAAGGTATGCTGGAGTGCTTGAAATTAGCTTGGTGTCCGAAAATGTTTGAATGGTGGCATTTTAAGTCCCTGATTTGAAGTTAGATGCTAAGGACTCAGGTACCTAATTGACCTAAATGGATGCAAACTAACGTACCCACAGTATTTGATCCTGGGAGAATCTTGCCCTGTAACTTGATGAAGTGTTTAAGTCTAAGTTTTGTTGGACCATAAGTACATAAATGTTCATAATCTGTACTGTGGCAAACTGCTAGCTGTGACCAGCAACATTTAATAAAAATATCTTCTGGGAATAATGACTGTGATATCTAGCTTCTGTGCAGTCTTCTACGGGGCACCTCTCGTACTAATTCCTACCAGGCTAGAGAACATATTTTATTTTATATGGCTGGTATAATTTAATACTCCAAAGTAGCTATTTGTATCTATACTTATATGTGCGCATTGCAAATTCAGAAAAACATGTTAAGTGTGGTAACTTGAATTCAAATTGCTATAGAAATGAAGCATTCAGGTTAGATATAAATAGTCCTGTACTATTATTATTGGATGTAGTGTTGTCTGGCTTTCAGTTTCCCAATTTGCATTTTTCTCAAATGGTAAAACGCAGGTGAAGTGCTCCATTTGAAGGAATGAGGTCTTTGTTGAGTGTTCTGTAAAACTGGGCATTTCTTTGGATAAAATGACTTAGATATAATGCATATTAAACTGTCTGTAAGAGTTTGATTCAAAGCCTGTTGAAATAAAGCTTTTATATGCAGCTCTGTATTCTGTTAGAAATTTGTTTATCTATTTAATCCCTTTATCATTCAAGGCTGTGAGGAGCAGAGAGGGCAAGGCAGGTGGAAATCAGACTTTTCTTCCCATTTCTTCTTCTTTCCTTTCCTACAGTTACTCTTGCATTTGTGATTAGGTTCAACAATATTTGTCATCAGGTAAAATCTTAAGGACAATTATTTCCACAAGACTTGAAGAACATCAATTAGTGGTTTCGATAAAAGAAAGATACTGCTATCGATAGGGTGATCTCAACCCCTATATACAGAGCCCCATGAGCCCCTATACTCATGTAGGTTGGTCAGTTGACATGGCCTAGTTTGAAGCTATCCACACAGTAGTTGAAGGATACGGATGAAGGAGGCAGATGGAGTTTCTATAAGATAAAATGTTTACATTTCAGTTAATGCCTTCATTTAGTCATGGGTAAGGTGTTTTAAATGTATGCCTTTCTCTCCGTTGAAAGGCATGAGTTCTTTCTGTTTTAGAGAATTTTATGGGATACCTATTATATCTTTTGGCTAAATAAATTCTGATATCTAGAAGTGTTAAAATGTATTATGTCAAAAGTATCTCTGAGTGTCTAGGAAATATATAGTGTCAAATGTGTTTTAAAGTCATAATAATGCAGATTATCACAATGAATTAATTATAATCAAAATCTACTATCAGAACACTTGGATGCAAGGAGATGGGCTGGATGATCTTACATGTCATCTTAGTCTGCAAACATTATTATAAAAGATACCTGCATAAGCTCAGCACTGAATAAAATAGAGTTCTTAAGGTTTGAGGAGTGCAATGAAGAATGTAACTACTGTATCACATATTATTCATAAACACTTTGAGTCAGCTGATTTTTCGCCCATCATGAGTGTAACGTTCATCAGTAATAGCTTTAAATTTTCAATATATGGAACCGTCCCCCAACCCCAGACCAGTTCCTCCACAGCTTGTCACTGTAAATTTCACTTCCTGTGCCAGAACAGTTCTTCCTTCCATAATGACCACAGAATGCTACCATAACATTTAATCAGTTTTTTCTTAACAAAGGAAGATCACCTGCTAGTAAAAGTCTCTGCTGGAAATAGAGAGGGGACTCAGCATTATCAGATACAACAGAATCCTAGGGCACTGCTGGAGACTTTGAGGTTCTCAAAGGACTCTGTCCTTCCAAAATGACTTGGATAGCCACCTTAAGCCTTGAATATCCCATAGTTTCTTCTGTCCAGGGAACTAGGGAAATCCTGCAGAATTCTTAGCAGCTAGAAATTCAGTGATTCTGTATATTCTAATCTCCAACCTTACAGTGTTTATCTTTCATCAGATCCAGTATAATTTTTTTTTCCAGTTTGTTTTCAAATTCTCTCCTTCCCCACACCAAAAGCACCTCCTAAAATGCACTCTTGAAATAACCATGTATGACTGGAAATGCTGATGCTTTATTTATATGTATGATTATTTTCTTATTTTAAATAAAGAAGATAATATGAAGATTCTAACTGATAGGATCATTCAAAGAGCAAAACGATTGCAATTTAACATAAAAGAAAATGCTTTGGCATTCCTTAAGCAAACTGCCATGATGTACAGCAACTGATGACATATTGTATCAATAGACAGATAATCAAGTAGTGAAAACATATAATTGAACTTCTCTGATGTAGGGTGCAAAAGCAAATAGGCATTGTGATTTTCCTCAAAATCTTAAATATATATATATATATAAAATTGGCATTGCATTCTTGACATGATTGTTTTAGACTAAATACTTTTGATACAGTGGTTTTCAAAAAGTTTCAACCAACCTGCAAGCTGCTTGGAAGCACACTGCAGAAACTTGATATTCAAATGTTTGCTTCCTGTGGGTAAAATAAGCCATTAATTGAAATGTAAACCTTTTGACAGATTTTAAGGCAAGAGATTTTTCCATTATTCGAGGATAATAGCGCTGAGGAGAAAAGCACAACAGTATGTGTCTGAAAATATGCAAGTTACTTAATGTTATAAAATGTACTTGAAAACTTACTACTGCAACTGTTTCTGAGGGCTAATTTTTCCTAATAAAAATAAGTCTCTTTCTGTGAATGTTAGTAGAGTTTAAAGCATGATAACATGGAGGGAACGTGTTGGATTTTACAGCTGTGGCATTGCTAATATTTTTTTTATATTATTTTTTTTACTGAGTAATGACATCCCTGCTTATGAAGTCTTAAGTTTGACAGAGATCTCTGTGGTGTTTTTTCCTGAACTGCATCTGGGAGTTTGGGCCTTTTGCTTCTTGCTCATAATCATTTCTGCATTATTTGAGAAGCTTTGAACCAGACGATCAGATCCACAAACAGCAATTAAATCAAAAACTTCTGAATGGGTGATTTTGATGGTATTTGGGGATCCCAACTTACAGAGGCGGTAGAATTGTAGTGCCCATGACAGCATGACTTATTCTTGCCGTGAAGGTTCAGTCTGCATTACCAGTTGCCATTGGCTTAGTGGGTTTTGAGCTATCAGAGTACATTATCCCGACCTTGGTATGTTTATTCTTCAGCTGACTTGTCTGTGCTACATGCATGGACTTGTTTGCCACTAGAAACAATGACCTGTAGTGGAACTTTACTGGAGCAATCCTTAGAAGGGGTCTTTTTTGTTGTAATGCTTAGCAAGGGGGAAGAAAGTTTATGTAATCCCTCCTTAGAATCGTTTACTGCTAAAGTATTGTTGGTTATAATTAGCAAAGATGGTTTAAAAAATAGCTCAAATGGGTTAGATAAGTTTGCTTAAGGGGTCTTTCTCCATTTTTCCCCTACTACATATTTAAGAAACTGGTTTCATCATAGATATGACTCTTAGAAAAGTTTTAAAAAGTTTTAAAGGGTTCTCAATATAGAACATCTGACAGTAACACTTTTTTTTTTTGCCAACCTATCTTTTATAATAAATATTATATAATAAATATTCATCACTTATATGCTCTTTCTTGTATCCTAAGGGACCATGTTTAAATCTCCAGGGACTGCTGTCAGGATCTTCGTCCTCATATTCTTCTCCCTTTCTTTTTCTGAATTTCCTTCAGTACCTCACATTTCTTCCGTCCTTATCCCTAAGGATTTTTCTTTTATTATAGACAGAACATATTTAGCATATCTATATAAATGCCTAGTATATGTTCTAACATGTATGCAATGAAAGGAGTGTGCTAGGTCTCGTGGTCTGTCTATGCATCTTGTACACACTGTGTGAAGTGTACTGCTCAGACGCTGCATTCAGCTTCCATAAAACAAATCATTTCACAGATAATCAAATAAAATGGATGTCAGGGAGGAAAAGGTATACCATCACAGATGAGGGAGTGTAAGCATTAAAATGTGAGGAAAACTTCTGGACAGGATTTTAGTGCCTTCTGTATGTGGTGGAGAACAGACTGGATTTCTTGTTGGAAGCAGATTGTGAATTTCATTCCATGCATGCAGCCCCCAGGGGGTAAGATGCACATACCTGTGGGAGGGGAAAATGGATATAAATCTCAAACTGTGGGCAGAGGATTGGGTATCACAGAAAATTTTCTAAACTTAGTTATTGTACCTTTTCAAAGACTGTTTTGTTCTTTCTGTTTTGCTTATTTTTTTTATAAAGGTCACCCAGTAATAAAAAGATGTACTGTACTGAAATTTCTCCTGCAAGAAGAGGAAAAATGTGGTTTTTTTTTTACTTGTATTTTTAAAATATAGCTTCATATATATTCATATAGGTGCTTATAAATCACAAAAAGTAATGTGATCAGTGTAATTCACTTCTAAGTACAAGATATCTATGAATGCTGGGTCTAGTCATAGGTGCAATTCATTCTTTTCCATTTTTTGTCATATACGAACTATTCATAAACCTTCTCAGTCACCACTCCACAAGAAATTTTTTAGAGGGAAACTTGTTTTGAAACTGGGGAAATGTTAATTATAAATAAATTCCTATACCATTCCATTTATTAGAAAATGGTTAAAAATAAATCTAATTTGAAATTATTAGCTTATTTCCCCATAAATTGTTTCACTTTCAGAAAGGAGATGTCCTTACCTTAAGCTTTTTCAGTCCACTGTTTTCTCTTGTCGTCGGGTATGCACATATTGTGAGAAACCCAGTGTTCATAATTTAATACAAAAACACATAGCAATTCACATAACTTTGGTGCAGGCTGTAATGAAGTTCTAATTCTGCAGTTTATCGCAACTTTAAAAACAATAAATATTAACATCTTCCTCCTGAACATTAGCTGTCCTCTTAGCAGGCTGAACTGTAACTATACTTTCTAGGAATGCCATTTTCCTTCTGATAGATGGACTTTGTTTCTTTGAAAAACCTGCCTGTAGTCAAAGCTGAACTTTGGGAGTTAATAGGTAAATTCTGGCAACCTCTTGACCTGAATGCTACTTGTGTACCACAAAATATGAGAGAGAGGAGACCCTGCTAACATAAGTCTTACTTAATTTTTCTACAATATTAAAATTTTTCCAAAGACTGTAAGTGGAAAAAAAAATTACATCCAGATTCTGCACTGAACAATAGAGTCTTCGTAAACAGCATCCAAAAATATTTAGAGGCAATTATTTTTCAGCTAGAATATTTGTCCAATAAACTGCACTTCACTGGTAGTAGCTGGTGGAGTAAAGCTACTACCATAGTTGTATGTATGTTGGGCTAGGGTATGCAAAAGATAAGACCAGGTTTTTTATATCTGAAAAATTCTTAGGCCCTGGATTAGGATTCTCACAGGTGATGCACCCTGTCTACATTAAGGTGGACAGATAAATTACAGTAATCTTGATGCTACTTCCGTGTAGTCTAAAATCTGGATTAGATCTGAGCTTGGAGGAAAGCCAGATGAAGAGGAACAGTGCATCAGACTAGCATGTGGGAAATGTGGGGTTAGGTCCCCGTTCTAGCATATTAAATGCCAGTAAGTAAATCTGTTCCTTCACTGTGTCTCTATTTTCTCATCTGTAAAGTTTGGATTTCTCTTGTTAAGGTCTTTGAGATCCAAAGATGATACCTAGTATTTAGACTGAGGTAACTATTACTAGCCTTAATTAACAGCCCTGGATTGCTTATCCAAAGAGTAGAAACTTAGTAATATTTGGCCTGTAATTTTTTATGTCTTGAAAAAATTGTGATCTTTTCCTGCTATTGAAAGAGTAATTGAGGTTAGGACCTAGCTGTCACAGACTGCTTGTGATAATTTTCAATATCTGTGTCTGACTTGTAAAATTTTTCTGAAAATTATATATTTAAATGAGCTCCAATCAAAAGCTTCACTTACAACTTATGCTCCTTCAACATGAGGGATACTCATTTCAAAGTCTTTAAATAATATTCATGCCATTAGGAATTGTAAAGGGAATGGACATCTGTATTATTTAAATTGTTATGTTTTTCTCTGCTATGCCTCTGTGGGAGTGTTGAGTGCCACACAAGAGCTATAATTGAGAAATCCCTTGCTAACCGTGACTCTGATTGCTATTATAATTGGAATAATTTGCATTTTTATGAAGATACCATTCTGTCTTCAGGCATCCATGACAGTGTTTTGTGTTTTGAAGATCATTTTGAAATATACACAGAAATTATTTGTTTTTAGTAGAATGGCTCTTAACTTGCAAGTAAATACAAATTATTTGGGGCCAAAGGAAATAAAAAAGTCATAAGTATCTGAAGAAGAAGCTGTTGGTAAACAATATCTCCAGAAATTGACTCCTCCCCAACTGCCTTGTTATGCAAGGACACTTTACTAAAACATGTTCTTACAGACACAGTGAGATTTCTTGTAATCTTACCAATATATAAAATTACTGCTAGGGTTAAACCTCCCAGCAGGTCACTTTATTTTCCCTGCAAATGCCTATTATAGAACTTGTTAGTTTTTTCGCTATGGGAGCCTGAGGATCTGACTATGCGGCCTCCAGTTCATTTGAATACATGCTTAGTCTCTGGCATAATAGAATCAATGAATATGTGGTACCATATTGTAACAGTCATACTCTGTTGTTAAGAAAATTACTTTTTTAAGAAAGTAAAATGAAAACACGCAGCTGAGGCCGTGGTACCACTTTCACCTACACCACATTAACCATGAGCAACGTTTTGTTCTGCAGTTAAACTATGTTGACGTGGAAGTGACTAAACTTGTGGGAAATTATTGCCTGTAATTAAGAGTTTGAACATAGTTCTCCCTTATCCTGCTAAATGCAACTGTACCTACACATAAGGAGGAAATGCATGTGTTAAATGAAAATTACATGCCTGTGACTAACATTAAGCATATCTTAATGGGAAGTCTTACTTAAAGAATTTTTCAATTTCATAATTGAATTTACCATCTCTGAAGCCTGTGAAATACCAGAGGCAAAACAACCAATGTGGATCAGCTGCACTTATCTAGCATCTTTAAGCTAATGCTGGAGACCTAAAAAATGTCCAGTTATGTACAATGATCATAGGTTCTCTCCAAGCTGCAACCTGTAACTCAAGCTATTTTAACCATCAGTTGATGGCAGATTCAGAAACACTCAGGTGAAATAATGTTTCATTTATGATCCTAGTAATTTCAGTTGTGCCCCTTTCTTTTCCTACCCTGAGGAAAGAAGCAAAGACCTCACCCCTCTAGTTAGACCTCCATTTGTAGTACTGACTTTCTAAATGAAACATATGTGTCACAAGTGAATGCCTTAATCCTACTGCTTCAAACAAGGTAACTTGTGAATTAAGTGTATAAATTACAGAGAATTAGTTAAAATTACCTACAGTGTCCAAATGCTGCTTTCTGATGCTTTTATCCCATTAAATTAAATTTCACATTGATTTTTAGTTGGACTAATTAAGCAGCATGACACTGCTCAGTGAAGTATGTTGGGATTGGGTCCAGAGATATCTAGCAAAGGAGACTAAAATGCTTCCAACACTGGCATATTAACATCTGTTATATATTCTGCATATATAGGTATCATTACAAGATGTTGCCATATAGTTTCTCAAATATACCTGCTTACTTGTACTATACGTTTACAGGCAGAGCTCAGAGGCTTTTGATCAGCACTGCAGTCTAGTTGGATACCTATAGCTAGAGGTGTCCCCCAGGGATCAGTTCTGAGTCCAGTCTTGTTAAATTTATTTATCAATGACCTGGATGAAGGGACAAAGCACACCCTCAGCAAGTTTGTTGATGACACAAAACTAGCCTGTTTATCCTGGAAGAGAAGACTGAGGCAATCTTATCAATGTACATAGATAACTTAAGGGGGGTGTCACAAGAGACGGGGCAGATTCTTTTTGGTGGTGCCCAGCAACAGGATGAGAGGCAATGGGCACAAACTGAAACAGAGGAAGTTCCATCTGAATATGAGGAAAAAACTTCTTTTACTGTGAGGATGACAGAGCACTGGTACAGGCTGCCCAGAGAGAGGTTGTAGAGTCATCTTCTCTGAAGATATTCAAAATCTACCTGGATATGATCCTTTGCAGTGTGCTCGTGGTGACCCTGCTAGAGCCGGGGGGTTGGACTAGATGATCTCCAGAGGTTTTTTCCTACCTCAACCATTCTGCTATTCTGTTTGTATTAAATCTCCAGCTAACTTGAAAGAAAAAAAAAAAAGTCATTAAAATGCACAAATGTAAGCACATTTTAATATTTAAAACAAGAATCAATACCTACCATTTATAATAATTTTAAGTTCAGCTTGCATTTTAAGAATGGGAACATCAGAAAACATTTGTTAGTTTAGGTTAAAGGTTGTCTTCTGTGTACAGTTTTAAAAAGTTGTACATGTTTTTGGAAATCTGACCTTCCTACCTGTTTCAGCTTGGAGTGTTGTTAATGTGATAACAGTCTGCATGACATAATTGATCTGCATTTGAAAACCTTTTCAGACTCAAAACCTTGAGTTTCTTTCTTGTGTTATCTTATTTGGGGGTCTGTAATGCACATATCGCTGAACACCAGTATTCCCTAAAACTAAGAACTTTATGCTGAAGAAATAGAATTTGTAGACTTGTATGTGTTAGCATTCTTCTAGAAAGAAGTCAGTCCTTTGAGTAACTCACATCTACATGACATATTGCAAATAGGGAGTTCATATTTAATGGAGATTATGCTGCCATAACAAGTGTTCAGAGATCCATATCAAAGAGAACATGGTGAGATTGTTATAAAACCCCTTAAATCTTATAATAATAATAATAATAATAAAGTAGTACTGAAGAATTATTTTCTTAAATTCTTTAAAGCTTTCATGAGTTCTCTTCAATGCTTGGCCATAGAATCCAGGTCTTTGAGAAAACAAGCAAATTCCTTAAGAACCCCCACTAACTATCTGACTATGATAAATCCTTGGCTTAAAGTTCTCTTTTGGCTGGAAGTGGCAGTGCAGTTTTGAGGTAAACTTTCCAACCAGCCCCTTTTACCACATGTTGTTTTGTTTCACATGGTGCTTTTGGGATTTCTGAACTATACTCCTTTAGGGGGAAACTAAATTTGCAACACATTTGATTTATTAACAGTGCCTGTTGGACCATATTACTCGTTAGTATGGACAAAACCAGAGCATTCAAATGCTGGCGTTCTAAGGTAGAAGCTTATATCTTGCTACCGATCATACGGCAATTTAGTGCTTGCATAGAAACTTAGCCTGCTGAAATCAGGTGCTTATGTTGGAGTGTCTATTCATTCCTGGGCTTCATCAGACTTAGACAAACAGCAATCAGCGATATCTATTATCTTTAATTCTCTCACAGAGGCACTCCAAATCAGGGTTAGTCAAAACCTATGTGTGGATTTAAGGTACAAAGTATTTTCACACTTAAAGGCCCTAAGATAACAAACTTCTGAGCAACTAGAACCAAGCACATTGGTTCATCCATAGTGGAGAAGTCTTCAAGCACATACTTGACCAAATGGCACATGATTTTTTCCACTAATTTTATTATGGCATTTTTCTTCATGCTGTGCATAATAAAAGGTCATCATCTCCATTATGAACCTCTGTCTTTGCTGGTTTATAATTTTCTCCATAATTGACTGCAGGAGGCTGCAATATGGGATCTTGTCACTATCACTGCTTGCACTGACTAAAAATAATGGCTAAGATTTTTAGAAATGATTGATCAATTATACCCTTCTGGCTTAGACTGGTAAAAGGATCATGAATTTCTGAGGGTGGGTGTCTTTTCAGAGTGTGTCTTTTCAGAAAAATCAAGCTTCACTAGGCACCCATTTCAAAACTGTGGCTCTTGCCTAATGAACAGTGTATGTCCCTTTTTTGAAACGAAGGGGTGACCAGAAATTTGATGCCAGATGCTCACCACAATATTCTGATACAAAGGAGCGTTAGCTTTCCAAGTGGACTCTGCCATCATCAGCCTCTTGTCTTCTGGTATTTAAAAGCAAGCAAAATATCTGAGGGAAAAGGCAGCAGATAGATAGGTTATAGAAGAGGGGTGGCAGATAATTTTAGTAAGAAATATCAGTATTTCATAGTTATGCTACGCATACAAAGATTAAAGACTTCATAAATGAATACTGACACAAACTGCTAGAAATGTTATGAAGGTGCAGTCTGGCTATTTTGTGATTCTTTCTTGCAAAACTACTGATTTTACAATGGCATATTGTGGAGCCTTATAGTGATTTGACAGAATTTCAGTTGGTCCTTCTAGGCCTGTCTTTTACATTCTTTGGCAATGAAGTTTGAAACTATTATGCAAAGGACGCAATCTACTGTCTTTTACGATCCTGACAAAGCTATAAAATGTCTGTTCTTTTGTAGACTATGACATTTTAAAATGCTTCTGATTTTACTAGCTCTTTTCTGTTATCATGTTTATCCTCCCGTGTCTCAGTAGCACTATAACTGGTGCCATTGTTTTATATGACAGCTCCAAGTCATCACTTTCCTTAAAAGAATTGTATTGGATCCAAGATGAGGTTATTCTTATTCTTCAGAGTCACTGTCAGGGCCAGTTCAGTTTTACACCTCTTTGTAAACCCATTCAGTTGCTTTAGTCTCCTCAGATTTTTTTCTAAAATATCTGAGACATTGTGGAGCACGAATGATCACAACTATGGCCATAACTACTCTCTATAAAGGTAAGAGAGAGGAAGACTGAGTATTGTGAGGAAGAGATGGGGAGAGAGGAGGAGGAAGGGAACCTGTACCCTTCTCTAGTCCTGCCTGCATCTGAGTCTCTGTGGGTGATCTCACTGTACTGTCCTGCCATAAAGCTGCTCTGCTGCATGGTATGAAGCACTGCAATAAGGATAGATATACACAGCAAAGAAGTACCAGTTCATGAGTGCCTTTATTTAGAACAGAACTTTTTGTTGTTAATTCAACTAGGCACTGGAGGATGTGTCTGGGTCACCCAGTTCTGGGAGATATGTATGTGTTCAACATTTGGCGCATGTTTTCCTTAATGTTTGGGGCTTTTTAACAAGGAGCTTGAGCATTTATGGCTTAAGACCTGCTTAAATGCTTTTTTTTTTTTATTGCTTAAGACCTGCTTAAATGTTTGGTGTTTTTTGTTTGTTTGTTTGTTTTTTGAGTTGGCACTGAAATAAGAAAGCAATCACAGAGAAACTGTAAATCAAAATACCCGCCTTGTTCAAAGGGAGTGCTCGAGTCCTGTGATGAATTGTCCCTCACATCTGTGCGCCAGGATTCTGACTGCAGGGAAAAGGCCTGAAGGAAAAGAGAGGTCATCTGGATAAGTGACACTTGAGAGCAGCAGGACACTGTTCCGTGTGCCTGGCAGAAGCAGGGTAGCTGGTCAAGAGAGATTGTTGTGTAGCACCTGCAAAGTTTTATGCCAGATACATTTGGTCATCTGCTGGGACCGCTACTCCATATGGATCCTAAACATTACTGGCATTGATCTAAGTGTATAATTGTTGCAGACAATTGTCATTTGACAATTGTTTCAGTCTCTCTACAAGGTTTCTGAAAACATAAGAGGGGCTGTTTAACTAAATTATGTCACTAGTGCTGTGTTAATGGTAGAATAAGCTCATGTTTTTCAGACAAATAATTACAGATTGCCTTAGTATTTTGAATTGAGTTACTAATATTCATATTTAAGGTAATATGATTTTCATTTGTTTGTCTGACATACTGTTTTTCTAGTATTGAAGAAAAGTACTCAGAAACTTACCTTTCCGTCAGTTCAGTTGTCTGATGCCTCTTCAGCCTCATGGTCAATCTTTTGTCACAAGCTTTAGCTATTATATGCTCTTGAAAAGGGCCTGCAAATTTTATTGCAGTCTGTGGAAATCCTCTTTCTCACAAGTATGATATCCAGGTATTCCAGGAATGTATTATACAATACAAAATATCAAGAACAGTAAGTTGCTTTGTTACTTTGATACTCCTGTATTTGAAGTGGTTAATACTCATCATAAAACTGCAGCACAAATTCAAAATGGTGTTATGTAGTACAAACTAAATCCTAAAACTAATGAGATTGGATTATTTGGGAGGAAACCGTTTAAAATCCCCCTTACCTGTTGTTTTAAGAGCTTACTGGACTGGCATAGATGGGTAAAGTAATTGGCAGATGTGGCACTATCAGACAAAACATCCACATCCTCCTCTATTTTCTTAATCCTAAAGAATTAGAAACAGTGGCTCAGTTTTTAATAGTGATACCTGGAAGACTGCAGTAAAGCACTTCAGTGAGATACAAAAAAATATGAGAAAAAATATAAATATTAATAATGTTATGGACATTGCATAAGCATGATTTACCTCCTGAGAAACCAGGATATCAGCAGTGAATTTGAAAAGTGACATTTAAATTTGTTTGTCTACAGATAAGGAAGTCCTAGGATTAAATAAAAACTTACCTGTTTTCCCCATCTCATATGAGTCAGAACAGCAACAAAAACACCACATTAATTCCTTAGGAACAAGCTGAGTAAAAATTCCCAACAAAATAGACATGCTTTCCCTTACATCTTTCTAATATACTCTATTAACTGTTGCAACTAAAAGATAATAAACCAAAGCTTATCCCAATGTGTGTTTTCGAACCTTATCCTCCTCACATAACGTAGTGTTCCCTTTAATAGCCTCCTTACTACATTCTTGTTCAGATGAATGAGAACTAGAAAACAAAGGCTTGAAAAAAAAACCTTCTAGAGTAGCTGTAGCATGCCAACAAAAGATGGTCTGTCTTCTTGAAAAAAATCCATACAGTAGTTGGACTGACTCTTGTTTTACTTCACCTCAGTCCATGAAATACACGTGCATTTGACTAATGTGACCTTTGATGTCACTGTAAGAAGAAAAGAGGTGAGGAAGATGACTAGAAGGAAAAAGCAAGCCCTTCCTGCAGCTTCTTTCATATTTTATTATATTAAGAGAAATGCTCAATCCCTCTATTAAAATTAATATATGAACCCAGTCACTAAAATGCTTGTGGTACTTTGAAGTTTGACTTGATTAATATGACTGTAATTTCCATGAAAGCAAAGACTATCATTGGCAGACAAAGCTTGCAAGGAGAAAAAGATCTAGGAGATGCTTTGGGACATTTTTTCATGTTACCCTTTTAGTCTTTCTAAAAAGAAGCTTTTGGTCACCCCCAAATTACAGGCTTCAGAGAACAAAATTGCTTAATTTCTTGTTAGCTAATCTTTGTCTTGGGCTTTCAAACGATAATAAGGCTTTTCTTATAAATTACCACATTTTCTGTATATGGTAAGAGCAGAAAGAGAGCATCATGGGGGCTTGATGTGTTTATGTGAATTCTGCAGTGCACCCAATCCAGTCATAGTTTGCATGCCTTTTGTTAAACAAAACTTCAACTTACAGTTCTAATTTAAATGACCAACTCTTAAAAAGCACTAAAGGAAACTTTCAAATTATGCTGATTAACCTATCATGCTTGCTTATTATAATGTTTTGACAATATTGCTTTTTATTTAAACTCTACTGCCAGGCAGTACCTCATGGGGAGCAGGCAGGATGTTTGCTGAATGAAGACAGACATTATAGTATAGCATTACAATATGCTAATAGCTGAACTATCTCCACAGCAGTACAGAAAATAAATTATGACTCAGCCATATCTGCTTTCTTGTTCCTCTTAACTCTGGGAAATAATGTAAATTAGCTCCTTATTGTCCTTCGTGGAGTTGATTTTTGAATGTCTTTTGGTAGGCAGCCTGGAATGGCAGGGTTTATTGCTACTATAAGCAAGTGCTTCCTAGCTGACAAAACAACCTCCTTCACTGAAAACAAAGTGAGGCTCTGTTTAATGTCCCATGACAAGTAATTTTTTAGAAGGGCTCTTATGTAATTTCCCTTGGTTGTGTTATTAATAGTACCATTTGATTTAGCAAAAAGAGACTTTATAGTTTTTAATCTAAACAGAAGAAACCTTCCTTCCATGGCATGTATTTCATAACTGTTCTACCCCCTTAAGATGTCATTTAGTGTCATTTACAGTCTGCTGTTCAAATCCCCTAAAATAGTAAAGCAGGGTTTAGCTATTTACTTTTCACTGGTTTTATATAAGGCCTTGTTCAATCCCTAAGTGAAAGATTTGGCCTTCTCCTCTAAGAATAGGAGTTCATAATAACAGTGAATTTGTAACTTCTAGGTCTCTGAAAAAAGTTCTTCAGTAGTTGCCCTGCCACCCTTTCTCTCTCTTTTGCTGTAGGTGTGTAAGCAATGTAGAAGGACATTTGCTAGTTAACCAGACTGCTGCGTGAGTGTAGGTAGTCTAAACCAAAAATACTTAATATTGGTAGCTGATTACTAAGCAGATAGCAGCTTCCATAAACGAGCAGCTCTTGTGCTGTGTGCCTGTTTCAACCTAAGTCTCACACCCTGGGAAGATCAGAACATGCTCAGTGGCCCAGATCAACTAAGCACGTTTCATTTTGAAGAGGTGCCATAGTGTCTCTCTTTTCCCAGCATAACTGAACAGTTGGCAATCTTTCCTGTGACATAAAGAGATCTTTTCAAACCCAGTATGCCTACATAAGCTCTTAATGTCTTTTACTTAAAGTAATTATGTTATAAAAGAGTCTAGGGTGCATATAGTTTCATAATCTTTTCCCTCTGATTCCTGTTACTCCAGAATAATTCTGTCTACTAGTACATTATGAAAACTTCCACACTTGTGTGTGATCCTGAACAGAGATGAAATTATATTTTTTATGACCAGATCTAGTAAATGCTGTGGGACTTTTTTTGCTGGTGTTCACATTCCAGAGGAAGAGCTCATTGGAACACATTCCACTCTTTCCCGGCCTAAAGTCATCAAACTATAATACAGAGGCACATTTCCCAGAAACAATATTATGTCCAAATATCTAATTTTAATTAAAAATGGAAGAGCTGGATTCAAAAATTCATGTTAAAGAAACCTCAGCATGTTATGATAGTCAATAAGAAAAGTAATTTACTAAAATAAGCTAGTACTCTGTATGCATTCATGTTCAGCAACTGATTCTACAAGTGGCAAAGTGCTCACAAAGATGGAACCTTAAGTATAACAGAAAACAACCATGTCCCATGGAGACTGAGTAAAAGCAGGAGCATTTTTGCTTTTGGACCTGAAACCATCGTTCAGGGACAACTCCAGCTGACTTCAAAATGTTTCACCTCCAAGCAGTGAAAGTCATGCCTATATTTATTATATTATTTATTTTTTGTATAGCTGCATCCTGGAGTGCTCTGCAGAGTGGTTGTAAATAATAAATTGACCAAGTTAAAAAATGAATATTAGAGAGAGAATGAGAAATTAAGAGCTGTAAGCAAGGGAGAAGGCAAGGATATGTTTAGAAATGGGTTAGGAAGTGAATGAGGTGGAAAGAGGCTACTTTCAGACGGCACAACAGTCTGAGAAGGAAAGAACTATCAGCAGTAAAAGGTCTTGTATGACAATGCAGTCAAAATCATGCAGAAAACATGGAATAAAAGGTAGAACACAGCTGTAAATTGGCTCTGGGGAAGTAAGAGAAATACCTTAGAGGATTTGGGAAACAAAAGGGTAAAACTGAAAGAGGATCATTATTTCTTTGAGGATTTCTCTTAAAAGAACTGCTCTTAAGAAGCACCTCCCTTAAATAGACTGATGACACATTCTGATCTAATTTTCACTTCTCACGCATAATTTCCCCTGAAACTTATAGAATTTTATGCTTGCAAAATATCAGAAATTAACCTGAAGTCTATACGAAGCAACTAGGACTGGTTTGAATTTATAGTAATGAAATTGTGACTGCAGTAATCTGTTTCTTAAGAAAGAGGGGGGTGAATTTAAAAAATGTATTGATATTGTAAAGGAAACAAGTACAAAAGCTGAAAGTAAAGTAAAATCTCTTAGGTAAGCCTTTCATTGAATTATGTTAATTCCTTCATCCTCCATGTTCTGTCAGTTCAGAATGATTTTCTGGAAGCATTTCTATAGGCAGATAATGTTGAGTAGAAATCCCAATGTCTGTATTACTAAGCAAATGATTCTAGTGCCAAGGTAAGAGTGAACTCTTCCAACCTAATCTTTCTGGTACCTTGGTTTTGTACCCTTGGGCGGGAGGATGGAGCCAAGGTGTCTGGAGTAAGTTGGTTAACCAGTGGTGTAGTGGTGAGGTTGTTCTTCTGTCACTCTTACATGCTTGCCAGCAACTTGTCAAGTCAGTTCAGGGTTTGCAACAGTCTCGTTGCTTCACAGTAAAATATAGGTCTTGATAATCTAGCCAGTTCCTCCCATCAGTACAAATATGAGCTTTAAAGCCACTTATTAACTGTGTGGCAACATACTTTACAATTTTCTTCTAAGTATTGTAATTAACAAAGATGCAGTGCTTGTTAAATCTGACATAACTCATTCAGCAGAGTGCAGTGATGTAGGCACATCTGTATATTTGCATACTAACAAAGTCTAAAAATACTTGTATAAAAGACAAAAGGTGGCTTTTGTATACATGACCTGGTCCCAGTTTCAATTATATGTTTCAGCATAGAGTATTATGATCTTGTTTTTAGCTACATGTGTGTGACTACCTAATTACAAAGCAAAGCTTTTAAACAAAGGGCCTGATTCTAGCTTTCACAATAGGGTAAATTAGGATTACCACTGTTGAACAGAACAGAACTGAGATGGTACACAAGCTTCTTGAAATAAGAATTTTGCTCGAATTATGCCTTGTCTATTTCTTTGTATATGGAAGAAAATATGTTAAAATTGAAGAATGGATAAACTGGGATTGGCATTCTCAAATTGGCTTTTGAGATTTAAACCATTACTTTACTGGTTGGAATAGGACCGGATTGCAAGGAACAAATGCTGACTCAGCAATTAGGCCTTTCAATCTGTTACATGAAATGAGACCATCTAAGTCAAAGTCTAAAATTATGTTTGTCCCCATATACCTAGTTTCTCTGAAGTGAAATTTGAGAAGGGAGCAAAACAAATTTTGCATTATAGTGCACTGCATTTTTCATGTGTTTGCTGCAAAGTAAATACTGTATACAAATAAATATACTTGTAATCTGTACAGGGTTAATAGTATACAGAGAAGGAGAACATCTGAAGGACAAATAATAGCCTCACCAGTGGAAGCTCATAAATTGGAATATACTCTGAATGGACATAAAACTGGCTCGTTCTCTCAGCTGATGCTGGGATCAAACATAAGCGAGAGGGAGAGGGAAAACTAGGCTCCTGAGTACCAGTAAGTTTACTTTCTTTCAGCACATAAAACTAACTTCAGTAGAAATCAGGCACCCATGCATGAGAGCAGAATTTGGCCCATACTGCATTTTTTTGTCCCTGTTTTAGTACAGTTCAGAAGATGCTCTCTTCGTTCTCTTCATCTGTGACTCAAAACTGTTTTTTGACAGTGTAAAACTTATGTTTACAGTTCTAGAAAGATTTAATGTGGACCCTTCCTTAAAGAGATAATTTGCTTCGTTCTGTCAGATTTCTACAAGCCTAAAAACAATGTTTTTCAGTGGGCATGTAATTAATAATTTTATTGCTTTACATATTTTTTTATTGGACCTTGATGCTGCAGAAAGGTATATTACCTATTAATCAATAAATACTTCAGGCTGTTATTTCAGCAGTGGATGAAGTCTAACTCAGTTTGGAGAAAACTGAAAATGGAAATGAGTATATTCAAGTCACTGAGTCGCCTTGATGCCTAAGCTTTCCTATTAGTACAGTCATGAATGTTTATGATAAGCATGCAGTTCTTGTGTGGTTGTGTACTATTATATTGCTTCAACCAAAAAAAGACTGTGAAAACTGCATAGTTTATAGAGGCCCAGTACTGTTCCTTCTGAAAAAAAATGTTTACTTCAGTATAAACAGGACTGTACCATAAATTGGCACAATCAGATGTGTACAGAATTGTTTGATTAAGTTCTTAACATTTGTGTGTAAAATGATTCTTTAGTTTAAAAGATGCAAAACAATCAAAGTTACTGTGTCTGTATCTGGTAACTGTGTCTGGATGTATTTTTTTTAATCTAAATTCATCTTATCCAAGGAATGGTTATGTCTGTTCTAATGCACTCTAATTGTTTAACCCAGCAAGAGAGGACATAAGCATAGCTATAAATGCAAGTCACCCTTTTTCCCGATAACCTGGCAAAATAAAGCATACCAAAAATATTTAAATTACCATTTTTTTTACGTTTTGTCTTTACGCTTTCATCTGTAAGGTAATTGTTTTTACTGTAAAGGATCTGAAGTTCCTTTATTATTTATGAATATCAGTGAGTTGAGAGTGTATCACAGGAGGAGGGGAGAGAATCAATAGTCTAACATTTGAAGTACATATTTTACATCCAAGGTTACAGTGCGTGACCCACAGCAGGTGAACCACATGGTTAACGTCTAGCAGTCTGGAGCATTTTTTATTATCTGAGCTGTCATGAGAACATAGGAGGTAACATTACGTACCAGGGCCACCCACAACAAGTAGGAGAGGTATTCCTGATCTTTTGCGAGAAAATGTTGCCCCCTGAAATGGCAGTGGCTGGGAAATATATGCAAGAGAAAAAAATACATTAAATGCAAATGCCTATAGTGGTGTGTATTGTTTGTAATTGAAAAGAAGTAAAAACAGGTTTAGTTTAAATAAAAAAACAATTATATGATATCTATTTCTTACAGTGTACCTTATTCTTAATAGTTGAAACCTAAAATTTCACTCAGGTAATTTGAAGTAGTATTTCAGTTTTCTTTTTCCTTGTGATTGTGAAAAATCAACTTGCTTTTTAAAAAAAGACATGCTTTATCAAAGCTTTTTGGAATTGAATTGATGTTGTTGTTCTCCTCACTGAACAAAACTTTGTGATAAAGGATTACTGTTTTACAAGGTTTCTGTAAGAATAGGAAGTCAAGCATGGACTTTTTCAAATTTTAGACAAAATTAGTAGTGTTTAATATATAATGAAACAATTGTGATTTCATTAAACAGTATTATAGGCTGTTATCTAATGGCAGTTCAACTTTGTAATGAACATTCAGATTTATTTAGGTAATCCAGTCTTTTAATAGAGAATATATTAGTGAAGTCAAGTGCATGTGAAGCTTCCATACTGAAAGTGGTACACAGTCTTATTACATCGTCATTGTCTTTCTAAAATAGCTGATTATTTAGCAGTCACTGGAAAAGATGTATATTCTTATCTCTGCATGGTTAATCTTGTGATACCTCTTCAATAGACAGCAAAACTGATGTACATATTTGTGATTTACTCAGAGGACATTACAGGCAGAGCTCTAAATAGCTATCTGTATTTTTTACAGGGAATGTTATATATTCTAACAAGAATAGAGCAATATCATTATAGTTCATCTCTGTAGTTAAGATGTTTAGAATGCTTCAATTTTCTGAAAAATACCTTTCACAGTTAAGTAAAAAATTCTTTTCTAATTTAAATAGATGTGTTCATGTAATACTGCAGGGCATTCTTTACACTGACTGCTTATGAAGTTGTCAAATGATTTGAGTAACTTCTTTAAAAATAAATCCTCTCTCAGTAATACAACTGGCTAAACTTATACCTTAAGCTATTAGAACTCTTGTCCACAAATTGACTGGATAAAATATATATATTAATGGCTATTATAAAGTCCAACTTTAAATTTAGTTTCTTTGGATGTCTCACTATAATTTGAAGTCTTTAAATCAGAAGTAGATAGTGTTCTAAAAGACATTATACCTCGACAATTATGAGTATAAAGTAAGAGCTCCTGGGTGATGTTCTTTGGCCTGTGGGAGGCATGAAGTTGGACTAGATGATGGTAATTGCTCCTTTTAGCTGCCACATCTATGAATCTAAAGTACCTTTTCCAAAATCCTGAGGGGAGGGAAGAATAGATGGTCATCAAGGAACAGTGATTTCTATTAATGCAGCCTTCTAGCTACCCTTTCTGACAGTAGCTCTCTGTACAGGGATCACTATTCTGCTTTTTTCCATAATGCAAGGAAGTGATTAAAAACTTCTGGTGATACCTGTATAAGGTGATATTCAAGATACTGACTTCATCTAAATGAGAGTTAGGGTAAGTAACACCCCAAAATCATTCTACCTTTTCATTTTACTACACATCCTAAAAGTCATTTTGCAAAAAGGAAGCAGGCCTGTTACCATTGTTGATTTATTCAGGGGAGTTCTTTCTAGTTCCCTTGTGGCTACCTTTATGTGCTTAAGGCACATTTCCCTAACCAATTTCATACTCTGTGAGCTCTCTCTCTTTCTCCTTTACCTCTTTTATCAGGAAAGGATCAAATTTTCTCACCTTGAAACAAGCTTGTTCTACCCTTTTGTGCAATCATGGGAGATAAGCGCATCATTTAGATAGTCTCACAAGTAATCAGGAAGGTAATTGCTAGATTAGCTGCCACTGCAGATTTCTCTTCAAATGCAATCTTCATTTAAAAACAAGTGACTCCCTGACCTCTGCAGAACTAATAATATCTAAATCCACTTAGAAATTCTCTTGGTCTTCATGTAGGTGTTTCTCAGATTTCACTCTTTCTAGAAAAACAAGTAATATTCAAATTCTTTCCTCCCACTCATTCTTAAATCCTTGGAGCTAAGCACAAAAGCATTCTGAGGTCATTCCATTTGATTGATGTCCTACCTGAATTCCCATCTCAGTTTTCTGCAATGCATTACTTTTCTTAGCCTTCTCTTCTTGAATTTCTCCCTTTCTTATGGACCAAGTATCCCCAAAAATATGCCAGTAAAGAGTGTAATTAGTTTAGGTGATGGGGCTCTAGCTATTCCAACCTCAGGAAGTTCTAGGTAGTAAAGCTGCTGTAGAGCTTCAGTATACATTTTCTGTCCTCCCACTGAAAAATTCATCTTTTCTGAAATATGAATAAACTGATGGAATATATAGCCACACTTCTAACTCTTGCTTTGTGTGTATTACTTTTAGTTAGAGATATATTACTTTTAGTTAGAGATATTTAATTTATGATTATAAATTAACTCAGTCTGTTTTGATCCCTTCCTTTCCTCTTTTTTGTCCCTTCCCCTAATCATCTCATAAGAAGTTTTGTATGATCCCCAAATTTTCTCTGCTCCATCAATAATTTTCTTCCTCCCTACATCTCGAGTCCTACATCCCTTTAGGGAGTAATCCCTCTTTGTTTGCCTGAGTTTCAAGCTGAGTCACTTTGGTGGTTTTCTCACTGGGGACAGTCATTCTCCTCTGACAGTCATAAGAGTAGCCCTTGTGGTATAGGCTTACTCTATTCCTCACTAATTCGGTTACTTGGATTCCTGCACCTGTTTGCACTTCTATGATCCTTGCAGGGTCTTTGTGCTTAATTTGATTAGCTTTTATTTGGATAACCCAACATCAAGCACATTTAATTTAGCATTCTAGACAAAGCCTCAGGGGTCAGCTTTGGCATTAGCAATGATATTACAGGAGGAAGGGAAGATGCAGTGGGAGAGGTTTATTGTGTAGCTGGGAAGCAGTTCTGATGTTGTTTCTTATCCCATAGCAACAGGGATGGAGGCAACTGCCAAGAGGCACCTAGTATCCCTTTCTGGCAGCCCAAGCAGAAGACAAGCAGTTCACAGCTTGATTCCTTGCTTCTGGCAGCTCAAAAATGGTAAATGCAACAGGAGTTCTGTGGAAAACAGCCTGATGAAAAGGCATAATTAGACATCATTTACCCATGGCAGACAGGGAGGTATGTGCTTACAGTACTTAATATATTGCATTTCTTTATTAAACCTTTTTTAGCTGTGCTCTTTCTGTAGAGTTTAAAGGATATTGCTATTATCCTGCTTGGGTAGAACAGTGAGAAGACATTTTTATTCTGTAAGTTAGATGGTTTGAATACCAGTTCAGCTGATCATTGGGAAACATGTTGGTGAGGTTGGGATTTTTTTTTCTCAAAAAAATAATTTTAAGTAGTGTATATTTCAGTTTTGCACCAGATGGTATTGTTAATAAACTCCCATTCGAAACAAAAGTATCAGTTTCTTGGTAAAAATACTGTTTTCTCAATCTTACATTCATTTCACTTTTTTCTCTTTTGGTGATGCACTAGTAGCTTGGGCTTTTTTAAAGGGAAGTAGGATGAACTTATCATCTCAGAAGTAAAATGCTAGAGATTCAGTCCTTGCCTTGTTTGTTCAGCTGGAAAGATAAGAAAAATCTCTTACCAGGAGATAAGCGAAGAGGAGCAAATGGGTGACTGCTCAGCTGACAGATGAAATTCAGTGGAAGTTCTGTTCTGCCAATAGTTGAAGAAATGGCTGTGGTGGTTTAAGGGGGAAGTGTCCGCTAGGTGATTTGTTACTGCCTTCCCTTGAATTCTGCACAGTAGACCACACCAGCACTCCTTGTTACACTGTAAAACAAGTTAAAGCTTACCTTCAACTTTCAAAGAAAGCTGCTTAAATTAACCCTGTTGATTTCACACTGCTGTAGCTGAGGAATGTCAGTCTGAGCCATTCTCCTGACTCAGCTGAAGGGAGCAAGATGCTGATGAGAAGGTGGGGCCTTTTAGATCAGTGGTCAAATTTGCAGTGACTTATTGCTTAGATAAATCTAGATGATTTAGAAATGCTTCTAAATAACAGCAGGTTTTCTAGTTATCAGTGCTCATTTTCAAAACAGATATGACAGGTATAACCTGTGCAAATTTATGGAAGTTATAGGATCAAGTGAAATTAAGTTGAGTCTATGTCAGACGTACTAACTCCTAGTTGGGGTATGAGTTCCAAGAACTAGTCAGAAGACCCCCAGTTAAAGAGTTCTTTTGGAAAAAAATAGCCTTGGCAAAAAAGCAAAACCTTTTGTGTCAATATCTCTTTGGCTGAAATATGATTTTATGAAATGAAATCAAAATGGAGCAGTTAGGAAATTTGGATATACCACCTTGAAGCTCCACATGAAGTTAAACTGAAAGGAAATCATACAGAAACAACTTTGTTCTTTACTACCAACAATATTCAGAACAAAACCAAATAAAATTTACAAAATATTTATTGATTAAAAAGCATGTTTATCAGCCAGCTTTGTTTTAGTTAGAGGAAATCTAAGCAATTAGAGATTGCTTAAATCTAAACCAAGTGAAACACGCATTTGGTACCTATTGGATTCTCCTGTAATGAAATCTTTCTGTGACAATCATCTTCCATTGTAACCACAGTACTTCTTAAGCACTGCACAACATTATCAGAGGGCATAAGAATAACTGCTAACCTTGGAAAGAAACTCATGTCTCAGTTCCTAGTTTCCTGTCAGTAGTCTCTTTATTTAAGAGAAACTTTTAAAAACATACAGAAGATAGATTATTTCTCCTAGAGTAAGAAAGTTAGAATAAGACACTTGTGAGCTTAACTTTCTGGAGTTTAAGAAGCACTTATGTGAATGTTAATGGACCCTAAAAAAAATTAGATCATACACTGT
Organism: Cygnus olor; assembly: GCF_009769625.2. Lineage (NCBI taxonomy): Eukaryota > Metazoa > Chordata > Aves > Anseriformes > Anatidae > Cygnus > Cygnus olor. The sequence continues at coordinate 11,678,078 of NC_049181.1, read as the reverse complement.
TTGCAACAGCAGAAAGGGTGGGGAATCCAAAGTAAGCGGGATTGTGGTTACTGCAGAGAAACAAATCCATTCTTATCTAAAATATAGTGGAAAAGCATTGTTAAAAGCTCCTGAATACATATACAGAGCACAGAGTAATCACAGATTTCAAACAGCTGCTGTAAATACATGGTGCACATAGTGGCAGGAAATGAAAACAGTTTTGAACCCCAATCACATTCTTCCATACCTTACAGTACCTTATGCCTCCCTCTGAAAAGAATATTGCTATTTAGGAAAAAGCTGAAACACGTAACTTTGCTATCGATTTACTTTTTTGAGGAAAAAATTGTGGCTGCTGGTTCTTGTGTGCACAAAAAGCTCAGGGAGTTTTACTGATGAAGGCATTAATGGGTTTAGAGCTACCTCTTTAAATATGGCAGTCAATGTTATCTGAGCCACTTGACCAGACAGTGCCAAAATAAGGTCACTGAAGGGTTGGGATGAGTTGTTCATAATAATGCATTCTGGTCTGGGAATGTGCTTTGGTCTCTGACCAAAGGTTTTTTTTACTGCTTTTGTTTTAATTCCTTTTTTTTTTTTTCTTAAGGGAGGTGGGTAAATAATAAAATTGTCAGTGGTCAGTGTTTCCATAGCATGTGCTACAAGATTAAGAGTTCACAGATCTAGAATTAAAGTCACTTTAGCCATAAATCCTGATGACTTGAGATGTATAAGCAGAAGAGCTGAAGGAGTGAATCTATTTCCCAAAAATACCAAGTAACATTTATACAGCTGGTGCAGCTGGATCTACAGCTCTTTTTCCCTAATCACTGCAGCTGCAATACATGGAACTGGTATGATGGTCTTTTTGGAGATTGGACTAAAAGCTATTTCATCTTGCTGTTCGTTGGCTATCAGCCATACTTAATGTGGAGGATATATGTGTTCTGAAAACTTTTTTAGGGAGGTTGAATTTCATTGCAAGATTTTTACTTTTAAACATTGCTGCCTCCTTCCAGCAAAACAATTCTGATAAAGTGGATAGCTACTGCTGTAGGATTTCAGTGTGCTCTGGCCCTTCAGTCAGTCGTGTTTCTTGTTACTGAATGACACCAACCTTCATCTGACCAACCACAACTTAGTGGAAGAAAAACTCTGTTCTTTCACATTTCTCTGACCTAAAAATAATAGTTTAGTTGAACTTTTTTCTTCTGAAAAATCAGTGGAATTTATGCTCTGTACTATCCAAGGTGACTCATAGTATTTATTATGACTAAAGAAAACAATGATTTATTTATTAGAAAATATAATTCATAGATTTGCAAAATTAGAAGGAAGTTTACCTAAGTACATAAGAAAACATCAAAATTTAAACTTTGTTATTTGTTATCTAAATATAAATTTGAGAATTACTTATTTTTCCTTAGCTGCTCCTGTATCTCAGATATACTGGAAGGAAAAAAAAAAAAGCAATATATCTGGTTTTTTTTTCTGTCCTTCTTACAATAAAATGACCGCCTACCAAGAAGTGTGGTTTTGTACAGAGGGGAATGAGTTGTTCTTTAGCTGCCATGTTGCTGATTTCAGGATGCTAAGCAAACCTTGGGGAGATACTGGAATAGCATGCTGTTAATGAGAGACAGCCTCATTTAGAAATGGAAGTAGCTAGCAGTCGTGTAGGCAACAAAAAGTCTCTCTGAGATTCATACCTACTTTTCAGGGGTCTCTACATCCCTTAATATTCCCTACAAGAAAGTATTAAGCAATGTTGTGAAATAACACTTAAGGACAAGGTAAAAAAGGCAGAGAAATCAGCATCTCTCTGAGAACACTAGGTATAGCAGAGGGGATACTGGCTTAACATGCCTTCTTCTCACCATTTGGGGGGATTTTGGTCTCATCATCACCCTGTTTAGGATTTGTATGAATTTTCTCAATGTCACTTAAGCTATACTGCAAGTGTCGGGTTTTGGGGAGCCAACAGATGTAGGCAATGCATCTATGCAGTTACAATGTTCAAACTTCTTGTTTGACACCTTGCTGCTTCACAATCAGCTTGAGTCTGGAACAGCAAAACCATATTCACATACAGGTAATGAAGACATGCAGCTGGAACTGAGGATGTCAAGAGCCAAATGATTTGCTTTGCTTGTGGAATCCATGTGACAGATTAGAATCAGTGGGTCCTTGTGGATTGCCCCCTCTCACATACTAGATAGCTTCTCTTGATAATACATTAATAGTGGCAAACTCAAGAGCATTGCCAGAAAAATCCCAGGAGCTCTTGTAAAATCTTGTGAGGGAACCAAATGCTTATTTTATTTATTATTTTTTTCTTAGGATTTCTTCTTGTTTTTCTCTCTTATGCAAAAAGAATAATGCTCATAGCACTGACACACATTTGCAGTAAATTACTATTGATTTTATCAAATCACTCAGCTGCATTTCAGTGTTAAAGCAACTCTGGGGTCATTTATTGCATCCTATGGTGTATTTGGCATTGATGAGCATTGTGTGCTGAGAATGATGCTGCTGACATTGTGGAAGGAAATGACTCTGGGCAGCCTGAAAATACAGTCAGTGGTTAATTAGATAAAAAGCTTTATTCAATGGCAATTGGTTTGTTCCTTTTCACACTCCCCAGTATCAGAATTTACTGAAAGTCTCCTCAAACAAGAGGGAAAAATAACCATGAAAGAAATAGGCAAGCTCTTATTATAAAAAAGAAAATCATTCTTTTAGAATGGTGTGGAAGAATCTGTGCATGAAAGGTCATTCATTCATCTTTAATATATGTTTCTGAACTGTTACAAGTTCTACCTCCTAGTTTATAGCCTGATTTAAAGCCATTCTTCTGTTTGTCTATTTATTTGTATGTAAAATTAATGCTTCTTTCTCTTCATAGTATCCACTTGGATTACACTTAATACACATAGTAGGCATTTAATTCTAATAATCTGAAATTATGTGTAGTGTATGAATTTTCTGTTGGTTTTAATAGGATTAAATCAAAAGTGAGATACATACTGACAGAGAGGTAGAAATTAAGGAACACAAAGATAGTATTTGAGATGTTTCTTAAATTGATATAAAGCTCAAAAAAAATCTAGGAAAATAATTAAGCAGTGGAAACAAAGGAAGTGTGCTGTTCAGTTGTAAAAGAACTAATGGTAGCAACAGGTGAAATAAAAATGGCAAAGAGCAGTTTTATGAGATCTGTTAATACAGAAAAGAAATGCCCTGAAGATTTGATAGAGGCCACAGAGATTCTAATATGTAAGAAAGGGAAGCAACAACCACAGCAGAAATTTAGAGATTTAGCTTCATCTGTGGGAAAAACTTGTGAATTCTGTGAAGAGACCAAATATGGGAACTCACAAGAAAACCAAAGAAATTCAATACATGAATTATGTTCCCTTCTCTTTTCCCTCAGTATTTGAGGTTTTCAGCTAAATTACCTAATAAAAATCATTCAAAATGAGATGCTTAAATGTTCCTTAGTAGTTGGAAAATTTGTGTAGGGGAAAGGAAGGGAATCTATATTTGAAATGAATAACTAGGGAAAATATGTGTGGTGAATGAAGAATCTATTGTATTGCCCAGAGGAATGCAAGCTGAAAGGTAAAGAGAACTAGTATCTGTTGAATCGGAAAGGCGTATGTGCTACCGAGTATTACATTTCTGTCAGGTACTGTCCTTTGTGTTTATCCTCATGAACTGAAAGCATCACATATAACAAATAATCTACAACTGTAAATTCAAAATAGGTAAATAGGTAATTGTACATTTATGTACAGAAAAAGTAGAACTATCTCCTCATGCAACAAGGGCTGCAACAGAGTTTTTAGGAACAAAGAATTATTCTTGTTGGAAGGATAATAACTAGAGAGCAGACAAAGAGATTCAGTAGAGAAAAATGTATTTCACCTTGGTGAGATAGGTTGTTCCCCACTGTAGGAGGACGTTTGAGTGTCTAGCACTGGAAGTTAGCTTTTCAAGGTATGGCATTTACACAAATATAGCATCTTTCAGGAGAGGACAGTAAATGTTACTGTAACCTGTAACTATTTTGCAGGTTTGGTGACATCCAGTCTGTGCATTTAATCTTTTCTATTTCTATACAGGCAGGAGAATAAATCTTATTTAGCACTACAAAAAAAATAAAAATAAAAAAAAAAAGGTAGAGCTACAAGTTTAAAATAAATTTGTGATATTGCACGATTTTTCATTCCATTTAAAAGCAATCTTCATTATGTTATTAATAACGCAGAATGACGTGGTCTTATGGTGGTCTTGATGATCCAGTTTTGGGGTAGTTTTTATTCCAGATAACTTAATCAAGAGTTCTCTTTATACCTGGTCAGACAAAAGGGGTTTGAATGCCATTTACAATTTTTCAGCAAGATATAATCTTTATTAAATGTTCTTTCTCATTAAAATTTTTCCATTAAAGATTGCTCCTAAATATTCCTCTGTCAAATTAAAAAAAAAAAAAGTCCTTCCATTTTTGATTCAATCTATGGAATTTTATTTTTCTGTTAAAGGCTTTTATTAGCAATTTCAGGAAAATAACTGCTAAATATATTTAATGAACAATAGTATAAAACTCAGTCATACACAAAGACAATACAAGTGGTACCTGTTACTACTAGAGAGTATGGAAAATCCAAACAAAAACATTCTTGTGCTGTATAGTTTGGGAGCATATATAATATTCTTTGCTATCTCAAGAAAGATCCATATAAATCAGTGGAGACTGAATGAACTTAAATAGCAGTGTCATCCATATAGAGCACATTCATTCATACAGAGAATCTACAGAGGGCTGTAAGATGAAAGAGATGCAAAGAACATACAGATGGATACAGATTAAATTTGGAATATGATCAGACAATCTTTTATGTTAGAATGTTTTAATAATATCCTGTCCTTTAGCTCAGACAGTATCTGATGACAGGCATGGTACTAATTCTTTGTAGTGGGGAAAAAAAAAAAGTGTTATCCGTACTGCTTACTGTGAACTATTGCATCATGTGTGTAGCATCTTATATTTTCCTAGTTCAACAAGTTCATAGTAGAGATGTTAAACATATATGCTAAATATTGTAGAGACTATAAAGTGTACTTGGACTCAAAAGTAGTCCTGGATCAGTTTTGAAAGCAGGATTGTTTCATCTCCCTGTTCTTCTAGGCGTGTTGCAACAGCAAATGAGAAAGAACTCACTGATGTCAGTAGGCGCTGATTCAAAGTCACAACATGAAAATTCCCCCAGTATCAACAGTTCTCTCTTTTAAGCCAGTCATGTTGGTTTTCTCTAAATGTAGAAAGAGAAAGAAGTATATGAATATAGCAAATTTCAGTCCATTGTCCTTGTGGATAAATTTTAAGCTGCAGTACTAGATAATATGCAGTTCAGCACTAAATAAAAGAGTATTAATAGACTGAATTAATCCAGGTATTAAAATGAATTTTGTTCTGTTCATATATTAATTCAGACCTGCAGCAGTCTGTTAGGAAGGATTCTCATTTAAAAACAGCTCATAAAAGAAAAAAAAAAAAGAAAAATTAAAAAGCTTTTAACTTTTCATATGAACTAGAAGTGTGAAGTGAAACTAGTTTGAGCAATTTCACTTTGAGATGGTCTTCTGTTCGAGTAGCACGGTATTTTTCTTCCTAACAAAATACCAATATTTCAAGCACAAACCTCCAGCTATAGGCACATTGTGAAGCAGAGTCTGTGATACGTAACTCCTGCAACAGTAATAGGACTTGTGTGCATAAGTCCCCCTGTATCGTTTAACATGCATATGCGTAAATCAAACCAGCATGAAAACAGAAACAGTTTTTACTAGTCATTGAGCTTTAGTTTTAATCTTTGATCTTAATAATAATAACAAAATTTTAAAATGCATTTAGTACAATCTATCCAGTTAAAATCCACTTTAAATTTGACAAAATAAGATTTACATACCACTGTTGGATGTGAGAACCCTGGAGAAAGCATTAAAGTATCCAGATCACATGCATTTTGATGTTATATGTTTAGTTATTTTATCTGACACGCAGTTTGTCCAATGTCACAAAGTTGCTGTCTGCATAGTTCCATGGAAGATGTCAATACTCATGAGATGTATCTCCAGCCTTGTCACCTCTAAGCTAAATCACACTGTGTATGATATTTGAGTGTTTTTTTTTAGACTGAAATGGGAAATACACAGTGATTATTTTATATCTTCATATCTGTTAATGCAATGTACAGATCTCAGCATTCTGTTCCTTAAGGGTTTGCTTTGTTAGTTCTTCAGTTAAAGGCCTCGTTTTCACACCTTGTAATCTCAAAATTCTCATTAAATTCAATGAAATATGGACAGCAGGGCACAGACTTGGATCTTTAACCAACTCTATGACACACAAATCAAGCATTAATGCACTCACATTGCTAAGATTTGCAACAAGGCACTTTTTCAATATAGTCAGTGGAAAAATGTGAAATTTCATTCGGGATCCCATGATTTTTATATACTGAAATTGTTTCTTGAATGTTCTGAAGCTTATTCTGCAATTCTGGCACTGTCCTGCTCCTGTTGATGGGTTAGCTGTGCTCAGGGGCATACTGGCACCCATACCTGCCCAAAGTGGTGAAAGATGCCACTGGCAAGTCCTCTTGCTTCCTTCCACATGCAGATTTGTGCTTCATCCAAAACTCTCTGGATGCAAATGAGAAGGGTTATTTTGTTCTTAATAATAGCAGCTAGGATGGCAATGGTTAGCAATAACCTCTTTCACACTTAGTAGGGCTTTGAACGTGGGTATGTCTTGTAGTAGCCAGTATGGAAGAGCACAGAAAGTACCAAAACCTATGGATCTTCTCCTAAGAATTGGCAGTCATGCAATGACAGCAGTTATGTAGAAATATCCTTTTTTTTTTTTTTCAGTTGTATCTCTGCAAAGAAAATGTCTCTTTGACATTTCTTATGATATTTCCTACTAACAGTTGTACACCAATGTTCGTGAACTACTGTGTAGTTGGTAAGGAAGCACCATGCCACAGATATTAAAGGAAGCCAGGGAAAAAAGTTACCATCCATTTGTTTTAGAGTCAAGCTAATGCACCTTCCATTGGCCAAAGTATTAAAATGTTTGATTCTGTGTTTTGGGGTGGGAAATACTTGCTATTTCTTTCACAATGACTGAATTTATTAAAGAATGCAAACAAAAAAAGAATGGTTTTTTTTAATCTGAATAAATATGTATGTATGTAAAGCTTTATTTAAAACTTTAAAACAGATTTTGTAAATGAAGGAAATGCGATTTTCATAATTTATAATGATTTAAAAAGTGGTTCCTATCTCCCCAGTATCATAGAATCATAGAATGTCCCGAGTTGGAAGGGACCCACAAGGATCATCAAGTCCAACTCCTTGCACCGCACAGGTTTACCTAAAAGTTTAGACCATGTGACTAAGTGCACAGTCCAATCACTTCTTAAATTCAGACAGGCTTGGTGCAGTGACTACTTCACTGGGGAGCCTGTTCCGGTGTGCAACCACCCTCTCGGTGAAGAACCTCTTCCTGATGTCCAGCCTAAACTTCCCCTGCCTCAGCTTAACACTGTTCCTATCACTGGTGTTTACGGAGAATAGGTCCCCTGCCCCTCCACTCCCCCTCACGAGGAAGTTGTAGACTGAATTTATTATAATCTTCTAATTTTATTTATCTGTTTTGAACTTTGTACAAGCAATTTACATATAATTTTAAAGTAAAAATTACCTCAGTATAACCTACAGAGCTTCTATTACATGTAGTGTCACTCTGTAAATACTGGACTATATACTTGTTATTAACTTAGATCAAAGAACTCACTTTAATGAGTCATCATACCCTTATTATTCACTTTTTGGTGATTCATCTTAGTAGAAGAACTTTTTTAATTGAGTTACTCTAGTTCCAGCAAAAACACTTCGGCTCTGAGATTCTACATTCTTTGTTTGATTTCCAAGGACAAGCCAGAACCAAAAGGTTTACGACTGAACAAACAGGAATATCGTGTACCATACAATATAAGGTCAATTCTTTATTGAAGGTTACTGGTGACATTGTTAAAATAAGCACAAAATGTGAAGGGCTTGTTTGCACCTCCAGAATTATAAGGTAAAAATATTTCTAGTTGCCGTGATAATTGTTGCAAATGGTAAGGAAGGATTTTTGAGATAGGAATGAGGTTTACAGTTGTAAGTAGAAAGCTTCTGGTTTGTTAGCTGGCTGTTCAGAACAGGGTGTGGGATACTAATGGCCCCATACCATACTGTTTTAAACAAGGTGGATAGTCTCTGAATTTTTCTGCCTTCTGATGCCAATCGAATGATTGATGTTAAGGCTGTGGATGTGGTCTACCTTGTCTTCAGTAAGGCTTTTGACACTGTTTCCCACAGCATTCTCCTCAAGAAACTGGCTGCTCTTGGCTTGGACTGGCGTACGCTTCATTGGGTTAGAAACTGGCTGGGTAGTTGGGCCCAAAGTGTCGTGGTGAATGGAGTTAAATCCAGTTGGAGGCTGGTCACTAGTGGAGTGCCCCAGGGCTCAGTACTGGGGCCAGTTCTCTTTAATATCTTTATCGATGATCTGGATGAGGGGATTTATTACACCCTCAGTAAGTTTGCAGACTACACCAAGTTAGGTGTGTGTGTCGATCTGCTCGAGGGTAGGAAGGCTCTGCAGGAGAAGATCTGGATAGGCTGGACCAATGGGCTGAGGCCAACTGTATGAAGTTCAACAAGGCCAAGTGTCGGGTCCTGCACCTGGGGCACAACAACCCCAAGCAGCGCTACAGGCTCAGAGATGAGTGGTTAGAAAGCTGCCCGGCAGAGAAGGACCTGGGAGTATTGGTTGATAGTCGGCTGAATATGAGCCAGCAGTGTGCTCAGGTGGCCAAGAAGGCCAACAGCATCCTGGCTTGCATAAGAAACGGCATGGTCAGCAGGGTTAGGGAAGTGATTGTCCCCCTGTACTCGGCTGTGGTGAGGCCGCACCTCGAGTACTGTGTTCAGTTTTGGGCCCCTCGCTACAAGAAGGACATCGAGGTGCTCGAGAGAGTCCAGAGAAGGGCGACGAAGCTGGTGAGGGGTCTGGAGAACAAGTCTTATGAGGAGCGGCTGAGGGAGCTGGGATTGTTCAGCCTGGAGAAGAGGAGGCTCAGGGGCGACCTTGTCACTCTCTACAGGTACCTTAAAGGAGGCTGTAGCGAGGTGGGGATTGGTCTATTCTCCCACGTGCCTGGTGACAGGACGAGGGGGAATGGGCTAAAGTTGCACCAGCAGAGGTTTAGGTTGGATATTAGGAAGAATTTCTTTACTGAAAGGGTTGTTAGGCATTGGAATGGGCTGCCCAGGGAAGTGGTTGAGTCACCATCCCTGGAGGTCTTTAAAAACCATTTAGATGTAGAGCTTAGTGATATGGTCTAGTGGAGGACTTGTTAGTGTTAGGTCAGAGGTTGGACTAGGTGATCTTGGAGGTCTCTTCCAACCTAGATGATTCTGTGATTCAAAGTCTTAAAATGACTGTTGATGACTCCAGAGAATCTTCCAAACAGCTTCAAATTTACAATATTTGTTACCCAAAAGACAATTCATCTATATTTATATTGATTTTAAGCCCATAAATTCATGCATTTGAACTCTAGTATCTTGAAATTTTTAAAATAAGTTTATATATTTTGAGCCATCTTTGGAACTCCAGCTGTAGCAAATTGGAGAAAAAAAACAGCACAAGCAAACTATAGTGTGCAGCAGAACTGGATAGAGATTAATTTATTATCTGAAATTAACTTAATTCAAATTCTGACCTAGTTTGCTTTATGTGGTGGGAATACAGAGGTTTATAACCTTCACTGTTCTATTTGCTTGGGATTGTGTTCATTCATTGCTTCATTTTCCTCCTCCAGCTTTTTGAGTACCCTCCCCGTGTTATCTTTCAACCCTATATTTGCAATTCTTATTTGGTTTTCTTCAGCACCTCTGCATAACTTGTCTTCTCAAATTAAAATGAGATGTTGGAAGTTACACAAAAAATTGCAGTTTCCCCATACTATTACCTGATCTTGTGCTCTTGCACTAACTAGATATCTTGAATATGTCAATGAATGGAGGTCAGAATTTTAAAGGTGTAAAAGGGATGATAGGCATAACTATCCCAAGAGTTTTACAAGGCAAGTCCTGGAAACCATGTTGATAATAGTGAACAGTGTTTAAATACCAAATGGCATTCTAAAGAATACTACCAATGTTCAGTTCAGTTATAGTGTTGAAAAAAAATTAACAAAAAAAAAAAAACACTAATGAACCAATGTCATAAAATACATTTGGAGATATGCAGGAAATACATGTTTTCCAATACCAGGAGCATCTTGGCTAAGGCGATGTTTCTGCACTGTCAAACATTATCCACTTCAAGCAAGATGTATCCAGTTGGTTCATAATCTAGAAGAAGTTAAATAGTTCATGGTCTGGGCTATGGTGAAGCATTGGTTTGATATAATAAAGAACTTAGGGAAGACAGGAAATTCTTATGCAAGAGTCTACAGGAGCTAGATGATAAAACTGCTCTTTGTGTCCACTGAGGTAGGAAAAGGAGAGCTGAATAGCAGCTGCAACAAGGGATTTTGTGTTAGTAAGGAAAGGCTTCTGATGATTAGGTCTGGAATAACAGTCTGGAATCTCCACCGATGATCTTTTAAGAAACAGTTTAATCAGTATCTCTTAGAAATTATGTTTACAGTTGATTCTGCCTGGGGAACAAAGGCCTCAGCCAGAGTATGTTTCAAGGTCTCTTTCAGCTTCACTTTTGTAGATGTCTGTATTACTAGAAAAACTCATAGGCACTTGTAAGCTTTTGTTTGCTTAATGGTTGTCCCAAACAGTAATCTTTATGTTAAGAATGCAAATTCCTTCATGAGAAAAGATCATCATGATGTGTATGAAGTTGAATGAGAAATTCAGTCTTCATTCTGGTAATGATATTACTTAAGTATTCCTTACCATGGATTTGGAAGTGCTGCTTTTCAACTACTACTTATTACAGCTATATTGCAGACAATTCATTGTCTGCTGTACCTATTCTACTAGCATGATAGGTCGTAGTTGTTCATGCACTGAAGTCAAAGGAGTCATCTTATTCATTGTGCAATAACAGAAGCTGATGTTGCATATTTCCAAGTTTTATGTCTGTAGAAGGTGATTCCATCTGTTTGTTAGTCACGTTAGAGGGGTTATGACCTTTAAGCTAGCAGGCAAAAGTGTCTTGTGCTATTGAACTCATTAAGCGGCCTTGGAGAAGTGCCAGAACCTACAAAAATAAAGAGGAAAAGTATGTAAGTTAGGTGTTCAGACGTACAATAGAGATGGTCTGTGTGTTTAAGGAACTTAAATAAGAATCTTAGCAAACCAAGGTGCTAAGGTTTCTCCAATTTGATTGGAACCTGTGAAAACTGTAAGTTCCTATAATTTTGTTTTTAAAAAGCCTTATTTAGGTCCCTGGTGAAGGGCATAAGGCTCTAATTTAATCACCTGGCTTCAAATATTTTAATCAAAGTTTAATTTAAAATTGTTCTACTTGTCCAATTTCTGCAGGATGGCTTTATTTTTCACAGCTATACCATAAGAAATTAAGAACTTGCATTTTGTGTAGTCTACCCATTTCAGTAGTGATCTGATTTAGTACTTTTGCCTTTCTCTATGAGAAGGGAATTTAATAAATATATAGAGAGAGACCAGTTTACATCTTATATAAATAAATTCTATTGAATTCTTATTGTAGTGTTAACAAAGAACAGTATGTCAAGCCCATTTCTGATATGCATATAATTATTTGATTAAAAGGACATTTGTGTGATCAACTACAAAATAGTATTTCTCTTCTCTTTCTTTTCTCTTTTGTTCTATTTCATATTTTTAAAAATGCCAGAAAATCACAACCTGTGAATAGAAAGGCCAAAGTGTAAATTTACTTCTATTCGAAAGCTTTGGTATTGATTTTATTATGTGTATGTATCCAGATGGCTCTATTCTTTACCTGCAGAAGAATATGTTACTGGGTTGTGCTTGCTAGGTTAACTATGTCTAGTTAAAAGAAAAAGCTTTTTCCTGGAAAATGTCAGTGTTAGCAAAGTGTTCTGCAGTGATTCAGCCTAAATTGGAATGATTCATTATAACAAAATGGCATAAAACACTTTTTAATTGATTCAAAACAAATGTAAGCTGTATTTTCTTAGCTTATGCATTATGGGGGTTGTAATTGAGGGCCCCTTCTCTGGTGTTTTAGACAGAAATGAGGAATTGCTCTAGGTGTATCATAAAAAATATGCTCTAACCAAGAAGCCTAGCTTATAGGATGCAATGGGGTGTCATGCTCCATATCTGGAAATGGATTAAAGTCTACAAAGGGTTGCTTTTTGTTTGTTTGTTTGTTTTATCCAGAGTTATTTTTCTCCAGACACATCTAATGGTAACATTTCTCTCATTTTAGAATGAAAGCATATATTGTAATATAAAGACCAGGGGAAAGTCCAAAACTTATCAAATTAATTTCTATTCCATTTAAAACAGAAAAGCTTATGAAAATGAGAGAGAACATGGGCACGCACCATGAACTGGCATATCTTTGTGAAGCTGTTGTCACTTCACTTCAGAATTGGGAATATCTTCCAGCTGCAGTGTCTCTCAACTCATGCTTTCTCTCTGGCAGTGATGCTGGGCATAGTACTGGTTTTTTTGTTTGTTTTTTTTTTTAATGTCTCTAGCAGTTTGCCCAGTAAGGTTATTCAGGTTGGGTTATGTCACTTGCTATGTAGAAAATGTGGTAATATTTTACAAATGTCTTAGCTAAAAAATGCAGATTCCTCCTCGCATCAAAGGAATTCTAAGAGGAGAGGGGAGGAGTTGGAACTGCTTAACAATAGTCCTCATTGTTCCTGAGTCCCTGAAACATAGAAAATAATCAGCAATAGTCACACATTGATATTTGGACTGTTGACCCTAGAACATAGCATAAAGTAACTATTCGTTATTGACATTCTTGAGTATAAAAAATTGTACTCGCTAATTCTGAAACCTAGCTAAAAACCCATGCACAATATCGCTCAGGCTTGTACAAACACTATGTGAAAATAAGAGAGTAGCATTTGGAAAAACAGAGACTAATTAAAGGCAGGACACAAGGTCCCAGAAAAAGCAAAGCATGCTTCAGTGAGCTTTTGAGACTATCTGAGGAGAAGATGGCCATACTAGGCTTGAACATTATATTCTTACACGTTAGATTAAGAATAAGCACAGTGACAAGGCCCCACATCAGCTGCCTTCTTTCTATTTGACCCTGAATAATGAGATTAATACGAAGTCTTGCCAAAAACTCAAGCTGTATGGGGGGAAAATAATGGGATCTCAAGTTAGAAACATACATTTGGCTGCCTACCATGCACAGAGCTGTGGGGCAGAAAGTAAAGCAAGGATGCTAAGATAAATGATGGTGAGATTTTTGAAACTGCAGGGTATATCTGCCTGGAAAGAAGTATTCAGAGCATAAATGCAGTACAGTAGAGGTTGTATTTCCTAATAACAAACCACATTCCATTCTAGTGAATTAAGCAGGAATATCAGTTAACACTATTTATGTTCTGAGTATTTTTTGGAGACATGAAAGAGCATATAGCCTGCTGATAGCTCATGTCTCCATTCAACACTTTTCTCTGAGCTAGTAGTTGTATGATTTAGCATTGTTATTGTGCTACATTTCATGTAGCAGAATTAGGAAGATCCTCTCTTCTTAGTGAGGTGGGTCTTCAACCTACAAATAAATCCAGATATTTTTCCTCCATGTGCAAGCATGTGATGGGTTTGGGTAACATACTATGGCATTTCCCATGTGTCTAAGAAGGGGAGGTATTTGAATTTCCTTGATTTTGAGTTTCAGGTTCATATGACTGTTGTCACTTTTCACGTCACTTGGTGTTGAGTGGTACCGTTAGTTACTTGAATAGCTTTGTGTAATTGGCTGTAAACTCTTACCCCAGCCCCAACAGAAAATGTCAATATGCTGTTAAGGCTAGTCCAGAGTCCCAGGCAAGCTCTTAGCAATGAGTCTCTGGACAGGATATTAGATAGGGAGGAGAGCTGTTGGTGGCTGTCAAAAGCACTGTTCTTGCAGATTCATGGGGCTGCTCCCTCAATGTACAGCTGGTCTCCAATGTCTCACCACCTCCACCTGGAGTATCAACTTGTAAGTGTAAGCTAGGATGCTGCAGTCTTTCCTGCTACAGCCTGCGGCATACATGATGGCCAGCATTCCCCCCTCCACCAAACATAAACCTGCTCTTTGTCAGATAGTTCCCCTGTGGCCTATCAAACTTGTACTGCAGGGGTAATGATTTGCAAGCGAGGAAGAGAGTGAAAGCAGAGAAGCAAATGTCAAGCAGCAAATAAAAGTGGAAACACCTGTTTGGCACTGAGGAACAGCTGTATGTGTGCAGCTGCTGCTCCCTCTCCTTAAGTGACACATGCCTGTTGCTTTATTTAAGGTTGACCAGGTTCTCCATAAGCATGTAAGTTATAGTTGATGCTATTTAGAAAAGGAGGCTCCTTCACCCTATGGATTTACTCAGCTCTAATCAGAAGTTCTACAGCAAATAGCAGACCTATAAAAGTTGCATCTATTTTTTTATTGTTTTATTTCTTCTAGAGAAGTTTTAAATGGAGACTGTTCTTACTACTGATTCTTAAAATACATCTGATGACTTTTAGAAGATGACATAAGGCCCAGGTCTTATTTTGAGCTATCATCTGACTTCATTTACTCTGTTAACTGACCCTGCAAGCAATGTCATTCATGGAGGAGCTACTTAAAGTGAATATGCCTGTCGGAATATGCATATTATTTTCATTTTAACCTGTCTTTTCTTTTTTAATAGGATTTTTTTTCTTTTAGAAAATGCAGTTTTGTAGCAGTTTAAATGCATTTCAGGTCATTTCCATAACTGCATTGATTATGACAGATTATTTGAAATTAAAAATGTATCTTTCCTACATGCAGGAAAAGTTCCATTCCTCAATAATATGTATGCACTTAATTCCTGATGGAGAGCACCAAGTTCATGGTCTAATTGTAGGTAACCGCTAACCACCACCAAATTGTTTTGCATTGAACCATAAAATATAGGAAGTTTGAGATTGCAGGTTTTGTAGTAATATATGAGCTGAAAGTAATTGGCCCACAAACGGAGTGTAGATGCCTAGCAATGCTGCAAACTGTGCAGAATTGTCTAGCCAAAAAGGACTTAACGGCTGTTGAACATCAGGCCATAAATGCACTGCTGTTTCTATTAACCAATCCATAACCAGTGTGCCTGTATTGCACTCTATTTTTTTTTATCTTGTACTATAGGTGTATCATATGTTAGCAATAAGTAATTAGTATAAAGATAAGTAAGTTACCTATGAGGAAATTCAATCAGCTAAAATCTATAGGCATCAATTAATTTTGCCACAACATACACAAAGATAATTGGAAGTCAGGAACATATGGGAAAATAAGACTAGGACATTCAATTCATATGAAATTCAGTATTCATATATCCTACTCTAGAAAAGGTAAAAAATTAAATGCGAGAGGTGAGGAACTTTTTTTTTCTTTAAAAAAAAAAAAAGTCAATCCCCTATTGCAACAGCAAAGAACAGTGATCTTTTGTAAAATATATTATTGGCAGTGCTTTCTTCCATTTGTGTCTGCCAAGTTTTATGACAGTGTACATAAAATCAAATGTAAAAAAATATCTTTTAATTAGAATACTCATCATCTTGCATTAAAAATTGGTACAAAAATATAAATCGCTTTAGTAGATGGCAGTTAACTCCAATTGACAGTAGTCTCAATCCTACATGCTTTACTCGTAGCTTTAATGTCAGTGACGTCAGTGTCTTTTGTGCAAGGCCAGAGTTTGCCCTGAGTCATGTTCACTCAGAGGGAATAGACATAATTTTCCTTAAAGGTAGTTTTCTTTATAGTATAATCCAAGAAAAATCTTAGAATTTCACATTGAACAAAAGTGCTTTTTTTCCTGTGAAGGAGTGATGTGTAGAGATCTTCTTATATCTGTATGCTTTCAGTATGCTGAAATAGACTGACTGGTAGCCTCCTGTTCTCACTTAGAAGGCACTCCTGCATAAGCGTTCCTCCAGCATGCACACTGCCAGTGAAGTGCAATGCTGTGCATGGCATCTTCAGCTCAGGGGGGACCTCTTCTCTGCGTCATACTACAGTAATTTATAATATGAAAATGTTCCTCTGAAATTCTACATGTCTACTAACTGCAGTGCTTTCTCAAATGTCATCAGTACCAGGAAAAATCTAAATGGCCCCTACTGGGCAATAATCAAAGACAGGGAGGAAAGGGAAGGAAAACACAACAGTGCTCAGTTACACTGACGCAGCTTTGCAGTAGTTCTGTTGAAAGTGCTCTTTCGCTGGCCATAGTGTATCCCTGGCAAAGAAGACCTACTTGTAGAAAGGCATACTTTTGCAGTGGAATGTTAGCATGTTTAGATGAAAAGCTCAACAGGGTTCCTGAACTTTGTGATATGCAGTTTGCTCTGCTCTACTGTACATCTGTGGCTGCAAATGCACCCCAGTGTGATTTGCTCCTGCAGGCAGTCTCCCTGCAAAGACCACAGCTACCTTCCAGCAGACTGTTTGCCACCCGGTCTTCTGTGCCTATCTTGCTGCATGCTACCTGGTTAAAAATGCTTTGCAGCAAGTTTTCAGTGTCTCTCTCCCTTTTTTCACCTCATTATAAAATTCAGCAACTTGATCTGCTCTCGGTCCTGTATCTTCTGGCATCAGCATGAAACCTTGCAACATGATGTGTGTTGAGAACACCTCTTTATTCACTTCTGTACTTGATTGGCTCTAATTTTCCGAGGTTACCTTTAATACACTTTGCATTCAATGCCACATTTTCTGTGCCATTTATTTACTGTTTGTTTATGGTTTCAATAAAAGCAGAAGAAACACAACTGTAACAATTAAAAACATGTATTGTTTCTCTAAGAAAATTCTTGTAATTAGTATGTTAATTCCCCACAAATATGACCATAGCTATATTAGCAGCCAGTATTACCATATGCTTCTGGGAAGAAAATAATTACCAAATTGTTTAAGGGCCTTCTGGGAAAGGAGAATAGAAGATCTGATTTAAGATGGTGTGATGTCTTGAGAAAATTACACTGTGTCCCTGTCATATTTTTATCTATTATGGTGCTGTCTGCTTATGCATTTCCATTTGAGGAGTGTTATAATTTATCATGCAGCTAGAGATCTTCAGAATTAGAGCTAGTTATGTATCAGTAAGCAGAACATAAGAGGCTGTTTAACATGAGGCAGAAAGCTAGCCACTAGCTGAAGTTGGGGTTGGTCCCGTCAGAACTACTAGTTTGTTATTACGGAACCTTGTCATCAGAACTTTGAATTTAGACAGAATGATATGATTAGATTTTTTTAAAGACCGTTATGCTATACTGTCTCTGTATTTGGAATCCTACCTGAACATACTTGTCATTGCTGTGTGTTAAAAGTTCCAAGACCTACCAAAGGAAAGATTATCTACGGCAGGGTTGGTTTAAGACTCCTTCTGGGCTTCTGTAGCCCAGATAACCTTGGATATCTTCTGCTGATTCAGACTCTTGTGATGACTACTGCCTCTTTCCTCACTCTGGAAACGCACGTTTCTTGTCTAAATTATGGACTGTAAAGACAAGTAGTGCAGTGATGCCATATGCTGATGAATCAATGTGAGAGGAGTTTGGTGGATTATAGCATAATTTAAAAAGAAGAGGCTCTTCCAAGTCCAGGTATTTTGCTTGCAATAGGAAAAAGAAACAAAGGTTAGTCACTTTGGTTTGTACTTATTTCGCACATATCATAAGGATTTTCCACTGTTTTAAGTCTTTCCAGTTCCTCAGCTTTATTATTTAGAGCAAGTGCAAAAACATTCATTACCTCCTTCTTAGTCACTTGAACATTCTGGCTAAGGACGCCTAAAAGAGCAAGTTAGGCTAAATCTAAATATATAGAGCATTCTTTAGCTATATCAGCAACTCCAATTCTTTGTTTCTTACAGGTATATAAGAATTTCTTGCAGAAATTAACTACAGAGAATGCTGCAAATCTGCTCTGAAAGAACATAGACTTCTAAGAAATTACAATATACTCACTCATAAAAATGGTCTGCAACATTGTTCTGTTTCCCTAACATGGCTACTCAAGCAGAATATATTTTAGTCTTTTTTTTTCTGTGAAGTTGCACTAGATATACTGAAAGCCTGGAGGTTGCCTTAGAATTGGGGTGGGGAGTATTCTTTCACATGATTTGATATTTTAGAAGAATTTCAAAGGAAAAAATAAATAAATACGCAAGCTTTGTAAGCCCTCAAGACTCAAAAGAAAAGAATGTTGTATTAAAGTTGGGTGAGCATTTCTTGGGAAAATATCGCTATGATATAGTAAGATGGAAAATATATATTATGTTCATTCATTCTGGTTTGTTTTGCCTGATTGTCAGTTCGGAATCTTACTTCTTACCAAAGAAAAAAATCAGCTTGCTTTATTTTCCCAATGAAGCAATTTAACTTTTCACAAGAAGTCCACGGTGTTTAGTATATTAATGTCTTAAAAACTAATAATAAAATGCTGAAAATTGTAATGAACATGGTTCATTACAGTGTAAGGTAATGTACAGTAACTACTACATTTTAAAATAATATATTAAATCTCATTTATTTATTCATGAAATTTGTATTTATTCAGCTCAAGTACGCATCTTTCTAAAAATCCAGGAGGTTTGTTTGGAGGTGGTAGGAAACAGACATGAAGGCAATGTTATCGATATTATTGGCAGCTTGTTTTCTGATCAAAAAAGCAGATTTAGTCTATATTTTTTTTCTATTAACATTGTCTAAATATTATGGTTAATTGTGGATCCAACACTGATATTGATGAAGATCTGTCGTGGACAAGAGAACAGTCCAAGAAACAAATTAGCACAATCAAAGAGTACTCAGTATGAAAACACAAGGCCGTCTTCTGTTTGCAAAATTAAAGGGTTAAGAATATTCAGCCAATGTAATGATTTGATTAGTTCAGCATCAATGGGTACTTCATCATGGATAATAGCAGTGAATGGCCTTAGGTGTCTAATATTTGTTCATATGCATTCATTGCACTCACCATGACAACTCCTGTGACAGTGTACACTATTGTGTGCACGCAAGTTAATAACACAATATATTTCCATGTCTAGGATTTTGTGTTCAGACTAAAAGATGATATTGTTAAGTACTGCTTTTCTAACTGTAGAGTGCTGGCACTGATTTTGTTTTAATTGCTGAAACTGCTAAGTTTCAGTTTCCCAGAAAGAAGGGATTGCTATGTTTTATGTTCTATGTTGCTAGAAGTGATTTCCATGTTATACTCCATAATAAATGTTAAAGAAAAGCTATACATTCTTTAGAAAGCTAGATTCCACAAAGAAACATCATGATTCTTTTAGTTACAAAGATATTACCATGTGCAATTACACTGAAATGAGATAGTAATTTTACTGTGATTTGCTTAATTTTGTTGATTTTGTATGATAACACCTTATTTTCGAGTTGAGTTCTGATCATGCTCTTAAAATACTTTGTAATAACTAACTGACCCCTATATTCACTCTCTGAGAGTATGTGGTAGATATGAACACAACAAACAATACAGACTAAACTTGACCACAAAGACTGATTTTAAATATGAATCAGTGTGCAAAACTTGTATGCTGCATTATCCCAATCAGTTTAACTTTATTGTGGAAAATGAATTTATGATAATATACCACAGAATCATTATGCATTTGACCTTATTAAACTGGAGTAGAAGCAAATTGTATATCATTGACTTTAACCTTGGTTCACTGTGTAGATGAAAGAAAATAATTGCACTAGTAAAAATAATAAAATGGCTGCGTGCAGCTCTGCAAATTGAATGGACCTTGGTTCAGTGCTATTATGAATGATTTAGCCTATAGAAATGGAATTTTGTAATTAACAGTAAACAGGGACAGGAAAAAAATACTAGTCCACTGGCTGCCTTTAAGCAAGAATGGATGGATGCAACTGTATTAGCAGCTAGTTATAAATATTGAGAATGGTTTTAAAGACTAGAACAGAAGAAAAGGATGTCAGGGTGGAGATGGAAAGTGGCCTTAGAATGAGGATTTTTGTAATCCAAATGAGATCAGTAACTAAGGAATCCCTAACTATTATTACAATTAAGAAAATGGAGCTAGTGAGACTTGCTTATGTGACTGTGATAGAAATTTGACCCAGGCACTGTTGAAAAAAAAAAGAGAGTGGAAAGATGCCTTTGCTGAGGTTAATGCAAATATTCTAGTCCCCATTTTGGGTAAATAGCACATTTGCAATTGATGCTGCTGAGCAGAGGATTGGGTTGTAGGTATGTGTATTTGATGGTCACTTAGGTGAAGGGTATGCAGTCCTTCTTATTCCAGAACTGTTAAACCAGCAACTCCAAAACTCAGAAAAGGTACTGCAGAAATTGTCATTTAAGTGCCACAGTCTCCCAAGGCAACTTGAGATTTAGATTTTTTAATCTATTACTCAACAACAACAACAAAAATGTATGCTGCATGGTTATTGCTTCTTTCCTTTTCCATCTCCAATTGCTATTCTTTCTTCCAGAAGGGATATTCAAATTCTACTTTCTTCTATTAATTTAATTAGTACTGTACTGGTGTAACTGAGAGCAGAATTTGTCCTGTGCTGCTCAAATTAAATGAGAGCTCCATCAGGCTGATTCTTTCATATTACAGTGCATCTTCATTAAAATAACATTTAATACCATCTGTAATTTCAGCCCTTTAGTCCTTTTCTCATGCAGAGTATCACTCTGATAACATCAGTCAGGTAGGGCATTTTATTGCTTCCTTCACAGAAATTGGCTATTGCCAAATGTGTGTTTGGTGGTGGGCGGAAAGGTAAAGGGGGAAGAGGAGGAGTGTGTGCAGAGGGGGGCCCTTGATGAACATTTGATTATTTTTCTTTGATATTACTGATGCAAAATGAATGACAAGATTTCGTTTGTAATACAAGCATGCTAAGATTTTATTTATTTATTTATTTATTTTGTGGCAAAGCAGTGCCACACAACGTTTACAGCCCAGCTGTTAACATGAAAGGGGACACACTGGCAGTATAACCAATACACAGTTGGCCTTCTTTGCTAGAGTAGTTTCATGCCAAACACATGAAGTTTTAATTATAAGCAGTTTAAAATATTTACACTGCTGCATTTTCTTACTCCGGTACAGAAACAAGATAAAAGTCCTCTTGAAATGTGATGACAGAAAGTATTTGATACAAACACCATGCAATTGTGATGCCTAATTAATTAGTCTGAGTGAATATTTATGTTGTTGGAATTTCTATTATTGCATTCTCTGCTTGGTGATACTCTAAGTCCCAAAGTGTTGTTGCTCGAAAAGACCTGAAAGCAATAATCTTCCCTCCCTCCTTGCCTCCTTTCTTCCCTCCAAAAAGACAGTTGGGTCTGCTATGGGAATCAAACACTACTGCTCAGGGTATTGCAATGCCTTTTATATGTGTGGTTTCTGGAATGAGATCCGCAGCTCTGAGTGAGTCACTTAAGCATCCCCTTCAATGCATGTGTCTGAAGGTACGTTTAGCATCGAAGACCTTTTTCTGAATTTGAACATCAGCTCTTTTAAAGGCTTAGCTAAGCTCACTGCCTTTTTAATATCACAGCTAGAACCAGAATGTGGTGGCTGCCTTTGTAAAATGTCTTTGGGATTAGCACAGATGCCCACAAAGAGATAGGACTTGGGTTTTATGCCCTACTCAGTCTTGAAGCTCTTCTGTATGCCAAGAAATACTAAGACTTATTGGCTAGCAAAAGTGGAGGGGATATTCTAGAGCTGACTAGGAGATGAGGCATGAATTCTACATCAAAAAGTACTTGGTAGGGTTTTAGTTTGTTTGTTTGGTGGGTTGGTTATATAAAGATAATGAAACATTTCATCCCACTTTCTGGAGAAATCAGTAGTCATTCTGCTGATATGTGCACATGTATGTATGTGTACAGATATGCACACATACATGTATATATGTATGTACATATATACCAGCTTTTTCCAGTGTTTTTTCTGAATGGTTAATTTGCATCAAGTGAAGTTCATGCTCATAAGTGCCCATCAGATTGATTTGGAGTCTGCCTGGTGGATCAAACCCCACTGTGAAGCTAAATAGAAGAAAACTTCAGGTGCACAGATCATTGTAAATTCAGCAGGATTTGCGAGGAGTGTTACTGAAGATCAGTACTCAGGCTCTTTCATGTATTTGAGCTCTCATTCTTACAATAGCTCGATTTTCAGAATAGGTACCATCAGCTGAAAAGTAATTTTTTTTTTTTTTTTTTAAGGAAAACTCTAGTAACATGTTCCTGGTCTGAGAGAGCAAATCGGTGCTTTCTGTTGAGTACACTAGAGTGTCATTTAAGATGGGGTGGAAAAAAATGTGATGAGCAACAGGGAGTTGTTGTGGTATCTGGCAATAGTTGGTAAGAATAAGTTTCCTAAGATAGACATGGATTTTTTTTTAAATTCAAGACATGGATAAAAGTGTAAGACACAGCCTTGTCTAAATCTAACCTGCAATTTATGCAAGATGGGGAATAAGCTACTGCACAATTAACTATATCTTGTAAGTTTAGTAGTTATCCTTATTGTCTATCCTTTATCAAAGTAACATCAGAAAACTGTCTACATTGCAGACTAAAGTGTACCGTAGCCACACCTGAGGTTTAAATGAGCTGTGTTGGATGGTAGGAGACCTTGCTGAGATCAAGGTAAATTAACCTTCCCGATCTTTCTTTTGTCATGGCTATGCAGCTCTCATTACCTAGACTAGCTCATATAACATTAACTTGGATATCTTACAGCTACACTGTTTTCCATCTTTCAGATATATACATAATCAGTTTGCTTTTTTGTCAACCAAGAAAAAGCCAGCTGCTTATATTACACTCAAATCAAAATGTTTCCTATCCTGCTAGTCCCACAACATGTTACATCTACCTTCTTCCCAAGTTGCATGTAATAACTCTGAGTGTTTATCAGGTCTCTTGAAAGTTGTAGCCCAATAAGCGTACATATATATATATATATATGTATATATATTTCTGACTTGTATTTCAGTATTACCATGTTTCCTACAGTTAAACTCCTCCTCCATTTACCCAGTACTTCAGGTCTTCTATGAATTGCAGGATCTGCTAATCTCCCTCCTGTCTTTCCCTGTGGCTGCTCTGGCTCTGAGCTTGCATGTCCCTGGCTCGGCAGGATATCCAGGCATCTTTCCAGTGTCACAAATGGATAGACAGACTTGACAACCCACCTGATTAGCACGAATTTGAGTATTTTAATTTGGAAAAGGAAAGAAGAACAATGTTTTCAGACTCACTTCTAAATTGTTTTCACTGACTGTTGCCCCTAAAGAGCGAAGAACGGAGCAGTGAATTGGCAAAATAAAAATCAAATCCCCAGTGAGTATGAAACAGGATCAAAGAGAAGAAAGGAGAAAACCAGCAGAAACTAGTAAATGCAGTCTATCACTAACATGTAGTGAACGAATATGTTTTTACTGCATGTGTATCTACACTCATAAGAAAGATGGACACTCTATCTAAAGTACTCACCTCTGTGAATCTTTTCCTACAGTATGACCGTTGCCTATACAACTATCTGTACAAGAGAGTGATCAACTCCATCTGTGATTCCTTAATGATTTCTTTATCTTACACTTTATCTTTCAGGCCTTTTCTACTCTATTCAGAATGTTTCTTCTAAGTAACTCATTTTTCTACTGCTTTCAAACATTTTTTTTCTTTTACTTACATCATGTGAGAAAAATAAAAAGTGGCTTAATTGGAAAAATGTTTGTAATCCTTATAATCTTTTTTTCCACCAAAAAGATTCAGAGGACCAATTAGTGATATACTTCTCTCTAATAAATGTTGCATACATCTACCATACTGTTCCATAGAGCACCTTCCCAACCCAGAACTGTGAAGCCCAATTGATTGGGGAGGGGTAGAAATTAATCAGAGGCTATTAATGAATATTCATGAGGCTTGTAATCAATGCTATACTTGTGCCATTGCATAAGTAGAACATATGACTGAAAAAAAGTTGAACTCCTTGGATAATAAACAGGATGTTCTTACTATGTATTACAGGTTATACCTTAATGCAACTTTCCTCCTTTTTTTTTTTTTTGGTTGGTTGTCTTTAAAGTGAATCCCAATCTTTTGATTTGGTTTCAAAACAGTTATTCAGAGCCTCATAGGGCTTGATAAGCTTGATTCTCTGTAGCTAGCAGTCCACGCTCCATGACTTTGATAGCAAGTTATGTTCTGGAGTTAGAGCCTTGCAGGTAGGAAGCCCAATTAGAAGGTTTCCTAAAGGGCTTAGATGTGCTTGACTGCCCCACAGTGTAAAAAGTCAGGTAATTCGTGCGGTGCTAAATCCTTCAGTATGCTTTTTTGGGGGAAACAAGAACAACATATCAAGGAAATTATCCTGACCTTCTGCCTTGCAGGCAACCTCACAGATGATACTCTCAGGAGGCAAAGGGATCCTCAAGGTGAAGAAACATGGTCCTTATCGAGATTTGAGTTAAGATATTAATAAGTGCTCCATTGCAACAGTTACCTACAGACATCATTTTCAGTCTCTCGCTTTCTTTTAATTAAAACTCCATTTGCTAGAAGTAGCTATTTAAGTCTTGCAGACTGTAATATTTTGTCAAATGCATGGATATGTAACACAAAAATATGTTCGATAATGCCTTTCATTCAGCTTTCATATATTTTGTGATGCTGGCACAATAAGACACAATAAAACATGGTACACTGCTTGCTCCTGTACCACTGATGTGAAAGCAGAATGCTATGAATATAAAAGACACTGTAAGCAAAATCATTGCAGAAAAGCCTGAGGCTCATCATTTCTTATGGTGTAGAGTTTTTTTGTAAAGATTCACAGAAGTTTGATTTTTAAAAATATCTCAGAGATTTTTTTTTTCATTTTCTCTCCCGAATTTGTGAGAGTTCTTCCTTTTGAACAATGTCTGATGATCTGTGTTACTTCAGCCTTTCAGGCTATATGAAAACCTGTGGCTGAAATGCCATATACTTCTTCAGTGAGATCATCATCAGGAACAAATTTTAACATGCTTCAATCTGTGCTGCTGCATTACTATAGCAGCAATTTAGCTGGTGCCAGTTAGAACAGAAGTTTTATATATGAATACCTATTAGGTCTTAGATTGAAATTGCTAGATTATTTCATATCAAACACTTAGATCAGAGTGGTTTGGGGTCATAGTCTACCAAGTTGGACTTGATCTGAAATGGTCACCTTGTAATAAAAAAAAATCCTTATCCTACTAATTGTATTTCCAACTGCAATGCAGTGCTACACAGAATATGAACTCAGGTTGTGCAGTTTTGGAGATGGGTGATTTAATACCTCTTGTTTCCGCATCTATACTTATTTCTTTGTACAAAGTAAAGTGCCATACCCACTGTGTGTTTTAGACTCCTGTTTCATAGCAGTGTTTCAGAGAAGTAGATTCTGCTGATCTTTGGTAAAAGGAATTTTCCATCTAAGGGTAAATTATCAAAGCCCCTCTTTTGAACTCATCAATACTCCTAAGTGGCAGCATTTACTTATTTATCTGACATTATTTGTGCCTGTGACAGCTTTTGGCTCATTTCTTCTGAGAGTAGAGGAAAACTCTTTTTTATGGACACTGGGTTCTCAAGGCAGGCATTTCAGTGTCATTATTTATGATTTTTGATCCATTTTGGCATGGTTTCCTGTTACTATATCTAATATTAGAATGGTATAATGAAAGCCTGAAACAGGAAGAAGACTTTTTTTGTAAAATCTGTTTGGTAGCCTAGCTGGTCAGTCTATTATTATTTTTATATGGCTGCACCATTCCCACCAAAAGAACAGTTCATGAAATAAACTGGCAAATAATTCTCTTGGTGAGAATGTTTGAAACAGTTTTATCTTAGCAATACCTTACAACAAAAAAAAAGGTAGGAATAGACATGGGGGAGCAAAGCACTAGAATGATACTTGAATAAATTCTAATATATACTCAACTTAATAGCTCTTTGAATAATGTTGACTCATTTCATGAAGTTCTACTTATGGTAAATAGTATTTTACCCCACAAACAGACTATTGATTTCTGTAGAAGAATTTGAAAGGTAAGATATTACCCAGCTTAAGAAACAGCTGTAGAGGTTTTTGAAAGAGGCTTCCCCAGTATGACTTCAGGCTGTACTGAAATCTTTCAGATATAGAAGACAAATCATTCTGTCATGAAACACATTGATCAATCAAACTCTCAGGAGAATCAGTGAGATGGTAGTAGTATGCATCTATTACCCAGAAGTTAGAGAGAGGATATAGACTTCTATGTTCCTTGGAAGGAAATGTTTTATTATGAGAAAATCAATTGCAATTATTATATGAGGTTTATGGTGGCTTAGAGGTGAGTTCTTGTTTTTTTTTGGTGTTTTTTTCTTTTTTTTTTTTTTACTCCATTTTATAGCTAGAACGATGACACACTGCTTTCCTGTGATCCTAAAGGTTCAATAGTCACTTCATGTTGTATCAGAATGTAACATATTTCCTTTAAAATGATGCACGTAAGTTGAATGTGACATAGTCTTATGCCTGTCATTTATTTACTAGCCACAAAAGAAAACATTTGTCAAACAAAGCGAAATGAAACTCTGATTTAAATTTCTCATCTTTGTAACCTGGCAATTAGGTGTTGTTTTACATTAGTCACGTGAGGTTGTAACAGGTTAGATGTACTCAGTGAGACATGCTAAACATTTATTATCTCCAGACTATTTATATCCCTTGCATATATCTTCCGGATTATGTAAGGGATTGGCCCAAGATATAATTGGTCTCAAATCAAAAAATACCAAGAAAAAAGATGCAAGTGTTCCTAACTGAATACCTCAGTCAGGACGAAGAATGACTTTGGAGTCTTTATTGCTAAAGAAATGTAAGTGTAAAGTCTAATGCTTTCTTTTGGAAGCAGTCATGGAAAGTTGAAATACGAGGAAAAATTCTTGATTTCTAAATGGCAAAATTAATCTTTTTTGGGGGGTTTTTATGCTGGCATTTGCCATTGGGCACCTGAGAAGTTTGGGCTAAATTTGAACACGAAGCTGTGATTATTTTAGGCTTACCACTCTAGAGCACAATCTTGCATTCCTTGCACACCCAGCTGCCAAGTTCCTGCTGAGATCAGTGAGTGGGGTTTTTGTTGTGCATAAAGAATGAAAGATCAGGTTCCAAATAAATGTTTGGACAGAGCTACTACAAGACTTTACCCCTTTTGTAAAGCCTCTTGTATTGGTTTAAATTTAAAGCTTGAGTTCTCTTCTTCCTTGATACTCATTGTTTATGAAAAATGAATCGGGAATCATTTTCACTATTGAACAATGCCAAGAGATTTTATTAGACATTTTTATGCGCACGGACCGTTCTGGAGAATAAATGTGCTCTTATGTTCGTTGCTCTCTCTAGTTTCTCTTCCTGGCAGCTATGACAATTATTTACCATATTCTTCCACACTGTGGTTAGAAAAGAGGCAATAAAAAAAAAAAAAAGATTGAAATCCTGACTCTATTGAAATAAAATCGATTTCTGTTACTGATTTCAGTCTCTTCCTCCACAGCACACTTATTTGTTTCTTGCTAGAATGAGAACTACCTTATGTTTTGTTCAGGTTCATTTAAAAAAATAAATAAATCAGGTTTTAAAAGCAACAAACCACAAAGCATAGCAGAAAAATCTTACTCGTGTTTGACAGCTTATTAAATACTCTTAACAGTGCTCTTTGATACTCCAAATGGAATTTGATTTATTCTGCCTTAAGAAGACTATTTATCTGCAAATTCTTTGTGGCTATTCACATTTATCCTTTGACTCAAGATGCTGACAGTGATCTGTCTTTGCTACAAAGCATGTTAAGCTGCATTGCACCTCAAACTCACTGACATTAACAGAGCCGTCCCCAAAGAACTGGTATATATGATCCATGGTGCTGTTTGTCTCAATTAAGATCATAGGTACATTCCTTTGAAGTAGCAAACAGGAAAGCATGTTGTCCATTGGCTGAAAGAGTCTTGGCCCTTCAGAGAAGTAGAGGCTTTAACTCAGATTACAACATATATAAGACACCATTTTTTGACACAGTTTAAGACTAAACAGATTTGGATTTGGAGAGGCTAGTTTGAGAAAATTGAATATTTTATCTTAGGTCATTATAACCCTCTCAGGTCATGTTTTACAATCAATTTTGAATTGATTTGTTATTTAGAATATTTTATCATCTTGTGAAAGAAACATTTTTAGGAAGTGTCCTTTCCACTAAAAAATACTTAAGTAGAAAATCACCGGTTTTACTAGCATCTAACACAAAGTTAACTGCCATGATTCAACAGATACATATATGGATGTGTTGAGCTCCTGTATTTTAATTTAATTCAGTGCAATCACTCCTTTACTTTTCTGTCCATGAGGATCCTGAACTGAAGCCTACTCTAATCAGGGAGATTTCAACACATCTTAGTGTTCATGTCTCACACCCCTAAATTCAACGCATATTATAAACATTAGTTATTTTGCATTTCAATGGTCAGAGTTTTGCCAGAGTTCTCATACAAGAACAACTACAGAGACCTACCATACAGACTGTGTGCATCAGATCTTCTTGCCTTCTTGCTTTTTCTCAGTTATTGCCAACTTGCTGGCAGGCAATAGTTTCAGATAATTTCCATCTAATGGTTTGATATCATATAAAGAACAAAGGAAAGTTGTAATGAAACATAAAAGACGTTTTCGTTCTCCAAAAAGAAACTGAATGCAGTTATTGAATGAGACAGTTCAGTATTATTGTATCCTGGAAAATTTCACTGAGTTGTAGCTAACAATATCTTATGCCTATAACTAAGCAGGAGTAGGAATGAGATTTATGAAGCAGAAACAATAATAAAAATTCTGAATTTAAATTGGCTGTACTTCCAAAATACATTGAGATCAGCATTGGATTCAGTTTACTCAAATAATTGCAGCCCAAGTGTATTTGAGGGAATATTCTCTTATACAGGAGAGAAAAAAAAAAAAAGACATAACAATGGAACTAACGAGTATAGTTTGTCGGGGGTGACTGAATGTATGATTTCTCTCCTAGCATTAAAAGTGAATACAGAGCTGTGACGTGGTGATTACATCTCACCTAATAGTGGTGATTTATATAGCTCCAAGCATATTGTTAGAATTTGGCCTTTTATCACATTCCCGCTTTCCATTTTTTCACTTCCAATCAAAAGGCTCATCGATTTTGTTTGGCTATGGTAGGGAGACTCCAATAAATAATATGGAAAAAAATGCTCTCTTAAAAAAGTAAATAATCAGCCAGTGCAGTGCAGTGAGATGAATGCTTGAAATGTTAAGACCATCAATTCTTCAAAGGAGCATTTCTGTAAATATTATTTGGTCACTGAAGTCAACAGGACCATTCTAATGAGTAAAATTTTTGTGAGAGTCCCAGCTTGGAGCTTGCAATCAAAATTATTTTCTCGTTTAGTATTAAATAGTATTCATTAAATGCACCCACAGAGTTGCTTGCAGAAATAGCAACATTACTTAGAAGTTGAGTTTAGTTACACAGGTGCATTATTTCACAAGAACATACAAATCAGCATCCTCTGTCCAAATGAGCTTATGCTTATTAGAATGAGAGTGAAGCATTTTGATGAGCAAAAGTTAATATTTTAGGAGAAACAACAGGGAAGAATTTAGGCAGCATTTTTGTTAGGAAAACAACATTATGCGGGATACTTTATGTAGGTTTTTGTTTTCCATTTAAACTCAAACTTTCAAAACCTGTGCCTCAAGGTTTCCAAGTACTTTGCTCAAATCTAAAGATTAAAGAAGACATCCTTTGACTTTATCAACGCTGCTTTTAACCATTGTATGGTTGCAAATAGTGTGGTTCTTCATTTCAGGCACAGGTGGTATAGACAAGGATTGTTTCGTGGTTAATGTGCATGCTACACCTTCCTTTTTATCTTACTTTGAGGTATTGGAGGTATTGCATACATGAGATCAAACTAGTTTTGGAAAACTTCCAAAAAGTTGCAGTCTCAATGGTTCCATCTACATGGATATAAATGACTTTATAAAGTGTTGCAGAGTCTGTAGAGTCATGCTTTCCATTCTTTTTTAAACTTCGGCATATTTTCCCCTTTTTAGCTGAAAGAAAAAGTATTTCGTTTTCTGGTAACACTTTCTCCTTATGTAAGGATGAAATGGATCTCAAGTACATAAGTTCCTTCTAAGTGTATATACAATCATAACTAAAAAATAATATTTTGTTATATGCTCAGCATCATTTATGCTTATATTATATTATTTTCCTACCCATATACCTGTTTCTGATGATCTGGGTAAACAAGTTATGAAGGCCATGAATAGAAACTATTTTTCTTATGGTAGAAGAGTGATTCTTTTGCTCTGACTTATAACAGGTGACCCAGGTCCAGTTCCCTCACAGAAGTGTTACAAAGTTTATTCTGGTAGGATTGCTCAGATAGAGAAAGCCATACTCTACCAATTCAAGAAGCATGGAAGAAAAGCGTATAAATTGAATCCAATGTATCCTGGAAAATGGTCCAGCTCAGAGATGGGATACCAGTGTCAGATGGAAAACAGGTCTTATCCAGTGTAACTTTTTTTTATCCTTTTTTGCTCTGTTGCACAAAATATTAGAAATGCCAAATCATAAAATCCATAGAGCGCATAACCCTTTTTATTTATTCTACAAAGTGCTATATGCACATGACACTAATATTAATAAAATGACTCCCCGGTAAATGGGCAACATAATTTTCAAATCATTCTTAAAAATCACAGTGATACAAAAACTAGAATTATATCATTGTTGCAAAGGATGAGTGAGAAAAATAAACGCTATCCACAAAGCTATTTAGAATTATAGGGTGTTGTTTGACTTGATGATACTCTGCTTACTATGAAGGAAATAGCTTTTTAATTCATATGTACCTAGTAAGAAACTGCATAAAGTGTCTGAAGGAGTAAGATAAGAACTTGATCTCATTCCTTCTGAAGCTTCTTGATGCATTGATTTGGGTTACATCCTGTCTGATTATATTGTATAACGATCAGATTTATGTTTATTCATTCCTCTACCTAGAAAAGCATTAGAATTCAAAATCAAGTTTGTTTGGCTTTAAGAATGTAGTCTTCTAGTAAAACAGCAGCTACACTAAGCCATTTACTGGAGAGAATTGTTACTAAAGAGAGGATCCATTACAGTTTTATAGAGAGAAATCATAAGTCCATACTTTACATTTCTGGGAAGGCATTAACAATAAACCAGATAGGAAATCTTTCAAAATAACATGAAGGAAAATAATTGTATGATCACTGGAGAACCTTGAAGAGACTGATAGTTATACTTGTAAAAATTACAGTAGGAATACATCCTTTACAAATGTATTGTAAATGGAAAGGTTTATTATCTTTGTTGCATTTTGAGCACCTCGTTTTTCTGGTGATCATATGAAAATATTCAAATGATTTTTAGCAACTCTGCTCCAAAGGAAATTTCTTTTTTATTATATTTTTGTGTTGAGCTTGGAGGAAAGGCTAGGTGATTTCCAAATTCGTGACAGGGACACAGGAAAGAATGGAATAATAAAAATTGGGACATTGTGGTTTACTGATAACATATCTTACGTTTACATCCCACTTTCTTTGTTATTTCAGCAACCAGTGAAAGAAAGAGACATGTTTAGATGCACAGCTATCATCCATTTTTTTATAAAGCTCAACAGCTGTTCAGTACTACACAGCAATGTTATTGTGCTAGGTTAGGGCAGGAAATAAATGCTTTCACTGGATCTGACAAATGCGTTTAGATGATCAAAATATGAAAATATGAGACTGAATATGGACAGCAGAATTCTAACTTCTGTGCGTTAAAAATTCAGCAAATTCTTTTACGGTGTCAAGAGGGTCAAACTGTGTCTATATCTCAGTCAAGATGACATACAGCTACAACAGTGGAATACAATCTTTTTATTAATTTACTTACATGAAAGTGCACCAATATGTTTCTCTTCCATTTCTATGCAGGTTGCCCATTATTGTCAATGGAAACACCACAGAATAATATGCCTTTTGGTGTCTTTAGTGCTTTTTCAGCAACAAAACGAGCATGTTCATAAAAGGAGTTTGATATAGTATTCTTAGTTTTTACAATTTTCAAGGAATATTCAGAAAGAAATATGTATTTAAATATAACTTGGGCACCTAATTATATGTGAGGGTAAGTTTCAGAATGGAAATTTTTACTTTGGGATTGGTGAGAACCTAACATTTTCCATTGGAATACATGAAATGTATTTACAGACAATAGATAAGGCTCTTACTATCACTTTCAGGTATATAAATATCTGTAATAACCACTTTGTAGATGACAAAATGGTAGTATGCGGGGCAAGATTTCTTCATCATAGACTAATACACTTGCCCTCATTTTAACCTCACAACACTCTAAATTAGGACTACTGAAGTCAGTAGCACTGAAGTCAATAGCTACAATGAATTGCACTAAGGTCAATAGCATTATGCTACTGTAAAATTGACATAATCATGAGAAGAATCTGTCTCAGTATCTCTAACTGTCAACTGTCTCTTTCAGCTACCTCCTTCAACTGACAATGACTATGTGACACTTGGATTCCCAGGAAAAGCCATCTAGCACAGATGGGGACAAAGAAAGGAAAATAAATGCTACAGTCAGGCTTATAAATCTCTTCTGAGACAGGTAAATAAGGAGATGATATGCCAGAGAAGCAATCGTAAGTCAATACTGATTTTTTTTTCGATGTTAAATAGAGATAGTATAATAGCTAACTGATGAAGACATTGTATGATGGAATTTCTGTTTGTGGTTTTATAAATATGTGACTGTGTTTCCACTCTTCTTTGACCAGGGTACACCTCTGGAGAACTTATCTTTCAAATCGAACTGATTCTTATCTGCATAAATAAAAATCAGAAATCATATTCTGACAGAGAATACAAGCAAACTGGCTCTAGAAAATTACTTTTTTTAAAGGTTAAAATCAAAAGTTAGACAAGAGAGAATAAAAACATGATGAAGTTATAATCATTTATGTAAAATGTATAGTTTAAGAAGAGTAATTCTGAGCAGCTTACTTTGGCAAATATCATATTTCTATATAATGGCTGATGAGTACGAGCATTTCCATGTGATTTAAGGGGAACTGAAGGCTACTGTTTACATTAGAAACATCATCACTTTACAGCGTTAAAGTCATAATGTTTTCTCCATCTCCTACTCACTCTAATATGTTTGATGTGTTTATCCAGAGAATGGGGATATGCTGGTAGTTACTCTATTTTTGAGTTCTAAATGGGTGCACAGCAAGAGTTAGAGGGGGCAAGTCACTATGCTAAGTTTTTCTTGTGAAGGGTTTTGTGGTGACTCCGCTAACACTGGAAGCAAGTCTCAGTTCTGGTATATGGGTGAGGCTTCACTGACTTTAGTAGAGTCAGAGTTAAATAGCTGAATGTCTGACCTTACATATCATCAAGAGGCACGTGAGTGTTATAACCTCCTTGCTATTCTGGGTCTTTTATGGACTTTTCTGTTACTACGCATTGAGAGAATTAGCAATTTTTGTTATGTATTACCATATTATAACTTAACAGTTAAGCTAGAGAGATTTTCACCATGGAAAGTATTAAAAGAAAATTTGCTCTAGTTTGACGGTAATTTCCATGATATAAAGAGAAGTATGTATGAAACTTTTGAAAAGTCTATTCTCTGTATGCAATTAAATTATTTATATTGTGTATAATTAATATGTTCAGTGATTTTGGTAAAGAGGCTTAGCTTTTAATCCTCCTTTAAAGATAAGAGATCACAGAAGTGAAATGCAAATTTGAGGTCTTATTTTATGTTTGTACAATAATATCAAGCATTTTTCACTGTGGTTGATTGTTAAAAAATACAAATTATTTTAAAAAAAATCCAGAAATCCCCATAGGCTAATGATTACATTATCAATGCAAGCAAATTCCTCAGCACAATGCTGAAAGAATTAGGCATAACAGCAGTTCAGCACTGTCTGAATCTATGGTGTAGCAGCTGAGAAGTTGTTTGAAATACCTTAGTTTCCCACCGGTAATTTGAATAGCTAGTAAGTAGAGTAACTGAATGCTCCAAATACACTTATTTAAGGATAAATCTTCCTGGTTTCAGATGCTATAGAGTCCCCAAACACTGCTGAACTACCAGTTTCATTACATGAGGTTGAGGAAAGTGAGAAATAGAGAACAGACAGACAGATTCCAGATTCTCTAACAACCTGTGGCAGGACACTGCATGCAAAGAAGAGATGTCATGACTTTGGTCTGTGAAGTATGTGAAGCTAGTGGTCATACACTCAGATAAGGAATAAAAAAGGCCTGCGCCAGAGCAACGCCGAAACCTGTGAGAGATGGGGTCCGATTCATGCATTTCTACTGACACATTTACTCAAGGTTTAGAGTGGTGTGAAAATTTCAAGAAGTTCAATACATGCATTTTCCTCTGAGATACATATATATCTCTCACTGTTGTTGAAGTTCACAGTGAGCTTCATAGAGTAAATCAGTTTATGGAAGTAAGCAAGCTGCTCAGAAAATTAATGAAATTTGATTTCTTACTGATTCACATACAACAGTCTTCCACTTTCCCTTATCTTTATAAAGCAGCTATCTTCCAGCTTCCAGTGAAGGGATTGATAGACTGATGTGCAAATGGACATTTTGACAGTGTGAACCTTACTTCCGTAGGAAATAGTTCTTAAAATGTCATCAGGCTTTTACTGTCTTTAAAAACAAGTTTCTGATTCTCCATAGAAATCTGGTGTAGTCTGAAACATGGAACTGCAGGAAAGTTGTAGGAAAAGGAGTCTCTCCAATGAGGTTTCAAAAGCTGTTCTCCAAAACCAAGAAGTTTTGTTTGGTTAACCCTAGGTGATCACTGGAATTTCTGTGACTCTGAAGGCTGCACATTTGAAATATTTTCTATCTTTAATGCAGGTGGCAGTCAACAACCTACTACATAGAGACTACATGTATGAAGTCTCTATATGTTGAGTTAGCAAGTTCTTTTTTTCCCATCTTGCAATCATTTTAGAATTAAGAAAGCTGAACAAGACACACTGTGTATATATCATTAAATACAGATCCACAACTACAGTCCATATTTGCCTTTTAAACTGTCATACACTAAAGAAAAAAAAAATCACATGGACTATTCTTTGTTACTGTTGCAATGATTAATATTATTAGTTTTTTTGCAAGTTTCTGTGCAAAAATGTCAGGCATATTATCACTTCAGCCAAGTTCTGAAAGGCCCTGTTGAGCCATCCTATAGGTTAATATATCATTTGTTTAATTTTACTATTGGAATCTTCATTTAAACTTCTTTTAATCTCCATTCCATGAATCTATGATTTAGTCACTGAGCAGCTGTATGCCACTAATTAAGACACAATGGGATAAAGCAAGAAATTTGACAGCTGAAGTTAATGGGAGCAACAAATATTCACCCACATGAAAGGATGCTTACTTGGTGTCAGTTTGCATTAAGTTGTACATTATTAATAATTCTATCTAATGAGATAAATTGCAATACTAAATGTATCTACTGAAAATAGTAATAATAAAAAAATTGCAAAAGCATGAAATTGTTGATAACTATAAATATACGAATTGTATGAATACAGTCCACACTAATATTTTATGATCTGAAAATAATTTATACCATAGAAGGATTTTGTCTTACAGTATGTGGATGAAAACTTAATCTGATTTCTCGTTCTAGAGAACAGACCTCCCCAAAGAGCTTGAATGAGAAACAAATACAAGCATCTGTCCACATTTTGGCAATATTTGTCTGAAGAGGGTTGAAACTCATTTAATTTCATTTGAAAATATTTTACATCCCCTGTGTTTACTTTGAAGTTGAGACTCAAGAATACAAAGGAAGCCTCAGCACTGGAAACATTTATTAATCAGATCAAACCAGTGCATTTTATTAGGTCTTTTTGCTCATGCTAGTTGAAATTAGTTTTCAGGATCTAGCAACTGTCATAACTTTCTACAAAGAAAATCTGTCATTCACTAAAAAGACTCTTGTTTAATGAGAAGATGCATCAGGCTAATTTTGGAGAGTGTCCCAACCATTTCATTTTCATTCATTGTTTCCGTCTTTAAAAAGAAAAAATAATAAAAAATCTATGATAGATCTCTGAAAATCTATCATGGAATTGAAGCTTTTTCAACTATTTTGAAAATCAGAGAGAAAGATTATAAATTCAGTCTTGTAAACACTGTTACTGTTGGTATACAGCATGTCGTGTTTTATACACAATAAGATATCACAGCAAATGATATTTTATTTCACTTACTCATGTGCTGTGAATAACTCTACCTCTCTCATGCACAGACTAAGTAACTGCATTTTTCTGTTGTTTCTGCCTTGTGCAGACCCCAAAACACGATTTGTCTGATACCCTCTCTGTACCCCATCATTTCAGTGAGGCTTCCAGATTCATGGTTCATTCCAAGTGCAAGAAAACAAGTATATTCTACTCAAGATGATAGTGACTTCTGTCTACTCTAGTATCAGGTCAAAAATTTTATCTTCTTTAGGATGCCGGAAGAATGCTGGTCATTATGAGATCTGTTTTATTTCTACTGCTTTAGACCAACTGACTAAAGAAACAAATCTTGCCTAGCTAAAGGTAGTTCTGGAGTATAAAAAACCAGTAATTAAAAACTGTTCAAACCCCAAAATTAACAATAATTAATGTACATTGTTCATTTTAACATAAATTTCACTCAAATCTCCAAACTAAGAACCATATTAAAATTTATGGATTCATGCAAATTGCACAAACTGTGCTCGGTAGTAAATTTTTTAAATACGTTCCACATTGTTTCGCCA
This sequence comes from Cygnus olor, assembly GCF_009769625.2. Taxonomy (NCBI): domain Eukaryota; kingdom Metazoa; phylum Chordata; class Aves; order Anseriformes; family Anatidae; genus Cygnus; species Cygnus olor. The sequence continues at coordinate 11,640,830 of NC_049181.1, read as the reverse complement.
ACACACCGTCCTTTAAAACCATCCTATTGATTTTCCCCACTTTATTGCATCCAATCTTCAGCACTACCTAATATCCAAAATATATTCAGTTGTATTTTAGAAACACACCATGTTCTGTGTACTTTTGATGTGAGGAACAGGAGTCCTAGGAGGCCCTAGGAGGACCTCACAGAATTGAAGTGCTGAGAGATACTATCTTGTCAGATGTCATCTCATCCATCTCCCTGGGATGAGGTACCACAACTACACTCATGCTATTTGTCTAAGGGATATTTTAAAAGCTGTAGTTTAATAGATTCGATAAAGTACCTTGATAACCTCTTCCAGTGGTTCACTAATTGTCTGATGGAGGTTTTTTTCTGTATATAAAATATACATAATAAAATATATAAAATATTTTGCTGAAAATGAAGAGAAATTAGTAAGTGCTTGACACAATCCCTAAATATTGTTTATTCTATCATCAAAGTCATTAATGAAATGTTGACTGGTGTGAGGGCATCGACAGGCTTCTTTAGGGACCTCTACTGGAAATCCCAGTTCAACATGGAACCAGTTGTAGCTACTAAAAGGATTTTTTTTTTTCTTTTAGTCATACATTTACAAGATAGTGTTACCATACAAAAACATTTCCCTCCAGTTGTTTAAAAACATTACTAATGTTTTCCCATAAATCAAAGTTTTTGTTTGTTTGTTTTTATTAAACAAGTTTTTACCAGATGTATGTATAAGAGCTCATCAGGGAATTTATAGAAAATTTGCACAACGTTTTAGGATATGGCTTTTTGAAAATACGTTCTCCCAAAATCAGCATTATTATGCAAAACTGCGTTACTGTATACAAGGAACATTGAAAAAATAGAGAATCATTGTGTCAGTTTTTATTTTTTCTTTCTTGCACTATTAGTGCATTTCTTTGTAACATGCATTAATATACGGGGCTTTCAACAAAACAAATTGGAGTGGAATTTTTATGAGTTTTATGGGATTGCTGAAGACTTTTTTCTCATTTATGAAATGACATATTGCAATCTATTAAAATTATCATCAGATTATTACAAAACAATTCACTACTGGAATGTTAAATCAAAGTCTGAGTGAACACGTGAGAACTGTATATGTGAAGTTTCCAGCAAGGAGATGTTTATCAAATTCAGTATCTGTTTCCTTATGTATATGAGGGCTCTGAGCCTGGATTTCACTGGACTTGATTTGAATGACTTCCCAGGTAGTAGGAGCAAGGCCTTAATGTGTTAGAATAGACAGTTGAATCTCACAGAGTATTGTTTCATGTGCTTAAGAACTACTGTGAGATTTAAATTTCCTTCATTCCCAATTTGAATTTCTGTGAAACATTTTGTGGTTCTGACAGGACATATGCCCTTCCCAAATCATTTTGATCACTTTTAAGTATTTCAGCAAAGATGCCTTCACAGTACCTGGTAGCGTAATAAAGATCACAAATAATGGTTGATATTTCTTGAAATGTGTAATATGTCTTTCTTGGTATTCCCTCTTTTTTTTTTTTTTCCTTTGGCTATCTATCTTAAAAAGGCAGGTAGTACAGTATTCACCAGCTTCTGTATCTGTTGTTATCTTGCCTTCTATTCAGGCTCAAGGACATTTTCTCACTGCATTCAAATGCCTTTCTGGTGGCTGATTACTTTGGCATTTTCCTATTCCATTTCTGGCAGGGTTTCAGTGTATGTTTTTGCAAGGATAAGTGAAGTTTCAATGAAGTTAAATGAAAAGAAATACAAGTTAATGAATTGTTCAGCTTTGGCTTTGCGGTCATCCAGTTAAACATTAAGATGCAAATGTTGTCAGGAATATTACAGAATAGATTAATTAAAATGATGTAAACAACTCTAGTGGTTTTTCAAGTGCAGCACTGAATTATTTTTATCTTCTTTTTCTAATTTTCCAGCAGTTTTACATTCTCTGTATGGTAACCTACATCATAAATACAAGACACAAACAAGATACAGAAATGAGTTTGAAAAATCTATTACAATAAATTCTCTTGCCAAGTTTAAATGATCTGTTAGATTCAGTTCTATTGTTGAGTTATAATATTTACCTGTGATTTTTCTTTGGTTAAATTGAAGAAGATTCATTACAGCCAACAATATGTTCCCTAATTCCACAGTCTAACAGCTCTCAAGTTTTTCTTGATTGTCTGGTGTGCACCTACAATTTATTTGCATTTCTTATAATTATTGTGTACAAACCCAAACAAATCAGACTAATCCATGGTGTTTGTAGACCAGAAAGTTTTCACATTTATTATTTGTCTTCTCTTGGGCGATTAATTTCATTTGTTTGTGGTTATGTGGATGTAGATAGATAGATAGACAGTTATTTCAAATGTGTATTTCGGTTTCCCTGTAATACAGAGATGCCCAGAAATATAGTTTTTCAAGGTGTTGATGTGGTTTTCATCCATAGAGTGTATGACCTACTTCTAAACACATTCAATGAGATACACATAGTTTCAGGCTCATAGTTTCTCTTTCCTAATCGATGCTCAGTCCAAAAGCTATTGCCATTAGATACATTTCAGATAGCTTCTCCTCTTCATTCATGATTTTCTGTATTATTGTTTATTTCATCAGGGTTAAAAAGCAAAATTCATTATGGTTTTTAGATTTTTCTGATGACTGTTTTCTAGCTGGATTTTAATTTTTTTAACATTTGTGAATATTCTGCTCTCTATTTTGATGAAAAATTGTTAAATTTATAATTATCCACTAACTCAAGATTTATCTAGAAAAGATGATAAAGAGAGCAGCAATTCTATTTTTCATTCATTCATGAAAACTCAGTTTCTATATTTCCAAATTTCAGGATCTGGAAGATGTAGACTAGCCATTTTTTATTTGGGTTTTTGCTATTGGTAAAAATATTTTGGTTTTGTGTTTTGTGGTGTTTTTACTCTGCATAATCTCTTTCTCTCTCTCTCTCTCTTATTTGACATTGCAGATTCTTTTCAAGGGTTTTTCTTTAGGCATTATGCTCAAATTTGGAACATCAAAATTATGGATCTCATTTTAGGCAAGCAGATCATGTTCTCTTTCCTTTCTGAAGCATGAGTGACAAACAGTCAGCAGGCTGGATCAAGCACTAAAACTATATCACATATCATCTATACCTGGACAAACTCTATGGGTTTTCAAGCACTTTCAAAGCGGATATGGAAATCATTACATTGGGAAAATACTATTTATTGCTGGTACTTTCGTTCTGGATATATGTTTTAATAGCAATTCTGTGCAACTTTTTTTTTGCTTAATTCTGTAGGAGAAAGGACTGTTTACATTTATTTCCCCAACAAAAAGATGGGCAAATGCTAATGTGCTTTGCTGGTTTTAATCATAGCTACCACAGTTTCATCGTTGTGCACATTGACTAAAACTACTGATTGCATAAATGAAGGAACATGGAAACTACTTTCCACAGAAATTAAATCCAGAATATGTGCAAGGAGAAGGGATTGATAGAAATACGTATTGAAATTTCACATTCAATATAATAATAAAAACAAACAAACAAACAAAAAAACTAGTAATATCCTGTTCTTTTAAAGTAATTGAAGAGGGTGGTTTCCGTGAAAAGAGTTTTGTTTTAATCAAGCATGTGCATAGCTAGGTAGCTCTCAATTCTTGTGAGAGAAGTAGGACATTATAGCATAGAAAGGGCTGGACAGGAAAGACAGGAAAATAGTTATTTACTTAGAATGGCCGGCAATGGCGATGTTTGGTATTGGTAGTGATTTTAGCAGAACTTCAGTGTTGGTTATCTCAACGGTGACAGCCAAATAAACATGTTGAGGTAGCAATGTGGGACCTGTTCAGCCTACCTTAGAGGGTTCTTTTAGAGCCTCCAGTAGAAGTAGTAGTATCAGACTATAATGCAAGGTTTTATCCATCAGTTTAATACTAACTGTAACTTGGATCTAATTTATAAGTTGCATTTCTGTGTACACAAAACAATATCACAGATTTGTACTTAGTGACTATATTTAGGAACTTCACTGGTACATACAGCTTTGTTCTTTCCTCTCTTTCCATTCCATTTCTAATGCCAATATGGTTTGCTGCTGTCTCACAGAGCAAGTGATTATTCTTCAGTGAAGCTCCTGGATTTGATCTGCGATACCTGCCTGCAAATGCCAGCATTGTCTGTTACATTATTGCTGCAATTATTGGCATGTTCTTTGAAAAGAAATATGTTTTTATTTTCAAGTGTGAGCTATTTTATGAAGCTATTCTAGCATAAGCAAGTTTTCTTGCTTTAAAGGAAAAAAAACTGTGGAGAAAATGCTTGAACAGTAAGTAGATAAAGAAAGTGAAAGTATGGGACCATGCAAGCACTTAAAATTAAGACAAATTAACCCAGACATAGTGAGTCTCTATCAAAGACTGCATAAAAGAATGACATTAATTTTCACTTTTGTAAGAAGTTCTCCTTTATTTTCCTTTTTTTTTTTTCAAGTGTAGACTCATTTATCTAAATACGAAGAGCCCTATCTTATGTTTTTATTTTTATATGAAGAGTGTTTTTACCTCTGTTAATATAAAGATTGAAATGAGCTAAGAAGCTCCAGGAATGAGGTGTTTTGAGGATATTTAGGGATTTTTCAGCCCTAAAGCTCTAATTTGCCCGGAATGCTATAGACAGTCATAACCCAAAGGCCACCCATTGCCTTCATGTCACAACAACCACAATTGTTCTTCAGTGTAGCTAATCAGTACCAAAGTTATTTATGCTTTTAAAAAAAAAAATGCACTTTTTTTTCACCAGTTGCAACCTATGGCTGTTCTAAAAGAATCCTTATATGAGACTGGTCACTAGGGAAATGCTCTATGCTGTATGGAGAACCTGAAAGAGCACAATTTCAGGGGCAAGAGGAGGTGACTTGATGGCAACTTGATGCAGCAGTAATTGTAAATATTTGAGTGTTAAGTTGTGATATGATAGCTGACCTACAACATTTCTGTAGTAAGACCAATGTTGGAAAAAGCTACAAAAGTAAGATCATTTGGATACAAGATTTATTGGAAAAAATACCTTATATTCATCCACATCATAGGGAAAGAGGAAATTTTCATTAGGGATTTGAAAAATGCATAATGTTTGCCTCATATCAGAAATCACTATGTTGCATCCATTTTTACCTCCTTGCACTTTCCAGTATACCCTGCCAGCTCAAAAAATTGTAAATAGGCAGCCTAGGCAGCCTCCACAATTCCTCCAGGCTAAACACCCCTGAGTACCACTGCAGTGGGTACCAGAACTACTACAGAAAATGAAGCTTGACTCCATACAAAGAACAAAGCCCCCAGTTAGAATTATAATGAGCTCACCTAAATGTAATAAGGTCACCATGATGGTCAAATCAATCAGACAACAATTTTCAAGCCAACTGTTTGAAGTCCATCTTCACACAACTCAAAAGTGTCATGAATTTCCTTCAGCCTGTGATGATTTCTTTCAGGATGAATGAAACTGAACATGCATACAACCAAGGGCTATTTTGGCTGCTCTGTTAGCACAGTTTGTAACCACAGTTTCTAACCATAGAAATCATCACCGAAGGAAGCTTGGACCATGTTATCCTATGTAGAGCTTGTAACCATAATTCTTCCCAAGGCTGGGTCTGGGGTGACAGTGTCAAACCACAATCACTACTAAGACTACTCATCTCTTAGCAACAAATCCTAAACCAGACCTAGTGGATTGTCTCAGATAGATATATGCTCAAGAAAATCTTGACAATTAGCAAGCTTCGAGTGCCACATACCAAACAAGAAAAGCCAGATTTAGCCAGGACATATTTGTATCTCTCAAATCACTTCCTATTACTCCTCATGAGTCAGAATTGCCTTCAAGGTAATTTAACTCACTGTCTTGTCTTCCCTGTTGATAAAAAAATAATCTCTTCCTCTGAGAAACCTAATGGATGATCCCCTGAAATACATGCTTAAATAATTATCTGTCTAAGAGACTCTTTTATATGGTGAGTCATCATTCACTGTCACTATAAAGGGCTTGTTCTAATTTTGAGACCCTCATTAGAATTAAAATATCAAACGATGTATAAGCTTCTGACAACCAGTCCACTATAATTGCAGCAGTAATTCTGTAGAGCAGGGAGAAAACAAAAACAAATGTTCTGAAGCTACAAGTCTAGAATAACTGAAATTTTCATCGTAGAGTAAAGTCAGAGTTCAAGACACTGAATATTTTTGTTCAACCATTTTAGAGAAATTTTCTCATACTAATTGTATTGTAAGCAGAGCAGAAAAATGTGGTGAAAAACAGATGCAAAATATTGCACTCCAGAGCAAACTTCAACAGGGAAGGAGCAGAATGTAAGTTACTGTATACAAAAGGAATAATTTCTCTTTTTTATCCTTGTTGTGGGAGAAGAGGTAGGCTTGGGATTACAGGAGCTCTTATAGGATACTCTATTGGTTCCTATGAAGACTAGGATGAAAAAAAAAAAAAAAGGTGGAAAATAATATAACAAGCATGTTGAGTGATTTCAAGTTTCCACAGACAGCTGAAGTCATCTGGTCATACTCTTTCTTCTAACAGTCCTTGTATTGGATTTCTTTTAGAAGGAAAAGGAGAAAAAATAGAAAAATATCCCTTCCAACAAGCAAAAAAACAGAACCCAGTATGAGTTTAGGCTCCAGAAGTCAAAATTAAGGAGGAAGGAGGAGGGATTTTTTTATTATTATTATTATTATTTTTTTAATGAGGGATTGGAACCTCCATAAAAGCAAACTGCTATTTGTGCCTATTTTCAGACATTTCAATGTTTGATTAGTGGGATTTGGTTAAACCATATGTCAGAGCAATTCTTGAAAGAAAACTTAGCTTTTGAGTGAAAAAAAAATTAAACTGCACACATAAGCTAAAAAGTTTCCAGAGTCCAACTCTCAGTCTGTAGATGAGAAAATTGTTACTCAGCAAAATTAGACAAGTCAGGGCTTTTCTTCAGAACATAAGGGGAGCAATGCAGAGGGAGGTTAGGGTACAACTGAAGATGTTAAATGTGTGGGTTTCCTGCCTACACAGCAGTCATATCAAAAAGGAATTACACCAGCATAGTTCTGAAAGTTGGTGTATACTTAGTTCATGCAAGCTCCATAACCTAGTTTATATTGATGCTGCAGTTCTTGTTGACTGGATTAATTGGTTGCACAGAGCTTTGCATGCGCACAGTAGCTCCTGCCATGCAGGTACATGTATGAGCAGATAGGGCCTCTCTGTCACTGTGGAGAGAAATCTGCTTGTTCTTTGTCAGAATTTACCTTGTATTCAGACTCAACTGTAACTCAGATAACATCAGAAGCACATAAATACAGGGTGATTTTCTCCCCAGTTCCCACTGCTCAATCCCAGTGTGAAAAATCATCCTGCTTTGTATCTATTGTGCTATATTACCACTATTTGGCAGGACTTTGCCAAGGGTTCAAGCACCTCTTAAGAGCAGATCAAGAAAAGGAGAAAAAAAAGAAAAAAAAGAATAAGAAAAGAAAGAATAACCCCTACCCCTAAAAACTATTGCACTTATGCTCCTGTCTCACGTCTTTGTACAGTGCTCTGATTTGAGGCTTGGCAGCTCTTGCTTCAGTATCCCACACCTGTGTCTGCCCCTCCACATTACTTCTCTGCTTGCTCCCATATCCTCCTCTTCAGCAGTAACCAACCTCTTTCCATCTGCTGAAGAATTTCATGTGTATCAGTAGTCAGTTAAATAGATACAGGAACAATTGAGAAGAAATGCATAGCTTGATTCCCCCAAAACTAAGAATACTTCTTTCTTCATTGTCTTTACACAGGCTTCTAACATCTCCCTGCTCTCCTTGAGTTTAAGCATTCGGTGTGACCTCCAAACACACAGACAACAAAAATACATTAAAGGTTAAAATAAGTACAAGAAAATTGAGAAAACTTCCATGGATATTTAGCATTGAAATGAGTGACTGTCTCCTCCGTATCATACCACAGATACTGATATAGCTCTACCATGGCTCTGCTCAAAGAAAGAAGACCCTTTTTGAACTCTGATATTTTGGGCATATTGTGCATCCTATACATGCTCCCAGCTCTTCTCCATGGTCAAGGAAATGGATCCTTCTCTTTGATTGTTCTCTGCTCTGACCACAGGTACCAGAAAATTTGGGCCCCATCACTACTGCATTGGGGCTCTAGAAATGGTTAGCTGTGGTAGCAAGGGTACCAGGACTTGGGCATGCACATAGGGTGCAAGATATCTGGCAATTAGCTTATACTTCTTGGCTATGTCAGAGCTTGGAAAGACGCCTTAGTAGCTGCTGCTGTCAGCAGCAGAAGGGAAGGGTCTGGATGTGCCAAGGGATGGCTGTACTTGGTGGTTCCAGAAATGGTTCTGGAACTCCCATATCAGAAACCCACCCAGCTCATCAACCCCATCCCGTGGCAGCAGCCATCAGGCCCTCATCACCAGGCTGACAATATTCAGCTAGGTCTATCCAGCCGAGCTGCTCTGCCATGGGCATGCTGCTGGGGCTCTGGGCTCAGTTCCCATCCCAGAGGGCATAGGCTATGCTGTGAATGACTTTACACGAGCTACCTTCCTCAATAAAAGTAATTATGTGACACTTTACCTCAGCTGTCAGCAATTATCATTCCCCATATATCACCCTTTGGGAACATCTGTTGCATAAACCCCTCTCCTCTGCATGTTGCATGCAGAACTGCCCCTGCTGTGCCTGGCACCACTGCTGATCTCTGTGCAATGCCTGCTCTGTAGTCATAATGGGTCACTGTACTCTGGCAAGAACAAACCCCCTTGCTTAGGACTCGCCATCTTTTATGTTGTATTATGAGTGCAATATCAGTTCTATGGTGGCTGGTCTTTTGTGTTAATTGTCCCAAGTGCAGCATACAATATTTTATTTTATTTTATACACGTATATATAGTAATATATTTATTTTAAAATAATGTGAACAGCATTAGCTACTTTTTAACAAGGTTCTTTCTTTCCTTGTTGCAAACATTAGGTTTACATAGAGGTTATCAGTCAATGTGATCCATCAGAGACTGTGCTATTGCTTTAAAGATGAATACTACAGAGATGCTTGTAAGTTTGTCTTGTGTTGTATTTAGTTCAACTGGGGCATGATGCCACCAGGGTCTTTGAGTCATTTTATGACATTTCCTTTGCTGTGTTCCCTTTGAAGGCTTTTTTAATATCCTATATTTAAAAAACCTCCTAAAATATAATAAAAATATAATAAAAATATAATAAAATTATTGTTATTAAACTGTGCATATTGCCAGTTTAATAAGCTGAAAGGTTTGTGAATGTTCAGCAACTTCTAAGTCAGCCTGTAACATTTGTGTGTTTATGTGGAAATTGTTCCCAATCAACAATGAATGTGAATGCATGCACAGCTGTGGGCAAAATGTGGATACATAGAAATATCTACATTGACATTGAAGAAAAATGTCCACTTATTCCCTGATAAGGTGAGTTTGATACAGCTGAAATATCCAGCTATAAAAATGATGAGTATTGACTTTTTCTCTGAATAAATTAAGAGTGAAGATAAACATTATTTTTCTGTATACTATGGCTGGATTCATTTCTGTCTGCTATACTTCACCTGTAGTCAGTCCTGTCTAGCACAGAATTGGCAAACAGGGTGCCATCTCGTGGACAAAGACGACCTGTACTTACAGTAATACGGACTTGGCTTTTCTCCACTTTTTTGAGTGGAATCGCTACCGGTGTACAAAAATGACCTAGTACCACAAGCTGCAGGCACTTTGATACTCCTTTCCGTCCGATACACGGGAACAACCTTACTGGGAGTGTACCAGAAAGCAGGTAGAACCCAAACATGCATTTCCCTGGAGCATATTATTTTGAATATTGCTGGGGATAATATGTAGCAGATATTAACTTGGATGGTTTCTTAGTAGGGAATGGTTTCCTGTAGTGGAAAATGTACCATTTTTATCGCAGTATGTTAATTTTAATATTTTGGATGCCAGTAAAGATCAGTCACAACTTATATTTAGAGAGTCTAAATGATTAAGAACATTCCCTCAGCTTATGTTTCAATCCAGTTTTGGAATAGAGACAAAATCAGTAATGCCTAGCTATTAATAGCCAGTAACAAATTTTAACAAATTGCATGTTCTGTGCAATCTGTCCATAAATTAGTAAAAATAAATAAATAAATAAATAAATAAATAAAGGTGACATGCCACAACATACCATTCAGCACACTCTATCTGTAGAATCATACACACAAATTTCTGTTATTTCTCTGTTTACTCTGAATCTCAGCCGTCTCCAATAAATAACTTAACTATAAAGTAAACTCAGATCCTCTGCTTAGATTTTGTTTGTCGTTATACCATTATTAGTATTGTATTGGTTCCCTGTCAGATTACCAAAAGGTACAAAAACACTGCAAATCAGGTGCACACATAAAGTTGTATGCATTCCTGTTAAATTACAGTGTATGAAAAAGGGTTTGTGATAGCTCTGAGTTTTCATTCTGGGTTTCTACTGCCTGTAAGAAGACAAGCGACATCTGATAAAGCACAAAGCTAAAGTGGTTAGTGCCTGAACAGTCAGCATGAGATTTAGTCTAACAGAAATGTCCTGAACTAACTTGAACCAGCAAAGTGAGCTTAATGCTTTACTAAGTGGGAACAGCACTTTGCATCCTGTGACTGCAGTGTTTCTGATCTGGTACTGGAAGCTGGGAGGCTGTACTGTCAGACCATGGCCCAGGAAGCATCTTAATTTGCCATTTCACAAACACATCCTCTGGGAACTGTTTTAAGCATCACATTTGCTCATCACTCACTTCTGTCCTTTTACACCTCTGTCAGTTGTCTGTTCTTGCGTAGTAAACCAGGCTGCTAAACATCTTGATTGCTCTGTGTGTGCCTGGGTTTCTGTGTGTGTGTGTGCACACATCTTTGTGTTTGTGCATGCACGCATGCACATGAATGCACACTCCAACCTGGAGTGGGGAGGGTAAGGAAATTGCTCCTTTTGAGATCTGCCGGCCCGGCAATATTGTCTAACTGCACTCTGAGATGCCAAGTAGGCACACTGAAGTCATCTGGGCTTCTTTTGACTTAAACTGTTGTAGAGTAAGGGATGAACAGACTGGCTTGTCAGAAATAAGGGCACTGCAGTTTAGCCCACTGAAATTTTCAGGTTCTTTATGAAACCTTTAACAAATTCATCTGGCTACAAAACAAAATGCAGTGTAAACAAACTAGAGTAGGTTGGCTTACTAAAATGATCCAGATGTTTTGCTCCTAATTTAGAGATGTCAAGTGAGAAATGGAAAGGTACCAATGCAGCTTGATGTTTTATGCATTTTCCATTACTTTCTCCAAAACATTCAGCTGATTTACTGAGGAATGAAACATTGTATTCACTCAGTCAGGCCAGCTCTTCTCTTCGCTAGTGGCAAGGGTAGCCTTGGCTGCCTGGTCCTGGGGAGTTCTGTTGCTATTCTTACAGGGAGGGTGGAATAATTTTTATGTTCTTCTCTTCCACAGTAAAGACAAGCAAACCTTAAAAAAAAATAAATAAATAAAAATAAAAAAAAAATCCCTGTGCCAGGTCTCAAAGCTCTTTCAAGGGTGAGTTTCTAGCTCACATCAAGCTCCTGTATGGCTGGAGGAAACTTGGTTTAGGTATGTAGAACTAGCTGACTACCACTTAAAAACTGACTTCAGTGAAGTCTGTTTTCCCCTGTTGTTTGTGGACAGCCCCCAGATGCTGCTCTGTTTGTAACTAGTTTGATAGGTGGTCCTTCACCCTCCTCCCCATGCCTCATCACCTTTCAGCTCTGGAGTCTAAACCATAATGTCTTAGTAGGAAGGTCTCTGCAATTCAAAGTAGACTTCAAAGTAGACTAGCTGCAGGGCCACCACTCAGTGACAGCATCATGCTATTCTCCTTATTCTCCAGAGCCCAAATCTTGACTGAGGACACTCTGCAAGATCTGAGCAAATTGAAGTAGATTCTTATCAGATGAAGCCACAAGAAGTTGCCAAATACTAAATATTATCTGAGGGCTGCACACTTGAAAAATATACTGTGAATAACTGTGTTCATGAATGATACATTACAAATAGGGTAAGTTGCAAAGAGTAGTTTTTCTCCCTTCTTATTATTAGGGGGAAAACTCTACTTTCATTTACATCATGTGGGTGGCATATTGTGTACACATGTTGTGTATTAATGTGTTAACTGAAAGCAGGATTTGGGTCAACATATAGTCTTAAATCAGACACAGAGCCCTTCAAACAGTTCCTTGCAATAGTACCAGAGAACTGTTTAGCAGGTTTCTGGTTCCTTCAGACCTATTAACAGGTGATTCTGTATGAGACAATATTAATAGTTCCTTGGTGGATTTCAAAAATCAAGTGTAAAAAAACATAAGAAAGTTTGTGGGACCTCCTAGACATATGCTGTGTCTAGCTTTCCTGTTGCAGTTCTGTGAAAAGCAGTGAAGCAGACAAGATCTGTCAACAATTATTCATCAAATGCCTGATTTGTTAAATATTGTAAATAAGTTGCTTGCTGAATAATAAGAAGCCAGTTCTGGAACTTGCTTCTGTGTAATTCAAAGCTCCTCCCAATTAGATATTAATGCCTGGACTTTCAAGTATATTAAACCGAGTTCCTATTTTAATTTCATTGCTGCCTTCTTATAAGTTCCTATATAATTAACAATGATTGCTATTTGAAAAGTTCTTCATTTTTTACCCCATGGAACAGCTTAGAAGTCATGCTAGCTATCTTAGTAGTCATTTGTTTTGATAATTGTCCTGTTTTTGGCTGGGATAGAGTTAATTTTCTTCCTATAGCTGGTATGGTGCTGTGTTTTGGATTTAGGATGAGAATAATGCTGATGTAATTGTTGCTGAGCAGTGCTTACACTAAGCCAAAGACTTTTCAGCTTCTCATGCTGCCCTGCCAGCGAGGAGTTTGGGGTGCACAAGAACCTGGGAGGGGACAGAGCTAGGACAGCTGTCCCAGACTGGCCAAGGGGAAGACCCATACCATATGACAGCATGCTGAACAATAAAGATGAGGGGAGTTGGCTGGGGGCAGGGGGTGCGATGGTGCAGGGTCTGGTAATAGTAGACAGTGTAGGAATTCATAGGAATTAACACACAAGTTGAAGAGACAGTAACATTTTCCAAAGCATTAAAGGCACATTTCCAAAAGAGATACTTTTAGGAGTTAAAGTCTCACCAAAGAGTTTTAGGGCAGAGGTTGTTAATGCCTTTAAATAATTTTCATATATCTACGCAGGCAGATTAGCTTGTTCTTAGACTCTGAACAAGGCTTTATGAGCTGTGATCTCTGACTTGCTCAGAGTTTGAGTCCAATGGCCTATGAGTCTTGGCCTACTGCTAAAGGTGAGAGAAATGGCCCTGCAGGAAGTGTGGATTGTCTGCTACCATAGAAAGGCCTAGGCCTAGATTCCTAAATGGGAATGTTGGCAGATTCAGTCGCATAAAATGTGACAGCTGTGTGCTCAGTTACTGACTCCAGTCTTTTCAGTGACCCAAACACACAACTTCACTGCCAGAGATTTTCCAGGCCTCCAACTCCAGTTTCTCTGGAAGACAGGAAATGGTGACACTAGGTTGATAACCAAATCTGGAGCAGGTCTGGAATATCTATCCTTTCTAGCTCTTTCCCTTCAGCTGGAAAAGCAAGATACTTGCAGTCACTTCAGCTGACTCCCAGTATAATTCTTCCATTTCTCAGAGGTGACAGGATAAATTACTTGCAGATAATTCCCTTCCCCTGGACCTTAGCAGTCCAATTTTATCTAAGAGCTTTTTTTATTTCAGATTTGCTGTTGTACATATAGTTTACCTCTTCTACCCTTTAAAAAAAAAAAAAAAAAAAAAAAAAACTTAATGATAATGATTTAAAGTGGAGCTAGAAGGTGGGTGGGAAATGGGTTGCCAATGTTAAGTACCTCTTGACATCAAGAGGAGCTTAAGTCACAGTAAGGTACAATCTTGGGCCATGAATCTATGTTAATTGATCCTGCACCCCAATGGGGGGCAAACCCTGCTATCTGAAAGCATAGGTAGAGCTTTTGTTTTCTCAGAACTAAGAGTGCAGGTTAGGTTCTTCTCCTGTGGCATTCAAGTGTCAGGTTAAGGAACGAGGTAGCAGATGCAAAACTGGAGCAGTTCTGCCTATACCAGGAGCAAATCATTATTGCTCTCACCATCACCTCCTACCCACCTGGGTGCCTTGCACATGGGCTAAGTATCATGCACGTGCCAGCTCCATACGCTGACAATGCCTCAGCACATCCACTCGATGTCTGCTTCTTACTTAATTTAGGTCATGGGGAGAGTCTCAGGGCCACCCCAGTGTGGTGATATGCAGATACCCACTGTGTTTTCGACACAAATGCAATCCCCCAGGGCATTTTTCCAGACTGCTAGAATGCTATCTCACAGATACAAGGGAACACAATTTTCTGTAGTGTGAAAAACTTATTTTTAAGGAGCCATTAAATGAACAGTAACTCACCAAAGAAATCGCTGCTTGCCCTTTCTCAAAACCTGGTTTTTCTACTGTTCATTGCAATGAAAATAATGATTTCAAAGGATTTAACACTTGCATTTGTATATATTAATATGGGTTTCCTCTGCGTGTCCAAATAGATTTTTGGCAGCTTCACTAGGGCTCTGTAATTGTCTTTGATTAACCTATACGTAATCATAGGAAGCTGCAAGAATGTAATGATGAGAATTTTACTTAACAAATGGTCTTATCAAGTGTTGGTCTGTGTATCTGTGTTTGCTGCTCCACTCTTCAGAAAAGCAGGCTGGAGAGAATACAAGAGAGTTGTTGAAATGAAATCTAAGAAATGTGAGCTCAAAGTACTTCAGAGAGATGCAGTGAACCATAATGTTCTTCAAACCACAGGCCATACTCTCTCACTGCACATGTGTTTGGATGTTTCTGATTTACAAATTGTTTGGAAAAAGAGAGGATTAAAGTCCCTGTTATTTGTCACTTGAAACCTTCGAAGTAGTTCACAAAGAAAAGTGATGTGATTTTCTAGACAGACAGACCAGCATAAAGGCAGATGTGTGCAGCCCTGCTGAGGAAACTGTGGCTTGAACAAAGAATTAATAGTAGGGAATTTGAGAACTGAAATCCTTGATCAGATTATACCACCATGCCCAATGTTTATCTTCCCCTCCCTACCCCAGAAAAAAAGCAATTAAAACAAGAAAACACATACCTAATTCTCATAAATTTTAATGAAATTACACACCTGAATAAGAGTTAGGTGACACAGGTGACTAGAGACACTTGCAGATCAGAATCTGTTCCAAAGCCTATTGCATCAAGAGTTTTCTTACACCTGGTTTTAAAAAATGGGCTCAAGCCCTGTTCCTCACATTCTCCTCTGAGACTCAGTGATAAGGAGTTAAAAACAGAGAACTGTGTTGATTTATAAAATGTGCTGTAAAGAACATTATCAGCTGAGATGAATATCATAGTTTGTAATATTTATTGTCAGAGAAAATGAAAATGTTTTCTAAATTTTAAATTTCAGCTATAAACCTTGGTCAAGTTTCAAATGTTAATGATTTGGGGTGTATTCCATGCTAAACTGTGTGTTTTCTGATTTGTTTTGCTTCCTTGTTCCAATTTATGTTTGTCCATTTTATTCCTGAATTCTTTTCAGATGCAGAAAGTTTGTAAAATGTACAAAGCCAACATACATGTTAGCTCTGTACTTCTTTCATCTGGGGAAGGGAGCTCAGAACCTAATGACACTCTTTATGAAAGAACTGTATAGTGATGCCACCACAATGTAAGAGTCCCAGGGTAAATGTTCTGGAGTAGGTTTCCCCACTCTGTTCTCCTGTACTTTCTGTCTGACATCTCTACCTCAGGGATGCCAGCTCTGCTTAGTATTAAGTATTGCGGAAAATTAGTTTTTATTGAAAATATTTCCTTTTAATATACCTATTTAATTACAGTATAACTCATCAGGGAAATACAATAAAATGATTAAATGTTGGGTAGGGATTTTTCATATGATAGAGATGTCACATCATCTGAAAGAAATCCAAAGGTGATTGTTGACAGAACAAAGGCCATAAAATTCAGCTCTTAGGCTCTATGATGCATTTGGGAAATATTGATTCTCAGCTACCATGGTTTTGATAGACTAAAAAATGTCTACATTCTAACAACCATTCAGTAAATCTCTGGAATTGAGATAGTCTTCTTCCATGATTTAGAAAACAAATACATGAATAAAAACAAGATAAGATGTTAGTGAGATATTAGGCCTGAACTAAACAGAACAATAATGCAGGATAGATAACTACTTCCAAAAATTGGATAACAGTCTGACTGAGCATTCTGAGTTTATTTGACTTCATTGTTTTGTACTCTGGCTCCTAAATTGCACTTTTTAATGCCCAGTTAGATGTGGGTGCAGGTAGAGAAATGTTATTAAATGCTGGTCTCAAAAAATCAGATGCCAAGTTGAAACTTAAAGGATGGCTTCACCCCCATTCACCAGTAACCTCAGCTGAAACTTGGACCGTTGTATGCATGTATCCATATTGACCTACCAACCATCAGATTTTGACCATATTGACCTACCTACCATCAGATTTAAAGGTCCAAAGAGATAAAGATTCAGACCTTTTCAGAATGTTATATGATGTTGTGCACCTGTCAGAACTAACAAGCTGAGACTTGAGGATGTAAGCAATACTTGAACAGCATTTTATGCTATTAGTTTACTGATTTATATACTTACAGTATGAGCAAATCCTGATTTGCATAGGAAATGGAAGTTTATTTTCAAACAGTCATTACACCGTGGATCTTTTAACTAAAATAGGAAAACATCTGAAACCCTCTTTTTAAACAAAACTAAATGTGACTTCATTGGCTTCAGTGAAAGATGCATTACACCTTGACTTTGTCCAAAAATTACTTCAAGGACCGCCATGAAAACTACAGTTACTAATGGGAATGCTGACAAGGGAAATTATAATCTAGTGATATCCATTGCAACATCAATGAAAGCTTCTTTCAGTAAATACAGGAATGACAACAATCTTGGGATAGAGAAAATGGCACAAAATAGGGTAAGAAAAAGGCATGAAGTCAAGACAGTATGTATTCAGAACAAACTGAACGGGGAAAATTAGATGTCTTAGATCTCTTGGCATCTGTAAACATCAAGAAGACATCACATTTCAGCTAATCTTAAGGCAAAGCAGCCATATAAAGTAATCTACAGGCTTTCTAAAGTAAACCTACAGGCTTTCTTGGTCTTCTAAAGCATGGAAGATAATAGAAAGTAATCCTCTTCCTTTTTTGTTCAAAAATGACTTTAAAGTAGAGAGGGCTTTTTTTTTTCCCTTCTCACTCTGTAGAATCTATTTTAAATGACCTATTTAAATGTTCTGCAATTATCGTGCTTTTGTATATTTTCCATTCAGAGTGAACAGAAAGGAAATCCCTTGAAGTTATGATATTTTAACCAACCAAAGAATAATCTTTTTTATTCCTTTTTTTTTTTTGTCTGAATTCTTCATACAAGGTGTCTTAAAATGGATAAGATAGGTTCAATACTGTTGTCATAATTGTCAGCTTCTGTCAGTTCCATTAGTGGATAAAGGTCTCTCTGAATATTACTCATACACTCCTAGCCAACCTCCTAAATTCTGTACACACTTCTTAAAACTTTCCCCTCTGCTGCTCTTTCCAGCCACTCATGTCTGTTCTTCAGTTGTTTTATGTGATCCCTGCTAGAGTCTCCTTGTTAAGACACGTCAGTGTTTTTTTCTTCTTAATCCTTCTGCAATGCTTCTTACTTATTTTATAAATGTGCTAACACATTTTATCATTTGTTTCATTAAATACATCTCTCCTTATGTTCAGAGCTTGCTGACTTCCAATTTGTCTGGCAGGTTATAACTTCACATCTTGGAAAAGACCTGAAATGTTGTATGTCAGAAGAGCATTCAGGTCACAGATCTTGAGATTAAGCAGAGACATTGTATTTGATTTCTTTGCTTATACTGAATGTGTCTACAGGCATATCCTCCTCTCATCATAAGAGGATTCAAATAAGGTTAGAATTCTCCTTTATACTGTGATGTTTCCATCATGCAGGCATTGATTTAAACTTTTCACATAAATCTCTCTTGTTTCTTTCACTATTTTGTTAATATGCATAAATGTTTCTTCTGAAAATTAGATTTCATGGACATGTGGGGAGAAAAGGTGTATTCCCTTTTTAAATGTTAAAGGGCCCAAGGGTGAGAAAATCTGGACCTTGTTCTAGCGGAACAAACTCTTCTAGAGTTTACTTTCCTTCTTTTATTTTTTATATAAACTTTGATTAAAATTGAATTCCCCTGGATTTATATGACTGTGAAGTTGCAAATGACATTGTAAAAATGATATAATATGTGTTGTTGCTAGTGTTCAGTTCAGTTCATCCTCCCCTCATATCTCCTCCCATGTCCCTCCCACCTTGTAATTGGCTGGGCAGCCGCACCAGCTTTGACACCTACTGGAGCTCATTATAAACCAATCCCATTCCCTTATCTGGCTGAAAACTAACCTAACCAGAAGAAGGAAAAAAGAAAAATATTTTGAGGTTAGTGAGCTGGTTCAAGGAGTGTCTAGTAAGTGTCAGAGATGGCAAAAGGGAAGACTATGACTAGCCCCTTTGGCTGGTAGCAGGGACATGAAAAGGAGGAATAGTGAGGACAGACTGTGATATCTTCCCTCTTTCATGAAACTGCCCTGTAAATATAAACGTGAATGGAGCTTGACCTTTCCTACTGACACACCTACTTTCCTGTCATTGTTTTCTAAACACCCGTCTCACTTTTATCTGTAGATGCCAGACATACCATGTTGTCAAAAGCTAGGACGCCCTTAGCAGTGCCATGACTACACGGTTTATGTCATATCATCAGAATTCTCTTTCTTTTGAAGTAGTTTGTAAGCTGTAGGGAGTTAAAAAAAATAAAAAAAAAAAACATTTGAAAGTCTTCACTGCCCCAAGTAATGACTTTACTCACCTCAAAACCTACCTTTAAATTTTTACAGATATTTCTGTGTTTTTCCATCTTCTTTTTGATTGTTCAGCTTCCTTTCCCTGGTGCATCTATCCAGTGGAGAACACAGAAGAGCTGTCTCTACATATTGCTGTGCTTAAACCTTTGTTAAGATTTCATTTTACCTGGTTTTGGAACTTTCTGAGTTGGTTGTTTAGGCCTTGGAGAGAGCTATGTGAAGCAGCCAGCTAATGAGAAGACCCCTTCCACCCAGGCAGGACTGACATTCTTAAAGAAGATGAGACATCCATATAAATCTTGGTTTCTTCCTTGAACATTCTGATTTGACATCAAAATATTCGTTGTTCAAAGCAAACATCTCTTCTTTGATTATTTTTTCAGCATTTGTTCCCTGAAGCCTGTTTATATCAGATAAACACTGGTCTATAATCATTAGGTTTAAGAACATGTCACTACTCAGTTAATGAAGTAGCTGTAATTTCTGCTCTCTTGAAAGACCATGGTCCAACCTTCCTTTGTGAAAGGCTACAGGTAATAGGAAAGCTAGGGTATGCCTTCTTTTTTAAAAACAATAATAGAAAGTCTGTCAGCTTATGAGCCTTCAGGCTTCATGGAGGTCTTCACTGAAATTAATAGGACATGTAAACTTAGAGGAAATTAAGGCAGCTGCAAAAGAAACCCCAGAAGCAAAAGAAGATTAAAGTAGAGCAACAAGCAAACTCATGCAATATCTTAATTTTGGTTTAGATATTTCCTCCCTCATGTAAGTTGTTCCCTAAACCAAGCACCAAATGTAATGCACCTGGCTTCTTCGGTAGATGTCTATTCATTCTGCCACAATTATCTTTCAGCTGATGAGCAAAGGAATGGCAGTACTTGGGAAGTGGCCCTCCCAGTGTACCAAGAGACACAGTAGTTAGCTAACAAGTCGCTCTGCACTCATTCCCTGTTCCATAATGTCACAGCTTGAGGCTCTTCATCCAAGAGCCAGAACCAGCTTAAGCTTTAATGAAAGCAAGGTGTGGGTTTTTTTTTTCACTCTTAGACTGGATGAAAATTACTTTATTCTCTTTTGTCATATAGCTTTATTCTTGAACTGTCTCAGAAATAAATTAAAAGACTTTTCTGCTTCCAGGTAGCTTGATAAGAGGGTTATACCTTCCATCTTCATCCATGTAAGAAGTTTATTTCTGGAATTCTGGAAGGTGATAAGGGTTAGTCTCACATGTGAGAAAAACTTGGGGCAGTGAGAATTTATATTAGAGTATTCTAAATAAGTTATTCACATTCTGTTAATGTCATGTGACCTCAACTTATCAAACCTGACCACGTTGAAGCCTAACAACTATGGCATTCATACCATGAAAGAGAGCTACAACTGCTTCATTGTAGTAGACAAGATAAGTTATTAGAAGCAACCAAAGAAACAAGCCTTGTCACATGATAATTTTTTCTCCTTCATAGAGCACCTCTTTCTGTCCTCCGTCACTTCCAACCACGGTCAAATTTTCTTAAACTTGGTATTCCTCTGCAATACATGGCCATCGTTGTACTATTTTCATAGGCCATTCACTCAGGGAGGATATAGTATTATTTCCTAATTCAGAAATACTTAATAATATCAGAGTTTTCTGGCATGGAATCCTTATTGTAAATATATGCCTTTTCCTAAGAAATCAGTTTACTGAGCTGCTTGCACAAGAGTGTTGGGCAGGATAACAGCAGTTGCTTCTAGGTTTCACATTTGACCTTAGATCATGCAGTCTTAGCAATATTTCAGATAAGTTCTGCATCCATTAGGTTTTTTTTTGTTTGGTTTGTTTGTTTGTTTGTTTTGTTGTTGTTGTTGTTGTTTTTCTTTGTCTTCTGATTTCACACTCTTCATTGTCTCAGGGGACAGCAGGATAGGCCAAGCTTGGGTTGAGCTTCTAACAGTGAGCTAGAGATTAAACAATCTCTGGGTAAATGAGCATAGAGAAAGAAAATAAGTAAACATGTACTGATGGCACTGCACTGGCATATTGCAATTTAATGAATTTAAATGCCTACCCACTGTGCCCTGACCATTATATCTGGCAAGGGTACTGTTATGGGGCTGCACATCCCCCCAGGCTGAGTTTACAAAGTCAGCAGACCCAGTACCAGCAGCATGCCTACTTTATCAAACTTTCAAGAAATCGACTCATTGCAAATTACTAGGAAAAAATGGAATGAAAAACCCCTACCAATCCTTGTTGAAGGGGTGCATACATGTCAGTGTTTTCTTGGGTGATGCTTTCCTGGAGCAGGTGATAGGTTATTTGTTGCACATTGAAGAGGGCTCCTAGATAAAATGGAGTAAGTTAGGTAGAAATAATATGAAGCCATGCAGAGATGTGTATTTGACAGCATTTCTTCCACGTTATTTAGCACAGTAGTCTTTCACAGTGGTTCTGCCTTCAGTGTATTGCAGACTCACACTGTTTCCTATCACACTGTACCTTTAAAGGGATGCACATGCAGAGACTCACTCCAGTACATACAGAGTTTTCAAGGATGCTCTCCCTCCCCCTCTTCTGACAGACAGTCTGGCTAAATACACAGAAGACGAGGACAACGAGTAGAGTTATTGCCTTTTTTTTTTCTCCTCAAAAGGCTATGTCCTATCAGTTGAAGCCCTATTATAAGATGCTTCTCTGTAGTCATTGTTGTATTTTGCTGTGTTGGTTGTTGTTTGCTGAGTATGGCAGTTGTTACTGATTTATCTGTGAGCAGAAACATGCTGTAGACTTGTTAAACAGAAATTGTTTAACCATGGAAACACCAGAAGCAGACAAAGCCCACATGAGCCTTTACTTTCTTATTCAAAGAATTGTTAACAAGCTTCCCATGTGTTCAAATGAAACAGTTTATTTGCTACCTGGGCCCTGTGCAAAGTATCACAACATTAACTGTTGGTCTGTCTTTATCATTCTTTTTGAGAAGGAAGGCATAATGTGCGGTGTTAACATAATAATTATAAATTAGAGCCCAATTCAAAGTAATTCCCAGTAATTTGTGGTGACTTTTATGAGAGTTTCGACTTCTGGCATGAACCTTTTCAAACAGAGCAACCCAAACAGATCTGTGTGCACACTGCTTCTCTCCCAGGTGTGATTTTGGCAGCAGGGTACACCAGGCTTGCTCACAGCTGGCCAGCACGTAAGTCAGTTCATGAGCAGGCCTGCTCCCCAGCTGGTCATGGTAATTGCAATTTCTAGTCTTTGTCTTCAGATTTCAAGAACCACAGGTGTGTGGGCAATCAGTATTTCTTGTTAGTTCAAACTAGAGGGGACTAACCCTTTTTTAATTTTCAGGATTACAACAGACAAACTGGGGAGAGAGCAGAGACATGTAATTCAGTACCTGGGGAAAAATCATTTAGGATGCCCTTGCAGCCATAAGCAGGACATAAGCATATATAGGACATAAGCAATTGTGTTAAACAACCCCACACATGTGTACAAATGCAGCCTCAGTTCAGATAATATATCTTCATACAGTTAGCCTCAGCCCATCGGTCCAGGCTATCCAGGTCCTCCTGCAGATCCTTCCTACCCTCGAGCAGATTGACACATGCACTTAACTTGATGTCATCTGCAAACTTAAAACGTACAGGTAAATCTCCCAAGAATGCTTAGGATTTTTAGCTCCCATTTCCTATCAGTTCATTTTTCATAAAATTACTGTGGATGCAATAAAAAAGCAATTCATTGAAAAGTACTTCCCTTAACTTAAGCTGAAGTCCTATGTTCATGTGTGCTGAGTAGCTTAAGGAAAATGCTTTCCAAAGTTTCGGGCTGTGGGCAGGAGATTCAGCATCTCAATTGGCCTCTGCATTTTGATGATTCTGTTGCTGAAGATTTTTCTCCTGACAGACCTCAAATGCAGTTTTAGTTTCAAGTTCTTGCAACAGCCCAGAAGTAACTTGGGAGAAGTAGGTGACCAAGCATGTCTGTGTATTTAGAAGGAAAATGTTGTATAGAAGCTCCCACAGAAATGTGAAAGGCAACAAAATATAAATAAGTTTATATATAATTTTTGAGTAGATTACATGATGAATTTCAGTAGCCAAAAGTAAAAATTACATTGCCCTGCCATGAACTTCTCTTAGATGCAGTAATGACGTGATTGATAAGCTAACTGTACTATTACCAAATGCCCCTTGTGCATGTCTCCTTCAGTGGGGAGTAGTATATCTCACCTTTCCGCTTTTTCCTCAGATATGTCTCTTTGCAAAATATCATGTTACTAACCTATCTGCTTGATAGTTTTTGCTCTCCTTTTGCTAAACTGAAGGAAAATACATGTTCCTGTGGCAAACAACAGACAGGCCAGAGAAACAAATATCAAGAGGAATAAATGAGGTTCCATCACAACTAGACATTTAAGAAAAGGTGAGAGATGTCAATAACAGGCATGGTGTGTAGCCTGAAGTAATTTTGGAAACTTCAGGGAACCAGACCAGATAGTCTGACTTGCCCTTTATGTCTCTTCTGTCTTCCTTTTACTATCTACCACCAGGCTACCTAGAAAATTTCTACTGTTGATGACAGAAGTTTAATCTAGATCTCAAAGAATGGGGTACAACCAAGTGATTCTAGGATGTAACCCCTTAAACTGAATTATTCCTTAAGCATGCTGTCATCTTGGATCACAATCTTGACTTTAAGCTCGTGCTTATATTATACTTTATCCTCAGTTTGGTTTGGTTTGTTGTCCTGATGTATCAGCCTAAATCTTAGTGAGTTTGACATGTTGTGGGTTAGGACAAGTGGCTTAGAACCACTTAAATAAGATTTGGAGGCGGAGTTATTTTTCATGACTGCAAATTAGAAAAAAAAAATACGGCATACTAAAATCTGAACAATTAAATCGTGTTGCATAACTAAGTTTCGTTGTCAGATAAGTTCTACAGCATCATGAACATAGGTCATTGTCAATAGCCATTTGTAATACAAACATCAAGAATTATTTAGTTACAGCGCAATTTCAGTTCTCTTCAATGCTTCTTCATTTCACGGTTTACTTGGTCAAAATATGATCTTTTGTTATGCTCCTTGGTTGACTTTTGATTCAGTCTTTAAGCAAGGAACGGTGGTAGGAGTAGGGATCTGTCTTTGATATCATCTTTATGGTGTTTCACCTACTAGACGAGCAAGGAAGTTTTTAACATTCAGCTTAATATAGCTGGTTAAACAAAACTGGCACCTTCATCTTTACACCTGCATATTTTGTGCCTGTTAAAATATACTTATAAGCCAGATATTTTCCTAAATTAATTTTATTATAAACCTATGCTCTCTATTCTGGAAGTTTATTTAAATAAAGCAATAGAGAAAAACAGCTTAAACTATAAGCAAATCCTTCTAAACCGGGCCCTTTATATACATGCATTCCCTTTTATGTGAATAGTACTTTGTTAATGGTTCAATAATTAAGGGAGTTTACATTTTAAAGACTTCAGGTTTTAATTGGCTGAATATTGATCATAGATCACTTTCAATTCTGTTATGATATGCAAATTATTGATGTCTCAGCTGCATTTGTTTTCAGGTATCAGTCTATCCGCATAATGCAAAATAACATTCTGCAATTATTTCAATTAGATGCAGACACCTTTCAGAGCAAGCTATTTATTTCATATCTGTAAATGAAGAAAGCAGTTGCTGTTTTCCATTCCCTGATGTTTACTACCCCGAACTACCATTGGTATGGGTGCAATACATGACCAGTTTTCTATGTGAAATTATGTTTGCGTTCACAGTAAAGGACAAATAGTTGAACTCCTCTTGCAAGATTTCATTTGGTTAACTGACTCTTCTGACTGGGAAAGAGATGTCACCTTGTTTGGGGGTATTCATTACCTTTTAAAGTCATATTATGAAATGGAGAGTAAATAGGAGTTCTCAATTAGCAGAATCTGTTTTGCACAAGTGCGTAACATTGGAGGATTTCTTTTTTCATCAGACTGCAGCTGTTACCTAAGCAGAGGAGGAATTTCACCTAACCACAAAGAATAAGATGCACAGATAGCCGCGTTGTCTTAAGAACAGGTCGGTTACATCTCTTCACAGCGATTTTGTTCCATAATTGCGATTCACATTGAATGCAGCAAATGTTACCGTCCTGCCCACTCAGTTTCCACCTCTACTTTTGTTTCAAGGCGGGGGAGGGGGGAATTGTCAGAAAACCCGGGGAGAGAGGGGGGGTCCTTTCTTTCCTCTCCTTCCCCCTCTCTGCTTTTCCCAGCACCGCGGTGCTGGGCGGCCGGGGGCGGGTTGGCCCCGTCCCGGCTGTGCCGCGGGCTGCACTTGTGGCTGCGGCCGCCCATGGCAGCGGCAGCGGGGCCCCGCCGCTCTCACCGCCCCGGGGGGCGCCGCCCGCCCCGCCGCAGCCGCCCGAGCTCCGCGGGGGCGCAGCCCGGTATCTCTCCGGGAAAGGTAACGGCGTGTGCGGGAGAGGCTTTGGAGGCTGCGATGTGCTGGGCTTGCCTCCCCGGAGCGGCGTCTCCTTCCCCCTCCGAGCGTGTGTGCGTGTGTGTGTGTGTGCGAGGCGAAGGGGAGGGGGCTCTCTCTGCGTGTAAGGGGTGGGCGAGAGCAGTGCGATGGGAGCGGGCGCCCGTGTGCAGAGGGATCCTCTCCCCGCATGTGTGCGGAGGACCGCGGCGGCGGGGCAGGGCTCGGTGGGGCGCTTGCTGCATGCGGCGGAGCTCGCTGGGCTACCGCAGCGCCGGGCAGCGCCTCCGCTCCGCACCCGGCGCCGCCGGGAGGTGCTGGCCCCGGGGAAGGGGGGCTCCGCGGAGCTGCCGGCGGGGAGACCTCGAGGGGAGAGCAGCGGAGCGCGGCGGGGCCGCGGCGACCCCGGGCCGCCGAGGTAGGGAGGGTGCCGAGCCGGCCGCCGAGCATCCCCCCCAATCCCCGGGGGCGGCCGGCCGCCCCGCCGGGCGTGCGAGTGCGGGCGGGGAGGGGGCCGCTGCGTTTGCGGTGGCGTTTTAATTGCTCGGAATTATTCCGAAGGTTTTGATGTTACTACTGTAATGATTATTGCTGTTTTAAAAGGGGGAGGGGGATGCAAAGCTGAGGAGACGGTGGCTTCCTGCCGGAGTCCTCTCCATCGTGCTCGCCTCTCCCTGGCAGCCTCCCGGAGCCCCGGCGGGGCTGCATGAGCCGAGGGAGGTACGGGAGGGCAGGATGCTTGCAGCGGGGCTGGGGGAGAGGGCGTGAGGATGAATGCGCTGCGGGATGGACTTTGTAAAGGTGCGGGAAGAGGCGGGGGGGGGGGGGGGACGGGACACGGCTGTACCTTGTTGCGGAGGGGTGGAAGGGATGCCGGGCTGCATCGCCGCCCTGTGCCCGCTCCCAGCCGCCGGGTGTGCACGGAGTGTGTGCGCCCGCGCCCCGCCTGCTTTCCCTCGCCGGGAGGCAGAGGGCGACGGGGTGCCCACGGCACAGGGGAGCCGATACCAGGCAAGCCGGCTCCGGCCACCGTGTTGCGGCAAAAAATTGCGGTAGTGCCTGCGCTCCTGGCCGGGCTCGCCGCCCCGCCGCCAGAGCCGCGCCGCGTCCCCGCTCGGCACCGGCCGGGGCCCCGGGGCTGAGGAAGAGGAGGGGATCCGAGCGTGGGCGAGGCAGGGATACGGGGGGGGAGCTGGGGCAGGGGGCGCGGGGCTGCCCCCGGGCTCTCTCGCCGCGGTCAGGGCCGGCAGCCCGCGGGGATCAGCAGCTGCTGCTCCGCACCCTCTGCTCCCTCTGGCCCCTCTCCGGGCCCTCCCTGACCCTTTCAGCCATCCCTTTCCCTCTCCTTTCCTTGCTCCCTCCGCTTTCCCCCTCCCTCTTGCCCTTCTGTCCTCCCTTCCTTCCTCCCTTGTCCCTCCTCTGCCCTCCCTTCAAGGCCCCCCGGCGCATCCTCTCCTCCCTGCGGCTCCCTCCAGCCCGATTCTCCTCCCTCCAGCTGGCTCCTGCTTTTTCCATTTCCATCCTGGCTCCCTCCTTTCAACTCGGTGGCTTCCCACAGTGGGAAATGAGAGGGACAACAAGTTGGGAAATGGGGCAATGGGAAAGCTGGGGGGGGGGAGCAGGAGCAATGCATCGATTATTGACTGATTTTTTTAAAAGGGGGACGGGGGGGAAATCTAGCTTCTAACTCAGAGGAAATGCTGTGGCTCCAGTTCTGCGTGAAAAATGGCAGCTCAGCTGGCCTGGCTGTATGTGAAGGGTTCTTGAAAGCCACCGCTGTATCAGTGCAGGGATCAGAGCAAATTACATAAGTTTTTACAAAAAAAAAAAAAAAAAAAAAAAAAGTTCCTCTCAGGGAGGTTTCAGTTGTGTCAAACTGGCTAACTGTGGCTGAATACCCTGCAAGTCAGGATATTGTTATTCCGGGGGATGGGGCTGTATGCCTGTGCATGCTTCTTTCATATGTGTGTGCTTCCATTGGTCACCCGGAGCTGATCTTCTCATTCTGTGGATAACTCATTGTGTTTTTGTGATCAATGTACCACCAATTCTTTTAAACTGGGTATAACAAGCGACAGAAACAATATTTGTGCATGCCTGCGTATCCCTTGAGTGAATTTCACTATTACTGTAGTGATAACCTGTATGCGTCGATGCTATAGACACCTACATTGAGTATTGACATTCTCTTTTGTGCCTGCATCTTCATCCTTTCTATATGGTGCTTTCCCAACCTGGATGCTTGGGCATGCATAACATCAGCATTTATGTTTAATATCCCTGAAACGTACGGCAACGTGTGAGCAGTGCAGGGCTGAGGAGAGTAAATATGCATAAAATTGGAATCTTCTTTGGTTATTTTACTTTGTTAGTTATGCATGTTTGTCATGTACAGCAGATAGAAATATATTTGACAGACCTTAAAGTTATTTGTTTGTTTACAGAGATTTACATTCTGTATTTGAAATTCTAGCTCCTGTGTATTTGTTTGGTTGTTAAAATCTTTCATGTTATTTTAAATTCAATGTTTGTAGTTTATCTATAATCCTTGGCAGGTACAGTAGCTCAGTGGAATACAATTTTTAACCCAAACGACTTTTTGGAACAATGACAACTGAAAAACATTTTCTTTTTTCTTTCCTTCTTTCTTCTTTAGATTCTTTATCTTTGTTCAGGAGCCTAAGGTTGCTTGCTGATCACAAGAAGATGTTTCTGTGGCTCTTTCTGGTTCTGTCATCTCCAGTTTCTTCTACAACTGCAGATGCTGATATATCTGTGGAAATTTGCAATGTTTGCTCCTGTGTGTCAGTTGAGAATGTACTTTATGTCAACTGTGAGAAGGTTGCAGTCTACAGACCAAATCAGCTTAAACCACCATGGTCTAATTTTTACCACCTAAACTTTCAAAACAACCTGCTAATTATTCTATATCCAAATACCTTTCTTAATTTCACACATGCAGTGTCCTTGCAATTGGGTAATAATAAGTTACAGAACATTGAGGGAGGGGCCTTTATGGGTCTTAGTGCATTAAAACAGTTGCACTTGAACAACAATGAATTAAAGATTCTCCGAGCTGACACTTTCCTGGGCATAGAGAACTTGGAGTATCTCCAAGCTGACTACAATTTAATCAAGTTTATTGAACGGGGAGCCTTTAATAAGCTTCACAAGCTGAAAGTCCTCATCCTTAATGACAATCTGATTTCATTCCTTCCCGATAATATTTTTCGATTTGCTTCTCTAACCCATCTGGATATACGAGGGAATCGAATACAGAAGCTTCCATACATTGGAGTCCTGGAACACATTGGGCGAATTGTCGAATTACAGCTGGAAGACAACCCCTGGAATTGTACTTGTGATTTGTTGCCCTTGAAAGCATGGCTGGAGAACATGCCCTATAATATCTACATTGGAGAAGCTATCTGTGAAACTCCCAGTGACTTGTATGGAAGGTTGCTGAAAGAAACCAACAAGCAAGAGCTGTGCTCCATGGGGACAGGGAGTGATTTTGACGTGCGTGTTCTACCTCCCTCGCAGCTGGAGCCTGGTTACAGCACACCGAATGGCCACACGACTCAAACATCAGTGCACAGATTAGTCACAAAGCCTCCGAAGACTACAAATCCTTCAAAGATCTCGGGGATAGTAGCTGGCAAAGCGCTGTCTAATCGCAATCTCAGTCAAATTGTATCTTATCAGACCAGGGTGCCTCCTTTAACTCCTTGCCCAGTCCCCTGCATTTGCAAAACACATCCTTCAGACTTGGGATTAAGTGTAAATTGCCAAGAAAGAAATATAGAGTCAATGGCTGAACTCCTACCAAAACCTTTAAATGCCAAGAAATTGCACGTAAATGGCAACTATATTAAGGATGTGGACACTACAGATTTCATTGAGTTTGAGGGGCTAGATTTACTACATTTAGGCAGCAATCGGATTTCGGTGATCAAAGGAGAAGTTTTCCGCAACCTTACAAATTTACGGAGATTGTATCTCAATGGCAATCAGATTGAGCGTCTGAGCCCAGAAATGTTTGCTGGCCTCCACAACTTGCAGTATCTGTATTTGGAATACAATGTCATCAAAGAAATCTTAGCAGGCACTTTTGACTTGATGCCAAATTTGCAGTTGCTCTACCTGAACAACAATCTTCTACGCAGCTTGCCAGCATACATATTTACTGGGGCACCGCTTGCCAGGCTGAATCTGAGGAACAATCATTTCATGTACTTACCTGTAAGTGGTGTTCTTGATCAGCTAAAATCTCTTACACAAATTGATTTGGAAGGTAATCCGTGGGACTGCACTTGTGATTTAGTTGCTTTAAAACTGTGGCTTGAAAAACTAAATGAAGGTATTGTGGTGAAGGAATTAAAATGTGAAACACCTGTACAGTTTGCTAACATTGAACTTAAGTCTCTGAAAAATGAGATCCTCTGTCCTAAACTTTTAAACAAGCCATCTGCTCTGTTCACTAGTCCTGTGCCCGCTGTCTCTTTTACTACACCACTGGGACCAGTTCGGAGTCCTCCTGGTGGCCCAGTTCCATTGTCCATCCTAATCTTAAGCATATTAGTTGTGCTTATTTTAACAGTGTTTGTTGCTTTTTGTCTTCTTGTTTTTGTGCTTCGTCGCAACAAAAAACCAACTGTAAAGCATGAAGGGATTGGAAATCAAGAATGCAGTTCTATGCAACTGCAGCTAAGAAAGCATGATCACAAGTCAAACAAAAAAGACGGACTAGGCGCAGAGGCCTTCATTCCTCAAACCATTGAGCAGATGAGTAAAAGCCATACTTGTGGCTTAAAAGAGTCTGAAACGGGCTTCACGTTTACTGATCCACCAGGGCAAAAAGTCATTCTGAGAAATATTAATGACAAGGAGAAGGATTTATTGCATGTGGACACAAGAAAAAGACTTAGCACAATCGATGAACTGGACGAGTTATTCCCTGGGAGGGATTCCAATGTATTTATTCAAAATTTCCTTGAAAGTAAAAAGGAATACAACAGCATAGGGGTCAGTGGCTTTGAAATACGTTACCCAGAGAAACAACAAGACAAAAAAAACAAGAAATCTCTAATAGGTGGTAATCATAGTAAAATTGTAGTAGAACAAAGGAAAAGTGAATATTTTGAACTAAAAGCTAAACTTCAAGGTTCACCTGACTACCTACAAGTCCTTGAAGAACAAACAGCTTTGAATAAAATATAGATCATGCAATCTTATTGCCTACAGAGGACATTTATTTAATGATGAAAGTGCCTTTTGTTGACTTTTAACTTCCAAATACTATATTATAATGATAGGCAGAGAGGCAGGTGTATCCAAGGGTGTCTGATTAACAGTAGCTGCATATGACTTGTCAAGTAGAGGAGAGTCACCTTAATAGATTTTACTACATAAAGCTCATACCCTGTGGAATCCTATAGGGATACTGCAAACTCTATTGCCAAAGGGATGCTTTATACACATTACACTGAATTTAACCTCAAGAGGCATATACGTTTTGTACCTTAAATGCAAAACCATCGTCTCCTTGTGATTTGTTAGAGCAAACACAAGAAACCTGGTACTGGTGTTCATACCTCAGCTGGGTCCTTCATCCTGCACGTGGATTTAAGTTGGTGGAACTGGAGTAATCCTTTTGTGGTGTTGTAATGGCACTGTTTAAAGATTATCTGAAAAGTAACAAGCATGCAAAGAGAGAACATTCGATAGTATGTGTAAATTGGTTACATTTATGGCCTGCATCTTGAAACCACTGGAATTATAATGTTAAATTGTGCAAATATTTGTTTAAAATATACCATGAATTACATACATATGAAATAAATTTGACCACTTGAAACATACATGTCTATACATAAAATTAAAAAAAAAAAAAGGTAAGAAAACAGTTCAACCTGACTTCTGCAGTATTTGTGGCATCTGAAGAAAATATTTGATGTTTATGCAGAATCTGCTGTAAGACTCATCTCCAATTAAAACTCGAGTTCCTTCTCAGTTATGTGAAACATTTGCAACTCTAACGGGTTGTCCGAAATTGTCAAAGTGCTTACTGTGTGAGCGTAGCAGAAATTATTTTTGTAATATAATTCATATTTATGAAATACTTTGTATACTAAATAGGAAAATATGTACTCCTTAATATGTATTTAATATGCCTGACTTGTTTTCCTGATCGCAATGCATTAATCATTCAATATAAATAAAAACAGAACAATATACCAAACAGAAGCTGGGGGATGTGGTGTATAGAATTATCCAGAATTAAGTGATCAGGTATAATAATAATAAAATTGTTCTGTACTATTCTTGTGAAATTAGCATACTATCTTATTTCAGATTTGTTACCAATGGTGCATTTTGAAATAGATTCATTAGTTTTTTAGTATCGTGTCTCAGGCAATTATTTGCCATCAGTTGTCTTGCTTTTTAGGGTTCTATAGCTTAATCTAAATAGTTTTCACTACATGTATTTACAGGAATTCATGGTAAGGGTAATATTTTAATCGTATATGCATACATTTTCTGTTCTTATTCTTTGTCTGTCTGCTGCCAGTCAGAAAAACTGATCAGAACAGAAAATAATATGGCAAATGACTTCTGTTTAAACCAACAGTGTAAAATGAATATAGTGGTCTCAGTTCAGAGTACTGTGTATTTCATATCTAGAGAGTAAAAACTTAAAAGAAAGTAGTCAGGAGAATGGAAAATCCCCACTTTATCTCACTAGTACCTTGAGATGAGAATGGAGATATGTTGGTAAAGCATCATACAGAAAATATATACTATGAGATTAACAAAAGTTTCTTGACGTGAACAAGAATTTTTCCACGCATTTCAGTGACCTTTGGATAAGACCCTCTATCTCCTTTGCTTCCAGAGCCCTTTTTTCCCCTCATTCACCTTTTATAATCAATACATAAATCAATCAAGATTAGTAGGATGTAAATACTAATCTTTGTCATGAATTTGAAACTAGCAAATATTACAGCAAGACCCAATAATACTACTGTGGAAAAGCCTGTGTCAGCTATTTCCATTATAAACTGCTAATTTCAGGGCTTTATGACACTGCTGTAAAATTTTTATTCTGGAACAATACTTGGCAAACAGCCTGCAGTATATTTTTACAAAGATTAAAAGAAATAAAAGAAAAAAACCACACTGCTTCTTTATTCCAGAGAAAGGAAAACAAAGAGATTTTTCTACTTTCAGACATTTGTTTATGCTCTTGTAACTTAGAAAGAGGGTTGTTTTATTATTTTCTCTGTAATCTGAAGTATATAAATTGCTTCAGATAATAAAATTATTAATATAATGGCTGAATTTCTTTCAAAAAGCTGCTGCTATCTATGCACAATAATTGACTCCATTGAAGCTGTCACAGGAATTTTCAGGAGATGGATACTATGCACATATGCATTTCTGACATAAAAAGTTCCTCGTTGGCCAGTAAGACAATACATGGCCAAGACTTGAAAGAAAACATTTGAGCTCATTGTGTCAAGAGTCTATGGATTAAGGAGTGTTAAAGATGCACTGACATGATAGACCGTAATGGTTCCATCAGCAGGCTGAGAATAATGGGTCGCTGTGACTGCTCTGCACAGTGCTGCATGGCTTTGAGGATGTGTCAAGGTTCACAGGGATTTGCCAAAGCATAAGGCTTCTGACACTTCAGTGCACTGTCAGAGACCGTTGTGTCCCATACCCTTCTGCTTAGAGGAAT
This sequence comes from Cygnus olor, assembly GCF_009769625.2. Taxonomy (NCBI): domain Eukaryota; kingdom Metazoa; phylum Chordata; class Aves; order Anseriformes; family Anatidae; genus Cygnus; species Cygnus olor. The sequence goes on along the minus strand of NC_049181.1, from coordinate 11,607,457 downwards.
GTGTTAAAAATATGAAAAAATAGTAAATAAGCTAATAGATTTAAGTGATGTTAAAAAAAAGGTATGTTCATGGCAAGTGTTGCCCTGAGTTAATGACAAATTAACTTGACAAATTCCTCAGCTAAATAAATTAAGTTAGTTTCTCTCTCTTTTTTTTCCTTTTTTTTTTTTTTTGGTCTGCAGTCTTTGCTTTTCCAATTAAGACAGGAAGAACTGAGCTATTATGCTGTACCATTACACTGGGTCAGATTTTCCCACGCATTGAGGTCCCAATCCAGTAAAGCATTTAAGTTTAACTTAAATCACGTGTGGAGTTATTATTCTTGATCTAATAATGAAACACCTGCTCAAGAATGGGGCTTAGATGGAGTTTTGTTGTTGACTTCCAAAAGAGCAGGCACAGAAGTATTGTGTGTAATACATAGAGCCCAGTTGTCTAACCATGAACTGTTGGTTGCTTTTCTCCCATGAGTTGTCCAGTAGCTCTTTTGGGATTATACAGTTGAGTGTAGGTTCACCAGCATCAATAAAAATTGCACAGTCTGGACCTTCCTGTAGAAATTGTTCCTGAGTATGTTACATACATGGTGCATTATATAGGCATAATAGTGTGAGTAAAGAATGCAAAGTTGGCAAAACACTTTATTTCTGTAATATTGTTACTTTGAATGGCAACCTTAATGTCAGTTTATTTCCTCCATGTTTTGAAAACAGCATATGTGTCTGTACAGCAGTTTTAGTGTAATGTCCATTCAATTCTACAGTCAGTCTGTCTGGGAAAGTGACTCTTTGGATGTGGCTTAATGGATCTGTCTGTTTGTTATATTGGTTTGAGTGGGCATGGTTGCAAAATGGCTGTTAAGACCCATAGACATAAACTAAATCAATGATGGTGTTAACATAACCTGTTGTGTTCACTGTATTATGAAGAAGTTTCCATTTTTAAATGCAATTAATAAAGTGTAATCATTTCCTTGAAAAAAGAAAAAAAAAACAATTGTGCAATTTTATCAGAAAACAACTACTATGGTACAAGAACGCAAGGCCATTAAATGAGCTACATTTTGCATTTAGTGTTCAAGATTGACAATGATATAGAAATGTAATATGAAAACATCTTTTACAAAATAATTTTTATTTGAAAAAAGCCATAATGACATTATAAATTATAAAAGGTATAGCCTAGTGAAAAATGTTAACAAATGTTTCAGAATCAACAAAAGACATCCAGAACTTGATGGTAGTGTAATATCTATTATATCTTTTGCATGTTTTGTACATTGATGTATGAAATGAGCACAGTGAGAGTTTTTGTTTGTTTGCTTGGGTTTCTTTTTTTTTTTTTGTGGCTGTTTTGGGGGTTTGGTTTGTGTTTTTTTTTTTTTTTTTTTTGTATGTTTGTATGTTTTCTTTTTGGTTGCATCCAAAGAGTTGGGCAGGAAATACAAGAAGAATGTATTTATAATCACTCTATTTTGAAATAAAGTAAAGAAGACAAAGTGTATTGGTTTTACCCTGCTTCAATCATTACTATTCTAGATTAGTTTATAATTAAAGAAGTTATTTATAAAGTCCAATCCAATGTAAAATGATAGAAAACTATTGTTTATGACTGCTGTTTACCTTCAGCAACATCAAAATATTAGCCCGTGTTGACTTAAAGTTTGTATGAAGTATAAATAAAATTGTTTGGTACAATAATATTTCTGAAACTAGACTTTGTTAAATGCCTGTAATATTCTCTTTCAGAACAGTTATATATAGGACAAAGAGAATCTATAATGTAGTAAAACATTAATGTTTTCTAATCACTTTAGGCAGTTTATATTTTTTTATCATAGCTTATCATATTTTCTGTTGTCTAACAAATCCTGGTTGCCTTTGTTGTACAAATAGTCCCTCAGAAATCAGTGATTTTTTTTTTTGTATTAATAACACGAGCAGAATTTAATTTTTATTTGGGTTCTGAGATCTTCAACACAGAAAGGCTTAGAGGTACAATCCCATAATGCTTTGACTCTCCTCCCTTCTCAATAGTCATTTTGAATAAAAGGAAGAAAAATAATTTATCTTAAAAAAAAAAAAAAGTTTTACATCCTAATAAAAAACTTCATGGGAGGACAGAAGATCAAGAACAAAATTGTGTCTAGGTTGTGCAAATGATGTCCCTGTTGTGCAAGGTTTAACATGCATTATATGGTGATGAAGGAGAATCAGAATATGGTACAGACTAGCAAATCAGGACTTGATGTGGATTTTTCTTCACTATCAGATGCAATGCAATGTTAGGAGCAAACCCATAGCATTAACCAGAATAGTGAAGGCCTATGTATATATTCCACAGGAGTTCTTTCTAAACAAAAACTTTAGGATCAGGAGTAAGGTTTTTCTTTTTGTTTTGGTTTGAAAATACTGTGTATGCATTGTTTTCCTGAGTGTAGAAGAACTTGGCAGTTTTCTTTAGTATGTTTTCTCTGTTATTTAGTCTTTAATTCTATTACAACTCACTCATCCTTATGTATGCTGATTGGTGCTGTGTTGAAAAATAAAAGTAGGAATGTTAATGCTCATGAACAAACTCCTCTCAATAACATACTACGTAGATATACATTAGTATACATGCTGAATATACCTATGTATACATACTAACGTAAATCCAGAGTAACTCAGCAGACTTCAATGGAATCGAATCATCTTTACCATGTTGAACACAAAAACAGAAATTTTCCCTATTATGTGAGGATCTTATCTGATCTTTCTGTCACTGAAATCAAAAATAAACTTTTTTCTTTTTTTTTTTAACTTCAAAGAAAATGTAATTTTGCTTTTTGCTCTATTAATATGTGTTGTAGAGCTGCTCTTAATTTCAAATAACAGCAGGACAGAATATAAAGAGGTATAGTCCTATGCCTGTTTGATATTAGTGGAACTCTATTCTGATTCAAGAGCTGTGGGCATCCTGTTGATTTAGTATAGATGCAAAACTATTTAAATTTGTTACTTTAATACTTAGACTTGGGATATATATCAGATAAAATAAAAATTCTATCGTAATAATACGTTATTTTCTCCCTTTAGTGGAACACCCACTGCTCCTCTTACTCATCAAATAGGGACGTTATTGCAAGTATATTTATTTTACTTTTAATTTTATTCATGGTTATTAGTAATACTTCATATAATTTATTCATTGCTGGAAAACATTTTGAGCAGTCTGTTATTTTCAAAATATCAGTCATTAGTCACAGACTGATGCTCCATTATATTGATTTTTCATTCTCTTGCTAGGAAGTTTTGTAGTCATTTCACACTAAATAATTTATTAAAGCCACAAATAACAATCAGGATAAAAACAAACAAACAACGACAAAAACTAATCAGTAATAAATCTGAATTTTATGTATGTGTGTATATGAATGTATAAATATGCATCTATATGTGTATGTGCAAAGACTTAAAATGGGTCTACGAGTGTTACATTATTGTTGCTTTGGTCTTTGTCTCATCAGAAACAAAAAGGTGATGTCTATATGGTTTCATAGCCATTTTGCATTTACCAAAGAAGTTGTTCTCAGTCAGTTTCCCTCATCCACAAGCATTTCATTTCTTGGTTTCATTTCATGTCATTTCCTAGAAATGTGTGCACGATGCACTATGACTGGACTTCATGCTGTCACTTCACCTTCAGTGTGCCAAGTCTTTTACAGCAGAATGTTTGTTTAGACAAGAATGGTTAATAGCTGTTTCTAAAGAGGCAGATGAACAGGATTTATCAATTTGTTAAAAAAAAAAAAAAAATGCAATGGATGGTTTCTGAGTCATGTCAGATGATGTATGTGATCCAGAACAGAGAGGAAGGTTTTAAGCTTCTGTTAGGAAGATTCATTCTGGGCTTTTGAAGTTAGACAATCACGGCTTTTCATGACTGTAAGGTGTAGAGTGTAAAGGAAATATCATTCAGTTAATTGAATTCTGACTGCGGGTTAAATCCTGCAGACAGCTGCACCCATTTACCAGAGGTAAGTTTTGGTGTTACCATTCACTGAAGAGTCTTGGACAAATTACTTAGACTAAAATACTGAGGCTTTTAACTGGGATATGGAGACATTTGTGTGTACATTGTTTGCTGTTTCAGTAGGGAGTATTCCGCATATCTAGCGTTTGTTGGACAATTTTTTTGGTAGAGACTTTCTTCATGAGATACATTAGTGCTCACATCTGAATATGAGCCATGAGTACATCTCAATGAGCAAAGTCACAAAGGGCAGAATGTTTTGACAGATTTTGAGCTCTGCACTGCAAGAAACTGCAGGAAACAATGTACCATACAGCAGATGCTCTTGCTCCCCGGCAGGATTTCAGAGGCCCTGTGAGTCCTTCTCAGCAGGGTATTCTTCTTGTCTACACACTACAAATAAGACACCAGATCACCTGTCTGGTATATGTGCAGTCTGTGTTTGCTTATATCCAAAAATAATTTTTGAGGAGAAGAGTGGGGGATGAATCTTTTTTTTTTTTTTTTTTTTTTTTTCCTGAAAAGGAAAATGGGCTGAATTTGATTTTTTTCCAGGATTGAAAAGTAAAAATACAGATATTTTAAAGATTGGTCACATTGTTGGATAATATTTCTGTATTCATAAATTATTTTAGTAAAAAGGACAGAAAGCATGTAGTTGGTTTCATATTTTTGGCATGTAGCTTTTCAACTTGCTCCATTGTTGGGTTCGTATATGTCTTGGGAGACAAGGAACTCACATGTGCAGCTCAGGGCATGAGTTATCTTAACTGTCTTGCTGCCTTTTGTGTGGTAGAAATAAAATGCAAGTTATGGAATGTTCCCCTCTCCACTTTAAAGGGAGTTAGATCAGTCATTGCTCTTCAGGACTGGTCTTCAAACTCCTCTCTTGCAGCTAGAGGTGTGTCTGTAATTTGAAGCTGGCAACAGTAGTGCAAATGTCATACAAGGGGTGATGTCTTTGGATGGAGTTAATGCTTTGAAATAACTGGTATTTTTATAGTTTCTTTCTCAAATGCCGCCATGCAGTTGCACTCTTTTACCCTAGTGAAGATCTTTACATTTGGGATTGATTCAATAAATCAGTAGGTTTCCAGATGTGATCAAGAGATTGTGTCTAAGTGTCCTGCAAAAAATTTTGATTTTAATTCTTGTGGTTTTCCAAGATGTAAATAAAGAACAACTGCATCATGAATAACCTATATTTCAGATTTCTTTTTTTTCAACGGAAAAGTTTTTCTCTTTAACTAAGTGATTTTATCTTTTAAGTAGAATTTGGACTTTCATTTTAGGTATTGGAGCAATGCCATGAATGTGATTTTGTTGCAAATAATAACATGCACAGTCAGCAACTAGAAGCAATAGCCAACAAGAACAGCAGTGTGACACACTCTCTGTGTAGTTTTTTCATGAAAGGTATAACTTTTCCACCACTTCAGTATTCAACAGAAAAAATAGTTAAGGATTACATATTTTAAAGCGTGTTGGTAAGGATTTCCTTACATTTGTAATGTGCTTTCAAAATGAAAGCAGTATGGAAACGATGAGTATTATCAGCATACAACCCATTTCAAAAGGGGAATACCATTGTACTGTACATAGTGCTCTATTGTTCAGGTTGAGAAATATCACTGAAAATGAATAAGCCGGGTTTTCCTTTCTGTTTACTTTTCTCCTTCAACCGTTGAATAGACCCATTTTCTCTATACAGAGCAATACAGCTTTCAACCATATGCAAGAAAATTTATAAGCCAAAAAAAGATAAGCAAATATGTTCCCTCCAAAGAGAATATCTTCAGTATAAAAATAACTTTTTTTTTTTTTTCAAGAATACAAGACTGGGACCTGTGGTAGTTCCAACTTATGCTGGCTAGTTACAGGACTGAGATGTGGAATTGGAGTCAGTTCCTACTTCCTTTATCCACACAAATATTTCCTTTGACATTATATATGCACGAGGTTAGTTTGTCTAGTGTCACTTAGGGCCATATGGGGTCGAACGAACCAATGTGTATTCATATCTAGTAATGCAGGTATTTGCCATGGGCTCCTCAAACAAGATGCATCCAGGGGCAACAGAAGCATGGAGATGAGTTTTGCTGAAGTGTTTTCTTCTATACCCTCTGGAGGAAACTTCTTTGGCATGGCCCAGAATGTCCCAGGCATGGGACAGGCAACAGAGTTGTAGCAGGGCTCTGTAACTCCCTTGTTTTGACATTGCAGGGAAGCAAAGGAACAGCAGAAGAATAGCAGACCAGCTCTGTGTAAGATTCTTTCTCTTTTGCCTGCTACTGCAATAAATGTGTGGGTCCCTGTTTTACACCAGGAAAAACAGTCTTCCTTTCTGGGTCCAATCTTAACTCTAAAGTTTGGGACCAGTCTGGAAAAGCTTGTTTGACCATATGTGTTGTCCTCCACAATACAGCTAAACCAGAACCTGTGTCAAATTTGTAGATGTATTTTTCCCCTCTACGTATATAGTGTACAGTCAAACTTGCATTAGCAACACTCAATGATTCTGTAATGTACCAGCCATAATGCATGTCCACATGCAAATTTGTCATTTCCATTCATTACTGCTAAGTAACACTGACAGTAGACAGGGACAATTTTTTTTTATTATTTTTTTTTTTTTACCCCAAAACCTACTGTAGTGGCCAGACTCTGGGTCTTGTGCCCTATAAATATTCAAAAAATGAATAAATGATTATCACAACACTGTTTCTTACTAACAAAGAAAGGTTTTCTCCTTGTTTCCTCATCCCTCTGTGCAGCTGAAATTCCTTCAGTCCATTTCCAACCCATAAGTAACAATGAAAAATCCTCTACAGGGAAACTCCACTTTATGTAATGCACTGAAGATGGCACTGTAGTAACAACTTCACACAGTGAATGATAAGATATGTTTCTGTTTGTTGCTAGGAATTTATGATTTTTATTTATTTAGCTCAGCTAACATGAAGCCAAAGGTCAGTTTTAATGCAGCACCACCTGACACTGCTACTGTAATTAAGGCTGCAGAAATGTTTCCATTACTTAGACTTATCTGCAAGGAGATTCCAACCCATCCCAAACTACATGGAATAGTTTATAGTTGATCTTTGTTGAAAGTTTTTGTTTGTTTGTTTAATTAAGGAGAAACAGGAAAGGTAACAAAGGATATCCCTCCCACTTTTCCTTATACATAACTTTTAAGGACTACATTAAGTCATATTAACACTGCAGCAAGTCTCTGAAGACATAATGGGTCACAGGGCAGGGCCCCATGGTTAGTGGTTTTATTACATAAACTTTCCAAAATTCAGTGTCCTGTAGAGTTTGGAAGCTTTTATGCATGTGAAACAGCATCTTCAAGTTTTTTTTAAAAAAAAAAGTGCACACATACAAAGAATGACAGTGATAGGTAAGAGTCAATTTGTAGCAAGAATAAAGAAAAACAAAAAGATTTAAACTGACAGTTCTATAGGTCTAAAATAATCTTTATCCATTTCTTTATCCATACCTTTTAAACCTTTCACTCATGTCAGGTGGGAGTTTTGGTTTGTTTTGAAGTGTGTGAGTAATTGGGCCCCTGTGCAGCAATTATTTCTCACAGCTACTTCCATCATATATACCTAAGAAATTTTGGAGGGGATTAAAAATGGAAACCTTGCATCCTTCTTAGGAATTGAAACAGGTGGAACTGTTTGTATGAACTGCCACTACAGTACTTTTTTTTTTTTCTCTCTCCACCCCCCCCCCCCCCCCCCCAGTGTTGAGAAAAAATGCAGGATTAAAAACCCACCGATTTCCATGATAGACAGCTGATGTCCCGAATGACCTAATACTCTCTGTCTGCAAGCCATAACGGGAGAAGGTGAGGGTTTCAAACCCCCCATGTTATGTACTTACATGCTGGGCTGCAGAAAGAGAAGTCCTTAGGCTCTTTGAGGGGTGCTTGACTTGTTTCTGTGTTGGGGTGATGCAAAGCCACCCAGATATTGCGTGACTTCAGGGAAACCTGTGCAAAAGACTGAGGTGTCATTTCTAGTTGAAGGGCCTGGCCCCATAGCCATGGAGCTTCCCTTTCTTTGGTCTGTTTGATCAGGCTGGCATGCTTGCTCCTTCTTCCATCAGGGATTTTTATTTATTTATTTATTTATTTATTTATTTATTTATTTATTTATTTATTTTCAGAAGCAGCAGCCTTAGGCCTGGTATGCTGGGAGGGAGGGAAAACAACATTTACTTTGCTTGGCACAGGTTCCTCTGATCGATTAACAAGCAGTGTTTGCCTCCTCAGACAGCCTTAGCTTGTGTTCCTCGGTGGGAAGGATGACAGTCATGTGGTGCATGGGGAGAGGTGTTATGTGAAGCATTTCTAGTGGAGACACAAAGAAGTAGACACAAAAATGTGTGGCTGGCAAAGTGAATCTGGCTGTGTTGCAAGTCAGCACTAGAGTAGAAAGCAGCATTGGGACCATCCTTGGGCCCTGGCTGAAAGCTGAGCTGCTGAGCCTCAGCTCTTCATCATCACCTTAGGTACAGGGCTCAGGAGCTCAGTAGCAAGTACGGTTGGAGCCAGGGCTTGAAGTCTTTTTTTTCTCCTACACAACAGGCATTTCAGATGTCCTTTGTGTGCAGCTCTTCAAAGGTCTGGGAGTTAAATAACTAAATATGTTTAGGGCCTTGATCTTCAAATAAATCTGGTAGTAGCTCTTTAATTATCCCGGCAGGGAGCTCCCCTTTGCACATGGCATTCTCCAACTGCCTTTGCTCTGAATCTTCTTTACATTTCCCCTCTCTGCCTGCTCAATGCTTCCTACAAGAACTCTGCAATTCCCTCTGCATAGGAGGATTGAGAACTGGTTTTGCTCAGGTTCGAATGATAACCAGGGGTTAATCTTTTCTCTTTGTGCCAGCATCCTTCTGCCGCAGCCTCCAAATGCACTAAAGCAAAATGTAGATGACTGATACAAACACAAATGAGGCAAGAAGTTCATGGTAAGGTAAGGAGATATTTGAGAGGCACTGAGGGAGGAAATGAAGCATTTCCTCCTTGTTTTGGAGGTCCAGTGCTGGAATTTTTGCTAGAGGTAACTTTGGGACCATGGGATTGCTTAGTTGCTTGTGAAGCACTTAGCAAGCAAATCAATGAATTATGTGGAAGAAGGCTGAGATGCTACAAAAAATGTGCACTCCAACTTATATACTCATGCAAACTTTCAGAGATCTCTATGATGCATTGGCCATTAATATTTAATTTATCACTTATTAAATATTTCATTTTGTATAGTTCTTTAATGGAAAGGTGATGGATTGTGTTGTCTACAAGAATCTGTATATAAAGATCTGGCAGATCTCTCCTTCCTTTGAAAAATAATTTTATTTATGTCCAATTTGCAGATGGTAAAATGTATTACAAAGAGATTAGTCATGTGCAAATGTGTTGTATCTGTTTAGAAAAAAGCAGGGGTTGGCACCAGCAGTATTTGTATAGCAAAGGGGTAGTCATTATGAAACTGTAGTGAAACTGCCACCTCAACCTCCACCATCCTCATCATCACTCAAAGGTTAGAGTCATTGCCTCTGCTTCCCACAGCTGACAGAGCAGTGACTACGTAAGGACTTAAGATACTAGCTCAGGCCCTAGTGCAAGGAAGACACAGAAGCTACACAGTTTCCTTGTGCTTGTGCTCCGAGACCAATGGCAGTGAAGTTAAGTCTCTGAACCCTTGGGAATTGAGGCCTTTGCTGCTATGGTGCCCATGCTCTTGGGACGGGCCACTAACATCTAGCAGCCCAAGACAGTAGAGATGAAACATTATCAACAAGTAGTGTTGTGCAATCTCTTTCCCCTCCCTCCCCCCCTTTTTATGACAATGTCATGTGTAAGCTCCATGCCACGTTCCGTCTCCTGTTTTGTGGTCACACGTGGCCACCATCTTCACCCCCTACGTCCCATGCACAAATCCTGGCATATCTTGAAAGCAGTCTCCCTCCCAGTTTTTCAAGCCTCCTGATGTGTGGCAGACCATGAACTCCTCCCTCTTCCTCTTCCAGTAGTTTTTGCTCTTAATCCAGCAAAGAGCTTTCTTAGGTCTTTAATAGCAAGCTTAAGGTTAAGAATTTGTTTAAGCGCTTTGCTAAACTGTGTTTTGCTGAATCCCTGCCAAATGAAAACAGATGGGCTAATTTACCCTGATGTTCTGTGAACCTTCAGGAGAGCTGTAAGAGCAGCAGTCTTGATGAAAGGTGTACTCCAAAGCAAGGGAGAGGCAGAGCTGAGCAATTCCAGGCCATGAGATGGCTCTGAGTTCCCTGGGAAGCTGTAGGTTTGGGGATCATGCTCGCCCTCCTTATCGCTCCTGCTCCAGGGAAGAATGTCACCTTCTCTGCAAGGAAGTGTCATCCAGCCTGTGAGGCTCCCTAGTACCTACAAGGAACAGAGCTAGGGAACAGCAGTCTTCCCGTTTGTTACCATGAAACAGCCACGGCTGGGCTGAACACAGTGGGCAGGGCTTTTCATTCTGCTGTTTCACCAAGTCTCTGTTGTAGCATGTTTGAAAACGAATTTTGCTCCTCTTTTAATAGCACTTGTAATGATCTGGAAGTAGAACAAATTCTTGATGGGTTCTTAAAGCTGCTCCCTTTTACTAAAGAGCAGCTAGTATAATTTGCCGTGCTTTGGGATTGAAAGATTTTGGAGGCTGATGTTAATACATTGGAACTTGATACAGAATATTGACAAGTGCCCACCACTCAAGAAACAATAAGTTTAATCCTTTGAAATATGTCATGTACTTTAAGTAAATATTAAATAATGTGCTGTGTAACATTAAACAACAACAACAGCAATAACACTTGTTAGCTTATAAGGACAGATTAATGGAGTCCTCTTTTTAGAAGAAGTAAATAATGTTATTCACAAACCTGAAAAGGTTGCTGGTGTTTTGTTTCAAATGCCCTCACTGTAGTATGAGGTCTGAAGAAGGTATTTGACAATGTAATACAGTCCTAAGGAAAAGCAAAAGTGAGCACGGAATTAAAATCGTAACATAATTCAAGAACAGCATGAATCAATACTACATTGGCATTCCTTATTGTTCCAATGTTTTATGTAAGACTTTTTTGCGGGCATAGTTTGGTTTCTGTAACCAATGGCCCTCCTACTATTCACAGGAGTCTACTTGTTACCAAAATGTGCCTTTTTAAAATAGTTTTAATGCCAAATAAAAAAGTACAGGGAAGAAATGAAGGGTGGTATTGGTCTTTAAAATGTCTTTCTCATGAATTATTTACACTATTTATTCTGCAAGATCAAATGCTCTTTGAAAAAAAAAAAAAAAAGGCATGACAGGGAGTGCGCAAGAGATTTCAGAGGTTGGATATGAGCAATAAATCTTTGCTAAGAAAGAAAAAACAATAAAACACCTCCAAACCTCAAACAGAAAGTTTTCCTAAGAAATATCAAAGACCTGTGTTGTGGGACTGTAAAATGCAGACCCAAATCTATCATTTTATTTTTACAGCAAGGTGTTGTCAAGCTCTTCTCTGATCCAAAACTAAACAGCAATTTGCAGAATGGGATGGCAGAACACATATCACCTTCATTTTCAGCACACCATAGGCTGGAATGAGCTACTCCATATTTTAGCCTCTGTAAAAACAGTGGATTTCAGCCTCATTCACAGCACTTTCTTGTCTTCAATAATTAACTCTGGTATGTGAATAGCGAAGTCCCTTGGTTTAATACATAGATCAGCAAAGGGTGTATATGGACTTCCAATCTCACCTATCCCAATTTTTTGTAACCACTTAGAGGACAGCAGTAGACATGTTTCTAAATGTCAGTGAATAGGTACTAGGGAAGGAAAGGAGTGCAACAGGAAAAAAGAAACACTTTTTAATCAATTTGTTGAGTTTAGGCAATGCTGAGTTTGGCTTCTTAGGAAAATCTGGTCTGAAATGTCTAGTGGAAGGTGCAGAATATATACAAGAAGGAGTTTTTTGCCCTGAGTTCATACAGACATTTGAGGGGAAGGGACAGAGAGCCGTATTATCTGTGTTATCTTACAGAACCAGGTGCTTGGGGCAAACAGGCCTGCTCCTTGCTGACATTGGTAGTAAGTGTGCTTGTATCTTCCAATCTGCAGGACAGCCTCCAGGCAGCCATGTCACCCAGAAGCCCACTGCTCCCTGCCAAAGAGCTGAGGACGTTCTCAGCCTTGCCTTCACTCTGAGTGTGGAAAAGGTAGGCTTGACCCTCTTTAGCAGGGGGGATGGAAACTCTTTGGTAGCATCCCCTGTATCTGCTGGAGTCAGCCAGGAGAGCTCCACTGACCCAAGTTGCCCCAGAATGACTGCTATCTACTGCGATAGGCTCAGCAGTGTCACAGCAGTGCTCATGGAAGGGTAATGTGTGGAAGAACAACTGCTATTTTTTCCAGTGGATACCATGGAAAGATGGAGGCTGAGAAAATTACTTATACTAACTAAATTTGTTCCTCTCTGCTTTTCTTGCTTACTCTGCAAATAAACAGAGACCAGGTGCCTAATTTATTCAGATAATCAGATTTGTAATTTAATGTTACCGCCTCGTCAACAATGGTGGACTTTGGTTCAGACCCATGGTATTTGCTGCTGCAGCAACTCTTGCTGGCAGAGAAACTAGCAAAGGAGCAGGATGTAATTCCAAAGCTCTTTACATCTGTGTAACCACGGATACCTAAACGGTGCATAAGACTAGTGTTTACAAAGTTTAGTGAATTATTTCCAGAAATGGGAAGCACAGATTGTGAGTTCTCCCTGGGACATATGTGCAGGAGATGAAAAGTAAAAATAATACTATTCTTCTGTGCTTATGAAAGAATGTTCCGTTGTGTGTTCTACTTTCAGTTGTTCTGACTACAGCAGATTGTGATGGCTATGGTAGACTTTGATGGCTGAATTTCATGTTTAATGTTAGGTGGGGGGGCAGCAAATTGCTGACAAAGAGGTTTATTTTTGTAGAGGCTATTGCATCAAGCAATTACAGTTCATTGGTTAAAAAACATCTCTGAAATATAAATTCCACAGGATTCCTTATTTCAAGTGCAAATAAATCATACTGTCCTACAAAAATACGATTTTTAAAACAAAAAGTGCATACACATCATGTCTTTTATGTTTGCGTTATGTTTTCTCTCCTTATGCCTGTTATATTTTAACACAGTTCCCCACATAAGGCAGTTTATTTACTAAGGGCATCCTTCATTTAGCACTAGCTTTTTGAGAGAGATTTTTTTTCTTTTCCTTAGACAAAAAGAATTGTTCTAGGATCAACAATTGTCGTCTGTTTCTTTCTGAAGTACTTCATAGTACAACATCCTGTTGCTTCAGTTTCTACTTCCCAGGTTAATGTCTTCTTCATTCATTCATTCATGCACTTTAGTCATTCTAGTTTTATGCTAGACTTAGAAAGGATGCCCAGCTAAGTCTATAAATGGCTCTAGCAACTCATAAAGATGCACAAAGAACCCAAACCTTTCAGGACACTCACCCAAAGAAACAGACCCTTTCTTTCTTCTGATTCTTTCCCAGACATTCATCAGTATCATCATGACCTGTTGTTTTTCAGGGTAGCTGAACAAATCATAGCAGGGGGACATAGAGATGATAAAAAGAAAAAAAAAAAAAAAAAAGCTCAGGGAAAAAAAAAATTAAAATGTGCTGCTTTGCAATAAAATCTATATTTTTTTAAATGTTAATTGCTAAGCCACTAGAAAAAAATCTCATCTTTCATTGCTGAAAATAATGTAATCTGTTTGAGGTTGATGTGTGCCAAAGCCTATTGGGATTTTATTTTTTTTTTAAGTTGAAGATTTTCCAGATTTTTCCAGAGTTTGAAGAAAAAAAGAAGTAGCCCTGATAAATTCTAACAAACTTCTGTATGTCATTGATTTCAGTGAGCACAGATAATAGTTTTCTCATCCCACCTTGCATAATAGTCTAGGTAAGGTCAGCAGAGACATATGGTAGAAGCCCTAACTTTAATAACTATTCTTGTATTTGCAACATATTCTTTATTTGCTTGTTCATGTTCACAACTTTGCCATACCCTTTCCTCTGTATTTAATTCAACATGTAAAAGCATATGAACTAGCAGGCACAGAAGACAACTGCTTTAAAATATTTTAACCTAAAGCACCAGGAGGTTGAAATTCCCCTTTTCCTACATAACACAGCCACAGTCTGGTTTCAGAGCTCATGATGGAGAAAAATGATTTCCCTCAGCATTACTGGCCTTTCAGAAAGCCCCTCTGTTTTCAACAGGGGTTAAACTTAAACATCATATGATCAAGAGCTCTCTTTGACTCGGAATTGCGGCAGAGTCTAAGGCAATTTGGGCACTGATTGTAGCCAGTAGGAAGTGGCAATGTCCGTGCAAACCTATGCACAGAGGTGAAGCGTTTCCTATATTGTTGTTGTTTTTTTTTTGTTGTTTGCTTGTTTTACAAAATCTTCTCTTTACCATACAAACATGACAAGCGCAAAGATTTGTGAAGAAAGTATTTACTTCGCAGTTGGCTTTTGTTGGTCTGTGCCATATAAACACTGCAGCATTATGGATGTAATGTGTTGCTATTGCTTGCTTAATAACAAAGCAACCTCCCCAAAATATACAGATTTATGAACTCAGTGGGAGAACTGACCATAAAGAAAAGTCGGCATTTGATCCTTGCTAGTGCCACAGGCTTGTTCAAAGGCTCACTGAGGAACCACACCGCTGATGTAGCTTTCCCACATTAGTTTTGTTTCTCAGTGCAACTGTTAGCTCTGCTACCTTGACTAGGATGTCAGCTTAGCTTCCAAACAGCATTTTTATATTTGATTTTCACCGATGATTTCATTTTTACAGTTACGCCCACCAGCTTGAAAACCCATGATGCAAGGCAGTGTTTAAGGGCTTTACACTGTACGTAGCCACGTGGAGAAGCTGCAGCAAAAAATGTGTGCTCTGCAGTGCTTACTTTTAGCAGGCAAGTGATTCAGGCTTCGATAAGGAGCATCACTTTGAACATGCCTTTTTTTTTTCTTTTTTACCTTTTAAACCAATGTTGCGGCAGAACTGCAATGTGCCATTTTACAGCATGTTACTATAAATATTATGATAATGATTGTTTACCTTATATCCTCCATGTCCTGCTTCTAGCTTGTTTTGTAAGAAGCTTACATTTTATTAATTTAAAGCAACAACACCAGCAAGCACCCCTCTGGCTTTCAAGCCAACCTCAGTGTGGAAAGAGGCTTCTAAGTCTCATAATCCAGGAGCCAAATTAAATTGCGTGTGGTGAAATTCATTATTCACATCTCAAGACTTTTAAAAAGTAAATAATTTTTAAAACCTAATTTTCAAATGCTTGACGTTAACAGCCTAGAATGGTTTGAAAATCATGTAAGCCTGGAAGGCAATGCTGGTCTATCCAATTCCTACATTTAAGGGTACGAGGGACGTTCACCCATCCAAATGTAGCCGGAAGCATCTGTGATAAGTGTGAAGAAGGAAACCTGTGTGGTCAGGAGTAAGGGGGGAGGGATGGGGTGAAGATGAAGTTTGACTCAGAGCTTCTGCATGGTCCCCGTTGCTGTGGAAACAAGGGCCTTTGTCTGCAGCGCCTCCTGCATCTCTATACGTTCAGAAGAGCCATCTCTTCTGTATGTCATTAGGAGAAGTCTAAAACGAAGCTGATCAATTAAGCTTCTGTGCTATGAGGGGAAGACGTAGACAGTAACTTAAATTGTGTGCTTAAAAGAAAGTAATGAATCACCCTTTTATGCAGTGACATATAGTTACATCCAAATGCCATGCTGTGCTTCTTAGGGAGAAGAAAAGGAAAGAATAATAAAAATGGAACTGGACTTTTAAATTCAGTTGCTCGCAACCTTTCCCATGTCCTTCTTATCCTTGTGAATGAGCCAATCAGTATATTATATACACAAGGTAATGGATGAATAGAGGGAGAATAAGATACTGTTATATAATTATTTCTTAAATTAAAAAGGCTCAAGCTCTGAGAAGTAGATGCTTCCACTTAAAACACATTTTCTTCTGCTATTTGCAGTTTGTTTGTATGAGCGACTGTCTGATTGTTACCCAGGCAACCAAAGCAGGCGCGAATTTGATTAGATATAGTTTCACAGATGTGGGCACTGTTCCAAGCATTGTTTGGCATTTCTGTGTATGTCCAAGAGAGAATTCAGTTTGTTAACTTTTAAGAGTTATTTCTGTTTGAAGGATAGGGAAGAGAGAGGCAGGGATCTTAAAATAATCATTTTTAGTTGGGGTTATCTCAGCTTGCTGGTTACTATTTGTATTTAGTAAGGTGGTGACTTGGTCTTATAAAGAAGTCAGATCATTTTAGAATAGGGTAAGGAAAAATGTGGAAAAATTCCAGTATTGACAGCAGGGAGATGTGTAAAAGTACAAGCTGTTTTATTGCCTCCACTGAAGCAGATGAAATTATCATCATTGCTCTAGAAGCTAACATCATTAAAATGTGAAGACTATTTGGTCATATCATAGTAATAAGAGTACTGGGAACGTATTTTGATATTTAGCTATGCACGGTCTGTCTTGTGAACTGATGGCAATATTGTGCTCAGTGTGTTTATTTTTCCAGTGGAACTCACAGATGTAAACATCTGTTGAATGTATAGCTGGAGGACAACGGTTTGACATTCTGCATGAGCTCTCTTGATAAGCAAAGCTTACTTTCTTCTCCTTGTAAAAAAGCACAAGTGGGAAGTAGACTTTGGAGATGATAAAATGAAAAGAATTCCCCTAAAACTGAGCGCCTCAGATTTCAGAATGCAATTCAGTCTTGCAAAGACATAAGCCTACAAGCTAATGTTCAGCTCAGTTTCCAGATACAAAATTCAAGGGAGTTGAGATTTTCTGTTCTATTTCAAGCTAAACTCTAGAATAAACAGGATTAGCTATTTAACTGTGATTACTGGCTTGGGTTTGCAGTGACCTGCAGCCGGAGAGCTGGAAACAAGCCTTCCCCGCAGCACATTGAGTAACCTTGAGAGCTTTATGCACTCTCCTGCAAATGTGCATTGGAATTATTTCTCACGAACAAATTAACTCTTCTTTTATGACCCCATTCTCGAAAATGAATGATTTGGCTGCCAGCACACATAATTCATACCTGGTCTCTGATTTTATAAGACTGGAACCTTCTTCTGGGAACATTTTTGTCTGGCATGTTAAGGAAATACAACTTATGTGATGACGTTGTCCATCTATCTGAGTCAGTTACTTGCTAGCATTTGATTTTCTTGGCAAACTGCAACCACAATTGCAAATATCAACTAATCTGATAGCACAGAGAGATCTGGAAGATGTTAAGTTCCTACACATTCTGTTAAAATTGGAAGCTGGGTAAATGGGAAAGAGCCTTTAGTGAGAGAAAAATGGTGAAAACTCCATTGCTCTTGGTTGAGTTTTGAGCAGCCATATAACCAGTCAGCCTTCAGGCAACTGCTGCTGGTGTAGCACAAGGCAGAGCTTGGGATAGGCTATAGCAGGGGAAGGCCCTGGGGACAAAGAAACTGCTGTCGGAGAGGACAGTTATAGTAAAGGTCTGGAAATGTTCAGGGCAGAGGCACTGTGGTAGAGCTGTGGAGAGACATATTTGTGGGGGGAGTAAGAGAGCAAGAGTTATCTGGAAGCCAGACTCTTTCATTTCTGCTGCTATTGAGATAAATTGTTTTACCACATCATTTGGCTATGATTTGATCCTGGGCGTCTGTAAGGCAACTGAAAAAAGCTGTACAGATCAAAACATCATTAATGGATGACTCCTACTGACTTGAATGGCTGTTGAACTGGGATCCTGTTTGGCAAAAACAAGCAGGAAGGGGTCAAAGAAAAGAATCAGTAATTGAGAGTAATTAAAAATCCATAACCTAAAGGCTTTATTTGTAGTGTAGCTCAACCTTCTTGATTGCTGGTCATTTAAAAGTACAGCCATGAGCAAAAAATTCTTAAACATTGAGGTGAGAATTTTATTGAAAGAGTTAGGAGATATGCTGAATAATGTAGTTTAAAAAAAATCTAATGCTTCTTTTGTAGACGAATTAACTTATAACTACTCTTTCCAATAAAATTGGCTCTGAACCCCATCCATACAGACTTTGATTTTCTGCAGATCTATATCTTAGTTATGGCTGTTAACTGAGAAAGTGTGAGAATGAATTCTACCCTTCTATCTAATGGACAGTAATGTGCTTTGTCATCAGATGGCATTTTTTCTGAACTTAAGCTAGATAAGTAGGACCTTTTTAGTATGACCCTTGCTAGGAATGCGTACTTTTTGGGTGTGCTCCGTGCATAACTGGGGAGTTTGCGTGTTTTTATTTAAACATTTGTGTTTTTTTTTTTTTTGGCAGGTTTATATTTCCATGAAGAACAGTCATCTTCCAGTACAGGCATGCTCAAAAGCCTGTTTATGTAATTGCTGAGAAGTAGGACAACTGCTGAAACCTCTACCCCACTCTACCCCACAGAGTTAACCAGCCCCCACCATGCGTACATAGTTGCTCTCTATTGGCCTAGCAGTGGGTACGAATTATGTCTGTTTGACCATTTTGGGGCCTGTTAAAATAGAACCCGTTATTTGAAATAAAGGCAGAGGAGAGGAATTGACATAATTCAATACAATTTCATCATCTATTAAATGAAATGGGAGTGGATTTTGCTTTCTCATTTAAGTTCTGACTACTAACAACTCCGCATACAAAGGTAATGATTCTGGTTTAAATATTCCCCAGAAATAACCAATACCTCCCCTTCTCCCCCAGGGTTGTATAAATGTAAGGACAGAAATAGATCAATATTTTGTTTTTTATTTTTCTTCGTCCTCTAGACTGTTAGATGAAACACCATAGGAGACCTTAAAAGCCTGTGTATCTGTGTATCTAGATGCATTTTATACAGGATAACTATTAGCCTGACTTCACAGAAATGGACTCAGATAAAGAATGGTAAGTCACATGTTAGTGATGGTTTGTGTCCTTTAAGAAATGAACAAAGAAGCCCTGTCAGGGCTGTAGATCTGGTACGTGCTAATTGTACTGAGCAACAGATCACATTGTTGTAAATGTAAGGATACATGGACAAAAGCTTGCTGGTCCTTATAAATTGCCAAGCCACATACAGGGAAATTGTACTTTTCTTGTGCATTAAAGTCCGCTTAGGAAAGAAATTACAGCTTACACTTTTTAACAGTATCAATAGTGAGTCTGGCTTATATAGCACCTTTCTAGAAGAATAATGTATCTGCTTGACACACAAGCATATGCAGATATGGAAACATTAAAAATAATAGAGAATACAACAATTGGAGGTTGGAAGCTGTGTTTGAGGATAGCTCGACTGTTCAGGCTACAATATGATTTCATGGGAATGAGAGTTCACTAGGTTCTTGCATGTAAGTAGCAGCATAAATCACCCAGTATTTAGCCCTTAGCATGTACTGCTGCACCCTCAGATACAGCCCTTCCCAACTTGCCCAAGTATCCTCAGCAGAGCCAATGCACAATAGATTCTGCCAACTTCACACAGGTTCAGCAGCACTATGAAATATGTGCTGTTACTGTATGGGAAACTCTTCATCAAAAAATGTTTCACTATAAGCCAAACGTGGAATAATGTTGTCATCAGTGAAAACACATATACGCATCTAATGATTCAGATGTATAAGGATGTAAAAGCTAAAGAATCAATGTAAGAGTAATAGAATATGGATTGTAGCCATCAAAATTTTTTGTACTTTTATCAATTAACAAAAAAAAAAAAAAAGGAACACACAATAACGATCAAAATCAAATCAAAATCAAGCCATAAGGCTCTAGTGGAAGGGGACAAACCTCTTAAGAATTCAAGATGTTTTGCAAATATGCTGTATCCTGAAAAAAATCAAACAACATGCAATCAACTGCTGCTTTCAGTTTATGGTTGAATAATTTCTTCACAAGCTAAAAAACAGAAAGTACTGTACTAGTATATGGCAAGAATGCATATCTCTGTTGTATTCACAATCCTGGATTGAGACGAGACCGTGCTACCTCAGAACATGCAGAAATCTGGTCATCCCAAATTGCTGAGGCTTTCTTAAAAGTGACTAGGGAAACAGACAAGAGGATGTGCTTGTACTTTGCTTGTACCTTTTACATTTTTTCTTTTGCTTGCTAATAGAGTTTTCTTACAGGCAAAACTAGTTTTTCATCTGGGATCAGATTTTTGAAAGAACTCGTGTCTCATTGGGCATCCAGAGAGCTCAGTGACAGTTTGAACATTTTTCAAATAAGCTGCATGTATTTGCAGCAAGTCTCAAACCCTCAAAGTGCTTTAAGTACTTGCAACTACCAAGCAGCTATCTTTAAAGGTCACGGCCAGCACGCTTTTGAAAATAGGGCCACATTTTCTAATTCTTATAGTTAACATTAATTTGCTGTTTTATAATGTCTAGAAGACATGGATATCGGTTTTCTCTTAAATGGATAGGTCTGTATGGTAGGCTCTTGTAAGTCTGCAGTTCCCAAGCACCGTTGCTGCAGCCTGCCTTATGTCGCAGCCGCCACCAGGCATCTCTGTCCCTGGGCGCTGCATGCTGATGCTGCAACTGAGATATTTTAATGGTTCAGGTTCTGAGCTGCAGCAGTGGTGACAAAGCTGTGCAAACAGCAGGGGAAGTCACTTTTTCTCTTAGCCACTAATTAAAGCATGGGTGTGAGGTGGACTGGCTCCACTGTTAACAGGCTTTTGTGCTGAGCTGGGATTTCTGTGAGACTGAATTACTTGCCTGCTGTAAGACTCCCTGGTTCAGGATTTGCATACACGCAAAACAAACTAATTTGTTACAGTAAAAATAAAGACAAGCTCCACAGTCCTGACCTCTGCTCTACTAGATGACATGGCATTTGGGTGCTGAAATATCTACTGATAACAATGTTGTATGACCCAGAAGAGCAGCAAATGCTGCCTCAGGCTATAGAAAAGACAATTTCTAATTCATTAGAAAAAAAAAATATAATAAGCTGCTGTTAGTGGAGCAAAAGAAGTCTCTCTGAAAGCAACAACATACAGCCATTCAGCTGCATTATGCTTGTGTAGTTTTGCCGTTTGTTTTTATATATAAAAAACACCTACAGCTACAAATATTTAAAGTTGAAAACCTTGTATTAATGTATTTTTCCTCATTTATATATTAAACTCAATCTTAACAGATTATACTTCAGATTCCATAATAGACTGGAAATTGTAAGCATTTCTAAAAGACATATATGATATATTGCTTTAGGGTTGTTGATATCAATAGTTCATTCCATTTCTGAAGTAAGATTTTAGAATATATCTGCTGCTTCACTGAAACTATATCATCTTCCCTATAGTGCATGAAATTTGTAATTTAATTGAAAAAAAATAACAAAAAGACAAAAAACAAATCTGGTTTTATAAAAGTCCAGGCTCAGGCTGTCCATTGTCATTAAAAAAAAAACTTACTTCTTTGCAGTGCCCACAGGAAAGGAATTTTTCATAGCTTTGAATTTAGAAATCAAAAGTACTTCAATTTGGGAGAGCAGAACTACTTCAGTGACTTTCTTTGGTTCTACTTCAAATTGAGATCTGTATCAGGCTTTCCATTTTCAATTTATTCAGAATGGCAAGTATTTTGATACATAGATTAAATTGCTGTGAGGTTTGTATTTGTCCAGCCATTTCCTCTTATAATAAATTCTCTAGATACTTGGGGGGATATTCGTACATTTTTTGCTTAGAGAAGAAGTAACCCTGGGAATCAGCCATGAATGTGTGTCAGAAAGTGAAATATAAAGTAATAAATTCTGTGATTTAGATATAAATGTATTTGGTAGTATGAGAGGAATGGGATTGCACTGTGTTAGTGGAAAGTCAAGGGATTCCTTTGGTAATGCTAATGCTATATATAGCAATATGGGAAACATATATATGTATGCATTTCTTAGGTTGTTGATGTCAGTGAAGTCATATTCTGTTTCAGTAGCCATGAATCTTGCCTCACTCATGCAACCGCTTTTTTTTTAATAGCTGTCACTCCATTTCATTATTGCTATTTCAGATGTCTTTCTTTATTCCTTTCCCTCTTCCCTTTTAAAACTCTTCAAAACCTAAGATGAAGGAAAGAAAGAAGGAAAGGAAAGCAAGCAAAGGAAATAATAATAAAAAAAAAAAACACCGAGATGTCAGGTCAGCAGTTTGCGGAGGAAGTGGTAACTTTATCCAAGCCGAGTAATGAAAATTGGTTTCATTTATGATGCAGGGAGATGATGATAAGATAAAAGAAGGTGTAAAGGTTAATCTGGTGTGATGTGGTCCATCCATTGATCAACGGATGCTAAACAGTTCAGCAGAATGGGAATCCTGTAGGCAACATTTCTACACAGTAGAAGGGAAAACAGGTTAGTGCCCTCAGGCTGCAACATGTCTCTATTTTAGTAGCATTTTTTCCACATGGTGTTTTCTGTTCGTGTTTGTTTGTTTTTGTTTGGTTGTTTTTTTACAAAGAAAAGCGCAATGCATATTTATTGCTTTACTCTTCCATCTCTTGAATAGAGAAATCAAGCAAGCTTTTTGTTATGGCTGCAGGCTACCATTTGCAAACTGCTGGTTATCAGAGTGTATTGTAACCTCAAGATACCTAGAGGAGTTCCAACGGAACTTTGTTTTAAGCTTCTAAATGCACATGTTGCTGGGCAACTTCTTTATAACTACACTGTAAAGATATTGATGTAAAAACATGGGTAACTTTTATTCATCTAGCACTACATAAGATAGAGCACATAAACAGCAACCAAGATTAGAGCTCAATTTTGTTTCATTCTAAAGATAGGCAGTAAAGGTCATCTATTTCCCAAGAGTTTCCAATCAAAACAGGGGAGTCATTCTGGGAGAAATGATGGGTTTTTACCAGCATTTGCTAAGGCTCTGCAGTCTAGGTCACCAGGGAAGCTCCACTAGAAGCAGAAGTTTAATGATGATCTCAAGAATTTAAAAAAAAAAAAAAGGTATATGAAGAAATACAGTTTCTTTGGAATCACCTTTTGTATTAGTCAAATACTATTCTCCTTATATTATTTTCCTTTCAACTAATGTTGGAAAATATTTATTTTATAACAGACATTTAATAGGAAAACTTAATATGGGCCACAGAATAGCAAAGATATACATCCTTGTGTAGTGCTCTTCCCCTCCTTTTAACAACTGTAACAAGCAGTGTGTGTTTGTGTGGTGAGGAAGCAAGATTATATTGTATTGAGAATGAGGCAAATATGTGATAGGTCTTATACGAATTGCATGGGTTACTTGCAGCTGGACTCCTAAAGAACAGAAGGGCTGAGATCTGCATGGCAATGCACACTTGTTTGATGTTTTTGGTCCTCTCTAAAGGAATCTGCTTGTAAATGGCAGTGGGTGTTTTATTTAAGAAGAGAAAAGTATGCTTGAAGTCAAGTTTCCTGGAAGATACTTGTCAGGGCTTGAAAGATGCTTTCTAAAGTTGAAAGAAGCAGTGTCTGGAAGCTCAAAAATTTGTGAGGCACTGTAGCAAACCTGGAATTAAAGTTTTATTTCTTCATTTTTTTAAAGAGCAGCTGCTTGAACAATCAAAATTTAACATAAATGAGCTATCTAACAAAAAAAGTCCTGGCTTCTTTCAGGAACTCCCCAGTTTTCTTTTTTAGTTGCCAGATACAGCTTCCTCTGAGTTCCTAGAGTTCAATATATAAACTTTGAGAGTAGAATAGGACAATATTTCGGTTGATTATGATACAGTTGACACAGTACATGGTCAGTCCTCAGCTAGGCAAAGCTTCCATTTTCTTCATGCAGTTATCAAAAGCAGTTTCCAAGAATTTTCTAATGCTCTGTTAGCCTAAGAACTACTTCTTATGGATGGGCTACGTTACTGGATGCTTGCTGCTATCTATTTTCCCTCTCCTCACCTCAATGTATTCGGTCAAGGGGGCTGGCTGATCTCTGTTCTTTCTGAGTCAAAGCTAGTTCTGATCCAATGACCTGTGCATACGCTTATGTGAAGGTGAAACTTTGGAATACACAAAAATATCCAAGAACATTAATTCAGTTGCCCCAAGTGTGTAACTGCATGTTGCTGTAGCTTTTTTTTTTTAATTTTCTTTCCTGCCTGACCAACCTCATCTCTTTCTTTGACCGGGTGACCCGCCTTGTGGAGGAGGGAAAAGCTGTTGATGTAGTCTACCTTGCTCTTCAGCAAGGCCTTTGACATGGTCTACCATAGTATTCTTCTGGAGAAGCTGGCAGCTCATGGCTTGGACAGGTACACTCCTTGCTGGGTTAAAAACTGTCTGGATGGCCGGGCCCAGAGAGTGGTGGTGAACGGAGTGAAATCCAGCTGGCAACCAGCCACCAGTGGTGTTCCCCAGGGGTCAGTGTTGGGGCCCATCCTCTTTAATATCTTTATTGATGATTTGGATGAGGGAATTGAGTGCACCCTCAGTAAGTTCTCAGACGACACCAAGCTGGAGGGAACTGTTGATCTGCTGGAGGGTATGAAGGCCCTGCAGAGGGACCTGGACAGGATGGGTCAATGGGCAGAGGCCAATGGGATGAGGTTCAATATGGCCAAGTGCCAGCTCCTGCACTTTGGCCACAACAACCCCATGCAGCACTACAGGCTGGGGTAGAGTGGTTCAAAAGCTGTGCAGAGGAAAAGGAACTGGGGGTGCTGATTGATGCTCATGCTGAACATGAGCCGGCAGTGTGCCCACATGGCCAAGAAGGCCAACGGCATCCTGGCTTGTATCAGGAATAGTGTAGCCAGCAGGCCCAGGGAGGTGATCGTCCCCCCTGTAGTCTGCTCTGGTGAGGCCATCCTCAAGTACGGTATTCATTTTTGGGCCCCTCAATACAAGAAGGACATCGAGGCCCCCGAAATGTGTCCAGAGAAGGGCTATGAAGCTGGTGAAGGGCCTGGAACACAAGTCCTATGAGGAGCGGCTGAGGGAACTGGGGTTATTTAGTCTGGAGAAAGGGAGGCTCAGGGGAGACCTTATTGCTCTCTACAACTACCTGAAAAGAAGTTGTGGGGAGCTGAGGGTCAGTCTCTTCTCACAGATAATCAGTGATAGGACTAGAGGGAATGGCCTCAAGTTGTGTGAGGGGAGGTTTAGTTTATGAATTAGGAGACATTTCTTCACAGAAAGAGTAGTTAGGCATTGGAACAAGTTGCCCAGGGAAGTGGTGGAGTCACCGTCCCTGGGGTGTTTAAAGAAAGGTTGGACCTGGTGCTTATAGCCACGATTTAGTGGATGACACTAGTAGTAGGGTAATGGTTGGACCAGATGATCTTGGAGGTCTTTTCCAACCTTAATGAGTCTATGTTTCTATGATCCTAATAGGCCTACAAAATCATTTAGAGAAAGTACTCCTGAATGAAGTAGAATTAAGTTAGTGCAAAGGACCGGGGGGCACCGGATGCTCGTGTGGTTGCGGCAGACTGCACGCCCCGGGCCGCCCCAGCCCGCCCGGTCCCTCAGAGCCGCCGCTGAGGCGGCCCCGGCCCCGCGGCCTGTCGGAGCTGCTCCGCCCCACCGCGACGGGGCCGCTGCTGAGTCAGCGCTGCTCGGGGCTGGGCCTGCCCCGCGCCAAGTGCACGATTTCACTTGTTCCTCGTAGTAAATAGCTGTGTTTTCAAAAGCTATAATAAATAAATAAATACATACATACAAACATACATACATAAATAAATGGCACACACAGAGTTTCTGTAGGTTCTAAGCCCTGCATAACACCCTGTGATTTCAGAACTTTTTCAATATCTGTATTGACAGGATTTGAAGTATGGGTCTAGCTAGGGCTGACCCAGCAGCGTTCATAGCTGGCACAGGGGACAGGCCCAAGCAGAGGAACACCGGTGGGATCTAGGCCCTGTGCTCTGCTCTGGTGAGGCCGCACCTCAAGTACTGTGTTCAGCTTTGGGCCCCTCACTACAAGAAAGACATTGAGGCCCTGGAGCATGTCCAGAGAAGAGTGTGGTGGTTTTACTCAGGTGGGCAGCCAAGCTCCACCACAACCTCTCTCTCACTCCCCCTCCTCAAAGGGAAAGGGGGAGAAAATAGGATGCAAAGGGCTCAAGGTTTGAGGTAAGGACAGGGAGATCACTCAACAATTATAATGACAGGCAAAACAGAGTAGGGAGTAGGGCTGGAGTTTCAGCCCAGAATCTGCACCAGTAGGAGTTCTCCACAGACCGCAGCCTCCTGCAGGGCAGATCCACCTGCTCCACCATGGTCTCCTCCAATGGCTACAGCATGGAAATCTGCTCCACTGTGGTACTCCATGGGCTGCAGGGGGACAGCCTGCTTCACCATGGTCCTCTCCACAGGCCGCAGGGGAACTTCTGCTGCAGTGGCTGGAGCACCTCCTGACCTCCTTCTCCACTGACTTTGGTGACTGCAAGGCTGGTTCTCACTCCTCTCTCTCCCAGCTGCTGTTCTGAAGCAGTTTTTTTTCCCTTTCTTAAATCTGCCCTCACAGAGGCACAAACAACATTGCTTACTGGCTCAGTGGGGCCCTTATCTAACATGGGGCACCTTCTGTATTCTTCTCGCAGAAGCCACCCCTATGGCCCCCTGCTACCAAAACCTTGCCACGTAAACCCACTACAAAAGGGCTACGAAAGTGGTGAAGGGCCTGGAACACAAGTCCTATGAGGAGCGGCTGAGGGAACTGGGGTTGTTTGGTCTGGAGAAGAGGAGGCTCAGGGGAGACCTTATTGCTCTCTACAACTACCTGAAAGGAAGATGTGGGGAACTGGGATTCAGCCTCTTCTCACAGATAACTAGTGATAGGACTAGAGGGAATGGCCTCAAGTTGTGTGAGGGGAGGTTTAGGTTGGAAATTAGGAGACATTTCTTTTCAGAAAGATTGGTCAGGCATTGGAACTGGTTGCCCAGGGAGGTGGTGGTATCACTGTCCCTGGGGGTGTTTAAAGAAAGGTTGGACCTGGTGCTTAGGGATATGGTCTAGTGGGTGATAGTGGTGGTAGGGTGATTGTTGGACCAGGTGCTCTTGGAGGTCTTTTCCAACCTTAATGGTTCTATGATTCTGTGAATTTGGTATATATATAGACAAGAAAAACATGGATGAAGCTACTGATCTTGTGAGCAAGTCCCTGATGCCTTGTCCAAGAATGAAAGTGACTTGGGGCGATGTGTGTTAGAGCAATAGTTTAGGACAGTAACCTTTACTTCTGAAACTATTGAGCCCAGCCTCCTTCTCTCCAGATACATGCGATTCGTACTGCTAAAGAAATTATAAAAACACATGGGAGAAAAAAGGATGTGTGTACTACTCAGTTGCTAAGATTAATATCTGTCTGAAGGTCTGACCATCAGCCAAGATTTCAAGCAAATCAAATGTAGGGAAATGAAGCTATGCAGTGCGCTCGTTGAGGTAGGAATCAGATCTACTTTGATCCATTTTCCCTACTGCCTCAGGGCAGCTGCAGTTACAGTTTGGCTAGATTAAATCTGCCCAGGGAGGGTAGTGCTTTTGTTCTGCACAAGCTGGCCTGATGAAAGCTCCAGTTAGGGACTTACTAGGGCTGCTTGCTAAAAGATGAATTATACCAAAGCCTGAGCATCTTGAAGGAGTCATCACCTTCTCTGTCACTTGTTCTGGCTTTGTTAGTAAACACTTCTCACCTGTGACAGTCACTGATAAATCTCAGACAGGAGTTTCTGGTCTATTATAAACATCCTTCAGTTGCTCCCCTCAGGGAGGTGTTTTTTAGAATTTGGCATGTCTTATTGCTCAGATGGCAGCATCAGCAGTATGGTGCTTTTCCAGTGTCTTTAGTGCAGTTGTCAGGAATGTTAACAAGAAGACGGTGGGAGACAACTCTCCCTTTCCTGTTTCTCTACCTGGGATCAAGAACAGCCATACTAATGCAAAAGTCTTCATATGCTAAAAGTAGGTTTCAGCTGTAAAATCTGCAATAACAGCAATCCCTAATAGGCAAACCTCCATCCTATGAGTTAACTTTAAAATATCAAATGTACTCAGTGCAGATTTGTTTCCCTTATATCTAAGACCAGTTTCTGTAGCAACATGATTTATGCTGACCTCCAGGTATCTTGCTTAAGACAGATACCACTGCAAGTTCTTTATATGCAATTCCTAAGCTTTCCTCATCCCCTAGACTCCAATTCTGTGCACTGCCTGGGTTCTTGCCAAGTCCCAGTGAAGGCAGCAGGATTAGACACAGGTTTAAAGTTAGGCCTGAGCTTCAGCACCTTGTTGGACTGGGATCCAAATTACCATAATGACAAGAACAGAGTATTAAAACTAAATGGTAAGTTTATACAAACTAATATAAAAATACGCTGGGTTCCAAAGTTCTCCCATCTTATTTGCTCTCAGAGGATATGTAAATCCACAGTGGTGTTTACATTTAAAAAGGCTCGTTGCCATTTATGGATGTACTAATGCAATGCAGTAATTTTCTTCATGGTTAAGACCCCAGGAAGTTATGAGAAGGCAATATGAATAACTGTGCGTAAGACGTTTTTTTTAGCTGAAGCCAGGGTTTTAGAAATTCAAGATACATATTAATGAGTACCATGCCCATGAAAGGTGCTAGATTAACCTTCCCTAAGAGCAGAATCTTCAATTTATTCACCGGAAAAGTGCTACATTAGCAGCAGCGCTAGCATTGCTGTGTTGGGAGCACTCCCTATCCCAGTCACGTCCATAATGTGGTAAAACCCCAGGCATCTGCCTGCTTTTACACGAGACTAGAGCCACTGAACTTAAGGGGGCTGATTCTTCATTTTTTATGTATCTAAAGAGGTTTGCGGTACCCTGGGTTTGTAGTAAGATTGTTTTGGGAATGAGAAGAATGCTTGTCCTCTAGACCTGTCCATCCTTTGTGCTTACAGTGCTCATCTCAAAACTGCAAATACAATCATAGTATGTGGTGAATTTTTTTAATGGTTAGAAAGGTAGCTACACAAAGGCCATGGGAGAGGATAAAAAGTTAAAGTAATGCCTGATTTGCAGCTAGCACTTATTTTCAGATGAAACAGCTTTCAGAAGACCACAACTTTTGGATCAGCTTAGGCCACCTTCAAAGCAAAACCTGGGAGGTGGGAAGTCTACTTCTGCTAATCTTTTCACTCTTCAGCAATGCTGGTGGAGTTCATCAGTTTGGCAGGAACATCCAGTGCCTGTGACTACAACAGGATTGTTAGAAAACTTTAGTAGCAAATACAAGTCATAGATTTCTTGAGTTTGTGTAAGATAGTGCCTAGAGTTGTGTAGTTCAAGTAGATGTTGATACACCACAGCATCCTCTAGAA
This sequence comes from Cygnus olor, assembly GCF_009769625.2. Classification (NCBI taxonomy): domain Eukaryota; kingdom Metazoa; phylum Chordata; class Aves; order Anseriformes; family Anatidae; genus Cygnus; species Cygnus olor. Next base: position 11,578,038 of record NC_049181.1, on the reverse strand, counting down.
AACTGGGTTTGGTCATTCACTTGTGGAAACTATTACATTTACAGATGTCAGTGAACCTACACTGATTTACAGCAGCTGAGGTTGTGGCTTGCATGGTTACCCTATGGCAGAGGAAAAACAGACATCACAAATTGAATATAAAGTTGTAGAAGCAATACTAAGAATTAGCTTTGTGAGCCTGATGTGTACTTAGTTGATGGGTATAATTCAAATTGTAGTTTCATGCTTGGCATCTACTTTTGGCAGTAATACCAATTTCTTCCCAAAAGCAGGCACTTCAAGGCAAATACAGCTTTCATGATGAGTTTTTTTCTCCAAATATTTAATTTTTGAAAACTGGTAAATCATTTGATGCATTTTCCATTTCTATTAATATTCATGAAAATGAGGAATTTTCATAACATTACATCATTAAACTGAATACCAGTAAAATGATTTGAGGTCTACAGCAATGAAATGTAAATATTGAACAAACTTCAGTTACTCACTTAAAGTGAAAAAAAATAATAAAATAAATAAATAAATATTAAATCATTAAACGTGAAGAAAAATATGTAAATGCATCAGCAAAAGAGAATTCACACCTTTGAATAAAACATGGGCACTAGTGCAGAAGTATTTTAGAAAGGGAGAAATAAAAAAGCAGTCTAACCACAATTAATTGTAATTCATAGTTCCATGATACTTTTATTTCTGGGGAACAGTGTATTATTCAGAGGTAGCAGAAACATTTATAAATGTTTTTCAATAATGGATGACCTTTTAATGTGAAGAGAAATCAAATTAAATGTAGTTGCTTCTTGATAAATATATACTTCATATTTACCAGAAACAAAAAGTAATGATAAAATTAAGCAACTCCAACAAGTTACACAAAGATGACTACATATTGGGATTCCTTCTTTTTTCAGCACTGAGGCAATAAGAAATACCTAGGTGGTCATTATTTCAGTCATTCCAACTATAACGCAAAAGATTATCTGATTATGCCCAAAGAACAGCAGAGTAAGCCAGGGGACTTATTTTGTGCAAGTCTAAATTTTGATCATTGTTCCATGCCAAATTTAATAATATAAAAAACTTTTGAAGTTTCAATATTCAAAAGTCTGTTTCATTTTTATTTAATATGTCAGTTTTTATCAATTATTTATACAGATTTTATATGGCTAAAGCAACTGATCTGTCTGTCAGAATCAAGGCTATTAGGTGGTATCAGTCATCTGTCAGCGCTAATGAAGCAGGCTGGCTTTGGCATCATTGCTAAGCAGGTGTCTGTAAGCAACCAATCCCCCAAACAATCTTCTTATGTGTAAAAAACACTGTGATGCCACAGATGTTCTTTGTCTTCCTCCAATATGTAACCATTATACATCTTAATTTCTTTTAAAAAGTAAACTTGCATGCATTTATGTCATTAAATATTTGTAAATAAAGATCAAAATCTTAAATTAGAATTTTTAGGAACTCATAAGGCAATTTAGTTGACAGTAATAGAAAACTCTCTTAGAATGTATGTCTTTACTTAAATTCCCTGAGCTGTCTTAGTGTAGACTTGCCTCTTTATTTTCCTGGAAATGCTAAGTTCACATTCATTTCTCAGTTTCTTATTTTAACATTGTCGCATCACTGGGACAGTATTCCATTCGTGCTTTGGGTTCACAGAAACAGTGAAGAAAGAGAAAAGCAGAGCTTGTTTCTTTGTGCATGGTTGGCTGGGGGCATAATGAATTCTGTTTGCACAGAAGCTGTAGCTTTAAGAGAACTGTGGTGTGTTTCTTAGTAAGGTTAATTTTAGTAAAATGACAAAAATCTTTATGTAAAAGTAAGTAAAGAAAGAATGAACCAACCTTCCATCCAGATTTTATATATCTCGCTGGGGTCACGTCATGATATTTCACTCACAATAAGACTGTGACTGATAAGGCTGCATGACTGAATAACAGGTAGAAAGAACAAGCACTGAGCTACATGAGGTCCAGGAGCAGAGGCTACTCACTAGCACTCTCTGTGCCTTTGGTCTGTGCCTCTCTCTTATCACCCTCTCTTACCTGGACAGGAGGGGACAAAATGATGGTTTACCAGCACTTTAATATTATCCTGCATCAGCAAGGCAGAAACACGGGAAAGGGTAGCTCAAAGACTCGTTCTCTCTTGTGTTAGTTCTGAAATGGTACAGGGTTTTTAGTTTTTTTTTGTCTTGGTTTGGTTTTATATTACTATTTCTAGAAGGGGACATGGTAATTTTTTTCCAGGAAAAGGAGGACTGGTCTCACCTGTGATCTTTCTGGTTGCCCCAGGTTGGTTCTGTGGCTGGCTTTATTCTTGCTGCAGAGATGCATATTGCAGGGCTTATCTGCCATATGCTGGCAAAATTCCTACAGAAACACAGAAACCCTGCAAACACCAATTCTCTTAAAGGGAGAGACAGCTCTGTATCAAGGAAAAGCGCATAATCATTGTCTCGGCAGCTGGGCAAGATAACACTAACCCTGGTTTCTGTCATAATAAATTACAGCACAGCAGAGAGAAACGGCCACGAGCAGTATGGTCTGTACTCTCATGTAGTGAATACAAATTCTCAGACCTGACTTTATAGAGGTAGCCACCAGACCCAACTGTCCTTGCCTTTGAATCATCTAGGCTTGCTCATCCCACACACTGTGCAATAAACCTCATGGATTGCCCACCATCACTTGCCATTTTCCTTTGTACATGAGGGAGAAAGCAAGGGTAAGGGTCAAAACTGAGAGTATCCCTGTTTCATTGCTGAGTGGCAATGCTGAGAAGTCTGCCAGAGTCCAAAATAGCAGAGGGGATGATAAACTTAACCAGTTTCTCCTGTGTGGTCTTGCTGAAGGTCAACACTTGGGACGATATTGATCCTGCAAAGCCACATACATCAGTGTTGCTTTTTCATGCACTAGGTGTGTTTTTGACACCATAATTTCTGCAAAATTCCCATGGCACACTGGCCATTCTCTATGAAATTAGGAAAACAGTTCATTAGAAATTCAGTGCTGCCAAATTATATGATTTAACCAGGGCTCTCTGCCAGCTGAAGTGGCCCATGCATTTGGCAATCCATCAACTGTTAGCAAAGCACATGGCTTGGAACAGGCAACACATTGCTCCCCCTGTATTCTTCACAAACGGAATGTCTTTCATATTCATCAGAAAGTCTGAGAACAATTTCTTTTTGACATCTGTGTTACTGCTCCTTGCCATCAGCCATCTTCCTTGAAGAGATAGCTTTCCACTTCCTGATGACTCCACACCTCATGAGGAGCTCTGTGTCACCATCACTGTCTGAAATCCCCAGTAAGATTAGACAATGTTTGGAAGGTATGGCTCTGCCAACAGACAGAATAAAGGGAAATGATGCTGATAAGCAAGCAAACAAACAAAAAGCTAAACAAATGTCTGCTTTGCAGATGTGGTGATAATGTTGATGATGATGTTTATGGAAGTTCCCCATCTCCTTCGCTATTTTCCCCTTTCTCAAGGGAAGTTTCCTAAGCAAAACATAGCGCAACCCACCTTAGTATTTCATACTCAAACCCTAACATTTGTAAGCTGCCTTGGATACTACATTTGCTGCAGACTTTGACTTCATTAATCTTTTGTGCAGCTCCAGCCTGCAGTTCGTTTTCTGCAGATCCTTGATGATAATGGGCTCATTCTGGTTCTGAGAATTTCTTGAGTGCTTTGAAACCTCTCTCAACAAAACACAAAAAGTGTGAGGATTTGAGTAGAAAGGAGAAGAATCTGAATTTGTCCATGGCATAAACAGACAAGTCCCTGCTGATGACACTGGATATTACACTAGTCAGTTTGTGTGCTAGTGTAAAAAACATGCTTATATGATGATCACATAGTTTCGTTTAAAGCAACACGTGTTGTTTTGTAAAATGAATCTGCAAGTGTTCCAGTTGGAGAGTCTACTGAAAGGCATAAGCCATTGGCTTGGTCACAGTCTGCTTTTAATTGTTATGGTGTCTCCAATTAGCATGTAAAAAACAGATGAAATAAATGAAACAAACAGGAAAGACCCCCTTCTGAACAGAAACCCCAAATACACAATGTCATCAAAGAAATTCAAGTAGAGCTTCATGTGCAACCAAAGGTTTTGGTATTTATAACCAGAACCACAAAGGCTTTCCTTTGAAAGTAATTCCCTTGGGTATCTTTATAGTATGCTGCTGAAAAATTTACTTTTTCTGTCCTGAAGCTGAAATTAGAAAATAGTTTTGTACATTTAGTAGTACAGAGATGCTTGTTATAATACATCCAAGGCTTGTACCACATTAGAAAATAGTACTAGTACGTCACAGATGTGAATACTTTTTTTTTTTTTTTTACATGTAATGCAGTTTGTTATTAAGCTGTGTGTTTAACCAGAAGCTAGACCAGGTTGGACAAAAGTGGAAAAAGGAAACAGTATGTACTGGAAAAGACTGGTGCATTTGGTCACTCTGCATTGACAGAAATAGTTCAAACATGGTTCTCAGCAAGAGAAACACAACTTTTCATTCAGCTTTTAGTACTAGTGACTAGAACAGAAGCCACGCAATCAAAAATGATCAAGGCTAAGATTCTCAAAATCTGCCTCTGGGTGCTGCAGACCACATGTTTATTCATTGCAGAAGGAATTAGTTGTCCATTTCTGTCAGTTCAGAGGTTGTTGCAGAAAATACAATGTGAATTCTCAGTACTTGCTATGCTAGGAAATGTTATCTATTGGTTAACTCAAATCCAGTGTGTATTATATTTACAAACATACTTTTACCTTGGGTCTAACTCTAGAGTAATTTCATAGGCAGAATTCTTTATCTGCAAATAACCTCTTTTTGCTTCTCTAGAAGTGAATACCATGTGACAATACTTAATTCAAAAAAAAAAAAAAAAAAAAAAAAGCTTAACTTTTTTTGTTAAACAAGTGCTTTCGGTATACTGGCCCTTCAAGAGCTTTCTCCCAGGGTGACATTGTGCAGTATCTTAGTTTTTTACCCAACTGTGATCATCTAGAGAAGTGCAGCTGACCCTTGATACCACCTGGTGCACAGCAGCCTCAGCATAGCATCATAGCCTCTGCTTGGTGATGTGACCCAACCCAGCACTTGTATCTCAGGATGTAATGTGAGAGGACATGGAACTACCTCAGCTACGAGAAGACATATGAACAGATCTGCATGTATCACAACTACAGTTGCATTTTTCATGCCTTTCTGGAAGAATCTGGACCTGTTACTGCGAAAGTATGTCCAGGATATCAATGACTGAAGGCATGAAGTTAACATCGAGGAGCAATTAGATGCCATTATTTGGGGATATAGAACACCATAAATACCACACCAATTAAAGCAGTCCAGTGATAATTCATCTGGCCTATTGCATCAAATATTTTTAGGGCAGGGAGAGGAAAGTTCATGGCATATTGTTCTCTATGCTTACTAGTAGACGAATGATCACAGAATTGCCAGATCTGAGAATTAAATAACAGCAGGCCTTGTCCAAAACCAGTGGAAGGCTTTTCATCAGTTTCAGCAGACTGGGGGGTAGGTCTGAATATCGTTTAAGTGTTTGTTTACTTCCTAAATTCTAACCAAATGTACTAGCTAAATTTTAGGGTAGTGTAAGATAATACATCAACTTCTGGGTAAGAATTGCAGCAGCTTTAGTGGAGTTAAATAAGTTTGAATCAGCTAAAAATGTGGTTCTCAGTTTTCATCTAAATTGCAATGAATGGACAACTAATGCTGCTAACAAATATAAAGTAAAACCAAGAGAGTTGCATAGTGTACAGTTTGAAATATCACCAAAGAAGTGCTAACTGTGTTGTATATTGTAGAGAAAAAAAAAAGGATTGTTCTTCTTAATTATTTATGACTGAATGATTTATGGATTTTAGGTTGTGGTTCACTTTTGATTTTTTTCCATGTTTGCTGTTTTCCCTTGATTTCAGTTCAACAGTCCCTTTAATATTGATCTGGAAATGACAAGCAATGCAAATTTTTAATGCTTTGCATCATGTGGCGTACTTCAATTATTGAGATTTATTGTCATGAATAATTTATAGCTATGTTCTTTAATTTTCTATTGATTGTTGCAATCTTTTAAAAAATGAATGTAGTCCTCAGGAGGCTTGGTGGATTAGACCTGGGTAAATGTCTTCTGCACTACCACATGTGGTTGAGATTTTCCCACATTATATCACAGTACAGTCTAGCACTGTTTTTTTTTGTTTTTTTTTTTGACTACATCTTAAAGGAAACATTTTAAATATATAGTAATCCAAGCACTGATGTGTTTATTGATACTGTAAACAAGACCAAATATTCCATAAGCAGCAATTTTACACTAAGACCATGAACCTTTATCCCAGCCTGAGTATTTTCAGTTCTTAAGCTACACACAAACTAGTGTCTTAGGAGTGAAAAGCATTAAAACTAAATATCTAGGACACTAACCATCCCTGGAGGCCTAGAGAGAATGAACTTCAGGTGGGTGCAGAAAGACAGATCTGAGATTTTTAAGCACTACAGATTCAGAGAGGTTTGGTGTAACCACGATGACATGATGGTGGAAGTAAGAGGTGTGAGATCACTTAGCCTGAGAGGAGAATGACTTCTTTAGACAATGCAACATTCCAAGGGTGAGACTGCCAGGTTTTAGGAACTAACACATACAAGAAAAAATGTCTTGAAGTGAGAAAAAATCAGGCAGAGAAATAGTCTGCCTTTTCACAATGCAACAACAATCATGCTAGCTGCTAGCTGTGTTCTGTATCAAGGACACTACTGAAAACAATTTCCAACCATAGGCAAAAATAGGGGTAGAAAGGTTATTCTTTTGCAGTGCAACAATCTGAAAGCTGATTTTTCTGATAATAATCATTTTCAGATGGTATGGCCTGTTATCAGGAACTTACTTCAAAATAAGGGAATGACATAGATAACTTTGATAGAAGGAAGTTTGTGGTTCAAAATTATTGTAGGAATTATTTACTCATTGTCTTCTGACTTCTCTTCAAATGAAAAACAATTATATCCAAACAAGGTCTGCATGTATGCTTTACACCTGCCAGTTGAGAAAAAAATCACATCTGTTTCTCCAGGGGATGAAATTTTAATAATAATTGGTACTTACCTATTACCTATCTCAACTAATTCTATGGTCTTTCAAATACCGGTAGTTCCATCGCGCATCATTCAGTACAGTCATTGCTCCTTTTTATGGAGCATTAAACAGCAGCACAGCAGATGGGATTTTCAAAAGCGTCTAGCATTGCTCTGTCCTGACTTCTGCCGAAGTTCATAAGAGTTTTCACATCGATATTTATGAGTAAGAACCAAGAGAACACCAACTCTCTCATTGACCTCAGCAGCACGAGAGAGAAATCAAGGCTGGTGGACTTTGAAAAGCTTTCCCTAAGTGACTTCAGCCAACATGTCATGATAAGACGTTAGCTGAAATAGGCAGGTCACTTGGGTCACCTTTTCCAACAACCACTCCACATTGCCTTTGTGAGAAAGTTTTAAGATGTTTCATTCACCTACTGAGAACTGAAACCACAGTGCTTGTGAGAAGTCTGTGAATGCAGTCTCTGTTTTCTCATTGCTAGCGTAGGAGAAGAGAAAGGGTAAAGGTATAAATTTTGTATCTCATAATAATGAATGTTTGTGTAACTCCAGATGACTAGGAAGACATTTTCCCTGCACTGCCACATGTAGAACAAAAAAATCAAAACTTTCAAGTACATTTGGGATCACAGAATCCAAGTTAAATATTACAACTCATTATATGGTCACAAGCCATTAGTTTCAACTCCAAATTGGAAAGAAAGCTGCAATTTGGAATTCATATGCATGTGGGGAAAAATGTGCTTAGAAAAATCTAAAAATTAATCAGAAAAAATGTGTTTCATAGCAATTCCCTTTTTCCATTTTAATACCCTATTGCTAGTGATGATGGCTCATTAGCTTCTGACAAATATTTCATCATTTAATCCTCAGCCTTATTTGAGAATGGCTATATTACATTTCTATTCTGGCTTTAAGGAGGTTTATATTTGTTAGTCTTCATTTCAAATTTACTTAATGTTAATCCACTTCACCAGTTCATAGTGATTCAAATATATGTTTATTCATTTGTCATTCTTCTTCTACAATGCTATAACTGTACTTCAGACGATGTAGGAAATTGTGTAAAACAGTTCTTTTCTTCACAGTGGTACTTATTCCAAGTCACTGCTTAAAAATAGTTTCTTATTACATATAGAAATCTACAGAAAGATGTGGTCTGAACAATTAATGACTTCCTACAGACATGCAGTCCATTTTTTCCCCTGTTCCAACAGCCTGTTAAAATAATTCTACCGGCAGCTAGCAAAAAGTCGGAATGTTCATTAAAGGAAAATGACAACTATTTTTTCCTTAGACGCTGTATGATAAGTGTCTGGGAATTACCAATGCCAAAATTTTTACTGCAGCTGTGTACTACCTACATAAGTAAGTGGGAAACATTTATCTTGGTTTGACTTTTGTTTGGTATTGGAGAAACTCTCTTAATGGATCGGTCAGGCAGTATATAATTTTTCTGCATTTACTAAAGGCTAAAAAATGTACATCTGCTGTCCTTAGTAAATAGAAACACATGAAAAATATGCAGTCACTCAATGGGGATGCATAACTTTTCTTTGTAGCAACCTGTGCTACACAGTTTGCACACTGATGACATTAAAATAGAATGTCATGTGCGACAGCCCTGGGGAGTCCCCTAGGGAGTCCCAGATCTCTCAAAGTTCACCCAACTGCTGTGTCTGGATCCTAACAAAATGAACCCCCTGTTGGTGTGAGTAGGCTGGTAGACCAAATGCTAATTCTTATGTACGCAACACCAAGAGCTTGGATTGGACCTTTAAAATCGCATAAAATGTGTGCTATTGTGGCTTCAAGTAGGAAGGAGATCAGGCTGGGAAACTTGTTTTTCCACCACTTTCACCAACCTGTAATTCTAAGGGTGAGATTTCATCTTTCCTAACTTTGACTAGATGCCTAACTTTGAAATGGCTGAAACATCTGTGTTTGGGCTTCCTGTGAACCCAGGACTTTCAGGAGATCGTGTGGCTGGTAAATCTCAGCATAATGCAGATATCCAAAATCACTGAGAAGAATCACAATCGGCAGGAGCCAGACTGTTGAATTTACAGGGAGTCCAGATGATCAAATGTGACAAGATATTTAATTTTGGATGGCCAAAGTTAGGTGAGAGACATTCTATACAAATGACATGCAAAGTCTTGTCACCAGCATGGCTTACAAGAATTAGTTTAGATTGTATGTACTTATCAGAAAACAATGAGTCAAAGTTGTTTTGACTATATCATTCTCCTCTAATGTGACAGAGTATGGTAGGAATAAGATTATACAAGCACAGAGTCCTTCTGCATAATTTGTATAATGATGGTGATTATCATATTGGTAACATTTGGGAAAAAGAAAGCAATTGGCAGAGGATGGGAAGAAGTGGAAGCATATAAACTAAAACAATGATCTAATATCACCAGGAAAAAAAAAAAAAGGAAAAAAAAAAAGGAAAAAAAAACCACCATAGCCAAAATTGACTTGCGGATTGCAACTGCAAATATACATTAATATGATTCCTCAGTGGATGTAGCAGAACATAATTTAAACTGAAGTGCACTAGAGAAATTAGAAATTTTCTCTTTTGTTTCTTTTTTGACATGACAGAGGTCTGGATAAGTGTTAGTCTTTAATGTAAATTACCAAGATTAGTATGTCTGCAGTTTGTCTACAAATAGTCTTCATCTGTTTAATTTCCTACAATACTGTCACCCTCCATCTCATCCTCTTTGAGATGCTCCAAGGAGAGAAGAATTGTCAGGGTGCAAGAATTATTTAAATTTAATTTTAAAAGGCCATCTTGTTTTTTTTAGACTTTCTTGTAATCAGACTAACTATCTTGAAATGTAAATACAGAATAAATCAAGATTGTGCTTCTGTACTCAAAAAAATCCAGGATCTCATAGCGTACACTGCAAAGAAGTTAAAATCATAATATTATACAGCTACGTTAAAATGACCTATGCCTCAGTTTCTGGAGAAAGGTTGGATAAATAAGCAGGGTACATAAGTATTCATTTTGTCAAGTACTTCTCTAACAGCAGCTAATTAGAACCACTTCTATTCAAAGACAGCAGGAGTTACATAGGAAAAGTCTCCAGTAATTTTTGGCTTAAAAATTAATGGAAATTTTTGTCTGGTTCAAAAATATTTGGATTATCTTTGGTGTAGTTTTCCAAAGCTCTTTCATTACTCTTATTCTAGAAAGGAAATGGATTGTATTCTAAAATTTAAACCACTCCTTTCCTCTGGCTTCCCCAAACCTACTTTTGCTGTCAAAACTTTGAGGTCCGCTTTGCAAATTTAAAATAATTTAACAGAGATGTTCCACTGTAAATTTATAATTTTTGCAGGGCTTAATCTCAGCTTCCACTTCCTTGAGGCTCAAATAACTTTTCTTCCTCTCCACAGAAAAAAAGATTGTGTAGGGAGATACAAAATGTTTTCACCATATTATTTATCCCAAAGTGCTAATATGGACACATAGTGTTTTATAGCTATGCAATTTGTGTGTATGTGTGTGCGTGCATAAAGGAAAAGGAGGGGATACATAACAGATGGTTATTACAAATGTTGCTTTACTGTATACATTTCATTTGCAGATTCTGCTTTTGCACATGAACCCTTTCAACTATCAGACTGTATAGCACAAGGGCTTACACAATATCGCATAATTTTTGGCAGTTGCTGCTCCGTCTTTCATCGGTGCCAGATCTTTGGCAGTATAAGCTGAATCCCTGTCTAGTATACAGCAAGCACAAGGTCCTCATTATACTGGAATTTAATACTCAGGGCCAGAAGGCTCTACATACAATGTAAACCCAGAATGTCTCCCTTGCCTTTTGACTGAACAACTGTTTAATACGTTGTGCCTTACAAAGCTGCCATAATTAAAAGGATAATTATTTATATACACATTCAGATCCAATGTAAATAAATAAAATAAAGAAATTAATGGGATAAATTTCAGAAGTTAAGTATACTTAAATATATGCATTTATGCCAACAGTGACAATTGGCACAGAAGTCTACGTAGGGCATTATGACATATTCAATATAACAGTCTACAATACTAGAATCAGGGTGTATACACAAATATGCAGTCGGGCACATACAACAAAAATTCTTTTCTGCCCATTCTTCAAGGCATTGTTTTAAATATTAGCAATAGCTTTGAACTACCAGACAAATTTATGCAATGACCTTTAAGTTTCAAAGTCCATTCATTTTCCAAGTGGGAAAGGACGAATATCTTTGCAATATATCCATGTGAATACCCCTTTTCCCAAAGATATCAGTTCAGTGCTGTGCTTATACTGCCAACCTACACAGCCAAACAATTAGTTACAAATAAGGTTTTGACGAAGCACCCACCCTCCAAGAATAGCTTTCTTCAACCAGAGCCTTAGAAGTTTATAGTTCCCAATATCACAGTGATTCGTTCCATATCAGCCCCATGGAGGATCTACACCCGCCTCCATACTTTTTAAAGTAAAAAATAAAAAATAAAAATCTACTGAATATAATCTCCTGTTCCATAAGAAGCAATTAAATGGAACCTCCTTCCCGCACACACTATATTAAAAATATTCATGACATCCCCTGTTGGGTTGCAGTTGCCTCTCTTTTTACACTGATACTTTCTTTCTGCATTGAGCAATCACAGAGATCTCCTGAACAGAAGAAATAGTGCAAGTCTTGCATGGAGCATATTATACATGTCAAGAGGAAGTTGTTGGACTTCCTTTGCCTGAGATACTTGCCAAGTACTTTCTGTTATTATATCTGCCTGATATAATTTAGTTTTGATTTTTGACTCAGTTCCTATTGCCACCAGCTCTAAATTATGAACTCAGTTTTTATTTACTTAGTGCAAATTTGACAGAGGCACAAAGAGACAAATTCATTTCTTACACACATGGGTGGGCAAAGAGAACCAGAAGGCATTTTGAAGAAGATTGGAAAATGTTCAGGCTTTAATTTATCATCTCCTTGTTAGGGGAGTGGAAAAAAAAAAAAAAAAAAAAAAAAAACCTGCAACTTAAGGATACATGAGGAATAGAAACATGCAAGTGCATGAAGGTTATGCGATTTTCTTCTGAAATGCACATGTTGGAAATTGTTTCTCTAAGGGGTCTCTGACTATTCATTTCTGTTGCACAATTAAGAGCTTCACAGCCTCTGGATGATTTCAGCCCATTGTCTTTCTCCCAGCAGGTATCTTTGATAGCAAAGCTGGTCAGTGTTCTGAATCCCACCACCCAACCACATCCAAAGAAAGATTGGAGTTTCCTGCTGGGCTTAGGGTAGTTGTTCTGAAAACAGAGAATATATTTTGTCATTTATTTTTATTTGTCCCTTAGCCATACCCCAGGCTTTGTTTATTTCTTTAACTGTTCTGGATATGAGTAAAGCCACAGTCCTAAGGCACAAGCTTTAAGCAGTTCTCACTTTACACCTGGGAAGAAAGCTTAGAAGACAAATTAATGTAATCATGGCTTGCTTTGACCCCTACTTAAGACTGAGTATCTGTAGTCATAGGGATACCTATTTTATGATGTTTCCTTCTAAGTGACCTTATGTGGAAACTGAGTACCAAGGCAGAACTTACGGAAATGCACAGCAGTATAACACTGAGAATCGGAAGTTTTCACCTTTTCAGTACAAGCAAAATTTTTTCTCTCTTTTTAACATACCCTCCCTACATACGTTACTGTTTAGGTGCCTAAGTACTCTTCTACATTATCTCCTAAAGGAATAGGTAATCAGAGTAAGTCTAATAACTCCAGATCAAATCGTTCAGTCAGGAGGAGAAAGGGATTCTTTAGAATGGCCAAGTCAACCTCAGTGATCAAGGCTGTAAATAGAAATATGTATTTTATTAACTTACCTTCAGTGTTCTTTTTATTATAAATGAAGTGAGGCATTGTAATTGGGAATAAGATATCCATACTATGCAGAGGTATACTGTGCTTTATATCAGTTCATGAGTGTTTGAGGTCACTCCATTTTGCCTTGATTTTAAAGTAATTTGACAAAATCAAGCATTAGTTGCTATGAGGCTGTTTGGCACAAGAGCACATAGGTACCCTGAGATAAGTAAAAACTGAGGTAAACCGTTCACATTTCTTTATATATCTTTATGTATCTTTATATATTTTTATGACCTTGACAGCATTTTCATGAGATTATAATTTTGTCACTAAAATTCCCTCTACAGGCTGAGATTTATCACAACAAGGCTTCAGTATTTTAATAGCTCCTTAAAAGATGAAATTAGACTCTAATGCTGGAAAAGGCTTTACTGCTTAGATCAAAGCTGGCTGAAATTCAGTTTTGCTTCATGGGAATTTAGGATATTTTGACCAAGTTTTTATTTCAGTATGGAGATGAAAGTAGAGTTGTCTAAACTTCCCATGAAAGCAAAATCAACAACAAAAAAGTTTTTATATTAGTCATCTTTGATAAACAACAGAATTTGGTCAGATGGAAATAAATCAATACTGCATGAGTACCAGTTTCCCAGAGCTTCCAGGAGTTTCAGAACAACCAAGGAAATTCCCATGAATTAGCTATAGGGAGTTAAGGTGCTGGAGACAAAGTCATAGCAGGGTTTATCAGTGCTTGAGGAGCAGGAGCATTACAAAGGGCCTAGACATTCTGAGATCCTCCTATATGTGCAGTCCCATGGGCCTACATCTGAGAATCTCCTCCCAATGCTATGTTTATTTGCTATAAAACAAAGAAGTAGTCTTCTCATTTTGAAAATGAGGACAAAAAGAGAAGACATTGCCAAGATGTAAATTCATCTTTGCAACACTTAGCCTTGGAAAGTCAGGGGCTGAGGACAATCAGGAAATTATGGCAAACTAGTTGAGAAGAAATATATTGGAAAGGCCTGTAATTTGGACTGGAGGATGATGCATCCCTCCATTCGGTATTCACAAAAAATACTTTTATTCTCAGGTCAGGAAACTTACTTAGCTCCATATCTTCAAACAGAAAATTCAGGAAAGTAGTCCTGATTGATAGTGCCAGTACATTGAGGTAGGAGGTATCTTCAATACACTTCTCCTCAGTCACTTCCAAAGTTGTTCCACTTTCTGTAAATCACTAAAATAATCTTTTGATCATAGGGCCTAAGAGAGAGACTGACTTTGCAACCGAATGGGTTAGATGCACTTTTGGGACTGTCTTGTGCATGGAGAAATTACATGACTCCAGAGTGAGATGACAAGCAGCATGTTTGAAGATCAATATTTTAGTCTTAGCTACGCTTGTAGTAGACCACGTATTTATCTGTCCAAAGGCTCAAAATGAAAGTTGTAGTTGAATCAGCAGCTTAATGGTATTTGTCTATGAATGCAGAATATTTACTATTTCTTGTCAAAAGGCTGTCTACTAGTTTTCCTTGGTTTAGAACACCAAAATGCAACATACATACATTTGCTAAACATTATAATTAAATAGTAATTGCTATGACAACAATAATAAATGCATACTTGAGCTCTGTAAAGGTGTAGTTTAATGTGTTGTTTGTTTTTTTTTAGTTTTCTGAGAAATCATTATGGCTTATCGTATCGCTATATAACGCTACGAAATATTTATACTCTATTAAGGATCTATAATACAAAATGCACATTTGTTTCTCTATATTTCTAGCAGAGCCCCGAAGTAGGTATTAAAATATAGGTGGTGAACAAGCAGAAGTCACAGAATTTGATTAAATCCAAATATGACTGTTGATAGAATATTAAACTCAAAATGAGTCTCCTATTCCATCATGTATTAACAGCACTTTGAAAATGTGTATACAAAAACAAACGAAAAAAAAGAATAAAATTATTGCACAACGTCATAAAAATGTTTAAGTAATCACGAAATTGTGGAAAAAAAAAAAAAAAAACTCTACCTTATTCTAACTCATTAAGGTTATTTTTATAAGAACTTATGCTGTCTTATTTGATTGCTGCAGTGATTGCTAACTTAGGAATGATCTTACCTAAAACAAACTGCAATATTTTACTGCAAACCATAGAAGAAATTAAATCTGAACACACAAAAAAAAGCTGGCAGAAGTGAGCCATTAAGCCATGCCCTGTTATTTTACACCCTGTCATGTTAAATCTGTAATTTTAACGTGGTTTTCCAACTGAGGCATCATATACAACATCAGCTGTCGTTTTTTGGGGGTGCCTCAGCTTTCTCATAGATGTTACTGTGAGCAACTGTTGGCATGGGACTCACTACATAAGACAACATTCTCTCAGTACACGTCCCCAGGTTCATGAATCTCAATGAGGAGTAATTTGTGCTGTTTCTTCAAAATAATAGCCCAAGTAGGAAAATCACCAGTTAAAATAGATTCATGACTTATATTCATTATGGAGGCATGGAAGCATGCAAACTGTGTTCCTCATTTTTAGATGATGGGCAGGAAATTTTTACATCCAACATCTTGTGACCAGAAGACCTAACAGGTTCTCTATACCTACATCCATGAAAGCTCTTACTGGATGTTCAGCAACATGATGAAGTTTTGACATCTGAAATCCAGCACTCTGAACTGGGAGAGGTGCCCAAATAAAACCTGAGTCTAAAACTCTAAACCTGAGTGTTGATAATCTAGCAGACACAGCACACGCTGTGCTTCCTTGACTCAGTCAGTCTACTAATTGAATGCAAATAATGACATAAGAATAGTTTGCAAGATGCAACAGTGCTAGATGAAATGAATAGAAAGTGTTCAGCAGCTGATCTGCATCTTTTTTTTTTTTTCTTTCCCAGTGTGGAATTTTCAGTGAGAGAAAATTAGGCTGAATTTCAGAATGAGTGCAAGATCCCCAAACAAGTAAATTTTGAATAACAGTCTTTTGAATCAAACAGCAACACTGTTTCCTCTGAGAAAACACTTTGAAAATTATGAGCTTTCTTTGAGTTAGCATATACCAAAAAAAATGGGTTGAATTGCAGCTGTTTTCAGAGTTCGGCATATACTTTCAACCTGTTCTCAGTTTCTTTCACTATTAAAAAATGTAAGAGACTCTTTCTCGGTGCTTAAAAGCCGAAAAAATATGCACTAGCTTGTAAAAATCATATTCTGCAAGGTTTGAAAGATTTCTTTAGTAAAGTATTTGATTTTGAAAATTAAGGCTATGCTGCTTCCACAAGGCTTTCGCAGCTCCCACAAGGAATATAATCTTGTTTCAGGTTTAGAAAAATATAAATCTCTTGACAGTGATGCCTCTGGCTTTTAGTAGGACTCCTTCATGGTTAGTGCAGGATGGAAAGCTATGTGTCTCTGGTTCCTGCTGAGTGAAGACAATCAGGAGGTATTGGGGGGTGTGCTGGGGCTCAGCAGACTCAACAGTATCACTTCAGTACCCAGCCAGTGGCAGCACAGTGTGAGCACAGCTTTTCTTGATTCTTACAGCTGACGGTGGTTTGGATGTTTACATTATTTCTTTGAGAAACAAGTGTAATGGCAATGGAGAAGTACCTTTTCAGGGCTGACAAACCCCACAGTGCGTCAGTGTTAACATTTCACAGGCTAAGTGGAGTGAGATGGGAGAAATCAATGGAACAGTTCTGGAGATAGTACTGCTGACAGAAAGGTGCCTTTTTTGTTGTTGTTGTTTTATTGTTGTTTTTGAGTTGTTTTTTTTTGTCTGTGTTGGAAAATATTTCTTCTATATAAATATAATAACAAAACATTAATATCTATGAGATATACTGAGGTATATGTTAATATATGTGAGTAGGTCACATATCCAATTTTAGGGCACTTTTAGCTTTACAATGTGACCAAGTATGATCAAGGCATATTCTGTTTGTTTTTTTTTTTATTTGCAAGAAGAGGGGTTTTAATAATAAATGAACAAATACTAGTCTGGTCGTTACATAATGAAACAAAAAAAAATGTTACAAACTGCTCTGCTTTCCTTTGGTGGAGCGCCTGAATAACTGTGCACAAAAACAAGCGTGAGGGAGCTGAGGATCAGCTCTGTACCATCCTTGTTTGCTCCACGTTCCGATCTGCTGCGTCCTGATGATGAGAGCCGTGAGAAGGCTCCGTGATTCATCCCGTAGGTGGCTGCCTGTCACGGGTGGGTGAAGTTCTTCCTATATATAGCTTGTGCATGAGTTCACAGCACATTTGGAGATGGCTTGGAATGAAAGATGAAAGGTGCTCTCAAAAAGCCCTGGGTAAATCGATGTTATTTTATTATTACAGCTAGGTGCTAGCAGCTGACAATTTCAATAATTGGATCAACATTCCTGCTGCAAATGCCAGCAGGTTTGACTCAGCTGTTTATGGTTCTGTGGCACATAAATTATATTCTATAAAACTAATTTTATTTCAGGTGAGATTTTGGGGTGATGGCAGAAAGGAATCTGCTCTGTCTTTCACAGAAGTTAGAGATCCCAGTGCTGCTGGCCCAAATGACATTTCCTCTGTCATGTTGTGAGTTGGCCAGACATGCAATGACAGTTTCAGTTTATGGCTGTGGTGTGGATAAGTTCAGTGCTGCAATATAATGGCTTAGTGCTTAGAATTCTCACCCAGGATGATGAAGTCCCCGTTTCTGGCCCTTGGTCTGTTACAGGCACTGCATAGCTCATCAGGGCTGTGAATCCAAATAGGGACAGGAATGCTATCACACCCAACTGGAGTTATCTGGGTTTTGGCGTGTAATCTAATTACCAGAGTTGGGTGGAAGCAGTATATATGATGAAATTATCGTCACCTCAAAACCATCTAAAGAAGTAGACTGACTTACCCAGATAATAAGGGAATGTTGCTACTCTTCTGCTGTGAGAAGTTACTTGGAGTCTCAGCAAATTATCACCCACAGAGTACGGCAGCTAGAACATCATCTTGGAAGAGAAGCCTTGTCTTCTTTCTAAAATGAGGAACAAACTTCATGGTAGGTCAGTAACCTTTATATGTTTAACCTGTAGGTTAGAGCACTTATCTGAAACCCTGCAACGTGGAACCCATTTCTACCTCTTTTTAAACATAATGTACATTCTTTTAAAATCCCTTGGTAACACAGAAAATCTGGTCATTAACTTCTGTAAAACCTCTTCTACACTCATGACAAAAACTATGTACTGTTGTAATACAATTTTACTTTTACTTGGTGAATTGTAATTGCATCAATAGTCTCACGATTTCAAAGCAGTGCTTCCCAAGATGATCGACAATTTGTATTTTGGAAAAAGTAGCACTGTGAACTTCAGAAGTATATTTATTAGGTCCAAACCCATCAAACTTACCCTTGACTGTCTGTTTGCTTACTTTCTCCATCACTGCCTCTCTCTTTCCCTGGCATGAATAACGTATCTTTAAAGTTTGTGTGTTTTTTTCCCCTTCTCTTAACACCGAGAGAAAAATGGAGATGTTAATTTCTTACAGTGGCAGCTAAGACAAGCACAATTAAGCAGTTTACTTTCTAGGGATTGCTCACTGAATTCTTCAAGAAGTTCCTCTGCAGCTGATGTAGTTGAGGGCCACGCCATCCATTCCTAGCTGACAGCAAACAGATGGTCTGTCATCTGAATTGTTCATACTTCTAGGAGGGTACATCATTAATGAAGCCAAATACAAGCTTGCAATTTCAGCTCCCTGGTATTATATAAGTGGTGCTGTATACTATAGGAGTAATTTATTAGATCCCATGTGTCATTCATGGAAACCAGTTATGCTGAATCTGTGACATGGAAAAAATCAGCCTTCTCCAGTAGCGTATGTTAATGGTTCCTTGCATTATTTCTGACAAATTTTATTTTTCCACAGGTGAATAAATTCTAATGCTGCTTTGCAGCTCCAAGAGTAGTAGTGCATCTCTGTATTTCCTGACGTATGCCAATGTTAGATGTCAAGGGATACAGAAAAACCCAGGACAGGTAGAAATGCCAATCAGTAATTGTTTTTAGATTTACATAAAGTCCATTTTCCCTCCCCACCCAATCTAGAATAGTCTATTTGTTGGGGGACAACATAAAATTCTAGTGACTTGGTGGCTTGGTTGGATGCTATATGTAAAAAATTCAGATTTTAAAACACATTCAGCTACACAATTCCCCCTATCCTTTGAAAATCAAAAAGAAATAATAGTTAAAGTATCAGCTCCCATTAGCTTTACTCTCACAAATATTCCAATTGAAAATATGCCAGATGAGTAATATCTGGTCTCTTGCTTAATGTTTGTTTACTAGAACTGAATTTCTGCAGAGCAGTGACCTGTGTGATCATGTTCACTGATACAAAAAGGTGCATTGCTTCATAGTCATTTAGTACTTTAGTATGTGGCAATACAATAATAAACCAGTCCAAAATCCTAAACAATGAGCGATGATTTTAGGATAAAAAGATATACATGAATAACTGCTGTGGTGCTTAATCTTAAGAGGTATATAAACTGACAGCTGAGTGGCCAACAATCTTAAACACTGCATTAGTGTTCACATAGTTTGTTGTTCTTTGGATATATTTTTCTCTGTAATATATATACCGCTTTATTTTTAAAAGGAATTTCTTCAAACTCCTGTAGACTTCTTTGTCAATTTTATAATTGCTTGATAGTTTTTTTCAGCAGAATAATTTGCTGTCTTGTGTGCTGTCACCTTTGATTAGTAAAGTTCTCTATGGGGGGATGGTGATGTCTGAAGGCTAAAGTGGTTACATTCAAGGGTTTTGTTTGAGAAATTGTAGTTTTTTAATAAATGACTGCCATTTAAGAAATCTTAAAGTGTTTGGAAAAGCATTGTTCCTAGGGTGTATTATTGTACCTTTTTTTTTTTTTTTTCATGTTCACCATTTGCTGTTTTTCTATTCTTTCTCAATTACTATTGATGTTCAGGATGCCTGTCAGCTGATGCCTTTTTATAAGCTGTTCTGCAAGTTGAACACAAATAACATGACAGCTTGCAGGCTACTTGTTGTCATGGTTTTCTTAATTTGCTCTGGGCAGTGCCATATAAAGAATACTACATCTCAGCTCCTATTTGCATCAACCAAATATTTTAACATTAACACAATAATATCAGAATGGCAGGATGTTTATGACATTACCAGCACCAAGAAAGCAGAATAAAATTATGTTCTGTTTCTGCCTACACATTTTCACCCACTCCCAGGCTCTGTACTACTGTGGTTACAGAATTGTTGGTTTCTGTGGAAGTAAGTTGATTTCAGGTTCTGGGACCAATTATGAAATTTAGTTTCAGCTGTCTTTCTGACTGCTCTCGCAGGCATTCATAAATGAGATGCAACACAGGGAATGCCACCCTACATGCTATTCTTTGAACTGGCTTCCAACAATTTACTCTGAGGACACCTCTGCAACACACAGAATTCAAAAAAGCTCCAAGAAATTACAGCTTCAAAAACTCTTTGAAGTCGTTGGGTTGCATGAACTCACATACAATAACTGTATAGCTAACTCCATTTTAGCATTTCTGATAGAAACTCTGCTTGCTCCTGTGTTTTCCTTCTTGCTTGGGAGAAAGACGTTACAGGTACCTGTACAACGAACTTATTGCTTTCCTTCAGAAGTTTTCTCAGAAACATGCTTGAACATGATGTGTAAACAAACCTGACTGTGAGTATGCTGCTGGCACACAGAAATACCTATTGAGCATGAAGACTGGTATCACCTTCTTGGTTCTTATCTTGCTCCATCAGTCCGTCTGTACTCATCTGTATTTTTCATTTTAAATCCTTTCTGAGTGAAAAAACACTTTTAGTTCTACTTTATACTTATGCTGTTTGTGTTTGTGCAAAACTCTACATATTTGTACAAAGTCTACCACTGTGGAATTCACTATTGTTCCAATAGGTGTTATGTTAACATAAGTATTAGCATAGCATTCAACTAATACTCAATAATTACTACTGCTATTATTCTCCTTATACAGATTACCTTCGCAAAGGTCAGGAAAATATAACCGGAGAATAACCTTCCCATGGTCGCATCTCTTTATTTAGGTTAGGCTACAACAGCTTGCTGCTTCCAGTCCTCAAGGCAAAGATGCACATCCTTCTCTCCAAGCAGTGTAAAAGAGAGTTGTCTTTGCTACATTCAGAAAGATTAAGGCCAGATGGGACCACTAGGTACTCCAGTCTAACATGAACAATATTATGTACACACGACTTTTAGACTTGTTGGAGGAAAAAAAAAGAAAAAAAAAAAAGAATTTTTATGAAAAGTATTTAATTAAAAATGAAAAACAAAAAATACCCCCACCCCCTAAAAGAAAGAAATTCACACAAAAATCCCACACATTTTATTTCATTGTTTGTTGTTTTTTTATATATCCTTTCTGGGGAGAAAAAGAAAAAAAGGCAAAAAAGCAAAATAGTTGGTATGAGTTTCAAACCTGAAAATTGTTTCAGAAAATGATTTTTTTTTTTTAATGGGCTTAAAATTGAGCAATTTTGGATTGGCAGGAAGAAAAAAACAATTGACAAACCATTAAACCAGCAAGCAAACCAATATACCAGTTAAGACCCCAAATCTCAGCTAACAAGAAAGCTTGCTGTGTAATATATTGCTTCTGATTCTAAAGCATTTGGGAAAACCTGGTATGAACATCATAATGGGATTCAGAGGAGAAACAGTAATGCTGAGAAACAGTGAAGAACTGGTGTAGATACATTTCAGAAATGTATTCGGCAGATATGCAAGGACAGTTGTCCCTAATAACATTAGCATGTTTGCCTGGGGAAACAGAACTTACTAAATTTCACAACTAAATGGCCACGTTTCCATAGTGGAGAAGAGAAGAGATTAGACATAGCTGCACATGAGTTATCCTGGTTTCCTTGTGTATATCTTAGAAGAATCTTTTGTATATTTTTGAAGTTAAACTTGGTGATGGGCATCAAAGTCACTGTGGCTACAGATGAGGCTTTAATTCTAAAACGGAGTGGTGATAAACATAGCCAACCAGGTTTGCAATTGTGTTTCTATAAAAACAAAGATATTGTTTCTACTGGTGATTTGTAGGTAATAATTTGTCTTTGACTGTTCATCAAAACCTTTTGCATTTCTTAAGTATTCACAGAAAAAATCTGCTAAAAAAACAGATTATATTTTTCCTAAGGCCACAATGGATTCACGCAGGTCTAGTTATCCATATATTTCAGTATAATGTGGGCTAGACTTTAGAATCATAGAATCATTAAGCTTGGAAAAGACCTCCAAGTGATTACCTGGTCTAACCGCCCCCCCCCCCCCCCCCCCCATCAATATTACCCACTAAACCATGTCCCTAAATAAGATACCTAACCTTTTCTTAAACACCCACCATTTCGTAGTCTGTCACTTTTCCTAGACAGCCTCTCTAGATGTTTATTTCAGCAATGTTATTTGTTCTGTTGGAAGAAAGAAATTAAGGATATAAGGATGCAATTTGCTTAAATTATGTTATTCCAAAATAATTCCATTCCCCCAAATACTCTCAATTACTTATCACTTCATTATAGAAATGGAGACCAAGCTTTTCTTCCAGATACAAATTCCTAGAAATATAAAAGAAAGTAGGAATTACTAAGTAATGGATATACAACTTGCTTAAGCCCAACTAATTAACAGATCAATAGCCAGGCACTTTCTATAGCCTCACAGCATACTAAAAAATGAAATGCCACCAGGCAAATCTGAGCAGGTTTCACCTTTTCCCTCATTTGCATTCATATTGTGCTCTGTTTTACTCCCAAGAATTTTCATGTTTTTTTCTCCCCCCACCACATAACGTCACAGCACATATTGGTGTACACATGACCCCATCCTGCTGGTATGAAGAGAACTTAAAGCCCCTTTAAACAATTATTAGGTGAGATGTACTTGTGTATTGTCCCTTGTATCATCCATCACTATAAAAAGGGGATGGAGTCCACTGCCTTCCACAAGGAAAAAAAATAAAAAATAAAAATAAAAACAACAGCTGGAATTAATTTATCACACAGACAGCTGTAAAATACTTGGTATGCAATTACTTATGGTGAGGCTGAGCAGCATTTTTGAATCCATGTTTTCAATTGAAATTGTGTGCGCTTACAGAGAAGCCTTCATATCTAAACTCTAAATTGTGTCTTCAAAGAGAAGGTTTGTAAGAATTTTTAAACTGGGACTGTATCTTTTCTTTCTTTTTTTTTTCTCTGAGTGTTGGTCTGAGACTTTGGTCAACCTGGAGATAAAAGATATATGAAAAAATAAATTCAACTTTCAGGTTGAGTATGATTTTACAGTTCCCAGAGAATGGGACAGATTCAACTCTGGAGCTCCAACAGAGAATTTTGGTCCAACAGGACATAGAGTGTTTTTCCAAAAAACCCTGAATACTAGAAATGTATCTTAAGAATCTGTATGCATGAACCAGCTCTTCAATGAGTACTCGTTGGAAAGGCAAGAGAATGACATACTATTCAATAATTTAGGATGTTTCATATATATATTTTAATATGGCATAATAAAAGGTCAAGTGCTTATAACTGGTTTTCTGTTGTTGTTTGACACTGAATTATGACATCTATAGTGTTGTTACTGTATAGACAACAAAAAAGATAAATGATTAGATTAGTGTCTCTCTGCAATCTTTTTAATAGGAGCATTTAAAGAAAATGTTTTTAGAGAGATCTTAAAGACAAGAATAGAGCTTGAATACAAAATCAGTTCATCTTCCCTATTGTACAAACCAGGTTTGGAATCTCAGATTGATCTATTGTCTGTAGCCTGCCCCTAGAATGGTAGGTGGATGGAAGACAGTATGTGATAGAGAATTCAGCTAATGATACAAATGCCAATAACTCCGATAAGTAATTATATCTACTTACATATTTCTCTTTACTTGAATTTCTTTATTTCGGATTTTTAGCCTCAAGTCCCAAACAGTAGCTTCCTCTATGCTTTTATAAAACAGATTTAAGGATCATGTTTGCGAAAATGATCCTTCAGTAAAGCTGTCCAATCTTACAGTTAAATAACTACTAGTGATAACTAACCTTTTACACTTTACAAAAAGTTCATTCTTCAGATGTCTCAATGAGTCTAAATGATCACCATGCCTACCCCACTCTACATCTTCAAATAATTTCTAATTGTCTTTTTCATTCCCTGAAGAACTAAATATGCCTCCAAAGGACACCTTCTTAATATAATCTCAGAACAGGCCCATCAATTTTGTGCTTACATAACTCAGTTAATTTCCCATTCCTCTGCACTTCGCCAAAACCATTTTTAAAATGCATCATCCTGTTCACATAATTAAATTTCCACTGTTTTTATTTCCTTTATCTCTTCCTAAAATAAAAATCCATTGCATCTTTAACCTCTTCTTTAACAGCCTTACAAATTCACAATGCATCATACCAGTGAGTGATACCTACTTAAGCAAATATGATCACAGATGTTCTTTAATACATTCATGTTGTTGATTGGTTGCATTTTATTCAGTAATACTGAAAATAAAAATGAACCTGCAAATGTTGTCTGAAAAATCCTTCCTTTTCCTTGTTCCATTTTTTTAACAAGGGACTTGTACAGCACAGTACACAGAGGTGAGCCGGTATACAAAATTAAGCTGAGACTGATCAGCAAAAGTCCATCAGCACGTTCACATAACAAAGCATCAAGATTTGATTTCTTTTATGATCCAGCTGTCGAGAAAATTCAGTCTGGATGTGTGTCAAGGAACATTTAATGTCAACATCTAAGATTAGTACACAGAGAAACATTTTCACAAAAATGCAAATGTAAAACCTGACATTTATTCTGCGTTTTGAGAATTTATGACAGAATTTGTTTACCCAGAGATTAAGCATTAAATGGCTTAGAACTGCTATGGAATCAACAGTAGCATCTCTGCACAGTGCTCTCCTCAGGAAAGAGCGAGCACAGTGCTGACATCAAGGAATGAAAAAGCTGACCTTTTTGCTCTTTTTTTCTGGTATTTACATAGGCTATGGGCTGTCTGCTTTATGGATGCCTTTGTACCTTCCAATAATTAACAGAAACCTGGTGTCACATATTGGTCCCCCTTTTAGCAGTTACAAAAGCCTAGGATTATAACCCTAGTGTGTTGCAGAGCTTCAGAAAGGTGTAGTGTCAGCATGGTCTCTTGTGCCATCAGTGTCTCTGATCTGTTTTTTCATCTGAACTCATCAATATTCTGATCTACAGTGTCACAGTTGGGGTCTGTTTGCTCTTCAGATAGAATCGGTTACACATTACTCAAGATCTAATTATATTGGACTATACATGATGTAAAACTAGGCAATTTGTTTGGAATGATAAAGTACATTTATCAAAAATATTTTTTTTTGCCACTCAAAATTTCCATAGGAGGATTTCATAGGTTTATGTTGGCCTTGCTTTCACATTTAATGCTGTTTTACAAAAAAAAAAAAAAAAAATTGCTGATGCATGTTCAGTAGTGCTCAGTACTTGGTACTGAACCTTTGTGAGGAAATGATTAAAAGACTCCTCTTAGTTTCAATAAAACTTTGTCTGGAACGTTACTGTTCTACAGGTTTACAGAAACATATATTTTCTGTGTTCTTTGTTGATATTATGATAGTCTAGACAATTTAGAAGGCTGTAAAAGTCCTGGCTTGGATAATTTCTGTAAGAGTATAAAATATATATAGTCTTTCAGTCTTTTGGTATAAAAGGCTAATAAAATAAATAGTCGTATAAAAAATTGTGAATATTATCATTCCCTTTAGCAGATAAAATCTGATTAAACATAGTTGTTTTTCATTTTTATTACACACTTACAGGAATATTTTTACGGCAGGCAAACATGAGAAATTTGATTTAGACGATAAGATTCAAATCCCCCAAAGCTTATATTTTAAATTTTGGTCAAACTGAAAATGAAATTCTTCGGGGACAAATTTTTAAAAATTACACACACACACAAATCCTTCTTGATATTTTTCAGCCCAAAGTGCTATGAATTTGTTTTTGAAACTACGTTTTAGTGAAATTATGTACATTACTCATTAAACAAACAAACAAAAAAATCATTCGGTTACCCAAGAATTCCTGTAGGGTTACATTTGTGCTTAGGGTCATGGTATGAAGCTGTGAAAGAAAAAATGTGAAAGGATTACAAATATATTTTTAAAAGCATTGAGAACACATAAAATAATGTCTGAGTAGCATGTGTAAGGAGGCACCCTGGAAGTGGAGCTATGGATTGGTTTAAGCCACAACAGACTTCGTTCACAAATGATTTGTGTGTCTTTCTAATATTAAAAGACATGAGAAACCATGTCACTTTTGTTCAGTAGTACCTGTTTCTTCACTCACTATTGGCCTTTAATTGAAAAATAGCACTAATTAGAAATAGCAATCTTTAAACTCCAGTCAGCTCAAAATGTTTCCGTCTTCTCTTCCCATGTGGCATGGGAGTGCCAGTTCTCAGAACTGTGAGCACTGCTACTCCACAAATAAATGATAAAGATAAAAGTAGAATGAGCAAATCATTTTGGAAGGAAACTGGATGCCAAGGAGAACTTGTTCAAATATGCCATTAACAGAACACTGCCATCCCAAGTCTATGTCCTGTACTCTAGCTGTTAGATTCATTATTGATGATTTAGATGACAGAATGGAAAGCACTTTTAATTTGAAGATGATAACAAGACAGGAGGGATGGCAGCCACTTTAAAGGACAGGAATGAAATTTGAAGTGATGTGGAGAAATCAGCAAAATAATAACTAATTCAGTGGTGTTAAATACGAAGTGACGCATAGCTACAAGACAGAGAAGGACAATAATAGAAATGATTCTCCTGACAATGATTGCAGAGTTAATGGACCAAACATGAAACACGCATACACAGTGCCTTAAAGTACTGCAACTTGTGCGTAGGTGCCTACAGACACCTGAAGACTCTATAAAATTGGTGTGACTCAGATGGAGTACTACATTAGATTTGGCCACAATATTAAAGCTGGATCAACTGAAAAAATTCGAGAAAAAAGCAAGAAGCACTGAGACATTTCCAGCAAAACCTGTGATGAAAGCTGAAAAGTACTAGCTTTATTTAGATGAGAAAAGACCAAGGGGAGAAAGGAGAAATGACTCCAGACTTCAAATGATAGCTGACATCAACAAAAGGCTGGCAAAGAGAGGAAAGTATTTATGTATTCTCCAGGACAATAAATAACAAATTAAGTTCCCACAATGGAGATTTAACATAATGCTGAATGGCAAGACAGTTAAGTGCTAAAACACAACTATTCAGGGAACTTGGGGATTCTAAATCATCAGGGTATTTTCAAAACAGGTTAGAAAAATGGCTGTTAAATATTACTTAGATAAAGATGAATCTAAAGGAAATCAGTGACCGCTTGAGGTCACATCATTCCTATTCTTATGGTTATGTGCCCTTCTCCAGGTTTTTCATATTTTTTTACAACTCTAAAATACAGACTACTTATTATACATTGCATGTGTTGAGCTGAACACTAGGCCAAATTACACTGACTTCAACACAGCCTTATAGAATGTTATCATCAAACACCATTGAGTCAATAGTACAGACAAATCCTTGATACAATGACTGCATTTTATTCTGAGAGGGAAAAAAAAAAAAATGTTGGTCAGCAGACAGCTACCCTCATTTTTATTTTATTTAATATAGTCTGACAGCCATTGAAATTTGGTACAGTAGCTTTAAATATAACAGATTTGTGGTCCTCTTTTGCCTTTCACTGCATTTAAGAGACAGTAAAAGACTGCTAAAAATAATGAGAGTTTGCCTCATAAAAGTTAGGTGTTAAAATAATAGGCTAGAGGCCATAAAGACAAATGTCCCTTGGAGATTTTATCCATCTGGACTAGACAAAATATATAGCTACTGCAGTTATTTTGCAAACAATGTTAACAACATTATTCTAAAGTTTTCACATTGAATCTTAAAAACCACAACACACATTTCTTCTGTTCCAAAGGCTCCCAGACTTCAGATTTACAGCTAAAACTCACAGATGGCCTTATATTGTAATGGACCAAACCAAATCACTGACTCAGGAAAATATTTAAGCAACAGTTAAATCCATCTTCATTCAGCAAACCATTACAATGTGCTTAACTCTAACACTATTCACATTTAAAATAGAATCCTTTTTGCTCCCATGGGCTTTCACATATGCCCAGTAATATTTCTTTACATTCTCACTGTGAATGTGAAAGTGGCCCTTAAAAGAGATCAAGTTGTACATACTGTCAAATGTAGGAGTATTTGGGAGCTGGAATGCAAAGCTAGAGGCACGTGTCAAGGTCAGGCTCTGACGTGAAACACTCTGCTACCTATAACAGCTGCAAGTGCCGGTTGGCTCTTCCTCTCAAGTGTAGTGGTTATGTCTATAAAAATCTGAATGGAAGTTCATTACATAACTTTTCAAGGAAACAAAGCCTGTCTGACTCTATCAGTATGAAAACAGTTATTCTAGATTATCATATCTTTTTTAGTTGCTCAGCACATAATTTTCAGAGTCTACTTTGAAATTACTTTGTTCTATTTTAACTAATGTGGCTGATCTAATTCCTAAAGCCTTAGTCCAAAGTGGTAATTGACAAGCATCATATAACACTTACAGGAGAAAATTAAAAATCTATACACCACCCATGAGTGATGTAGCTTTCTCAATGAATGGAAAGTGCTTGAAATGAGTTGCTATTATGGCTAAAGAATAAATCAGTTAATTATGAAAAAAGAGTTATCACGTCTGTCCACATGGCTACCTTCTTAAACAATTTGCTATTCTGCAATAGTCAGCAGAATACGTTCCCAGAACAAGGGAAGCTGGGAGCATTATATACAGTACTTCCAGGATAGCTATGAAACGTGTGAAAAACCTGCAGAGATGCTGCAAGGAATGTCACTGACTCCAACCCCGTGCCCATTATTACATATATCTAGCTGGAAGTAAGGTTGAGTCTAGTGCTAAAACAGTAATAACAAATGTAGCAAATTACATCAAATTGATTTTGATCAGAAATAAGCATTTGCTGGAATGCCCTACTGAGTTAGGTCCTATTGGCACAGAACCTGGGGTCAGAGCATAAATAGAAACACAGAGGTTCAAGTGATTTGTGGCTTGTAGACTAGAGGAGAGACTCATGTACTTGCTAGACTTGGGTGGCATTTGGAAAATTCCTTAAAGGTGATGTACAACATCAAACCTTGAATGGTACTGATAAAGATTTAATGTGGTCTTGGCACCACAGGAAGGCTGAAAGGAGACTGATCATTAACTACCTTATCTTGATCCTTTTTGGCTAAACATTTCATTACTGTCCCACCATCTTTTTTATTTGCTGTTTTCAGCCATGCCTACTCATTTTTCCACATCTCCTAACCTCATATCCATACTCCCTTCTACACAGCCCTCTCTTTGAAGAAAGCAAGTCTCCTCCACTTAGATCTGCATATCCTTCTTGACTCCCATGTGAGTCCTTCTTTGTTACTCCTACTCTTCTCTAAAATCTTGCTTTAAATTTCTCCAGTGTATGATTAACATGAACAATGACAGAGAAATTTAAAAAAATAATAATAATAATGCAAAAGAGAAACTCTATAGAAGGACAATGATGTTATACAAAATATGGCATTAATTAATCCTATATGATTAAAGTAGTCTATGCTACGTAGTCCTCGATTAGAGAGCAAAGAATATAAATAGGTGGCAATACTCTGGTTTTTGGAGTGTTTTCAGCTTGAAATAATTAACATTTGATTCCTACAGGAAGTTAGTCATATAACTACCCTTTGGGCACCTGAAACCATCCCAGTTTGAATATGCATTTTCCCTATTCAGCTACTGCTTAGTGAAATAAATCTCTTGGCACCTGTGGCTTACTCTGTAAAATCCCATAGGGTCTACATTTCAGCAATTGAGAAAGCCTGGAATTTTTTAAACCCTAATGATGCTGGAAAGCTTTCATTCTACCTTACTTGTAAGCACCAATGGGACTCACAAAAGAATTACTTCCCCCTCTAGTGTTTTCTATAGGACCGGACCCCTGACCTGTTTCATGCTTAACTCCAGATTCGAACAAGTTTCTTCAAGGAGAGGCACGTGTTTTCCCTGTAAGTCAGCTGGTCCAGTAGTCTGAGCACCTATACACTTGGTGTGGGCCAGGGCAATGTTGTGTCCTTTTCCTTCCTTCAGCTATCAAAATAATGCCCTAAATCTTCAGCTAGTAAATTTCCGGGGATGGATATTTCTCAATTTTGCTCCTGTTGAAATTGGTCTTTCAGCATAAAATAGTTTATTCTTTGCTTTAGGACTCAGAATTTTAGTCTACCAAAACAGCAGGCCAAAGAATTATTTTTACTCTTTCTAATCCAGTGAATATTTATGCAAGCAGAACAGCAGTTTTTACATGAAAGACTGAGATAACTCCATCCCTTAAAATCCCATAATGCCATGTTCGGACATTCTCTGAAAGCTGGGAATCCTGAACTTAAACCCTTGCTCTTTATCAGCAGGACAACAACCATCTAATCAACATTTTCCAATCTCAGGTGAGAAATTTAACCTGTAAACTCTTAGCGTCGACATAGCATTTCCAGAGGTTGCACAGCCTAGAAAGGTCATCTATGAACACAGCTGTGCTGGTGCACAGAAGATCTCATTTGCCAATCTTTTCAATCTGCTTTACAATAACCCTTAAATTTACTTCCAAGGAAAGACAGGATAAGTCTCTCCCAGTACATATACCCAAGGCAGCGCCTGTTGTCAATCTTACCTAATGTCTCTCTGCTTTAGAGATCTCTAATGAAGAATATGAAAGGCAGAAAATTTTAATGTACTTCTTGGTGTATGAAGGAGAGTGTGGCAGTGTGAATGGATGTTTCTCCTCTAGAAGGCTAAAACTGTGTTTTGGTGGCTGTATACATGAAGTTCTAAGTAACATAATGCTGTCATAGACTGTTTTATTTGGTTTTTGAAGGACGTTATAAATAGTCTGTAAGCAAATATGTTAAAGTAAAACATAAACCAATCTTTAGACAACTAAGTTCTAACTGAATTTAAATTCAATTACATTTTTACACACCTTTTATTCTTCTGGATCTGATTAGGACCAAGATAAGTAGAGACAAAATAAGTGCACAAAACATAATTGTGTATGTTTCTAAAGCCAAAGGAAAGACATAAAACTCCTGATCCTTTGCATCTCACCTCACTGTGCAGATAATAAATCCGCAATTAGGTCAAGTTGATTCAGATAAACAAGATTTTCTGAATTTAGTGATTACTACTTTAAACCATAGATCCTCAGTCAAGTGTTTAATCTGAGAATATCACACATTGTATTTTCAAGGTTTTCAAATTATTTGCTGCTGATCCTATTTGTGGCAAAATCTATCACCGTTCTGTTGATGAATCATTCATGAGCCATCCCTAAGTTCCACAAATGCATTTGCTATCAATAAGTGTTTGCCACATAGTCTGGGTATATAATTTTCATTCTTCTCTTTCCTTTTCTTTGTCCATTTAGTATAGGAGGAGTCATTTTTCATGATTTCTGACATATTTGGTCACTTAAATCATGCAGAGTTTTTTCTACTTCTTGACAGTGTGACTGAGGCTTAAAAATAAATAAATAAATAAATAAATAAATAAATGAGAACGGTAAATGAGGAAAAATCTCTAGGATCATAGAATCTGCCACTCTGGAATAAACAATCTTGCATACAGTTCAATATTTTGCATCAGACAGTTGTCAGTACTTGATCCTTCAAAAGACAGAAGAAATCCGTAACTGTAGAGGGAAAATAATCAGACAACTGACATACAGTTCTTTTCCTGAACTCTCTGCCAGCTAGAGAGTGGTTAACATCTTCAAACAGAAGTAAAAATGCTTTCTAATGTTATCATCATTATTAATGCTGTCTGTGGATATTCCTGATATTTTTATATGTCAATTTGTTTTGAATTTTATTTTGTTGTTGTTGTTGTTGCAGTTTCAAAATAGCAAAGACAAATACAGCATTTTCTTTTTTTTCTTTTTTTTTTTTTTTTTTTTATTGGCACAAAGGCTTAGTCAAACAGCCATCTACAAAACTTTCAGGATAAATACAGTCAGCAACACTGAAAAGCTGTCAAAATTACTATGTGTGTCTAAAAGTACTAGTAAAATAGACTTGAAATTTCTACTCATGAAAGAGAAATTTTAGATTCTTATATAGCGACAACAGCATTGACAAAAAAAAAAAAACTAGCATAATCGAATAATAATAGTAGAAAAATAATTGAAGAACTAAGGAGATCTCACCTTTGTGGGATTGCTGTTTGTTTGATTAATTTTAATAATCTGAGTAAAAGTATTTTCACAAAGATGGACTGTGATTCTTATTCTTATCTAATTTCAGCCACGCAAAAAAATACACATCTGGTCAAAACACAGTTATTTAGGCTACAGTTTGGGACAATGTGTAGAGATGGGCTGATTTTGGAGTTATTGCTAAAGCAAGTGTTAAAACTGGGATGAATCTCTCTTATTTTAGGTACCTATCTCCCAATGACATCAATAGACTTCTGGAATTAACATATTCCTATTGCTAAGTATCAAGGAGTATCAAGGAGTATCAAGTATATAAGGAGTGATCATAGATGAGCAAAGATGAGCCTTACTTTTCCCCAGTCTGTCTCAAGGATGAAGTAAACCAACCATATGCAGCAGATATGGACTAAAATACAGCATATTCCTCTAGGTCTTTTACATTTTTTGCAGAAAAAGGGTGGATACAAGCTATATAGTGAGACGATCTACTTGCATCTTTGTCTGTGCTCATGGGCCAAATTATGTGAATTGCTAAGTAACCTCAGCTTCCCTTACAAACTATAGGAGTTAAGAGTACACATTTCCATCCAGGGGTGACTCAGTCCCTCTCAGACTCAAGCTTTAAGGTACTGAATTCTTTGTTAATAGTAATCTGGCAATGGTTTATTGAAAAGTAGAAACATTTGGAGATAGGTGTTTCTAAACTCCCATTAGTATCACTGATCAAAGATTTATAAAAGTCAGCGTTAAGTTCTTTTGAAATCTTATTCCCAGGAAGCACAGTTCAGAACAATGCCACTCCATATTATCAGTAGGTTTTACAATAAGACCCTTATTAGATTGCAATTGATTTGCAGCAATCTATTCATTTTCAGTCAAATTAAAACAACCTTTATTGTAGCGCCACAGTTCATGCTGATACAGTTAATGCTATGTGTGAGCATTTCTATTATGAAAATCCTTTCTTCCCTGGCTTGGTTTATAGCTCAAGCATAAAGAACTCACATGGCACTGAAACTTGTCATACAAAGTCTCAGCCCAGGGAAGAGTGTTATTCTTTGAAATAAATAATAGTAGAAAAAGAATTTGACTATTTTCCCCAAGCAGGAATATAATGAGGTGATAGAAGGTGGGAATGTAGTGCTGGAACTGATCACTTACCCCATCAGATCCACATTCTTTAATTGTAGATGACTAACAAAAGTGAGAACCATGAAAATGGGTAAGAATATCTGTTTTGTCACCACTGTCTGCATTGTACCCAATACAATGTTAGATAGGAACTGAAGACATGACCTCATATAGTCCCAATTGCCTTTAATATACCCTCAATTTCAAGAAGCAAACACAGAAAACAGTCACAAGGAAATGCAGGAAATGCAGCCATGTCCTGATGTTACACAGACTGCAAGGGAAGAAAGGAAGAAAGGAAGAAAGGAAGAAAGGAAGGAAGGAAGGAAGGAAGGAAGGAAGGAAGGAAGGAAGGAAGGAAGGAAGGAAGAGAAAATAAAGTACTTACCTTGCTTGCACAACACAGCCAGGAACAATCTGCCCCAGAGGGAGCACCAGTGGAGAAGCAAGAAAAGAAGCTAAGCATGATAGAAAGTCAAGTTAATACAAATAAACTGGGAAGTAGTCATGAAACTGCAGGTGTCCAGATGAAGGATAGACCAAAGGATATCTTTTATTCTCTGTATCTGGTGTTTATCTTGGATTCATGCTTTGGGCTATGTTTTTAACTCACTGGTAATGGGAGTTGCACAAAGCTCACTGCTTTGCTGAGAGAATGCACTCCTGTATCTTCTTCATGGGCTTAGAAACACTGCTGTGGACTATTGATTTGTGAATACAAGAGATTTTTTAAGACCAACATAACGGCTCAGGTAGCCATTGTGGAATTGTGGAACTGGCACAAGAAAGCCTAATTTGTTTTAAAATGTCTTTGAATGAAAGATGAATAGCAATGTAATCAGAAAAAAAATAAAATAAAATAAAAATCCCAAGTTCAACCTGCTCATTTATACCAAAGACATTTTTTTCAACACATGCAGTTCCCCTTCCCTACTCCTTATTCCCCTAAATACCAGTTCGTACCTCTGTTGGACTCCTATTTATCTTATATAGAAAAGTTTGTAGGGTGAGGGAAATGCAAAACAAAATGGCGGTCCATTCCTAACACAGGTCAGCTTCTTGATGACTCAGCATCAGGCCCCACATATTATACTGGCACCACTAGAGAGACGCTGGAGCCAGAGGAGGTTCTGGCTGCCACCAAGAAAATATCTGTGGTGATTTCATTCCCCATGGTGTCTCATTTCTGTATTCATTTCTATACAGACCTTTGCTGCCACAAGACTATTCAGACTGACAACTTGTAATTTGCTCTATTCTCAAAGACTTACACTTCTTTGGGAAATCATCTTCTGAAATACTGGAATTCCCAATAGAAATGTCAACAATTCCTGACAGAATTGTATAAAAAATGTTGGTTTCAGGGAAATAATTTTGTAACACAAAGTGATATTAACATTGCATTAAGATATCAGAAGAGTCTCAGGAATCTCCTAGGACTGAGAGACCCTGGTTATTCTGCTGTCCTTCATTTCTACTGCGAAATCAGTTCCTGAGTGCAAAAGCTGAAAGTGTCATTTAAACAGACCAGGCTAATTTTAAGCATTAAACATTACAAGAGTTTGAGTAGCAGACTTCAATGTCATGGTATATGTACAAAGGAAGAGTAATTGATTTAATGTGGGAATAGTCTCTAGCATCAAAAGGAAAGCCAGATACCTTGGTGTATTCCTTAGTCAAGCAGCATGTGATAAACAAGCTTTCAATAAGTTAAATATTTTCTTTTTTAATTCCAACTGGACTTATCTTTCACACAAAGGCGAAACTGCATTTCTAAACTGCCAAGAATCACTTGTGTGAGTGTGGCTTTTTCAAAGGAGAAGGTTGTCTGTGTAAAACTTAACACACGCATACAGTTGGAAACAGCTTAGGATCTAATCCAGAGAAAATTTGTGATGATGGAAACCTTGCTATTCATTCTAACAGGAGCTGGATTGTTCTCTTAGGACAAGATCTTACCATACTTATGGCAGATCTTGTATCAGGCCTGTTGACGTTTATTCAACCCTGTATCCTGATTATAAATAAATTCATCTCATCAAGTAGAGATGCCAGCTCTTTTCAAATTTTGGATCGGTTCCACACTTCTTGCAATTTAACACCTATAATGCAGAGTAGCCAAATACGAGGTGCAGTGAATTAAACTATGGCGAATCTTTACATAACAATTTCAACAACATAGATTTATAAACTACACAAAACTGTAAATGCTCTTCAGTCTTGAAATGAAAGAACAAAATAATGTGCAAAGCCTTTATTGTTGTCATGTAATCTTGAATCAATTTGACTTTATGACTATCTCATGTTTATTGTTCAGTTGTAACATCTCAGCCAAACTATTTGAAGATGATCTGTTTCTGTTTTTTTTTTCCATCACCTTATTTCTCATAAGTGTGGAACAATTATTAGCAAAGTGAATTATTATCAGAAGAATTATTATCAGTTTCTATACAGATTTTTATACTACAACAGAAGGAATACTATCTAATTTCCATTATTAAAGTAAAATCTAGTGATATTTTTTAATTTTTCTTTTTTTCCAATACACAGTTCATTCAATTAAGACTGTTTTTAGTCATTGTTTTATGGACATAATCCTGGTTACTAACAGTAACTTGAACATTTCCCTTGTGATGGTAGAATCTGTAGGAATAGTCTATAAAAACTGACAGAAATTTCAAAAGATCTCTAATTACTGATAGAAATTAGTACTAAATGTGCAACACAGACTTTTGGGAGAACTCTTGTCAATTGATCTTTTTTTGACCTTGTACGTGACAATTCAAGAGAACTATATGTATCCAAGGGCAGGTTTTCAGTCATTACTATCCCCCTTATTAAGATTCAGATGTAGGCACATATTAGCAGATAAATGACTGATGAGAACACATGTTGCCATATGCTGAACTAGAATATAGTTGTCCCTAATTCCAGCACCAGTGTTACACTCTGACATCAACACTGCTATTCTGCTACATGACAGCAGATGTTCAGAGCCTTAGAGGATGGCTTCCCTGTGAGGGAGAAAGCAATGACATAGACACTCCAAATTTTAAACTCTAAATGTTACTGACAAAATTTACACATATACAAAGATTCTGAATTTAGTTGTAGGACATGCAGGGCAAAGACAGCTCCAAAACAAAGGTGGAAAATTGACCTGTTGACAATTACAGTAATTGTATATTATTATTAGCTTTGAAGATAGAAAATAAGCTCCTAATTCTAATTCGGAGAAGTTGCAAACTTTAAGAAAACTAACCCAAATTTATCAGTGTGTTGATGAATTCTACAAAAAAAATGAAAACATCTTGTAAACAAACCTCCCCATGACTTCTCAGGTGCTTGCTATGCATTCATGATAGTTTTTTTGGAATAAAAACATGAAACAAATGGTGCAGCTGGAGACAACTTGGAGAAAAATTAAAAAATAGAGAAAAGTTAAGTTTCCTTTTGATGTAAAAGACAGATGTATATTGCTAGTTTATCATTTTCTTAGATTTTTTTCATTATCTTGCTGTCTTCACTCATAATAGCTAAGCCCACTGGCGTAAGTTTAAATTGTTTAAGACAACTTAATTAATTAATTAAGTCGATTAAGGCAAAATTTAATGCCTGAAGTTAAAACACAAGTACCAAATCTTATCAGGAACACCTCAGGATATGGGTAAATATTTTAGTCAGTCAATATTAGGTATTTTTTACACACACTCTTGGACAGATATAATTTGACATATGTGCTTAAATAGTTTCCAAGACCGAGCACCTAACCCAGTCTGTACAAGAAGAATGGGGATCTTTGCCTCTGCTCAAGTAGAGTGATGGCTCTTAACATCTGAAAATCAATCATGGTGTATGCCAGGCTGTAAGTGAATGTGTTTCAGTCTGAATAGAAAAGTACACAGATTTTGGCATCTGTACTTCAACTTGTCTCTGTTGTAAGTATTGTCTATTAGTTTACTTGTTACAAGAGCTTGTAATGTACAAACAGGTCAAAGGTGCCTATAGCAGAACCTTGGCCTATTGAGCCATGTGTCTCCACGCATATCCTTTCTCCTCATCATAAAAAAACAAAACACATCCACAGGGCTGCTTTAGAAATAATTGATTGCTTGTGGAATATTTTCTTTGGATGTTTTTTCTAAATACCAACATTTAATTTTTCAGATAGTCACTGATCCTTTTGTTCACATTTGGCATGTAATGAAGACCTTGTGTAAGGTATTACTTTATTCTGATCTCATCATTTGTGCTCATAACCCTTCTCTCTTGAGCCTTCGCCTTTTAGATTGTTCATGTGTATCTTAGTGTAAATAACACAGAATATAAGAAACACTTTTACTGTCCATGTGGCACAGAATAATCAACCTATCAGTCATCTTACAATAACAGTCTTACAAGGTTAAAATGTCTGAAATGACTGAATGTCTGCTGAATCTCTAAGCTATAGAAGTGTAAAGCTTACTGCTTAGAACATAGCAAGCAAATGAAAGCATGCATTTTAAGTAGCTTATTGCAACGAGATTTTGTGCAATATGATTGTAGTCAAAGCTAGACTGCCAGCTTAATTTTTTAGATAGGCTTTCTGCTCTTCGACAGGATCTAAATCCACTGGGAAAATCTCGGACCCAGTCTCTAGGACTACAAGCAGAAAACAGAATCCAAGTAATTCACAGAAAAAGCAGATAGCAGTGCTGAGTCTGTATTTAGAGACTGGAAATCTTTGTGTTATTTCAAATTATTAAAAATCATTTTATATAAACTACATGAGGAATCTACCACAACTTATACAGTAAATGATTTTTTACATTACCCCTCAGACTTCTTCCAAGAAAGGGCAAAAACAACAGCTGATTTTATTTATTTATTTATTTATCTACCTATTTATTTATTTACTTAAAGAATAGTGGTGGAATATCATGTATTATCTAAAGGGTAATAAAGGGTAATAATAAAATGAATCTTAGAGTGATACTCACTCCAGTTAATTTTGCATGTACAGCTTTGAAATATTTTGTATAAAAACAGTATGTAGATACTCCATATGATCTATGTCAAATATTTTCACATAAATGTTTGTGGGTTTTTTGTTTGTTTTGTTTTTGTTTTTAAATTTTTAACAATATTTTTATTATCATTTTCCTCTAAGGTAAAACAAACATCAAAATATTGAAATTCTTCCTTGGACAGAAATTTCATTTTCTCAGCAGCTCTAGACTTCATGCATCTCATATCCATACACTTCCACTTTGTATAAATAATGCATACAGACTATTTTAAATTCCTTATCTTTTTCCTCTTCAGCCTCTTTTTTTTTCTGGTAAACAAACAATTTTTGAAAATATTATGTATCCCAAGCACAACACCAAAAGCATGACACCAAAACTGACTTAGGAAAATATTTAAAAGTAACATTTAACTAACATAGAAAAGTGAAAGTCTCTTGTGCTGAAGATATGAGGCAAGTAGGACCTGAATACAGGAGCAGGTGTGCACTAGCTGTTTGTGAATTTTAATTTTTAATTTTTGTTGAAGGCTAAAAGAAATGACAGAAAAAAAATCACCTTTCTTGTGCAACCTGTGTGCTCAATATTTCACTCTTTTTCCACAATGATTACCTTAACCAACACAGGGAGTCCCAGTAAACGAAGTATTCACTGGCATAGCCATGCAGCCCTGGGCTGTGCATGGCAATGGGAAGCAATTCATATAGTGATTTATTGGGAGTGCTCCAAGACATCCTTTTTAAAAACAGTAGCTGATAAGAATGAAGAGGCAAATACAACTATTCACACTTAGTTACTCTGCTAATATTTCTAAAAGTAGTGTAAAACACTCTGCTGCCCATAAACTACCTCAAAGCCAACATGGCAGGGAAAGGCCTCTGCTGGACTCTGTCACAACCTGTTGGGGTTAGAAATCATCCCACCACTCAGCTGCAAAAGGCTTCAACAAACTCGTCTTTAATTAGATGTTTCTACCACCTCGTTAACTATCATTAATATATTATTGTTATTATTCATCATTTCTTTGACTGAGAATTGGATTGTGGATATCATACAGGATTTGCGTACCAATCCTTTGCTGTTATAAGTCAATGACATTCTTCTATTTCACACTACTATTGCTTTTGCCTTAGTGGTTAGATATTGTGCTTTCATAGAAATAGTAAAGCGCAAATCTAAGCTCAAGTTGCTTTATCCACAGCAGTAATTTTACTGTAGGAGTTCAGGCTATTCTGGGAATACCAAAGCTAGCAAGGGCTGTAATATCCTCTTCTAAGATGAAGATGACAATCTTTGTCCTACAAAGAATGAAATCTGCTTTATTAATTATGTTCCTCTGCAGCTCTGCATCTTGTAGGCCTGTATCCTCAAAGGTATTTTGTTATCTCTGTGTCCAAAAAAAGTTCACTATCTGGTACCCAGCTTCCCACTGACAAAAGATATTCCAGTCATTTTAAAGAGGCTTTCTGTGAGTAGAGATTAGCACAGACTTCAGGTTGTTGCTACCTGTGACTGTTCAGTTCTCTGACAGTTCTTTTACCAGTCTGCATGCTTTCATAATGCACTCAGAACAGGGCTCTGCAAAAGGCAGCTGGTGATGGTTATACCTCCCAGAGCTGGGGCTTAGTTCTGTCCATACTTCATATTGCACTGAATCACATCAATGTCAGCGTGGAGTCAGGGACTGGAATTAAAAGTTTCAAATCACTTAGTTATCTGTGGGTTTGCAATGCTGAACCATAGGTTTTGAAATAATAAGTTATACCTGCTTCACTCTAACATAAAGGTGTTCTCTGACACTTCATTTGCTCTCTGGAGAGAGATCCCAAGCTACAGCCAGATGGCTATGAGGCTCCTGCTAGGCCTGAATCACGCTGGCCAATGTGTAAGAACCAGAGACCTTAGTAGGACACATTTCCCAATCTCTGGGGTTAAAATTTCATGTGAAAAATGTAACTATTTGCAGAATCTTTTTACATTTAATTACATTCAGATTCCTATAGCATTTTAAGATACTGCACTTAATTACTCAAAGGTGAGAAAACTTCAGTATGAACATTTCTACACATAAACAGAAAGTGTATGGAGTAAATAAGGACTATTAAAGTGTAGGAAATCTAAGTTGAATACACCTTGTAAGCTGCTGTGGAATAAGAGCTCTCTCTCTCTCTCTTTTTTTTTCTTTTTTTCTTTTTTTTTTTTTTCCCATGCTGCTAGTGAGTAATGAACATGATTATTTTACTGAGAATAGGGGAGAAAATGGAAACTAAGCAAACAACTGCAGTACTAGAAAAGTCTACTTCATACATTATGTTGATAAGGAAAATGTAGCTTGGTGAGTTTACAATGCTTGAGTTTCAAATTGAATTGATATAAATAAAAGTGCTTTGTATGCATTGCAGAGCACTTTCAGGAGGCTGTTTCCTGCTTTTCATGATGCAGTATCTTATAATGAAATAGGTGTTTGGGCTTTTCAGTAATGATGTGATGCATTTTATCTAGACTATCTTACGCTGCACAGGAATAGGAAATTAGTAATTGAGCAACATGGTACATTTAGTCAGTTATCCTCACACTGAAATTTGAAAAATAAAATTACTTAAAAAGCTTTTAGATTTTATCTTCTTTAAAATTTTCCTTTGCTCTAACTTCTCCCCAGAGGCCCAGGTTTATTACAGACCACAAATGCACACATAAAAGATTCTGGCTAGACTCAGTACACCTTAGATCCTTTTCACTGGAAGGCACAATGAGAAAAGCTGACCAGAAGAGATGCAGTAATGTATTCACATCAGAAGATCTACATTTTGCATGTAAATGTAAAAAAATGTCTGTCTCCCTTATTTCTGAAAAATTACCATAAAAATCTCACTTAAATCTGAATTTTTTGCTGCTTTCCATGACAAAGCTACTATATATACTAGGAACATACACCTTGCTGTTAATGACTTTGAAGCCATCACTTCACCAGTTGACAATAGAACCCCGATCAACTTTTAAAGACAGATGTACATTCTCAGACAGCCTAAAGACATGTGCCTAAAACCAAGG
This sequence comes from Cygnus olor, assembly GCF_009769625.2. Taxonomy (NCBI): domain Eukaryota; kingdom Metazoa; phylum Chordata; class Aves; order Anseriformes; family Anatidae; genus Cygnus; species Cygnus olor. The sequence continues at coordinate 11,536,394 of NC_049181.1, read as the reverse complement.
TAAAACTTTCAGAGAATTATTTTGGTAATGGTTTCTCCATATGTTGCAGCACACCACTTTTTCACAAACGGAGATTTCATGTTTTGCACCTGTCCTGGCAGAATTTTGCCTTGTGAGATACTGCTATCCATATGTATTATATGCCAAAAATGTCTTTTAGTCACATGATGGATCTTTTGTGGAAAAACACTGCAAATAATGCAATCATACCATACAGATTTCAGACTGGAACCTGAAGTAGGAAAATATCAACAATAATACAAAATGCCCTAACACAACAGAGTAATAAACTCTACCTCTTAACAATTTCAAGCATTAGTCATTGTGTAGTTTTAAAAATTTACAACAAGGTGATGAAGATCCTGATGATTAATCATAAACGAAAAGATAAAAGATTTTTACTCTTCAAATTCTATTTAATAAATTAGCAAATAAATTGTCTGCATATGAAACATTCCAGTGACAACTCCCAGTGTAATTCTCATATGAATGTAAGGAAATAGAGCTTTGACTTCCAGATTCTAAAGTGTGTTAAGACTTGAAAAAATAAAATTTCTTGGGTGGATATCTTGAAGACTTCTAGTAGTTTTATGTTTTCTGAAGTAAAACTTTAATGGGAATTTTGGGTGTCCAATGCTGTTCTTCCTGGTACTTCTGCCAACACTGAGCCTCATTGCCTTGCATATTCTGAGAGTGTCAGATTCCTAGTTTACAGTCTGACTCTAAGACCTATGAAAGGCCTCCTAAGGGAAAGATATTTATTGATTTGATCGAAGGTTATCAAACACTAAGAAATTAACGACAGTTTTTGTGTGCATCTTACAAACAAAATATAACTTCAGATGTTTGTAAGAGAAAATACCATTTCAATGTAAAGTTATAATGAAGAATTAAAATAAGTTAATATTGTTCTGAATAAGGACTCATGAGACACATACCACATTTTCATTATAGTTTACCATCCCTGTTAATCTTATTTAAGACTCAACTTGATTAACTCAATTCCCTAATGCTAGTTCTAAAATTTGTATTTTTTACTTAAGTTAAAAAATACATACTCAGAATATCCTCATGCATAGTGATCAAGTAAGGATTTCCCTTTTAAATATATGGAAATCAGTTAATTTTCCATGTATTTTTAACAGAGATGATGGTGGAACAGTTCAGAAATGCTATCAGTATTTGACTGCTGCCCATGTAGAGGCTTGATGCCAAATGGACAAGGCATCAACACTGACGCCAAGAACTAGAGTTTGGCAGAGATGGAGATTTGACTCATGGATACATTCCTAAGGGAAGAATAAATACTAAATTGAACGTCACAGACATTGCTGCTGTAGCAACGCCTGGTGGGTTGTCTCAGGAAATATCAGTGGGGTAGATCTTTGCCCGAGATTCTGCGAGTGGGAAGAAGCTCAGATCATTCGGGACAGGAAAGAAATGGGGGAGTATTGGCTTAAAGGCATGTTTTCACTTCCTTTCCAACATCAGAGAGGCTTTGTATAGGTGTTCCATGTAAGTGACTCAGAAGGCAGGGACAGCTGCTTTCTCTACAGCTTTTGTGGACTGTGTTCGAGGTTGTTGAGATATAAATTGAGATGAGTTGGACCTCTATCATAACTAAACTACCATTAATTCAGAAAAATGTTTTCAACAGAGAGGCAAAATGAGAGTTATGTACAAGGACATGAAATACAGAAGTACTTACATCACAGAACCCCGTATCACAAATGACTGTTCCTATTTACCCAAATGGGCACAGACAATCCCTCTGTACCACTTATCTCCATCATACTGAGAATTTATTTACTCTTGCTAATGAAACTTGTTTTAGAAACTCATTCCATTCTATAGTCAGAACAATGTAAGAAATAGTCAGATTTTCTAGAGAAAAGCTTTTACTGTAAAACATTTCAAGATCTTTCATGGCAGAATCCTCAGTATGGGAAGTGGCCAAAGAGCCATTGTCTAACAGTCAGTTAAGAAAATTAAGATACACAACAATGGAGTGAGCCTTCCTTTTCTGTAACGGTGACATTAGCTTGTTATGACTATCTGAAGAAAGAAAGTAGCTTATTTTGGAGCAGTATCTTTAGTCAGCTATATTGGCACAGATGTATATGGTTCCAGTGAGACTAAGGCCAGAATCTGTCTCATTTTGTTTAAGCCTTTTTGATATAACTTTACTATATGCATATAAATGACTTTGACTTGACATGGAGAGAAATAACTCAGGTTGGTTTTAATGAGATCTAGATTATTAACTGTAACACACATTGTTCTTTTTCATATACTGAGCACAGCCAAGTAAATTATAATTGTGATACTTAGGGATTTTCATTAGCAGTGAAACCCCTTGTGCACTGAAATGAGAGTATTCCCTAGAGAGTGCAGAAGCAAGTAAGAAAGAATATGTAATGAATTAAGCTCAGTGAAAATGAAGGTCAGAGCCAAAATTCATGCAGAAAAAAAAAAAAAAAGAAAGGACACCTTAGGAAACTGCATTATTAAATACAACCTGGAATACATACACCTTGACAAGCAGCAGGGAGAAATCGCTAGTTAGTTCAGTTACAATTAAATGATAAAATGTAGGTGGATTTGCAGTGGATTTGAAAGCCAAAATCCAAAATACATTTTAAGGAACAAAATTTTCACTGATTTACCAAACAAAATATGACTTTATTGGCTAGAATCTTGGCTTGTATGACTATCAAGTACCAATTTGTACTGCTTTTAAACTAAAATAGTGGTTTTTTTTCTAAAATGCAATGTGTAAAGTATTTGTCACATCAATCAAATGAAAGTTAGTAGTACTACCAGTACAGAATTTACCAAAAAGGGAAATTACAGCTTTACTTTGCAGTAGAGAGAAAAAAAAAAAAAAAGAAAAAGAAAAAAAAAACAGGGAGAAAATCCTCTTTAGAAAAACATCATGATGTGGACAAACATGGACAGACACAAATTTTGGATGATGAAGACTAATCAGCACCATATGAGTTACTCCTGGAATAGACAAAATACAGTAAACAAACTCTGAATAGCATGAGTACTGTGGGCTGTGAACAGCAGAAAGCAGGCAAATTATCAAACAGAAAAGACTGACAGAGGGTCTTGTGTTTACCGTTGAGCAGCAGCATGCCTTTTCAGCTACAGTTCAGCTACAAATCAAGTGAGATGATAAAAGTTTAATAATTGTCCGAGTTCTTGTGAAGCAGCAAAGAGACCATACTGAGCACTCACAGGTATTTGATATTTGACAGTGAACAGTTATTCCTTTCCTAATTTGTCTGACATGTCCACCACAGGATTTATCCTAGGGTTATCCTGTTCACCAAATCTCATCTAGAACAGTGGTTATTGATGAGCATTTGAATTTTACACTTTTTAAGTAGTACTTCTTCTTAAAAAAGTTTTTCTTCACAGTTAGATGTCGCAGAAGGGTTTTAATGTTCACTGTGGACTCAGTAGCCTGATGAAAAGAACTGTGGCCTTTCAAGAAGTTTTAATAGTGGCTTCCCTTCCTTTTTTGTTCTAATATCATTTACATAATTCAGCATTTGAACTTACTGATTAGAGTGATTTATTACAGTTGTCAGTCACAGTAAATATTATAGTTAAAACTTTACAGCATTGCAAGAAACACAATGGTTGAGCTTACAAACTTAATTGTGATGTTACTGTGGTATTTTCTGTGTTTTGTTTTGTTGTTGTTTGTTTTTTCAAAGTGTTTGGATAAAAAAGAAAGAAAGAAAGAAAAAAAGCAGAAACGAGAAAGTTGAAAAATGCATGGAAATGCATGGAAAAGCATTGTTATTCTCAGCTTTGCCAATATTCAACCACATATGCATCAAAAATAACTCAGCTGACACTGATAAGAGTTACTCTGCCTTTAGGGTGGAGAAACCGAATAGAATATGGTTTACTACTCACTCAGCATCTCTGGCTGATGGGGAGATGTCATGCCTAACAGTTAAAACACATGGCCTTGGATTGGCGTGCAATCAAACTCCCTTGCAAAATGAAAAGAATGCTGAGATAACAACTAGTCTATCCTCTATGACAAGCTTTACGAATTTCACTATGTTAATAGACAGATGAACGTTTTGCATATTTAAACTATTCAGAGAAAAAACAACAGTTTGAATCTTTACTATCATGTCTAGAAGTTTATCCCCAAAGTACATGACTTTTTCAAGTAACCCTGAACATATTGTCTATGTATACTATAAGCAGATGTGTTCTGCTCCTCCTTTCAGCTGACCAGAAGCAGTAGGCCTGTATTAGCAAAAACACGACTTAATGTCTCCTGCTTCCCTGCCAAGCTTATTAGTGTGGGCTGAATGCCTCATTAACCCTGTGAGTATGGCTTTTAGTTGGTTCAGAGATCACACAGCATCTTAGGGGTGCCTGCAAAAGACTGATGAAATGGCACTATATTGTATTTAAGACCAAACAAGCAGAGATTTTAGTATGACTCTATGAATATGATTTTAGGCCGTAGATGTGTATAGGACTTCGTATCTTTCAACTCTCTCAGTACAGCCAGATCCTGCATCTTAAGAAGTGTTTAGTAATCTCATAGTGATGCTTAAAAACAAGTAAGATGAAATGCATGAGCTATCTTTATAAACACTGACTGTTTGCCAAGTCTACTCATTTCCTACATAAAAGGCTTTGGGGGTTTATGTTATACTCAGGAAAGAGGAGGGAAAAAAAAAGAAAAAAGAAAAAAAAAAAACGCCAATTTCTAAAGAAAAAGAAAGAGAATTTCTAAAGAAAAATTAATGCAAAAGAATGGAATTATAAACTGAACAGAGAGGAGGGGGAAGAAGTGGAAACCTTTTGGAATAAGTTGGGGGAAGATAGTCACAAGCATAACAGAGGAAGAGCTTTTCCTTTCACTGAGTGAAAAGAAGGACAGGAGAGCAGGACAGGAGTTTATTACCTGCTGTAAAGTGTGCTCAGGATGAAAAGAATGGTTTGCTGGCCTTGTAACAAAGTAGCTGTTAATCTCATGCATACACCCTAGTGCTTTGCTTCAGAAATCTGGCTTGTGCTGAATCAAACGAACAAGGATCATGACTTGATAGTAGCTTTAAGATGTTCAAAACCTACATAAGCCAGACATAAAGCACTGGCAAGGGACAAAAGAAAAATTTCAACTAAGAATGATTCATGGAAGATATAATTGTGTAAGGAAGCTCTGGGAAGGACTGGAAGACTTTCATTTATGTGAGCTCAATGAAATAGTTATTTCATTTATGTGAGCTCAATGAAATAGTTATTTCATTCATGAATTGGTTCCCATTTTTTACACTTCCCACTCTCTTCATATCTCTAGAATTTCCCTTTGCCAAACTGTTGTCTTTTTTTTTTTTTTTTTCAATTAATAATATATATATAGTTCTATAAAATCCTTGGCACTTACAGATATATCAAGTAGAAGGATCTATGATGCTTTTTTCAGGAAAAAAAAAAAAAAAGGAGAAAATCTTAACTGGCTACTAGCAGGAAATAGACATGTCTGCTTTTAGAATTCAGGATTGTGTAGGAAACCTGGAAACAAGCTGGTGAAAAATGTCCAAAGCTTCTCCATTTATGAGTGTCTGTTTAGATTTTGTATGGTCTTCACTTAATGGAGGGGACTCTTCTTTCCAAAGGGCACAATGGAAAACTGTTAGACTTCATAAAGGAGCAGCAAGGTTTGTGAATTCAGTAGGGTTTGAGATCTGAGCAAAACCTCAGTGGTTCTGACAGCAATCCACTCCTCTGCATTCATTTCTCCAAAACAGTCAGAACCATTTTTTTTTTTCAGCTTTGTTGCCTCCTGCAGCTGACAGTTATTTGACACAGTTAATGACCACAGTAGGTATTGAAAGCCATCAGCCAGTAATAACCTTCATTGTTAAACAGAAACAGGTAGTCTCTCTTCTTGCCATAACAAGGAAAATAGCCATTTTTCCACTGCAGGAATTAAAATTATTTGACACTAATATTCCAATAGTGCCATACACACTGAATAGTAATTTACAGGTGCAAAAGGACAGAAGTTTCCCAATGCACATTAATATCTTTCTAAAGAAGAAAATTCTATCTAAGCCTTGAAAAATATAATTTTCTTGCTTCAGTGCAGTACACAAGTCGAACCCCTTTCCCTTTTGCGTGTTAAAAATCAAGAACTGAACTCTGTAAACAAGACTGTTCAAGTAAAGAAAACACATAATTAGATCTTAATTTTAGAGGAAGGAACTGATAGTTGTGAGATTACCCTTCAGCTGTAGGAACATCTTGCTCCAGGAAAGGTTCCATTGAATTAAATAAGGCCATTTGGGGAACAAGATAATATTCAATACAAATATTAGTTTCAGAGATTTAGATACTGAACTAAACAATTTCATCAGCAGTCTTACAAAACGTGTACTTGATCTGAAGTATAAAGATCACCATATTTTTCTATTAAATAGACAAGTCAATGCTAGGAAAGCTGGCAAATTAACACAAATGTATACTTAAAGAAAACAAATTATTTTATGTATGGTTATTTTATGTATTAAAATATCAGGTTGCTGCATTTTAAAAATCTTATTCTTGTTTTCTGTTTTCTAGATATTTCTTCATTTAGTCCCCCACTTCTCATTTGGCAATGGGACAAAAACTACTCAGCTGCTTTCAACACACATGTAACTGTTTATGTATTTGGATCGCCACATACCAAATACAATGAACTGTTACAAAGTCCATATTACAAAGAACAGCATGGCATGTTAAACCAAAGCATCAACTCCTCTCTTTAAAATTGTAAAAGGCTACAGAAGCAGCTGAACTATTTTTAGGTTCAATAGAAGATTAATTTTTACAAAATCAATATGTCGAAAGTAAAACAAAATTATTGTTTCCACCTTTTAAATTCAAAAACATTTCTAGGTCCATTTAAGCAGCGTTAAATAGCAAATTTTAAAGGATAATAGATTAATAAAAGACTAGAAGACTGAGATATGTCATATGGGCCAGGACAAGAACCTAATGAACACACAGAAACATCTTTATTGATATGGAAAATTTTTGAAATAACCAGTAGAAACAAAATCAATGGGTGTATTTCTCCTGGTCAAAATTGTCTGGTGAATAAATTTGACGACTGAAACATTATGGTCATGCAAAGTGATTATGAAATATATATAAGAACCTGGAAATTAACACTCAGAGAGATGAAACTGCACTAAAAACAGTACAGCCATGCTGATTTATGTTATTCAAGGTATGGCCTTAATGTCCACTGTGTAATAATGGGGTGTATGCAACTGTTCAGGTGTTTATTTATGCTCTACTTTTCTTGAAGGGAACTTCAATGGATCAATTATAGACGTCTTACCTGAAGGCAGTTCCAGGAGAAAGACAACAAATTTGTTCTCTCTAGCTTAAAAAAAAAATGCAGAATATTCACCTTCCTTCACCCACCCACAGAAAGTATCCCTCCATCAACACTTTTTCACTGACTGAATCACCTTAAACTGCCTACTGATCAGATTAGACACAAATTAATTTCTAACTAAATTGCCTCATGACATATCACAAGCCATCACACGTCTCATAGTGTGGTGCCTCCATTATGTGCAGTGACATTACTAGGCGATACGTCATGTTCAGAAAGCACCGTCTCTTTAATTGCGTGTCACTACAAAACACTTCTGTTTTAAGTAACAACAATTCCTAGCAACTTTCTTTTCATGACTGAATTTATACAGTTCCGTGCTGAATCTTAGAGGAAAGGCAGGATAACAGGTCAGCGGTAAATAAGGATATCTGTCCATCAGCTATGCTGAGCAGAGCAGATGAAATGGTCGCACCTTCCATAATCATCTGGCCTCCAGCAATGTTATCATCCCTGGAAGTTTCTCCAGAAGGACAGTTAACAAATCTGGACTTCAGTAGAGCTGCTGGTAAGAAAGATTTGCTTGAGCACCTTTGTGCTCTTCTCCATATCTCTTAGAGGGCTGCACCTCTGTAACTCTTAATAAAGTTGAGATGACACAGGCAGAACAATGGTCTCACAAGTTAACTTGAAGTAGATTTTGAAATGGGTTTAAGCACAGAGGGTTTCATAACCTCTGGAATTCCTCAAGCAGTGTCTAGAGGAAGAGACTAGCAGCGAGGTTACACATCATTCCTCCCTGACTGAGTGAATACATATGAGCATCTCCCTGCTACTTCTGCACAACCAACTACATGCACTGCCCCTTTCTCAAAGCTATGGGCTCCCAGTCTCTTGAGAAAACTGAGTTCAGTTAGGTGCACATACTGTGTTTGGACATGGTTTGCTGTGTTCTCATTTGTGAAAACAGAGAAGTAGTTGACCTGAACTGAGATAAGGTTAATCCTGAAATAGATGGTAAAATAAAACAAAGGGTAAAAATTAGATTCAGAGTATTTTATTTATTTATTTTGTTAAAATTTGCTGACACCCCACTCCCTGCCCTAATTATATACTACAGTGACTCAAGATATTTTCTTGGTCTGCCACTGTCTTCAGGCTACCTGCTATATATCATGTCACTGTCTCGTCTTTAATTTCATTTTGCATGTACATCATAAGAGATAATGTCTACCCTTTGTCAATCCTCAGTTTTCTGTGTCCAAATGTCTCCCATGAAGCAAAAGAGGTGAACACAGCTATCTGTGCAGAGATCAAAAGACAGGGAAACAGCTGTGTTCTTTCATGCAGAGCTGTTTTGTAGGATTAACAAGAGAAACAACACTGGGGGCAAGACAGAGGAGTTACAATAATGTTTGCATTAGACAACTTTTGCTCCTACCACCAAATTTACAAACTGCAGCAAAAATCATCTCCCATCTGCAAGAAAAGCAACTGGGCATTATATACTACAACTGCATGGTCTTCAGACAGCATTTCACCTTTGAAGAGTACAGGTCAAATTTGGCACAAGTTAGTGTCTAAAAGAATTTGATATCATTGACCTTATCTTTAAGTCTTGTTCATTTCACATGATGATACCATCAAACAGCTTGCCACAATTGGCAATTGTAGCTAAAAAAGAGGACGAAGCATTACATTATAGTGGCATTAAAAATGTCCAAGTACAAAATCTTCTATGAAAGGGGCTGGCAGGGGAAGTGCAGGGGGTGGACTGTTTGAAAAACAACAGCTGTACAGCCAATATGTTTGCCTTGTCTGTAGCCTCTCCCAAACTTTAGCCACAATGTATTCAAAGTAAACTACGAAACAAGTTCTTCCCCTTTTCATTTAACATTTTTGGCCTAATTCTATTTTTCTACTGTTTTTCAAGCCTCCTTATTTTGGTTTATCACTAACACCCTTCCTAAGATCATTTTATGGACTTAGAAATACAGTGCATCCAACTTTGCACACCAAAAACAATCTAAAGGCCCTGGCCTACTTCTAGAAATTCCTATTTATTTATTTATTTATTTTAACCTGAAGTAAGCAGGAATCATAGGATCCTATCTTGAACGTGTTCCACAGAACTCATATATTTAAAAAAAAAAAAAAAAAATGTCCCAAAAAAGTCCCTTTTCCTTACTCTGGATAGTAAGATGGATTTTTCTGACAGCTTTGGCCTCGCTCAGCTTGCTATTCCAGTCAGTTTTGTTGCTTTTGATGATAAGAAGTCAAAATAAAAGTTCTGGAAATCCCAGGTTACTTGTCATTTAAACAGGAAGGATCACTTGCCTATATATAAACTGAGGTCTCTGACTGAAAACAAAAACAAGCCTTTTGTTTTGTTTTTTGTTTTGTTTTGTTTCTGCTTTACAGGACTTAGGATTTTTAGATGATCATTTAGCTGGTAGTGATATCTGTCACAAATGCACTGATTCATGGGGGTTAACATAAGCCAGGTTCATTTCAGACCAGTACTCGTCTTTGGTACTTCTGATAAGCCTCCCTGACAATGCAACAATAACAAGACTTGAAAATAAATAATATTTCAGTCAATTAGACCTTATTTTAAAAAGGATTCATGGCAATTCAATAATTGAAAATCATTTGGCTTCTTGCCTCCTTCAGTAATTATTCTTATTCCTTGTAGCTGATTCAAAGCTGTCTAGTGGCATACCTTCCTCACCGGTAAATGAAGCCTTTCATCTTAGCCAAAACATTTCATAGGCTAAGGAGACTAGATGAGATTTCTTGGGTCACAATATCCAGCTCCTTTTCTTTTGGAGTTAACCATGTAACAAAGCCGTGCTCACACCTTTTTTTTTTTTTCATATACCAGGATGCCTGATTTCACAGTAGATGAAAACAGGATGTGGGAAAGAAACAATCAGTCATCAAAAACAATTTGGGGAGTCTTTATAGCCTCTAATATCTTTGCACCCATAAGTAACAGCTAAAGGAAGGTAGTAATTAGATTAGGATATTTTTAAATGATCCATTCTTTGCATGAAAAGCTGTTTAGTGGGACATTTTTGCTGCCAATGCAAATTGAGACGTAGCTGTAGCAGCTGAGGATTTATATGTTGTTGTTTTTTTGATCATGTGTTTTTTTCAGCAGATGCTGCCATTAATATTTAACTCTGAGGGCCTCTAGTTTTATTACCTGGGAAACAGTTAAATACTGATAAGATGTGAGACTCTACCAAGAGACAGATACTCAGTAAATATCACATTATATCTATAACTCTGCTCATAAATAGAAAGACTAAACTGTGTGCCTTTTCAACACTGAAGGAAGCTTTTTCGGGGACTGACTTCTCTATTTTCTGTGTAATCAAATAAGACCACAGAAGATGCTCCAGGCAGTTCAGAGCTGGTGCTTCTGACCAAAAACTGTATATTAGACTTTCAAGGGGTTCAAAAGGCTACAGAAGAAAATGGTAAGTCAAAATATGTAAAATATTTATTTGCATACTAGTGCTTTTAGAAAGCTTTATTTTCTAAATGATATCTCTGTACAAAACCAGACTATAATATCATGACAATCTTGTAACATTTTAGCTTAATACTCCCTTTAAAGTGATTTCATTTGCTTTTACAGACTACAGAATAGGCATTTAGGACACTGAAACCTTAGATCTAAGGAAACAGAATCAGAAGTCTTCATTTCCATTTCTGTTCTTGTCCTTGATTTGCTGTGCTAAGATAGAGAAATCAGTTCAGTTTATAGATCTGCCTAAAAATATATAGATATATAAATTACATTTCCAATAGTTTGGGAGTCTTGATTCACAGGTATCTCAAACCACTGTATTAGACGATTGATAAAATCACTGGACAGGGGTTGTCTCAGTAATGGAATGTAACCTTTTTATTTGTGTAACACTGGCAAGTAGATATCTCTGCTTATAACTTCATTATATTCAATGATAAAGATGAAGTTTTGGTGAGCAAATTTTAGCCCTCCTGAGGAGTTCCAAACCGTTCCCTTCAACTGCCTGCTATCCGTCACTCATTGCATGGGATTTGTGATCTAATACAACTGATTTTTTTCTGCTGTCTGAAGAGATGCCTGAAATATCCCAAGCAGGAAAATAGTAAATAACAAATATTTAAAAACAAATATGAGTGTTAGATCATGACTGCCTTTGTTCAAGTCCAAATGCAGGTATTCACATGACATTCTCCAAAAATAGTGCATTGTGTGAGCATTCACACTTGGAAAGCAAGGTATTTCATGAGGGTTGAGTGTAAGAAATTTCAAGGGATTCATGCCAATATTGTTAACATTGTTTATTAGCATTTATCTGTCTTCAGGTGCTTGGAGACTCTCAAGTGAAAAGTTATAAATATATACTAAGTGCAGCACTTTTTTTCCTTGATATCTAAATTTTTTCTCCAGATAAAAGAAAGAGGCAATCACATATTAACAAAAAGCACTCAGCAAGGTGCTTTCTGGGTATTTGACATTCCTTTTTAATTTACACTTATCACAAAATCACTTTCCGTGTGATCCATAAATCAAAGAATTAGAATAACTTCCTGCCTTTTGGGCATGGAGTAGATAGAATTTCATAAGCATACACTGTAAATCCCATTCCCAGAATACAGACCTATGAGACTGTGCTTCTCTACCCATTTTCTCCATTTTTAACTGAGCAATAGTCAGTAACAGGTATATCAGACATTGTGTTAGATCTCCAAGCCAGAGTCAAGAAACATTGGCAGCAAAAATACAACGATTATTATTTCATGCTCCTCTCCTTTCCCTGCCTTTCCAATGATTGTTTCATGCATTTATTTTGGTAACAGGAAAAAAAAAATAGTTAGTAATCCATTGGTGTTATCAGAATTACTAGGCACATCTAGATGATGTAGCATGATGAAGAGAAAAGGAGAGCTAGTACCACACCAGAACATGAAGCTAGTTTTTCTTCACAACCCACCAGAATGTTGGTGGTTGGTGGAGCTCAGCCAGAGCTGAGTCTGCTTGAGCACCTTTTTTTTCCTGTGATGTAAAAGTCTAAGTACCACAACTAAACATTTATTAGAATTTACACACCTAGCCCCCAGTTAGTTCCATGACCTTCATTCACCTTTTGAAATAACTCTGTAAATCCAGCTGTACATTATCTACAATGTGTATCCCATTCAATTGCAGTCAATCTGATAGAAAATGTTTTGGTAGAGCAGTTTTGTATCCACATCCTTAAACCTGCCAGAAAGAGCGAATTTCTCTCACAACAGATCAGTAAAGTCAAAATGCATAATTCTTGTGCTGTTTTAACTCCCTGTAATACAGATTATAACATAACGGTTTATAACTTGTTGAGAACAAAATATTTTATAATATTTCTTTTCACCATTTACTTACTTATTTATGTGTTTTATGAGGTTTCTACTTTTCAATTTTAAGAGGAACATAAAACTTGCTAGAATAGGGCAGAAGAAAGCCAGCTCTCTGCTCTCTAGCAGGGACCAACAGGTCATGCCTCGAAGCCCACAAAACACAGCAGAAGCTCAGGAAGCCTTTGGGACATCTCCTCTGCCTCCTGCAACTGGTGGCTGAATATTTCCAGACTTCTAGACTGTGAGTTGGAGAATCAGCACTTTATACACTTTAGTCCTATATCACTTAAAACACTCCTGGAAATCTCAAATCTCATGAGTGAAGTTTTGAAAATATGTCATTTAATGTGGAATGAACTTGGGACTTTCAATTAGTCCCCAAATCATTTATAATTTCCTATAGAAACTGATACACTTTCTTGAACTGACACTTTTATCTGGAACTGGGGAAAGTAGCTAGTATTTTTTAGAAGATGCCTCCTGCAAAGCATTTTATTTTACATAGTTATACCATTTCATGCAGATTATTCAATAGCTCTGAAACAAGGCAATAAAGTCATCAATTTAGTTGTTACAAATTGATCGTGCAGTAGATTTTGATAAACCATCCCTTTAACTATCATACGGAATTACTGAACACTGCAATCTTCAGGCTACTAAATAACACACTCAAATAAATCTTCTATGTTAATGCTGATGTGGATTTTATATTGACCTTGACTTCAGAAAAATTATTTATTTTTTTTCATCTTCCTACAAGCTGCATATGCAGAACTATTTATCGTTAAAGCAAACTATGCAAACGTAATGTTATGGCAGTATGCATGGTTCCTTTTCAGCAACTGACCAAAAATACCATAAAAAATTAAGATATGTATTTAACATGCCTAACAATTCACAGGTAATCAAGTACAAATACAGAGTTAAGTGCAATTTTTTAAACAGAAGAATCATTGCTGAATATTTATATCTGTCTATACTGGGATAAATACAGAACTCAGTTTAAGATGATACAAAGGGATTCTTGTGATAATGAGCTTGCATTCCTGAATGCCATTATTTCCACTGGTAAACTAAATTTTCAAAAAATTTAATTGTTCCAAGCCAAAGCAGAAGAAAGCTGGAGGAGGGAGGGAAAGCCCTAACACTGTGGAATGGTTGGTCAATAAGGCTCTAAAAGACAATATGAACATAAGATACAGTTTTTAAAGCATTGAGGCAATTAAGAAGGAAAAATGAAAATGAATGGAAGCTGAAAGTCTGCTGAAAAAGAATCTAATCCACTGCTGCTGAAAATCTTATCCATATTCTTCTAAGAACATCACAAAGGTAAATGACATAAGGAAAAGATTTTCAAAGACACAGAAGGACAAATAAGTGCCCAACTCCCATTAAAAGTGGGAGTCCCATTGACTGCTTTCAATAAATCCACTAGAAACAAATACAGACTCTTAATTTATGGAGAAATGGGAAACAATTTGTTTTACTCAGAGCATTATGAATTGCAGTGCTAAACCAAGGAGAGGAACAATTTAGATAACCCTATCACTCGACAGCAGGAAAAAATAAAAAAATAAAAAAATAAAAAAGTTTGTTTTTTTGCATTGAACAAATGAATGATGGTAATGAGAAAGGTATCAAAATGACAGTACAGAGACATTCACCAAGATAAACCTACCCATAAGGAAGGCACCCACAACATTGTGATGATGATTTTTCAGCAAGTTCATGACATGCAACTGTTTGACATCCTTCATGGAGAAATTCCCCAGAGCAGCACTGAACTCTTAGCAGCATTAAGTACTTTGTCTTAATCTAACAAGCCACAGAAAATACATGGAACAATGATTTTAAGCACATTCCTAAAGACGAGAAGGTCCTATATGATTTGCTACACAATGGGAAATTGTTGCCTGTGCAGACTCCAATGAAGATGAACTTCAAATATTAGTATCATTTCTAGTTAGCTTTTCTGTCTGATAGCCAAGTACCTAGAATATATAAAGACATAACCAAAGCATCACAGGCATGACTGAGAACTTTTTGTTCATACTCAAAATATTGTTTTGCTCTAGTTTAGCAAAGTGGCAACAAGAGGGTTTAAAATGAGTGATCTTTATCCCCTGCACCTCCCAGCATAAATCTTGGAAAAGGCAGCATTCTTGGAAGTGTGAAGAGCAGAATACACCTTTAAGAAATACGAAACCCATTTGGGCTCTCTGAAATACAGAAAAGATATACTGCAGTTTCATGCAAACCTCTTGTTTCAAGGAATATGCTCTTACTGTAAGTAGAAAGTATATGCTGGAGCAGCCCAGCTTGGTGGTTGCATTGCAAAGCTACAAACCACAGGCTGCATGGGGGCTTGGAGGCAATCTGGGCTTGAAATGCCCTTCTGTATCAGATAACGTATAATTCTGAAAGTCTGTGAGAGTTCAACAAGCTCTGAAATTACAATGTAAAAAATAAAAAAGCAACAAAAATGTGAATAACATTTGAAATTTCTTCTTATTTCACAACTTCTTAACTTCAGAGATGCAGCAAAACCTGTTCTCAGGTAACAGATAGTTGTAAAGTGATTTAATATCCTCAGATGAAAGTAGCCATATAAAAAGTAAGTCACAATAGATTGGTATTTGTTATTTCGTGGCATACAAACATCTTGTTCTCATTTATGTGGCAACAAACTGAAGAAATTTCAGCACTGTTTGTAGGTGGGGAAGGAAACAATCAATTCCTAAGTGCCACGTATACAGGGAAGGCTGCATTAAACCAAAAGGATTGCAGCAGTTAGGTTAGGGAGAGAGTGGACATATTTCAAGAGCACTGAGTTACTCTTCATTTACCCTGTGCATCAGAGCTGGCTCGAGCTTCCTCAATAAAATAGACAAAAGTTCAAATTAGATGCTCCAAATGAAGGCGAGTCATTCCTGCTATGGCAGGGGAATGGAAAGGAAAAAACAGACTGGGAGGTAAGGTAGCTGGAGATAGCTGCAAGGATCCCAGCTTGCTGTCCCTGCTCTCTCCTGCTGTGAGCGTGGGACATTGGATGGGGTGGCACTGCTGCTAGAGGCAGCCGCCTACGCAGCAGTGGCCGTCATGCCTTACAGCCCACTGGGGCCTCAGCAGCTGGCACCGGGGCTGGCAACCTGTTTGACTCACAGACACAGCAAGCAGGGCAGCTACAGCTGGGTAGCTCTTGGTGGCTTGTCCTGGGTGGCTGGCCATTTAGCTTATGCATAAAGCCAGCCTTGCTGCATCTTGTTGCATATCTAACTTCTGACAAACTTGAAGCTGTCCAGCACTGCCCTACTACCAAAGAAGTTATGTTAACATTTCTACTACCCTAATGGTGCAGGATCATGTGGTGGAGGATAGGGAGGTATATACATGATACAGAGTGGATGTTTTATTATTCAGCCGATGTTGGTCAAGTTTTTATTACTGTGCTTCCCAGGGTACGTGTTCAAACCAAATGACAGGCATGCACTCACTGGAGTGAAGCCACATGGGCAGCAGAAATAGCAAAAAACATAACAAAAACACACGGATCACTAGTGACCTGGCTGTGTCATTCTCTCCCACCAATGAAAATCAGAGCTGAATGGGCACTATATTACCACAGAGCAAATGAGCCCACAGCTATTGCTGGCCAAAATGTTTACTGCTCTTGTTCCTGCTGTGTCATTCCAAGGATTTAACTCCAGTATGAAGGTAGATAGTATTGCTTTTTTTTTTTTTTTTTTAATACAGCCATCTGCAATGCTGAACCTTTAGCCTAGATGAGCAGACTTCTCATTAATCTTGTTTTTCATTAAAGAAAATGAGTTCATAAACAAGAATAGGAACAGGTATCTGGAATGCTTTTCAGGATTTATCACAAGCCTCCCTGTGTTGATGAATTATTTATATCTGAAGTTCTTCAGTGTATACTATGAAATTGCCATCAGAGGGCTTTTTCCAGGTATTTTGGGAGAGACACAAATATGGAAGATTTTTTCTCCTCAGCCTCTCCATTCTCCCTCAAAAACTTAGAAGTCTAGTGATTGATTTAAACCAAATGTGATTAAAGACAGTGATTTCAGAGAACTTAATGCACGTTTCATGATTATTGGTCAGCAGGTACAGGACAGATGGCATAGAAGAAAAGGGTCAAAGCAGACCCTGCATCATTAGAACAGGCTAGATGACCTACCCCCAAGGCATTTATACCAGTAAGATATGGAATTTCATTTTTCATTGCTTACAGAACTGCATCTTACCAGAATCAATATTTATCCATTAATCATACTAAAAAGTGGCAATTACATAAATAATAATCATTTTTATCAGTACTTCATACTAATAACTCACTGTTGGTCAGCAGCCATTAACCTGTGCCTCTATGGACTCAAGATAGCTGCACTATGTTACAGAAGAAAAATGTTCCACTTCATATTCTTCAAGTGGATAGTTAACAAGCAAGCAGCTCAAAGTGCTCAACACTAGTAAGGAACGGTTGGGACCAATTACTTGTTAAAAACTAGTCATACTGGAGAATTAAAATGAATTTAATTTCCTCTTGATCAGACATATGGAAAGCAGCTTCAGAAAATCCATCCAACAAGAATTTAAGCCTGATTACACATGCCAATTTCAATATGACTGAAAAAATAGAACTGATTATTTGAGGCAGTCAACAAATTGTCTTAATTTTTCATACTGCTTCACTAGCTTTTAGAAGAGAAAGAAAGTCCTCTAAGAGTCTGCCTACCCTTCCAAGCTCTCTCTCTGGAGAAACAACTTTGACTCCTATTGTGTCCTGAGAGCACATGGGAAAAAAGGAAGAAAATGTGCTTCCCTTTTCTCTTCTGCCCACACATCATCCTTTAGGTGAACTTCATTTACAGTTAAACATATTAATGTTCACCCCAACTGAAATGACAAAGATTCGTTGCTTAAAGTGATCCTCCAAAAGCTGTATGTATATAGGGATTAGTATCATTGTATGATCTCTTACTTCTTAAAACTGACTAGGTGTTTCAGTCTTTAGGGCAAAGCCATGCTGCATTATGTTTAATAATAATAATAATAACAATAACAATAATAATAATAATAATAATAATAATAATAATGTGTTTGTGATAAAACAATGCCAAGCAAAATTATCAGTACTGCTGACTGCATAATAACTTGTTTTCATTACAATATTTCTCTATCTGCCATCCCAGTCAACTTACTACTTTATTCAACTCCTATGCCCCTATCTCAATAAGCTTATTCAAAAATAAGCTTTTTGAATTAGGAAATATCATTTATTATGAATGTGTACTATGTCACTGCATGAACATTACACATTATTCCCAAAATAAATTTCAATAAAAAATCCAAAATAAAGCCAGTATGTAAGTCCAGGTAAGAGAAGGTGTTTAGAGCTGACAAAGAATTTGAAGTTTTTGCAGTGTTCCCTCAACTTTAGTCTACCTGGATATTTAGGAGGCTAAAAAGATCTCCTTTAGTATGTAAATTAGACACTACATAACTGGAAATGAAGTGACATTTAAGTCAGTTAATTTATACCCAATTTAGTATTTTGATAATGATGACATAACCATTCCTTTTGATTTAAAGGAATTATAATACTGGAGTTATTCATTTACTTGTGTAATTTTCAGTTCAGTAGGTAGCCAATGGATTCATCTTTTACCTAATTATTAGGATTCAGGTTGGCCCCCATATCCGATGATTATTTCTATTTTTAGCCACAGGCATACATATTGAACCCTCTAAGTAGAAACAAGTTTAGAATCTACAAAATTCTTCCATAGTGACTTTTGCTGGAGATACTTTCTGTTATGCCAGAGAGATTTATTGACTTTGCAAGGAATCAAATCAGAAGGTTATATGCTTACTACTGGCCTGTGTTTCATCTGAAACTAACTATAACATGTTCAGTGGAAACACAATTAAGACACAGTTCACAAAATAAAAAATAAATAAATAAAATAAAAATAAAAAAATAATAATAAAAAAGAAAAATAAAACCTGTGGAATCAGTTTCTGCTCAGCTATAAAAATCACATCCTGAACTGGTAAAAATTAAATAACTTCAGAAATTTTTTTTCAGATTGGGGCCAACCTCCATGGGATGTGCTGGAAGCTAGGATGTGAATGCTGCTTTCAGTATTATGCTTGAACAGAAAACACTTTGAATCAAATCTTGTAGGGAAGATCATCTTTTCTCTGTTGATCCATATTGCTGGTGACCAGACTGACTGACTGATAGAGAAAACACCTCAATTTCTAAAACACTTTTAAAATGATGGATTTGGGGGGGATATCCAAAGTACATCATATCTTACAGGTTGATTTTTTTCAAAGATTCTACACATTGTCTTAATTCAACACAGATAAGATAGAAAAAAATACGAATTACGTCATTAGATAAGTAAAAAAATTGTCTGCCATCATACCAGTAAGTTCAGCACAACTGAGAACTAAGTAAAAATGCATTTTCATTAAAAAGAATACATTATTCCCCAGAAGATATGAAATAGAAATCCTTTTTCCATTACATGTTGAACGATCATACTTATAATGAGAAAAATACCAAAAATCCATGCGATACCCTCTTGCTGGTGTTCATTTTCTTTTTACAGAGTAGAAATATTTATTATTTTCTTTCAGGAGAAAAAACTCCCGGCATAAGATTTTTAAATTTCAGGGTATACATTATAATCTCCTTAAAACAACAACAATGACCCAGAAACTAAGCATAAGCCCTGTCAAGGACACATTACCTTTCTACATCATACTGCCACAGGTCATAAGCTATTCATTTTCCAGCTATTTTGTTAATGATGCCTTGTAAGGATTTTCTACTGTGTATTTTTTTTCTTGCCATATTCCATAAATCATCACATACCACTCTTACCTTTCTGTAACAAATGAAAATTCAGTGTGTAGGATGTTTCATGGAGTTGCAAGAATAATAACAATGGGTTTCAAGAAATCAAAGATCAGTGAAGCCATATGTGGCCATAAGTGTGAATTCCAAAATAGAATCATTTCATTCCAGAAGTTATAAAGATGGACTTATGTATGTAGCAATTAGACAAACAGATTGCTTCAAGTCAACTCAAACAGAAGGCAGCTGCCATGCTCAATGTTCCTTGGGAATCATGTATATTTCATCAAAGATTATTTTTATATATTCAGTCTCCAAATTTGTGATCTATTTTCCTGTGTGAACCTTCAGGACCATGCAGACCATTATGAAAATCCAGGTTCAATGCTAATATACTCCATATTAAAAATTAAACATATGCAGAACAGGACAACTACAGCAAACCTCCAAATCTTTTCCAAAAGATTTTGTTTTGAAAAGGCCTGTTGAGTTAAAAGAGCAGAAGGAGGGAGAGAGAATCATCTGCTTCATGAATATTATATTTCTGTTGATAAGAGACTGATTTTGTACATTGCTGATTATTAGACAATAAAGGATAAATAAAATTAAACCTTGTATAGTTTTATATTTTTCTTTCCCTCTATAAGAGTAAGGTTAACCTAAAACCTAGGAGGTTCATCAACAATCCACTAACCCCTCTCTTCTGTAAACCCTAAAATATCGCACTCCATGAATTGATTTTCTTTCATTCTCTGCTGAAGGCATAACTGTTAATGAAGTTGCCAGGTCTGTTGAGATTCTAAAGATTTATTTGTTATACTGAATATAACGTCAAGTCAGAGAGTTATTGGCTGCTTTACTTTGACAGTTTTATTCATGAAGCAGAATACCGGAACTTACGGAAGCTTAGCTCATTCAATATATCATTCCTGAAACTTAGTTAAAAGATTAATGTAAACTTAGTTTAAAGGAGAACAATTGCATTTAACATGCAAATATTTTATAAATAAATTGCCATAAAACATCTAAGTGAATTATTCTGTCATAATCACTTTGAGGAAACTTGTGGGCTGACTTCCTTGTACTAGCAATCAATCCAAAAATAGAAGTCAGTATTAGAAATGTCCCTTTAAATGTCCTACACTGTTCAATGTCCCTATCCACTATTGTGCTCAGCTCAGCTACATCAAGGTAAATTTGGAACTCAAATTTGGATCTGGGACATAAAAATTAGACTTGAGACAAAACATCAGTTTGCTACCTCCAGAAATAAGTAAAACCACTCAATATTGTTATTTGTACAGTTGTAGTACTAAAATTCATGCAGCAAGAGAGGAACCCCACCATTCAATGTGATGTCCCGTTTTAACCATAGCTCAGTGCTAAGACTCAGACCAGTACTCTCTTGTGGCTCCCTGGCCTTGATGATCAGGATAACACATCCCAGTACCTGCCAAGCTTGGCTGTGAGCTACTACAAGCTAGTGTTTTATCATCAAAATTTTAGGAAACAAAGGAAAAACAGACTGCGGATTGAGAGCTGTTTATCATTAAGACACTGGTGGTCTTAAACCATAGTCACTCAGAGTGGTCCCACGAGTTCCAAGAAGAAATCAAAAAAGATAATTCAAAATTATTTTAGGAAAGTTAAACAAATGATGGTGTTTAAATTGAGTTGTTTGAAAAAATGGAAATTTAAACAATAAGAAATTGTTATGACCATCAGTGACAAATGCTAGTTTAGAAAAACAATACACTGTTCTACAATCAGAAGGAAGAAAATTACCAATGCAGGTGAGACACTTTCTGGAAACTGAAAGCTTTAGCTTACACAGAATGTTTTCAAATCAAAAGCAGAACAATTTAAAATTCTCAGCAATTAACTTAAAACTCTGTTTCTATGTTGTTGATCTTTCTTGGAAAAATCCCATAGATAGTGAGTTGTCCACATTTGCAGAGCTGGACCTTTTATAAAGAAAAGTCAGCTATTGGACTTAATGTACTGAAAAAAAAAAAAGTCCTTTAACTGTTAAATACTATTCATTTTGGCATCACTGACCAAAACAAAACAAAACAAAACAACAAACAAACAAAACTTAGAAACATTTTAATGGGCACCATTTTGGTAGGATTTAGTAAGGAAAAATGAATTTGTTTTCTTGAGCCATTTAATCAAATATCTATTTTCTGAAAATATGAATTTGCTAATCAAAAACTTAGCATCACAAACTTGAGAAACATTTGAGATTTACTTAACTCAAATAAATAAATAAACCCAAACTCCTACCTTGAATTGAAGAAAGGATGCTTAAGCCTTTGAGTGAAAACATTTTTTTTTGAAGTGACTATAGGCTTCTACAAAACATGCAAGCACCTGAACAGAAGAGACAGGGTGTTTGGACTCCTATTCTCTTAGACAACTCCAGTGACACCAAATAAGCTCTATCTTAAAACCAGTTTGATTTCTTCTTTTCCTCTCAATCCCCCTCCCAAGACACTCAAGTACTCCTACTAGAAAATATATGCCTGTGGATCTTGAAATATAAAAATTAGAACAAAACCAACACAACACTTGAGTTTAATAATATATACATTTGCCAGAATATAAATGTATGGAAGTCAATATTTATGGCCTTCCAGAAACAAAATACATGGCAGTGCAGAGAGGTTGGAAGGCTTTTATGAGTTTGGGATGGCTGCACTGCTCAGGGAAGAACTAAATTCCCATAAAAATCTTTACACCCTTCCAATCACAGTGTGTTCTGTGTACATTTTCTCTTGTAGACAATAACATTTTACAGTGTTTTTAAAAGATTATTTTTTGTCTTTCTTTTACAAAGCAAAAATACCTTTAGCTATAATGAGTCAAACACAGCAGGAAAAGAATATGATATGGAATATATCCATAATATACTAGGACATAGAATGAGAAGACACTAAAAAAAAACAAAAAACTGTGCTGCTCTCTCAGTATTTCCTATGTAAGTGCTATTTACCCTGTCAGTCCTTTGCTGAAAATACGAAATGACTTGATCCAGCCATGACATATTCCTTCCATACATCTAGTCTTTCCTTTGGCATATTCTGATCTTGCACTAAAATTGGTTCAGTAAGAATCTGGACCTTCCAATTCCCAATAAGTGCATTTTGCTTAGTGCTCCCCCATTACTCTTTTCTTGCAATCTTCACTGAACCTCAGTGTTATTCTCCCAGTCCCAAATTTTATCATATCATATATTCATGCTTTATCAAATCATATTCATGCTTTCAGTGTTTTGTGAATAATACTTAAAATCTGTTTCCAAAATAAGGCTTTTGCTTCCATTGCTTCACTTACAAAATAGTTTAAAATGTCTCAAAAAAAAAAAAAAAAGGCATTTCAATAACTTATTCTTCCCTCCTCCACCAGGAAAAACAAAAAGCAACAAATGAAAAACAATTCAGGTTTAGGCAACCTGGATGTTTTTGTTTCTTCTTTTCCTGTTCCTTTGTTCTGTCACTAAACTGAACGTTGCAGACAACCCTGGCCAGAGGCAAAGTACAGTGCACATTTATCACACAATTCTACATATTATCTCAGGGACGTCATCTACAAACATATAACGCATAATTTTCTGTAAAAGCTCTTTGCTCAGCAGTCTCTAATGCCTGAATTTGTCATTTGACAGGCAAAGGTGAAGATGAGACAAAATGAGAAAAATAATGTTTTTTCTATTAGGTGATGACAGAAGTTTCTGCAGGATGCCCTCCCTCTCAGTCAAACTCCATAGAATGTCAAGAGTTGTTCTACACAGGTAAAACTGGTCTTCAAATATATAATTATTGCAAGAATTCATGGAATACCTTGTGTCTATCTCCTACAAAAGTGACCAATTTCATTAGAAAAACAGGAGTTTAATAGACAAGAAAAACAGGAGTTCAATAAAATACAGCAGAGTTCCACAAACCAGGGAAAAACACATGTTCTTGTTCAAGGTCATAGATCCAGTCTGAGATGTTGTTAAATTAAAGCTAGCCTTTTGAGATGCTTAAATTATCTGTGTCATGTGGATTGGGACCATTGACAGCTGATGAGAAAATTACTTCTATACTATCTCAGGGGAATTCCCATACCTATTAGGCCTCAGCGGAAATGAGATAAGTTTGCTTTAAGCTCCTTCTGGGCTGTATGCCAGAGTTTGGCAGAGTGCATAAAAGAAACAGAGCTCCCAGGCCAGCAATCACTTAGATTTGGATTTGGTGTTTGACAAGGAATGCCCAAATGAAATAAAATTAAAAAAAAAAAAAAAAGTGTCTAGTTTTGACTAGGTGAATCAGACAGTATAATGTCTTTCAAAAGAGTTAATGTTAAGAGACAAATATCTTATTTCCAAATAAGAATTGGTGGGTAAGAGGATGGGATTGGGTGTGCAAACAAAGCTGAGTCAGTAAAAACATAAATAAAATAAACATAAAAACAAGGTTATCAATTTAGCA
Organism: Cygnus olor; assembly: GCF_009769625.2. Lineage (NCBI taxonomy): Eukaryota > Metazoa > Chordata > Aves > Anseriformes > Anatidae > Cygnus > Cygnus olor. The sequence continues at coordinate 11,512,264 of NC_049181.1, read as the reverse complement.
GCCAAAGTTTACAAAATATGCTGCAGGACAGTTATAGATCCTGATGTGCAATTTCTCAGATGCACATGACAGATCATAATAAATAATAAACCAATGCACAAATGTAGCTTATATCTTGGGGGATAATGCCACATTCTTTTCACTTGCAGGTCATCAGCTGTCGTTTTAATTCCTATCATTAAGGTCTTCTAAATCCCTCAACACTGGCAGCCCACTTCTAAATAAATAATGCCGGATTCCTGTAGATAGCTGAGTTTTCTAGGCAATAATTGAATGTAACAGAGTATCTTTTCTTAATTGACACAAAAAAGCAGGAAAAGTGTACTTTATTCCAACATTGTACACGGTGCTCTTTTTTCCCTCCTTACTTTACGGACTGCTAGGCACTGTCCATCTTTTCTTTGCATCTATCTGTTCACTCCTAGGTGAACTACTCTGTGTTTGTTGGTATCTCTTTTACATTTGACTCTCTCTCTGTTGGTCCCTCTCTCTGGCTTCATTAACCTATTGGAATACAAGATATGATCATGGATAATTCACATTGTATGGACCCTCAACAGGTCTCTACTGCAACCTCCTGGATGAGCAGGGTGAGCTATGAGGTTCAATCAAGTTACCTAGAGTTTTATGCAGGCTAATCTTGAAGGTCTCCAAGAATGGAGACTGCACAACCTCTTTGGGCAACCTGTTCACTGTCCTCATGGTGAAATATTTTCTTCTTGTATCCAGTCAACAATTCATATAACTTAAAGCATAATTCCCACTGCACCTTATCATCTAATTTTTGAAGGAGGTTCCTATTTCTCCATGACTGATCATACGCAGACTCCTATAGCCTCCATTTAGAAATTAATGGAAAGCTTACATTCAGTTGTTATGCTCTACTATTTACTGTTTGTTACCTGACATGTGAATAATATGTTCTTACCTATAAGATTTGGTTACCTTTTCCACCCAAACTGATTCTCTTTTTCATGGTTAAAGAAAACAAATCTCACCTGTGTTTCTGTGATTTAATACCATCATTGGTTTATTAATCTCTGGAGAAAGTGTTTAGAAAAAAAAAATATACTTAATGCTTGAAAGAAAATGAAGTAATACTGCAACTTTCACTTACTTCCTTTCAGTATTTTTTCCAAAGTGTACAGAGATCTACAAATATCATGATGTTGTTTTGTAGATGTAATCTGGAATATGTTTGAAGTACACTAAAGAAGAAATAAAGTCTCTCCACTATTACTATTTACACAGCTGAACCAGTCTGTCAGAAAGCTGAATGAAATGTCACTGTATCCTTGCTTTCAGTTCCAGGCCAAGCTGGAAATGCATTAGGGTACTCTAAATTTTATCAGCTGCCATCATCTCCTTTGGCATTGCTTGTACCAGGAGCTCCAGAAGAAGAGAGATAAAGAACAATCTCATTTGTTCCTGGTCACCTGGGATTTCTCCACTTTAAGAGAATCCTCAGTTGGAAATAGCAAAATTAGAAAAATCTGCCCACAAGACCTGAAAGAGTGGCTAGGCATAAAGAATCTGATCTGGTGTCTGTCATTATTTTAATTGCTTTTTAAATATAAGATGGATGGATGGATGGACGGACAGAAGGAAGGAAGGAAGGAAGGAAGGAAGGGAGGAAGGATCTCTGAAGGCAGCCTGCAGAACATATTAAAATTTTTATGTGAATATTCATTTGCTTTGTTCATATTCCTTTTTGTTTGTGTTTCCCAAATACTCCAGAGAAAAAGCTTTCCTAGCTCAAGTATTTGCAAAGATTTAATACTGTATGCTTGAATTGCAAATAGAATAGTAGGAATAGTACACAAGTATGTGGTTCACATTGCTTTTAGTTATAAGTTATTTGAACAGAGGACAGGAAAGTTGCCACATGCTTTCCCTAAATGAATATTCGTAATTGAGTGTTTGTGAATGCCTGAGAATTACTGACTTTAAAAGACAAAATGGAAAAAGCCTACAAATAATTCTGACTAATGTATGAATTGGAGAACAGTGGATTGAAGAGAATAAAACAAATGGATACACTTCAAGATGAAAAGCACAACTGTGCTCTTCAGTGAGATGGCTAAAACCTACCTTCCTTTATTTTGGTTTAACAACTACCAAAGAACAGTCTAGGTCAGCCAGCCTCTGCCTTATACTTACAAAACCTTTCTTTCACCTTCTTTCAAAGGGGGCATATTTGTGTTCTGGAGGCTGTGTATGTGAGAACCTCAGGTTTCCTTCTCCTCCAGGATACTAAGGGGCACTTCCTTCTGGGAAGTGATCATTTTCTGACCCTCAGCTTCATTGCACACCAGTTAAAAAGCTAGAAACAAATCACAATCAGGCGTACTGTACTTTAACCCTGCCTATGCTCTTCAATTAATTAACCTAAAGTGAAAGAGTCCACAGATCCTTCTGTCAGACTAACTTGCATGAGAAATTATTCCTTAACTGCTGAAACCTGCCAAGAGTATTTCAGAAGCACAAGAGCAAAAACTACTGTGAAAGAATAATTACTGTTACCGTAAGAGATTTCCCTACAAAGGTTATGAGGAGATCCATCAAGACCCATCCAAGCTTAGGCAAAAAAGCAACAGACTCAGTTCTTTCTGTTTATGACTCTCATGTTCAAATACAGAGGAAGGTGACTATCATCTCCAGGCCAAAGCTAGAGCAAGGGAGGAAAAAGAGATTGTTTCTCAAGTGCCCACGTAGGACCCTCCATGCCCAGCTGCCTTGTGCACCCATGCAGGAACAAGGTGAAAATTTGAAAAGCAGCAATTGCAAGGAGTCCAGGCAAGGAGAGGAAGAGGGCCCAAAATAGAGTTCTGATCTCAGGCAACCTCAAATTATAGACTGCGTTGGAAATGAATGACATCTCAAAGCCAAGTTGCTATAGTGAACCTGGAGGAGAGTAAGCGTGCGTGTGTGAATAGAGCTTCCCACTTGATTCATTGTTGTTATATGCAAATTGCTAGTATTGTTTTGTTGGTAAATCTACCGTGTGCTATCAATGTCACCATCAGATACTCATGAACTGTGGCTCACAACACATCTGACAGTTTTTTGTTTTTTCCCTTGAGCTCTAGCTTTGGATTTTCATATTGTTGTGTGTGCTCCTGAAGGACCAAATTCTGAAATATTTTAATCAGGAAACACAACCGCTATATCTGCGGAGGCCAGGCATTTACAACTGAGAAATAGCTTTAACCCCAGAAGAGTGATTGAGAGACAGAGAAATGAATTGTGACTTTAAACGTAGCCTGCATGAAAAAGCAAGCAAGGGAGAATGTTGTTTTGGGGGGGAAGTCTTATTTCACTAGAGACTTAGGGCTTAATAGGGTCTGAAGCCTTGGCTTGCTCTACAGAACCGAGTATGTCCATTGGAGCAGAGTTAAGCTTAGTGAATGTGGGGCCTCTCTGAGCAAAAACCTGAGTCTGCACTGATTTCCTACAGCAAGATACTGCAACATTCCCTCAAGTTAAAGTTAATTCTGTTTGATACTGTTTATCTGGCTAAGACATATTGACATGGAACATTTTTCAATATAAGAAGATTTAGACTCCTATTTGTGACCACTGTCAGAGAGGATTCCTGCATCACTTGGCTGACAGCAGGCAGGGAAAACAGGCAGCTGTGAGAACTGCCTACCATTAATAATCTGGTATATTTCCAGGTGTTGTCACTGAATGTCACTCTGACATATTCCCTGAAGAATCCTCACTATCTAACTGACACAAGCACAGGTGAGATTTGTAATAATGCTCAGGAGTCTCACAGAAGGATTCTCACTCAGTTTCCCAGTTCTGCATCTGCTTGCACAGAGACAGGCCTTTTGATAGGCCTCAAAAGTGTCACATAAAATGTCTTGTATATTTCATGTTTTTAATGCAAGCTTTTGCTTGCTAGCTACAGCAGGCTCAACTATCCCCAGCTGCTACTACTTCTATTTTCGGGACCTGTTTTATAAGTAGCTCTTCTTAAAGAGCATGTTGTAACAGAGATGAGATCATAAGAGACTTAGACACAAGGACCACAAGCCTTGGTTAGCAGGGAATGGAGCCCTGAACATTTCTGTGCTTAAGCTCAGTAAAGAGTCCAAAGATGAAAGACAGAAAGTGCCTACTGTTCCCCCTTCTCCTGTCCTCCTTCTTCCCCAGTCCATTTGTGTTTTTTGCTGTTCTAGAAAATCACGCTTGGCAGTCTTCATCCAATTGAAGCTCTTTTTCTGAGTAGAAAAAATGGTGCTGATTATGGATCCTGTTCCAGGCTGGCAATTTACACATCTTAACATTCATTCACATAAACTCCACATCCTTAATGATAATGATGTGCATCCTACTCTTATAGTTGGATCTTGGCAAGTAATATCAAATACTCAGAATTTTTTCTGTCCCACCTTTTAACACAACTTACAAGCACTCAGATGTCCTGTAACAATACAGTAAGCAATACTTCTAAAGGCAAAATACTTGAAAGATTTAAATAATAATAATAAAATTTTATTCGGATATCACCCCAGCAAGACCTAATCAATATACTTCTTATGTTATTTTAATGGGTAGTAGAAATTTGGATTCTTAGGTCCTTCAGAGTACATGAGACCTTTCAGATAGCTGTAAGACAATCCTAATTCTGTAATCAACAGGTGAAAAAGTAGCAGAACTGTCATCACATGAAGCTTTATTGACTTCTTGGACTAAGACACTCAAAGTGTGAATTTCTGCTTATGGGCTTACAAAGAAACATATGATCTACTTCGTAAACCACTAATATCGTATCAGTATTTGCATACTAGATCAAATCCCAGAACTCCTCAGTGGATCTCTGGATACTAATCAAAATTTCCATAAATGAAGCTCACTCAGTATTTTCTTAATTTATACCAGGTCCTTGGAACACTTTGAAATTTAAATACTTTAATCACAGGCTGCACTGCATTTCTCTAATAAGCAAGAGTTCATGGAACGTGCTGCTCTGCAATAGAGCACATCCTACGGTGGCTCATAATATGAGTGGGAAGGTAAAAGACACTTTTAATAGCACAAATTAACTTGATGGTAATGAGGAAGCCTCTCTGTCAGTGATATCACAAATTAAATTATCTGCTACCTCGCTAGTGATGAGCAATAAATAAGAAAACTACAGGATTGCTTATGAATAAAACAACACCAGATCAGCCTGAAGATCTCTGTCCCGGAATCGTTTTGGCATAGCAGCATTTACTCCCTTAACTCTGATACCATTTGTTTGTAGGTAAACTGGATCTTCAGCATTATCTTAATTAAGCTTTTAAAATTTAATTTCCTATTTCAAAGGAGAGTATCTTGGGCACTACACAGCATGTTTCCATTAACAATGCAGCAGCTTCGACAGACTACTTTCAAGATGAACAGGAAACAACAACAAAAAGAACTCTATCAGCCATGTCCCTGTGGGGAAAGGAGGGAGATCTGTGCAACACGAGTCTCTTGATAGTCACCATAAAACACAATAGATTTCCCAAAGGAAGTCAGTCACTATGCAATTAAGCTCCAAACTATGCTTTAAGGCCATATAGTTTATTTAAAGTAAACTTTGAGTTTGCAGGCAAATGTTAAAGACAACAAATACTTTGTATTAAAAGGCATGTTTTGTTTTTGGTGTTTTTTGAGGGGGGGAATCTTTGACATTTTAAGATTTGATTCATATTAGAGCCCTTTGTTTTTATGACTTTGAAAGTAATTGAAGACACTAGCACATTATTTTCCCAAAACTAGTTACAACAGAACAGGTTTGCCAACTGTTATAGCTGTAACAAAACTCATTCAAAGAGATTCCAAGACTGCTCTTGGCAGTTTAATAATTAATCATATTAACTGCAGATGCAATACCCTTACTTGGCACTTGTTAAAATTGCAAAATCTAAAAGATCCAAGACAATGAATGATCCAAATAGTTAAAGTACAATGAATTTTTAAAAACTTTTATAAAGTGCAATGAATCATTGATGTCAACCAAGATTGTAAAATATAGAAATATTAATGATTGTTTTCTTTGTTGTTGTTGTTTTTTCCATACCTTTGATATGATTCTGCACTTTCCACTTAAATCCAGAATGTATATATCCATGAGTCATTACTGAGAGATAAAGATGAACCTGCAGCAACTGAGCTTAAAATTTCACAGCTCACACAATATAACACTGATGTACTTTGTGAACAATTGAGGATAAGGTTTGTGTTTATCATGTGCTGGTGTTTTAATTGAAGCAGTTTAATAACACTTGACATTATGCAGCCTTTTCCAGTTAACATGCTATTGTAACCAAGTATGTAAGTGTAATAAGGTTAATTGAGCAGTCCTTTGGCAAATAGGTAATACAGAAACATTGCTAGTGATCTGCCAACCCTCTGCTAATAAAAGTGATGTTAGAATAGAGATACAAAATAATGCAGGTCTGAGCTGTTTCAGTCAACAAGGTAAGGCTAAAAGGAGAGCAGAGTGAAAAGTAGTAATACATTCTCCTCAGTTAGGATTTTTAAGATTTAGTGGAGAAATAATGTTTTAGCAGTCCTAGTCAGCTGGAACATAAAAATAAATGCATATATGTGTCCAGTCAGAGAATACATGCTGACGAAAGCTTATTTTAGAAGGTAAAAACTCAATGAATGAAAAAAAAAAAAAAAAGAACTAACACGTAGTTGATAAAAAGATAAAATATTAGACAAAGCCGTTTGGCTGTAATTCCAGTAAGATTAGTGCTCTGTTAGATACACTAGAGTTTAAATAGTCCAAAATTGTACAAATTGCACAAATAGTCCATACTTTTATTTCCCTGCTTACTAGAAAGACCAAATTTCCTGAAATAGTCTGATTTTATGGAGCCATATTTCTTTGTATTCATGATGGTGCGTAGCAAGAGATCTCCTCTTACATACTGAACCAGTTTTGAGAAAGTTTTTCTTTTGTGTTTAGTAAGGACAATGAAACTATTCACAGATAGCCTCTGCTGGAAAGAAAAGATATTTTGCAATAACTATTTTGTAAAATAATGGAACTAGGCGAACACTGGTAGAAAATGAAAAAATGTATTTTGTATAACCATGTCTGGCAAATTTTGAAAGTCTTGAGTAAAAGTGTTTTATAGACAGATCACTCAAACAGCACCATTAAAATTAAACTATATTCAAGTATGCTCTGTTAAAATTGAAATAGTTATAATTTTCCATTCAGGGAATGAATTAAAATATTGCATTATCTAGTAAAGTTATCTAAAGATTTAAGAAGATTATACTGAGAAAGCAAGGCAAAATGTGAAAGTATATTTATCTAAACTATTTTGAATTTGCAAAAGCATCCCCAAGATCACAAGTAGAAACAAAAGTTCCAAACATCCAGATAATTCTGAAAGTGGTTTAAATTCATTAATAATTAGTTGGATCTTTTTGGCATATACAATGATATTTATAGCCTAACACACAGTAAAATATACAATGATGAACCTAGAACAGCGAGATTATGAAGACCGCAGTCTGTGAGTAGATAAACAATCTACTTACAATATACTGAATGACTGTATGTAATTTTTCTGTATATATGTTTGTTAAAGGTAAAAACAATTTCAAATATTTATTCATTCATTTGATCAAAAGAAACTTCCATATTTTGTGATACTGCTTCAGTCACATCAAATAGCTTTCATTATTTTGTGCAACTATAGAACTGCAGTTGATTCATATTTTTATTAGATTTGATTTCAGACATTCATAAATGAGATATGGACAACTGCAACAGAAATACTAATGCTGCTTGTCTTCTGTGAATGATAAAAATTTTGATTTAAGTCTTGTCAATGCTGACAATTGATTTAGGGAAAAAAACAAAACACCCTTATCACCCGATTCCATAGAATTTCTTCCTTTATTGCAGTCTGGATGCAATATTAAAGCACATTCTGTTTCAGCTTGTTTTAATTGTTGGTTTGTCGGGCTTTGTTTTGTTCTTACTTTCACAGTAGATTTGGACAAGAACTGTGTACAACTGAGTGAATTAACAAATTGTTTAGACTTGTTTCTACTTATATTTAGAATAAGAAAACTGAGAACACAAACCTTGTTGCAGAAAAAAAAAAAAAAGAAATTGTGTGAGGACAGTGGAAACAATACAGCTCAACACCAAATCTCTGGGCATCTAAAGCTCAGCCAGTTGATGTTGGAAATGCTACTACTGTTCTTTTTAGTACAATTTTAAGCACTTTTTAGGTCTCTCTGGTGTGATGACACATTCTGTTTGAAGACTGAAATGATAATCTGTAAGACTGGGATCAAAGGCACAGAGATCTGGAAGCGTCTTGCTGTCATGGCCATAAAGCAAGACCTTACCTGCCACAGTATTCCAGGATATTGAGAAAAGACAGGTACAGCTTAGGCTTTCTTGTAAATAGATACACCAGACGTGTTTAGCATGCCTAATGCCTTCAGTGAGGTCTCCTGCTTCTTTGTAGATAACTACTTCATTTTTACTTTCACTTGACTTTTCATTTTACTAATCATTTTCACTTTCCAGCATAATACTCTCATAGGCTGTGTTGCCAAATGTGGTATAATTCCTAGACTCATATGGGCAATAAACTCACAGGAAAAAGTATCAAGATTATATCTAGCTCTGCAGAGCAAGGCAAGCAAAATAAATTGTAAATCCACATACCTATCCATATTCTAGTCCTCTGAGTTCGTTTCATAGTTACAGATTTACAAAGTCCTCTCATCCAAAAGCACAGCCTCAATTTTGCAGCTTTTAGTTTTAAGTGTAATCTCCTTCCACTTACATCTTGACATAACACGGTAAATGTATTTATTTATGTAAATTATCTATCATCTTGCGCCTATTTACAGAAACAAAGACAGGCCACAGGATACAAATATATCATCTTCCATAGCTGCCTGCCTCCTCTTCCCCCCATCTACACACATGCAATTTACAGACATTTTTGTTTATTTCCCTCAAAAACGACCTGATAAGACAGAATGTCTCTGACCTTGGTGACTCATTATTACTCAAACACAGGCTAGTAAAATGAATTCACACCAGAACTATTTGCTTCCAAACAAATAGTTACAACTTGCCAAAAATCTTTAGCGACCACATGGTTATACAGGTATTCTGAGTTTGTAATTATTATTTTTTTAACATTTCTCAGGCAAACGAGCAAAATACAAAACCCTGGTGCTATACTGAAAAACAGTTAGGGGTAGGCCAAGAACATAGCTTGAAATCGTGCTTCCAAGGCTCTGCACAGTCCCCTTGTGCGTGCTGATTGCTACCACCTGTCATCTCTTGTTGCTACGAGAAAAAGACTATGCGTGGCAAAGAAAATTATGCAGACCAGCTATAACACACAGATTTTCTTCTGATAGATTATGATATTCTATTGGAACCAGAATGGACCATGACAATGAGAATACATGCACATCTGTTAATGTGCATACATCTTACTGATAATTAAACATGCTTCAAAGTGTCAGGAAACTACACATTCATAATGTTTGGCTATCATATTGAATTTTCTTATTTCATTAGTAAAAGTCAAACAGCTTTATTTTAAAATACTTTTTAAATATTTTTAAAAATTTTCATTACAGCAAGCTTCCAAATTACAGACTGACTCTTATAATAAGCCTTTGTAATACATTCCATCACTTCAATATTTTACTGTGTAGTCAAATTACTTGCAGCATACCCAACAGTTAGTAACTTTAGCCTTACAGTTTAAATAGAAGTTGACTACCTTCCCTAAGAGACTGCTTACAGCCTTCAGACTTTTGCTTTCATTACTCAAATACATGCTAAACTCAAGATTAATCCTTGATGGTTTTCCTCATAACAAATCAGAATGCTGTACTCTGCTTGAGTCCACAGTGGCCAACAGAAGGCTTTCTTACTGAGTAAATTAGCAATATAAATTCCACACAGCTGAATGTATTTAGGTGCATGGTGAGATCATTAACCTTATTATGCCACCCCATCTTCTTTTTAAGCTTCCTACTAGTCTGTTGTTAATAGATAAATGTGCCAAATTATTGCCTACAAATGCCTTTTCCTACAATGGAAATCATCATTTGTGCTGCTGTCATTTATCATTCATGTTTCTAAGGTGCCTCTTATGCTAACATGTGGAAGACATTACAAACATTTTGTAACTCCATAGAGGGAAGCGCTGGTGCTGCTGGCTATCTGTTTGTTCCCATCTGTGTATTCACAGACAGCCAGCCAGGTCGAGCTGACTCACTTCAGAGACCTGTTGTTTAGGAAATATCTTGTGACACAGAAGAGGTTCCTGAATTCTGCAAAACTATAGCTCAGTTTGCTGTCTCTTGGTCTTCTCCAGAGGAAATTCTCTTTCCTTCACACCAACTTGCCAGCACTTTGTTTAGACTCAGACCTACACCAGGTATGAAAAGCCTAGTGCACAGCCCCATCTAAAGGGACCTGCTAGTTGGTGGCATTACGCTACAGGGAGACTGATGTGGCTATCAGCCTGGAAAGATATGGCTTCAGGTGCTAGCAGAGAATTGCCCAACTGGAGCTGTCTGAGTCCTGCTCTCTCTTAAGGAAGTATACTAGCAGTCACTTGCAAAATCTCACTATCCCAGTGTGGTGGTTTTACTCGGGTGGGTGGCCGAGCTCCACTACAACCGCTCTCTCACTCCCCCTCCTCAAAGAGGAACGGGGAGAAAATACGATGAAAAGGGCTCAAGGGTTGAGATAAGGATGAGGAGATCGCACGGTAATTAACGTGACGGGCAAAACAGACTCAGTGTAGGGAGATAGTAAGATTTATTGCCTATTACTAACAAGCTAGAGAAGTGAGAAACAAAGGAAAGAAACCAAAAGCACCTTCCCCCCCATCCACCCTCTTCCACCTCCTCCCCCCGAGTGGTGCAGGGGAACGGGGGAACGGGGGTTATGGTCAGTCTATAGCGCTTCTTCTTCGCCACTTCTTCTCGGTCACTCTCGTCCCCTGTGCTGTGGGGTCCCTCCCACGGGATGCAGTCCTTGCTGAACTGATCCAGTGTGGGCTTCCCACAGGCAGCAGCTCTTCAAGAACTGCTCCAGATATGGGTCCGTACCACGGGGTCCATCCCTCAGGAGCAAACTGCTCCAACCTGGATCCCCCACGGGCAGCAGCTCCTGCCAGGTCACCTGCTCCTGCATGGTCTCCTCTCCACGGGCTACAGGTCCAGCCCAGAATCTGCTCCGGCAGGGGTCTTCCACAGGCCGCAGCCTCCATTGGTGCAGGTCCACCTGCTCCACCGTTGTCTCCTCCACGGGCTGCAGCGTGGAACCCTGCTCCACCGTGGTACTCCATGGGCTGCAGGGGGACAGCCTGCTTCACCATGGTCCTCACCACAGGCTGCAGGGGACTTCTGCTCCAGCGCCTGGAGCACCTCTCCCCCTCCTTCTTCACTGACCTTGGCGCCTGCAAGGCTGTTCCTCACTCCTCTCACTCTCCCAGCTGCTCTGTGGCGCAGCGTTTTCTTTTCCCTGACTTAAATATGCTCTCACAGAGGCGCAAAACAACATCACTTATTGGCTCAGCTCTGGTCAGCAGTGGGGCCCTTACCAAACATGGGGCAGCTTCTAGATCCTTCTCACAGAAGCCACCCCTATGGCCCCCTGCTACCAAAACCTTGCCACGTAAACCCACTACACCCAGGCACTTTATTCTGTCACAAGATGAAGTTTCCTAAACTTCTCCCATATCTAAGGCACTCTCACAGGGAAGCACCTTACCTCTCTCTCTCTCCTCACAGCTCAATTTAATACTATCTTGTTACGACTGGTTACTTAATGCATCCTTGTGACTAACTATAACTCACTTTAATTAATTTGATATTTTTGTGTCCTTGATGCTCTCAATACAAGTTGACAGTATTCTCTGGAAACATTATTTCTTCACGTCCCTCCACACATGTCTGTTAGCTACTTCTTTGTATTGCTAGTGAATCTAAACAACACCTTCAGGCGAACCTTGATTAGCATGTTAATTAGAAAATTCCTAGCAGGCACTTTGGGTGACAGCTTACTCCCAAACACCAACAATAAAACGTGTTCAGATTGAGATACCAGATTGAATTATAAATATGGACACACTGGAAATGCTCATCAAACAAATAAAACCCTCTCTGTATTCCATGTTCCTTTCCCTTATTTCTTCTGAGGTACAAGCCCTTAGAAAGCAAATGCTTGCACAAAAGAAGTCAGGCACTGGTTTCTGAAGCAGCCTCCAGGGACTGTTGATCTTTCTATTCCTTCTCTTTACTGTAAAATACAAACACAGATACAGGACTGAGAGCTATGGAAAGCAAGGCTAGTCCAGTACTCCAAGCACCTCTTTGCCAGCTGAGACCTAATCCTGTCTGCACCTCATTGACGGCTATGGGAACGTTTCCAATGATTGTGGCAGCCTTTGGGTAATGCATAAAATGTGCAAGGTCAGATTATGAAACACAGTCTACTCTTCTGCTTTACAAGACAATATCCTTTCTGCATGCAAGTCCCAGCTGATGTAAAGCCTGTGCCATCTCCATTTCCACATACCTCATTGCACCGCACCAGTTGCTACCTGACAGTGAAAGATATCCAGAACAAATTGGTACAAAGCACTGACTTTCCAATAATGGTTTAAATGAGCAGGATTATCACATACCACCTCAAACTGAAATATACTGCTTTCCTTTCCCCTCCTTCTTCCAAAACAAACAGCCAAAACTGAATCCAGGTCCATAGCTGTTTAAGAAATGTTTGTTTATCCTTAAAAAAAATCTGCCTTTACAATTTTTTGCTTTGCTATTTTGGAGCTAAGGCTCATTCAGCATGCATCCAGTACACAAGCAACAGTGATGAAACACAGTTGCAACAAGAACTAGTTCCCAGCTGAACGAAGAATGCTGATTTTTTATTGTGCATGGGTTAGTGAGGAAGAGAAAATGACCATCATTGTTCTCAGTTGAATTATTCTTCTTTTCAATAAGATTTTTTTAATATGGATGGAGTCTCAAAGTGTCCCAGTTCTCCCGCATAATTTCCTACTGAGTAGTGCTTTAATCTGCTATTAGTCTCAGTATTTTCAGTGGGGCTACACAAAAGTACAAGGACTTTTGCAGATAACTACACAGTAAGATTAGGCAAAGTCTACTATCCCAGCATGTCTACTGTAATCCACGTGGGGAAGTTTCTACCCTGGAGACAATGACATGTTTGTCAATGGTGTATTATCAAAGCATTTAATTAAACTAAGGCTGTAGGTTCTGTACACAACATACTGGACTGTGAACTGTGGCATCTGAAAAGAGAAATGGCACCCTTCCTGCCATTTCCACTCCAAGGATGGTAACCCTCAATAAACAGTAACTCCGCAAACTTTGCCAAAATCTGAGTTTACCCGTTAGAGCTTCAGTACATTACTCACTATCACCTTGCAAAGGGAGATTCATCCTCACGTATGTATCCCATTAAGACACCTGGAGTATGGACATCCCCTGCAAACCAGAGGCCCCTTTCTGTCTCCATTCTCCTTCAGAAAATGTAGCTTGGACAGACAACTTTGACTAGAGACATAACATTCAGGATGCTAACATTAATCAGTATCCTACCTTTGTTCTGTCCGAATCTAGATGGTTTTAGTAGAGAAGGGATGAAACCAGTAAAAGCTGAGGTCTTCTGTTATGGTTGGCAACCACTGTTTTTACCTGCTTTTTGATCACTTTTCCTTTCATTAACTCATTGTGGATTAGGTCAGCTTCAACAAAAAATTAATTGCGACAACTTTAGCTCACCGTTGTACAACAAAGAAGCACATTCGGGCCTAGAAATCTCTTGCAGTGAAATGCTGGTACAAAAGGGTATTCTTTCCTAGTGTCTAGCTCAGTCAGTAATCTATTCTAGAGGCAATATGGTACTTGATACACAGATAGGGGAGCACATACAGATACAAAAGATTTGTGTTCAGACAAATTAGGTTACTGAAGAAAAAAGCAAATAAATGCTAATTTTCAGTCTGAAGGTTTGAGATGGGGACTGGGATAGTTCTGTCATCAGTTTGAGTAGGTAACCTTTCTTTATGAAACAAAGTACTGCTAGGCAGGTTTATGTAATAAATGCCTATATGTTCATTATTTTACACTAACAACAAATGCACACAATAACTGAGATGGAGCTGTTCAGCACATTAAAGTATTTACATGTATAGTTTGCCTGTAGACATTTCTAAGGTAAGGAAAAAAAAGTGGAAATACAAAACATCAATATTATTGACTTTTTAGCAGAAAGGTATTAACATAATACTTCTGAACCCTAGCCCATATTAAAACAAAAACAAACCAACAAAAAAGCATAGTTCTTTAAAGCTGATACAGAAGAAAACTAAATTTTGTAGAGGCAAAAACTGGAAAATGAACATGTCATTCCTACATATTCATTGAAATGTAGCTCCAGGAGATATAGATATACACAGAATATCAGCATTGGAGCAGTATAGTGGCATTAACTCGAAAAAGTCCTTTAAATCCTAATTAATTTTAGAACACATCTGGAAGAATTGAAGTGTAGCACCAATATAATTTTTAATGTTGAGTATTCTTTCAGTACTCAGGCAAAGTATTTCACAAAAAAAAAATATTTTTCCTCCCTCAGGAGCTCTCCAGATTTTCCTTATTTTTCCTCAAGGGAAAGAATAAAACAAACAACAACATAACAGACATTTCCTCCTCTTCTACCACAGCCCAACAAACATGCATAATCAAATGAGAAATATGTTTTTTGCCCTTAAAGTTTCTTAGTGCTTTCTTATCTCAGCAATCTTTAGGAAACGTGGGCAATGGGAAGTGTATGTTATTCAGCCTGTTAAGTTCTTGCACTTCATATTCTTGGTGGGAAACTAAGAAGAAAAGGCAGGTGGAATAATGGCTTTCTTGAAGAGAGTGGAACCTAAATTTCACCCAGGCTACACATTCATTTATATGTTGCAACTCTTAACAAAGTGTTTTTTTCAAGTTGTGCTTTACATGTTCTTTGTAAGAACAGACTATTAGTGTCAAACTGTAATAGCATCAAATCATGCGATGTGAGCATTCAGGCCCTGAAACCAAGTATTTTTGCATTAAGGCAAAAATGCATGCATAGAATGAATTGTGCAATCACAATGCATGTTGGTAGCCATGGTTTTATCTGTTCTGTTGTTTGGTTTCACAAAGGAGAGGAAGGAATGACAAAGTCTTTAGATGTATGACAGAATCAAAAAGCATTCAGGTGACTACACCCCAGTTAACGTGTTTGTCAATATAAAACAGCTTAAGTAGGGAGACTGGATATTGGTTTGATTGCTCCTACAAGATCCATTATATTTTGGTTTCAAAGGCAACTTGAGTCTAATCCAAAAGCCACTGAAATATGTGGAAAGCCTCTTACTGGCTTCAATGGGCTTCGGTAAAGCACAGTGTAGCCTCCAGCCTGATTTCATGTTAAGAGAGCAGTTGTGGATTATCCAGTACTTTAGGAGTACTGAAGATTTCACCCTATATCAGTACTATATTTACAAACATAGAAGCATGTAGATGAGAAAACTACCATCACCCATGCAGAGTTGTGATTATTATTTCTTACATCTTAAGAATATTAATCACAATCTCTTTCCACCAACAAGGTTGCTAAATACATGTTCCAAAAATTTCATATTTAAAATATGCAAGTGAAAACGTTATGGTAACTCTTTACATATCCAGTAGCACAGAGCTGCAGCATGTTTAGACGCAAGATCTTCATTTGTTTCTAATTGGTAGAGGGGGAAGAGAGAGATCCTGATTCCTTGACAACATTAGATTATGTATAAAGACAATCACAATGTGTTTAACAATTTATATTTTAATTTACAGCCAGTAACTTGCATAGTTGACTATACCCACAAATAATACACAATACCAAATAACCATCTTTCACCATGAGTAATACAGTGTTATTGTGCTGGAATATCTCACCAAAAAATGTTGGTGCTGGATTTAAAAATGCAGATTTACTTAAAAGTTTAAGAAGGTGCTTGTTTTAATTGAACAGTACCCAGTGTATGGACAGCCTTGCTGAAATTCTGTAATAAAGAATATTATTTAATTATCACTGTTGCCTTTAGTGGTACTGCATAATGAAATATTGGTACTGTCCTTGGCTTTGTTCTACAATTTAAGAATTATCCTTTATGTTGGTGTAGACCAACTACAAAAGCCTACTGACATTCTTTTCCTTGTTGGCATATGTTCTTTGTTCTGTTCTCTGTAATTACCAAGCCTCTAGTATACACTTGAATACACTAGCAATGAAAATGGAAAACATAAAATATTTAATACTAAACCTTCCAGGTGAGCACACACAGATATACATAAATCCCCTACTTCTTACAAACCTATGCCTACATTGTCGTTGTTTTTTGACTGAGCAACCTACAGAAGAACATTTCTATATATCTTAGGAATACTACAGGGACCATAAGCCAAAAACAAACAAAACAACAACAACAAAATCACTGCGGAAACAAACAAACATTAAAGTTGCTTTCCAATTTCAATGTCACCCAGAACAGATAGAGCAGAAAATCATACTTCCCATGCAGGGGTCTCTTGACTCTCATTGAAAGGCAGCACAATATTCTAGAAATCTTCAGATAGCACTTGTCTCTTGGGATACTGTAATCCAATAATAGTGATTAAGAAGACCCCAACTATCTATAATCTATGCCAAGGCTGACACTAAACCAGCTGCCCATTCAGAGCCAAAAATTGTGGTTTTGAGGCCCTGGTGTCTGCTCTGCCCAGCAGATACTGAATGAACAGCTATTAATTACAGCTATTAATTACAGCACATATTTATGCCAGTGCTCTTCCCAGTTGGAATACAATTCAGTGCATTTCTCTTCGCACAGAACGCAACAGTTTTTAATAAACTAGAGGGAAAGATAACTTACTTCCCATTCTCTTCCTCCTGCATTCCCATTTGAAAAAAAAAAAAAAAAATCATTCTCCAGGAGAAAAGAAAACTGTAGAGTGTGTATATCCCTCTGGGCTCATGATGGACCCCTTCAGTTTTATCAACACAGAGGTATAAATAAGCTGTTCTATTACAATACCCATGAAAATCAGAAGACTTTAAAATTTCTTTTCATATATACCAGTCCTTTGTTTTCTTTCCAGTCTGCCCCATTTGAGATTTGGCACAAATATTTAAACTCAAGCCAGAGTAGGAAAAAAAATGACTCAGGATCTTCACAGGAGGAACTTCAATTCCATGCTTTTGTGATAAAGTTCATTTTTTGTTTTGTTCAGTTTTTTCCACTAGCATTTTCTTGTTCATTTTGAACAAGTAACTACCCACTGGATACTCCAACATGAATACTCATCAAGCATCATTGGATCCCCAAAATTCATATTCCTTTCCTCCATATTGCTCTTTTATACAAATAAATGTTTAACATGATTTCAAATCATAAAACCCTTTTTCAAATTTCTCTCACTATAACCAAAGCCGTTATGCCTTTTTTTTTTTTTTTTTTTTTTTTTAATAGGGGAAACAGACTCTTCCTCTCAGCCAAAGTTCAAATCCCGTATCTCCAAGTGCCACTCAAGCTGTTACACCCTAAAATTCATGACTCCTGTCATTCAAGCAATCTGGAGGAGGCAGAACATCCTTGGTGCTGCTCTCTTGACCCTTTGTAAAGCTAGCAGCAGTGTTTTTCAGCACAACAGATTAACCTGCTACTCATGTTCCTGTCTGCCTCTGGCTGCATCTGACTTCTTGTCTCCATTATGTAATAAGTAAATCTTTAGTCACTGCAAAACCGTGTTGGTCAGCAGATAGATTTCACCACCTCCTTCCCCAGAAAAATGGTTTGGATCTGGATTCATTTTACCTGAATTACTGAAGTTGAAGGCAACAAGCTTGGATATCCAACTTTGCTCCCACTTAGGCATTCATTGCAATAAGGTCTGTTTCCAAATCAATGACCTTGGCACTCTTGGGAAATGAAATGAAGTTATCACAATCACTGTCTGAGCTGAGAGTCTGGTGACAATCACTCCACCACTGTGGAGTACAGGTTAATCTGGGCAGTAAATTGGGATGTTCTTCTAAAAACATCAGCAATATTGTAATGAAAATGTCAGTAAATCTATTCCCTAAATTACAGCAGCCTTAAGTAACAGGGATGTGGTAGTACAAAAAAGCTAATTAAGCAAGTATTGGAGGCATCTTTTACTGCCTCCCACATTAATGTTTCATTAAGGAACTCCTGGAACTGCTCTTAGACTGGAATAATCATAGCATGCATGTGTTATGGACAGCATAAATGCTAATGTGAAGTGCAGGACAGTACAAAGCACAGACTTAAATGTTAATCAGTCCTATACTTTATCTTAAGTTTGTATTCTTCAAAATACAAACACTGAGAAGGGAAAACCCATATTTTCTTCATCAAAACTACTTACAGCCTTAGGTGTAGAGTTGTTTTTTTACTTTCCTCAGACCACCCAGAGGCAGGTCAAATGGAGTACAACACATGAATGACAGTTTTGCTTCCTTATGATTTTCGCACACAGAAGCTGACAGACAGTATGACTATACATGTGCCTGACATCTTACCAATGTTTTTCATGCTCTCCTGTAATAAATCTTTGACAAACAGCAATGAAAGTAGCAACATTTTCACAAAAGATGGCTTGGTCATCATGGTACCGTCATGGTACTCATACTATGGAAATGAAACGTAAGTAAAGACATGGTTGGGCTGCACCAGCCCAGGAGACCAACCCCATGAAACTGTTCTCCTTTGTGTTTGTCAGACTTGAGACACTTGTGTTCCATTTGTTCACAGCCCACTGAACATTTACAACTTTTCATGGCTAGGTGACAGCTTTGAGTATAGACGCTAACATTGTAGGGTAAGATAGACTACATAGGTCTTAAGTAGATGGACGCTTTTAAACTATCATCAAATTCTGTGCTTTCTTACATAACGGACAAAAGTGGTTTTGTTTGTTTGTTTTTGTTGTGTTTTTTGTTGTTGTTGTTTTGTTTTGTTTTCCCCCAAGCCTATAACACATTTGATTAGGAGCCTCCAGCTGAACTCAAATCAAAACTGGATTCCATGGATTTTGGACATGAAGATCAACTCTAGTCTGCATGGAAATATTTCTTGCAAATACAAAACTGGATCCACAGGTTTCACTTACATTTAAAATTTCCCATACTGATTAGTTCCTTTTAGGTGATTCTTTGCCATGAAAACAAAACAAAACAAAAACACAAGCAAATAAACACAGAAAATTAACCTATCAACTATTACCTAAATATTTTGATTAGAATCTGAAAGTCAGCAAATTCTCATATAAAACACTAACAGACCACACGGGTTTCTTAAAAAAGATCGGCATGTCCCATAGAGAGTAGGTAACAATGGTTATGAAGGCTAAAGCTTTGACACCCGGGCATTTTTTCAATATTCATTGAAAATAATATAGTCATATGCCTGCTAAACCAAGGCAATATAACTGTATGCATAATCTTCTAGTTAAAAGATTAGCATTTAAAACACAAGACTAGCCTCTGAGGTATTTTGGAAAACAGAACAAAAATTAAAATCTTGATCAGCCCCTGTTAAAATATGATAAATAAATCCTCACAGAATGGAATGGTTTTCAATGCAATATCACAACTTAATTTTTGTATATTTAGTAAACATATCTGAATATTAGCATCTCTGTATAAGAGAAAGGAAAATATTGAAATGAATGACAGATCTCTACCTGTGAACACATCCTATGGTTGGAGATGATTAATGAAGATGGTAGGGGGCTGCCAAATCCAGAACCTCTGCACACAGTGTTTGTCACTTTCTACATTGCAAGGATGAGCTCTATCTGCAGAGACAGATGTTGTTTGGTCTTTCTTGTGTTTCACAGGAGGGAATGTCACCAGGACATATCTTCTCATTGATACACTTCATAGTAGAGGAGGTTGCCTCAAAGCTTTTACTAAATGCAAATGTAAAGCTCTGAAGCTTGGATCTTACTAGCATGGACACACCAATAAAAATGTAAGAAGGAAAAGCTCATTTAATTTCTCCTCTGATTATAAGATAGCTCTCAGCAAACATGTTCAGCTTTCACCTGTTACACTTTTAATGTCACAACTAACCACCAAAACAACCATCATTATACACACTTACACACTGGGGAAATTTCCCAGTATAAAGGCTCTCAGTTCCACCTACTCAGGCTAGATGTGTGTGTGCCAGAAAGGCCTGAGGAGATCGTGCAGTGCACACTGTGCTAGCGATGAGGCTATGTGCTCCTCAACAAAGCAATAGGAAAATTCATATTTAACACTGCATTTTCCATTATTTAAAACACTTGACAGTGCTTCTGTTGTTTTTCATCCAAATTACAGCTTGCTGAAATGAACCACAATCATGTACTAAGAACATTTATGTTCCTGTCTCACTGTGCAAACCTGGAAAGAGTACATATGGAAAAATGGGCATGTGTCTTCCTTCATACATGGAAAAATAGGATTGAAACCCTAAAAATTAAAAATGCTGGAGGAGACAGGGGATTTTTACATACAGATCACTGTCAATAATGGGTAAAGTGTCTTACAATTTGGACTCTCTTCATGATACAAAGTTAGCATTGCTACGTTGCCTTTATAAGAAAATGTATATGAAATCAACATATTTGAAATGGCTTTCCTGTGTCTATAACATCAAGGGCATTTGAGAACACAAGTATGAAGCTGCTTTCTAAATTAATAATGTCTACTCCTTATGTCATTACGTGACGGAAACAGGTTCTTGAAACTTACTGACTGTGAATGATTCACTTAAACCACTGCTGAGCCAAAAGTAACAAAGAACAAATCACTTTCCAGCCAACATGGCACAGTCCCGTTGCTTGAGGAACTGAAACCAGCAGGAATGCTGCAAGGACAGAAAGGGTAGCAGACTCTTCCCTCCAAGCCCAGCTCTCCTAAAGACAGGGAGGTGGATATTGCTTCTGTTCTGCTCTCTGTGAAACCAAATTAGTGCTCTCTGGAGCTGAACTTGCTAGAAAAAGGAAGACTACTCACTAAATGACATAGAGGAGCTGAATTGTTTGTTGATGCCAGGTGGTGCAGGAGCTCGGAAGAAGAGAGCTCTGAATCTCATTAGAATATAAACAAAGCAAACTTCTGATATAGGAAAAGCTCTGACCTGACAGCTCAAGCAGAAAATGATACAACTTGTCCCTCTGCATATGTCCTCACTGGGCAAAACTTTTTCAGGACTGCTCTTAGATCCAGCAGATTTCAGTGTAACCTCTGGAGACAACAGCTTCCTGCAGTACCACTGGGTCACTTGAGAAGGTCCCTTCCTTTCCTACCCTCAGGGCCTTGGCAGCATGTTTGCTTCTAACTGTCCTCAAGAGTATCCTAATTTGCCCTTCTGCTATAGGTCCAAGCTGAGTGAATCAGTCCCATATAAGCTGTGCTTGTGCACCAGAATATTTCCTACGTGGGAAGCATGTTTGGGGAAGGCAGCAGCTCTTTCCCTTGAAGACATGGCTTGATCCAGAGTGCTGGATGAGCCAAGATGAAGCATACAGGCAATCCACCCTCTGCTATCTTCTGACTTAAGAAAAAAAGGGGGGTAAGAATGAAAAAAAAAAAAAACAGCACTAGAAACAAACAGAATGGATAGTGTCTGCCAGATCTGCTTATTTCAATACTAATGGCCATTCAGGACCTTGAAAATCTTAGTACTCTGTATTCCGGCTGGTCTTTTCTCCTGCCAGTACAGTATGTTCAATTGGCACACTGTTACATGCCAGGGGCCATGCTGCTAATCCACGAGAATGTGGCAAAGACAACAGAGTTAAGTTTTAACACTACAAGCAGCAGTTCTTATGCATTACATTGCTTTACAGCCAATGTTGCCTGAGTGAAGGTTCACTCCTTGCAGACCTGCCACAGAGCCCTCTAGCAGCACAAAACAAGTCATCCTACTGGATATAGTCATATACCATCAGAGCAGCGTACAGACATACACAGGGATTATATATCACACAGATCTTTAACACTGGGCAATAACATTACCCAGCCATCTCTTATCACTGTTGTGAAATTCATCTGTGAAGACAGAGGTCCCCATGGTAGTGGAAATCATGCCACACAGATGCTGCTCTATGCTCTTTCAATCCTTTTGTTGGTCTTTAATGTGCCTTTGTTCCTCTGCATGCTGCAGAAGAGAAATGAACAGCTGGTGATTGTCTCCAACTTTATATCTAGCTTTTATTTAAAAATTTCACAGTGCCTCCAATCTTCCCAGCAGACTGAAACAGAATGAAAAGCCTTACTTACAATACACATTCCTCCTGTGCTTCTGTACCTGGCATTTCGAGTGCATGTTGCTGGATACCCCCTCTCCAGCTTTACTCCCCAGCGTCCTTGCTTGCTTGCTAGATGCATTTAGAAAGCATCCAACTGGACCACTAACAGATGGCCTGCTGTGACTTCAGGCACCTGTTGAGCCAGGTGTTTCCATATTGAAGCTATTACAGACAATTCAATCCATGCTATGATGCTTTTTGAGATGCTAAATGATCACTCTGATTTAAAGTACAGCAGCATGAAGTTTTTGAAAGCCATATGCCATCACTGCTTATATAGATAAGGCCAACTACTCGGTGTAAATAATATACCTCATAGGAAACCAATAGAATAAGATGATTTGCATTAATATGACCCATATTCTGTAAGTAGATCTTTTACAATGCAATTTATTCCTGACAACTAGAAAATTATTAACCTTTAGAAGTGGCTACTCTCATCTCCTGAAGTTCAATTTGACTACAAGAGAGAGCCTCCAGCTAATAGACTACCCTTTATAAAATCTGCTGTGGAAAATTTCAAACACTGGATCCACTAGAAGGCATCACAACACGTTGTGCAGACATTTCACGGGCCGCTGCCACTTCTGAGTGGCCCATGAAATAACAGCTTTACTTACTATGCATAAAACAAACATTCCAGTGAAATGAAAGAAATCCAGGTTTTCTAAATATGTGGACTGGGACTAGCCTTCACATACAATATTAGTTGTAGCTACCAGCAAGCAAATTTCAGCATTTAACAGAAAGGGGACTGGGAAAGAGATCCTGCTACCTTTTCCTCCAGTCCTGCCCTGTCCATTTCCCCAGAAAGTTTCTGGAATTTACCAGCCCCCAAATTCTGCAAGTTGAAAGGGAAGAAGAAGAGTTTACCTACATTGGGTTTAAATCTTAGCAAGTACAGGTGGTGCTCCACAATCAAACATGACCGAACAAGAAATAAAACAATCCCTATAAATTTCTTTGCCATTCAGACACAGGAAAGTTTGTCTATAAATTGAAGTATATGTCATAAGGCTTGACAGTTGCATGAGATTTATATCATAAACTGTGTTAGGAATACAATAATGTGTTGCACTGCACACTGCATAGCATGATTTTTAGTTCCCTGAACATTGCACCCAGCATTTAGACTCTGAGCACCATTTGGGAAAGAATTTGGAAACCAAGAGAGATGCCCAGGGCTAGCAGCATCGACAGCAGGTGGTTCTAGCTAGCAGCCAGTGCTTCTAACTATACCATGCCTGCACTTCAGCATCCAATGGCTCTGTGTCAATGCATCAGACTGGTTCATTACAACGCAAAGGGGAGACTCTGGTCTAGCTGAGAAGACAAGGTATTTCTGTCAGCACTGAGTAGCCCCTGTTGTTGATGTTGCTAAATATAGAACATTTTGACTACCACATCACAGTGTGGAAGGCCAGTAGTAGAAAAGAAAACCCTCTGCATGTATAATGAAATAAGAACCTATGAAATTATTCAGACAAAGCATTCAGATTCCATATTGGGGTCAGTGGGATTCACATCTCCTTATCTTGTTCTTGATGTGAGATTTTTGCTCATCAGCCGTCTCCTTCCCACATATGCTGAACATGACGGAGCAGCTTTTCCCAAGTAAGGACCTCTTCAACCAGCTTTGGTTAGGCTGCCTCCAGCCTATTACCAGGATGGACAGATTGTCATTGCTGCTTGAGAGTGGGACTGATGAGCAGGGTCCACACCACCTCTCCATCACTTTTACTCTGCAATGACACATTCAAAACCTCAGTTCACTCTCCCCCACTTCTCTCTTTACGTCTCTGTTCTTGTGCACTTTTAGTTGAACCTTCTGTTTAACTGAAGGCTTAGCCCTGGCATTCTCCCATTTCCACGTTTTTTAGGCAGAGAATATGCTGAATCTACACCATCTAATGACTTCCCCCCACCCTCCATGTCCCATTCCTCCCCATTATGAGGATCCTAATCAGCACCTTTTTAGGCCAGCCTTTGGCCTGTTTAACAATGCCAAAATCACATCAGTCAAGAAGAGTCTGAACTGAAAATCTGGCCCTGCAAAAATATTAATTCAGTTAGAGAAAGACAATCTTACAGAAAAATATTCCCAATTGTTAATTTTTGCTATAGCTGTGTTATGTTAGCTCATTGAAATTTAATTGCTAAAGGGTTATAAGAGCCTAGAAACAGGCCTAGCATCTGTCTTTTTTTAATGTCTCAATTATCACCACAGTAATTTAATGGCACCGTGTTAGACAATCACCATTGACATGCTAATGAATGGCACCATGTTCACTTACATTAGCTCTATTTTTAAGAGGTTATAGGTTGAAGACAGACATTTTATGCTTCAGATATCACTAAGGCAAGCTGTATCACATTTATCTCATTTTGCTTTTACAACTCAAATTACGTATCTTAAAAATGTTCACTGAAGAGTGAACTGCAAATGGGTTAAACTGTGGTCAATTACAATAATGTACTTGCTTCTTTAGATCAAAATAAGTAACACAAATCCTTTCAAACCATTTATTACTTAATTTGTCTGTCTGCATTTACTGTGGAAATTCTGTTCAGTTTGTTTTGTTTTTCACAAACAGATATGTCCTTTACTATTAGCTTTTTTTAATTGAACAGCCATGCTTTATTATAAATGTTTTACACTGTTCTCATTTCACTGAACCAAGTTTACCTATCAATATTTTTCCTTCATTTATTCTGTAGAAACTGTTGCTAACTAAAAAGTCCCAAATCTATTACATCTAAATGATCACAGCAATTTTCATAATAAGAGATGCAATGATGTACACTGAGCTATTTATCTGCAGGCTTTTCAACACATCGTATATGAATTTCTATAGACAAGTAATAAGGGATTGACTTCACAAACACAATGGAACAGCCTTCTGAGATCAGCTAAGTACTAGTGTTATCATCCGAATTAATTTTGTATGGAAAGCTGCATCCTGACAATAATGCGAAGGGATTTTTCACTTCAGCAAAATTAGCACAAGAGTGGCAAATGTAAATAATAATCCTATCATATTTAATATTAACATATATCTAATAACCTTTTCCAATTCATTTCATTCTATCACCAATGCATGCTTTCATCAGTTCCACTGCACAGCTTAGTTCTGCCATGAACAATTACAGAGGCAAGGCTGCAACAGATTTAGGTGCAGGAATCAACTGTGATGTTTCAGAATGCCTCAGCTCTCCTGGCTTTTCAGTCCCACACATAGATACACAGAGGAGTATACTTGAAGTTGTATAATAAAAAATTAAGCTTTCTAAGTGTATTGTTGGCAACACAATCATTACAGAGAGAGCTGCGTTACATTACATCTCACAGAATAATCTCTCCTCTGTTTAACCTACACAGGGAGGTTATAATTGCACCTTCGAGCCCTCAGCACTTCAGGCAGTGTTCATTGCACCCCCTGGTGTCCACAACTCCTATAGCAGCATCTAAAAATCTAGTGAAAAAAAGATCGTTTCTGCAGCTTTCTCTGCTCTCCCTGCTTCTGGGTTTAATAAATAAATAAATAAATTCACACAAGCCTCTAAATGCAAACACAGTTTTTAGGTTTTCTCCCATTTGACTCGTATTGCTTTTGTGTTGTGATTGTTACTTCCTCCCTTGGATGAGAAAGAGAGAAACCAAACCTGGGCTTTTCTGCAGGGTCAAGTGTAAGAGGCTTGGGACAGGGAGGCAAATACTACTCTTAATTTCTCTGTCTGCCATCACCTCTCACAGAAAAATACCACAATGTGTGGAGCTAATCTTGTTACTGAGACATTTCTCTGCCAAGTGCCAGGCTGTCCCTCTGTGACTAGGCTGCAGTCTTTTAGGAGAGTTGTCACTAATTAGCTTTGTAATCACAGTGAGGGAAGCAATGAGGGTGGAGGAAAAAATTGGTCATTCCATTAACTCTTTCTTATCTGCAACCTCAGGAGCTTATAAATTGCATCACAGTAATAATTACCATCTGTCTAGTTGCAGATGTCCACACAGTTTTACTCTCAGACACCCCTTCCACTGCTCTTTCATTTTTGCTATTCTGTCACTTAAGATGATGCTACTGCATTTATTTTTTTCATAAAGAGGTAACCTCTCTGCACAGAGCCATCACACTTCCTTTGTTGAGAAGTATGGAAAACTTTCTAAGCCAGACTATGCCACAGCTGTGTGGTATGACAACACACAAAGAAATAAAAAAACAAATGAAATTCTGTCAGGTAACTTAGAATCCTAGAATGATTGAATGGCTTGTGTTGGAAGGGACCTTAAAGATCACTTAGTTCCAACCCCCCTGCCATGGACAGGGATGCCACCCACCAGATCAGGTTGTCCAGGGTCCCATCCAGCCTGCCCTTGAGCACCTCCTGAGATGGGGTATCCACAGCTTCTCTGGGCAACCTCTTCCAGTGCCTCACCACCCTCTGAGTAAAGAATTTCCTCTTTATATCCTCTAAATCTCCCCTCTTCTAGTTTAACACTGTTCCCCTGTGTCCTATCACTATCTGCCTATCTAAAATGTTGATCTCCAAACTTGTTACATCTATTTGAGTGGAAATCTTACACCTCCATATTTGCAGGAGAGCCTATATTCTGTCTGAACTTGTCATCCTGACAAACTGATCTAGGAAGAACTTCACAGGAGAATTGTGGCAGACTCTTCCTCTCCTCCCTCATACTACTCTTTTAGACAAAGGACATAATTTGCAGAGTTTCAACTGAAAAATTAGGGGACAGTTGCTTAGATGAGTTTAGGGCATATAATCTAGTGAATATTTTTCCCTAGCACCATGTTGATTGCTTGAAGGTGAGTTTGTAATACACTCACTGGCTATAACTATGGTTTATATTTTCTCATGCTACTCTTTATTAACCCTCTACAACTGTGAGCTTGGTATCAATCATTAGAGGGATTACAGCCTTCCTCACACAATTTAAACCTGAAGGGTAATACATGGTCCTTAAAAGGAAAAACTATTTATCGCAGGAGGAGTCCAATCTATCTGCAAGTATCTGTAACTGGGGACTTTGAGATATAGGGCAGGGAATAGAAATGAATTAAACCTTTGTGATGTTATCTAAAAATGATGGATGATACAATCAATTGCAACTTCTTCAAGGGTCTTCTTGCTCATGTTTTGCAGGATTAGATTTACATTAGTACTCATGAAAATTCATTATATTAACCTCCAGAGTGACCTGGTTAAAGGTCCTCATCCCAATTAATTGTTTTCAACATGCAATTGTAACTAGGTAAGGAACCTTTCACCTCCAGGTGACTGCTTGGAATTTTATGTGGGTAAAGAGGAACTGAAAATCACCAGGAACATTTCTAATTTGGATCAATAATCTCATGAGCTAGGAGAAGTAAATCACCATTAGAAGGTTGAACAATGCTGGGTTAAATTAGGTTCACAGCTTCCTCTTATTCCAGGGAGTATGTGTATACACTTGGCTAGTTAGGATACAGCTAAACAAAAGTTTGGCAAAAATCCAGGTAATATTTTTTTCCAGTGATTTTCTTTTTTTTTTTTTTTTTAAGTACAATTTTTGTGAATCAACATAATAAATGGGAAATATGAAAAGAATTACCATAGAAATTGCTTCTTGTTTCATAGTATGTAGTCAACAGCAGTCACCTTTCTACAGGATCGTATGTAGTCAACAGCAGTCACCTTTCTACAGGTTCTCTATCAAGCAAGACTGCTTTAGCTAAACACTGGAGTGGATTATTTTTTTTCTCAGAATCCAAATTCATGGATTCCAAATTCAAAGCCATACTTTTTTTTAAAAAAAAAAAAAAAGTCTAGACCAGCTCCCAGAGAATTCTCAAAAGCAGCCTTGAGTGCACCATCAGTGGTCACAAACCCAAGAACTGATGGACATAAAAGTTTCTTGAGTCCTGCCAGGCATAAAATAACAATGTGAGGAAAATAACCATAGCTTTAATCTGAAATTATTTTTAAAATACTCCTTACCATAAGAGACGCATGTGCTTTATTAAATAATAGCTAATCTAAAAACTTTGTAACTATACATTTCTAGGATATATTTTTTATTTCATCTTCTATGTCAAGAAAGCTAATTCTCATGTACAACCCCACACAGCCATAATTTTTTTTTCAGTTTTAGTAGCAAGCTGTTCTCTTGATCAGAAAACCTGGTTGAATTATATATTCAAAGCAGTCTTTGTAATTTTGTCTCTTATAACCAGGCACCATCAAAACACTCACCACAATGTTTATTTATTATTAACTCTCTAAAGACACTAGGCATTTAAAAGACAGAAGGAAATTATTATAAATTTAAATCAAGGCACAGAAAGGTCATCTTTGGA
This sequence comes from Cygnus olor, assembly GCF_009769625.2. Taxonomy (NCBI): domain Eukaryota; kingdom Metazoa; phylum Chordata; class Aves; order Anseriformes; family Anatidae; genus Cygnus; species Cygnus olor. The sequence continues at coordinate 11,483,465 of NC_049181.1, read as the reverse complement.
ATACCATATACTTTCTACTTTTAGACTAATATTTCTCTTCAGGGGAATTGCACCAGATTACCCACAAAGACTTAATCCCTGCTGTTCCACAGGCTTTTCAGCAATGAATGCTTACCACACTTTTAAATTTAGGGGTGAGTACATATAGGATTAAAAAAGGAGAGAGACTCTTGGAATCCCAAGTCTTGGAATTCCATATGCAAAACACACATATTCTATTCTTCAACTTCAAATCTATCAAAACCTGTCACAAACTTCAGGTTTTGTGGTCAGAGCTCATTAACATTTGCATAATCATGTCTACTAAAAGGTCTTCTCCTACACATGAGCATGTTCAGCTCCCACTAGCAAGAGCAAGAATTAATTACCCATGTTAGAAGTGCCAAGAATCTCAGCTCACCTGATTGCTGAGGTCTTGAATATCACATCAATGATCAGAAGCTTGAACTTAAAATTTCCCCTTCTCCTGCTTCCTACTTTGAGAGAATATGCAATGTTGTAGCAATGTACAGCAACGGGATTCATTCTGCAGCTTCTTGTCTCCTCAAGAGGGATTTAGTACAAATTCTGTCTTAAGACTTTCTATGAATCTGGACTGCATATACCAATGTTCTGTACTTAAAGGAAAAATGCAAGTCACAAACATGAACCTTCCAAAAGAAAAAGTACTACAGTGTGGCAATGACAACCAGAACAACAGTGGCGCAGGTATACATGCTTGGGACTGTTTTCACTTTTCTCTGCAATATAGCATGTCTGCTCCCCAGGACCAACACTACAGCACCTCAACCGGCTCTTCAGCATAACCATCTCCAATTCTTGCAATTAAAGTAAAGCCTCCTGTAAAACATTTATATGTTTCAAACCTCACCAGTGCAGAACCCCCTGCCACTGACTCCTGGACTACAGCTCTGGCTCTTAAGATGTTAATTGTACAACTCTCCCCAGTGAAGATTAATGCATATTTACTTTTATGGTGTCTCTGAGAGTAATCTAGTGCCAAAGGGTGAATTTTCCTCACTGTTCAAGTGTTTTAATTAAAACAAGCCATGTAACATTCAAGCATTTAAAAACAAACTAAACCCAAAGGATAAACCACAGCCATCACCAGTGCTAGTAGCTTGGCAGGGTGCTGTGACCCACAGTGCCTGCAGCAGCCCTATGAGCTTTGCACGAGCCAGTACCTGGCTGGACTGTCCGAGTGTAAGTACCAGCAATGGCATGCTTCATGGGGAGCATTTCAGGGGACTGATCTGATCAAAGCCAAATGTAGTTAGCTGGAGGTTCAGAGGTGGATGGATGATTGCTGTACTACACAATGCAAGAGAGCTCTCAATGCCCATGAACATCCAGGCAGAGGTAACCAAATTTTAGTTAGTCTTTTCAAGTCTTTTCAAACAGAAAAGGCTTAAAAAAACACAGGGGTTTGGGTGTCTAATTTTCTGCGCACCAAGGGCTTCCATTGATTTCACTGACAATTTTGTATAAAGAATTAAGACTTCTATAAACAGCGACACAAAAAAAAAGGAACAACAAAACACAACGTTTCTAAACTGCAGATTTCCTGCTGTGTTGAAATAACTTCCATGGCTTAAAAGGGAATTTAGACCATGTAAAAAGCAGAATGCAAACAGGTAATGGCGCGCACTACAAAAGAGAAACAATTATGCGTGATAAACACTCTCATATTTTGCGCAAAAGTTCTGGAAACTTGAAAGATTAGATTAAATCCAACTCATTTAGTCCAATAACTTAGGCAGAGTCAAATTTAATGATAAGACTAGGTATGTAATTTTCTGCACTTGTTTTGTGTAGTGATGAATGCATTTAAAGATTAGCAGGTTGCAAACACTTCAATTAAAACATATTTGTTATAATGCCACCTAAAATGAAGCATCTCAAAAGGAATTGTAGGTAGTACACACAATATGCTTGTGGGCAGAGTTTTGAACCCTCATGAAGAAAGCTCTCAGACTGCCTTGAAGAAAACTATAATCAATCTCTACTGTTTGTCCAGTGGGCTTTGGAAGAGAGAGTAAAGCCTGAAGGATGCCAATATTTATATCTGAGAAATTCAATTTTATCTGACAGCAACACTAATCACAAAGAAAGAACAAAACAAAACCAACCAAAAAAAAAAAGCCAACATACTTCAGTGGTTAATTTTTCTTTCCCCCCCTGTTGCAACTGCTCTATTAAATTTAATGAAGTTCTCCCTAAGCTTTTCAAAGCAGTGAACTTTGAAGAAACAAAGATGGGATACAGCAATGCATAAGGAAGAATTTTCCTAAACAAGCTAGTGGGAAATATGTAAATAATCCCAGCATAGGCAAGTCCATGCACAGCAACAATTGTATAGAAAAGCCTACATTGTTCTAATCAGATGGTGTTTCTCCTGCAGTCCATCTGGTAGAGCACTATATTTAGGTCCCTTGGGGTAATTCCACCATATGCTCTTTTCTGTGAGGAAGTTTATTATTTTTTTTCCTAATGCATTCATTCCATGAGGTGTGCAGTGGCCCCTACTGGTGAATGCCACTTTCAGCATTTGTGAATGCCACCATGTCCTTGGTTCCATAAAGGCCTTTCTACATTACAGCCATGCTACAAAGCCAAGTATTCTGCTTCAGAACTAAAGTCATCAATTATTCCTTGGAATTATAGGCATTTTGCTGCTATATTTGACAGTTTGATGTTCCACATGAAAATGCTGTAGCAGTCAGACTGCTGGTAATGCATTCTTCCCGTGAAAAAAATGGGATTTTCTTTGAGAAAAAATCTCCGTGGCAATTTCTTACAGCTCAACAGTTCATTTTTCTAACCATTCTTTTAATGGTGATCTATGTTCTTGAAATATTTGACCCACATATATTCTATGTTTAATAAGGACTTGTGAAAGGCATGCATCTTTTCTAACGGGCATGAACTAAGAAAAAAAACATCATGACTAAAGCATTCAGTGATCCAAATCACAAAAACAAGTAACTATGGCTCAGCTCTTCCAACGTTCGTATTTGTTGAAAACATCCTATCAATCAGTGGACTTAAACAGGGTTGAACTTACCCCAGTGACATCTCCTAGACTGACTAAATATAAGAGACATTGCTTTTTGACAGCTGGTTTAGTTCACACCAATCCCATGGGTAACTGGTACTATAAAGAATACTGCCCTATCAGTTCTGTTTCATTACATCTATCTTTCCACCCACAAAAAGTCATATAGTGAGGTGATGTACGATCTTTGGTTGTCATTAGCAGGCTTCACTCATGTCAGAATTGGGTGCAGAATAAAGAAAAAATGTAGACTTGGTTCACATGAATGATGTACCATGTCTCTGTCCAGGGCTGGGTGCAAAGGCAGGTGCTTATGTTTAACTTGTTTCTTGAAAACTTCTTTAAAATATCAACAATTCTGGGACTGAATCCAGTAAATAAAAGTAATGAAAATCAAATGATTATAAGAAAACTGAACATAGCTAATGCAAATTAATCTGAGAACCAGCACATTCAAGAGGGAAGTATTCATTTAAATCTACACAATCAGCGATTACCTACAGATCAGAATGAAATTATTTTATCTTTCACCAGCCAGCAGTGGAAAAAGGTAAAATTTCTGTGGGTTATGCTTAACTCATTCTGAGGCATGAACTAGCAAATTCCATTCCCAGTATTATAAACATATTTGTTTGGCTTATGCAAATTACCCTGGAAGGCTAGTACCCCAGACAGCTGTATTTTACGTGAAAAAATGTGTTGTTCTGTGAGACATCAAGACCATCTTGTTCTGCACAAAATATTTTGAATATTCTTAAAATCCAAGCAATGCTCTCTCCTTAAAAATTAAATACAGGGACTTTGAAAAGATTTATAAAACAGTGCAAGTTCTACTAACTTCTGTTGTAATTTGTAATTACAAATTTTCTAATTTGTAAATTACAGAATGAATAGCAAAGGTAGATTTCTCTTGATTTTACAATGGATTATTTCAGTAGAAGTTAGAATACTGACAGAACCACACTTAACACAGGCTGCATGTTGTTATTTGTGTAGTAAAGCATGAAACAGATGTTACTCCTAAAGTCATCCCTGACCCAGGCGCACTCTGAAAATACTAAAAGATGCCACATTTTCATCATGGACCAGCTGATATTTTTACAGAAACATAAGACATTTTTGGGTACGTGAATAATTTGTAAGTCTGAAATAGAAATAGCTATCCACACTAATGAAGGGTTTATGTGTCAAAAGATGGCCAGCACTTTTCAACAACTTCACATGCTAATTAATACCTTCATTTGCACCCCACATATACCCTTAGATCATCATCAACAACACTGCTGCTATAATAATTCATCTTTATATAGATCTGGCATCTCAAACATCTTGCGGTTAAACAGCAGACTGCTTGATGTATTTACATGGGTTTTAAGTATTATAGAGAACTTCATACACACTCTTTTCTTCTTTTGAAAAGGGGGAGGCAGAGGAAAGAAGCATTGTCAGCACATCACATTTAGAAGGAGAGTCTTCCAAACGTGACCCAAGCATTACTGCTCCAGTACTGACTTCCTCAGTTTGCCAAGCAACAAGCAGCGCAGATCAACAGATAACAGACAATCACGTTTGCTCTGCCAGTGCTCATTCTGATGGATCGTGACCCAGCTTCAGTCTGGAAGCTGTGCAGACACATCAGCATGGCTCTCTGTCCACCGAATTCTGCATGGCTTATTAACTCAGACATACAACTGTGTTGTGCCATGCACAGCAGCTGGTGGTCTCCCAAATTATTGCTAACAGGCAGCATGAATATATGGCTGTGTAAAACCATCTCTGTAGTCACACCTGGAACGAAGAATGTAACTGAGAGCAGCAGTGCTGTGTCAGACCACAACTTCATCTAGCTCAAGACCTGCCTCCAACAGTGGCTGAGATTGCCAGAAAAGAGCACATGAACAGGACAAGTGTATATACTGTTTCCTTTGTGGACTCACATCTGCAGGGACATGAACTCTTCTTTAATGCCTATTAATCCACCCACTAGTGACATTTGAGATGACTGATTTATTATTGTTCATTTTTTACAGGTTGGTTGCAGCAGTATATACAAATTGGTGTTACTGTGGAGTTCTGAATATTCTTAAGCAGTTGTAAGCTAACTAAGATACTAAACATATTAAAGGCAAGTGCCATATGTTTTCTGACAAATAGATAAAGCTTGAAATAATTAGAGCTAAGACTTACTTCCTGGCTGTATATTGGTTTCAGACTTCTACATACAGGGCTTGCTCTGTGGGAAGGAAAAAGTCTTCATAATATGTTCAGGCATCCTGGTCTTCATTAAAACAGTATGCACTCCTCCTAAAGGGCAGCACACATCTGAGAATTTCAAAGTATTTAATCACTCAGCTCTGAGACAGGCACTGTCTCTAGGTTTCATCTCTATCTAAACTAGATCCTTCCACCTTACAGACAGAAAAATCAAACATTCTAGAAGACAGAGTGATATATACATAATGAAAAGGAAAAAATGTTAAATTGATATGAAATTGAAGTTATAAAAATAAAGATTATATTTTTACGCATAAGTCATCAGAACTAAAAAGCCCATCAAATGAACAACAAAAAAAAAAAAGTAGTTCAAAATGTAGAAAGCATTGTATGTTTGCCATCTTCCGAACATACAACATTCCTACCTGTTATGTAGCTAAGTGTTTTCCTAGGCTCTTCATAAAAAATTGTTGGCATGTGCAAACTAAGACACATGGTAGACATGGTCTCTTATCTAAGGTCACCACATATATTGGAAACAGAGCTTTGAATTGAATCCAAATTTGCTCCTTCTTTTAATTTAGAGATCTTTCTACGAAGTTACATTGTCCACTGCCCATGACATTTTTAACAGAAAAAAAAAATGCATTGGTTCCTAGAAATTCATCAATATATCTTTCCACTAAAAAGGATGTTTCACAAAGACAGAGCATTGTACACAGCTCAGCGTATCTGCCTTTGACTTCTACATTACAACAGGATGCACTGGTTCAGTTCCACACCTCTTACAACATGTTGTTTACATGGAGTCAAGAATACTCTGTGAATAATAGTAAGGTCAATCCCGTGTATCTCTCTAATCAGTGATCATTTCTGCATAATAATTGGGTGAATGACAGTAAAAAATCAGCAAGCCTAGTCCAATAGAGATTCAGTAAAAGTAATTCAGATGAACACTATCTGTGCCTCTTTAAATTCAGTTGTGATTTATTTATTTTTTGCTAGACTTTTCATTTCATTCAGCAATGAATTCTAAGTTGGGTGGTAAACAGTATCTTAATTTATATTCACAGAGGTCTACATCCTTTGAAATACTCTCAGTCCCCACTGCAATTCCTGAACCTCTTGATATGAAGTACACACGTACATCAGCCTCGCTGCTGCTGCTGTCAGGCAGCTTGCTAGAGTCACTGTTGTCATCACTGTCATGATGCATGTTTCATCAGCTATACACTTCATAACATACAAGTAGAGAAAATGACTGCATGGCTTTTAGGGATACTGAATAGCCAAGGGCTACAATAAACCATCTTAACTACCCGGGGCTGGGGCAACATGTCAGACCAGTTGATTAAGCTTGGATTAGCAGAGTGAAAAATCTGCTATTTAGTACTCTTTCCATGCAGGTAACTTTTTGACTTCAATCTGATTTGTGAACAAGGAACGGAAACAGGGATCACATCCAGAGGTGACGTCCCCACCAGCGACACCATAAGCAGCTGACACTTTTGAGTGTCTCTTTTCTTAGCATGGACCTGATGAATGACCTGATGTATACCCTGATGAACGCCTCTTCCTGTCTTGATGTCAACCCCTGAAATGCCTCATACAGAAATGGAACAGCATCCCAGAAATTGGTGATTTCACTCAACTTTCACTCAACAATGATTGTCACTGGTTTGGCAGAGGCAGAGACAGAGCCAAGGCCTGTGCCCATTTATTCTCCCATTCTTGTACTATTCCCCTATTCCTTTGTGCCACAGCTTATGCTGAGGTAAACAACTACAGGGAAGGTCCTTCCTTATCCGATTACATGCATGTGTAGTAACAGGAGCTCTCTCTCAGAGGTAACAGCTGCTCTTTCTCACCTGCTCCACAGTAATGGCTTTCAGATAGCCCCAGTAAAAAATGGTCTTTATTACTGTTCATGCTCACACTGCACAACAGTTAGTTGTATTGATGGAAACTGACATAACCATTCAAGTCAAACTACAATGGCAAATCTTTCAGTGCTTCTGGGTTCAGCAACTGGTAAGCATAAATCTAGAGTTGGGTGCAAATCTCTTCTAGCCGTCCGTTCTGTAAGGGCAGACTCAAATTTATGGACACATTCAAAGTGCATGTTGTGAAAACAAGAAAGACTTCGCCACTTCATAAATGTTCACAACTCTGTCCTGCTTTTGAATTTTGCATGTTTGGGGGCTAAGACAAAAACTGTTCCGTCCCTGTATGCTTCTTTGTTGATTGCTTTCTTGGTTGTCATCGTTAAACTTCAAAACTGAAAGCAAAATCACGTGCTTATCTTGTTGTTATTTAGAATATATCAGAGAAAACTTTATGTGATAGGAAATTTACCAGATCCTACAGACACTGTGTAAATATTTGCAGGTTTAGCAGACATAGAGTAACAAAGACAACCAGCAATCACAGTAGCATTGGACAATTACGTCACTGTCAATCCTTCATTCAACACACTTTTTTAAGTTCTATAATTTCTATTTGTGCCTAGGAATATTTTCCCTCAAAATAACTGGCATTTGTCCTTTTGTACAAAAAGTGAGCATCAATTTCCTTGGTTGACTGGCAGCATTTCTACCAGCATGCCTTTGTGATGGTTTGGACCCAGAATAGGGTCACATGCATTCCCCTTTCCAAGTAATGTGTTTCTACTCTGCCACACCTGCTACACACAATTTGTTTGAAATAATTCTTGGCTAAAGGTTTATTCCAAAATCCATATACTTCCAATCCTGGGTATAATGCATCTTATATGCACTAATCTTTCTTTTCTGCTTTCAGTCATAAAAGTTCAAAGTTAATGAATAAATAGAAAGTTTTTGTTTGTTTCTGTACAATTCTTTTAAAAATCACAAAAAAATCTTCGACTGTCCATAAACAAAACCACATGGAGGACCAGGTGGTAAAATGATCCTGCTTAGTTACATTAGTGCTTGTGAAAAGTCAAAGTAGATAGCTCCTAAAATAGGAATAAATAAAAGAAAGTTTTTGCACTTTTTCCCCACCTCTTTTGCACCCACTGTATAGCCATGCAAGTTGTGAGAATGCAGGTAGAGTATAAACTACATTTTTTCCTGAGACTTTGATGAAGAAACGCCAGGATCTGAGGCTGGGTGCTTGAGGTACCTTTTGCACATCAGACAGAGGACTAACTCCCTTCTTTTGCACCACAGGGAGTGTCCTGGCTCTGTCTTTTATTGCAGTACCTTCAGAAGCTACCTGTGATCTCTCAGTGTCACAGCACCACTTCAGTTATTCTCTAAGATTTCAACGCTATTTCCCTTTGTAAAAGAAAAAAACATGAAGATATCTACTCTGCTCAGACTCTGCTCATTGAAAAAACAATGGCTTTTTGAACCTTTAGAAAAGTAAAACACAGATACAGTGTAATTAACTAGAAAACAGAAATGTAGCTTTGTCACATAATCTACGTTTTCTTGCTTCCAGGAATCATGTTATATAGATTTGTTTTATTGATGAATTTTTCATTTATATGCTAAATTGAGCCTCATTTTTGAGACTTTCCACTTAGTTGAAATTGCTCTTTTCTCCTGCATACCTTGATTAAAAGGAACCTGGTAAAAAAAGAAGAAAAAAAAAAAGTATATTCTAGAAATTAAATCAGTATGTTTTTTTATGAGTGAGTGTAATATACTGAAAGAGCATAATATGCATTAAAAAATGTTTAGCAAAAAATACTGGTAATCTAAATACAGCAATGCAGCACTAACTGCAGTATACACTGTATGACACAAATCCATTTTGTCACGTTACCGTGTGACAAAAAATGCACTGGAACTCTTTTAGATATTTCTCAAAGTATATAAGCCAATCTGATGACTAGAAGAGCATGGCTTTACTTTACTGGTTCTATCCATAATTTCTAAGGGTTCACTACAGCTTTGCCTGGACTGCCACTTGTAGGCAGTATCTAGGGATGTGAACCTGCAAAACCATATTTCAGACATGATGAATGTCCACCTTCCACCTTTTTGGGAAGGCACTTTGAGAATCTCATTAAAAACAAAAACTAATTAAAAAAAGGGGGGGGGGGGGGGAAATTAAGAATTGATGGATTTGAAGGACATCTTTATGGGGACAAATTATGACAGCAATACTGTATGTGGTATAAGCAACATCTTTTTTATTTCCTACAGAGGACTTCAATGCTTACAAACAGTATGACACCAAACCCACAGGGATAAATATCCTCTTTGTTCAGAGGGGACCTTGGTGTCAGATTCACAGTCCTTTATATTTTTCACCATATGTTTGGAAACCAAGAGTTGTTCTGAACAAATTTTGAAATATTAAATATTAAAAAGTACTGCACCTAACTAAAATTGTAGCATGATTGCCAGAAGTAATCTGTGTTTGTCTCTACTTTGATCTAGAATACATAAATATATTGATGAAAATGCTTCCAAAAAAAGAGTTTGATAATAATAATTTTAAAAAATAGAGAGAGAGAGAAAGAGAGACAGAAACACACAACCATGGAAGGGACTTCTGTCTACTACAGGGTTTATATCGATAGTGCATCAACATGGTGCTTGAAAGCTCCCCATATTAGAAAGGTAAGAACATCTCAGTGGGTGTCCTTAAATCTCTGAACCATAAGCAGTTTTACATGAGAAGGTGAGGAAAGAATATGTTGTGATTATTGGTGATAGAAGTCATTTCAGCAATGTGAAACAGTTATGTGGGAAATATAATCTTACCTCTAGAAAAGCAAAGGATTCCTACTTCCAAACATATCAGTTCAACACCTATTCCTGGCTTGCCCTTCACTCTAAATTAACACTGGCAACAATGCTTTTCTGTTCCTAAAATAACAATAAAAAAAAAATCCAATCTCTTATCCTCCTATAAAGTGTCGCAAACTTTTCATTTTCATTTACAAAATCCCCCCAGAGCACCAAATGACAGTTACAACTAAATTAAACTAATGCATGCATCAAAATGGCAGCTCTGCATTAAATTCTCTTCAGGCTAAACAATCCCATTGTGTGTGCATATGTACAGAGAGAAAGAGCGCATATGTGGAACAAAACAAACACACGAAGGCAAATTTACATACATATCATACTAAAGATTAAAATAATGCCTCTATTTTACCTAGAAAGAGATCAATATTCTAAAAATAGCTTTCCATATATTTACGTACAGCAATACATCACGAATAGAAATATCTGATTCATTCACTGTGAAACACAACTAAGTTTAGAGGTTACAAGTCTGACAAGCATATATTCTACACCCAAAACTGTTTTGTCTAAGGTTTCCCAAGATGTAACTATCTGAAAATTACCTTTTGTCTTCTGCACCTCAGCATGACAGCTCAGGTTTCAGCAGAGGCCAAGTGAAGGACATCACAGTATAAAATTATAACATTATGGCAGCTGCTAAAACAAATGGAAACACAGAATTACAGTATACAGTACTAAGAAGGAGTATTTTACTAGCATGGATTTGTCTAATAAAATTTTGTGAATGTCAAATATTTAGTCACAAGGACACTAACGACTTAAAGGAATTAAACAGGTGTTTTACATGCTGAGCAGTGAAACATGGTAATGATATTCCTATCTGCTCCTTAAATAAAATACCTTTCCTAAATTTCAGAGAAAGCAAATACTTGACAAAGCAAAATGGCGTAGTGCATGGCTAAGCTTCACACCATACAATAGATGTATAAACATTAAAACTTACAGTTCATACTTCTATTACATATTCCATCAAATATGGCTTGAAATTCTTACAAAATTCTACTTCAGTCGTGCACTAGCATATTAACCACTGTAGAAGCCCTAAAGACTGCTCAGTCCTCCCTGCAGAACAAAGAAATCTTGTTTGTATGCATTCAATAGAATTACTGCTGAGAATTTGGCCCTTTTTTTCTGCCAGCTTCCATTTTCACATTGTCACAAACGTGAGTTAACTTATACACATATGGTTTATTAGAGTAGTTCCTAGCGCTTGGTATCCCAATAGACCTTTTGGTGATACGTGATTGACAGAACGCAAAGGGCACAGTGTTCAACTTCCACTAAAATTAGTGAGATCAACTGCTTATATACCTTTGAAAGTCTGGGTCAAATGACTTCAAACCTTACTCTAAGTTTCTCCATAAACAACAGTGACCTCATTCTGGAATGACTCATTTGATGCAAACACTTCCTCAGGCTTTCCAGTGTTCACTACCTTGCTTTGAGTAGACAAGCTGGTTTCACTTGTTCAGGCAAAAGCACAATAGTCTTCGACAAAATTTGTGTTATCTGATGCAAAGACTGAAAAGAGATATTACGTAGGATTTCAAAAGTCCTACGTTGTAATGAATCACAAATTTAGATAAAGTAGCATTTTTTCAGACCTAAATTATAGCTTGAGTTCTACAGAAGTTTGGCTATTAGGACACCCTGTCCAATTAGTCAGAAATGTGTAAGTGCTGCCTAACAGAATTAAACTTTAATGAAGAGGAAATATATCCTGTAAAATATCCCAAATTATCAGACAAATAGGAGATTTCACTGGCTGATGAGAAACAGAACTTTGAGGAGTGAGTTACATTTATTTTCAACAAGTGATGAAACAGTTAGAAATATAAAGTGCCATAGAGTATAGACATATGAAAATGCTTTTTACTTAATGGAGGATGACTAGCCACAAGGAAAGTCTGTCTATACAGTGTATATTAAACAGATAACAGCAAACACTATCCATATTTCAAAAAGCCCAGAGTTTCATTAACCCGACACTGAGAGAGTACATACTGCATCTCAGCAGGGAATAGAATGGCCTGAAGTTAAGGAACTATAAAAGTCCAAGCATATATCAGCGGAATCAAAATTCAGGCAAAGAAACATCTGAAATTTTGTTACACATTCATTTTGCTATTGGATTCTCAAAAGGAGTTTCCTCATGTGAGGAATTTTAACTGTCATAAACATGTAAGGCATCCTGAATCTTGTAAGCATATAGACTTCCTTGATCCTGATACTCTGAAGTTCTCCCACACAGCAAAGTAATTCCTAGTGCCTTGGTTTTGCTGCACATAGCTTACAAGCTTATAAGAGGTTCATGTATCTTTTCTAATGAAGTCAACAATGCAGTCCAGCTATAAATCTCTAGTCCTTGATAAGCTTTTGTTGAGACAACAGTTAGTAAAGGCATATCCTCTGGGATTTAGATTCTCTTGGCATGCATTTACCCGTGTCACATAAAATGAACTGTGCATCTGAGATGGACAGCTGGATGCCTGCCACCCATGAATGGAAGGGCTAATTCCTGCCTAATGTTAGAAGGGATGGACACAGAGCAAGAGCAGAGCTTTGCTCTGTAATTTCCAACATTCATGTTGTGAAATCAACTGGAGGAAATAGGGACTAGAGTCAACAGGGGCTAGCACGCACATGCTATCTTAGTTCCTTGTGATCACCAGGATCTGTATCAGGTACCTAGCTATCTAACACCTTTTCTAAGAAAATTCCACCTTTGATAGTTGTTGCAGGCCAGATTTCATAACAGATTTGAGTCACCTGAGCTAGTCACAGCTTTATGTCCATTGTAGGTGCTTAGGCTCAGGTACAGAAAGTTCTAGTAAGCACTGCGGCATCCTGTACTTGGAGAGTTAAATGCCTTGGAAAAAAAAAAATCCAAATCCAAAACTTGGAAGCTGCTGAAATGTTGCAAATAGACAAGGGCTCTTGACAGAAGGGACTGCACATCTGGTGAGAGATGGGAGAAGAAAACCTTCATCACTCAGCGCTACAAGAACTCATACTTTAACCTTGGAAGCTATTGAGCCCTACAGGTAGGAGCATAATTTTTCTTTTCAAAACATCAAACGAACCTCACTAAATATATTGCTGTCCTGAGAAGCTATGGTTTAAATATCCCTGGCAGACAAAAGAAAAAAAATCAAAATCTCCCATTTCCTGAAAAAATGGTCTAGCCACTACCCCAGTATATGAAAAGAGGGTATTACTTCTTCCTTTGTAAATTAAAGAATGAGCATTTGGAGCTCAAGTCTGTGATCCTTTACTAGATGCATACTGAGAGCCTCCACCAGGAAACCTCCACAGCAGTTTAAACAGGGGAACATATATTTCTAGACTCTGGCTGAGTTTCCAGATAATCATCCCCAAGAAGTAGTTTTCAGTGAGACTATAGACATAAGAACTTAATGGGGAGGTGCTTTAGGCATCTGCAGGTTCAGTTATGACATGGTGTACAAGATCACGGTTTTGAAATTAAATACACTGATTCAGCCAAAGTCTTTTCTTGGATCTGGCTTAGCTTTTGAGTTAATCTTTCATAACATAGGATACATGTTCCCATAGTTCTGGTTTGGCCAAAGTACTGAAGTGGGACTTACATTTTAACAGGCTAACATTTTTATTCACAATATTATGTGACTCTTTATATCTTAGCATGTAATAAAACTGAATTTTAAAGGTATCTAATTAATACCATTGGGTTAAATGCAACAGTTGAAATAATTAGCATATTATTTACCATGTCTGATTATAAACTTAATTATTTTCCACAATCCATATCAGTGTTTCAGTTGTTCATGAGACACAGTCAGGTAGGCTAATTTGACAATATCTTTGCTGCTTTGTATCACTCATAGTAATTAGCCTCTTAACATCTGCAGCTATTTCCTCTTGTGTGGTTAATGTACATTTAAAATGTCTAAAATAAACTATTTCCCCAAAGTGATATTTTACTTCAACTTGGCCACAGGCCAACTTTTTAATATCCACCTTTACTTTTGGCTTAGCATTTCTGATTCCTACTGTAAGAGAGTAAAGGAAGCAACTCCAGCTGAGAGAAGAAAAAAAACACAACCTGCACTGACCATTTATGGATATTAGCAAAGACGGAAAAAAATAGTAGAGTTTAGAAAATTGTCCAGGGAATATCTGTCCCAGCAAAACCTCTGAAAACCTTGAACTTTGAGGTTCTTTAGGAATTGGCATTATGTTATTTCAGTTCTATCTTACATTCTATGGTGTAAAAAAAAAAGGGGGGGGGGTAGCCTACTCATCACATTAAGTACTTTATTTCTCAAAAAAGGGTCCAATCCAAAACTCAGTGAAGCTAAAGGAAGCATTTTTTAATTATCTCAACAATCTTTAGGTCAAACTCACCTGCTTTCAGGAAGATGTTAAAATTTAACTGGATTATTTCTCTTTGCTGAGTGGTTAGGTTACATAAGGATGAAGCCTGTCATGATAACTGATTACTATAGCAGTCTAGGAGTGAAATATGAAGTGCTAGCTGGATTAGTTGATGAGTTCTTTATTGCTGCTTTTTATGTGAAGGAAAAAAGATTTCTCTGTAAAATTATATCTAGTTAGATTTTACAAATGATAATGGTGACAAAACTTTTCAGTGATCTCAGGTGCTTTAATCATCTCCTGATTAGTCAGGGAATATTTATGTTAAATAAAATAATCTAGCAATAAAAGAAATCAGCTTTCCATTCCTCTCAGACTTTCTACTGCAGGACTATACCAGCTTTGCTCCTGTGAAGCTCTTCTCATCTTTGCATTCAGTAGAGAAAGGAACGGTCTGATGATTCTTCTAAATGCCCAAGGGCTTTCCTGTTCAAAAGTTTAAGAGGGCTCATGGAGTTATTACTGAAGCTATTGCAAAGCAAAACAGTTTTTAAACATTTCAGTGCAATTTAGTATCCTGCTCTGGGATTTCACTGAACAGAATGTCCTTCTTCTTCTAAAGTGTATCACAGTGTCATACCTTATTCATAGGACAATGCAAATTTGACAGGCACCTCCATGAAGTCATTCCTTAGACCAGTCCATCTTTGTGCACAATATGTGAGGGGAAGAAAACCACCAAGAAAACAGGATCTAAACCATTCTGAATTCCTCTGTCTAAGAATCAGTGCAGGTGAATAACTACAAGGACACACACAATAAGACGAGAGCTCAGATGCCACCCATAAAAACAACATCCACAAATGGTATCCCTCATCTATGGACCACACAGTCTTCAAAATGATGCCTGTGTTCTTTCGAAGTACAAGCTTTAACTCTGTAAAGAAACCCATGTACAAATACACACACTTGAGACTTCAACATTGCTTCAGTCCCACTGGCACTGAGGGCAAAGTTTGCATAAATTTAATTTGTATAAGCCCATAAAGGATGAGATACCCACTACTAAAAATAAGGGAATAAGTGGCAGGTCATATTAATAAAGTACAGAGCATTTTAGACACAAAACTTACTTTTCAGAAGTTACCTGAAATTAAGAAACTGACAGAGTCTAGGAAAATCTTAATGATTCTATGATTCTAACTGAGTGTATTCAAGCTTTTGTAGACCTTCAGGTCAACTGAAGGTTCAGTCAACTGAAGTTGACCAAAGGTCTACAAGAGCTTGAATACACTCAGTTAGAATCATAGAATCATTAAGGTTGGAAAAGACCTTCAAGATCATCTGGTCCAACCATCACCCTACTACCAATGTCACCCACTAAACCATGTCCCTAAGCGCCAGGTCCAACCTTCCCATGAACACCCCCAGGGATGGTGACTCCACCACTTCCCTGGGCAATCCATTCTAATGCCTGATTACTCTTTCTGAGAAATGTCTCCTAACTTTCCCCTCCATTCTACACAAACTTGTCACAGATTAACTTCTGGGGCAGTGACCAATGGTGAACATTCATCAAAGACTACACAGTGTTACAGATTTTAGGGAACTCACAAATTCAAGGCCACAGGGGAGTACTGTGGTTAGTATTTGACTTGCTACTTAAAACAGACCGTTTAATTTCACCTAGCTGCCCTTGCACTGAAGAAAATTCTCTGCAACATGAAGTTGAAGATAGACACCTCAAAAACTAAGATCAAAGTTCCCATACTGAGATTTTTATACCAAGAACTGAGAGAAACTCAGTTCTCAACTTTGAAGGTTCCTTAGCTTTCAACATGGTTGCCAAGCAGGACCACACCGAACTTTAAATCCGAGAGGAAAATCTGTAAATCTACCCCTAAAGCAACAATTAAGAACTACCTTATATACTATTATGTGGTGAAGGAAAGAGAGCAGAACTTAATCTCACTGCAAAACTTATTTGGCATTACTTGTAATTGCTGTGAAAAAAAGCTGCCCAATGTTGCTTTCCCTCCTCATTCATGTTTCTCTTTATCAAAGAGGAAGGTGTTAAGTCAAAAATAGGAGCTCCTGCCAGAACTGCCATTCTGTCATGCCCTCATGGGATCACAGTTATAAATCCTTCAATACACCACAAAACATAAATCTGAGTAACTGAAGATTGAGTTCCCAGTTGCATGACAGAATGCACTGAACAGGGCATTTGTATGCCTGTATATACACATATATGTATATACGTGTGCGTATGTGTATATGTATATATATATATATACAAAAATAAGTATGTAGGTATGGGGCCAAGATAGTTCCAGGCACAAAACATTTACTGCTTGAGAAGGGATAAGTTTGAGAATGACCTTTCATTTTCATTCAACCTTTCAGAAGACATGATTAAACTCTTATCTGCTGGCATTGTAATTGATTTTCCCCAAAGGACCATTTATCAGAGAATAAACTGGTTTTGGACCTTGAAGTGTATATTTTGTGGCTTTTACATACCAATTGGTCTTTTAAAAGAAGCCTTCCCTTCCAAAAGCACTTCTGAGAATATCAGAAAAAAGAGTAAAAATAATTCAGACAGACTTCCTGGCCTTTTGACAGTACATCATTCCAGCAAAGCTTGTTAATTGAAAGATGAACTTTTGAGAAGAGATAGTTTCAATGAGTAGGACTAGACATAACCAAAAAGTTGTACTGGAAAAGCAGGGGTCCAAGAAGACTTTGTTTTAATCAGTATGCAGGGAGATGACTGTTCATGTAAAGTTGGGGCTTTAACAACAAAAGGTACAAATCCTCTTTCCCCTCTGTCAGGGAAGGTGGAAGGTACTTCACAGAATCATAGAAGAGCTTGGTCTCTTCCCTTTGAAAATAAATAAATAAGTAGATATTAGTAAGAAGATAACACCTGCTATTCAAATACTTCTCTTAGTGCTTACACTCAGTATATTTATGTGGTAACAACTACTTTGGGAAAAAAAAAAAAGAAAAAAAAACAACAACTGCCAGTTCACAGATTTTTTTCAGCAAATGTCTTTCAGTTGTTTTTGTCACTAGCACAGACAGACTTCTGGAGGCTGTTTCTCATATGTCACATCAATTGATCATTACTTTTAAAAAACTAAATCCTGATGCAGTGAAATATTTCTGCATATTGTCAAATCCAACTGACTTCAATTTAACAGTGAACATGCTGTCCTGAAATATAAAACTTAGGCATTCTATTTAGGGACAGGCAAAATGTTTTCAAATTCCAAACATGAGCCAGAAGTTCTTAACACTGAATGTTTAATTAATTCGTTTCTGTTTCTAATCAGAGTACATACAGTAGAGAGAATCACATAATTTCATAAGCAGTCCAATACTAGAATGTGCAGAATCAGACACAGGATTCACTAATTGTAGGAACAAGACTTAGTACTCTAGATGCACTGAGAATAAC
The DNA here is from genome assembly GCF_009769625.2 of Cygnus olor. Taxonomy (NCBI): domain Eukaryota; kingdom Metazoa; phylum Chordata; class Aves; order Anseriformes; family Anatidae; genus Cygnus; species Cygnus olor. The sequence goes on along the minus strand of NC_049181.1, from coordinate 11,465,590 downwards.
TTCATTGTTGCAACTAGAAAAGAATTTAAGTTAACCAGAAAGTAATTACCTGCATGGTGCAGCAGAGGTAAAGTGATAGCTAGATTTAACACTTATGTTAATTGAATTATACATCTGCTGTGGGAAAAAAAATAACTCCCTTAAATTCAAATCATATTCTCCCAAATGTGATTATACATAACACATTTGCCCATTCTCAGACAATAATAAAGCAAATATTGTTTCACCAGAAGGCAGAATTACTAGGAATTTTTACTGTAAGAAATACAAGAACATACAGATAAACAAAAGATTGGGGGACAAACGCTAACTCTCTGTAAAGACCTTTACTTGAATCCAAGGCTAACAAGAGGACTTGGGAAGTGACTCAACACAGCATCTGAGCACATGCTTAGCCCTGAGCTTTTAAGTTAGTTGTCTCAGTCTCATCATGCTTAAGAGTTTTGGCATAGCCAGGCATTATACAAGCTGTAGATTCTCCTTTAGAGATAAGTTATATACAGTGTCAGTTTGACAAACCATTCATCTAACAAGCTTTCAGGGCAATAATTAAATACACCTTTGGTACCTGATCCTCTCTTTTGGAGGGGGCTACTTAAGTACTTCTGGGGAATACAAGAAACAGAGTTTCATGACATGCCAGGGCTCCAGATCAACACTGATGCTGCCTGTCAGGAGCTACTTGTAGCTTCCTGCAGTCCTCTCAGATTCAGTCACACACAAAATAGAACAAAATCAGAGACCAGGAGGGAGGATATGATTCAGACGGATTTGCAGAGTTGTCTACACCACCAGATTAGGGAACACTTTATTGATAAATAAAACTTTGCTTTTCTCTGGAGATCTTACAGCAATGTCAGCTTTGGTAATTTCATTTACAGAAGAACAGCTGAATTGCTGGAGTACAAGTGCTGTGCTGATGGCTAGCCAGCAGACTTGAGGCAAAGCCTGGAAAAAGACCTGCGTAAGAGTGCAATAGGCAATACTGAATCTCTGAAAAGCCCACCACAGGGAGAGGGTTATAAACCAACGAGAAAATCTCAGAAGACTTTACTTATGGAACAGTGTTAGTTTGAAGCAGGTTAGTTTTAAAACTATATAGCAACTGAGATGAAAAATGCACTTTAAAACTTGCCTTGCTTTCCAAATGAATGATGGGTATAATTTACTGTTCAAATGCACATGGGAAGGGATTAGTTTATTGGGTACGCTGGCTTGTCACTGCATGCATTTCACTTGTAGGAGCCCTTAGGCACTGTTCAGAGTTGGACACTGCTCTGATTTAGCAGTCACCAACTGGCAAAAGGGACAGCTGCACCTGGGATGATTCTCAAGCACAAATGTTTGTGCTGATTAAGCTGATTGAGGTTAACTTCTTCTAACTCACTATGCAAAAAGCTCTATCTTGCCTTTGGCTTCAGCCAGGGGATATCATGATAACAGCTACTCCAGTAACTGCCCAATATCCTAGAAAAGCTGGCACTAGAATCAAACAAGATAAAAGAATTGGGGGGGAATATAGGATGACAAGACAATTTGATCTCAAGAGATGTGCAAATAAATTTAACAGAATGTTAAAAAATACTGACTTGGAGGGAATGTGTCTAAGCAGCCTCTTGTTCCAATAAATTCAAACCTTAACTCTGCTCCTCCATCTGGCACAGTAATTTCCAGGGTGATTTGAAAATTAATGTGCAGATTTTAGAGTATTTAGAAAAGTCAACATTTCAACATAACGGTTTCTCAACTTTAACTGTAGCACAACTGGTTCCGTAATATAACTAAATGTACCTCGTCACAGGAATCTTCAGTCAAAATGATAAAGGGGTTACTAGTAACATGCACGATACCTTTCTAGCTTGGATGAGAACAGCAGTTTTGCCTACGCACTGTGGCCTCTTACATAAAACAATATGACATCATCTATTTGTCCAAATGAGAAAGTGGTCTTCAAACCACGTCTTCACGGATGTCATAGCAAAGTTCTCACTATGCACATGCCCCAAACTACAATATTTGGCCAGAAAAAAAAGTGCTACAGAAGTATGACAAAGGGACTGGCATGATACAACACTGTCTCATACTTGCAGTGCAGTAATGAACCCAGAAAACAGAAGATATTCAGTAACAATCTTATATTGAGATTGGATTATGAATTAACTGAGGCTGTTCATTTAAACAAATGATCTAAATTCAGTGAGCACTAGGCTACAAAATTATACCACTTCTTAGACAAAAACTTAACCAAATTTCAGAGAGAGAACTAAGATCATGGTTTGAGTTAGTAGAGCCCTGATAAAGTCAGTGCAGCTGCACTGATTTATACTAGCTGAGCATTCATTTAGCATATCCCCTAAAACAGCAAATTGAATCATTGCAGAGAGTCAGTAGCATTTCAGCAAGACTAATGACATGTTCTCTACACCTCAAAGTAGGGATCCCAAGAGTACAAGCACATACTAGAGACCTTGGAAATACAGGCACAGGATGAAGCCAAAGGCCTGCAGCATCTAAATACAAGTGGTCAATTTTTAAAGGAATGTAACCTTGACAGTTGGCTAAAACTAGTTTTAGGGCATAACAAAGAGAAAAATAAGTGGTATCCAGCATATGTAAAATGACTTATGTTGGAAAAACACAAAGGTAGTAACAAGAAGGTATAAATATGAGTCACAACCCTTACAAGAACAGGAGTGAAGTATTCCAGCATTGTCCCCCAGAGTTAAGGATGCTCCACAGCTTTGGTGGAGAGAGTGCTGCTTTTTGATTTGTCACTCACTGTCTTTTGCTACTTCTACTTATCACACATAATGTATTATATTTACTAAGTAACTGGGTACAGTAAATTAGAATTGTAGAGAGCTGTGTGTATATATATTTATGATGTATTTTCTCTTCTAACCTCATCAAATGACAAGGTGATTAATATCAGCACATTGTCCGAGTAAACCTTATAATATTTAATTTTCTCCATAGATATGCATTAATACAGTAGCAATAATAGGTGTACAAATGCTGAAACATTCCACATCTGTGCTATTCTTAATTTATTTTATTTTAATCATGTATTGCATAAAATGTTTTTAGCATATGGTGTAGAGAAAGTAAATAATGATAGGTGCAATCTGGGAAAATTTAGAACTAGTAGCAAACTCCTCGTCTTTTATCATTCCCCTGCACCAAAGGGCAGGAATCTGAACTCACTGATCTGTGAAGTTCTGTATGTGCAGACCATATCTTATAAACTTAGAATTTTGGTTCAGAGTTTCCTTTTCCAATTCTCTGTAGAACTGTATTTACAAGCTGCACTTTGACATGTGAACAAGGATGTAGAACCAGTGGGCTAAGGCTAAGATTGCTACTGAAAAAAGGACCCTGGACCACAGTGACAAACATGTTTCTGTACTTTAAGTGTGAAGATGTACAACAAGGATCTTCAAATGCATTCTGGCTTTTAACTCCTTCTAGGTCAACTGGCTTCGAAACACCTTTGTGGTTCTGGGCCTTTCAGTGGGAGCTGCAGTTCTCTCCACCAACATCCCTTAGTCAGTCAGGAGTAGAAGGGGCAGGTGCAGACAGCACAGATCAGGGACTAGTAAGTGAAGCAACCTGTAAAACAGGACTTTCTGTCCTCCTTCCCTCATCCCAAAGACAAACTTTAAGAAAAACCTTCTTTCATTTTGCTTCAAAGCTGTGTGTTGCAGCCACTCAGTATATAAGAAAACCTTCTACCCTTTCATACTTAAAAGCATACTGGCTTTTGTTAGCCTATTATCATCTGGCATATGTCACACTGCAGTGAAATTGGTTTAGTCTTATAAAGGGCAATGGGACACAACCAGCCTGTTGATTACAATACCAACATATTGATGGCAGCAATATAAACACAAATATCCTTAAAAATTCTCTGGTGCTTGTTCTAGACATCAGTAAATTGTGCAAATTAGCTGTTCGCTCCAGCATTTTGGCATTTGATTTAAAAAATAAAAAATAAAAAATCTTATTCTGCATCACACACTTTTCTCTTAGGAGCAACAGACAAGGAAAAAAGAAACACACATTTTGATATTACGAAGTAGTAGGGAATGCTTGGCTGTTCATATTGCTCAGTTCGTTTCACATTTCTTTACTCATTTCCCTTCAAAGAGAGAGATTCTTCTGCACTATAGGATTTGATACATTGTTCTGCACTGCTGCATTCTGGATAGGGAGGAATGCTTTAAAACTATTGACTAATGTCCATAGGCATCTGGGGAGCCATCCTTCCCTTTACAGAATCTTTGCACACAGATCCCATTTGGGGAAGATGTGTGGCACAGCCCTCAAGGCTGCCAGTATGCATAACCCTCCTGTGACGAATAATCAAAGCACCAGTGTCCCTCAGCAAATATTATACAGTGCTTTAGTGTTCCAGGCTCTGAAACGCAGCTTTAACTCTGACATCTACCTTCCCCTGAGCTGGCTTGATACAGCACTTGAGTCACACAGAGGCAGGCAAAATGACCTTGTGAACAAGAATCTACTATGCAAACTTTCTAGTTAGAAAAACTCCACACTGCTGCCATTTGCCTTCCAATCTAAATATTACTCCATGATTTCCCATTGCAGTTGAACTAGCACTCAGAGCGCTTGCCCAGGAGGCAGACTGGTCTGCAGTAAGTCTGTAGGACTTACCCATGGGAAGCAGGGAAGGGAACTGCCTTCAGGTGTTAGTGGTTCCTTTGGGGTGATAAAGCAGAAGAGGAGATTCTACCTTTAACCTTGAGAACTTTGTTCCTCACCTTGTTCCACCTTTATTCTGTCTGCCATAAAATGACTATCCACAATATTGTGATGAATCAAAAAAATAACTGCAGTGGCATAGTGACTATATTGTCATTCTGTAAAGTAAGAGTTAAATGTATTAATCCTAGCAAGCACTTGAATTTGTTATGCTATCAAAAGCAGGCAGGCAATATTCAAAGCATTAAACACAATAGTGCATTTCTAGAGGATTAAGTCTATATTTCAGGTATGTTGTCACATGGGACTAAAGGTCAAGTACTTACAGCCAACTGATAAGTGAAATAATCCTCCAGAAGTACTTTGCCTGCAGAGACTGATTATTCTGAAACAGAAAGTATTAAGGAAAAAAAAAATAAAGAAGGAAAAAAAATCCAGAGCCTTAATTTTTTTCAGATCAATTCTATACACATAACATTCTTCAAAGCCAATCAGAAAAGCAAAATATTTCAGCTATTCTGAATATATATTCTATTTCTTGATTTCAGATACTATTCATATCACTAGGATAGCACTGTGGATTAGTTTTAGCTGATTACATGAAACCAATATTGTTTAAAAATTCAAAATACTAAAAACCTGCATGTTTCTGGCACCTGTGTGAAGAAGTTTGAGGCTGCTACGGTGGAATGACTGCTTAAGTTGACAGTTATGTCTGGAAACTGAAGATACTGTGCTATTGTCTGCCTCTCTTATCCTTACGGAATATGGTGTAAAACATACTTGATGCAAGTTAAGGAGACAAGGGATAATTTTGTATATGTGAATCTTGTTCTTGCAAGATCCCTTCCAAATGTTCAAGTTATTTTACTGAAAAATTCTGCTTAACTGAACTTCTGTGGCACTGCAGCTGCATACACAATGGAACTGTCCTTCAGGGCAGCTCCCAGTCAAGACTAACCCCAGCTGTCCTACAATACCAAGACTTGTCAGAGAAACAATTTAGTTTCTAATCACGTGGTAGGCAGACCCAAAACTACTGCACAAGTTAAGTCAAAGAGGACACATTTCTCATTGTCTGATAGAAAAAATCCTACAGAATTGATGTCAGAGCCCCATCATTTTCTATTACATTGCTAAGCCAACTTAAAAATAAAAAGCATTTGAAAAAAGTGTGAGGGATGCAACATTAACCTGATAAATTTTTTACAGTTCTTATAAGGCTTTTTTTTTCTTTGTCAGAACACATATCAAATAAAAGAGACACCAAAGTTAAGAAAGAGCATAGTTTTTCTGATTTCCCTAGAACAGCACCGGACAAGAAAAGTGTTTGCATTACCCTTTTTCAAAACAAGACAGTGAAAGGTCTGATCCATATTCCGTAAGTTTCTCCAGAGCTTAGAGAAGGCCCAAACAGTTGGGAGAAGAGTAAGTAAATAGAGATTCTAGATATTTGTGCAATCTTTTTTAGCAAATCATAATTGCTTTTTTTTTCTTTTTTGGTTAAACTTTCAATGACCAAGAGCACCATTCATCTAGAAGATGTGGTAATATCTATTTTAAATGACATTTTACCAGCATGAACCAGGTGATTCAGATTGGATGGGTTTACATTACAAAAGAACAATTGCCACCAGCTGAGGATCAAGCTCAAAAGGATAGGCCTGAGTCAATGAAGAAATCAAATTGGAAATTACCATCATCAACAGTATTTAAGATGTTCTCAAGTATGTCAAACAGCAATCCAATTTCCAGAAATACTATTTTTGGATCTCTGTGTTCCAAGAATTTTACACAGGTGACATCTCCCATCATATATGGAAACCACCTCAGACAAGAGACTCTGTCATCAGTACAAACTAAAACACTCCCAACTCAGACAAACATGACCTTTTAAAGGGTACCTGCATGTCATCTCACTATTAAGTACTGTATCCATAATCTGCCCACCATTCTGCAATCTAAAAATACTGCCTAAGGCATTTGTTTGCTTTTCTAGTCTCATAATTGCAGCCTGTTTCTGCAGCAGATTCTGACATTCTCTTGTTTGCTAGCTGAACTCATTCTGTCATGAAAGGTCAGAAAGCAAACTGCTCCAGAATGTCAATAGGTGTTTAAAGTATTCCACCTCTACCTGAATTTCTCGTGTGCTAAACGATCAAGTGTTGATTTAGAAGTTATTAACTTTAAGGTAGGCAACTTGAGCCCACAAAGGGAAAATTTGCTCTTTATTTATCTTCTTCAATGAAAATTTGAGTCCAGGTCACATTGACCATTAGCAGATACTCAAAGATGAAGACTATTGCTCTTCTTTAATCCCCCATAACAGTTCCACGACATGTATTTAATGCCAGTGATATTTAATGTTTCAGGAGGCTGGTTTGTTTGTTCAACCAATGATGTTGCACTATAGATACATTAATATGACTTTCCTCTGGTTTTCCACAGTGGTGCAACGGAACTCTAAGTCAAAATAAATAGTATCTGGTGCTATATAATATTTTTCATAAGTGTATTTCAAAGACACTTTACAAAGATAGTTCAGGATCATTATTTCTAATAAGAAAGGAGAAATTTGTTGCAAGTTGTCCAGTTTGCCAGTATTGAAGCCAGGAACATAATGCAGGTTCAGTGCATGGGATCAAACACACTCTTTTGCCCAAAAGCAGACTAACAAGCTAAAGTGATGACTGCATCACCGTAATATGGCAGAACACCAGTGAATTTGTGAGGAAATCACAGGGCAAAGAAATATTTGCAATTCTCAAAGCTATAACTGTGTAAAATTTTGAATTAGAAATATTTTCTGCAAAGCACTCTTTTCCTTACTTGACATGATCAAAAATTAGAGAAAATTCATGTTTAGGCTATAATTGAAAGTTGATATTTATTAAACTTAACGCTGCATTCCCCAACTTGGAATTTCTTATTGATGAAGATTTCTTAACATTTTGTTTTCATTTTACATCAGGTTTCCTTTCTCCTTTAAAAAGAGAAGAACTATTAAAAGCAATGCTATTTTTCTCATACTTTTTAGAGTGTTTATAATGTTGTCTTTAACATTTCTTTGGCATTCAATATCCTTCAATGTAACTGAGTTTTGAGAGCTTATTTTGAATCCACTCACTTCATCACAATAGCTCTAAACAAGAAATATACATGCAGCAGATCACATATAAACACAATACATTTCAAGATCTAGCTTGCAAAAAGGAACCTACCAGAAAAATCGCACTGAGAATATCATGAGAGACTAGGGGAGCTGAATATATATTATTTCAAAGCTTGTGATCTTATTTTCTCTAAAAACAATGAGTTCTCTACATTATTTCTATTTTTCTCCAGTAAAATGAAATATATAAATAAATATATATCAATGAAAAATAAAATGAAACGTTTGTTTTCATATTCTTAATCGCTTAGTGTATGTTTGTTGTAAACACTAGCTTCAAAAAGGGTGAATAAGACCCAGTTTTGCAGAAACAAACAAGCACCAAAATGTCATGATCAAATACAGGAAATTTCAGCTCAAAAGAACTTCTTGTTTACAAAGTGAGGAGCAACAGAAAATGGAGTTTACAGTGAAGCTGCATTTCCAGCACAACTTCCTATTTTATACATAAATGATAGATCTCTCAATGTACACTGCAGTCGTTTAATTGGAAACAAAAAAGCTAGCTGGTCTCTGAAAAACAAACTGGAGACTGAATAATGAAGTAATCTCTGAACACTGCTTCAGTTTGCCATGCAGTCTGTTGCTTTTATCCAGCAGCATACAATTTAAACATTTTTGTTTATTTCCTGATTATTTTTTTTTCTTTACAAGAACAGATAGACAGTACCAACTATTAGTCTCCTTCACCATTAGTATGCCATATGCATGCTGTGCTCCAGCTGTCATGTTAAAAATGCATAAGGCTAAATTAAAAAATGCTGAAAAGACTTTTGGTGATAATCAGATAACTCTCCATGTAAAATATGATTTAGAATGATTATATTTTCCACACATTTCATATCAGTAATATAGCTGAAGGATAGAAGAATACCACATTTTGATAATTATCCCTTATGGACATTCTGTGTCATGCTATTTCTCAAAAGCATTCAAAAGTGCAAGCACTGCATCACAGCTTCAGCTGGTACAGACAGTAGTGAATCCTGCAATTTTCACCAGCTTGAGTATTCTGATCAAATGAGACCAACAGCTTTTCTCTTTGGAAGGAAAACAAACTCTTGTAAAAATAGTTATCAGACAACTCAATAAATTCAGTGAGCTGAACTATGACGTTCAGCTGAAATCAGACTAATTACCATGAATTCCAGAAAGTTCTCAGTCCAAAAGTGATCAGGGTTTCTGGAAGCTAGCTGACCTCAGATGGAAGATGAATCGTGCAGATGAAGCCAAACAAGCTACCATAAAACAAGACTGTCCTACATGTGTTGCATTTGAGGGAAATGAATTTTAACTGGTTTAGTTGCAGCCTTTCCTACCCTTCTGTCCACAGCAAGGACACAATGAAGGAAATATGTCATGGCCATTGGACTCTTTTTTTAATACTTCCCCAGGGTGCAATCAGCTGCATACATGATTGCCTCACTTTCTGCACATGGCCTTCTCTGAAGCATCCCAACATTATTTCTCAGCTTCACTGGAACGTTTAGTGGTAACACCCCAGCAGCAGTGTTAGTGACACTTGGGATTATTCTTTTCAGGTAATGTAACACTAGGACGCTACATTCTTCTTCCACACTCAGTCATGTAAGTTATTAAACGTGCTATGTCACACCGCCGCAGAAGCAGGGAAGAACAGCAGTAAGAAGCAGATCCTGTGCAATCAGACCCTCTGCTGGGCATAGCGATGGACCGGCTCTTTGAGCATGGTTTCACTGACTGCGCCAGGCGTTGTGTTTAGAAATCTGCAGATGCTGAAAGTCATTTTATTTTTGTTATTGGATCCCCAAAGTCCAATAGTCAACATGGGACAACAGATACTGTAAAATAATATTCTCTGAGGGATTTATAGAACCCTTCCTTTGCAGATAAGAAGACTATAACCTAATCCATCATCCTAGCCTGTCTGTGGTTTTGTTTTTACACATGGGAAAGAAACTCATCAAAACTATTGTTCAGCTGAAGAGACTTATTTCTAAAGCAAAAAATAATAATAATTCTAGACAATCTGTATATCTACATAGAGGTTAATAATTGTCAAGTCAGAAAAAAACAGGCACATCTAGATTTTTTTTTTTAAATTCTTAGACTACTGCATAATGAAGTCTAACTATTCTTCCCTCCAACTAAAGAAATTAAATTTCTAAATATATGATTATTCAATTAATTATAAGAAAAGGTATTTATTGAGGATCAACCAGCTATCAGAAAATGATAATCAAGAGAATTCTGTGCTATGCATAATGAAGCATTCAACTATTTTAAAAAGACATGTAATTTATTTTATGTTTAGTAGCAGGATAGATTCATTACGTGTTTTATAACAGACATTAAAAATCTATGTTGAGCAACTAAAAATCTATCTTTGAGAAATCTGGCCTAGTGGAAGGTGTCCCTGCCCATGGCTGGGGCGGGTGGAATTAGATGATCTTTAAGGTCCCTTCCAACCCAAACCATTCTATAACTCTGTGATCCTGCCCACAAGCTGTAATTTTAGACTTAAGGAAAAAGTCCACATCATTCTGAGAACCACACACACATAACAAAAATAAAAAATAAACCACAGTTGTTTTAAATATGTGAGTGTACTAAAGCATTGTTGGAACATGAATCGCTTTTGAGACGCAAGTGCATTGATAACTCAGAATTTCTCACAGTCACTAAAACTATTTACATTGGAAACTCCATCTAGACACATTTCACCAATGTGGAAAAAAAAATGCTATCACACTTTCCCTAGTAATTAAAATGTGTAGCATTTGAACAACAGGAATAGCTATTTTCTATTCTCACAGCATATCTAACCTAGGGGACAGCACTGGTGCGACAGAATGGACTGAAGTGCCAAGAAGAAAAACGTATAAAAGATCTATATTGCACATAACTCTATGGAATTCTCCATTGTTGCCATCCTATGCTTTAGTGCCACTATAAATAGAAGGAGCCCTAAACAAATCTAATTTAAATGAAGAGATACATTGACCCTTATGCCAGGCCAGTCTCCTCATGTAACAGATAATACATAGTTTACAAGATTTCTCAGCATCTGCTCTTTTCCTTTCCGTACTGAACCATATGCCAACAGTGGAATTTTAAACCCTTTTACTTAAATGTATGGATTTAATATATGGCAGTAAGTTCAAGAAGTCTCACGTTGAACCTTCTGTACCAATACAGATTGACTTTATAGTGAATGGGATGGATATCTGACATACCTGGGTAATGTAGGGAGTGCACCATGGAATCGCATAGCACATGTAGATGTGAAAACCGTATGCACCAAATGGCAATTTAGTTCAAGTTTTGAGACTTCTCAAAATCACTGGTTCAACACTGCAAGCAACAGATTAATTCTCTTTATTGCTTTATCACTAAACATGGTGGGTTAATGAATCTAATAAAATAGAAGATCAGCATTTTATAACAAAAAAAAAGCATTTAAATTTGCTTTAAAAGCAACAGACGAGTATGTGGGACAGAAAAGTAATATTTCACAGTAAAATTCACTCAAGCAATTGATCTAGCCAAACACTGTACCAACAGTCAGACTTGAAAAACTGAAATTAGTCAGACAGCCTTTTATTTCATCCAGTGGTTAAACTAACCTCACTAAGTGTTTGGAGGAATCATGTGTCTATCATGTAGGGCAATCGTGCTTCTAACTTATGTTAAAAATAAGTGTGTAATTTCTTTGACATAATCAACTTTGGCAGCTTTTTTTCAGGGGAAAGACCAATTCAGGGAAGTCTCCTGAGCAAACAAACACAGCTGCTTTTGCAGTCGGAGCTCAGATGGAATGGGAACATGGCATCAATCCTACAAGCAAACCTGTCTCTTTCACATCAGTGACTGATGTGCCAATTTTGAGGTCTCAAGGGACTCTACAATTTGCTCCCTTGTAGTCTATTTTTTGTTGCTGTTGCTCTTTTTTTGACATTTCTATTCACCAGAAAAGGAAATCAATTGCTGCAGTAATTTGTTTCTCATTCTCTTTTCACTGAGTCCACTCCTAGGTTTCTTTCTATAATATGTTCCAGAATCTTCCTATTGTTACATTTATAAAGGAAGGTTTGCTTTCTTACTCACTTATGTAATATCACATGCCAAAACTCACATGCTGCAGTGTAACATAGCCATCTACACCTTATACATCTCAGACAGTCAATTAGCTGTCAATGGTATCTGAAGCAGTCCAGTCCAGGTAAATTTGCCCAACTGCTTAGCCAGGTCCTAAGTATGTAGTCCCTTACCTAATTTTTTCACATGGGTGTGAAGCTCAGTTCTGTTTTTTCAGACCTTTCAAGTTTGTTTTTTTGTTTGTTTATTTGTTTGTTTTTGTTTTCTTTTCTTTCTTTCGTTGTTAAGAAGGAAAAACATGAGAATTCTAGGAACAATGCTCCCTTTTCTTCTTCAGCCAGGACTCTACATTTGGCAAGATTACAGGAAAGAACTGGCAGCTGCTGTGTACTTGGTGGTTGGTCAAGCCATCTACATCACCACAAAAAGGAAGGAGTTCCTAGAACTTCAAAGTGCCTTTCCTTACAGAGGGTAAAGAGTAATTACCTCAAACCAAAATATCAGCAGAAAGAAAAAGCTTCAGAATGAATCAATAAAATGAACAGTAACAAATTGCTTTTACTGATTCAACAGTTCTGTGTATTTTCTAAATTCTCCTGAATTCATTTAAGTTTGACATACATGGACTGTCTTTATTTCAGTTCCCTTCTACATCGGGGAACTCTTCTTTCTAACACAAATTTCAGAACTCTTTCCTGTCTCCTGTTATTCTCCCTGATGCTCTGTAACTTGTTTTGTTCTCTGACGCTGCTTATTGTTTTCAGCCTTCAGTTAGTAGTAGCAGCAACCATTTTATCAATTTCGCTTGAAAAGACCAAGCTAAATTATATAGCAAAATTATAGTATATAATGATGATGATTTATCTTTTTTAATTAAAAACAATAAGCTTGGCTAAACTAAAGTGTCTAGCCATAGTAGTGCAGTATTGAAAAATGTAGGTAATTTAATTTTTCCTGCTGTTTATTCTTCTGCTGCTATAAAAGTATTCTTTCCAGCCATCAGATCTCATACCTAAATTCTAATTCCAATGATACAAATAGCAGCCACAATCATGGAGCTGAACTACTTCATCTCTAGGAAAACATGAACAATATTATTATATCACATGCATGTATGTATCATTATTAAGCAAATAGTTGTTTAGTGTAAGACCACAAACCAGAAAATTAACCAAGGTATCTCGTTACATAGTATAATCTCTCCAGATGTGACTGAAAGTCCATGAAGTATTGCCCATTTTTCTAGTTCTAAGAATGCTTCATATACAGATTGTTATTAATTGAATAAAAAAGTTTAGCTGTGTTGCACCTTCATTGTCTTTTCAGTTCTAAATAGCTCATTAATGTATTCCCTTCACTTCTATTTTTAAAATTTCTGTTTTGTTGAATGAAAACTCTGCAGCTGTCCATTTTGTTTCTTTGCAGTACATCACAGGATGACAAGTAAATCAGCAGCTCTATTTTTTTTTATTTTTTATTTTTTTTAAGTTTGGACAGAACACTAGAATACAATGTTTTTGGGTTAAAGAGTTGTGTGACTCTTTTTAAAGAAACTATTCCCACCTATTCCCACTTTTATCTTAGAAAAAAAGAGAGAGCTTAGCAACTGAACACTGGGGGAGAAAAATATTTTGTTCTCAGAGATCTTCGACACATAGAATTCAATGACAAAACTTCGAATGATGTTACCATGAACAGCATTTGGCCCTAGATTTTTTCTTTATGAATATCACACTTTTTTCTGTACCCTGAGCAACACTGCATGCACATTATATGCTTAACAGCATTTCAGAACCTCCATGATTTCAGGAAGCCCTTAAAACCATCAAGACGTGAAAAAGAGTTGATGACAGGCACAAAATGGGCATAAAATTTTACCTACCATCCTCTCCTTCAGTAAGATCTTCAAAAGAAAATAAACACTCATTTTACAAGGTGGAAATTGCTATACCTCATCTTCCCAGCAGTACTCTCCATATGCATTGGGCTCAATTTAAGCTTTTGTTTCTGGTAGTTCCTGTGTTACAGTCATCATGTCACCCCCTCATATAGAATCCAGGCTGTATAAATCAATCTGTCTTTTAGGGAACACTACATTTTATCTTAAAATATCATCAGGTTATGTGCTATTTCAAAAACAAACAAACAAAAACAAACAAACAAAAAACACCTTCAAACTTTTAACATGCTAAAATAATCTTCTCTGATTTTCTCAGAATACTGGGACTTAGCTGACCCAGTCACGTCTGAAGTCTTTACCAATTTTGTCTCTTCTATTTAGTGTAGCTAAAACTACTGTGAAGGCCATATAAGAGTATCTAAATATTACTTTCTGGCAATCATCTTACATTTTAAAGATTCAGAATGCTAATAATCTAATTCCTCTTCTTGACCTTTGTTCCACCAAATCCAAGGACCAAAAAAATCAGTCTAGAAATATTTCAAGTTACCTAGTGTTAACCTCTGCATCCTGGATAATATTCACAGTGTCATCTAGGGATTTCAGTAGTACTAAATCAAATCCACTTAAGCTACTGACAGAAACCTTAAATATTCAAGTCTGTTCAACAAACAGAATCACTCAAAATATTATTTCATCTTGTAAAATTTACAAACTTTCCCCATCAATAAGCTACTATAAAATATTATATTTACCATAAGAGGTTAGTTATTATGATATTATATAGCTTCCCATTAATTTATTCCATTTTTGCACAGTCTTTTCAGCAATTACATTGGTAATGTTACATTGTTTGCCTGTACAAATCTTATATGGCTATTGAGTATTTACACAGCAGCTCTTCCCATTAATGTGCACTTCCAGGATCTCTTATGAAAAATTAACATTCAAATGGATATGGAGACAAGTTATTTCAAACAGGTAATCAAATACATTTATCACATTCACTAACACTTAAGTAGGGAATCATAGGACACGGATGGAAGTTAATGAATTTCTTCAGTAAAAAGAAATTTTACTATATGTGTATTTTGACTGTATCATAACAAAGAAAGTTTTTAATGCTTATTCCAGCACAAAACTCTCATCAACACAAAAGGAGCTTTGCTAATGTAAGAATTGCAGAAATGGGTACACAGCAAAACAATCAGCAAGACTTTTAAATGTGCTTACACTTGTGTTGAATCAGGACAAACAACTTAGGCCATACAAATTCCAACAGCATTAAATGAAAAGCACGAGGCATTTCTACTAAGAGAAGTAAAATATTCCTACACCTTCAAATCACACTCCAGCAAAGTGTGTAAAAATATTCCCTATTGCTTACAGTCAGCAAATTTGGACAATGACAGAGCTGATTTGCACCTCTCATCACACTGATAGTAAAAATTTCAGCTGCTGAGGGATCTCTTCTCTCGCACGTCATGCTGCTACATAGGGCACATGCATAATATTTTCTTTTATTTTGGCTAATACTTATTACTAATGTATGTAACATGTGGTATCTTGTTATAAATTCAATTAAATGTTAATGTAAACATCTGCTCAACTTCATTTGTATATTGATGTGTCAGGCCAAGAACTAAAATTGTTACCCTCTGAGTTTTCTTTACATTATGCTCTCCTCCAAGGGAAAAGAGACAAGGGAAAGAAACCTGTTAAATTGACACTAGGCAGCCATAAACTTCTTTAAATTATTGACACTTTTAAAGAGATCTGTATCAAAGCAACTGAGATTAAAGGTGCAACAGTTAAAACGTTAAAATATTTCTCGCATGGCTCAGGGATCTATTGGGAATTTCCACTTCCATTCACCAGAAAAGCAAAAGAAAACAAAACAAAAACCAGCAAAGCTAAGTTCAAAAATAAAGTCACAAACAAGTTATTAGTTTCTAATGAGAGTTTTTCTGTTTGTGGGTAGGTTTTTTGTTGTTTTTTACAATGGAATAATATTCTGTGGTGGCAGAATTTTCAATTTCATATCAGTACTGAGACATCAATTTCACATTTCTTCTTGGGCCTGTTCAACATATATATGCTAGTGAATACTTTAGAACAGCTCCTCTAATTCAAGGAATACGTTTGCATCTGTGTTCAGAGACAGACCATCTCTCTGCCCTTCTCGTATCACACAGCTACATGATTGTCTCAATACTGCTTTTTGGTTAGCTTTTTGGTGTAGGTGTAGTTTCTGCCCCAGAGACTTTTGGTCATAAATCAGTCCCAGAGAGTTTCAGACCTACCTGATTTCACAATTATTATTCTTCAACACTTAAGTCCTAGCAGTATATCATAAACTTTTATCTCAGGTGCTCAAGAATCATGTGACATCTTCAAGACAGGAAGCACCAGAAGAGGTATCTGGTTTTGCAAGCCACACCAGCAACTATCATACCTCACAATAACTAAAGGATCCACCTGAATTCTTTCATGCTGTCAGTACTGACAGAATCTAAAAACTGATAAACAGAGCTGAGAACTGCGAATGAGGAAATTCCATGAAAACCTATCTGGGGCAAGTTAAGACTGGAGAGCAGTTCATGAATCAAAAGAAGGTGTTGGTGGTCTTGGAATTTGCTGAACTATTCCCACTGTAGTACATAGACTAAGAAGATGGAACAGGTCAGGACAGATAGTAAACTAATGGTAATGAGTAGCAAACTAAAATAAGCAATTTAAGGCTTCACCAAGAAATACAGTTAGAACACTGTCATAACTGTATTAATTGTCTTACTCTTGGGAAGCTAAAATAGAGCATTAGTGGTCTCTGATGGCAATGCCTTGGTGGTTGGTGAAAATGTTGGTGGAATGTTTTGATTACTTCTAAACTAATTGGATAAGTGCTTATATAATTAAATAGGATTACTCTGACTCTTCAAATTAATAGGATTTTTCCTTATCAATTCCAAGCCTAAATGTTACAAAATTGCATATTTCTAAATAGTTCCCACAAGAATTGTGTGAATCACGACAGTACCCAGACTCATAACTGCAAAGTGGTTTCTCTGAAAGCTCCCTCCTGAATGTATTTATCTGGTGTTTTCAAAATCCTCTGAATAAATATATAAATCCAAACAAACCAATGTTTTCCAGTGCCTTATTTGCACTTATACCAATTCTAAACTGAATTTGCCAACCACACACATATTTACCGAAACAGGGCTTTCTCTGAACATATAATAATACAATGTTCTTTCCAGAATTAAATGTTGCTTTCAGGATTACTCCTTTTTCTTTTTTTCTTTTTTTTTTTTTTTTTTTCCTTTAACCAATTTCCAGTCCATTAAGCTGCTGTACTTTTCTGTAACTATTTAACTTGGACATTAACCTTTGTGGCTGGCTGCTCTCTCGTAAATACATTTATTTGCAATATACTTCACTAGGTTGTCAGAAACATTTTTCCTTGAGAAATACGGAAGGTAAACTAATAAGCTTAGTACAGCATCTTTGCTGCCATTTCTAGTTTTGGACGTCCCAATGAGCTCTCACGTGAAATCTCTGATAAAATAAAAAAACATGGTTTTGAAAAAATACATTATTAAATCAATGGAAAGAAATCCACATCAGTGCAGGACTTTATTTACAACACCAATTTAGATGGTAATTTATACAGACCAAGCAGACCAATGCACACATACTTGGCATGAATTCATGGAATTCATGATTTCAGTAACTCTGTCTCTATTTCCCCAGCATGTTCCATCACCAAGGTACTTCCAACAGAAGTCTGCTTTAGGAGCCTATGTTCTCTGCCAATTAGTCCATGGACAAAGCAAACCATTCAGTATCAGGCCACTCCTTTTCCACTAAATAGGAGTCTGTGCTCCTCATCCACTCCTCATACAGCTCCACAAACCTCTGGAGATTCTTTCAGAACCTCCTTTAGAAACAAACCCTATGGCCCAACAAAGTGTGCTCTCCTTTTCAGTCATCTCATACCCAAGAAGCGATTTCTGATGATATCTTCATTATGAAGGTGTATCACTTACTGTGGGAGTTAGAAACCTGAGAATGAATTAACTCACAGATTGTGCAAAACCCATAACAGTGAAGAAAGGATGACCAACCTTCAAAATTGAGGGTGCTCTTCTCTTAAAAAAAATAAAAATACTGAAATATTCTGTTGCACTTACTTCAACCAAATTTTTAAAAGCAACTTGATTCGAACCTGCTATGCACTCTTTCTCTCTCTCTCTCTCTCGGTGTGTATTTAGATCACATGATATATTCAGACATTCATACATTTTAATTCTGTCATTTCTTCCTGTGTCTGAATCACTAATGATGGATATTGAGGCAATGTCACCTTATTTAATACCATGGCTGCTACTACTAATAATTCAGATTCTTCATGTAGAATTGTCCTCTGCTAGAATTTTCTCACATTGCATATTCTTGGCATAGGGGAAAAAAAAAAAAAAAATCCTTAGGCTTGTAAGCTATGCTATACTGAGAACACTATCAATCAAACACAGAAGTGATGAAAACTCCAACCTATGTAAATCATTCTCTCTCTACTCTACTGAAGTGTTTACTCTAGTCTTACAGTTTTCATTGATTGCAAACCTGACATCTACAGTTTCAGTAATTTTGAAATTCTACCACTGGTGGTCAAATATAACTAAAATATAAATGTCTGTTTCCGCCAAATTCAGTATATACAAAAAGTGATTGCACTGACATTTATAAGAAGGTAATCTTCTCTTTTAATGATGAAAACAGTTGTGCAGATGTTGAATTGCAATAAAATTTCAAAAGTTGTTTTTACTGTGATCACTAAGACTCTTTATGTGAACCTGATTCACTTTTATTCCTAGTTAGAACTGATTTCGCTATTTCAAATTAGAATAAAATTTCAAATTTGCATCATACTTCTGGTGACTCATATTGTTAGATATTTCGTCGTGTTAATTTTGCATACCAGCTAAGAGTCTGAAATAAAAGAAATGTCAAACGTTCCACAAAGCTAAAACTGATGACAGAAAATATTTTAGATTGATTTATACCATCTTCCCTTTTAAGATTTGTTTAAAAAGCTTTGCTGAACTCCTGGAAATAAATATTTTTTTAAAAAGCCAATACTTATCACTTCAGGTCCACCTCAAGCAGCCTAAAAACTGAAGTGCTATGAAAGTCAGCCATCTCATCTTATTCCTGTAGAATTCTTCCTACTAATTGAGTAGAAGAGAATGAATGCAGTGAGGGAAATTTCTTTTTTTTTTTTTTTTTTCCTTCTGCCAGTAGTAGCATCAGTTCTTCCAGTTTTTCCAGACCTGGAAAGATATTCAGCATGAGAAAGATACAGAGTGTGAGATACTCATAGCAACAAACCACAGCAACTCTTCCTTACTTCTCCTAAGCGTATGTTTTCTTCTTTAACCTGATCTTTACACCTTATGGGTTGCTCTTTAGTGGCTGAATACCATTTTCTGGAAAAAGGGAGGCATGGAAAGGACTTCCTAAAGGGTGTTTGAACCCAGCAATAAGATCCCAATAGAAATTACTGTTATCTTATTGGAAGAACTGAGTGGCGCAGGACAATATTTGCTATGCTTTTGCTGTGTCCTTAAAAGCAACAATAATGTGATCCAATCATTCAAACTACATTAACAGCAGCTGAAATTTGTTTTATATTTTCTTATTTGCCATAATTAGTCTCCAAAGCTCATAATTTATGCTGTAGTTAAAATCCACAATGCCCTGCTATGAACACTTGATGCAAAATTAATGAATGAATAGGCAAAATCCCTACCCCAAGCTCTCAACACAGCATACTCCCTGGAGTTTTTCCTTATTAAGCACCAATGAAGCATAAACCTCAACTTTTTTTTTCCTTTGTTCTTCATGTTTCTTGGGTTTCTCCATAGTATAATTTAAGACTTGAGTAAACAGCAGGTGGAGAGGTTTAGAGGCTTCTGAGTGTTGCTGCTCAAGTTTGCAAAGTTTGAGCAGATGCCCAGATTCAATTCTGCAGGGGATGATTTTATGCCTTGCATTCGGCAGACATTCTTTTCTTCATTATAGAGTATCCGGATAAGCCACAAGAACTAGTTGTAAAAATGCACTCCCTGACAGAAAGGGATAGATGGAAAGGTAAATACTTTACCTCAGTTACCTCAGCCCAGAAAAATTAGGGGACTACTGAAGAATTCAGAAAGACATTAAAAAATTTACAACTTGTTCCTTGCATTCTATGCTTCCAGGTAGACGCTGCCTTGCTTTATCCAGATGTTTGCACAGGTAGTTGGAAATTTACTGGAAGTTGATAATTAATGAGTCATAATTGGCCTTTATGTTAGCTCAGGGTTCCAGCTTGCTCTTCCACTTCCTGGAGAGTTCATAGAAACTGACTGGATATAATCACATGCAAGGCAACACATGCTCTCCAGTCAGAAAGCTGAGGCTCAATGACACATTCCTACACCCAGTTTCTGCTGCTATCTGTAGATTAGGGGTACCTGGCTCGAGCATCTTGGCTCTTTGAATACTAATCAGAAATTGAACACAGTTACTGAAGGCAATATAGTAACAGTCTCCAAGGGAGAATGGGCTGTCAGGAATCAGCTGACAAGTCTGTTTGTCAGGTCTCTAAAAAACAAGGTTTCAATTGGAGCAATATATCCCATAACAATCCTACCAATTCAGCACACTCATCAGGAGAACCCCACTGAGAAAAAGTCTTGAGCAGTTCCAGCTCTGAATGTTCAATATTTAGAAGTATAACAGTCCACTTTTGTCTTGGGAACAGCATTTCCAGATCAGCAGGTTTACAACGTATAGACAACGCAAAGAAGCAAACACCTGAATTGCATCTCCTGCTACTAGACTGCTAACTACTGCCAAGGGAAGTCAATGAAGGACCTGGCTTAGACAATGGCATGCACTATTAATGGCAAAGCCCTCTTTAGTGTCTTCGACTATTTTCAGGCCAGCTTACGTATTTCAGTGAGTGAAAACAGGCACAAGTTAGCAAGGCAAAAGAGTTTGCAAGCGTGACACACTGTAAGGTACGGTGTCTAACAGCAAGAAGGTTACACTATTCTTATCCCTCTGATGCACTTACCTCAAATCATCTTATTATTTCACAGTCAAGGTAAAAGTCATCTTCTCTGGCAACACTGTACAAAACTTGCATACCATTCAAAGGACGTAGCCAAAGACAGGCATGCAGCTCTCTCTGTCTTCCCATTTATTAGAGAAGGCAGAGAGAGCTGCATGTGTCTTCCCTGTACGTGCCCCTTATTTTTTTCATCTTCTCAAAGTGCATTTTAATCTGTCCCTTTAGTACTATTGTGGCCACAGATAAAACCTGCCCTGCTTGCATGTGCTTGTTAAAATAAATAAATAAATAAATAAATAAATAATAACACTAATGTATTATTGGCACTTTCAAGTCTTTCCTCTTAATGTATATTTTATCTCTGTAAATATAAGCATTTTAAAATTCAGTTATTGTTCTTTCCATGAGTTTCTGATTGAAAAAAAAAAATGAGTTTTCCAGTTTATTTGTAAGTAGATCCAAGGCAAATCATCACTCCTTCATGCATTTTGCCTACTGAGAAATTGATTTGACTTGAGCAGAACTGCATTAAAAAGCAGCATGAGAAGAATACAGGAAAAGAGGAAAAATGATGTGATAATTATAACAGATATCTATCGACCCTATTATTAATCTTGGATGTTACTCACAAATCTGAGTAGCAGGCTCATTAGCAAAAACATAACCTTATTTTTAACAGTTATTTTGCACTCGTTTGCAGCAAAGGCATGACAAAGTAACATGGATTTTCTACATCTGTCTTATGGTTTGGGTGATTAAATACTGGGAAGGCACTAAGCACAGATGGATTACAAACAATTATAAAAATAAATATTTGATCCAGCTTTTAAGTGGAAGTTCTAAAATTTGAAGCTCAAGTGCTAATTACATATTTCATGTCATACAAAAATTACACAGAAAGCAAATATTATCAATGTTACCTAGAAAAAAAGCATAATTTGTAAGTTTGCATAACATTCTGTTTCCATTTCTATTGCTTCTGGTGTTGCATCATTCATAAAGGTAATGATATTTACTAATGGTAGTAAAATACTTGAAAAATCTATCCCAATGATCATGTCTCTACTCATTTCCTCTTGTCCCCTATCCTAGCAGAACATAGTGATGTCATTAATTTTGAAAATGCAAGTTTCTGTGGTGTTTACAGACCAAGTTTCTGCTGGAGCACTGAACTTTTCAAAGCACAAGCTATTTGAGAATTCCAGCAAATAACAGATTTGATCAAGTTAAAGTTATCCATAAAATCCAAGAGATCTTCCTTGTTTCAAACACCTCCTTGGGCACTCCCTAAGGCAAACTCAGTGTACAGTTTGAACAACTTCTCAACTACTGACTTCTGTCAACATGCATCTTGTAAATCCCATAGGTCATGGAAGAAAATTATATTTTAAGATATCAAAGTAAATCCTACTGCTTGGATTAATTAGTTCAGCAAACTTGCACTGTCTCTAAGCATAAGAGGTTCATAGATCCATAATGCTATTGTTCTGAAAGACAGGTGTCAAAATCTTATAGCTGAATCACTAGCAAACAGATGACTCTTTCCAATTGACAGCAACTTATTTTTAGACATATAGACTACAGTAAAGAAATCTGCTTGTCCGGGACTGAAGACCTTGTGATGCCCTAAGAACATCACCCAGTGATATTTACCAACTATATCTAAAACAATAATTTTTCACCTTATTACCTTAATTTTTGTTTTCTAGATTTGAGGAGAGTTACTTCTAAAAATGTGTACGAATCCACTTCTCATCATTTCTGTCCCATAGCAGAGTTCCTGATTCTGTATCTGTGTAGTGGGGAATGGTGTAATGCTGTTGGAAACAATTTTGAAGTGTTTTGAGGTTGCAAATTGGCAAGAAAATGACAGATCACCAAAACTGTGAAAATAAGTGAATACAATAAAAATATAAAATGCATAAAAATATAGATTATAACAACTTAATTCCTGAGGAAATTCAGGCATTTTTACAAGGTGGTGTGATATTTCGGAATACTGATTTGAAGTAGAAACTTCTTTAGATTTACACAAAATAACGGAGGTAGCCTACAACACATTGTCTTAATTTTTGTCCCTGAGATTCTACATAACTGCGAATTCTTGGCATAGTGTCACCACTTAAAATCAAACGTGATGTGTAGACTTAATGCTTTTAAAAACATTTCTAAGAGAGTACAAATGAAAACTTCTGTACAAATGAAGACTTCACAGTACAGAGGAACAGGTTTAAAAGCAACACAAGGACACTTCTGGAGCTAAAAGCAACAATAAGTTGTGCAGTATAACCATCATGTAGATAAATCGTTTACATACAGCAGAGAGGAAAGCTGCCAGAAAAATCCTTTAATATTCATAGCTACTTTTCTTAACCATTTCTCACCTGGTTTTGATTGTGTTCAAAAATGTATCTTTGGCATGTTGTAGCAGATGATCATTTGAAACTGTATCATACAAAATAACTTTGCCTAAATAAAACTCTAATTAGTCATTTTTAGTTTTTAATTATCAGTTTTCCCCTCAGGCCTCCAGGACCACCTGTTACTCTAAAATTCATAATCATTTTAAACACAGTCTCATGTTAATCTTTTTCTTTTGATTAAATTCAAGAGCATTTTTATTCTCTTCCAAGAACATAACATTTTAAAAATGCTACTTACTTTGCTAACTGGTCATTCGTACTTTAACCATGAATTATAGTTAATATTTTTGCTAACTTTAATTATCTTTCAAAATAACAATTGCTGTATTTTAATTGCACTTCTAAAAAATATCGATGCAAATTGTATTTTATACTGAAGACACTTTCCATGACTACCTGAAAATTCAAAGAGAAAGAAAACACTTTGAAGAGAAAAAAAATGCACATACGGTTTTGTTCTGTCTCTCCAAAAATCTTTGAATAGGCTATCTCAGTAATCACGTCTTCACCCTTTTCCTCTTGTCCCCTATCCTGACATAATATAGTGACCTCATAGAAAATGCAAGTTTCTGTGGCATTTACGAACCACAGTTCTTCTGGAGCACTGAAGGCCAGTTATCAGCTGGATTCAACATCGTGTAATCAATTTGCAGAGTAACATTACAGCATGACATAACAAAGGACAAGACCCCAGCTGCTCGGTTCCAGGTATGATTTTGTATCCTTGCTTGGAAGCTTTTTCTCTTTACAGGTACACTTTTTCATTTGAAAGGTACACAGGAACACATTTCATTTTACTTTTTCAACTTACAGTGTGTCACAATTGAAAACTCTTTTGCCTGGCTAATTTGTGCCTGTTTTCACTCACTGAAAAATCACTCAGATTTCAAATTCAGTACATATCAACATGTCTGAAGAGGAAAAGTAGCCAATATTCCTTCTCTAAATCTCAGGACTCAAAACATGGTGATCATCAAAACTTTCTTGACCCAGAGACCTCATGATGAAAGCCAACCTTTAAGCACTTGGAATTCAGCTGATGAGGTAGAATATAAATTTAGCATAAGGTGTCAGGTTGTGTGGTATTCAGAATAATAAATACTTTGAATGGCCCAAGGAACCTATTAGCAGAGAATGTAAGATAAAGAACATTACTGTGATGTATGAGTAGCTCTGGAAAAGGAAATCCTAAACACACTCTGAGCTTCAATAGCTGTAACTGCTGAGAAATCATGAGGATCACCTCCACCTAGACGTGATTAATTTTTTTCATTTAGAACTATTATACGTGACAGTTAAACCGTTCATCCCTGTAATGGTTATAAGATCTTTAGCAGCACACTGGTCAATAGGAAATCCAGGTATGTTTCATATGAAATTGTGTTGGTTTATGACCTCTACAACATACGTTAGGCTAGGGCTACTCCTTAGAATTTTTACTTAGAGAGTCAAGTTTTCTAACTTAAATTGTCTTTTAACCTAAGTATTCTCTGATCTATCTACAAACACATCAGTTTACAAGTGCAGAACTGCAGATTATATTTACCTCATCACAGGACAATGTTACTGAGTCAGTAGATTCAATACAACCCATCCAATCCAGTCTTTTTCACGAAGTAAAAACCAACATTCACCAACAAAAAGAGAATTTGTCTTTATTCTAGCTAAAATTATCTGTGCCTACCTATGCCAACTAAGTTGCCTTTATTAGCCTGAAAATCATGTAAGTTAAATCTACCAAACACTGTCAAAAACTGCAAAAAACTGCTCCAAACTCACTTCTCACAGCTGTTGGACATCCACTATCCTTAAGAGTGTGTATACTATGAAATTCAAAGGCTTACTGGCAGTTTATGTAGACATACTGATGCTGGCTTTAAATAAACTAGCTTTGCTGCAGACAGGAATGTTGCTATGGTAGCATTTAAGTCAATGCAGGCCACAAAACCTAAGTTCAGGGATCTAGTGTCCGCTAACCTCCTTGTTGCCATGGCTGCACTGCTCTAAGTACCAGCTAATTTAGCAAATTCTAATCTGACTCTGCTCATTGCAATCTGGTATTTAGATTGCACTATAGACCTACGCTGAGATTAGGAGGACAAATTGTAGAAAGTATTTCTGCCCCAGTCTTCCTAAAGGAGATTGTAGTTGGGAAACAAGATCAAAGTGTCACAAACTCCCTCAAAATAAACAGAAGTCATTCATACAACAAACACACTTACATTTAGCATATTCCTTAACTGAAACACTATTCTTAATCCTGAGCGGCTTTGTCAGTAAGACAGGAATAGCATTTTCTTTGGTACTTTCTAGCAAAGTTCAGGATGCAACACACTGTGCTTATACACTCTGTATTTGTTTAGAGAGTTAAAAATGGCATTATTGATAGAAAAATCTTGATCAATAATGGGAGTCTTAATCTTTCTGACTGATAAAATTTGATTTTGATATTAAATTCTTTTCCTTAAATACCCCATATTACTCCACTAAAAAATAGTTTATAACCAAAATTTTTATCCTCCTGTGTACTTTTTCCTTCCTCTCCATAAAGGATCATGGTTCTAAATCTGAGGAAAATCACCCTTAATCTAAATGTTTACAAAATCTTATTCGCTTAAAAATAACTAACATCATGACTATAGCTTTGCTTTACATAGTAAGCTTAACGAGCACAAAATGTCTTTGTAGGATATCATGAAGGTTGCTTCCCCACTTGCACAATAATGTAATTTCAATGTAAAACTAACGTACAGTAGCTTCTGAAGGAAAATCTCGTATTTGACCCAGACTCCCTCTTTGCATTTGGGATATTTATACCTTTTCTATTTCAATTCTATTCTTCCAATGCCTCTCATTTACTGGCCTATGCACTACTGTGTTTTTTCTTGTTCTTGTTGGACAAGAAAACTATTTCAGCTTCATTCCCTAAGACTGAACCTCAAAATCAAGAAAACAGATTCACTGCTGTCCACATTCATATCCCAATGCTGCAGACTACAACCTTGGAATATTAGAACAAATGCAGCATTATAAAACACATAAAACACATCAGTATATCCTTCTCACTAAACAATATGAGATTTATTTTTCTTTACTGACTCTGGCAGGTAGAAAATTTACTTAGATGGAATGTTTTCTGATATTGCTACAGAGGCCAGAGCAACTGCACACTTTTCACTTAACTCAAAATTATTATAGAAAATTAGATTGATGTATAAAAATAAGAGATATAAAGATGAGCTTAGTTAAAGTTTGAGGTAGAAAACTTTAGAGGCTAGTTCAAGAGGAGCTGAGAATACAGACACCCAGATCTTTAGTCTTACTCTGCTACTGCTTGGAAGTGGTAAGGAAAGGCTGACTTTTCTTATTCTTTCTAATTTTCTGCATGTAATTCTCTCCATTTTCAAAGCTACATCCCAGACACTGAATTATTTGACAAACCCCTTATAATAATAAAAATTCTTGTATTACAGCAAGGTTTTATCATTAAGAATTTCCTAGAATGACAACTAAGAGCTTCCCATTTCTTAAACAAATAAATATATGTTGGAGTTAATATGACTACTGCTAATCTAAGTGGATGTAACACACAGAGACTGAATGTAGCTAATAAAGACCAGTCTCTGAATGTGCCCCCTTCTGAAGTAGCAAGGCTTATTTTGAGGGCAGCAGGAAAGCTTGTCAAGTTGAACAAAGAAAAAAAAAACATTTTGTTAAAAATTAGATTGATCAATTAGATGTATTGACTGATTAGATGGATGGACAGCTTTCCTGATTTCCATCCGTTGGAAGATTTTTGTTCCTCACAAAACCCACTTCTCAACACAGTGGTTTGATGTTATATTGAATGTCTTATAAAATCCAGCTTTCAGCAAGTGTCTGATGACAAAGCCCAAAGTACAGAAAGGAAGAAATAAGTCCTAACTGCTGTGCTAACCAGGCAGTCTCTGGTCCACCACTGAACAGTTGGTAGAGGGTGCTTCACATTATACAGTGTGGCTTCCTCATAAGTACACACCCCCGCTGTGCTCAGCAGGGATGAAGATAGGTTTGGCAAGCATCCTGCCCTTTAGGGCCCTGAGGATTTTTCTCGCTTAGCCCCCTATATAAAACCAGTTCTGCTGCTGCAAATGGAAAATAGCAGGAATACAGACATCCCTACCCTTTTCTCTGAAGTCAGTTTGTGGCAGTCCTAGTGGTGGCCAAGGAATCTCATTAAAATGAAATCTCTACAACTACTTTTCTATGCTTCTCTCACACGAATCCATACCCAAGAGGCATATACAAAGCAATGAGGTGTAAGAATGTAAATATCACGATATAAATAAATTATAACAAGATAGTTGGGATTTGTCACATCCTTGCCTTCAATAAGCATTGTGACAGCACCACTGTTCAGTGAGCATCATCAACCCAAAATCTGTGGGGAATAGGATGCAGTTTATGAAATGAAACTGAAAATCTTCCTGACTGAAACGTTAGAGGCCCTATAGTTTGGCGTGACTTTTCAAGTTTGCACTTATTATCCAGCTACACTTTCTCCGCACAGAGGATAAGTCTTTCCTCTTCAGAAGTGACAGGGATAGAGGAGGAAGTCTATAAATCAATGAGGTACAAGACTTATCTCTATCCAGTCATGTATGGATTAAATAGGACTACTGGAACAAAGATAGTCTCATTTTCAAGGTCTTTTCTTACAGTAAATCTAAGCAAACATGGATTAGATTTCCCCATAGTAAAGCTGCAAACAGAGATAGGCAGGTTGCTTTTTTTTCCACACTTTTTGTTCCTTCAAAGCATACCTGTATTTTATTATTTAACAGTATTCAAGATAACCCAATAAAAAGTTAAATTTATTTCCCTTGTCTTATCCTTTGCGGCAAAGTTTCTAATGCACACTGTGTCGTATGCATTCCTAAAGATTTTTGAAGAGCTCCATATGTAATTATCATGACAAAGGAGATTTAAGTCTCTATTACAGGTTACCAGCTCTGCCATAGGTAATCTGGCAAAGGAAAATCATGCAAAGAAGTCTTAGCTGGCCTGTCTAACTTGCTGTTACTGGACAAGTAACTAGTTCTGAGTCAGATTCAATGGGTCCTCTTAAATACTGAACTCAGTAGGAAAAAACATGTAAATGGAGCAAACTCTTTGAAAAAAAGATATAAAATACTGCAGCAGAGTCTTATTATCTAGCTTTATTTCTCCTGATAGCCCATTTTCCACCTCTCTGCCAAATTAGCAGGATCTATTTATGCTGATCTTTAGATTAGGGGTTAGAAGGAAATTCTTCACTCAGAGGGTGGTGAGGCACTGGAACAGGTTGCCCAGAGAGGTTGTGGATGTCCCATCCCTGGAAGCATTCAGGTCCAGGTTGGACAAGGCCCTGGGCAACCTGATCTAGTGAGTGGCATCCCTACCCATGGCAGGGGTTTGGAACTACATGATCTTTAAGGCCCCTTCCAAGCCGAGCCATTCTATCATTTTACAAATTAAGCAGATCTTTTTTAAAAATCAACAGCAAATTAAACCAACCAACCAACCACCACCAAAGAAACTCCATGCATAAACAACAGAAGCAAACAAGAAACAAACAAGAACAAAACAAATTTCAATTTGATCATAAATATGGTTCGTTTCTCTCTGCATCTATTTCTTCATCATTTACTCCTATGGCAGTTGTCATACCACCCTGCTCAGCCGCAACTTCATCTTCCCACTTTACTGCATATGCCTTGCAAATGTCTTTCCTGCCAACATCTTGGCTATATTAACAGCAAAGCAAAGACTGAAAATGTGACTATAGTTTCCAGACTTGACCATATTAGTCTGTATGTTTCCTTATAACAAGATGCATTTCTAAAGCAGTGAAGGAAACTTGTTAAAAATAGCAAAACCATGGACTGTTTTTGTGATTACATATACGTAATTACTGTGTTCTAGTATGTTCTAGTAACACTGCATGTTAGAAAGTATTAAATTGGATGTTGATTCCCTAAAAGGAAAAATATATATATATAGCTTTCCAGTCTCCAAGAATTTCAAACTCTTACATTTAGTTTTAATGACAGTTTCATCTGCAGCATGAATTATACAGTGTCTGGGTGTGTAGGTGTGAACATTGTGGGATTCCTACTAAAACCCTACTACCAGTGGGATACAGTTGCAAATGAAAAAGCTATTCCTTACTCATTTTGCTGAGGTTGTATACTATTGATGAGCTATGTCGCACATTTTCAAGTGATCAGCTATTAACAAGACAAAAATGGGTCAAGATTTAGCTTTCTCACTGCTTTCAGTAATTTATTACTGTTACCTACGGACTCTACCAACATTCAGTCCCAGTGCTAACAAGTTTTCTTCAAGAATAGGAGATTACTCATTAGCTGTATCTAATAGTTAATATAGACATCATTAGGAAGAAAAGAATTTGGCTGTTGACTTCCAGTAGAGACTATATACAGCATGGCTTATAAATTGTCTCCACATGAACATGTTTATAGGATGAAGAACATTTCAACAATATAACACAAATTCTGAAATACGCAAGATTTATCAGATAACCCTCCCAAAAATGTAGAACACAATGTTATAACCACTTGTAGGTTGTTGTATTAGCATTTCTATTAAAAAATTTCATTTTGCTTGAACGCTCTAATGCTCAAAAGAGACACATTTTGCTCGTCCTCAACATTCAGGAAGCCATCCACAGTATGGTTCTCTCCAACTAAACAATTCGCATCAATAATTCACAGCTGACCATAAACTAAACACTTCATAATTTATTCACTGACAAAGGAAACCCCATTACTCAGGGAGAACAGCAGAAATATGCTTTAGCAGTGCAAACTCATAATGACCATTCTGCCTTGAGCAAAGGTCTAACATTTTCCTTCAAATTATGGTAAGGATGCTTTCTTGGCTGAGAAAAGGAAGCAGAAAGAATTGGATTGTAAAGATTTTTGATGGGATATGATGTGAAATATCTGTCTCTTATAAACAAAAATGCCAGTCCACATTTAAACACTGTCATTTGCTTTAGGACAATTGTTTCCTTTAAGGACTTTTAAATGGATCCTTCATCTTTTGCTGCTCCTGTAACACAGCATAATTTGTTTCTGACCTTAAAATTGAGATGTAGCAAGCTTATCTTTAAAGAATTCATCCAGGTAACTCTCATCAAAGTTACTGAGTAATAAAGCCAGGTTAACCAAAGCAAGATTAGCCCTGGGATAACATTAAATTATAACCCCCCGTACATTCTAGGTCTGTCTACCTATTCATTTATCTTTCTGGAAAAATAACACATATACCATGCCACTAGTGTACAGAACATATGGCTCGATGATTATTATTCCACAGCATGAAGTTGTTGCATGATATACAGTGTCCTCTGCTGAAGGGAAAGGGACTTCCATCAGAGAGCAGCAACACATAACTTGCCTGTTTGATTTTGTGGGAACACTTCAGCTTTACTACCTGTATACAGGACTATAAACACGTTTCAGCAACAATCTGAGGTATGTTTCTAAACCCTGAAAAAGTAAAAATGAACAACATTCACCTGAACTTTCTGAAAATTCTTGTTCCTCCTCTCATACTTTCAGCTTATTAGATGCTACTGCTACCTGTGCTGGTGTAGCCTAAACATATTCAATTCATCAAGATCCTGAAGCTGAAAACAAATGAGAGTGAAAAAAGGACTAATTGCAAAACAGGCTGTAGTAGATCAAAAACACTTCAGTTGTCCTGATACACTCGAGCTGACAAGTATAGCTCCATTAACTTAAAAAGGCTTTCTCTTCAGGACTCCAAAAATAAGTTTAGTTTCACAAGTGTACTGCTGTTGATGTGTGATATTTTAGGGAAGAATTCATAGTGAGGTACAGTGAGTCACACCTGACTTCTCTTATACATGTCCTTATATCATTCCTCTTGTGCTTCAACCACAACAGTTCTTCTCATGTTCTAAAATAAAAAAAAAATAATTCCTCAGATGGCCACAGATCATTAAGGTACATTACTGAAGAATGATTAGTATAGTATGCAACTATCTTTACAGAAATTTAATTTGTATATATATATATATTTGTTTATATATATGTATATATATATATACTACAATATTACCAAGGAATACCTCAAAGGTCAGTGTGCACCAGCAACACAAGAAGATGTTCATTTTATTTGTAGGTATGTGATTGTATAATTTAATTTCACGTGATCAATCTTACTGTAAAGAACATACAGTAAATTTTATTGGGAACTTCTGGAGAACATTATTTTCACAGTAAGGAAAACTTTAAATAAATAATCTTGCAAGTGATATATGCATTATTCTAAGTGAGAAGCAGCAAGTCAGTCAGGGTTTATCGGATTCTTTACATCACCCTATAAAAAGAACAATGTTGTTAGAATTGGGTCCAAATATGGATATTTTCGTAACTGACATTTGTGGCACTTGGGTTCCATGAACCTTCTGTCAAAACCTCAAGCAAATTTTTTACTGCAGGACAGGGAACTTTTTTTTGGAAAATCAGGTTTGTTCATGTTATCAATACGAATTACATCAGTACCTAGAGACACCAACTGAAATCAGCCCTTGTTGTAACAGGTGCAATATTTATATGTAGCAATAGATGCACATGAAATCTTATCATCAGGATAGTCCAAGTATTAAAGAGATGAAAAGAGGTAAATGGCAGTTAAGGTCATGTGTTATTCCAGGCTCAGATGCTGACCTGATACCAGGTTGTCATCTCTTCCTATATTGTGCTGCACCATCTAGCAGCTAAGTCCATTTGAAGAAAAATGGCATCA
The DNA here is from genome assembly GCF_009769625.2 of Cygnus olor. Lineage (NCBI taxonomy): Eukaryota > Metazoa > Chordata > Aves > Anseriformes > Anatidae > Cygnus > Cygnus olor. The sequence goes on along the minus strand of NC_049181.1, from coordinate 11,433,356 downwards.
CAAACAAAATTCATACAAGTAGATATACTTCCAAGAAAAAAGTTCAGGGGTGGAGGAAAAAAGCATATATTCAAGGCCACAAGTTACCCTAGCAGCAAGCTGAACAATGCATGGTCTTCAAACTGTAAAACAGTAAAGAAACAAAATGTTTTCAATTCTTATCAAGATATATTCTAAAGTACATCTGAAACATACCAGTAAACTATATAGAAGCATTGTAAGAATATTACCTTATGATTCATTCTCCGTTCCTCTCAGTTCCAGTTATTTAGAATTATTCTTTGCAATTTACTCAAATACAGAAAAGGAAGAATAGTCATGGTTTAAAACAAAACAAAAGAAAACAAAACAAAACAAGGAGGAAAGTCCTTATGCCCAATGGTTTGTAGTGCAAGATGGCCTTTGAAGGGAATGCATTATATAGAAAATCTTGTAAATGTAGAATACTTCTTTTCTTTTAAATAAAATAGCCTATTATTTTCATAACCTGATAATTTAATATAATCTTGCATCATAATGGGATGAGTCTGACCCCATACACAATGGTGTACTTCCAAGCAAGAAAGCTCTTATTTTACAAACGTTTTGTTGCTTAAAAAACTTAAAGTTTTGCTGAAAAATTTATCTCTGTTGCATCCTAGTGCCAGTGGAACCAGGAAACCTTTCAACAAGTCTCTATCTTAGATGAAATCCTGGTACAAATAATATCAGCAATCAGAATTTTACACTGATTCTTGTCTGAAACATTAAGTCAGCGTCATGATAATAGAGGTTATGGGAAAAAGTTAAGTCTGTTTTTTACCCGTGAAACAGCACATAGTCTTAAAGAAACAGGCAACTTTGCATATTGTTTTTAGTGAAAGTTAGGAATCTGTATTCTTTGAAAAAGAATCTTGGACAAAGCTTGTTTCCAGTTAAAATAATTTAAATCCAGAGTAGCTTAACTGGTATCTACAGAGATGTTCAAGTTTACATAGAAGCCACTAAGAAGAACTTGTTTCTACGTTCCACATAAACTGATTTAGCAATTTTTAGAATTTTCCTTTATAAAGCACAGTATGGACAACTACAATTATTCCAGGGACGCTCTGGTATATTATTCTGTATGGCAATTCCATCTAACTTTAAAGAAAGTAATTAAATATGCTCTAGCATGTTGCTGCAAAATTGATTACCACTTTGCTGTGAATAGCTATGCATTCATATATAAAGATGAATGTTCCTTTCTAGAAGCAGATCATTTCCAGATTAATGGGTAAATTACTATTCCTTGGAAATTAATACAACTAGGTCTATTTCTGCAGCAACTTAAATCTTCACAAATTAAATGTAAATGCTTTGCTCTTTTCCCTGCCAATTGTCTTCCTGCTTTGGTGAAAAAAAGAAAAGAAAAAAAAAGTAAGAAATTTACAGAACAAATTCTGTTGTCACTTAGGTGGGAAAAGTAACTTACAAAGTTGCTGGTTGGTGTTGTAAAGCCCAGTGTTGCAATCGTGTTAAAAAAAAAATATATATATATATATATATGAATCAAACCTCTCCATATGATGAAATGCCATATTTTTAATGAACAGTATCAAGCAAGGTAGTTTCATTTCTTTGTTTGACCCTTTAAAGATTAATTTTTTTCAATTTTCTTCCAAGAACCATACAGGCTAGGACCTTTTTTTAAAAAAAAACTTTTTAAAAGTTTTTTTTTAAAAAACTTTTTAAAACTTTTTAAAAAAAAGGTGGCATTCTCACATAATCACAGAGTGGGACTGTGACAAAAAAACAGATATTGGAAGTGGGTTAAAGTGATGTCTTGAAAGCTGAATCTGACCTTAAGTTAGTTGCTAGTTGTTTCATTCATCTCGGACACTATTCATATACAGTTTACCTTGCCTCCCACAACTTCATCCCTTTGAAATATGCTTTGATAACTTGATAGGAATAGTGTTCCCTGAAGTCAGTTCCCAGAACAATCAATGCAATAATTTTCCTGGGACACCAGTAATACTGAGTAAGAATGCAGGTCTTATCCACATCTGCTTACAAGTCTTAAGCACTATTTTGTAATAGACTTTACTGCAAGTAAAGATTGTCTGACTAGTAAAAACTGTTTTTTCTTCAGCTAGTAAAAAGCAATCCCTTTTTAAAGTCTCTTTTTTCTCCTATTAGTTATGTTTGTTATGAGGTACCATGGAAACTGAACAGCAATATCGTGTGGCATTTGCAAAAATATACACAGATTGAACAGGATAAAATGACAATTAAAAAGGATCTGTGAACCTTGCTGTGTCTCTCTGATGTGTGTTTTATTAAATTATTATTTCATGATCATTAAGCAATTAAGCTATTCTTCCTGTTCTAAGTGAGGAAGCAATTAATGATTTCTCTGGTTTCAGAAGCTAGAGGGAAGATTAAAAAGCTATTTTTAATGTCTGAGGAAAATTGACAGTTGAGAATCAATAAGAAAATGACAAAAAGCTCAGCAGACTCTGGTGGCTTACCAGGACAGTATGATAAGACTTCCCAGTTTCTAAAGACAGACATATACAAGTGCTGTATTCAAGTGGTAACGAGACATGCCAGTCTTAATGGTTAACACTGACGTAGATACAGATAGAATTAAAAACAGCACAAATCCTAAGCAGAACTTCAACTAACACTTCTGGACCTAAGTGACCCTAAAGCAGCTGATATTCCATATTAAATTAAAAAAAAAAAAAAAAACTGAATCTACCTCTGTGATTCTTTTACCAAAGAGACACAGTTATGCCTGGCAAAGGCACACATCTACTTCTCACACGACCAACACAAACCACAAACATGTGATTCCCTTCTCAGAGAGTTCCTTCCTCTTTTCTATGAAGAAATCTTTAAATGGAGGTTTGGTTTAAATAATCACATATTACGGTGTGCTATGTGAAAAGATGAAGAAGGGAGCAGCATTGTCCTTTATTTTTCCATCTCCCCATATATAATATCAATATTACAGCCAGAGCTCTGGGGAAAAAAAAAAAAAAAAAAAGAAAAAAAAAATAACTTGTAACTCAGTGTAGTGTTTTCCCCATGACTGACCAAAAGCAAATCTAACTCCTGACATCTTTATTTAGGCCATGTATGCAAGCTCTGTGAAAACCTAACCTGTGCAATGAGAGATGTGCTGAACCTTTGACATTTCTACAGATATACATCAGTGCCATAAAGATTTAGGTGAACATTTCAATTCCAGTAGAGTAAACACATCATTCTTATTGATTTAAACTTACCTAAAAAAGATTGAAAACATTAACTTCATAATGTCTAGTTTAATGGTTGGCTGGGTGATCTTATGCACTACATTGACAGCCCAGCAATGAATCTAATCCTCTAAAATGCATGACACTTTCAAGAAATTAAATGAAATTTAATTGTGGCACCAGCTCAAATATACCCCTCCCCAGATAACTTCTTGAAGTACAGATTTCAGAAATAGCACAACACTGAAACACAGAAGAAACTAAGAAAGCTGCTTTCTTTTGACTAATCTCTTGAATTCTTATGTTTAAAAAAATTGACAAGATAAAGTAAACCACAGGATTCATAAACAAATGAAAAAATCAAAGCTCTCAAAGGTAAAACCAATATATTTCTCATTAAAAAAAATAGGATAAAGATTTCATTATGCTTACAAATGATCTGTAGTTCAAGTTGTACTTTTTTCTTTTTCTTTTTTTTTTTTTTTAATCTACTTAAGAATTTTTAAGAACGGTAAGGCATGGAGTGATCTGACAAATATAATCAATATTTCCAGAAGTTCAGTACTTGAAAGAAACACTCAGTGAGAGAAAAAGCTAATACAGTTAAAAACTTTCCCATATAGTGCTGTTCCCAGTGGAACATATGCAAAAACAAACAATTTATCCTAATAAATTCTCAGTGAGAAGGAGGGTTAGTAGTTTTTAAGGTTTTCAGGGAAATCTCCTATGAGGGAGATCTGTGATGGCAGCAGCACAAGGACATGATGAGTTGCTCCACAATTGCCTTCTAGAAGAACTACATCCAGTTTGATTCTATTTAATTTTTGGCACCTACTAGATGCTTAAAATAGAGCACAGTTCTCCTTCAAACCTCATTTAGACAGGAAAGAGAAACAATGGTCTCTGAAAAGCATTTTTTTTTTTTTTTTTATTATTCAGTCACTTTCTGGACTGTCTTTTCTGTCTCTTTTCTAAAGGATGGTCAGTACTTCTGCCTGACATTATGGACCCTGTGTGAACACACACCTTGACCTGAAAAGAGATGGGAATGACTGAAATGCAGTTGTAATATTTTTCTTAATAACTGCTAGTCATTCACTAGAAACTCTTTCCCTTTTAAATCATACCATGAAAGGTGAACTTGAATATTTAGAAAACTTGGTTACTCCAGATATACCAGCAGTAACTTGGAAGGAAATGCAAAGCCCTTTCTCTCTGTTTCAGTCATACAGTCCCATTTCATTGCATTACTTATTTACTTTAAGGGGCTAATGGACAAGACTTAAACATTGCTTTAAAAATCTTTACGTATGCTCTCAGCTACATAATTACCAGCTTTCACAACACTGAAGAGAGTGATAATGGCTAACACAAATGATTCACGAGCTGAAGTGCCATCACACCCATAAGGGGGTTTGTTTACAAGACAGAGTTTTCAGTAGCAGTCAGACAACACCAGGCCTACAGACAATGATCAGCAAAGACGTAATCCAGCTCCCACCAAAGTCACTGTGAATGTTTCCATTTGCTTCAGCAGGTGTTGAACTAGAGAATACTCTGCTGGAGAAATGCTAACTATAAAAATACTCAACTGACAGTGACCACTGTATCACTGGAAAGCCTGCCAAAGATATTTCATGATCACATTTGGGTAATCTTGTGAATGAACTCAAACTCTTGTGAACTAACTCCTTATCTGGGCTCTAAGGAAAAATGGAAGTTTAAATTCTAATTATCACCAGCATCTTAATCACCAATGCTTTCATATGCAAGATTAGCATGTCAAATGAACATTTTATATAGGGAATCTGTCATAGAAAGCAATTGGTGAAACAGTTGCCACTATTTTTATGGCATTCACTTACAGAGGCCAAAAATTTCAGCAGGAGGCAAGTATGTTGCAAATAGCTTTTTTCCCAGTGCAACACAGGTCTTTCAGAGACTACACTACTATTAATCCTACCAGCATTTTAGAGGAATCATACCACCTACAACAGAGATGGAATGATTCCAATCGTCTTGTCCAACTACAGCTCCACTTTGACTTAGATGAGATAGATGTGCAAATTAGGTAGTCCTCTGCCTACTGGAGATTCTGGTATGCAAAAATATCACTTTAGGAATTGGCAGATTCTCCTTGGCCCGCAATTTTGTGTCTTTTGCTCTTCCATATTTCACAGAAGATAAAATTTCCTAACTTGGCAGCCAGGAACACAGGAATGAGAGGACAATAATTCTGTAATTACTTCAGAAAGAGAATAGTGAGGTTTGCTGCCTTGTGTGTCATCAACATCTAGTCAGGAAGTTTAGCGTACAGAAATAGCATTCTCTGCTTATAAGAGGAAATAGCATATAAAGTATTAAAACTGAAAGGAATGGGAACTGGAGAGGTTACTGCAGGTCCTAGAGAAACTAATAACAGCACTTGTGTTAGCTATGCTATAATGCAAGGGAATTCTCCATTATCTAGAAGGAAATGTCAGCCAAGGACCCAAAATTAAAGAAGTAAACACTATGTATGAAAAACAGAGAAGGTTCTTAAATATGGAAATCATCCCCTCCAAAATAGGAATTTACACCAGATGAATATAAGACATCTGCAGAGATGGATGCAAAAAAATTACAACAAGATGCCATCAACTTGCCATTTAAGGATTAAAATCCCTTATTTTTTACATGAGACTTTTTGCAGGAAATTAGAGTTAAATGTACACTGAAAGCCAGAAGACATAAAATAGTATATCTAGCTCATTTTACCACTCAAATGCTATTGTATTACTAGGGGTACATCAGCAGGTAGGTGAATTAAATGAAAGAATAAAAAGGGAAGTAATAAGTGGAAAAGAGAATGATAAATTGGTTCCCAATTCACACCCTTATTACATATCAGCATGACTATAGCAAGCCATAGCAAGGGCAAACACAAGACTTTTCCTATTAAATTATATTATTTCTTACATGTTTTCTTCACTTAAATATGAAAATACTAACAAGGAAAGTGTCCTTGTTAATTCAGTATCCTATTTTCAGCAGGAGCAATGTTACCAGCTTCAGAAGGAATTACGAAGTAGTAGTATGGAGAAGGAACACAAATAAAAAAAGGTGCTTTTTTAACTTCAGAGATTGGTTTATGACTTTGCATATGAGGGTTTTGATTTCTTACCATTTGAGAAATTGTTTAATCCTTCCTAAAATAACTGTGAACACTTGCTAGACACAGAAATATGTAATCTGATCTGCATGTTTACTTTGATCACAAAATTATAGAAATTTAATGCTGACAGAAACTTCCAAAGATCACCTATATTTACTCCTTTCACTGAGGAATCAAGTATAACTAAACCATCCTCAGTGTTTAATTTGTCTTTGAATTTTCCACAAAGTTCCTAATGGTCTGTTCCAATGATTCACCAGTGCTATAGACAGAAAAAAAAAAATCCTAATATATAGAATAAATAATTTTTGCTTGATGTTAAGATGTCTTCTTGCTCTTCTTCTGTGAATTATGCGTGCTTACTTAAGAAAAATCTAACAAACACTTCCCTCCTTCCTCTTAATGGCAACAATCTTAACAGAATACAAAAATCAAATTACTAATAACCCATTCTACCATGACTCTGTTTTACCCCTTTTACATAGTGATTTGGTTTAGCTCTTTCTAAAAAGGGTTTCTTTTAATTTAAATAGTCTTGTGATTCATCTAAACTTCGCATTTGCTTACTATGTATTAGTCAATATTTTCCTTGTCTTATGGTTAATTTTGTATACCAAATAAAGAAGAGAAGTTGGATCCAAATCAGAAGGGTACTTCTATATGCAGAGTACCCTGAACTGAGTCACAGGAAAGTAACAGTAGTTGGTTTCATTGAAGCAAAGTATTATTTTATTTTGCCATTAAATTCATTTAAGGATTCTGTTCTACTGCAATATTATTTCCTTATGTTCAAGAAGTTTCCAAAATGTATTGTTTAAATGCCCTGGAAATCTTAAAGTAATGTTACTTATTTTCTGAATATGATGCATCAAATATTGATTAAAATAATTAGTATATGCATACAAGAGTCTGATCTATTAACAGTAAATATTGTTTTGGAGTGAATACCTCAGTATTTTTTTCTAGGAAACCCACAAGTCAATCAGCGAATGTGTTAGAGAATCTCTGTATTCAAACACTGGAAACGCAACTCATTTTTCCTTCTCTGCAATATATATATTTTATATATATATATATAATATATATAAAATAAAGTTCTAGATTTTTTTATTCTATGGTGTAAGAAATATGGCTGGTCAGATACATGATGGCAATTTCTCTGCCTTGATTCCAGAAAGCAAGTGATATATACTTCATTTACTCAAAATTCTTTGTGAGCATGTGATAGCAATTAAGGCCAATGCTGTACTAAGGCAACAAGTGTGACCTTAAGTGATTACCCTTAAGTTACCATGATGATTTTCTAATAAGATTCTTTTAACTTTTAGAACATGACTATCCCTAATGCCGGACATAAAAACTCAGCAGAAAACTATGTGATAAAAAGGAAAACGTTAGACCTGATATACTGGAAATGTCTAAGAGCTTCCTGTTTCCTCCTTCTTAGTTATTGCATGTATAGCTTCTGCTTTTATATTGCATTACTTAAATACTAATTCACTGTGTATTTTGCATTTCAAAGAGTGGTTTTCTTGACTGTAAATAGGCATGCTGTAGTTTTTGTTCCAGGAACCCCAAACTTCTAAAAGACATTCCCCACAATTTCACAAGCTTTCTCCCCTCGACATTCCTCTCAGCTATTAGCTCCTTCATTGCATTTCATATAAATACAACTTTCATCCCTCTCACACAGTGGTAATGGCAAGTGCAATAACGTTCACATGAATTTACTTGTCATGAGACATTTTTTAACCTAACTCTGAACATCCGTGTAATACCTATAAAGAAAAAGCAGAACAGAAGCAATGAAAATATATTTATGAAGCTCAATGCTGTAACAAGTACTAAAACCAGATAAGGTGTTGCAAAAACGTCTGTGATTCTCTATGCAGCTAATCCACTACACTTAGTAGATGCATTCTGTGATACTCTCCTCTCAATATTAAGCTGGGGGGAAAAGAAATGAAAAAGAGAAAAGAGAAAACAGAAAGGAGAAAGGAGAAAAAGAAAAAAGATCTCTTTGAAACCCCCTTAAAAGAACCAGTTCAACTTTTTCCATATTCTTAGATATTTTTTTCTTTCCATTCTTTCAGAAACCTTTTCAAAGTCAGTTAATATTTCTAGTTAAAGAAATAGTTTATTTGTTGAACACTGTTGATGATGGACACTATCACATACCTTTTCATTATATTGTCTATTCCACACAAGACCAGTTTATTCTATACTTGTCTTAACATCAGCAACTGTTCATGTTTACATTACATCTTTAGAATAAGGCTCTTTCCTGAACTTGACTCTTCAGTTGCATTCATTTAATAGTCTCTCATGGGTATATCCTTTAAAACTCTTGTCTGCTGCAAGATGTATTTGGCATGGCAAGCAGTTTGCATCCTGCTGTGCTGTGTAACATATCATATCCCAGCGATATCTTTCAGTGGAATCTCTACAGCACAGCAACTGGCAGAGGATTGTAAGCAAACGGGATAAAAGATCATTTTCTTTCCATATTTCAAAGCAGCTGTTTTCTTTTTCTTTTTAGACAGGCTACTTAATTTTTAATCATGCAGTATAGAAGTACAATGCAAAGTTGAAATTAAATGAAGAGACAAACAAAATAGAATTTCTAGTGAAAACCAGGTAATCATTAGTGTGGTGCATTAACAAATCTGGCTTAGAACAAAAAAAGTACCTTCATGCTAGCAATGGTTTCTCAGAATGCCTCACGAGATATACACAGAAACTTGAAAGATTGATCATTACATTCAGAACTCACTGTAGGACAAATGGTTTAGACTGAGATTCCTGGACAGAATTTCAAATGTTAAGACTGTGTCTGTTCAGGTGTTTCCCAAAATCACCACTTATATGATCCACTCATATAATCCAAACATACACACTCTGTCACACACTGTTATCAGGAGGTTCAATTCATTTACTAATGGATATCTTAAGCTTGGTACTCTGCTGGCATTGCTGGAACATGAATTTCTACTTTATCAATGGCTTCTGGGAGCTCTCCTTCCAGCAGCCTTTGCACCTTGCTTTGGGGTCTTTCTGTTTCAGCCTATCTTTTACCCATAATTGTATCAAAGGTTTGAGTTTTATGCTTTGACTCTGCAAGAAGGATATTAAATACAGCTCAACATGACGGATACTGTATTACATGGAACTTTGATTTTTGCTGGTGGGACATTTTATACATGCAATGAAGATACAGTCAATACCATTGCACAGGGCACATTTGCCTTGTGTACAGCCAGCATGAGTACCATTCTCAGCACTTACTGTCCAGGAAACTCTGCCAAAAACTCATCTTAATAACGTTCTCCAAATCTGTCAAAGGAAAACTACCTGTAATGGCCATAAAAATCAGAAACAGAAGCAAGGATGGATGCACACAGACAAAAGCAGAGCAAGGAAAAGGAGACAATAATTTTGGAAACAATCTAAAAATTCATGTGAATTTAAAAAGGATTAATTAGATACATTTTTGTAAAATGTTATTTAATGTGACTCTATCTTTGTGATAAAAATATAAGATTTTCTTTCACCTTTTCATGCCGAATAAAGCAAAAAATTAGGATAATAATACCTTCAAGGCATTGAATATATGTTATAAAACCAATTTTAATTACAACGCAGCGTGTAAATGCAGCAAGACATTCCTATTGAGTTACTGTAGTGTTGATATCATAGATTGACACCAATGCTGCTCTTGCAGTTGATTTTGCACCTGTCTTTGTCAATTGGGGATGGAGAAATTTGCTAAACACCTTCAGGCCTGAAGAACATTTGTGCATACTGGATGTAATTCTGTTATCTGTTATTTCCACACACATATGATGTTATGAAGAAAACTGCCGATATCAGTAATCATGGGAATTGAAAGGCTGTGTAGATTTTACACAAAGCACTACACAAAGCAATGTGCCTATTTATAATCCATTGTCAGCTACCCCCTCACATCTTTGCCAAAGGAAATGCCTAGCAGATCCAAGTATTGTTTAACATCCATCTTAAAGCAAAAATTACACTGTAACAGAGTTTGTTCCATTCACCTGCTGATTTTGGTGGAGACAGAAAGCCTACTAATATCATCAGAGGAAAACAAATGAGAGTCTGACATCAATTTTGGAGTTAATACCTGTAAACAGCAACTGAGAATGTTTCCTAGTAACTGCACCCTACCCACAGGTCCACCAATCCCATTTAGCATTTATCTTGCTGCCACATATTCTGACTGTTACTTGCATATCTCTATAAGCACCCCAGATAGCTGGGAGTGTATGTAAAACTAACCTGAAATGATGCTAATTGCTAACATGCAGCTGAATTAACTTTTCTTCAAATTTGCCCTGAGGTTCTACATTAAATATGCCACAGGTGCAAACAGGGGATGAAAAGAGGAAGAGATAACAGGAAATAAAACATTCAAACCTTTAATCTGTTTTTCTTTCTTTTTCCAAGTTCACAACTACTTGCCTAGTTCTATTCCCTTCTCCTGATTGCCTACCCTTGGCATCTTTGGTACCCATGTCCTCACATACTCTCTTCTATTTGTAGTCTTCCCATCCTTATCCCTTCATAAACATTATCTGTTCTACAACTGTGCCTAGATCTCAGCCTTTGTGAAGGGTACAAAGAGAGAGAGTTCTTGACTCATCCAGGCTGCAATAGCAGAGAAAGGTTAATACCTTAATATAAGTTACCTGATTGAATAGGACAAAGTGGATGCCCCCAGTCAACAACAACCCACCAGTGGAGTCAGAAATAAAGCCCATATCTCTGAAGTCAGACCTGTATCTAGTTGCAATCTAAACCAGATTAGATTTTTTTTTAACTCCATCATAAGAATCTCCAATTAAACAACACTTAAGTATTTCAGACAATCAAGCATCAGCATTACTTTTAATAGCAGTGTTGTGGTTTAACCTGGCCGGCAGCTAAGCACCATGAAGCTGTTTGCTCACCCTCCTCCCCGCAGTGGGATGGGGGAGAGAATTGGAAAAAAAGAAAAAAAAAAAAAAAGGAAAAGCTTGTGGATTAAGATAGGGACAGTTTATTAGGACAGAAAAAATAATAATAATAATGCTAATAGTAATAATGTGTACAAAACAAGCAATGCATAATGTGATTGCTCACCATCCACTGACCGATGCCCAGTCCAGCCCCGAGCAGTGGTCCCCTCACCCCAGCCAGCCACCCCATATTAATTGCTCAGCATGACGCCATAAAGTATGGAACATCCCTTTGGCCACTCTGGGTCAGCTGTCCTGGTCCTGTCCCCTCCCAGCTCCTGCTGCACCCCAGCCCGCCCACTGGCAGGGCAGTGTGAGAAGCTGAAAAGTCCTTGGCTTAGCGTAAGCACTGCTCTGCAACAACTAAAACATCAGCGTGTTATCAACATTATTCTAATTCCAAAACACAGCACTATACCAGCTACTAGGAGGAAAATTAACTCTATCCTAGCCAAAACCAGGACAAGCAGTCAATAGACAGACAGATGTGACGACAAAAAATAATTTTTATGTCTGATATACAATAAGCAAGTCAGACTCAATCTGTCATAATAAGTAATTTTGTTACTAACTAAAGGCTTTGGGGATCTTAATATACCGCAGTTTTTGAGGACGTCCCTAGTAATTATGGGAAGAACTATTCCATCCACCTCCACAGATATGCTTTACATGACCTGCTTTATTGCACTGGTGGTGACTTGACCTATTTATCCACACTTTCCACAATGTTGCCACATTTTCAAGTTTTTAAAATAACTGTTATAGAGACAATATGTAATCTGTACTTTAGCTATATTGGTAACAGGATTATTCACATGCCTGAAGTTGAGAAGAATAGAACATTCAGGTGTTTACCCACATCTCTTCCAACCAATCAATAAAATTAAAGTGCCTATGGTAATGATGAGTTTGCTCACATTGAAATTCCCAGCTACAGTAAAGAGACTCACCACCTAGGAAAGAATGGAATGTGGAAACAAAATTAACAACTGAATAAAAATGTGTGAAGATGTCTCAGTTGAGAATGAGGATTTATTAGGGAGATGAGGCTGTCTTCCAGACAAGTTAAAATATCAGGAATGACTGAAAGCAAGAGAATGGCAAACTAGAGTCAGATTGCATCTGCCAAATTAACACAAAATATTCAAAATCTGCCCATCAACCTCCATTTGAGAGCTAAGTGGCAGGTACAATCCTCAGCAAGAACAACAACAATTTGGGGCAAAGAAAAAATGAGAGTTACTATCATATCTCTTTAATATCAAAACAGCATAGTGTAGACAGCCTGCCAAACTCAAACTGCATCATTAACACAAAGAAAACAGGATGCTGGACAAGATCATGAAATTGCAATGGAGTTAGAAACACAGCTACATCTACTTCAGACATTTTGCAAGAAAAAAAGCATCAAAAATAGAAAATATGTTGTCTTTTTACCTAAACCTCCAGGAGAAAGCAGCTAATTCTTATTTGAATCAGTGTACCTTACTTGGAATGGAAGATGTTAATATTCTAGAGGAAAGCAATGCATAGAAAATGGATTCTGAGCCTCGTAGCAATGCTACTAATGTTATCTCACTAAAAGAATTTTTTGCTTATTTTAATGTGTGTGAATCTTAAATTAGGTTATAAAATCTTATGAAGTAACACATCCCTTTTTAGAGGCCTGACACTTATACAATGCCAGCAGACGGAGGCATGCTCTGAGTGCTTAATGACGTTGATCAATGAACTAACAGCACTTTCACACAAACATGACCTTTACCTTTATCTGAAATCAAATGCACAGATGTGCTAGAAGAAAACATGGATTGAGGAGTCCATTTATTATTTCCACTTAAGGCATTGTCACAGCCATTGATCTTTAAGCTATTTTAGAAGCAAGATCATAACTTTTTGAAATGTATGCGGTTTATAATTATTTTTAGCTAATACAGACAGTAGAGCTAATGGAGTGGATACTATCATTTATTAGTTAAACAAACAAATGTGTCCAGACATATGAAAGACTATAACAAACTATAGCTCGTTTGATTTACATACCCTGTAGTTACTCCTTTTAGTAGCATTCAATTCAAGTCATGAAATGAAAGTTTAATGAGACTTTGTTTAAATAAATGAAAAAAAATTATTTGGATTACATTTAAAATTATTTGGATGATATTTAAAACAATCTTAAATTGATTGCTTCTATCATATTTACAAAACACGAATATATGTATTCTAGACTATGGAAGAGAACTGTAGCTTTAAAATTTCCATCTGAGACAGGATGTAATAAAACTGTTATCTTTACTACATGCAAAGACTCACTAATTTGTGGTCACTGTGAATATCATTACATATAAAACCAAGTAAATTTTCATGCCAGGCAACTGCCCACCATCTGACAGCACTTTCAGTGTTTGCATGAACCATTACGACCAACTCATGTCTGACAGATATCACAAGCAATGAATAGTAGTGTAATCTAACACCAAGATAATATTCATTACAGATTTAGTATCTGTGATATAATTAAAATATATATATATAATAAAAATGGCACTCAAAAATCCTGTTGGTAGTGTCACCTCAATTTTTCTGCTATGAAATTGTGAGACACATCATCTTATAAGTGAAGATATGCCTAGAACACAACGCATCAGTTTTGCTCACTCTGTGAAATTTCTCTCACACAAGCTCTGCTTCAGAGTTCATACTGAAAGCACATCTTTCTGGGAACTCCAAATTAAGGATTTACTGCAGTGTGGTTTGTAAGAACCTTTTAAACAAAAAAACAAACAAAACATTTTTTAAACATTTGTAGTAGTGACCTGGCTGAAACTCTGTTCCACAAGGATCTCATAAATGGACAAATACTTGGCGTTTCCGTTACTTTATCTCAAGTCTTTCTTGACCCTGAAGGCTTTTGCTAGCAACCGTACCAGTACTGCAATCATCCCTTTTTGTGAAACAATTTCCATATCCTTATCTCTGTAACAAAACAATATAATGTGCCATTTCATCAAAATCAGCAATATTTATTTACGGCTTGATATGACCATTTGATAAAGCTGCTTGACAACATTAAGAGGTCTAACAATCAACCCAGCAAGTGTTCCAGAGCCACCTGAGATGTAAAACTAGCACTGTTTGAGCAACAGTCTTTGATTCCCACTACATGGCAACAGAATACTATACTGCAGTTGGTTGACTGACATGCACCTCTACATGATCACACTTATCTTACCATTTTCAGCTCACATCTGTCTGTGCTGAATGATGTGGATCTACTGTGTGTTCTCTAACAACTATTTCATCTCTATCTTGAGGTCAAAAGCTCACCTGACTTCTGAAGTGTACAGAGATCTTCAGCCTCCTCTGATCTGCTTTCCTGCCTTAACTTGCCATAAAAAGACTGAGCTTTATGGACTAATCACTTTCATGTTGTCCTGTCATTCAGCAGCCAAATCCATCATGCTATTTCTAGATCCTTCTCAGTTTCACACTGGAATGAAGAGCAATGCTAACATATATAAAGTTATTTTTTTAGACAAACAAAGCATCAGGTGTGGTCAGGTGCATGATTCACATGTGAGAGACTGCTCTGTGTACGAATTTTATTAGGTCTAAGCACATAGGATTTATGGCAAGTGCTTTAGCTTGGCAAAATCTTCTAATGATAGTAATAGTAAAATATCAGTTACTCTGATTGTATTTGGATTAAAATACTTCAGCAATCTTTCACATTGTCATTATAAGGGAAATGAGTTCTAACTATATGCTGCTTCAAGACAGAAAAATCCAGTGAGGCAATTTCATTAGACATGTAGGGCAGAAACTCCAAAATTATAACATAACATCAACTCTGCTATGAAGTCAAATCCCACTAAATTCCCCAAATATTTGTAAGTTGATGGTAGGCAATGAAACAAAAGATCGACAACTGGGGGAAAATCATAAGCATATTAATATTTTATGCTAATATATTGAAATTGATTTAAAGTTCTGTGTGTTTTTTTAACCGCCACTGATATTACATATGCATAGAATATTTTATAAAAGATTATATTATGGAGTCAGTTAATTACCTACCTGCTGCACATTAAGTATTCATTCAGTTAAATTAATTTACATAATAATAATAAAAAAAAAACACCTACAAACAAAAAAGAAGGCTGTTTTTCTTATGCAGGCCATTTAAAATTGCTGAATCTTTGTGGGTTTTTGTTTGTTTTTGTTTTGTTTTGTTTTCTCTTTTGACCATAAAGGAAACACTGAATAATGTTTTGCCATGTTGAATTTAAACCCTGTGAAAGAGGAACTCAGACTCAATTTATTTCATGGTGTTTTAAGTTTATTGTGCAGGTGGACTCAGTAAATTAGAATGCTCATTAAATTGAATGGAACTGGTGGCACTATATAGATCAAAAACTTTACTGAAATCCAGGTAAGCAACCTCCACAGCCTTTCCCTCATTTACGAAGTAGGTTATCTTATGATAGAAGGAGATCAGGTTAGTCAAATGGGACCTGCCTTTCATAAGCCCATGCTGACTTCATCTGATCACTTGATTATCCCATGTGTCACAAGATGGCATTCAAGATGATCTACTCCATAACTTTTCCTGGTACCAAAGTCAGATTGACAGGCATCCTGGACAACTGCTGATAAATTACTGAAAGTGGCTTGGTGAGCACTTCCACCAGCTCCTTCAGTACCCTTGGATGAGTCCCATCCAGCCTCATAGACTTTTGAAAGTTCAGATGATGTACTAGGTCACCTACAGTTTTCTATTGGATTATAGGTATTTCATCTTGCTCCCTGTTACCATCTTCTAACTCAGGGGGCTGAGTTAGAAGAAAACCTACCAATATTTTATTTTATACATAGCAGAGACTATAAAACAGTACAGTTAATAATAACATTCTAATAAATGATACCATGCCTTTTATTATATTCTCAAAATTAATGGCTCAATTACATGACATGCTATGCCCTGCTTTTTTTTTTTTTTTTAAATTATGCTTCCCTTGTGGTTGGAAGTATTGGAATTTCATAAGCTTTTAAAACAGTCTTTCAAAAATGAGTATTCACTAGTTATGACCCCAATTTAATGGCAAAAAAGTGGCCTTTTTCATTGATAACGTAAGTTATTTAGTGTACAAAATAGCACCTATTTTTAAATGCTTCTTTTTTTAATGATATCAGCAACTTCAGTTCATGTTTTCCCTTTATAAAATTGTTCTTACACGTGTTTTTATGTTGTTAAATGTCATCTCCATTACAATAATTTTCAGTTGATTTTGACTTCCATATTCATAAATTCATTGCAATAATAAATTGTCTGTTAGTGCTTCCACATTTTCATTTGAACTTGTTAATGAATAGCTCAATAAACATGTAAATGCCTGCCATATTATTTACATTTACAGTAAACATACCAATCCATTTGAATTCTAGCCGTTTACTCAAAATTTATTCATCTGTATAGGAAAGCTTTTCATATTGGCTGATTACTATTATGGCTGTATCCCCATACAGCAGAAAATCATTCCCCTAAGCAGTTTTTTAAAAACCACTTCCACCAACATACTAAGGTGTTTCATGTTATTTCACATTCTGCATAAATAATTGACACTGAATGTCAGTCGTTGCAAGAAAAGTTATTTTGCCACATGTGAAAATAATCCAATAATAATTTCATTCATTCTTGGATCAACTATTGCACTGAGACACCTTCTTTGGAAAAACACAGAAATACCAGTAACTTGCACTTAATTATATTCACAACATCAAAATGTTCATGACAGAGAAAGATTTATGAGGATTTAAATTATTGGCTAGCTCCCCAAAAAATACAGATGAGTAACATCAGCAACTGCTCATTATGAAATAGTTTGAATTGTTATCCAGAGATAAAAATGTCTATATATGCTGACAAAAGCAGAGTGAAGTTCTCCTCTGCTCTCAAATGCCATTAGTGGTTGTCCATGAAAGGTAAGAACACCCATTGAGTTCTTAAACAAATTCTAGGTTGGTGAATTTTGTAGCTATACGGAAATTCAAAACTTGATGCTGACAGGGCTTTTTGCTCAGATAACATGGCATACAGTCATGTCATATCAACATTCATAGCTTTCTGAGGAAAAAAAAAAGTTTGAATCACATAAAATATAGTTATGCTTCCTTAGCTGGAGCTACTATTGAAGTAGTAGTTCTCACAAATATCACAATCTGATATTTGAAGTACAGCTCAGATCTACAGTGTATCATCTGTAAAGCCAGGAAAAGAAAAAGCTCTTTACCTTACTCATAAGAATCACCATATTACCAAGAAGATGAGATTCATACTTGTGCACCACAAACTATTACATAAGAAGTATCACCTTTAAATCAGCTGTCAAATTAGCTCCACTCTTTGGTGTTTGGTTTTGTGGTTAAAAAAAAAAAAAAAAAAAAAAAAGTTGTCACTGAAGTCTCTTCAGTCACACTATTCATATTTATTAACAGTAACAGTTTTTCACTGTAAGTTGCATCACCTTATATTATGGGTTTCTGCAAGAACATAGGCCATACACATACAGTTTGTTACATTGACATTTATTGTCAGTTTTATTTGCAGTTTTATGGATGTAGCTTCAAAAGTTAGATGTATTTCTATTATTTTTAACACAATGTTTTTATGTGATAGTGCACTTGCTGAAACAATTACTATTCCAAATATGGGAATTAGTTCTATTTGATTTATGTCAGTCTGATGTGACTGATGGAAGCTCTAATGACAGCCAATATTTCATGTGATGAAGTGCATCTCTTATAAACACAGCACACATTGCCTACACATAACCTACTGTCAAAAGTGTAAAATAAAATTTGCTAGACTTGTCAGTGAAGAATGAAATAAAATTCCTCAGTGATGGCAGCTCAAATACTCTATTTAAGTAGCAAGCACTACTTCTTTGGGAGCTACTTAGCTACGTGTATTTGTGTTATCGAGCAGAAATCAAAAAACTTTGATGTTACTCATTAGCTTCACAGCAACATACACAAAGGAAGAAGAAACCAGAAGGCCTAATCAGCAAAGCCTTACGGGCATCAAATAGCTAAATATCTTCCAGCATTCAGGCTGTTGTGTTTCTATTTTCACTGATCAGTAACGATTCTCCGTACCCAGCAGTAGTTAAGAATTGGCAACAACTAGAATTGTATTTATAAATGCTTCACATTTCTCCATTATGCAGCTAATGAACTGAGTAAGAGTTGGGAACCTTGAGAATATGAGCCTAAGTGCTTGATATGACCCTCAGCAGAGGTTGTCCAACATTATATAACCATGCTGTACTTGAACAAGAGAGGGCTTTTGCCCTGATCAGATTGGTTTTGTTCCAGCAACTCTATCACTACTGATATTTGATTCATAAAATTTAAAAATTACAATTGTTTAAACAAATCTATACTTCCTATGGAGAAAACATCAAACTTGACAGTTCTAGAAAAAGGGGTAAATAAAAAAGTGTTAGCATTCACTGATGATCCTAAGGTATTCAGGGTTTTAAAAATGAAGACTGATGTAAAAAAAAAAAATGCAGAAGACCTCAAAATACTGAGCAATCAGGTTACAAAATAGCAGGTGAACCCAAATCCTATCTGCACATAGACAGGGAAGAGGAAATACCTGTAACTCTGAAAACACCCAGTAGTGTTAAAAAGCCAATGAATGCTGTATTTCCAGAAAGAAACAGAAAACCAAATAGAATCCACATGCTGGTTTTGTACTGACCTGCAGTATGTCTGCATACCTGATTCTGTCTTCAGTTCTACTCTTTTCTTTCAAAACTACACACAGGAATCTGGAAAAAAAAAAAAAAAAAAAGTAAGAAAAGAGCAGCAAGGGCAATCAAAACTACAGAATGGAGAACAGACGGACTTTGTACTGTGAAAAAGAAATGACTGTGGAGGTATTTAATAGATGTCTTAATGAGTAACAATTTGGAATTCTTAAATGAAAATCTCATATGGCAGGTTCAGAATAAATAAATGGTGCAACTTAATCACACACACTGTAGTGAAACTTTGGGATTAACTTCTTCAAGAGTGGTGCAGATATCAAGAGTTCATCTAGGTTCGAAAAGCCATTGACTAACTCACAGAAGGAAAAACTTCCCCTTGGGTTTATTAAGCTCAAACATAACACATTTGATTGAGAAGATTCCTTTGATGAAGTTTCCATCAGAATGCCACTTGCCTGAGGAACACTAGAGAATATGATAATGATACCTGAGAAAAAAGTTTAAAAACTATGCAAAAAAATATAAAAGCTATAGTCTTAACTGTATTACAGTCCAAAGAAATTTGAGAAAAGTTGAGGATGCTAACACCAGAATATGTTTTGAGATAATCAATGTCTACAAAACATATGAAAACATAACTAAAGACACTGTTACCAAGGGGCATATTCAGACTCTGTATGTTTTCGAGATGATCAACTCTGCCAAGAAAGTTGCTTTGTTTTCCAAGGAAAGCTTTCAGTAGTATTTAGCTATCTTATTCACTAAATTAATTTGCTGTGCTTTGCAAATTATAACTGCAGCAACAATGTAATAAAGCACAGATTATACTATTTAATTCTATGAAATAAGTAAACAATAGTTACAGCAGAATGTCAAGAATTTAAGAGAAAGCTCTTTGAATAGATCATTTTATCATTTTCTACTCATTTAAGCCATTAAGTTCCCCAGGAATAGTTATCAGTTGCGTTCATCAGTCCACGAAGGTTATCTGAACACTCTCTGAAATGAACACTTTAGAGTAGTCAATGAAAAACAAACTTCACATTCTTTAAGCCTGAGAAGTTGGTACCTAAACAATCTTGAGTTGGTATTTTTCCTTTTTTAACCATACCATGCTTGTTCTGTACAATGGATAACGTGTCTGACATATCTAAGTTGTAAACTGCCATCTGCCAGCTACAATTCCCTTCCCCTTTTAAATATAAAAAAGTGAAATCCTTTTTTCATGTTTATAGTAAAGTGATGGCTGACAACCAATGTGTCAATCAACCAACTGACACAACCAACAGTCTCCACAAACTTCACTTACATCAAAATAAATAAATAAATAAAAATTCCCCACATCAAAATCAACATATCATTACAATGTGGATAAAGCAGACCATTTACACACACTCCACATTTTGTCCCTTCACCACATTACTACCACACGTATTCTTCATAACCGTTACACCACAAATTCTTCACTAATTTTTTACATCTTCTCAGGCAACTAGTTTGGGCCACTCTGAGAGACACTGAATTAGACTGATCTTTGGCTTAATCTAGCACAGGTACTCATATTCTGAAGTCAGAAAAAAGGGTAGGGGAATACAGCTTTTATTTTCCTTAAAAACAGTTTGTAGTTTAAATATCCCAGTGTCCCTGCAGATGCTTTTACTTTAAATATTACATTTCCCTTCTTCTACTCCTTGTCTTTAAATCTCCTTTAAAACCCTTCTGTGCCTGTTATAGGCAGTCAAACTGTACCAGATAATCCAGGTAAGGTAATTTAATTTGAGAGGATGTTCAGGCCCTTTAAGTCAGCGGGAGATGTTCTTTTCCAGTATAAAATATAAAAGTGGGGGAAGATTAATCAGTGCCACAACATGAGTGCTGATGAACATTCATTAGTAAAATTGGCAAACACTTTAGAAACATCACATGCACTCTAAACTGAGCACAGCAGACTACGCAAAGGCTACAGAGTCTATGGGGCTGTCACTCAAGTGTCCTGCATGTTTATGTACATCACACATTCTACTAAAGGACTACTTTCTAAATCACCACAAAATCCAAAGGATGTACACTTGCTATGCACTGCCTCTTGCAGGTACCCACACAAACATAGCAACAGAACCTGAAGTTTTGTAGCTTTTACTGAAAGCAATACTGGAGTTGAAGATTTATATATGAATATATAAAAGTATATATACTCTTTATATATGTATATATAAAAGTATATATACACATTTGTGTATATACATGTATAAGTATTGTAGACAGAGAATCAAAAAGAACTCTTACATGGATTTTCTTAACTGATGGGGTTGGACAGTGACATTATCCAATGGTATAAATGATCTTCACAAACATAATACAGTTACATAGTCTGGTGGTCTGCAACAGGTCCAAATGCATACACTTACTGAAATTAATGTCATTCATCACATTGATGCATCAGTGTCATTCGGATAAAAGAAAAAAAAATCTTTACATCTTCCTAGAAAATGCAACAAAGGAAAACAGAAATTACTCTTCCATGATAAAGTATAATTCAGTAGGAGACTAGTGGTATATCTTTCCAGTCTGTATTTCCATATGTATTAAAGACAAAAATTTTTGACACCAATAGCCATAATCACTAGCTGTCAGTAGACTTTCAACAAATGTGTAAAAAATGTCCACTGGAATTCCCACATTTTTAATTAAAAGGGAGGCAATTATTCGTTACAGATTTTGGGCAGGTCATTTTATACGTAGATGACATATCTAATTAAATATTCATTTCTTCTGCCCAACGCAAACAATACTATCAACACAGAAGATAGTTGTGCTAGCAACTACTAGCTACTATGTATTGCATTTTAAAAGAATGAAGAAAATAAATCCCTTTTTACTGTAAATGAAATCTCATTTAGAGTTATTAACCATTTACATTTAGGAATTAAACAGATGATTTAGACATGCCCATATAGCTCATAATCAGATGCATCACTGTACCAATGACACAATAAAACAAATGACATAAAGGTCTGAAGAACCTTCTTCAAATGTGTCTGTTATACCCTTTGGCATTTTTAACTGATCAGAGATGCATACTGCTGGGAGCTTGTGCATTGGCACAGATAGAATGTTGATACCTGTGAAATATCTATGCTCATGAACATCTCTTCTCTGCAAGCCTTCCATAAAGCATTCTGAGATGTTCACAGTTCAGCATACAGATACACAACCAAAAAAAAAAAAAAAAACACCTTTAATTTTTAAGATCCTGACTTCCATAAATCAGAGATTTAATCACATACCTAATTTGAATCCAGATCTGTGTTAGTGTTGCAAATATTCAATATGTAAATGGTAACCTCTGTGTTTCTCCCAGATAAACTCTCAGTACCAAGATGTTTCAGTCATATCTACTTCCCATCCAAAGCACTTTTAGTATTTCTAAATCACCTACTAGAATTTTAATGCAGATTTACCTAGGAATTTCCAAACTTTGAGGATAAGCCTTGTTACCAGAATCTCTGCATTACTCTCTATAAGAAGAGGGGGAGCTTCACACAATACTTCTCAACAAGCAATTTTACTTTGTTTTTAATTTGATGAGAAAACTTGAAACAACCAAGAAAAAAAAAAAAAAACACCACACTTTCATTTTTCCATTATTGCAAATAACATGTTATCCGGAAGGAAAATGTTTGTGCATGATCTAGGGAAAAATTATGTTAGCAATGCACATAATATTAAAGATTCTGCAACATCTAGTTTCTCCTTCCAGCCTTAAGTGTGATGTCTTGGTTTTAAGATTGTCTATAAGATTAGCAGGTTGTTTAAAAAAGAATTTTAACAGCATTGGATGTTGCACATAAGAAACAAACCTAAGCTATTGTCTGTTGTCTCTGAAACTATGTCTGTATTGCTAGCTAGGAGAGCAAGACTTGAAAGAGGTAGTTTAACAAATAATCTTTTATTTCTCAAATCAGTAACAGTCAATGGCCTGTTTAGGGAGTTACAGACTAAGACGCTATTGTTAATACTAAAGAAGAAAAAAAAAATTATCTTAGAACCTTGAAGCTTTAGTGTGATTTGATGTTTCCTGGAATCTCTTTGGGCTCTGTATCTTGGCTTATAAGAAGCTGATATTTTCTTCATTTCTCAGCCTGAAGTAAATATTCCTGTGTATGCTCTTACTTTTTAAAATATTTACACGTTTCTTCTTACAAACTTCTGTTAACGACAGCAGTGAGACTACTGACATATGGTATAGAACAGATGCCTACTTTTTTAACTCAAGGTATTAGGTAGTTAACAAGTTTCATTTATAAATGACTTATAGGACTATTATTAGTAACTGCAGACTACTCTATGACATACTCCTGAGAATTTGTCCTGAAGAGTGACATTCACATACCCTATAAGCTCCAAGAGGATACTGCACCATAACCCTTGTGCTGCGAATAGCACAGAGGATTTATTGTGTCTCTGTGAATTCCCAGAAGCACAGTGATCTGAGTAGGCCAATGACATGAGAAGAGATCAGCACCTTGTGCCTTTCAGCTTCTTTCAAACAGGAACTGTCAAAAAGTCTTCCTCTTCTACAAAGCGTTTGTGTGACACTGTGGAAACACTGAGGGTGCTAGACTTCCATTGACTTGCTAGCCTATTAAAAGATTATTATCCTCCCAGGGAAGGTTTTTTTTACATGTATTCCTCAAATCCCTATGCTGTGGTTAGTGGAGAATAGAAAAGGCCGTATACACCCTTGCATTGTGGCAGGGAAAGAGATTGTCAGATAGATATACCTTCACACTGTCCTTTTCCAGAGATAATGTTGAAGCTATTAATAGCTATGTTTTACAATCCACATTTCAAAAACACCCCCTCCAAAGCAAACGTTCACAATGACCTTTAATTCTCCTTATATTAGCAGCAAAGGACCTTTCCAGAAATATTTAGCCCAATGGCACACATTTTATATTAGCCCTTGCTCATTCAAGCTTCTTGAACACGTCTGGAGGGTCCTTAAACAAATTTTTCGACACTATTGATGGAACCTTTCCGACAGCTCATTAGGCGAATGGCAGAGAATTCATGAGCTTTTCCAAACGTGCCTAGAGACTCGTGTTCATCAGAGTTCAGTGCTAGCTAACAAATTGCTGCAGCTCTAATTAAATGTAAAGTAATTCTAAGCACACAACCTTTGGTAAATCAAATGCACCAACTGATTAAAAAAATTGTTTCAATTGTAGTAATAGTTTACCAAAAGAGAATATTATGTTTGCACTTAATGAAAACGAAGAACAATTTCATATCACAGAGTATCTGAAAGCTGAGCAGAAAAAGGGCATTTTTAAAAAGTTACAGTTATGAAAGAGGCTCCTTGTTGTGATGAAGAGATTAAGACACATCTTTAACACAAACTGCCATGATCTCTGTAGTGCAAACAAATGGAATTTCTAATGAAGCACACATTATATCCTTCTGATAATATTATTGTCATTAACAGTGTTTCAATGAAAACCCAGTGTATGGTAATAATTACAATGCTTCACTGGAAAGTGACTTCCAAATCTGAATACTCAAATTGAGGTTCAAAGGCCAACAACATTCCCATTAAAAGCAAAGCTCCTCAATATGATTCAGTTAAATCTTATAGCTTCCTGTTTCATATGCATTAGAATAGAGAGTGAAATTTCAATATGTAAACTTATATTGAGATGGTTGTTTCATAAACATTGCCTCAAAAGGTTGAAAGAAGCAAAAGGAATACCAATATAGACTTTTTAGGAAAGGTTTATAAATTGTAGAGTTGGACAATGTTATTGAGAGTAACAATAAACTCACACTCACACCTTCAATACTGTACTCACTTGCATTCCTTAGTCACGTACTGTGGTAGTATAGAGCAACAGTGAATAACAGTGCAGAACTCTGTATGGGTACTTCTCTGTGGCTTAAAATATCAATAGAATTTGCATTAAAATAAGCTTTATTAAATATATGTATATATATAAAGAAGCATAGCAAGAATCAAAATTATGGCCGTAAACAAAAATATTGGAAGATTCTCTTAGAAGTCTGTACAAATGCATACAAACATCTGTCTCAGAAGTCTACCATTAAAACAACTTGAACTTGAAATCTCTCAAACATTGCCCTGCTCACTGAGAAAATACACACACAAGACCGATTCACTCTTACAAAGTGTAACTCCTATTAAGAAGTGTTGCAATCTCTCACTTTTGTTTGAAACTGCAAAAATATGCCACATGACTATAATGTCCAAAATTTTGTTTCAAGCATAAGAAAACTTATAGTTTATGATCTTCCTTCACTGTTTCTCTGTTTCCTCTCTCTCCTCCAACAACAGCATATTCTAACAAGGTTGGTGCTGTCAAGCAAGCAGCAGAATTTAGTCTCTTTCTGCACCAATGGCTCCCTCTCTTCAGGACTCCACGAATTAGGGCCTCATCAACTCACAAATACGAAGATACAAAGGGTGACCAATGATGCATCACATAAAGGCCTGCAGCAGCATTTATTAGCAGCTGACACAGAGAATAGTTTTGCCTTATCACAGCAGTAATGAAATCTACAGGATTAGACTCTAGTTTGTCTCCCGTGCAAAGCTTCATAGCCAAACTTCTCTCTCATATGTGTGTGTCAATGCACAGAATGCAAAGCACATTTTTCCTTTCAAAAGCTCATGATACAGCAACTTCCAGATAGGGAACTGCTCTTACATTGTTAATGCATGGCACAAATGCCAGCTGCTCAGCAGCACATGCTTGAACTAACAAGTAAAATCCCTATTCTTAGTCTTACCTCCTGTGAACAAGCTGACAAAGAAATTAAGTCTGATATAAGGGCCTCAGTCTCTCAAAACTGATGACTTGAAAAGCATTGATCCTAAGACTTTTATGCACATGCATAACTTTCAGTGTGACACTAAAATACGTCAACTTCTGTGTGATATAACCAAGGGCTGTAGCAAGAAAACTGCCTTGCTGCTGTACATCTCTGAGTGAACAGAGTGAATCACTCTGAAAGTGATCAGTGCAACAATGTTCACCAGCATGAACATAACACAAACTTTATTTCTAACTGTCCTCTAGCTTTTAACTGCCTTCTTAACCGGCTTGTAAAATCAGATGAGGGAGAAGTATCCTGTTTCTCAGGACCAAATTTGTAAGTCAGAATTTCTGGATGGAGAAAATACAAGGGTTGCAAAGCTTCAGAGAATAGTGTTCTTCACCATGGAAACTTCAAATGAAATCTGTGCCTCGGTGAAGAAGCAATAATCCTCTAGCTGACTTCTGCACAGCAATGGGATTTCGTCCACCATACTAGAAGGAAGACTCCAGTATCAGGAACATTTTGGAGTCAAGCTGTTGTTCCAATATAAACTCAGTTAGAAGCATAGAAATGCATATGAATTTTCTTTCCAGTCATCAGAGAAAAGGGGCTAAAGATGACCAAGGAGAGAAATTCTTAGGTTTCGAGCTTTGAAAGAATGAATTCCAGAATCCAGAAGCAACTAGCAGATCTATATTTTAGTCTTCATCACCTAACCTGCTCCCTTCATATTAAAACACAAATTTTATGTTGCCCAGCTCCTGCACTGACCCCTATAATAAGTTCCTCTCTGCACAGGAAATATATTTAGAGAGACATCATGGCTAATTCTCAACATCTAAATAAGTGACTGGTGGTCTGTTCAAGCCCTAACTATGGCAGTGTCTTTCACAGCCAGACAATACCTGCTATTTGTGTTCTGTTTAAAAATGAAATAACAAACCCTTCTTTAAAAAAAAAAAAAAAAAAAAACTCTTTAAATATTCCTGGTAGAGTTAAACATTCTCTCCCATTCTAAGGTCTCCCATGAAAACGCAAACCCATGTATAGCTGTGGCTTCTGAAAACATGCTCCACTGGGTGTTCAACTATCCTACCTTTGCAGCCCTGTAACTGTGTGATTCATCAGCATATTCTTTCAGGGTGAACTCAGTGGTGTTTCTCAGCTCAGCAATATTTCATTTTTCACCAATGCCAGAAAAAATGGGTGCATGACAAGAAGCTTAAATGATTTTCAGTGTAAGTGGGTTTCTTTCTTTCACCTCTTCCTTTGTTTTTGTTTGTGGTTGTTTTGTTTTTTTCTTTGTGTTGTTTAGTCAGGAGATGAAGTCTTATAGCCCTAAAACCATTTCAGCATTCATTTTTTCTGAAAAATGCTTTTCAGGGTTTCACACTGTTTTTGGTGGGTTTATCTCCTATCAACTAATTTCTGTGAATGATGGAGAAATTTGAAACTATGTTTGGGATGTTCTTGTCTTCAACTCCTTTAGGGCTTCCATTTGTTCAATATACAAGGAGGATAAAACTACCATTTAGGCAGACAGCAGCGAAGGATGGCTGATACCTGTATGACAATGAATTCACTGCATCTTCCCTGCACATCCCTCCCTCTGCCGCAACGATCTCAAAGGCTCTTACTGCAATGCTCTTATCTAACCCACAGCTTTCCTTTTGACATTCTTTGCATTCTCCTTTCGTGAATGACAGGGATGGGACAGCATTATGGACTCAGAGTAAGATTCATTTGTTCCACCTACCATCAGAGGTAATTCTCCATTGCTATGAGAAGGCTTGTTAGTGGCTCAGATGTGTAAGATGAGAGAAGCCACTTTCAGCACATCAACAGGAAAACAGGTATTCATTCGGTTTTGGGAGAAGCTGAAATCCTCTCTAGGTGGATTTGGGGGATAGGTTGGATTAAAACATGGAAGGAACAGAACTGCAGTTCATGACTGGTGACAGGAAACTGAACTAAGGACTTGCATTCCCTCATGTATTCTACATATTTGGGCCCACAGGCTTTCCTGAAGCTACTTCATACCAGATCCACAAGAAGCATGGTGTCTTAGGTTCTCCGCTTCTGTGTCTTTGTAGGCAATAAAGGTCTGGGCAAGAGGAAAGTTATACCTAAAAACTGCAAAAGCTAAAGAAAGCTATAGTTTTAAAATGATAAGAGGCTGACTGACTTCCCAGCTTTTTATTTGCTGCTCAGCTGTCAGCATGATCTCACATAGTGAAACCAGTTAGGCAGGATTATGGCTACCATTCACTCTTCTAATAAAAAAAAAAGGGGGGGGGGGGAGTTGGAAACTGAACTTTCTCTTTTGAATACTGGGAAAGGATCCTCTTTTTAGATCCTGTGTTCTGCCTTCATCATCCAGAACAGGAGAGATAAATGGATGGAACTACTTGCTAATTTCCTGTGCTACAAGAGTATCAGTAACTTCTGCTCCCTAGGTGTGTCTAACCTCAGTTTAGGGTGAAAGCTAGGGCAGGAAATCTGGTAAACTGCATGTGGTAGAGTACCTGGCCCTTAAAGCTACAAATGCTCTCATTTCTTTTCCTCCTTTCTTTTATTTTTAAAAGTTCACAGGAACATTTATTCCAGCCTCTGAACATAATCACTGAGTTTCATAAAGAACAAGATTCCCACAAGGCCTCATAAAAGTTATTCTCAGTGTTATAGCTCTACTTCAAAGGGCAAAAAAAAGCCATTTTACAATAACCTTGCTGTCATAGAGTGCTTACAGCCAGGGCCTTCATTGGGTATAATCCATAATAAAAAGGAACCCTTTGGGACTGTCTGTCCAATTGCCATGTGCAAAACAAAGCAGAAAAGTGCTGGATACTCATCTGTACATTAAGCTGCTGACACTCACGGCATCAAAAATAAAGGAATATAAAGACAGGGTAATTAGATAGCTCTATCGAAGTGGCCTTCTCTGAGGGATTTATTTTGCATATACATCATGTCTTTTAGTTCCAATTTCTTTCTTTTTTTTTTTTTTTTTAGCTCAAGCTATCATTACTTGCAACGCACTCTGCACAACTTTGTGTTGATAAAGATCATTTGAACTCCACGTGGACTAGAATTTGGCAAGTGCAAATCAATTTAAACCCTACATTTCTAACCGTCTCAAACATAATGGCTGCTGTGCCCCTGAAGGAAAAGATCATGCAATTTTACTTAGATTTTGTGTTGGTTTCTGTTGCTTTTTTTGTAAAGTCACTACATATCTGAAGAACTGGGTTGTTAAGATACAGATCTTCAAAAGCCAAATCCGCAGGGAATACAAAGTAAAAATTCATAAAGCAACATTATTTTTCTTCACAACAGCTAGCAGTTTCATCTTAGAACTGCATTATCCTCTTAGAACTGGGTACTTTTTTAAATTTACATAATGGAAAACCTCTATCCTCCTGTTAGAGGATATCTGTCCTGTTTCCTGAAAACTTTTATGGTCTGCCCTCATACACCTATCTCGGTAAGCAATCCATAGTAAAAAGCGTCTGTTGCATCTGGCTAAACCACACACTATTAATCAACATATTTCACACTTTCTTCCCATGTCAAATATATTTTGGGTGTATGCTATGCTCTAGGAACTTCTCAGCTGGTCCACGGAGGATCAGTCTGATGCTAGTATAACCATTAAACCTAACTTTTTTGCTTTCTTCCTCTAACATCCCCAGATCTTGGGAGCAAGCTGAGGGTATGCAATTCAACGCAGCTTATGTACCCTGACTGTTTTAGGAAAGATCTATTAATAAGAAAGGATGGTAGCGCTGGTGAGATAGGAAGAAGTTGGAGCATAAATGGAGCCTTTGGAAAGACATAAAATCTTCAACTCCTAGCACATTTATGTTTCTGATACTGGCATTCTGTATTTCATCACTTCATTGTGAAAAGGCCATCAGATCAAGGAGAGGTACTTTGTACAGTACACTGCTTAAATGAAAAATGGACATTATTTTCTATTTTGGTAGAGCTGCATTGTGATTATGCTATTGCCATGTTTCAAGTTTAGAGTCTCATATAATTTTACATTCAGTCAGTTTGTGTTTTTTTTCAAAATAGTTTCAATTAGCTAAAAAAATATTTTTTTTTTCCTCCTGCTTTACTTTTTTGCTTAAAATTAAAATTAATAACCTAGACTGGTAATATTTATCTCTTGACACATCTACAAAGGGATGGAAATTTTTACAAGAAGCAAACATGTCACAGAAAGAAAACTTCTGATCAAAGTCACATACCACAGATTAGTTTCATGAGTAGTCTTGACCGCAATAGAGATCTCCTACTTCAAGAACTCCTTTTCTAGCCTCTTTCATCTACACTCTCTTTCATCGTCTCTTTCTCTTTTTCCTTTTTTTTTTTTTAACATGCTTAGTTAAGATCTTCCATCATCTCTTATTTTAAAGGATGTGCAAGATCACATGCACCAATGGCTATTATTAAATGCTTTAAGATAAAGCATAGATTTGCTGGAGACCATTTTTCCTTGACATTTTCTGGAGTTTATAGTTAATCTTCCTTTTAGTAGTTTTAAAATCTCCATCAGACACGCCCTTATTGTTACAGAGGTCAGCTTGAAGTCGACACCTGAGAGTTATTCTACCAAGAGAAAACGAAAATTCGCTGATATTTCCTATGGTTACTTTTCAAACTCTTCCTGAAGAAGGACTGAGCTAGTACCTATTTCATATTCAAACTCAACAACTCAAACTCACAACTCAAATCAAAGGGAGGAGGACTGACTTTTCAGTCAACTATAAGGAAACAGAATCTAGCTCAGGATGCAAAAAGAAGGAAGATGCAACAACTCAAAGCAACTTATTAAATTTATTAGCACCTGGACCAGTGAATCAAAGGAACACTTCAGAGCCAGAAAGAGAAGTCATGCCAACAGAAGAATGTTCCTAAACTAATCAAGAAAGAGACAGAAGAAAACATATTGGGATGAAGAAAACACCCAGCATGCTTTAATAATCTTTTTTGAAATGTCTAAATGTCTTCATAGGAAAAGGCATTTGCTTTCACAGAATAAGCAATACAATGGAACAGATGCCATTGCGTCAGGCATTTCAAAGCAAAATCTGTAGGTTCTGTTTAAGTTATTGACAATGGATAAAGTTTAGGCTGAGGCGAATGGGATTTTTTTTCTATTCACCAAGCCCTACAAAGGAATTGCTTATTGAACAGCTCTAGTGAGAACCACTGTGGCATTTTTAATCAGGTGTTCACTTACACACCTCCATGTTCCCAGTTTCAAATAGAACAGCAACTGTCCCAAATATAGAAGCCATGCAACAGATTTAAAAAAAATCTTAACCATGCCAGAACTAAATAATTAATAAAGCTCATAATGTTCTACCTCCTGGCAGATGACAAGAAAAACATAGGATTTAAAGCATTTCTTTGTTATATTAACAGTCATAAACATACCTCTGGGAATCTACATTTCTCTCCAATTGCTGATGGTACAGTATGGTGATGGTATTTGAAAGGTATCAGCTACAGTCACACCATTTTATTTCTGTGACTACTGCACAAACTATAGGTCCTCCAATACTTGATGCAGTTAAAATTTTAAATCTCATTCAGGGAGAGATTTGAAATGAGAAGTGAGTTGACTAATTTAGCAATGCCATCCTTATCAAAGAGGAGCAAATGAAGTGCTCCAGGCCTCCACACTCTAAATTACATCTCAGTAAACTGCCATCAAAATATTCTGCACCTCCAGTTCCAAAAGAACAAACCTTCCACAAATCCCTGTGGCAATTAGAAAAGTTACTTATAATACAGACTTTTAAGCAATATTAATTTTAACTGTTCCACTAAAAGCTTTTAACAGAAGCTTTTAACAGAAAGCTTCTTATGCAATTTCTTCTTAGAGAAGAGCATTTTCTGGATGTCAGAAATACTGGAGTTTTGAAAGGAGAACTCAGAAATTATCAGAATAATCTGAAAAGCTGCACATAGAATGTGCTTAATGACCATGAGCTACTGTCTGCAATTTCCTCAAATTTCAGAAGATTTTCAGTAAATTTAATCCCTGATTTTTTTCTTCACATAGAAAATGGCTCTGTTGTGTAAAATTTGCAGAACACAAAAATTTGACAAAGGCATTTTTAGAGTATGAATTTAATTGAAAAATGAAGCTTACTCATTTCTCAGATGTTGAGGGGTTTCTTGAGGTATATAAATGAATAATATTTAAGTCAGTCCAGACTATATTCATTTTTATATTATTAGGTGATTATTATAAAAACTCAAAAGGATTGAAGGTAATCATTACTGTCTCCTAGATTTAGGAAGTCAATCTAGGGAATTTACTTGGGAAGTAAAAATAAGCATGCTTTTGGGAAAGAAGATTGTAGAACCAAAGACCATGAAGTAGAAATATGTAGGTATACTCAGCATGATGATTCTTTTTGTCATTCTTACTGACTTCCGTTTCTTTGTGCACAACTTTTCTTTCTGACCTGCTTATATCACTGTGATACACTTGGTTGACCAAAAGACAGCTTTATTCTTTAAAAGCTGCTGAGTTTTGCTGAGTGCAAAATTATCTTTAAAAGACCTGACAGATAAATTAGTCAGTAGGTTTCAGTTATGTACAATCCATAACAAAAGTTTCCATTTTTTTTTTCCTTGTTGCATAGAAATTAACTCACAGAGCTAGTGATACTTCTGTGTACTTTTAGTGCTTGTCATTTAATAACACCTTTTTGAGTTTTAAGTCATGCCATTATTCATACAAAAAAAAAAAAAAAAAAAAAAAGCAGATTGCTAGTTAAAAGTCCAGATTTGTTTCTGGGGCTTTTAAAAATAAGTATACTTAAAAATGTCGCTGCATTGCATAAAGGTGAACTGCAAATATGGACGATTTCCCTTCTAGCAAAGATACAACATCCCAATACACGCCTTAGGAATAAAATGTACAAGTCCTAAACATTAAGCAGCAAAAGGTAAGAAAACTTGTTTTGCTAGCCTTGGAGATATAAGACTTTTCATAACACACATAATTTTTCATCAGAATTCAAAGCACTTTAAAATCAGTGTTGTTTCATACTTAGAGAAATTGAGGTACAGTGAAGCAAGACTGAATTGCACAGGGTCACCAAGAAGGACACAAACTTCCAAGTACTCCCTAGTTAAACTTACACATACAGATGCCTCTTTCACGACAGCAGTTAAAAAATAAATAAAAATTTGTAATGTAGAGGTCCATGCCTATTCATATACATATTTTCTTAGATACTTGTCTGATATTAAACCCCATACCTTGTTGTTTTATTTTACTTGGGCCTACCTACTACTTATTACTGAGAAACTACTAAAATGTGAGTAATAATACTTTCACTTTCACCTTATTCAAATTCTGAATCTTTTTCTGCTAATTAATTATTGTTAGGAATAGCTGAACAAATGTTGTCTAAACAGAAACCCATGAGAGCTGAAGACCTCCAGAAATGCAGAAATTCCTCAAGCATTGTGTAATTTAATCTTCAGAAATAGAAATAAACCTTATTTTTTTAGTGCAAGAGGATGTAGTAGAATGCATTATTCCATTAAGTTTTTTTTAAAAGGAAACTAACTGCATCAATGAAAATGCTTTTCATTCTTTATTATAAATCATATTATGAGCAGAGAATTTGCTTCAGGTTTTGAATGATGATGTAAATAATCCAGGCATAATACTGTCAATGGCACTTGGATTTGGCCTCATGCTTAAACCATGTTAGCTATAAATTGCTATTTTACAATTCAAGTCTTGTTGCCTGAGAAGGAGATGATTAGAGTGTAATAACTGCAAGGCTTTTATTCAACCAGTTAAGTAAACATTTCAAACACCCTTTAGAATAAAGCTTGGATTAAAAAATGAAGAAAGGTGATATATGTACTTGAGAATTTTGGACAACAACTACCATTAACTTCTTAGAGATCAGGGAACTGTAAAATAGAGAAAAATAGAGTCATGTCAAGTCATGGAAAAGAAAATAAAAGGAAAAAATCATCAAATGGTGTCAAAATATAAGCAGAAACAGCTTATTATCTGTATAGGTACAAGAGGAATAAGAAATGATCCCTGTCCCATTTCATTCAGATACACTTAAGAAATTAATGCTCAGAAGCTCCTTCTGGGGTGTGAGGGTAACTTGAAAGCACCTTTCTCCTGTTCGTCACTATGAAACACTGTCCTCTTCAAATAAGAGGCACAGAATACAGACAATCTTTTCCAGACACTGACAGCCAGATCAGCCTGCTGCACTTGGCCTGTTACTTTGGAAACTGAGCACAAGTGGCTAACAGACTGCCTTCAGTCTTGCATACTTCTGTGAATTTTTCCACCCGGAAGACATAATCCTACTCAGGGAAATTTTACTTTTCAAAGCATGTCATTGTTCTTTTCTCTTTCAGTAGGAGTTTAAAATGCTTAGCATCATTTCAAACTGTCTATAGAATCCTTCCTCCCTCATTATAATATCAAACTATTGCAGCCCTCAGAAGAGGCAAAAAAAAAAAAAAAAAAAGTGACCCTCTTGCCCGGGGTATATATATTGAAAATTAAAAGTTTAATAGATAACAATGTTCTTAAAACTCAGTTTGCAGCAGTACCCCTAGCACTCTTCTGTATATTTTCCTAGGAACTGTGTTCTACAGTCTACAAGTGACAGTGGTAAAATTAAAATCTGGAATTTGCAAATGTGAAAACAAAAATGCAGAGAGAAAAGGGTGAACTGTGATTAGAAGCAAAGAGGAAATAATTTGAGCAGTGTTTGATTGAAGTTTTCTTGGTATCCAGTCAGATGAACATGATTTACCAATGCAGCTAAACACTTAGGGATAGAATCTGTAGAAGATGGCACGATCTTTTAGCTTCGGAGGGTCTACAGTAACGAACCTTCTCCAACTCTCAACTGGAATTAAACCTACAAAAATGAAGCGATTGGCTATAAAAGTAAACTGTGTTGTTTAGTCAGTGAGGGAGAGTACCAACCCTGAACTAATAATTTATTTACAAAACATCAGAATTTAACTTCAATGATTAAACAGAAATCAGAAGAACATAGATAGAGAACGAGGAGGGCCCTGCCTCTATCTTGGACTTAACATAAATTCATCCCAGCACAGAATCATAGAATGGTTTGGGTTGGAAGGGACCTTAAGGACCATGTAGTTCCAAGCTCCATCTTCACAGGGAGTTTATATTTCATTCCTAGTCTCATACAGAGTTGCTTACACACTTACAGTTTATTTACTCCTTACGCTGTTGGTAATTAAACAGAAAGCATAAATAATAGCATAAATAAATACTTTTTAAATAATTATCCAATGTAAGAAAAAAAAAAAAAAAACTTTGAAGTTGGAGAAGAAAAAGAGACAAAATTTGTTTTTACTGTATCTTGGTATTCTCTTATGTTTGAACTGTTTTCTTTCACACCCAGTGCCTTTGTTTTCATTCTCACAGCATTTGTCAGTCTTTGTTCACAACTGCAAAGCAGCCTAACCATTTCCTAGTTACAGCTATGACACTGAGTCATCATATCATTCGTCATAGCATATCAAGTTTATTTTAACATAAATGTACCATACCAAACTTTCCACTATACTACAGAGGTCATCTCATTTGAATTACACACAGTTGAGATTTGCTTGATATTGATGTTATCCAGAGGGCCTTCCCCATTTCACAGAACAAAATTCCTTTTTGCAACATTGCAGCCATTCAAGGTAATACCACGGTTTCTGTCTCAGACACAAGCAGTGTCTTAAATGCCCTTCTCATCAAAGCATGAAAGAAATTTTTTTTCTATGCAACCTAACACCATGAGGTGCTAGCTGACTTACACGAGATTGTGCTGGAAATACAGTATATTGCTTTGCTTGAAAATGGTAAATATCAGGTGATCCCCAGGAAATGACTTGCATCATAACACAAGGATCTTAAAGAGTCCTACATCCACAGCTAGACCACTGACTTAGCTAAGGGTTTCTTTTTGTTTTATTCATTTAATTCACAAAACAGTATGATGAGAGATGACTCACAAACCACTTCTGGAAAATTGGTAGTCTGAATTGAACAGCACCTCCACATCAGAAGAGATTAAATGCTACTCTGACTGTACAAAGTTGTGCTAGCAACATAAAAAAAAAAAAAAACACAGATAACAGCAAAGGTTTGAAATTTGAATAGTTGACAGGAGAGACCCAGCTCATTTGGAGTTCACAGAACAGGGTCATCATGACACAGTGCCCAGTAGGATAACAGAAAATATGTAAAAATTAAGCTCGCTTAGACTACAGATCCACTCTGTAGGTTAACTTTCCCAGCACACACTCCTCTGTGGGTTATCTGGATCCAGGGATATGCAGCAAGTGAGATAATGTATTTCATCTGAATGAATAGTTAGAGAACAGGAAAGAAAAGCATAAGCTTTAGAGGTGATTAAAGAAGAAATGTGTGAGCCAACAGCAAACAACTCTCCAATCTTGTATCTTGAGAATCAGCGAGGAAGCATGGTAAAAACTTTATAAAAGAAATAAATGGCTGCTCTCAATTTTTAACCATGAAAAACTGTGGCGTATATCTTACCACAGATGAAGCCTATCCAGACTGAGTGATGTGACATAAAAGCACTCAGACCTGGACTTTGGTTCAGTCTTCCAGAGGAGCCACGAATTCATCTTCAGGATTCATGTATTTTGGAAGCTAGGATACAGGCATATAGATGCAACACAAAATAAGGTACTCGATCAAGAGCAAATTAACTCTGTGTGTGTACCTATAGCTCATACACATACCTCTCTTCCCTCACCTTTTAGGATAGAGTATACATAATAAAATCCATTCAAAGAAAGCTGTAGTCTACCTGTCAGGAAAACTGTACCAAGAACCACTTCCATCTAGGAGTCAGTTCAACTGCCTGCTATAGGAGAACCTTTCAGACTTCTTGCAGAGATTAGGGCACCTTTGGCATAGTCAGTGAACATATGACTAGTTTTGTGTCTTCCCTTTCTGAAGAGAAGCCTATGTAAAAATGGAGACAAACACTGTGCTTAAGGCTGCACATCTCAGTTAACATATGCTTTTAACCAGGAGGCTTTCAGCCTATAAAGTTTCTTGTCAAAATGGAATGCAAATTTATATACATATATTTTTTTAATTTTTTCATTCTTAAAGGAGCTTTAGTATTCATCCACTACTAGCCTCTCTACCACTAGCCTGGCCAAACCAGTTTGATTAAGTTCAATACTCCACAATTTATCCGTGGAAGAGAGAAGGACAGGACAATGACATCAAAAGTATCTGAGTATCAATGCCACATTAAAAAAGTCTCCTTTGAGAGCCTTTCAAAAGAAGGTCCTTTGAGGCTGTAAAACGTAGAGGGAGTAATACAAGATTCAAGTGATGTCAGAAAAAAAAATCCCTTATTCCATTGTAAACTGAATGAGTCTCCATACACCTCTTGAACACCTGCAATTATTTCTTCTGCTTTGTATTAATCTGCATATTTCATTACCATTTCTTGAATACTACATGAGTCAATTTAGTAACATATTGTAGAACTTCTGTAACAGAAGGGACTGCCTTTCCTTCACACAGGAACCAAACACAATCGGAGTTTCTGCCTGGGACAGATTTGGTGAACGCTTTGAGGTGTAATAAATTAGATGACAACCACAGTGATACACCTTATTAAATATATCATGAACTACACTTTAGTGATTTATTGCATCACTCTTTAGCTTACTGTGTATTCCAAACAAGTCATAATTATTTTTACATGTAAGTATATACTAATCACATCCAAGTATTTTGATGAGTTTCTGAAAGTCAGCATGCAAAAGGTTGCATCTTTATGGAACTTGTATGAAATTACTTATAAAATTCTGGTTTAAAATCACTTTATTTAGATATTAAATCACAAATTATTTTGATAATGTACTACTTTAAAAATGTGCAAAAAATAAAACTGAGAAATAAAAAATCAAAAGGATTGACCATTGGTCTAGAGATTTTGCAGGCGTAATGTTTCTTCATCTAAAAATGCATCTGAGGAAACAGGAATGTGAGCAGAAGAGCAAAGGAAAAAAATCACTTTGTTCACTAAGGCTAACC
This sequence comes from Cygnus olor, assembly GCF_009769625.2. NCBI lineage: Eukaryota > Metazoa > Chordata > Aves > Anseriformes > Anatidae > Cygnus > Cygnus olor. The sequence goes on along the minus strand of NC_049181.1, from coordinate 11,395,221 downwards.
AAGGAATTGTGTTTGTATTACTAAAGAGAGGTTGTGTTGGAGCATGGAGAGGTACTTATTTACGAAGATTAAAAGAAAAAGGTCAGGAAGTTATGGAATAAGGGTGTTTCAATGTTGTTTTGCATTGCTGGCAGCACAGCAGCTCTGTTGCTACAAGGATCATTCTCTGCACCTAGTATTAATTGTATGTAATACCCCTGTACACCTGCACGTGAATCCTAGGCTGGAGCACCAATCACTGAATCCACCATGCTCCCAATCCCTCTTCATGAATCTATTTTTGTTCTTTTCTAAAATAAATCTAATAATTTCTTAATTATTTAACAATGTGCCAATCACCAAAAGGCCAAAAGTGACTTAAAATGATTGAACAGACACATAAAAAATAGGCACACTGAAAAGAAAAGTAAGCCTCATTATAGTCTCCTTTGCACTACGTTACAATTCCCTCCATCCTTTCTCTGATATCTCTGCTGCAAGTCTTTTTGATATAAATGTATACATCACCAAAGAAATCAAAATTTACAATTCTAGCTTCACTGGAATTAGAGTTATAGAAGAGTTTTTGTGGCATTGTATTTGTGCCATTATTCCCCAGGAATTCTCTGCTCCCATTTTTTCTGCTTATCTGTCTTCTAGAGTGCAGACTAAGGCAAGCTCTCTGTCTTCTGTGACCAAAGTGCAATAAAAAGCAACAACTGAATTTAAAATATTTATTAGAAGTGTAGAGAATGAAAAGAGAAAAGCAACCAAGGGAAAAGCAGCAGCAAAAGTGCATTGGACAAGGTTACTTTAACTGCCAATTAATGTTCAAAAATATCCTCTGCAACAAGCACAAACATGACAGTCATGAAAAAGAATAAGGCTGGGGTGTTAATAAATACTTGATACAAAGTGCAGCTACTGGAAAGTAGGCTCTTCCCCAGGAATTCCTATATCGAACAATGTACTTTCCCTTCCTTCTCCTGAACGGATACTAAACATCCCAGGCAAAGGTTCAAAGCTCAAAGAACCCATCAATTTTGAATTCCCAAGCAGTGCACAGAGAGCAAGGCTTGTATCGGGCAGCCTGTGTCTGTCAAGGAACATAAATGAGGCAGTATATACTAGTTGCCAATAACTGATATGAGGAATTGCAGCCTGAAGTTTACAACTTGCTTTGCCACTGTTGCTGCATCCCTTGGCCCCTTGTGCCCCTTCAACTTCTTGACTGTTTAGATGGGAAGTTCTTGGAGTAAGTATTTCACAAACACACAACAATAAAAAGTACCTACCCCAACAGGGCCTAAGGGACCTGAGGCAGAAAGTCTATAAAAACAATATATAACAAGTCTTCTGCGAAACTGTTTCTTTACCATTAGTGCATTGAAGTGTTTTGAAATTACTCATGTATCCTGTGTTTTCCGCCTACCAAACTCCCCTCAAAACAGGATAGGAACTAGACAGTGCTTCTATTGCCAAACTTTTACACATTTGACTTTAGAGCTGAGTTTTCCTTTAATTGTCTTCTTTCTCCTACATAACCTGATTAATGACATGCCTTTTTTCCCCATCAGCATCATGTGTTTGAACACTGCGTTGAATTGTGACTTTATCTAATGAGCCATAAATACTGTCTTTTATAATATATCAGCTTTTGCCTTTGGGTTTCTGTTACCTAACACAAACTTGTCCCATTGATATTCCTGCAGTCTTTCACAGTTAATAGTGGTTTTTTTAGCCCTATTTTTGTAACACTATCCTATTTTCAATAGCTGACTTCCTAACAGTCGTATTCATAATTAAAATAGATTTAAAACAAAAATCAAGTACCATTCTGTTAAAATATTTTCTATTTAAAAAGTGAAAGTATATAAACTGCAAAATGAGGTAATTAGCTTAATTTCAAAAGAAAGAATATTGTCCAAATACTAAACGAAAAAGCACTTTTTAGAAAGCACCAAGTGATTTAGGATCTCTGAATTAACTTCTAAAATAGATATGCATTAATTAATGTTTCCAAATACTTATTCATCTAAAGATACAGCCACATTTTGAAAAACGTGGTAGACTTCTCTCTCTTTGAAAGTGGTATTGGAAAAATGTTGCCCACGGACTCCTAACTCACTTTCGAAAATGTGATAGTATTAAAAGGAATAGAAATCACTTATTAGAGAGCCTGAAGTTGCATAGTGTATAAAGGGTTGCAATTAAAGACAAAAAGGTTAATGACATTTAATCTGTGTTTATGAGGTTGTTTTGGCAGAAAATTTCTTGCCTAAGGAGCTTGCTAAGAACACAGGAGTAAGCAGATAGAGGAGATGGGAACAAAGTGTTTAGTTTAAAACAATTTCAGGCACATAAGCCTCTCATTTTACTGAGAAATACTCAATTACATCGATTATAGTTTGGGCTATATCACTTTTAGTTTGGGCTATTTCTTGTTCTGCACAAATACAAGACTCTCAAGATGTCTATGTAGGAGACGGGCTAGAAAAGCTATACAGCCTAGAAGCTGCTCCCCTTTGTGTTCCAAACAAATAAAAAGAGCATTCATATTTTCAGGAAGGAAAGGGAGTTTTCCATAGCTTCATGTCCATGAAATTTTGCTTTGTGAGTAAAGTTTTCAGCTATTTTCTTACTGTAATATCCATTATGTGGCAGACACTAAAAATTAATAAAATATTAACTGCTGAATTTAAAATTCAGTTATTTCAATCCAAAACGTTTTTATTTATAAAATGCATTATAAAGTCACAGTATCTCAACTTGTAATTATGTTCTGTTTAATAGATAGCTTATACAAGTTTTTACTCTTTGTTAACCCTTACAAAAAGGCACAGCGGCCCTGTCTCCTGACATCTTATCCAACAATTCTCTACATAATCAGTGTGGCAGAATGAGTCCAACACTCAACAGTCACTCATGTTACATACCCAGAATGAAATTCTAATTAGATGAGAAAGGTGAGCATTCCTTTTATCTTGGCATAAAACAAAGTTTTCATAAATTAAAGTTCTCCCCTTCCATGAGGTGAAAAAACAAACAAGCTAACTGAAAAACATTAATCTCATGGAAAGTCAATAAAGGTACGAGTTAGGCTGGTTGGATTTTCTGAGTGTCTCAATGTTAGATGAGTGTCTCAATGTTGCACATGAACCAACAATAACACAAACTGTCCTTTTCAAGGTTCAAACATTTAAAAAAAAAAAAAAAAAACACCACTGAAGATCCAATCAAATCATGCATGATTTAGGTAATTATCTTCACTCTAAGACCTGTTTGCCGTTACATCCTGATTACCAAATCTCTTGTGTTTTCTGAATGCTACTTTTGCTTCCTCATTCCCCTGCTACTCATTACCCATCACTGAGTCATGGGTATTTGATACACAATTTATATTTTGCACATAGGAGACAAGGTAAACCTATAATTTTGACTACTAGTACAATTGGAAATGAACAGCATGGCAACAATACGTAAAACTGAATTCTCTAATGGACAACAGAGGCATAACTCACTTTCAAACACAGTTTCTCCTCATTTTTCAGAGAGTAAATGGGTGGATGTGGAAGGATTTACCTCCAGTAAGAAAAAGCTCAACAAATTGCAATTGGTGGTAACTAAATAATGACATATTGAGAACTGAGGGTACAATTTTCATAAGTACATTTAACCAAAGACTTCTTACAGAAACATGTCACTTTTATGTTCTGAATTACAGAATTAAGTGAAGATATCATACATGCTGTGAGTTTCCTGGATTCACAGATTTAAACTTGTACCAACCATACAATTTCCCAAACACTGTGCTAAGTGGTCAGGACAGCAATTTTCTTACTGAGTGTAATGCAATGAGGTCTGCTTTTGGGATGAATATACATTAAGATGAAGGACCTACTATGTTCAGACCTGCCATGCTTTAGTTTGCATCTGCACTCCCAGTAGACGGAACATAAGAGAATGGATCTTTAGAAGTATGCAGACAGAAAAATGTATGCTAGAAATTGTTTTCCTGGACAGCCTCTTTCCCATCTAGAAAAGAAGGGAAGGAAACTACTGCATATGAAATAATATAAAAAATCCCTTTAGTGATACATCACTTAATACAACTGCACCAGTTAAAAGCTAGCAAGAAAATTTAAGTATAATATGAAATCATATATTTTTAAAATATCAGTATTTAAATGAAATAATAGTTTGGTAGGCTAAAAGACTTTTCAACAGAAATTCAGATATTCATAGTTTCACTCTGCAAACACATCTCTCTACACGTTTGTAATTTTCAGTATTTTAGAGGTCTTTAACTCATGACTTGAGCATACACAATTGACTGCGAGACTTTTCAGTAATGTAGAACTAAGACTGCAGTAACAGCCTAACAAAGACTGTTGTTCCATGCTTGTTGTTCAAAGCTAGGATGTTGTTCAAAGCGAGGATCCCCCACAGAATGCAGGACTGCTGACAGATAAAGAGGAAATACTGACAGAACTGTTTCTGCTGCAGTGAAATTTCACTGAAGCTAAGAACATTTCTATTTCAATAGCACATGTGGACTGCTGGGCAAAAATGGAAGAAAGACACTATATAAGATAAAACATAGTCTAGACTGGATGAAAGCCCGGTTCAAGTTCCTTATTTAGAGTGATACGGATGAAATACTCTGCTGTATTTCAGCCAGAGTATTCTGTTGCAGATGTTTCCAAGACAGGACTTAAATCTGCTTCTCACGTCTGCAGCCAGTTGGTACCCTAGCTTTCTTCAGCCTGCCACCATTTTCACAGCAAAACATCCATTTTTTTTTCCAGTTTAGTGCTAATGAAAACAAAACTACAAAGCTCCAGAACATGCTGCAAAGCAGAATAACTCAGCTTTCTCAGGAAGACCCCATCCTGATAACCAGCTAATAATATAAATGTGAATTAGATAAAGCAGATGAATGGCTTTGATTCACAGCACAGAGGGTTCAGTCTAAGCCTTTGCTTTATCAATCTACAGAACACAAAAGATGTGGCAAAAAGTGCAAGGTGTGTATTCACAGTCAAGGGTATGTTGTCCAGAAAAAATATAGAATAGGCATTAAAGATACTCAAGTGTAATGCCCCATATTATTATTTGCATCTAAATAGCTGCTAACCCAAAACTGGCCTTCAGAAGGCTTGAGGGAATTTCCCTTCTAAAATATTTCCTCCACAACTAGTGATGCCATAGTTAATCTGTACACAGCTTGAACAACATTGTGCTGCTGAGTTTGCCACTCAAAGACAAAATGCAGCAAGGGGAGAGATGGTTGCATTGTATCTCTTCCCATGGACCTTTCACAGCTGCACTAAATTCTTCTTTTTTCAGACTCCAAACATCAGCTGAGTTTGAAGCTCCAGAGTCAGTTCAGAGTAAAAACCTCTTTCACCCATAAACATAAACATACAGAAGCATTACTTTTATATCAGTTCTCAAAGTAACAGGGCTTAAATGAATTCTGCATCCCAGACTACGCATGTGTTTTGAAAACTTTTGATAACGCCTCAAAAACAAAGAGAAGTTTCTTTGCAAGCCACTATACAAGCAAATGTGCTCAAAATAGGCAGTGGTTACATATACTTTTAAACAATACCTTGAACTCCACTGAGTCAGTATAGACTTCATGCAAATTGTCCTTGAGGATTTTGATTGTTCCATAAAGTGTCTCTGGGACTGTTAGGAACACTGCACACTCCCCTTGCTAATAAATGAATGATGCATAGCATACTGGATGGGAAATGCTGAAAAATTGGCTTGGGTTGAGGGGGAGATTCTTGTACAAGCCTAGAAAATTGAACAATCTTGAAAATCCATAGCAACAAACAGTTTGTCTAAACTAAGCAATATAGAACGCATCTGAACTAAAGACCCACACAGATACAAAATACCTTATGTATATAGAAAACAAAGCAAAAAATAACCAAAACAAAATAACACATCACAATGGATTTGCAACTACTTGCTCTTCTAAAGTAAAAATGGTACCAAAATTTTAAAATCATTGTAAATATGTTTGAGGAAAAATAAATGAAATAAATAAAAATAAAATAAAATAAAATAAATATCAGAGATTCATGCAGAACCTATCCTTACAACCGATAGAAAAAAATCTGACACACAAAAGACATATATTTGGGTGGGGTTATTAAAAAAAAGCATGATAAGGATTAAACTTGCTTCTCAGTTACTCATGAAAAGGCTTTGGGGATGGAAGGCTTATCACCTTTCCACTTGCACTTCTTCTTAAAATGTATTGTCAGCTACTAGTATATCACAGATGAATTTCAGGAACTGAAATTTCCCCAGTAACACAATTTCTTTGTTTCAGAGCATAACTAAGATTTGAATACCATTCAAGTTCCTTGTAAAGCTCACCTCGAGAGTTTAAATGGGATGTACGTTACTAACTTGCATAAAAGGGGATGTAACATGTAATATAGAATGTTTATAACACATGCATGTAAGTCTCTAAAGAGTTATCAGTCATTTGTTTAAAAAGTTGTGGCATTAGAGCAGAATAGATGATGATTATTCCACAGTGCTGGAAAACAAAACGAAAGGAAAAAAAGGAGTAGTGGTGAAAAATATTTGGACTAATTATATGCATCCATGTTGACAGGACTGATTCAATTCACCCCAGGTACACAGGAAACTAGCCAATGTAATCTGTGAGTCATTAATGATTATTTTTTTGAGAATTCGTCGAAGATATAAAGAGAAGCTCTAAAGGACTGGTGAAGGGCAAACTTTATGAGTATTTCCAAAATGAGGAAAAAGGTCCTGGAAAATTATAGATCAGCCAATCTTACTTCAATGTTCAAAAAGATACTAGAACAAATCACTTAAGCGTCAATTTAAAAGCCCTACAGGATAATAAAGGTGATTAAAAGCAGCCAACATGGATTTCTGTCAAGAACAACTCACATCAAATGATCCAATTTCCTTCTGTGACAGGATAATGGGCCTAGGTAGATAAGGGGAAGGCATAGAGACTATCTGTCTTGACTTTAGTAATGCACTTGATGCTGTCCCTCAGGACACTCTCATGAGTAAACTAGGAAATCTGGTTTCAATGAAGACAACAGAAGAGGAGCACAAAAATTCACGTAAGACCAGCAAGCAACAGTTTGCTGCCAATGAAATGCATTTTCAGCTGAGTTCTAGAGGAGTCTGTCCTGGACCCAGTTCTAGACATCTTTTCAATCAACACTGGAATGATAGGATAGAGAAAACACTTTAAATGTTAACTTATACAACAGAGTTTAAAAATAACTGAGAAAGAGGATTAGAGTCCCCAAATGGATTAAAAAAAAAAAAAAAAAAGTTAATCAGTTGTAGAAAATTCAGAAGTGTTTGCTTTATGCCATCAAGCAAAAGTCTATATAAAAACCTCTGCACTTTTTCTATACATGTTCACATTAAATTTTGTTCAGTGTTTGTTAATTGTTTTCTACTGTCCTGAAGTAGTAGCCAAGGAAAGGACTCAGAGGAAAGCTAGTATTATTTGAGAACACTTATACAACCTTCCCTCCATTCTGTGACTTCCTTCACCAACACCCTAGATTGAAATGTATTTATGTTTTTCTAAAGTGTATTTTTTAATTTGATTCTAAGTTTTGACAGTAGTGGCTGTGCCACGCTAAAAGCATAAAGCTGAAAACTTTTCCTGATTTTCCAGACAACAAAAGTAGAAAATAGGACCAATCAGAACTTATTTTATATTTATACAATCAACCTGTATTGAACAACCTGACCTTCCTTCAAATCACAGTGGATTTTTCAGATCTATCCAGTATTTTGCATTAAGTGTTCATAGATTTTAATATAGAAAATATTTGATGCTCGGTAAAAGACACTTTACGGACAAATACATTTACCAAGTCTATCTTGATATGTTAGGTAGCTAAATATATTTTGTCATGGAAAGCATTATATTTGTCATAGAAGGCATTATAACCATACTTCTCAAAAAAAAAAAAAAAAAAGAAAAAAGAAAAATGCAGATCCTCAGCCTACTTTAATCCAACTCATTATAATGCTTGAGTGAGTTGTTTCAGCTCTCATCTATTTAAAAGACAAAGGATAATTATTTCTCCATTTACCTCCCATGGTGAATAATTAGTTAATCTTTGTGCAATGACTTCAAACTGTATAAAAATGCTAAACGTTATTATTAGCATCACCCAAGCTGGGTAAGATACAGAAAAAATACTGTTGCATATCCTATCATATCCAATTGTTATGCCTTGCAGTACCAAAAAAAAAAAAAAAAAAAAAAAAAAAAAAAAAAAAAGGCTGTTTTGAACTGAGATGGAACAGTGAAAGGAAATGCTGAATGCATTCTAAAAAAAGAAACAAGAAAGAGACCAAATAGAGATATCAACACAGAACTGACAGCTTGTCAGGACAGAGGGGAAAAGTATGCGTGACCCAGTCAGCCAGACAGCCAAACCTCCAAGCCAAGACAGCCTCAGCTGGAAACAGATCAAAACTTTTAACAAATGTTCAGAGCGATCTCAGTCATTCATTTAAACAGGAAATCCCCTAAACCCACAATCTTTAGCAATTGTAGCAAGTAAGACTTTTGATGGAAGTGTGGAATTTGCCAGAACTGCAGAGATTCCTCTGGAAACTGCTGCAGGGTTGAATGAGGGGATAAGACCTAAGCAAAGGTACAACACCTAAGTGTAAAAGATGTAAGCAAAACTCATATTCCATAGTTTAAGGGTAAAAAAAAAAAAAAAAAAAAAAGAAAAAATCCACATTTCTGCAAGATAACATGACTCTTTATAATGTCCAACAGGTCATCTATCTTGGTTCATTCTTTACATTTCACTGTCAAAGATTAATAACAAGAGAGGGAGAAAGAAAGGCAATTAACTGGCAATTTAAATCTCTTTGCATTAAAGATGGTATGCCAGTATGCTGCTACTGAAGCATATCAGAGGATGAATGGTGACTTCTACCAGTGTACACTGCACATGCAGTCCCAATGGTTTTTGGTACAGATGTTCTTTTTCCATAATGCCACTACAAACCTAGGTCCCCTGTATTCAAGGACAGTTTTTGATTTACAAAGCGCGTGCTTATATGTTCTGCTACTAAGTCTTATGGCCTCAGTTACGGCAAGGAACCACATTGCGACATAGTTAAAAGATCAGTAATTGCTCAGCCAGCCATGAGATGAGGATGGTCAATTGTCAAAAGACGATACGCATTTAGAGGTTACATTGCATTAAACTAAACTGGTTTTTAACCATTAGTTACAATTCCCTGTTTAGTTTTGCAGACAATAAAATGCTAGTGCTAGTATTTTTCTTCACCAATGTGAAACTAATTTTAAGTTATTTGCTAAAAATGCACAGCTAAATTTCTATAGAGATTTTGTAGGTTTTTCACTGCTTGAATCATCAATTTGACAACTTGTGTGGGGAAAATCAGTATTGGTAAGGTTGAAAAATCCTGTTCTCCAAGGGCAAAGCTATGAGTGACAGAAGTCAAGATTTAGAAAAAACAAAAAAAACAGCTGAGTAAGGGCCTGTGGGTAACCCAAGAATAGATCAACCATCAGCTAGCATATTCAGATACATGCACACTTTATATTCAACCAGGCTAAGGCTCCAACAGGCAAAGATAATGAGTACTGAAACATAGATTTGGGCTTTGAACGTCTACAAAATGGGGTTTTGCATTGCTGCTTTTCCTTCCCCTGGTGATTAACTTTGGCCTTTCCCACCTTTCATGCCATTAGTAGGTATTGAGCAGAACTGTAATCTGAGCAACCTTTAGCTATTTAAGCATGTGAGTAGAGACATAGGTTTATCCTTTGCTCATTGCTCAAGCAAAGACCATTCTCCCTAGAGAAGAAATTCTAAGAAATTATGTGGTTAGTACAGGCTACAGGTGCAAATTATCTCCTCCTTGTCCCTGTAGCATAAACTATGCATTCAAATACCAATCTGTTTTTATCTACAGCATCCCCCAAGGTGAGCAAAACTTGGCTTTCTTCTTGCTACCTGATTAGTTATGAAAAGTACTTTCACTATCACTTCTGCTAACATGTAGTGTTTTATTCAGAGCATGGTTGCCTTGGCTTTAGCTCTCTTCAGAGCCCACCATTTCATTTCTAATTCCTGGGCTAAACAACCCAGGAGACTTCAGAAAGTAAAGCCTCCATGACCAAAACTCTAATCCTTTCTGACACCAAAAAAAAGTCAGCTTTTGGTTCCCTGACCACAGGTCTACGAAAGCACTCTATAGTATAGTGGTCATTCTATCTCTCTCCAACTTTGCTCGAAGACTTCAACTTAAAAAATCACAATGTAAAAATAAAAAATAAATAAATAAAAAAAAACTTTTCAGTTCAAAAACCACATGGGTATGCTAAATTCTACGCATTGTTATTTGTTGGAAATCCTGCTTGGGGGCAGGAGGATCTAACTGAAATTAATTTCCCCCTCAGAATTAAGTAATGAAAGTAATGACTTGTTGTGGCTATAACAGGAATTAATTAATGATGAGAAACACTGAGGGTGAAGATATCTGCTGACAATGCTGAAACAAAAGCAATATTCCTGCATTCAGTAAAAGAAAAGGTAGACTACATACCTGAACCAGTGCAAGAAATGACCGACTTTATCATTGATGTAAATTCCTGAAACAGAGTATCAGGAGGATGAGAGTTGAGCAGAAAAAGGCACAAGGCCAAAAATAAAGTCAGCGTACTTTTATGTGATGCCTAAAAAGCAAAACTAGAATGCCTAAAAATAAGACAGGCCTTTGACATAAAATATACTGTTGACTGGCAGTGGGTCAAATAGGTCACAGGAATTTTGTTGTACCATAGAAGTCTACAGAAACTAATAAAATCAATTTTCTAAGTGGTAATAAATCATGAGAATTTCTGTGGATGTAATTACAAACAGTACAAATGGACTAATGCTGTAAACCTGCAGATTTCTCATTACAAGAAGGATATTAGTGCCTCAGTCTAGTCCGCTGCCCATGTTCCAAAACAGGTAAGGAACAGGAATGTAAGACTAGTACTGGCATATGCGATAGTTTCTCTAAGTGTCCTCAAATCTCTGCTTGAAGTTCAGGGATGTTCTGACCTAAAAGTAGTTCCCATGGATTTGGCAACTGCTAAGGAATTTCTTTTCAATATATCTCTTCTTTCTCTGAGCCTCTGAAAATTTTTCTCATCCACAGCATTCTGTGGAAAATAATCCCACAATTTCATACAATAAGAAACTAACATTTTCTTTTCTTGTTTTGAAACTGCCACTTGATAGTTTACCTAGCCTCCCATGGTAAAAACAGAACAATACACACAGCATATGTAACAATCTGTTACATTTAATTACAAATAGATGCATATGAGAAAAATTAGACTTTTTCTCCTGTGTGTTTCAAAAAAATAGAGACATGTTATATAACTTTATTTTGGAGCAATTTTTTCCAACACACATCATTTTATTATTCAAAAATATGAGAATGAAAGGGGAGGGAGAAGGGGGGAGAAGCTAGTTCTATCAGCTCTGTTGTGGCTCTAGTTCGGCACATCTTTTGGTTATCATGTTCTGTCAGTGAAGTATAAAGCTACAAGGCATGTAGCAAAAATAAAGCTATTTTAGAGTTTGAAAGTAAAAGTTTTATGTCTTCAGATAACACGAGGGTCTGAATTAATGCCCATGGAATTTGAATAGACAGAGCCTCCCATATTTTGCGATTCACTTGACAATAATATAGAAGTGGTACTTTGTTAACTTATTTTTTCTTTAATCTAGAGAAATAAAAAAAAAAAAACGGACTTTGGACTACATCTCTTTTTAAAAACTGTGAATATATTTTAAGCTGTTACAGCAGAAGAGCTTCTGTGCCATCACTCCTGCAAACCTATCATGTTTTTTTTCTTGGTTCTTCCTTTTTATGCAGTGTTTTCACTTCCCTCCTTTCTATTATACACCTATAACATTTTTACTGTCCTTTCCTTCATCTCTTGCTCTTCCAGAGTACTTAGGGGAATGTATGGTTTGTTTTTTCCATCTCAAAAAACAAAATCAAATCTAAATTATACTATTACCAAGAAAGAAAATACCGGTTTACACATTAGTATTAGAAGATAATGCATAAAACAATCTGTTTCCTTCTTAAGAAGAATTCAGGATTTTATTTTCCATTACCGTGAACTTCACTGAAATCTGTTTTAACGTCTTCATAACGATCCTTAAATCTCCTAAGAAATACTCCCAAGTTAAAAAACTTTTATTCAGAAAACATCCATGTACTGGAGGAGTTCATATCTATCCTTTCTACCTCTTTGACCTTACCAAATTTACATTCCACATGGATTTATGCTGCTCAGTTCCTTGGTCCTCCTGAGCTGATGGGTGCTGAGATGGGCTTGCTCTTCACTATCAGGCACTAGAGCACTGACAGAGAGAACTACAGAGTTCAGACAGCAATCTAGAAGATGTTTGGAAAGACTGGTCTCTGACTGCCTTGATTCGGTCCCCTTTCTGTTACCCAGTGCTTTCTCCTCTGTCTGACTTCCACTTCTCAGGCCTCGCTTTTTAACAGGTATTTCTTCACCCCGGGAACATAAGATTGGATCCTGTTTCTGTTTGCTAGAAAATCTACGTTCCACCTGTTCCTTACATGAAGATGGGAAAAGGAACAGCTCACAAACATAGGTGTGAAGAGGGATATTTTTTTAATTGCACATAATTTTCTCACAGCCCTGATCCATATGAAATCCGTGCCCTCACCTGGCATAGTTCTCATCTGCTTACAGTATTAACACTAAAACCTCTGTATAACTGAAAAGGAGAGAAAACAACAAGTCCTGGATTATGTCCTCCAAGGAATAATTTATGGGGGCTAAGAACAACAGAAATCAGATTATCTTAAACTCAATCATACATTTCAAGAGCCTCTTAAAGCAAAGCAAATGAAGACATTTCTAAAATAGGAAACAAAGCTCTTCACAGTCACTACTCCTTAGTCTTAATTATTTTAATTAATTTTTTTTTGTTGTTGCTAATGCAAGGTTTTTTATGCTTTGCCACTTCTGTGTAATCAAGCTTCTTTCAATATTAGCTGATTAATCTCTGCTTTCTCTTTCAGATGATTGCATTTGTTCAAAGTCAGAGTTCAGCTCAAAATGACATACTGTAGGAATAACCTACTGAAAAAGCTAATCCTTGTTGGTAATTATCTTGTAATGACTTCTAAAGGGAAAAAGAAGCTGCAAGTGAAAAACGTGTGTTTTTCTTCTCCACAGTATTTATGTCTTAAGGAAATACTGCAGTAATGCCAAAAGTTATTGGCTTAGTTATTAAATCACAAGTGGTCTTTTGTCAATTTGAGACTTACAATACTCTCTCTCTCTCTTTTTATTTTATATTTTTTATTTTATTTTTAAACTGGGATTGAAAAGTACTGAAACAGACACTTTGGTGTTTTTTCCTGGAGAATATTTATCCAGAGGTTACTTGAATTCTACCTATGATGTGTTAAGAATCAAATCAGAATGGTTACTTTTACACCAAGCAGCTTAAAGAAATGTACAAAGAATAGCCAAAAAAAAAAAAATCAGCAGTAATTAGGGAAGGAAACACAGGAGATACAACAAACACGACTGCATGCACATTTGGTCCAGCAGGGATAACAGCACTTTCTTTGTGCCCTAAACAGCAGATGGTGTGGGACTGCAAGGATTCCAAATCAAAAGCCTCAAATATTCAAGTTTCAGCTAGCTCTGTTTATAGTACAAAAAGCTTTTATCTAATCTGCCTTTCAGCTTCTTGCAAGCAACAGGCAGCAAGAAGTCCCTTAAAAAATATTCAGTTTTCCAGCTTGATTCTAGTTCTTTAGCCATTCGGACTACTAGAAGCACATATGGTGTCAGATAAAGCTTCTTGCATACTGATATGTCAAAAACATGATTGGGACTATTTCTTATGTTGTATTTCCTTCTCTATTAGCTTCCATCTACACCTATTACAATATGCATTGATAAATCATACTGTACTAAAGTTGGTGATGAATCATCAAAATAATAGTCATACTACTTTTCATTACTTCTGCCATGAACATCTTTGTTGCTCATCTTTTATGCTACTTCCTTGCTTTAGGGTTTCCCGTTTTTCAGTTATTCTGACTTAGTTAATCTGTGAATTGATGAGTTTTCCATTTTACTGGACATCATCCATCTTCTTTTACAGTCAGATTTGACTAGATAGGCAATTGTTCACAGTGCAGACATGCTGTTACTTGAGTTGCTGTGTACCAATTCAGCTCCAGTGGATCTTGGTGAAAGCACAGAATAGGCAGTATTAATGGTATGAAGAAGTTCCTTAATCTTTTTACTGCAGTAATGTTAGATGGTTCTCCTAAACTGTGTTGCAAATTCCAGACTCATTACTGCTTTTTATGCCTTCCTTCCTGTTTCCATATAAAGCTGGCACCTGTCACTCAAAATCTCCCATTTCAAAGCAGAAGTCAAATCAGAAGATATTACAGCCAAAAAAGTAACACGTTGGGGGCAGTTTATCTGCAAGACTACCTCTACTCATCTTGAATAGATTTGACTCTGGACATTGTTTGCAAAAGAATACTAGAACACACATGGCATAATGTTTAACCAATAAGACTTTTTTTTTTGCTGTAGTAAAAACCCAGATTCCACCATATTCAAAGATTTGGAAAACAGAAGGAAAATTGAGAACCCCATCAAGTCTCATGAAAACTAGATGAAGCTTCTTCTCTGGATTCACTGCAGAAACAGAATAGTTTGCAATGAGTCCTCACTTATTTCTATTTGTCCTTTATGATACTGAAGTTTGACTTTTATGTACTCTGAATTCTCACTATTCCCACTCCATAGGTTTTAACTTTTGAAATAAGAAAAAAGAAAGAAGCCATGGAAGGCACTTGAAAGAACAGTATCCAGGCAGTGACCAATCAACACTGCACTGTTAATAGTATCAAAGAATCTGTCTTAGGAAGACAAATTTCTAGAATTAACACTTTCAGGAATGACAGCAACAAAAGACAAAGATCCAATGACCCTATATTTGTTGAGGATATACAATGGGTCTGAGTTTGGCAAAATAGTATTATGTAACTGTTTATCTTTCGGCATTATTGGTTTTGCCTCCCATCCTGTGGCATGATAGAAGCAATTTTAGCAAATATAAACAGATGTCTTGCTCTATGCTTTAATATATACTATATATATAATATATAGAGATCCTCAAAAGGTGCCTTAGCACAACTTCAAAATCCATGAGTTGACACCTTAGAGTACCCAGTAACCTACTTTTCAACTTCTTTCTTCTTTCCTAAAAACATTCAGTAACATTTAGAGGGACATCTTTCACCTCTTACTGAAAAAAAAAAAAAAAAAAAAAAAAAAAAAGATACTACTTCTCCATAATGGTCTTGCTTCATTGAATTCACAGTAGTTTTCCATAAATATATATATATGTATATTATATGAATCCAGAAGCCTAACAGATACATAACCATGTTAACAGGCATTCAGTACACCCACTTGTGAAGCCATCCCAATCTCCTGCTGAGAAACGTATTCCTTGTCCTTGTATTACTTTTTATACCCTCACATCATTCCCTAGCTCTGGAACAGATTATCTCCTGCATAAATTTACAGTATATTAGACAAATACATTAACGAACTGATGGAGAAACTGACTTGCATCAAAAAATTGTTGTCCTATCAAAAAAATGGCATTTTAGCAAAACTTATGAACAGGAAAATCAAATGTGTTGGTCTAACTTCTAAACACATATATATTTATATATATTACATAATAATATATAATCCCATAACGAAAAAGACTTCATTCCTCATCACCACTTCAACACTTAAGGAAAGTTAACAGCATCTCTGTTCTTGGTTCCCTCTCCGATGTGAAGGAAATGAACATATTGCCAGGCTCCCACAAATGAGTATTTTCAAGTTTGCATAGCTTTGTTATTTCAAAACCAATTGCTTCAAACAAGGCAAAGCGCAGATTACTCATGCCTCCTGCTGAGCTTGATGCTTTAAAAGAGAGGCTTTTAGACTTATGTAACACAAAAAAGTGCCAACGCTTTCTGAACAGCAGAAAATACCCTTTTCCTCACATTCTTATGCTGTAAATCATGGACCTAGCTGAATGCTTGTGATGGGACTATCCAAAACAAATTTGGAGTTTAGACCTAGCAAATGAAAATTCGGTAAATCGGTAGTCAGTAAAAATAGGGGATTTGGAGAGAAATGTCTTAGAAACTAAGTATTTACGTTGCTAATCAGGCACTCCTGGATATCTTGATTCTGCACTGAATTACCATCTGAATGCATAAAGCTGTACTTGGCACACAAAACAAAACTAAAAATGTTATTTTTCTAACAATACCACAGTACCTATGAGGAAGAAAGCTGGAGGTATCAAAAGGACTGTCCAAAGTAAGTCTTCTGAGATGAAGGCTCTCTGTGCATGTAAGACTTAAGTGCTTTGCATCCACAAAATATAGACCAAAATGGAAAGACCAAGATGGAAAGACCAAATGATCCACAAACATATGATCTGGATTACCTTTGCATCTCAAGCTAGATGCTGAGCAGCCTTAGTGGTTTAAAAGATCAAAGCATTCATTTCATTGCCTCTGTTTTTCATTTGAATCTTAAAAATTAAATCTTTATTAATGAATGCTGCAAATACTCTTACTCAAACCTTTGTTTAAAAAGTACTGTATTTTGTACATGGGAGAGAGAATGCCTTGTGCTGTTCTAAGGGGCAGCATGAAAACAGCTCAAAGCAAATGAAGACTGCACTTCAAACGTTTTTTGTTGTTTTTTTTTTTTTAATCTCAGAGCAAATTTAGCATGAAATACTACCAAAATTAAGTTACTAGTTGGAGTTAACGCAATGTCTTTAACAACCTCTGAACCCAGCAAAAATTTTACCTTGGATATAGAAAATCTACATCTGTACCCATACCTTGGCTTTGTATTATTTCCTAGATGATATTTTCTTAATGCCCATGTGTTTGGGGGATTTCAGTTATATTTATACTACGTATAGTTATAGATATGTAAACATGAAATAGCTTTACCTCTTCTTTAGATGACTTCAAAAATAAAGAGAAAGAAATATCCAACTTTCTTTAATTGTACATGACTAACATAAATGCTTTTCTGATTTACAAGGTCTGAACCAGAAAAATCAAGTAATATTTGTACTAAAATAACTTGGCACCATATCGTTAAGAGATTTAGATGTGGATAGAAGCAAAAAGAAGCTAGCTCTTCATCTGTATGAGCCTGAACTATACATATGGCAACTGTCGAAACTGAGGATCTTCCCCCCCCCAGTCTAGAAGAACAAGACACACTTTGAGCTTAGTACAAACAGCTTTCCAGCCCCTTCTCCCTTCTGAGTAAAACCCCAAGCACAAACTCCATAATCTTTTGTATTTCCTGTTTGTAGTCATTCTTTTACTTGGCTGACAGATTACAGCCTGGTGTGATGGAAGAGTAGCATCTTCTTAATTGACTTGGCAGTACAGAAGTACAGAGGGTAGGACTGCTTTGTCATCTAAATCATGCTGTTTAGGCAGAACCTCTATTGCTACTTTGAAACATCTGGCCCAATTAAAGCAGGACAGTGTCCTAACTCATCTGAATGGCAGAGGAAGGTTAATGCTGCATGCCCCAAAGGCAAAAATCTGTTACACGCAGTATCCAGGATGTTCTCACCTATTACAGAAATTTTGGCTGTCTGAGGGAAGTTTGTCAAGCCAGGCAAGAAATCAAGAGGGGGACGGGGGGAACGATGATGACGACAGTTCAGTTCAGTACAGAAAAAATATGTGCACACCAACTTCTGCCAGTGCTGGCACTGCAGGCACAATACCTTAGGACTTCAGGCATATTTTCTTGGTTATTTGTAAGCACAGATACACATAAATGTAGCTTCTGAACGTGCAAAATGGATGTCAGGTTAAAACCATTGAAAACATCCAAGGAGAGGCACTGCACAATGAGGCTGGGCTTCTTGCAATGACAGTGGAAATTGTTCATCCCTATAATGTGCAATATGAATCTTCAATTATGGGTTCAGTATAGAGTCTCTTAGTGAGCTCATTAAGCTTGCTTTATATATTTCAAACAATAGTTTTCCAATAATTCACATCTTCTTCACAATGGTAACAATGTGGCAATCTATTTAAGAGATACAAATTAAAACAATTTATTGTATTAATTAGCATCTTTTCTTTCACTCAGAGATATTTGTTCCAAGTAATCTGACAATTTAATTGAGGATATCATTGATTTAATTATTATTTTTTTTTCTTATGAGGAAGGCTGTTACTATTGGATAGTGCTGGAAATTAACGGGGGGGATGGGGGGGAGGAGGAGAGAAACCCTAGAAAAACTATAAAGGCAAAAAATATTATTTTATTCCCTCACACAGTTCTTTTGAAATTCACAGCCTTTTCTTGTTAGCCTGAATGACTTTGATAGACCAAAAATACAGGCAGAGAAGCACTAAGAAGTCCTAACAACCCAGACTATTTCAGTGATGTGGCTTGACCGTTAATCAAAACAGTGCCTATATATGTAAAATGGCATTAACTGGTCTAAATTCAGATACCAATTTTCTTTCCTTCCAAATATTAGTTTTTGTAGATTTTTGAAAACCTGATATTGATCTTACCCCACCACTGAAATGCCTTCTTGCTCTGATCAATCTGCTTAATGTAATCAAAAGATTAGTGCCTTAACAAGACTATTTAAAAGCATGTGATTTATTATTTAAAAGAACATTCAGGAATTCATTGGGAAAAGAAAAAGCTTTGAAAACAAAATTATATTTATAAATTTAAAATCTTTTATTTGAAGGTGCAGGAATTGACTTTCAGGTTCCTAGCAGAACTATAAATTGACCAAATCCAAGATGGCAAGAGCAGATACCTCTACAAATGTTTTCTCTAAGTTCTTTGACACAACTCTTGCTCCAAGATAATACCTTATATCTTTGTGCAGATACAACATTCTGGAAAAGCAGAACAACATTATTCTTTAATGGAACTAAAATGTTTTCAAAACAGAGCAGGATAACTCAGTTGCTGTTTGTCAAGTGCAAAGAGCACTAGCACTTCAAAGGAGAGGAAAAAAAAAAAAACAACAGGTGAATCAGAACCAGCTCACTAAACATTTCATAGGAAAAAACTGTTGTTTTTTTCCTACTCATTACAAAACCAAAGGAGAGAGATGAGAGGTACTTGAAGGACACAATCTTCAGATGCACCAGATTATTTTTGTGGGTTTTGCACAAAGATATCTAAAAGTATTCAGGAAGGATAACTAGAAGACCTCCTTCATTGCTTTATTTCAATTTAGCCAGATTCCTCAATTATCTCTCTGCATTATTCACATACAGTCATGGCTACTTACTATTTTATGTTTGTATCCTACACAATTGAAGTCAACGAGTGACTTGTTACTAACTTTGTTCCAAGCAGGTTTTGTCCCTATTCACGAGCAGAGACACACAGCTCCAATTAGTTTTAGACAGTGGTTGTAAATACTCGGTACTTATTCTTGTCCAAAATTAACTGTTTCTCTTTTTTATTTTGTTATTTGCAAGAATTATTATTGACAGCAGGCTACCTTGTATGTCACTTTTTTTTTTTTTATCTGTCTTTGTGAATGAAAGATACCAAGTCCGAGGGAGTTTTTGTTTGCTTGTTGTTTTGTTTTGTTTTAAAAGGTGGAGTATAAAAAGGCCATTCTAGCATATGAGATTTCAGTTGGCATGCATAAGCACTGTCTAAGCTTTATCATTCCAGTCACTGTGCAGAGAAAAACCAAAGCTGAATGCATCCTAATGACACTCTCCCTCCACCCTATCTCCCAGTTTCTCCTTCAACCAAATAGTGAAATCTTTGGAAAAAGTTTGAAGGATTTTCCTTCACTTCCATCCTATCCTCAGTGAGGGATCGTGAATATTTGTCTCTCGCTTTTAAAACATTAGATGCAAGACATGGCACTCATTAGTGTCGCAACATTGCTGATTATTTTGCCGTTAGCTCAGACAGGTTATAGTTCACTTTAAAGGACATTCTCAAAGAACCCAAATTAAGGCTCATTCCGTCTTAATTATGCACAAAATTAAGAATATAAGAACCTCATCAGACAACCTGGTCACCTGAAGTTATAAAACAGTTTAAGTGCTTTTCTGGACTGCTGCTTTTATGACAATGTGGAAAATTATTCAACCATTAAGAAGCTAGTGAGATTTAAGAACTCTCCCAAAGATGCTGTGTACAGTAAAGCACTGTAGGGTCTGAACCACAAATACATCATGGGCCTAAACTTAATTTTTCATTATACTCAAGGTGACCTTACAGTGTCTATAACTGCTTCTATATCTGAATAATTTGCTGAGTGATCAGAATACTAGCAGCCTCCCTCATAACTTGGCCACAACTTCAGATGGGTGCAAGTATATAACAGAAACCTTCCCAGAGAACTAAGCAGAAGAGTGGTTCGGGGTTTGAGTTTTGTTTGGTTGGTTTTCAAAGAAATACGCTTGATCATAATGTCTGTTGTCGTTCTTGGGAAATTTAGCCAGTGTAAGAAAAACTATCACAATATTGATATGTAAGAACATAACTGGGTTGTTTATTAAGTGGTTATATCACATATTTTACTCCTAAAATCCATTAATAAAAGAACATTGGAAGAGAATATAGGCAGTAAGATATTGCTCTCATCTCTACTTCCTATAGCTTTGAAAATAACTCTTGTTCAATTGTTTTTAATTTTAGTTCACATATTGCCACTTTAAACAAAGCAACATATGTTAATATTCTACATAAGTAACAGAAGAAACAGGTCCAGAATTCTGCTTTCTCTTTGCCAGAATACAAGGCAGAGAATCTAACAGAGTGAAATTATTCCACAAGTTATTAAGAACATATAAAAAAAGAAGTTTTACTCAGCCTGAAATGAGAAATATACCTAAGATCCAAGTCAGGCCTGACAGATGTGGTCTTGGACAAATCAGTTAAATACCTAGAGCATTTAAACCCAAGAAGTAGTTATGCTTGTAGACGCCGGAACCTTAAATCAAATTTAAACTACTCCAAGTGAGAATATCCACCTACAAGCTAACTCATTTGTCTCCAGTATGAGATAAAATGCCTGTATTCACTGCACAGTAAGAGTATGTAAACAGGCAGTCATTCCATTATAACCGATGGGCTCTACAGCTATTTTGCCATAGTCAGGTTGCTTAAGCAGCACCTCCATTTTAAGAGGTGCTATCCATCAAAAACACTTGTTGCTTGTCCTCCAGGCTGCTTGTCTTGACAATAAGCTACTGTGTCCTCAGTTATGTAAGGCTGTGTTTCCACATTAGCCTGTTAATTATTCCAATTTAAAATTGTACAGAATCATTTAGCAGAAGGGTAGATGAAACAGAAGCAACTATTTTACTAACAATAATTGAGATTATGGGACCTTCTGGCTTGGGACAAACAGAGATCTGAAACCAAATCTACCCTCTAGTGAACTCTAACACTGAACTGCAGCCAAGCACACTCTGAAATCTGACTTCTATTTTAAAAGAATGGCTTAAATCTTTTTCTTAAGTTTTAAGATAAAGTGTTTCTGTGGACAGCCAACTAATCTCATCTCTACCCTGGGATTAGAACAAATACAAAATAAGCAAATTAGAAGCAGTATATGTCAGCAGACTTGCATTTGTGCTCTGGGTATAACATGGCATAACGTGCCATACTGACCTCTTAAGAAGTATATGCTAATAAACTTTTCATAAAAATTGTAACTGCTGTGTGAATTACTCTCATTATCTATTGACCATTTCTGTGATCTGTTTCTGCTATATTTCTGTGATCTGTTTCTGCTATAAATGAAAGGAAACAGAAAATATATGGAACGTAACGAACTGTGGTACTAATAAGCAGTGTTTGTAGAACGTTGATCCCTGTTGAGACACACTGCATCTTTGAAATCTTTACATCTCTCCAAGAAACACATTTACTTATTATTTGTTTTAACAGTCATAGATCAGAAACCCACCCTGTGTGTCTCCATATAAACAATTCTGAAGTTTCCAACCATTTCCAGACTGCTCTCTCAGTCCTGTGCTTAATTCTGATTCTGTGAGAGCTGGAATTGCTGGAATTACTTGTCTCTCATTAATGTATTTGTGTAAACATTTGCATGTTACAGCAGCTATTTAAACCTCACAAAACAAACAAACAAACAAAAAAACTGTTTTTTACAGGAAGCAGGTGAAAACCATCTCCACTACAAGGTCTGAGTCAGCAGCAACCTATGGCAGAATTCAAGAGAGACAGGAATGTCTCCAACTCTGAAACTCTGCAACAGGGCTTCACATTTTTTCAGTTTTGACAAGTTTGTGATTCAGGCCCATGAAAGGATTCCCCCCTTTCTTCAGAACCAGGCAGACAACAAAACAGTGATGGCAAACTGCTGTCTCTTCTCCACTGCATGTTCCTGAAGCTGGAATACCCTCAAAGAGGTTTTGCTGAGAGGTTCTGGAAAGAGCATTCACACAAAGTTTAGCAATCTTGAACATTTGATTTGATGCACCACAGGAATCTTTTAACCTGACAATAAACTTTGAGGAGAACTCTCTGAAAGTCACAGCAGGAAAACATGAGGGAAACAGATTCAGAAGCCTGCATCCTGGAGGTGACACTCTCTGGGATTAAGTGGTGAAGCAATTTAGACTGATGATTTACTCTAATGAGCTTTAATACCACCACTATGTCAGGCAGGAAACAGGTTATATCCTGTAGCAAAAGGTTTTGATTTGGCTTTCTGAAGGGATCTGAAAATATATCATGACCTGGTTGCATAACCTGTAGGATACTAAAAGAGAGATGGATCTCAGGCTTGGTTCAGTTCTCAGTAGGACCACTGTCATTCTGTGTAGTTCTAAAGAAGCTTCATAACTTCACCTGTAAAATAATGATAGCTTTTTTTTTTTTTGGTGCACCTTTTCTACTCAATTTGTAAGCATCTTGAGTGGAAATTTTCTCATTCTATGTCTACTGTCTACAGTACAGCTCAGAACTTGTCTGTAAGCCATAGACCACCAGCAGAAGCAAAAAAAAAAAATCTTTACTCTCAGACGCCATATAGATTTTGAATCATTAGCTATGAGATCTGTATTCAAAGCACCCTTCATAACGATATCCCAGCTCTAACTGTTGCTACAAGAGATTTTCTTCCCAAAACTTCAAGTCATCTCAGACATCCTGGCAGATCTGTGAAATTACATCAGATACAGTTTTAGCAGATTGTGTGGAGTTTTGTGCATTGTGTGTGTGTTGTTGCTTGTTTGTTTGTTTTAAACTGAATTTCTAATAAGGAATTTGGAATCTTCAGAATTCATATACATCTGCAAAAATCGCCTTCCTTCCTCTTCTTTCTGCCAAAGACCATGAAAAATTTGTGCTTTTTTGCCAATATTTTGTAACATCCATCTTCAAATACACAACCATGTTCCTCCTGTCCAGTCCCAACTGTAAGACATCTGCACTAGACATCATTGTCCAAAGGTGTTATAGCTTACCAGTAGAGGCAGATGTGCAAACAGGACTATTGTACTCAGAAGGTATGTTTCATAATCCTCATTGTATCCCAAGTAGCACTGATCCATAAAGGAGTTGAATCACCTTGTCCTAAGTTCACGTACTGGTCATAAGGAAAACCAGCAACAGAACTGCGGTTTTTTCAGCCCCTCTTTATTCACTAGGTTTCGGAATATGCATATGCACTTGCTCATGCAAATACTTTTTATCAGGCATCGTTAAGGTTTAAGTCACGAATTAAAACTGAAAAACACAGTTATAACCCAGGTGGTTAAGATGACATTGCTGCTACAGTTGAGGCTGCCTTTCCAGCTCTCAAAGAAAGGGCCATGTGAAGACAGCATGCTGAACTTCTACACAGGTGACCATTCTCTTGGCAAAAGTACAGACGATTCAGTTAACAAGAGAAAAATCTCTTCTGAAGATGCCAAACACTTTGGGTTAAACCTTATCCATGTGTTTACCGTTAAGCACACTTACATACTTCTACTGACTTCAGTAGTTCCAACCTAGTCCCTCCGTGGGTAGGTACTTAATTTTGGGATTTGTGCCAAGTCAACAGAAGCTATTTGTGTGCCTACACTTCAGTCCATGTTTGAGTGCTTTGCTGGAGTGGGTCCAGTGCCCTCTTTTCAGAAGTGAGCATTTAATATGAAACAAAGCACTTGGCATGCAGGTATTTTAAGGATGTTTTAGAGTATTGTATGTGTTCTGCTACTGTTCTGTAAGGGGAAGTCCCACTGTAGGCAACAGGAGCTCTGTATTAAAAAAATAATGGATGAGAGTCATATTCAGTCATATCCTAACTCAGACCAAAGCATCCTATTTTTCGTGAGATAAGCACAGTATGTGCTAAACTGCAACTGTGAGCTGCTGTTTCATCTACTGCAGATTTTATTAAGTTCTTCCAGAGAGGAAACCATTAGGCAAAAGCTGTATTCAATCTGCAGGAGCAGATAGTGCAGATGGCCAATGCATTACTCTCAAACAGAAAAGCTAAGCACCCTTCTGGCTACATATAAAGTTCTGGAATGAGAATATATGAACAACATGATTATTTGGACCACTCAGTTCTGGCTAGAAACAAACTGGCAGCAATGACAAAATTTTCAGAGCAGTCATATCCCAAACTGGAATGCTGCACGGTATTTTCTTTATACCTGAAGTAGTTCAGTATCAGAACATCTCAAGTGCCATACAGTTTATTTAAAGATGATTTTTTTCCTAACCGAATCTTGAGTGAGTCATCAATCACTGAGCAGTTCCATGCTGTTCTTCCTCTATCGCAAGCTAACATTAAACTTTGTATAATCACTTATGACAGTGTTTTTCAAACATTTTTAAGATGCAGCCACTTTTGCCTCATCAGTCTTCCTGCCACCCTTCCATTCCCTCCAGCCTTCCTCCTCCCCAGGCATCAGCACCTCCATTTCTCCTCAGCAGGGGAACAAAAACAGGCTGTAATTACTGTCTGCAAGTATTTACTCACTCCCACATTTTAATGGAACTGAACTGCTGATCTTTCCACAACCCTAAAATAGGTCTCAATACTCAGCTGAAAAAAAAAATATTACTGATTTAATAAACAATGCAGTCTCCAAACATCCCAGTTTGGCACAGTTACCTGTGTGCCAACAAGTTAAACAAAAATATTTGGAAACTTATCTTTACTACCATTGCAGTTTTTATATGTACAGGACTCTAACATGCATCGTAATGCCACCCCTGCACATAGGTCATGTAGGTAGTGCAAGGAAGAAGCATTTGAGTAGGAAGAGCCCATACTCTGTTTGAAGAGAGACACACCACTAAGGTTCAAATACTAAAAGACCGCCGCATGAAAACCTTCATTTTTGATTAAATACCATAACAA
Source organism: Cygnus olor (assembly GCF_009769625.2). NCBI lineage: Eukaryota > Metazoa > Chordata > Aves > Anseriformes > Anatidae > Cygnus > Cygnus olor. Next base: position 11,369,686 of record NC_049181.1, on the reverse strand, counting down.
AACCTATGTCTGCACTGCCTCTTACTTGGACCAGTAACCCCACTGCCTGAACACCTTGATTTTGCTGTTGGAGCCAAGCAGAAAACACATCTACAGTAGGAAAACATATTGTTCAGAATTTTCCCTTTAGATATGTTCAGGCAATGTTAGTTATACTTTACTGCAAACTTCAGTATATATTTGAGTATGGTCTGTGTGTATGTGCAGGTGGGTGAAACGGGGAGTAGAAAAGTAGGGAAGGTTCATTCTCTGGAGCAGAGTAAGCAAACTGGTTTGTGCTGACAAGACAAGTTACCAAAAAGAATGAGGAGGTACGGATACTAAGTACATAAGATAGGCACAACATTTCTAAAGTCATTCAGACTCTGCCTTAGATATCCAGGAGGCGGTAGTTAAGAAAATTGTCCGCCAACTTCAGCAGAAAGTCAAATGAATGGTCATTAAAACATAAGTAACTTGGAATACACTTTAATGCCATTTTAAATGTACAGTAAGACAGGGAGATGCTAGGCAGTGAGCCATCTAATCGATCTTTTCTCTTGATATAACTGTTACCCACAATGAAAAAGGAACTAAACTGAATAATATATACCAGAAATCAATTACTTTGATTTTAGGAATACATTCAGAAAGTGAGTATGAAACAATTGGCAAGAAAGAATTGAGTAGTCATTAGTCACTGAATCACCGTATAGTGTACAGAATATTCTCCAGTCAGACATACTCAATGTGCCAACAGTAAACCATGTATTTAATAGGGAAGAGTGGACTTGATCTTCTACCGGCTTGAGAATCTTGCCTTAGAAGAAAAACAGATGTAGAGAAAGGGTTTTTTGTTTTGTTTTGTTTTTGCTGTTGTTTGTTTGCCTTTTTTTTTTTTTTTTACATCTGCATTTACATTTCCCTATGTTAACCGCAAGCTTAATCAGACAATATACATTTAAACCCAACTTTCTGAACTTTCTCCAGGCATAGCAATTATAACACAACCCATTACACACTCTCTCTGAATGTGGTCCACCACAGATAACAGAGTTCAAGAGAAATCTGTTCATTCATTTAACTGCCATTTTGAAGAAAAGATAGGGTATATATCTAATTACAAGGACAAACTTCCCAACAGAAGTGGGAAAAAAAATGGTTGCAGATATATCCTATTCTAGATCTAGCTAATTCAGCGGAAGAAGTTGCAGTACTTGTCTACTTGGCAGTTAGAGATAAAAACTACTTACCTTCCTGTAGCTCTTCCTTAAACACCACCAACAACAACAAAAAAATGTTTCATCTGAGCAGAGCAAACAATCAGATAACTATAGACATCACATTTAAGACAAAGCATCTTCTGTAGTGCTGAGATATAAAAGGATTAGTACCAATAACACTGCTGTCAGTGACAGTGAAAACACCAGCCTTTAAAGAAGGTTTACTTCCATAAGGACACCAACACAAGTCTAGATTTCTAAGTCTGCAGGTACATCAGATGCTAACAACTTCTGAAAAAGTTGTCACTTTGCATCATGCACTGCAAGTGTTTCACTCAGCAGGCCAACTTGTGGTCCAGGGCTGGTCTGCTGCCCCATCACACAAGGAGACTGGAAACAGCTGCTCAAGCGATGGAGCCAGTGCAGAAGCATAAGCCTCTCCCAGCACCTGTCATCTCATGTTTGAAACCTAAGATATGGCTCTGATCATGCAAAATGAAGCTGGGGCCCTGTCTCCTCCTGAACTTCTGCCTGATATGAACAGCTGAGAGCAGCTGCTGCTTTTCCTGTAACACCACAGGCTGCTAGGCAGAGCCCCCAGATGGGCTCCAGTTCCCACAGCCACAGAGGTGGGATTATCCTACCTGCATTACCCATAAGGATGGAACTCTGTGGAACAAAATGCCAAGGTGATCTCTGAAAGTCAACTGAAACTTAATCTATATAGCAATAAACACTAAAATCACATCTGGCATCTGATTTAGCTTTGTATAGGTAAGCTTTACCAAAAAAAAACAATTTCTGTCTACACTCACTTCTAAGAATTCTCAGGAACACTTTGTAGATCAACAGTCTTTGCAGAGTCTCTTCTCTTCCCAGGAAGACTTTGTTTTGCCAAAGTTGCAGGCAGGCTTACTGCAAAGTCAGTAAGACTGTAATTGCCAGCCAGACTTCTCTAAAAAGTCATTATATGCCTATTTAATATGTGCAAGACAAGCATTTCTTTTTTTTTCCTCTCTATGTAGAATTGGTAGCTAAATTTTTTTACTTAAACTTGTGGCTCTATTAATCTCATTTTAATGTTTTTGCCTTCTCTGGTTCCATTTCCTACATCATTGCGAGACTGCATCTCATCACACACATCTAATTCATCATTTCAGTTTGAGTCATTAATCTTTGCCTCTCCTCCAAAAGATAATCCATGTTTAATAGCTATATAATATAACGTGCATCAAGGTGCTGAAGGACTATTTTGCAAACTTTGGGAGAACATTGTAGCTACACCAAATATAATTACACAACCAAATATCATTTTTTTAAGAGGCCAAAAGTTCTCTCTATAACAGCAAAAGCTAGGAATACATTATAAATAATTTTTGCTTGAGTATTGGGAGAAATAAAAGAACACAATCCGTTCCCTCATGTCCTCCTCCCCCAGGCCAGTAAATGTTATCTTTAAACAATGAAAATAAGAATGCAGTTTAAAAAAAAAAAAAAAAAAAAAAGAGTTAGCACTGATAAATATTTACTAACTCAATAGCATCCTCCTTGAAGAGGCAGAACACTTACAGAAGATTAGATTGTCAAACAAATAAATGAGTCTCATATTGATCTTGCATACCTTGATACAGAATTTAACCTGTGATAAGCACCGTGTCTTCAAACATTTCTCCAATTATCTGCTACTACTTGCTTGACTCATAATTAGTGACAGCACAGCCTAAACACTACCAAACAAGTACCAGACACTAAGGCATTGTATCCAAGAATCATGTTACTTTGATGAATTGGCACATTTAACAGCTTTGTCTTTTAAAACACTGCTTAAAGTTTCATAAATATTTTCTTCGGGACTCCAAAGCCATCAGGTTTCTTCAACCCAATGTTTTGGCTGACTAGTGCACTGGAACGCTACATCATCAACCACGTTCTCGATTTCTCCAAATTAAATTAAAATAGAGGAAGTAACATAGAGACTTTTGTGCCCCCTCTTGACTCAAAAGCTGGTCACAATGCAACTGGTGCCTAATATTAGGCAGGAAAGACTGAAGATATCAGCAACAAAGATTTTACTAGAACTTCTGCAGTAAGACATTTTTCATACTTAATTCCTGCTTCTCATTTTACTGTATGAGTAGGAATTGGAGTTATACATTAGAATGATTACCCAGCCTTTCTGGAATTTTTTTTTTTGTTATTACTGTTTTTAGTTCCATTGTGTGACATACCTATAACATGGGACAAGTGTAGCAGAGAAATTAATCAAGTGGTCAGCCAGTCTTGATCTGAGGGAACACCTCTGACCATATTCAAAAGAATAACAGAATGGTTTGGGTTGGAAGCGGCCTTAAAGACCATCTAGTTCCAGCCCCCCTGCCGTGGGCAGAGACACCTTCCACTACACCAGGTTGCTCAAAGCCCCATCCAGCCTGGCCTTGAACACTTCCTGGGATGGTGCATCCACAAAAGAGTTCAGAAAACTTTGAAAGAAAAGTTTTACTTTTTGATTTTAGTGGAGCAAGAACTGGAAGTAGAATCTTTCACTGAATTTATATCAGTACAGACTCCTTGAAATAATAAAAGGATAATGTGACAGCTCATCCTACCACTTCACATCACAACTAGAGTTTCAGATAGAGAACAGCTGTCAAAAAAAGTTTTTATTTCTTGAACTAAAATTGCCCATTTTTTAATAGCACAATTTTGAGAAAGCATTAAACAAACTTAGTATATGAATGGTAGATGCAAATAATGCAAATCAAATTTGAGAAACAATGATCCTCAAAATTCCTTGGGGGCTCCTAGGACTATATGGAAGTGATCAAGTTTCTCAAGTCATAAATAAATGTTCTGTTAAATAATGATAGATTCCATGCCACCCAGTCACTTCTCTGGCTCCTGAATTCCTAAGTCTGAGGGTTTTTCTGGTTGTTTGTTTTGTGTTGTTTTTTTTTCCATCTTTTATTTAACGAATATGTTTCTTAACATCAGTTGGACCTAAAGACTCAAAAACTGGAAGGCAAATAAAAAGTAATACACATTAATTGTTTTTTATGTCCTTATGTTTTAATCCAAGCTTATAAATTGGATGCCCATCAGGTAAATAGTGGAGAAAAAGAAAAAAAAAAAGGAAAAAAAAGTCTAGAAACACAGTAATACACAAACACAATTTAGATGGTCTGCTCCCATAGCCCTTGCCACTGACGGTAAATTTAATAACCATGTTTAACATCAACAACTAAAAACACCTCAAAAAGAACCACTGCTTTATTTTATGTTTATTTTAATGGATTATTATAACACTTCATTATTTCCTCTTGCACACTGTACATGACTTAAGTATAATTAAATCTGCTGAACTTTTTTAAAAATATTATATTTGCAACAAATACAGAAATTATATTAACCATGAATCACAATACTAGTTATTTTAAACTAACACTTTGTGCCTGATACTTTATACATCATAAATGATTCACAACACTAAAATAATGAGCAAATTATAACTGATCACTTTTCAATTTAAAAAAGGAGAATTGAGTGACAGACTTTCTTCCAAATACTTACTAATGCACAGCTCACATTATCCTTCCAATACTTATCTAACTTTACAAGGAATATGCAGTGCTACACTCTCCCCTTTGTAATTACTACAATATTTGATTTCCAATATCCATATTTTAAACCTTTCTAAATTGAAAATAATTAATCAAAGTCCTGTCTTTCTCAGCTTGGCTCCAAAGTTTCTTACATTTCAATGGATGTTAGGGTATTGTGACAATTTCAAGTTCTCAACAGTCTGAGGCCTGTGCATATCTTTTTTTGAAGTAAATACTAACCTGGCTGTTCAGTGGACTCTCAGGGCACAAAATGGTTGTTCTTTGCAAATCAACCATAAGCACGCTACAGCTCCTGTGGCTTTATATATAGGACTGAACTCAGCATCGGTTTCACCGTTATTCCACACAAGGAGGCACAGCGCTCTTGCAGCCTCCATTTGCAAACCTTCTTGCACAGCCTCTTTCCTGCTTTCCAAATTATTACCTGTCTTCAAGAGATAAATGGAGATGTGGGACTCACTTGTAGCAGCAGATCTGTCCAGTGCTTTTTTCACTTCTGAATGACCCTCAGTTTCATCCAGCCTACTCTCATTGACTGTATTTGCCATGGACTGTAATTGCCATGGAAGACTACCTGTATATCTGCTGTTTCTCCTTGTCAGGACTTAGTACTGATTTCCAACCACTCACTCCCCTCCTTTGCTGTTCTTAATCAACCAATATATAAACACTACCCCATTACCAACGTCAGGTGGGTCCTTGTCTATAAGCTGCTTCTGATTTCTTCTTAGGAATGGATTCATAATCTCTCTAAATACAGTTTTGTTTCTTTCCCCCTGTTCCCACCATCCCTCTCCACCTTACATATTAGTTCTTAACTTCTGTCAAAGTCATTCTCAACTCCTGATGCCAACAGTGCAAGCATTCAAAATCTCCCAGCAATATTAGCAATTTTTAAATGTGAAAAGGTGGATCTTTTTCTTTTGAAAGCCTTGCTTTCAATGTACACCATCAGCTCTTTCTATGATTTGATACAGTCCCTTAAACTCGGATACTTGCACCGATTTTCATAGGAGCTACCACTTGGCTTTGAAAAGTGTATTTTCTTTAAGAAAGGACTCTGCAGCTTCCATAACACCTTTGATTCAGACTGAAGCACCTACTTGGCAGGTCTGAGCACCTAGATCTCAGCCACAGCTTTTTACTCGAGTGAAATGAGCATCCATTGCACATCTTCTAAACACCTTGTTTTTTCTTTTTTCTGTTTGTATGTTTGTTTGTTTTCTTTTCTGTCTTCAGAATGATGAAGATAAAGTTAATACTGACATGCATGGTACAGTTATGACTCAAACTTATGACACTGTATTTTTATGGATCTTTAGCTGATGTAAATGCATGTACCTATAATATCAAAGAAAATGGCTGAAAGTCGTAAGAGATACAACAATGTTGTTGGGTGGGTTTTTTTCATGGTACAACACAACGCCTCACTAATGCTATGTTCTCTATTAAAAAGCAGACAAGGTACAGTGGCATAGTTTGTTGCACTTCACTAAGAAACCAGTAAACATCCTACCTAATGTTGCCAATGTACATTTTCCATGACAACCATAGTACCCTGCTGACAAATGATAATATCATTGCAACATATCCTTAAAGCACCGTAATTACTACTGTTGGCATGAGGGCATACGAGCTGGTGTTGAATTGAATGAGCAAAGTTCTTGGGACTAAGCTAATAAAACAACTGTGAAGCTGTGAGTACCTTATTTTTTAGGCAAGAGAGGAAAGGAAAACAATGCATCTCATTAATACGATGCACACTACTGCTGCACATGTTCTACTGATGTAGTGCATGTACAGTGAACAGTACTTGGTGCCTCACAGCTTTGGGAGATTCACTCTGTGAAACAAGGAAAATCCCATTAAATGCATCTGTGCTAGTAATCTGCCAGTATGATGATAATAAAAGAATCTGTTCAGGAGTCAGAATGCAGACTGCAGTCAAGACATCCAAAATGAACTATAAACTATTGTTTAAAATAATTACCTCAAATAATTACAAGAGTGCATTTAACCCATAGGAACATAATTCCACTTAGATTCTGATACTTCTTGTCAATAGATGACTTTCCAGTTAGAAAAAGCCATCCAGTGTACGTGGAAAAAAACAGAGCCAGGGCTGTGACTGAAATCAAGCATCTCTATCCTGCTACAAATTGACTTTTTAGAATTGTATTGTGCAGTGTTCCTGCTCAGACACAATGAGTAACTTTCCTCAGTCATTAAAAATACTTTTCCTAGGCTGTTTCAGTATGATTATTCAGCTTGCAAACACCGGAAAAAAATTCTATTTTATGCCAGTGGGATAAAGCGTTCACTAGTCAGGCATTATAACAACTCTTCAATAACTCCATGCTGATCTTGAAAATTTCAAGTCTATTTTCCCTGTTACTGAAAAATCATTCACAAGTATAGATAAGATTCACTTGATCTCAGTTATAGGGAGGTACTGCACATGAAATCCAAATGCATAACTGTAAAACAACAAGAGTGTACAGTTTCCTCCCCTCTCCTGCTTTTTTCCTGCAATATCATGCTCAAAAATATATTATTCAACACCAAATAACTCTTAACTTCCATGAATGAAATGCTTGAAATCTGCAGAAAATTGCCTGTTTACAGCTAACACATCCCTCAGCTGAAAGGACATCTCAAGCTATTCAGATGCTTTTTGTGCTGCATGTTTATCTTGCAATAACTAGTTGGCAAACATACAGCTGGGAAGAAGTGATTTATTAACAATATGAAGTAGTTCCAATGTGGATTTACTAAAAGCTTACACAAAGTTAAAGTATAATGAATTGCAAAGACAAACAACACATCTGGGTTTTCCATTCATTTATATTACAGCTAGTACAAGTTTACTGGTTTCTAGCAAGATAAATCTTGACATCCTCATAAGAGAAAGCACAACTCTGCAAAAATTGCCAAAACAAACCCATGACAAGGATCACAGTTGTTCCTTGGAACACTAAAAATTAAAACCAAACAGTGCAATCAAACTAAGGCCAAAGTTTGGCTACTGAAACTCAGTTACATACTTCAGGGCACATAAACCATAAAATTAAGGTCATTTTTAATCAAGATCACACTTTTTATATAGGAAAATATTAATGCTGATGTCCACTAGACCTATGTGATATTTGCTCCACTTCTGAGCAACAGAATAATTCTACATGTACACTGCATTACTTTTTAAATCATAGGTCTCCTATTGCAGGGTATACAAAATCACCATTGCTTTATAAAAAGGTAATGTTCTCCCAGGCAGACCAAAAGTGCCAAGAATTGCACACTGTTTCAGCTCCAAAATCCCCTCATGACTTATTCCCTGGACCTGCTTTTCCAAGAACAAACATTGAAAAAAACACCCATTTCAGTGCCCTGCAAGAATCCTAATATTGCCTTAAAAGTCATGAGACTTCGCTTGAAGAATAAATGTAAAGTTTCTTCCCTGCCTCCTGCTTTTCTGAGCCTAGTCTAATCAGGTATCCTTGTTCCATATTTTCAAGACTTTCTCCCAACAACAGTCAGAAGCAATTTCACTGAAAACGAAAATAGATTCTCATGAAATCTGTTGACCACAGAAAACGAAGTGTGAAAAGAAACATTACAAAACCATGACAAAACCTGACAGGTTTTCAACTCTGTGTTTTTCTTCTGATTTCTGATAAACTTTAATGGTAAGCAGAAAATAACCGTTTGCTAGAAATACTTCTCTTTTGTGTGTGTATTCACCTGAGTCTTTCTGACAGATTTCAACATAATATTTGAGGTTAGGTTAGTTTCTGTTACCGTAAGCAAAGCAATTATTCGTTTTGGTAAAATAAGGTGACCCATCGCAATTTAAGACATGGATGAAAAAATGCAAAGCATTTATGATAAAATACCTAGGCCTCACTATATAAGACATTATCTGGTTAAGCCAAAAACATTCCTTAACTGCCCTGTCCCACAACAATTGTAAGCCTCGTTACTTTATTTTAGAAATGGAAACTAGAGTCTCTTGATTTTAACATGTGGCACTGAGGTAAATATGTTCATAAGCTATTGTAGGATGCAGGAACTGACACACATGCTGGAATCACTTACATTTTCCAAATCAAACCATGCTGTTTAGTGTGTAATATGTCTGACAGATGGAAGAGGCTGCCAATGGTTTCACTTAACTTCAGCCTGAGATGTACTTTTACTCTAAGTCACACATCAGAGGGAAACACCTACAGAATCAGCACTGACTTGTTACCAAAACAGGTGACTTCAAGATTTTCCACCTGTTAGGTCATTAGTTCTATTAAGTTCAGGTTCTCTTTTGCTTAAACATTTTTAAAAGAAATACGGAATAGAACCATACATACCAGACCCATCCCATATTGCCTCTAGAGTATTTTGTCAAATGTTTTTCTTATACTAGAAAATATAAGCAAATTAGAACTGCACACTTAGAAAAAAAAAAAAACTTCTAAGTCTTCAAACTTGCAGTCTAAAGGCTAGAATATGTTTAGTGTATGGTCTCAAAGCATTTAGATACCTGTTTTTCATTCATGTCTGCTAAGCTTCATTCTCTTGCTAAGGATGGTACCGATGCTCAACTCGCTGCTAAGTAATACACCAGTTCTCCACTTACACATAACAGGGGGGCAAGGGGAGAGCGCACTAACTAGAAAAGCTGTAACAACAAATACACAAGCCATTTTCAGCAACTATTTGAAAGTGAGATTAAATATACTTATTGATGACTGTACTGATATTAGAGATCTGTGTTTCTGCATGTATGTATGCATTTGTTCAAAATCTGATATTGAAAATATCATCATATTACACTGCATTGTGCATTTGTACTGCACTGGAGGTTGAAGAAGAGGGGAAAAGAGAAAAATTAAGTCCGTGTAAAATTACCAGAATTTGGTTCCAAAAGTTGCTGGTTATCTTCTGAGTCTAAGGGAGGTCCTGTATTAAAATAGAACACATCTCATTTTTCAGCTGAGCAATAACTAGTATTTCCTCGTATGACAGATAACAAAGCACAATATTGATGAACTCTCTAGTTTACTAGAAGGCATTTAACATACCTGAAAGACATCCATCACAAAAATCTAGTACTTGCAAACAACGAAATACATATGACATTTTACACGGAACAACGTAAGAAATTAAGGTAGAAAAACAGCTGTAGTAATTCATCTATTTCCAAAGACAAAGGCAAAAATCAGATAATTGTTAGAATTGATTGGATTCACCTAGAGTTATATGAGAGCATTTGATTTGCAAATATCAATACACAAAATAAAAAACTACATACTATTATTTTTTCCTTCATTTTTCACCCAGAGACAAATTTAGTCAAGGGAAACACAGATGGTATCATCAGTATCTTAAAAATAAAAAAACTGTTTTATAGCGTATGTAAATTAAACACAAGAAAGGTTATCTTTCTCCACCTCTATCTCCTAAAGATGGGGCAGTGGGCAAAGTCTAACAATTAATTGGATAAACAAGTATCAGCAGCTATCTATTGCAAAGACATTGCAATACTATCTCACACTTACAGAAATAAAATAAACCCACTTTAATTTTCATGAAATTACTCCTAAAGAACTTTTAGAAATCTCTGAGTATGCAATGATAATGAAGATGGCACCAAACATTTCTTTGATGACTCTCAAACGCAAAGAGAAAAAGCTTTGAAACCAAATCATTTTGCCAAGTAAACCTCCTCACTCAAGAAATAATACAAGCATCAGAGCTCAAGCATGCAAATTCTCGGTCTTACATTATTCCCTATGTTACTTCTTCCAAGCTATTCTTGCTAGCACACCATGGTATTTGTTGCTACACTGCTGCACTTTCACAGCTTTTTCTGCTGCATTTTCTGTTCTGCACTGCTATCATACTTCCTTTCAGAAAGCCAGAGTGCTCATAGAGCAGAAGAAATGTATTTTATCGCCTAGCCAAAAAGGCAGTTATCAGAAAATAATACAGTCACACAGTCAGGACAGAAGCATCTATGGGACTAAGCATGTCAGGAATTTTACATTTCACTAACTTGTTTAACCAGGGCATAAAAATAAATCATCAGGCACAGATCCCTTTTGCAAGAGCAAAAGAATCCTGCTGCAGTAAGTTTTGCAGGGCTGTTACAGAGTGCAACCCTGAGTTCCAAGATAATTGAAAGGCCTTGACCCAGTGCAAAGCCACTGGCTTTTTCTCCCAGGACTCCTTTCACTGAGCTTGCCTGGGTCCCTTCCACAGATAGGAGTTGTGCAGCCTATCCATGGAAAGGTTTGTAAGATGCCTAGATTCTGCTTTGATACTTGCTGAAAAATGCTAGAATCTTAGCTCCTAATTTAATTTTAACTGTGTTCAATCATATATTGTGCTTAAGAATCACAGAACAAATTGTGACACGTTTCTACAAATAGCTCTGGTGATGTAACAAGGCTATATAAAGAACAAGTTCATGTTCAGTTTCAGTTTGTTAAAATATCTATACTTTTATACTTGTGTATTTACATATTATATAAATATTTATATGTGTGTATTTTAATATAAACACAATTTCATTCTTTTATACAGAAATGGCTGAAAGCTGGTACAAAACACAACCTGTTAATTCACATTACAGTTATAAAAATATCAAATTTAATAAAAATAAACAAAGCATAATTCATAGCCACCTTTAAGGATATCTTCAAAGTATATCAATGCATTTTGTTTTTTTTTAAAGGCAGCTTTCATCAGCTTTATGTGAGTAAGAAACAGTTTTCAGCTTTTATGGATAGAAATATCAAGATAGACATTCTTTTATCATCTTTTTTTTTGTTTTTTTAACTGTAGCTTTTCCTCATCTCTCCAAACTAAAGATGTTTGTGGTATTGGTCAGCCTTACAACACATGTAAATCACACTGAAATCTATATATTACCTTAACGATTCAAATATAACAGTACTGTGGAACATAAAGATATCTTTGTTTGAAATTTGGAAATGGTTAGTATTTAATACCAGGCCTGGAAAGAGAAGACTGAACAATCATTTCAGCCCTTTTTATTACAGCTATCATCTTTATTCTAGACCGAACAATGCAAGAACAGATAGTGACGAACTGATTATGTTTCCACCATGGAAACTGTATTACCAAATTAAACAAAAAGAAAAGACCCTTTATAAAAATAAGGCTGCATATGAATCTGTCAAGCTTTTTCCAAAACTATGGATTCGGAGTGACAGTCAATAGAAGGAATTAAATCCAGCTTTGTAAGACTATATTCTTATTCACATCAGTCAAAGGTTGTCACAGGTTAACTGTTTTCTACTGTCATGAGATCAGAAACAGATTATACTTTTTTTTTTAATTAAGCTTGTGTGTGTATGCATGTGTGTCTGTACATGTACACACTGAAAGAAGAGAAAGCAACCATCATCTTACCAGTTGTCTTCTCCCATTTTTCTGCCACATTTGCTGTTCTTATGCTCTGAATACAGAAGATCAGAGAGAGAATAAATTCAGAAGAAAAAATATGTAATTACACTATTATTTGCTACTGGATTATCAATATCACAACGTATTAGTGGTGTTACCTGACCAGTGTAGGCATTGTAAGACTGTTCCTATAGTAAATTCCATGTATGTGACATATACATACTGTAATGGCTTCCCTCTGTTTGCATAACTGTTGACAATTTGCCTGTGTTTACTAAAATAAAAATTGTTCTGTTCAACTTCATTATTTTAAGTTCAATATTATAACATCATAAATAGGAATCCCACTTAAAATTCAGATGACATCTGACCTGAACACTTATCTGGAATTTACATTCTTGATTAGAATTTTTGCAAATTACATTATGTGTACATTTAAATATACACTGTATTCTGCATGAATTGTAACTGAATACTTCAGAGTAATATCACAAAAAGATATTCCTTCCCTACAGAAACATGTAGTATAGCTGTCTTTTCCCTCAAGTATACACACAAATAGGCCAGAGGAAAAAAACTTTTTTCTTTTAAACTGTAGGCAGGATCACTGAAACTCTTCCCAAAACTAAACTCAAAGCAAGGTTTTCCTACTTGTGTTGCTAGTCACGAGAAAGAATCCCTTGCTTATAAAATTTCACTGTCCACATAGTACAGGAGCAGCTAATAAAAAAAGCATTGCTACTGGATAAGCAATGTGCATATCAACAAAAGTCCTGATTGCTCCTCCATTCTCCTCCTTTCTCTGCTGTTTCAGGTACCCACATCTTTCAGCAACGCAAACTGCAGCTAATGAAAAAGCTGCTTTGTTTATTGAGGGTGATGGTCAGCGATTATAATTACAAGGCATATTTAAACTGTACAATCCTTAGTGGGCCTCAGTAAGCATCACAGTCTCTAAAACACAGTGTTTTAGAATCCATTTATTTCTAGTTTCCATCATTACTGCTCGTGTGAGTCTTGGGTATCATTTTTGCTTTAAACCCACTGAAGGCTGAGACTTATTCCGTCCCAGGCAACAATTCTGTTTGTCTGTGTGTAACAGCAGTCCAACAATGCATCACAGTCACCTAAGTTTTTATGTCCATTACAGTCCTGAGTTCACAGGAGCCTCTTATGGTCTAGGTCTTCCTTCACATAACCTTTGCTGCTGTTTTATGTCCCAGATTGAGTATTTAACCTGAACTTTCTTTCCCAGCTGTGATGGCCAGAGATCCAAGCTAAATCAGGCTGCTCCTCTGAGTAGGCCTCACTCATATATCTGCTTACTAGTTTCTATTATTCTCCAGACTCAGATTTCAGAGATCTGAGGACAATTGGGGTGGTCCAACAAGGCAGTAGGACTTTCCTTCCATTTTCTCATTTCCACCAGCTCTCTGGTGCTTTTTGCAGACAACCCTCTCTTCCCATTGTTTTGTGGGTACTTAGAGAAAGTCATCCTACCTCCACATTGGTGCTGAATCATTTAAATTCTGCTTCAGTGAACTGTACATCATTGTCTAAATAGTCAGTGTCAGCTACCTTTTTTTTCTGCAATACACACTTTCAGCTTTCTAATCCTAGCACTTGTCTGAGTGACAATTCATCTTCCAGAAACGGGAGAAGTAATGTTCCAACACATAGTTTCCATCATTAAAGAGAACAAAGAGGAAAAAGATTGGACTCAGAGTTAGGACAGAATTTTATGGGATCAGACAATCCCTTTCCACTATCAGTCTGTAATTTTACATGACTTGTAATGTTTTATGCATGCCCTTAGGGATTCACAGCTAGCTATAAGATATACTCCCTGATTGACTTTAGTCCTGACCAGCTGCGAAATGTGTATTTCCCAATGATGAGCTCTTAAATCTACTGTTATCCTGTTTATACTACATCCTATCCTGTTACCAGAGATTACTCATCTCTTGATATGAAGACTGTACACAACCGGTCATTTGCTGTGACCAGCTTTCAAATTTGAATTATTTTATTGCTTGTAATACCCTACACTGTTCACTGCAGTGATTGATTAAAATACCTCATTTAAAGACACAAATGCAGTATAACAAGCTGATGTGTACTATCTTTGAGTTCCATCTGTTATATACTTTGGAAGATATATCCACCTCACTTTATTTATCATTAAAAGCAATTACCTAAAGCAATGCTTTATCTTCCCACCACAAATCTGCAGCCTCAAGAGCAAGTTATTTAACCGGTTACTGGGAATCTGTAGTGGCTTCCATTGTGATGTTTTGTAAGAGCTTGTCATCAGACAGCATATCCTCAATACACCTAAAAGTAACTGAACGGAATCATTCTGCTCCTCCTTTGATGATTATAAATATAGCCCGGACAGCTAGCCTTAGAGCACATTTCAACCATCTTAAGTTGCATGAAATGAATCCCACCACAGCAGCCTTGCATTGTTTGGAAAAGCCCATTGATAGCTCTACACAGGGAATTTTATTTAACAAATAAATACTGGCTTGACAAATTAATTTCAAAAACTGCACTGATGGATAGACTTAGCAAGTCTCATTGTTTCCTTTGCCACAAAGAAGGTGCTTCTAAAAGGTAAAGGACAGTCTCAAAGTAGATATGAGTCATGCCTTTATAAAGCTGCTAGACCTAGGGTTGAGTTTAAGTGGTACTCAGAAAGAATGGTGAGACAAGAGCAAAAACCTTGCAAGTCTCTGGCAACAAAAATACCCAGGAGTTTGTTAAAAGTCCCAAACAAAGTATAGGCTCTTATAACTCCTAATATACCAAAGAGAGATACTTACAGGAAATAAAAAATTACTCTTACTCTTAGCAGATTTTCTTCATACAGACCTCTTAGTGGCAACCAAGATTCCAAATATTAAGGTCTGATTTATACCTCTTATTTTTCCTCTTGGCTAATGAATTGTGCTAGATTAATAGAAAGCAACCCACTCAGTCAGAAATATATCTTCATTTTAGCTTCTCAAAGCAAACTGTCATTTCTCCATCGAGACAAAATACTGGTATAAAGGAAGACAAATAAAAAACCTATATAGCAAGGGATAGAGGCATAGCAAGTTCACTTAACTGTTTCCATTTTCTTTTCACCAAATATTCCATGTACATCTTTGATTATGACTGTAATTTGCACAGAAAGGCAATCCTAAAGTGATATTGCACACTCTTGTACCTTTTAACTAGACATGAGTGCTCAAAGAAGTCCTTAATATGGAACGTATACATGTTTAATGGGTGGAATATGGGAGGAGAAAAGTGGTTCCTTGCTAAATTGCTGACATGACAAGATTTGTCATTTCTTATTAGGCAACTTAGTGCAATGCCATGGCTGATTATATCTTTTGATGCTACAGAAGCTGAAACAAAAGTGCTTTTCTTAAACTTCTAACAAGCATCTGAAAGTAACAAAATACCTGCTGCAACTGCAGGTAACTATAAGCTCTTGCACATCAGTACTTTCCATAACTCTGCAGTGCCTGGGGGAAGGGGAGGTTATAAAATATTCGCTGCTTCAAGTGAGAAGGTTCCAAGTCATTAAATGCCAGATCTTCCATACACAAATAAAATGCTCTGAATTCTTCTCCTTAGGACGCTGGCATTGCTATTCTTTCATGGCTCTCTTTAGCGTAACAGATGCTAAACAGTGAAATCACTCTTAGTAAATATATACCTTGTTCTACAGTGCCGGTTAGTGACATGAAATCTATTTATACAGGTGGGTAAGCACTGAAACACCTCATTAACTCCTGTTTATTCTAGAGGGTTTGGATAAGGCTTTAAAGCCCCACATCCCACAAACTGATTCTTAATATGAACCCATGCAGATCAGACTGGATTTCTACTCAGTCATTACATCAGCAAGGATATCAACATCACATCAGACTGCAAGTGAGGCACCTAACCAATGATCTACACAGAGACACATGTAGAGTGTTTTTTTTTGTTTGTTTGTTTTTTATTATCAGGTTTGCATATGCTCTTATGATAAAATCTCGTGGAATACACAAACTTTAAGAGAATATTTCCCAGAGGCTTTCAATCTCCCTGTATACTTTTTTACTATCACAGTTGCTTCCTATGACTTTTGAGGAGTTATGTTTTCACCTCGTCATTTTCTTTTTCTGCTTCTTTCAGTCTCCTTATTCACTAATGGAACAAGCCCCTTTTTCTTATAACTCTAGTAGCTTTTTCCTCGTCTTCCTTGTGTTGACAACAGAATCAAAACTAACAAAAAAGCAACCTCGTCCATTTTGAGTTGTGTTGTCTACACAAGCATGTCCTCAAGCCCCTATCTGAACTCATCAATTCTAATTCTATCTATAAACACTGGAAAAATGTTCTCATTCAGTAATTCTTATAGATGGCACTTTCATTTCTAAATAACTTCATAATGTTTCCTGAGATTTCTGTAGTTGCTCATTTTTGTTGTTTCCATCAGTCTTCTAATCATCCTTAGTGCTGTTCTCAGTATGCACCATATTTCCAGGTCAGGCGCTATCTTTAAACAAACAAAATGAAAACCTTATACTTTTCCTGCAAATTCCTTGTTTCATTCTCAGCTTGCTGGTTCCATTAACCATTGCTGATTGACTTTTTAAATTTTTTGCCTAAATCACTCTCACTCCATTATTAAACTGAGCTACTAATTCAATATTCCCTGGACCGCTAACAGGATTAATTTTTTTTTTTTTTTTTTGCAAAAAATTCCAATGATGAACTTGCCATTTTTCTCAGAATAAACAAGATGTTCCAAAACGACTTGCATCCTCCCCATCACTTGGATCATTTGGGCAGCTAGAATTATTAATTCTTGGAAAAATGTGTGATTTTCTTACAATCTGAACATCTACTGCCTGAAATGCCAGAAGTCTAAAGAAAATGACACAAAATCAATTTCATCATTATGGGAGCTATCCTTTACAAGCAAATAAAAACAGAGCCAGAGCTGCCATTGACTCTCCTTCCCCTGAAAAAGAGTATTTTCTTTTAACTTCCTCCCAGAATTTTTCCTCAGCCACTGCCTAACTTGGAAGGCTATCTGAAGGAAACGTCTTTGAAGTTCAACTCATTGAGCAAGACTTCTAGCATGGAAAAGATATATG
Source organism: Cygnus olor (assembly GCF_009769625.2). Lineage (NCBI taxonomy): Eukaryota > Metazoa > Chordata > Aves > Anseriformes > Anatidae > Cygnus > Cygnus olor. The sequence continues at coordinate 11,352,295 of NC_049181.1, read as the reverse complement.
CTCTAACTCACACTATCCTCCCTCCCCTTCCCCTAGATCACCCCTCTTGAGGACTTTGTTCAGCCACGAATTTCCCTTTGGACTGAGACAGTTTTCTCACTAAAGTTTCTGAGATTTCAGAATGCCCTGATTTTACACTGGATGGAGTCCAAAACCTTTGATGTTCTTCTACTAATTAAAAGATAGACAGCCTTCCTCAGAATAACTATCTTCTGATTAAAAAAATAAATTGATCAAAAGATTTCTGTCTGGTAACAGACTACTTCACAGACAGATTCCTTAGATAACAGACCTAAAATCACAGAAAAGAGCAGCTCTATTATCACTATTATTAAAGAGAAGAAGAAAGGAAGAATATTTACTTTAGGACTCTCTTCATGACAGGATCACCAAGCACCTGGTGACCCCACCTGCCTCCCTGAGGAAAAACCTCTTTAAACTATAAGCCAAAAGCACATGTAGTCTGTTTATCATGAAAGATCCATTTTAACAGAACACAAAACAGCAGATTACAATAAGATAAATAAGACCCAATGTGTGAGTCCAGGTGAATAAAAAGTTTCCAAAGACACATATGCCACCCCCTGCAGGGTGGGCCTGTTCCCCAGCCCAGACTCGTGAAGGCTTCCAGAACCACGTGGACTTTTCTAGACTCCTACCAGAAATCTAGACTCTTCTAGACTCCTCCTTCCTTTCAACCAGTAAAAGGGCCTGCAAACAACCACCAAGGGCCCACCTGCTTGGGCTGCCGCCCTCCTTGCACAGGGTCCTGCTCTCCTGGTTGCCCCTGGGCAGCTCTTGCTGAGGGAGCTGGGCTGCCCCCTGCCCCACAGCACCCAGCTCGCTGCAGCACCCACTGCAGCCCATCCATAAACAAAGGCCAAGATGGCGCCTTGCGCTACCATCTCGGCCTTGCTGCGCTTCAGGGGTGATGGTAAATAAAGCAAAGAAACATGAGGAGAAGATTTAAAGTTATCACCAGGTTTGTATTCCTTTGGGGATAACAACCGATTTGCTCTAACGCACGTGCCTTGGACACCTGAATTTTTCACCCCGATTCCTCTTTGTTTTCAATTTGCTAGGTTTGAAGCAGATCTTAGTACCTCCCAAGTACAGTAAATAGCTGGCGAGGTCAGGACCCTTGCTAACAGACTCATGAAGTTACAACCTTTTTGGGCTCTGTTGGCCTGAAGCAGACCACCACAACCACCCAACCTTCTGCGAGACCCCTCCTGTGGGAGCTGTTTCATTAGCCTAGGGAAATTATAAGAATCTCATTTACACCACAGATTATGAAATATGCAATTAATTAAACCCATGGAAGTCTACAGCAAAACTCCATAGTTTAATGAAAATTCAGAGAGATGAACAGATACATGCAACATGAAACCTGAGCTATTCTGAGAGCTCTGCTGTCTGTAATACTCCACAGTACATCATACATGCACTGCAGTTGATTTGATAAAAGTAAATGGAGCCTTGCTCATATAACTATGAGCTGCCAAGAAATGGTGTGAGGCTTGAGAACTGCCAGATCAGTGGACTAATGCAGCAAAACATAGCGAAGTCTCATTACACTATCAGCTGTGATGTAATAAACAAACACATTATGAACTTATTTGGGGTGGCTCACAACAACAAAGGTAGATATCTGGATGCTACTGTATTATACTAAGGGGATGAAAGCTGGTTAATCATTAATCAACTCATTAATGATCAATGCACACTGTAGAAGTATTTTCTATTTCTATCCTAAATTGTGCAGCTTAGGAAATGGTAATAGTGTATGTGCTAAGTCAATGTGAGACACAAAAAGAACAGTTTCATAACAAGTGAAATGAGAGACAAAATTTCAAGATCTCATTTCTCTTCAGATGATGATAATGTGCCCATAGCTACATAAAAAGTCTAAGGGTGTTGGGAAGAGAACCCCCAGTGTCTGATTTCCTCTGGCATGAAATCATACCCTCTCCAACAGGATTTAGTGGAGGCTGAGTGCAGTAAAAAGACTTAATGATCTCTGAATCAGGACCGCTTTTTTGTGTCACTGACAGTCTGTCCCTTTGATTATTGGCTGTGGCTTTTCTCCTGATGGCTGGTAAAAGATGTGGCAAACATTTCAGCTGCAGGAGGATTGCAAAGAAAATGTGGAGTCTGGGAGCCAGTCTAAACACTGTTGAGAGCAGAACTTTGTAAGGTGTCAGCTTGTTTAAATGCATAAAGGAGAAAAGAGCACTAATGAAAATACCTTCAAGGACACTTCACCACATTCTGACAGAGAAGGACATTGGCAGCCCACTTTCAAGCTTTTTTTTTTTTTTTTTTTTTAAAACTGTGCTCCCTCTGTTCTGTCTGAGCCAAGAAAAGTAGTGTAACTAAAAATTGTAATTATAGGAAACTGTCAAAATTATCTTTTCTGATTTAGGATGACATGGTTTAGCAAGATCAGGGAGGGTTTTTTGGTTGTTTGTTTGGTTTGGTTTTCAGTTTCATCATAACTGAATCTCAAAATACTGTCTCAGTTTGGCAAGGAACACAAGCTCTTCAGCTTCCAGACTATAGCATGCTGCTTGAATACAAACCTCCCTGAGAAATACAAGTGGAGCCAGTAGGTATCTACACCACCAGCTCTGTCAGAAAGCCTGTCCAGCAGTCCCAGTCCTCCCAGCCTGCACATTGTTTACACCCACAAAGCTATAAGGTATTTCACAGGGGGGAGAGAAAAGGACCAAAAAAAAAAATGTGGAAAACAGATTTCACAATGTTTTTTATTTAAAATTTGTTGAGGGGAAGGCTGGACTTTTAAAAAGACCAAATAGCCATGAGATAGGGAAGAACTCTATTTGTCCTGCTCACTCACCACAGCTAACTTTGTTAGAATATGTGACTTCACCAAAATTCCATGTCTTTGTTTATTTTACTTTGCGAACATATTTCTCTGTTGCTACAATACTTATATGAGGATTGTATGAGCACAATCCAGCACCAAATATGTGTGCTACCCAAGGAACTCATAATAGAAATATATTACACCCATATTAATATTGACGGGATTTAGTAATTAACATACTAAGTACTTAGAGACAATTCTTGAATTGCAGTTAGAATTAAACTTTAATCAGAAACATCTGAAAGCAATAACTAAAATGAAAATAAATTGATAACAGTAAAATTTAATTTTAAAATCCAATATTCAGTATGAAGTGCATATTATATCCCAGGAACATACTTATTTCTCCTTTAGTGCAACAGCATATATCAACATGAGACACACTTGGGTTTTGGTATCCTTATAGTATTCTCTCACTGTTACAAATGAAACTGCACTAGATCCATGTTTAGTCAGTTAGCATGTTAGTTGCAGTTAGCAACTTCTATGATGGAAGTTGTAGGATTTGAATTTCATAACCACAGATAAAAGTCATGGCACGTGAAACCCTAACACTCAGAGCCACGTGCTTGGCTATAGAAGCAAAACTGACAGTTCCAACGACGGTAGATCACTGAGAAAAAAATCTAGCGCTATGAATTTTACCACACAAAGGGCAAAAAGTAATAATTCATTTGTGCAACTCATTAGAATCTAAATGTTATTTTAAAATTACTTATTGATTATAAAAGAATGACTATTCTTATTATACAGCATGTGTATCTGAAAACATTTTAAAGAAAATGATGAACACTATTTTGGGATACAAAGCACTTTCTAGATTAGATTTATGTACATGGTAGCTCCATAAACATGCACTGCCTTACTGAACCTCTGAGGAATTGAACAAGGAAACAGCATGAACAAAATAGATAGCAATAAGGGATTTACATAGACCTACTTACATGGTGAAATTCAAATACTCAAATACTACTTGAGGGCATACTATTTACAGTCAAAGGGATACTAATTACGTAGACTGTGAATAACTCCATAGAGCTCAGAAATGAGCTTGTATTTTAGAATACTTATTATGAATTTATTGCTTCAGGCATAGCAATATAGATGCCTTTCACCCAGGCTGCTTAGAAATGAGGGCAGCATTCTTTCTGATGCCATCCACACAGACAGAAACCAGGAAGGGTCCAATATAATGGATATTTCCATGTAGAGTCTTATTACAGTGAAGTCTGCATCTGTATAAACCAATTTTTTTTTTTCTTTTCTTTTGTCCATCTTCTTCTAGTACACTTTATTTAAAGCAGTTTTAATTTCAAATTTTGTAAATACTCATCAGATGCCTTTGTGAGATGTGACATGCAATTTCTGTTCCTATTCTTCTCTTAAGGTTAAATACATGATTACACAGACATTGATCAGTGGATTTACTTTATTCTATGCCTAAATAATGTAATTGTTTTCTACCGCAGAATTGTCAATCAGCAGATCAGAGGTCTGGCCACAACTTCTGCTGTAACCCCTGCTTAAATGCCTCTCTGGGCTGGTTATCAATCATTATGATAGATTTGTGAGGGTCTCATTAGCCACGTGATTTTTAAATATGCCAATTTCCTGATGCCAATACAATTAAGTTCAACTTAAAAAGAAACTTTTTTTACCCTTCTGTTTTAAACATATAAATGAACCAAACCATTTCACAAACTTCATTTATCTAGTTTTTTTTGTAGCCAAAACACAGGCCATGTGCTTTATTGTGCAAGCTCTTACTTTTAATTTTGTCATTCCCAGGAATGCATCCAAATACGATAGTCCATGCCTGGCACACTTACCCATACTCCTGTACTAAAGTCACCGTATCTGAGACTTTAATTTTGTTTCTCCCTAGACAGTAATTTGGTAAAAATATTTCTCAACCTGTCCTGCTTCCAAATATATTCCAGACATGGAAAACCTTTCACATTAAACACAAAATAGCCTTTATTCAAATTAGTAGCTCCAGTGGCTCAAAGAGGAATTATTCCATAATGAAAACTACTTGTATAAGGATGACCAGGATCTGTCCCTTAAGCTTTCTACAAGAACCTCCCATATGAAGATGAACAGTCGAAACAGATCTATTTCTTCTTTCATGATTCGGTACAGAACTTTGCCATCAAGTGGTCTTTGTCTCATTTTAAAAAGCATATTTATAAAAAGGGCAACACCAAAAGGATTTCTCTTGTACCATAGGGATCCTTCTATTAAAGCTTTCAATCAGGCTGTTTCATTCTGAAGGACTTCACTTAGCAAGTCTAAAACCTTTGGATTTTTAAGCTGAAGTTTATGAAGTATGAAAATTTGGGTGACAGAGCCTGAGAAAACACATTAAAGTCATTGTAAACATCAAGGAAATTTAGTTTTCATGAAAGAAAGAAATATCCATTTAGTCTGATGCATCATCCTGACGTTTGACAAATACTGGCCAATGAAATCTTCCAGGATACAATACTTTCATCTCCAGAAATTGCACTTTATTTTATAGCAATCGATAGTAGTAAATAGTAAACATAGACATGGTGTGATTTACTTTAGTTATAGCTAAATTTATATAGTTTAAAGTATGAGCATCATTACTTATTATTATACATTAATTCAACCTATACGTTCAAAACTTCAAGTGTAACCAGGGAAAAATGGCAGTCATTAATTCCTGTAAAACACATGGTTTATGAAGTCAGTTACCATTTCTAGCATTTAAAAGACTCACTGAAATTGAATAGTCAGTAATAATGATCAGTTTGAAAGATACCCGTACTGTTACTGTGCATTACGAAGCATATCTAATGGTAGTTCAGGTTACTGATGCAATGGACCTAAATCCAGGCTCCTCATTGCTTTCATGGAAAAAAATGAAATTTCACTATGATTATCACTGCATATAAACAGTGATTTTAATGTCATATTCACTAAGCTGCTGAATGCCAAAGTTCTTCTCTATTTCTCAGGTTTTATTGAAGAAACAAAGTAAAGAGCATCTGATTAGTCATGTTGTACAGTCTGTAAAACAGTCATGTCCATTTGAAATTGCATTTCCCTGCAACACCTGAGACTTATTGGGCCTCCAAAGCATCTCTAAGATCTTTAGAATCTTAGATCTAGAATCTATTTTCTGATTTTTCCCCTAGTACAAAATAAAAATTAATGTCATCAGTAAACTATCAGTATAGTCACAGACTGGCTCTTGTAAGTTATTAGGCTTAGTTAATTAATGAGAAGACATTGGTAAATCACCAAATAATAGCCATTTCACAGTGGAGATTCCTTGAGGTGCTATAGCAGGCAACACAATTATCTTACATGGTTCCTGATATGCAGTATAATTCTTAATAAACTCGTATCTTCAAGACAACTGCGATTGTTCAGCTCCATGTATTCCTTTGAGATTGACATAAAAAGGAAATTTTCTGAGTCTGAGAACACCAGCCAGTGTGGACCTTTCTACTTTTATAACCCTATAAGAGTTTAGGGACTCTTCTTCCCCACCTCCAACTTCTAAAAGGACTTCAGTTTAATGACTTCTGTCTGCACCAACACAAGCACAGACATTCACAAGCAGGATCACAGCACAACAGGGAACCACTTTAACATTATTTCAAGGCACCCTTTTGCAGCAAAGTATTATAAGCTTAACATTGAGAATTTTCAACCTTTTGTGAGCTTAATTCATACCAGAAAAATTTAATGCAACTTTTGTCTGAAGAACTATACAGGTATTCATTTAATATACATACCATACACAGTGTCTTGAACCCGTGCCACTAAGTCAGTGGGAGCTCTGTCTGAACAAAGGCAGAATCAGACCCGATATATTATTATAATTATTGTAGTAAGAAGATTTACTTATGCATATAAAATCTAGCTAAAACAACACATACTCCAGGCTCTCAATTCTTAATATTTAATATGTGTTAAGTGTTTTAACAGTATTAAAATAATCAGCCCTACTGTGATACAATTATCCTTTTAGAAGAAAGAACACCTTCTGTTGCCCCTTAATCGTGTAGAAAACTACCTATAAAACAGAAGTCTTGCTTCATTCCTAAAAAGTTTCCCAGATGTGGATTGTTTCAAACTATGAGGAATGGAAGTTTCAGCAACTCAGCTATCAGTGATCACTAAAGAAAAAAAATGTCACATAAAAGAGTGGCTAAAGTTATATCTTGCCTCCACAGAAAATTATTCCAACAATAAATTGTTACTTTCATTCATCTCACTATGATAAATATCATGAATAATGAATACATTATGATTCAAGAAAAAAAATCTATCCATTGTTAATTTCATAGCTATTGTATCTGAGTAGGGATTGACATACCCCTTCCGTTCCGTAACCATCCTTTAAAAGACATGACAACAGTGATTAGCGTCACAGGGGCTAAGCATACTCATCCTAGTTATTCTTTTGCCTCTCTAGAGACTTTGGGGGGAAGAGCCCACTAGGAAAGGATGGCAATGAATTTTTGTGGGAAACTGATGGATCTTTGAATTATTCCTCACTTCAATTGCTACTGTGGAAAGAGGAGGAAAAAAATTGAAAATCAATACCAACACAATGTTTCATGCCATCTAGGAATTATGAAGAGGATTGAATGGGCTCTAGATATCTGAGTAATGTCACTGATATACCTGTTGTTCTTTAAAATCATAGTCTCAGCGGAAACAGTATACCAGTTCCCTACTGAGCAAACTAAACAGTCTTTTGGTTTTCTGAAAAAGGAACAAAGACTACACTTATAATGCATAAAATTGATTATTTTATTTTCCTTATGTGTAAGTTTAAGAGTCTATCGTAAACATTGAATACTTTATTAAAATACCTTTCTGCTCTGGGTCATCCAGACGTCTAGGGAATGATTTATTTGCTGGTGTCAAAATTCATAGAGAGCTCACCATAAATCTATTCATTAGCTAAATTTGATGCTGTAAGACTTAGTACATTTATAATCACTACATCAATTTCATACTTGGTAGCAAAGAAGTACATCCTCAGATATTTAGAGCTAGGTTGCAGTGTATACATCTGTATCAGAATAACATAAGTAAAGGTATATTGAATGAACAAACTAAAAGACATTTTAATCTACACGCATGTTATGTTTGTAATTTGTAAGAGATAATTCATAGTCATTATTTAATTTTCTCAGGCAAAATAAAAATTGGAGTTAATATCAGGATAAAAACTCATTGCATATAACAGAGTAATGATTTCAGCACTATAATATCAAGAGAATTGTTTCTCATTTTGTGTTAGACTACACAGTGATGGAAAAATAAAAGGTAGTCCACAGTGGCACGGAATAATTCTCATCAGTCAAAAGCACCATAGCTCCTACTGAAGTGTTTTTGTTTTGACACATGATATGCATTCGTACAAAGTATTTCACGGTTAAGAAATCTTTATTTTTAATGCTTGTAGCAGGGGCATGGATGAAAGTCTTCCAATCCCATTGTGGAAGCAACTCTTTAAGAAGCAACTCTTCTTAAAAGAAAATCACCCTTACTTTGCATCCTGCATGTTCTAAGTATTCCCTGCTCCACACAAGAAACATCATAAGGCTTCTTCAAGCTAAACTCCATAGATGGCTTTAACCACCATCAGTCTAAAAGCTATTTTAGGAAAGGTAAGGGGTCAGAACATACTTTAAAGATAGAGCTATGCTGTAGGCAGTGGAAGTGTTTGCTGGCTCCAAATGTCTCTAGAAGATACTTTTATCTCCACGTGGGAAGCAAAAGCCAGAAGTACACCATGCGCATGCCCTTATTTTCACACAAAGGCAGTACAGTATTTGAGCCAGAAGGAAGCTGTGAATGACAAAAGCATGAAAGCTGTGAGATACTTTACAGGGTTCAACTGCCCCAGAGCACAGTCAGGGCCTACATGTGTCAAGATGACAACTGTTCATCCAGAAGTCAGTGAATTCAATCAAATTTATACCAACCAACCAACATGTTTGGACTGGTTAACTTTCTATAGAGTTACTTTCTAACTAATGAGTTAGTACATATTCATTTCCTTCAAGTATCAGGTCATTAAAAGAACTCTAAAACCTGAACAGATATCACCTAACTTATTCATATAGTCTGTTAAGAGAGATATTATTTTTCTTTCATTAGAAATCATCTAGCTTTGTTTGCCACACTACCTATCAGCATGATTAGTCAGCTCTTCCCTTTATAATAATACAGACCAAACTATACAAAAATGTAAAGTTGGGGAGAATAATACATTTAGAACTAAAGTCAAAAATTACTTTCAAAAAAATCAATAAATAAAAAGGATGAAAAAGTAATAAAGTAGCTGCTTAAATAAAGAGGTGACTACTTCGGCAAGATTATCAGGCAACCATACTTCATTGCTTTGGTTGTTAAAGCATATTAACTATAAATATTGTTGCCAGCAGAATTAATTCGCTTTTAAAAATTAAGGCTTTTATAATCCTAATCCAACACTTATTAGTGCTGGTTGCTCTGCCTGGGGGCTGAAACAATTTTATTCTCGGTTCCCATGATGAGTACCATACAAAGTGTTTGATGCTTGCTGACTGAACTCATTCTGTCAGCAGAATAGTTGATATTTCACACTAGAATGCTAACTGTACTTCAAGGACAAGTCATCTGATCAAAGGGTACCACAAATCTTCACAGAGGATGACAGATGGGAAATGGTAAAGTGTTATTTATGTGAATGACCATTATGAATTTAAGATGCTCTTCTAAGCCATTTCACCATTAGTCGTTCACCTTTTAAATAACCCCTAATTCTTGGCATTGCAATTATCATTCAACTGCATAACATTATAGCTGAATAGTCAGTTTATGTGACAACAGCATAAGCTACTGCATACACACAAATACAGACACACAAATGCACACACATACAAGATTGGAAGCAATTTTTTTTTGTTTTATATTTAGATGTTATAAATACTCAGTGATCCAAGACAGAAAAATGACCTGACATTTTAAAAACATGAGGTAGTCAAATACCAAAACCAATCCATCTTCCCTATTTAAATAGTTCTTATCTGACATGAAGAAATTTACTCAGAAATGACCAATACTCTCCTTATAATGGACTGTATCACCTGGTGTAAACTTCAGAAGACTACTGGTTGAGAAAAAAGCATCTTCTCAATTGACTGATGTAGGTTCATAATCTCCAAGACAGGACGTTTTGGGAAGTAAGTTGTTGAACGAAGGAAAAAGAGAAGTGAAATAGAGCTGCCAAAGAGGCAAATACAGAGAGACAGTAAATCTTTCACTAAGGCCTATTCTGTGGATCCAAAGGTTGTGTCCTTGAGATGGAACATGACCCTGGTCAAGAAAACTACAACTGATATTCATCCTCCAGCTCAGCAAACACACTGTTCACTGTAACCACTTAAGCGCTTAATCCAAACTTGAGATATTGAGAACAAAAACCTGGTCTCCTTAATATTCCAGATATCCTCTGAAATTCAAAGCAGTGATTTATTAGCCAAGAAGGAATGTATTACCTTTGATACATCTGGAAGCACAGTAAGTATTCTCAATGTAACCACATTATTCCTCTGAATGAAAAAGGCAATTCTTTCCAGCACAGCTTCACTATTTATAAAAAGAGAATATTCAGTGGCTGCACAACTGAGAGGCTGTCAAGGATCCATAAGTCATATTGTCTTGAAAAAAAGATTCCAGTATTTCCTTCACACCATCCAAACAGATAACAATGTCCATTGTTTAAGGTGGCATAACATTTTTCTGCTAGCTCTTCATCATTTTAATCCCTCACTTGTATTTTAGAAAAAGGTGGAAGAAAAACTTTTTATATTTTAAAAAATAATCAAATAGAGTATAGAGAAGAATTTGTCTTAATGCTGTTCCCAGAAACATTACATGTCTCTGAACACCTGATTTACAACTTTATCCCTAATCACTTTATAAATTCAAGGACATTTTGCCTTTACTCTAGACAGCAAAGTGCAGATATGAACTGGACATCTAAACTGAAATATACAAAGCAGTCAACAGGATTTATATCTGTTCCCTGAAAATGAATAAAAGATATCTAAAACCCCTTAGCATCTTGGAAATTTCAGCTCCAAAGTGAAGGCTTTGTGCAAGCTTTTTACACGCAAAAAACAGAAGGCTTCCAAGAAAGTCAGACCTAAGGTATCTAGACTGAAATGAATCTAATCTTTTAAGAAAGATTTTTTTCATTTTCATTTCTTTTTCATTTTCTTTTTCATTTTTCTGAAATGAATCTATCTTTTAAGATATGAAGAACGCTCAATGCACATCAGTTTAATCTTTTTCTCCCTGAGCAAACTGCCCCCTCACACTTTCCTGTCTGTTTTCAAATTGCATTGAGCATCACCAGGATGATTTCTAAGTATTCAATATTATTGAATAATGTTAGTGAGATATTCAGTAACATGTACTGCACAGCAGCTACCAGGAAAAAATCAAAACAAAGACTACATACTGGTAAATAGCGAGTCTAACTACTACTTGAAAGTTAACAAGTCTGGATTGTCCTGTATAGCTTGGAGAGACAATATAACACTGTAGAGTACCTGGAACGGATCAGTCAGTCCCTACAAATGAATTTCTCCCTTGCATATTATGGCACAGATTTCCTACACTAACTGAATATGATTTGCAAGTATTTATGATGTCCCTTTAACTGATTCAGATTAAATATTAAGAAAAAAAGTTTCACTTGCATGTTTAAGAGGATATGTGTACATATGTGTACAAGGCTGAACAAAACCACCAGAACTGCATTAAATGAGTTCAAGTAAATGAGCAAGACAAGTCAGATGTAATACCATACAACTACATTTCTCTATTAAATGTTTCTTTTAGTTACTGTTTCTCTACAATATAGAAAATTACGTTTAAATTATTCAAGGTAATCAGAGACAAACATCATGAACATCTCAAAAGCTAGATATTCAAAATTACATTTATATATATATATATATAGTTTGTAATGGAATAAAGATCATGACACAATTTTTTGTGTGCATAATATCATCACAGCAGGATTTCCATGCTTTAAAAACAGATCAATGGTTATGAAAGTTTACACGGTTTAAGCATTTCTGCCAAGCAGGAATGTCATTTAATAAATTATGCATTAAAGGTAAAACATTCAATAAAGCAATAAGAAAAGCTTTTTTTTCCTTAATCCTCCTACTTCAAGTAGACCCCTACAATTAATTAGGATGAGCCGAACTGAGCTCTTCAACTGTAGTGTAATAAACAGTAAGTTTGACCTAAACTAAATGTGTACCCAGTGTAAACTAGCAATTTAAGTTATTCAGTTGTCCTATAAATAACGTGCTCAAATCCAAACAAATTATAAAGATTGTTCTTTTGAGTTCTAGCCCAAATCTTCTTAATGTCAGTGGAAGGATTACTTGTGCTCTTAATGAGAGTTGGATCAGACTAGCAGAGGCTAATATAGAAAATACCCTGCCATGAAAAACTTGGCTTGTTTGAGAGAGAGACCACATCTTTTGCTTGCTAACATGCCAACATACACCAGTTGACCACTGGTCCTTTAATTTATATACCTTAACTTTCCTTTAATCAGAATGAGACTATATCAGAATATGACTGAGATCATGAAGAAGTCAAAGCAAAATGGCAGCAACTCCAGATGAAATTTTAAGTGATCCCACTGGAGTAATCTCTCTGCCATTCTTCTGCATTGACTCTTCAAAATAAAGCACTTCAAAAAGTAGTCCAACCTGAAAAGACAAAGACCCTTCCTGAATCTAGTCTGTTTTGATGTTAGCAAATGTGAGAACAATAAGCAATTCTTCAGCTTCCACACTATTTGGATTTTCTCCAATCTGGGAGAAATATTCAAACTCTTTTCCATCTACAAAGCCCTGGAAGCAACAAAGAACCTGCATATTTTGGAATAGCTATGAGGATGTTCGAGATAATGGCATCACATTGACTGATGTAGCAACATTAGGCAAGTTTCTAGTTCATAAAAGGACCAAACAGAAGTTGAATCAAGGTAAAGAAAAACACAAACTGGCTGATAAACCACTGCAATAAAAAAACATCTGCTTGACCAAACTGTATTTTGATTGGATGATTTTGCCTTTGAATCTTAAGGCGTTTAATCTTAGAAGTCGAAAAAAATCAGAAATGATCAATATGAGACACATCTTATAATGTGTCTCAGAGAAAAGCACATGAAGTGCAAAAGATTTTAAACAGATTCAAATATAAAAGGAATGATTACTTTAGACTTTGAGGAAGCAAGAGAGTGAAGAATATGTTCATATGTCAAAGCCAAGGGGAAAAATAAGGGGAACAGCTCAGATTCAGATGCTGTAGAGTAGTATTTGTGGGAAAAGGTGTCTCTGTGGAAAAGCTGCAGCATAGTCTCAAAGCCTGCCTGTTGACACCTACCCTACCCTACCATACCGTACCCTATCCCTGTGCCAAATATATACATTATAACCACTGATTAATTTACAGATCTGAACATATATGCCAGGTGGGTTGAAAAGGGTACCTGTTAAGTCCATCCTACAAATAAGGAAGTATTTTTATCCTATTCTCACATCTTCCTTCTCATCTTTGTTGTTCCTCATGTTTCTGCAGTTATTTTCATCTTTCTCCCATAACATTTTTTAATGGGAATGAGATTACATTTGACCCAACCCTAAATCAGTCAATATACCTTTTTCTGTGCAAACATAATATACTTGAATAATAATAATGGTAATACGTGGCCATGGTAGCTATAAAAACACAGTTAATTTTTTGATAGTAAAGGCAACTTACATTTTAACTACATAACACCCCAGGAAAATTCTATGAGTAAGGAGAAAGGTTACAAAATCCAGGAGAAAATTCTTTTCTTACAGAATGACTGAGGTGGTGGGAATGAAAGGATATAAATACAAAACAAAATCACTTTCAGGATATCATAACCTGGACTCAGACAAACCAGTATGTACCTTTTTATGTGGCATAACTTTCTGCACTTAATTCAGAGTCAGTTGACATCAGTAAGAAAAAAAGTCTTACTGAATTTGCTAGCATTCAGAGAAAGCTGTAAATCTGGAATTAGCCACAGTGCAACCATTTGTAATTTTTATGTGATAGGTTCATGGGGGCTATGTATGTATTATGTAGAATACCTGTCAAAATCTGGCAACTAAACAGTCATTGAGAATATAGAAGAGTCTGAGTCAGCTCACAGAAATCACACTTCCCGTGGAGCCACAGGACTTGGAATGAAACTTCTTTGGTCCAGAACCGGTCCTATAACTACAGGTACAGGTATTCTTCTAAGCAAGAGTGGAACATCCTGACATGCAGCTGAATTTACAAAATGCTCTTACGGTAAAAATCTCAAAGAGGATATAAGTCCATGAAAGAATCCTGATCCGTTCTTGATTCACGGTATTAGCTTGTCTGATAACTGAGTTTTTAAAGTTTGGTATTTCATTTAGAACTGTAAAAATACTTAACCTTCAGTCTGAATTGCATTCAAACATAGAATTGTTTCCAGCTTGACCTGACTCTGAATTAGCAGCAGACTGCTTGATATACTTTTAATGTCTGCAGACTGGCACTGGAGAGGAACAGTCGTGGTCGACTAGCTTATCCTGCCGTGTTCTGAACCTGCCGTGCATTTAGAGTTCAAACTAAGGTCAGCTGAGAAGCTCATGTGCTGCCCTGGGTCCCACTCGGTTAACTCTACTTCTGGAGGCAGGAAACTGAGTTTATTATCCGAGTCCCTAGGTATTCGATGTATCGGTATACCCAATGATGCTTAAAAGAAGAGTGTATCAGTTTTCATTTGTAATATATTTGTATACTGCTATCTATCAGGTCAAAGCACTAAACTCAGGCTAAATTGGTTTGTGCTTTAGAGCTGGATGCAGTGAACAAGGAGCATTATTCTTTTATCCTTCAGGATGCAGAGATATTCTTAAGAAATCAATTGATTCTATTTCCTTTTGTTTTCCTCCAATGTGAGTCATTAAGAGGCCAATTATTTATAGCATGGAAAGAAGCAAGCATTATCCATGAAAGCCAGCAGAGATGTCCAGAAATACAAACTGGAGTTCACTAAAAAATCTTTAGCAGAAGTGCTTCACTTCAGTGGAGTGACATTAAGATTACAAACCCTGAGGAGGTAACAAATGCTTTCTGCAATTTATAACTATACTCTACTGGCCCCAAGAATCTCAGCTTTTTCCTGGCTGCATGGGGTCCTCATGCTGTCTGATACTGACTTGGAAGAGTAAGTGCTTCCGGAAGAACACTCTAAAATGTTTTATTTGTGAATCAAATGGTAGTGAAAATAAATGTGCAAATATCTTATCTCTCTAAGTACAAAAATCAATTCTGGAACCCAAGCATGGAAAACTATTACTCTCAGCTTTCTGTTAACAGTATTTTCACAAGCTGTCTTCCAGTTGCTTTCTAATTAATAGATTTAAATTTGGTTGGGAAAAAGTCTACATAGTTCATGGAGTCTTATTCAAGTATTTAGCTTGGAAAGCTTGTATTTTAAAAATATGTGCCACCATGCAAATTAGTACTAAGTCACTAACACATTTTTCTCAGCTTCTTGTGAAATACTCAACTCCTTTAATGTTATCCCAAGGATGAGAAACTACAGTGATACTTGCAAGTGATGTGGAAGACAAGACTCAATTTGATCATGCTATTTCTGAGATAAATGAAAGCTACCTCCATAGTAATGCATTCAAGGGATCCAACTTTTAAGAATGACAGACATTTTCCAGTGTACAGTCTGTCGAGCCCCCCAGTAAACAAGAAGAGTACACAAAAAGGAAGTCATACAGGGCAGAATATCAACACAAAAGTCCATGATTTTTGTCATCATTGCTGCTGTCATCTTTCAGTTTGCCTGTATTCTGAGCTGCTTTGTGAGAATCTCTCTTTCATCCCCCCATTTGGGTCTATTGTGAACCTAGGGAGTTGTGCCTTACCACCTAAGAAATTGTGCAGTATGTTTTCTCCATGCCTCCCCCAGTTTTTCAGTTATACTGACTACTTATTACATAGATCCATAACTCACTAGCTCCTGCTGCCACTTGGCACATCCACCGATGCCTCAAGATAAGAACTCCAAAAATAAAGAGGATACAGGTGTTCAAGTGACTTTCTAGAATCATCCAAATCCCGTCAGAGGCACTATGAAGGCTGCAGTCTCAGCTGCTTACAATTGCTTTAATCAGAAGGCTATCTTTCACTTCATGTACTTAATGAAGCAGAGAACTTATCTCCCAGCTTTATCTAACATAGGATCAACATGCAGAACAGTCTTGTGTTTTGTTCAACACCGACATTCCCAAAACAGAAATGTCCTGTGCCTTGAATAGCTTAATTGCCAGTTTTCTGTAAGTGTGACTTCTCTTATAGTTAAGAACTCCAAAGCAGGAGGGTTTCTATCTTCTCATATCTTTTCCTCATCACTTGCTTCATCATCTCTTCAGTTCACCAGTCTCCTCTAGGATTCTCATCCCATCCACTTTACTACCCACATGATGACATGAAATTGGACTCTTCAGACTACTGGTGACAAGCTACTGCATTCCTCTTGGAGGAAAAAAAAAAAAAAAAAAAAACAAACGCAGGCTCCCTAGGGAAGTGGTCACACCACCAAGCCTGCCAGAATTCAAGAAGCATTTGGATAAAGCTCTCAGACACATGGTCTGATTTTTGGGGTGGTCCTTTGGGGACCCAGGAGTTGAACTTGATGATCCTTGTGGGTCCCTTCCAACTTGGATATTCTGTGATTCTATGAAATGCTCAAATTCCACATCTAGTGAGAAAATAGCATATGTAGTATGTAAAGTCAATGGATTTTTTTGCTAAACTACATAAAATCAAATAAACAGGGAAAAATCTGTAAAGCATGAGATATAACTGAGTCATGAAAAATGTGAAGAAGTAATTATAACTGAACTGCTTTATGGTTTTAAATTCAGATACACAGTTTACAGTAGACAACTCATTAACTTGGCATGCTACTTGCTACCTTAAGTCATGAGTGTAAGGAATAGTAACAAAAATGTTAGTCTTCAGTCTTTCCATGTCAGTCTTCTTGCAGATGAAACAAGTAGATAAAGAATGTCCAAAAAAAAAAAAAATTCTTCTAAATAGCTGAGTTAGATCTTTCATAATTAGAGATTAAATTCTTAACTACAGACCAATCTACAAAAGCCTAAAGGAAAATAAACCAAATTTACAAAGAAGAACAGACGGTAGATGTGGAGACCATTCTCTTTGTTATGACAGCAATGGCAAAGCTTTTATATTTTTTCTTGTTTTGTTTTTTATCTGTTGAATTTAAATACACATATGAAAAATAAGAGATTTTTTAATGTGTTTTGCAAATGGAGAACTAAGGTGGTATTTTACATTGAAAGCTAAAAATATTTCTAAAACTGTCCTCATGACCCAAATCATTTCACATACATACAGGAAATCTCCAAGAACAGGTTCAGGCATGGCTGAAGGTCACTGGAGCATTTGGGAGCTGCAAATGTGTAGCCATTAATCATTATAGCCAGATAAAATTTTCTTTGCAATCTAAGAATTCTGGCTGGCTTGGTAAGAAAGGTAAGCCTTCCTTTCTTAGATCATATTAAAAATCTGCTGGAATAAAGTTGGAGAAAATTAATTATATAAGACCCTTCAATGGAATATGGAGAACAAATCCAGTCAAATGAAGTTGTTATGCTGGATACAATGAATATTAATGCTATTATTTGTTTTGGAGTAGCATCAAGAGAACAGAGCACAGCATAAACTGCTCTTCAGACACCACAAAAAGACCCTGAAGAATTTCTGCTAAGTGCATCAACCGCTATGACAGGCAACTACTCTGGTACAAACTAACAAAGAAATTGCTGCAATTCATTAGTTCAGCATCAGTTGCCCTACGTATGATAGGCTAAAGCATCGATTATCAGAACAGTGAAGGTGCAGGGAAGGCTGGGGACACAGATGATTATCTAAGACTGATCTGGGAAACTACCAGAAAGAATTCTTTTCCTCACCTTCGTATTTGTTGAGCTTAAATAAACAAATAGAAAGACTTTACCCAGCAGAGTCATAACAGCTTTGACAACAAAACAGAATGACATATTTAATAACCCAAAACAGTCCAGAAAGCAGAAGAAAACTATGGTACGATAGTTTTGTTTTCCTGCAATATAACTTCTTCCTTCATTAAACCAGCCATGAAAAACATTGCAGTTGCAGAACAACCTTACACTGGTAAATAAGAAGAAACAGTTACTCAGCTAAATCAGGAGTTTGGATTGTGACCTTAATGAATAAGTCTTGTTAGAAACTGAATTTTTTGTGCAGTGAAATTTAAGTAATCAGTCCCCTGGGATCAAAGAAAATATCTTTAATTTGATCCCAGAGTAACAAACTGGCACATCAGCATCCCTTCAGAGAGGAAAGAGACAAGTTTGTTTACTTTAGCAAAAGGTGGATAGGATCCTAAATATGCAGTGTTTACTTGGACCTTTCTGGTTTGGCAGCAAATAAAAATACAGTTTTCTTTGAAAAGGAGAATACAAACACAAATCAGAATCCTGCTGTCTTACTTAAAAAATATTTAATTTGTATGTTTATGTAGAAACTAGCCACAAAACATAAATCCGATCTCCTTTAAATATGGAAATCAGGTCTTGGCCTCTCAAATCCAGAGGTTTTACTCTCTGGACATATATAGATAAATCATATACACAGATTTATCATAGATGGAGAAGACGACGGACAAAAACTTATAAAGTCTGTAGATAAACCAAATAGCCTTCTACTTTTATTTTCTGGCAATAGCCAACATGTTTAATGAAAGCATATAAGAAATAAGGATAAGTATAGGGTGATCCTTCTTCAAGTATAGCCTCCTGAGGAAATAAAGTAGAGCCAGCATCCAAACCATTGTGTTTAATGACCACTGATGGACCTGGTATCCATAAATTTGTCTAATCATCCCTCTTCTAATAACTTAAAATTGCAGCCTGTAACTCAATTTACCCTGTGCAGTACAGTTCTTCATTTCATTTGTTTTAAACCTGCTGCTAATCATGCTGCCCAGAGAAGCTGTGGATACCCCATCCCTGGAAGTTTCCAAGGCCAGGTTGGATGGGGCTTTGAGCAACCTGATTTAGTGGGAGCTGTCCGGGCCCATGGCAGCGGGGTTGGAACTAGATGACCTTTAAGGTCTCTTCCAACCCAAACCATTCTATGATTTCACTGCCAGTGAGTTACTCAAAATTCAATGCACAAATTAAGCATTTACTTAATGTTGTGTTTGTTGTCCTGCTTCCCTATTCCTGTTCTAATCATTACCACCATTGTGGGGACTGTTAACTAAGTCTTCAGCTGCCCTACAAACATTGTAGGAATCTGGACAAATGAGTGAACAGAACTTTGTCAGGATGTATACGTTAATAGCCATAAGAACAAACTCAATCTGAGTTTTACTCAGGAAAGTTAGCAAAGTTTGTGAAGGGTCACTGGTAACCATGAATTACATCAGAAGTTTGGATTTAAAATATATTTGTTATTCTGAGCAAGTATTCTATTTGTATTATAACCCACAGGGACCTTAGAGATTGGGCAGCAGCTCTACTCCATCTACTCTTGTACGGCTGCTACAAGATCTCTCTTCCCATTATATTTGTTGTCCTGGTTTAACACAATAATGCACAGGGTCGCATACCTAGATCATTATATTCTTGGAGAAAAACAAAAATTGGTTTTCTAAAGTTCATCTTGTATCTGAATTACTGGCTGTATATTCTTTAACGTTTATCATCCTTTCAGAAGCTTTCTTCTGTTCTATTTTTCATGAAGAATTTCAGGACTAGCTTGGAAAGATTAAGCAAGAGCTGCCATTAAGTTCACAATATGAAAATAAAGTAATTCGTTTGTTTGATTGATTGCCACAGTGCTCTCCCAAGATGTGACTAACGCAAGCTAAAGAGCAGTGCAGGGAGGTCATTAAGGTTTGTATTGATTTCCTCTGAATTCTGGATAATATATCAGCAGTCTTTGTTACTTCCACTTGAAATTTTTAATTTAAATAACCAGAAACAACCAAGCAGTCAATCATTTGCTTCCCTTAAAGCCGAGACCATTTTATATTGATATTTCAGGTAGAACAGAAAGCATAATGCTGTGGTGCGTTATACATGCTGTTAGTCGTCCCACTAAGACAATGACATTAGAGTAGGGCAAGTAAATGACCAAATGATACACTGAATGTAAGGTTTTTGACTGCTTCTACTCTGACAGATGAAGAAATTGAGTAGAAATAAATACAATTCATCATCTTAAGCAGTAACAAGCAAGAAGCAATTGGTTTGCATGGAAAATAGAAGGAAGAAGGCAGGCAGACTACATGTTAAAATATTATTGTTGGAAAAAAAATGATCAATGCTGGCTTTGTGTTAGAGTTGTGATTTGGACTGGAAAAAAATGTAAAAAATGAATGTATTGCTGGGCCAAATTTACCCAGGTTTTATGAAAGCTGAATTTCACTTTGCTGAACACTCTATTTGCGTATCAAGGCTACAACTTCCACATGAAGAAAACAAAACCAGATAAACAGTAGTCAGTACTGTAGTCTTTTATAAGAGTGTTTTCATGATACAAAAGTTTTAAAACCTAATCTGATACTTCTTTCTGTGTCAAAGATGGTATCTTTTCATTGTCTGTATCACCAAAATCACTCTTAGATGGGCTTCACCAGCTTTAGATTTTTGACATCTTTCATCATTGTCACTCGCAATAGTTTTCTGCTCAGAAAACATCAGAACTCCTTCCTTTAAAAATAAGTCTTCTGCTTCCATATAGTAGCTGGCAGGAAAGTTTGTAATTGATGCATTCTTCTTTCCAGATCAAAACTTCCAGCCAGAAAGTTTTATGTGGGTTTCTAGAAGTAGGCTCTTAGTTACTGCTCCAACTTTCAAGTACATCAAGTAGTCTGCAACTACAATTGAACATCTGCAACAAAGATGGTCAAATAAAGATATTTTTTTTCCAAAAGCTAACTAAATAAAAGCATAATATGCATGGATATTCCAAGATCTGTTAGATACTCCTACTGGCTGGGCAAGTTATCCAACCTCTGTTCGCTATCTCCCAAATAAGAAATTTCTTTAAGAAAAGCCTGTTAAGCATCTCTTCCACTTGCATTCCAAATGAAACAAAGACTGTCAAAATATCTTCTGTATTAAAAACAAAATAGCAACTTACAAGAGAAAATGAAGCCACACAACCAAGAACATCAGTGTATTAGATTGCTTCCATGACTTGAATTCATCAAATGCAAGAATATCATAGGAAAATACTTCTCCCCTCCCGCCAGAATATAGTAGAAAGGTTAGATGCCTATTGTTAGAGCATACATGCTGAAAGGTTGGTTTGAGGAGGTAACTGGAAGCCAAAGCTAGCAGAGCACATGTTCTTTCTAAGGAGCTACAGGTGATTGCCCCACCCAGGTGCCACCCGTAGTTGCTGGAGAAAACTTTCACAGGTGGCAGCAACAAAGTGAACCTGATCCTTTCTGTACTAGCATCAAACAAAACTGAAAATAAACAACAAATTTCTTTTTCAGCTACAGGGAACAATTCCAGTGCAGTTTTGTGATACGACGGGTAATTAAAACTACCTACTAGAAAGAGAACTACTGAATGGTGCATCTTAAGTTTATATTTTAAAATAATATTTAACTAACTATTGAGTAAACCCTTTTAGGACCACAGATGTTCTACAACTTCAAATGTGTTTTATTTCCAAGTTGCTAACTTGGAAAATCACAGTCTTGTGATTTGTCTGTGGTTTCACATGACCAATGACATCCTGATTTCACCAGTGGATTTCACCCTGTGTTCAAGACCTTCCTTAAAAATACTGCACTGAACACAAGCATTAAAAAGAGAGCCAGTGACATGAAACAGCAGTCTCCCAAAAAGAACTGAGAGGCATCCGCTGATTTAAAAAAAAAAAAAAAATCAAAGCCAGGATATGCTCACATTGAAGACGGAGTTCCCTTAAATTCATACTACTATAAACTAGAACATAATCTGGTGTTTTTATTTCAGACAAAGGGCAAGCTGGTAGGAACACAAATAGGCCACACACTGCCAACACATTACACCCCAGGAAGACTAAAGTTAGCAGTCACAAGGGATCTCCTGGATTTTCTAAAGTTTCTAGTTCCATTTCTAACGAGCACTAGAAAGAATTTTCTATCAGCGTCTTGCTCTTTGTCAACAGGATTTTTCCCTGATCCTACGGCCAGCTATCACACCACCAATCAGCCACGCTGACCTCCAGGACTGCAGCCACAGCAATGTTCTCCCGGTGCTACAGTAGCACCATTTGCAATCTTCATCTTCAGGGTGACACGCAAAGCGCAGATACTGATCTTCAAACTCTGTATGATGATAGTACCAAGGTCTTTGCATAAGTGTCACCGTGACAAAGAAAATGCTAGTGCTGCTAATCTATTGAGACAAGTGGGAACTAGAGATACAGTCTATAAATACCCTTTCTTTACTTCCAAAAGTCTCTCCTTTGGTGCAGCAGAGACCACACACCTCTTGAAATAAGAGGATAAAATTAATTTACTTGTTACTCAGACTGATTGAGGATGTTCTTGACATTTACTTTGGTGTGGTAGTCTGGCATTTGCAAAATGTTCTGTGCAACTGGACCACTCATGCTCAAGGAGGGCTGTTCTTATTAGCCTCAAACTACTTATAAATTACAGCTGGTTTCTGTGTCAGTTCATTTAAACCAATTTGAACAGGCTGCTGTAGGATGTCCTGTAGCAAAATGATCAGTGTCCTTTGAGACATTGATGGCTTAGTTTCTGTGACACTTTCCTCTCATGATTTGCACTGAATGCATCCTAACAGCATTCGTGACTTTCTTGTCTCCTTCCTAGTAAGTCAACTACTAATTAATCAAAACCTGATTTTAATTGGTAACATTTTCACATTAATTTGAAACATGATTGAAAGTGCTTCAAGTCAAATATCACCTTCTGTTCTTCCAAAAAAAAGTCAAAAATCCCCTCTCAAAAAAAAAGTATACATTAAATTCCTCAAGAACAGTATTTTCATAATACTTGAACAAATACACAGTAAAGCTCAAATTCAAGAGCATTCAAACATAAGAATTGCTTGCCAACTTCGATTCACCATGTTTTGAAGGCTTTCTCATCTGTCTAACACAAGCATACAATCACTCTGACACCATTTACAAACAAGTGTAAAATAACATCAGGGTTATTACATTATGGTACTATATGCTGAGCATTTCAAAATCACTGCATGATCAAGTGGATTAGTCTGACATCTGACTGACCTTTGTTTCAGTTTTAAGTATAAGTTTGAGAAAATTTATTGTCCAGCTCCCTGATCTAAGCAAAGGCTCTTGCTAGTGCAGAGTTGGAACTGATGGTCACTGTGAAGGAAGCATCCAAAAAGCATTTAAGAACTGGTACTAGGAAAAAAAAAAAAAAAGAAAAAAAAATATTTTTCTCTCCTTGCAAGAAAAAAGCATCAAAAACAAAAGGCAGGGGAAAAAATAGGATTCCTTGAAACAAATGAAGGCCCAAAATGCCAGCAGCAAGTCTATTCATCTTCAGAAAGTATTGAACTAGGTCACTGAGGCTTAGCGATAATACCCACATTTAGATCATTATTAAAATAAGACCAATTTGTTTAGACAATGAGCAGCCACCATCTCTTCACTTCTCATACCTTCTTGTAGTACCAGGCAGAACAAGGAAAGCTGCTGATTCTTAAGATCACTGAATATCATTCCACATTGTAAAGTAATTTGATTTGCCAAACACCTACATATATTGAACACAAAAGACTCTCTCTGACCTCAGAGTCAGATTTACAAGATTTACATCCTTTAAGTTATAGGGCTTATGTATGTTAAGCATCAACACCTGAAAATACTACCCCAGTGACCTACACAGATGTTGAATAATGATTGTAAACAGTTGCTCTTTTTAAAAATAAGATTTCCAGCTTGAAAACCTTTTAGTAGGATTGTATTTGTGCAAACTTTCAGTGTTCACATGAAGCTTTTTGAGCCTATGTAGACCAGTGTAATAGAAAGAGCTCAATAAAGTTCTGATATAAGAGGGTATGTTTTTGATAGAACAGAAGTTAAAAGCTTTATTTTAGTATGTTTACCTTACTAAAGAGTTTGTCTTAGAACTAAGTTTTCATTTCGTGTTCCAGAGAGTATTCCAAGAGCAGAACCTATTTATTGTTGTAATGCTTAAAACCTTCTGTATCTGAAGGATAAAGATCATCTAGAATACTGATTGTGGTTGGACTACAATACATGCAATAAGGTGGTGGTGTTTTGGACTGGGGGTAGGAGTAGGGCAGTTAGAAGGGTGTTCCTAAGGTCATAATTCAGTCCTAAAGTCAAAGTTTGTTCCAACAACTGCAATATTCAGGCATAACAGAGCAATGAGAATACCATTCTGATAGCAAACAGAACCCTATAGTTTAAAATAGGCACCTAAAAGTCTTCAATACGTTCTTACCTTCAAATTATGTCTTAGAACTACAACATTCTTCTGATTACTGGATTCCAGTCAAAGGACAAAAAAAAAAAAAAAACCTTTATCATCTCCGCATGGCTTGCTGTTTTCTAGTCAAGCATGCTGACTGCAGCATAAAGTCACACTTCCTTATAAAAATGTCAAATTCTTTTCTGTCCCAAATTTCCCTGAACACCAAAGGATGTTTCTGAAGAAATACCTTACCAACAGTTGAATTTCCAAACATCAAATTAAAAAATCACGGAATAAAACAGAGGAGAGAAAGGCTATTGTACTGCATTGCAGTTTTATTTTACTTTCTAAAACAGCTGAATATTCAATGGTGATAAAATAGTATCCACAGACAAGAAGGCACCAATTCCATATAATGCATATTTATTGAAATAATAAAATGATCTGAACCAAAGGCAATATTATTATTAAAATGAGGCAATACACAGTTATATAGCTCCATAACTTTATGCGGTACTTTGCCAAGCCTAAAACAGAACACCTATAACACACACATATTCTAAATGTGAGAAATGAAACATGATGAAATTCAAAATAAAAGATGGTTGAAAATAAAAATTTGAGTTTAAAAAATAAAAATAAAAGGAATGAGTGAAATAATTTTATCAATTTTCATATAAAAACTCTCAACATACCAACTGCGGACAGGATATTTGCCTTTATAAACTGCAAATGTTTTTTGTTTGTTTTCTCAAATACATTTTCCTGATACAATACAAGAGAGAAGGCACAGTGCAGGAAAGATCCAGTAGAAGAAACTTTACACTACAAAGTAACTTGACTATATGGTCTATAGTGTGCACAACGAATCCTTTCCATGCTCTTGGAGAACTGTCACTGAAGTCAGATTGCAAAGCTGTTCCCATGACACGAGAGAGGCAGGGAAAAGATCACAAGGAAAGGAGGCATCAAGGAAGTTCTTTCTAATTGCCATATGAATACACAGAGGAACAGAAAAGAGGAAAACAACATTTTTTTCACCTAAACCCTAAAAATTGATTTTTTAATTCAGAAGTCATATCTCTGTATCACAACATGCTCAAGGAATAAGCACACACTTCCACTGTAGCTGGACCACACTGTTTTTGCATTAGTGAAGGCTGTGATGGTAAAGTATCATGCAACATAGGTAAAGAATCTGTTCCATAAATTTGAGTGCAGAGGGATGAACCTGATTTCTCTACTATCATTTTCCTCTGAAAATTTATAGATGAGGACCCATAAAAGCACATTTATGAGTTTCCTGTTTTTAAAGGAATGCAAAAAGATTTTGTTGAAAGAACCCAATTCCTATTAACCAAATGCTAATCCATATGAAAACTGTCCAACTGTCTAGAATCCTATTTCTCTTTCATACAAATGCCAGTAAGTATCCTCAATGTTCACTAAACAATTAAAGAAAGGGGGGGGAAATTGTTTTAGAAGTCTATTTTCATTCTTGGAAGCCATGACAGAACAAAATAGATTCATTAGAATTCATATTTTGCTTGACTAAAGTGATAATGGAACATCTAGCTTGTCAATCTTGTGTATACCAATATTATTTCACTGACTACCCTGGACTAATTTTTGCTAACTGAGAATGAAGCTCAACACATCTTATCATTATCCTCTGTGGTATGCAATTCAAAGATAAATACACATTTTTATCTCTGAGTAGGATAAATCCAGAATAAGCTTTCTGAAATTAATTGGGGTTACTGCAGTCTTACTTTGATGTCATTCAGATCTGTGCATTGTCTAAAATAAATACAGCATATTTGTACAAGAGTGAATGAATTTCACTGGAGGAAGGGATTCTGATATTTGTGAACAGCACAGCAGCTCACCAGCAGAGAGAGAGATTAAGCAATCACCACCTAAGAAGTAAGGCCATTTTTTGGCCATGTGCACATATTTAATTTCCCCCCTGCAGGAGAGAGAGTCTGCTGGCTGACTGGGGGCCTCCACGGCTTTCATTGTGCTCCAGCATAGAGACTGACTTCGAGTCAGCATCTTAGTCCTGCTAGAAATGTCACAACCAGAAGCTCTAGCCGTTGAGTTCAAGACAGTGAAAAACTTATAGTTATCCCAGTCTTACACAGTAGCGCATAACGGACTGCTTCATTTTTAACTCCTACAGTGACACCAACAATGAAAGTTTTAAATGCATAGAATTAAAACCAGTTTTGCAGGTATAACCCATTGTAAATATGACAAAATTCAGACTATGTTTGAAGAGAAATCAGTTGAGCTATTTTCTCAAAGGAAGAAAGAAAAAAAGTCACCTAATATGAATTAAAAGAAACCAGAACAGCTGATTAGGAATATGGAAAGAAAACTAATACTGCAGTGCATATTCTGTGTAAATGTTAGAGTGACTCTCTCATTTTTCTGTTCTATTTAGCTGACTATTACATAGAATTCAGTGAACAGTTCTGGCAGGAGGAGTCTCTCTTGATATTTAGAGAGATTTCACATGCATGACCTCATGTAGATCTGCTCAGTGATATGCATGATGAGCCAGAGAAGGACACAAATAACATTCACTGGGGACCAGTGCTGGTCCTATTGATGCTGGTGGGGTTTTGATTGTTCCCTTTGGCGAGGCTGATAATTTTAATAAAAAAAGATGAAATCCCAAAGTGAATCTAACTATCATCCAATACAACTGACACTGCGGGAAGTACAATATGCAGTTAGAAAGAAAATTAACTGTGTTCTCTACAGCATATCCATCATGTGTGAGCAGTATAACAACTCTGGATAATCAAGACTGCTTTTTTCATTTAGCTAAAAATAAATATTGAAAACACACGGTAATCATCCCTTCTAAAAAAAAAAAAAATCTATCTTAAATCATACTGACAACCATCTAATTATCAGGATGCTCATAAGCAAGTCTCCCCTCCAAGGGATTAATAATAGAAGACTGCTACTTTCCCAAAAGACCAAGATATTATACAAACGAACTTTTGATAGTTCCTCTATGCCTGTGCACACCTTTCTTGCTAGAAGATAAACAACTAATTTCTATCTAATGCACTCTCTTCTTAACACACAATCATTCTACTAGCTATAACACTTCTGAGACATTAATCATACCTGTGCACACTAGCACATCTGTTTCTCCACAATATGTGTGCTTATATGTTCATGAGATGTATTGACTCATAACAAGTGAATAGGGCCCTGCACACTTAGTGCTGACCCTTGCAAAGACACGTATACCACTGATATGCAACAACTATCCCTTAACTGAACTGACAGAAGGAATTACCAACATGGCTCAACACAGTAACACCAGAAACAAAGAGCATGGGAGCATTATTTACATTTCTAAATCTATCATTTATTGTGCCTCAGTTCCCATTCTTAAATACAGTAACTTTTGGCGTTCACTTTTACAAATGGAGAAAACAGGAAAATATATTTTAAAATTCAGTTTTTACCAAACTAATATATTGGAAAGCATTACTTGCATGTAATGAAATGCTAACTAGAAATGCCACACACACACCCCAAGAGCCCCAGCAATTGCAATCCAGAGCCAGCACCACTGAACGTTGCAGAAAATTGTCAGTTCCATGGACAGAGGCATACAAACTCGATTTAATGAATGTCTGATGTATAAATGAAGAGTTCAACATAATGTCTCATAAAAACAGCATAAGACTTTATAGTGAACTAAGATTAGAATTACAGGTTACCCTGGTTACAGCTACTGATGAATTTCAAACGAAGCTAGAATTAGCTTGAATCATTCATTGCATACATTAGCTAGTGTAGGAAAGAAAAAAGCTTGACAATGAATTATCACTAGGGAAGGCAATTTTGATCTGAACTGATGTTTCACTAAATGTAAACAATTTTTTAATTAGTTTTTTCAATGACTTCAGGTTGTGCTATTATTGACAGTACCCCAATTGTTATTTGCAAATAAGCAGAGACTTTGCTAAATAAGTCATAGCAGACTTTGTAATTAATTTTGGTGTGATCTACTCTTCTTGGTAAATCCTCTGGGAAATTAACTCATACAGATACTAACACAATTATTTGTATTAAACTGCCTCTGATCTTCAACAGATAAGTTTACTTTTATAAAATACATGGACTTGTAAGATTTCACAAAGCTGGACTTCAACAGACCATTTCAAAATTCAACAAAACAACAAAACTTACTGAAAGAACTTAATTATTAATACTTCAGCAGTTTTGAGAGAGCTTAGTATTTGTACAGTTTACAGAAGAAAACGGTGGTTTTCCGGGCAATCTGAGTACAAGAAGTGACGTGCAAGAAGATAGGAACAAAAACTTTGTTCTTTTCTCTTTTTATAAAAGGCAGCACTGTGTCATTGGAAGAGAGTAAGTTAGAAAAATGTGAAATGTTTGAGGAAATTTCCTACCGCATAACAATAAATTAATAGAAGAATAAAAATTTTATTGCTAGCTTGTCATATATTTAGGACAACACCTACAACATAACAAGATAAGTGCTGCTTTTCGATACATATTAATGTTTTCAGCAAAGCAAACTTTTTCTGCTTTATTGATGGACTTAATTCAGATGACAGGTACACGTAAGATTTCCTTCTGTGTTCTCATGTCATCACAAAAACAGTGTAATTTATTGTCCATAAACATCCCTATATTGTTGTTTCTTTTGATAGATTGAACAAACCTGTCAAGATTATCTCTTGTCAAGGGCACCATGCTGTTAGGTAACTACAGTGGAATAATACTGTTAATGTCGGTAGACTCTAGCCTGGAATACTTATTTTGTCTCCTGCAATTCCTAATAAAACTGTAGTATCAGGAGAGGAAAAAATAGAACTAATCAAATTTAAAAGGTTAAAATACAGTGGATTTTGAACACTTATTGGAGGTAATATCATGATCATGAAAACTTCGTTATTAAACCCGCCATCATAAAAACAACAGCTATTTTGTAATCACTAAGCAAAACACTAACAAACTAAGACTGAAACAGTTTTCAATCACCTTTCCACAGAACATCAAAAGCATTGTTTGGATACAGATTCCTGTCTAACAAAGGCAGCATTTCAGACTGTTGATAGCAAACAGTTAAAAGCAAAATCTAGATGAAGCTGTAAAACTTGTATTTCAATATCACAAACACTTCATAAAAACGGGTATATAAATTAATTAATTCTTTAATTTATGGTTCCAGTGACAACGGACATAAGTTAGGGTCACAAAACTCTTTAGGCAGACTAACTGTTATTCTATATAACAAAAGAGAAACACGCTTTTCTCATAGCAGACACTGAAAATAACCATGAAACTATTGTTAACTTAATTCTTTGTAATACATACTAAGGGAGAGAACATCAGCAGGGACAGAAGCAAGCAACCCATTTACTGACATGATAATAATTTCAGCCAGTTCAGAATCTATCACACACAGCAAATGTCACTTGAAATATGCATGCCGAGTAGTTACCCATATAAACAATGTCTCTTCTTCTACAGCTAGCACCTCCAGTGGCATACTTCCCTATGGTATAGGAGAGCTTCTGACAGAGATTTAATGCTGGAGAGGAAAGATTAAGTGAGTCGTTTAGAAAGACTGAAAGAATTGTATAGGAAAGTTTGCATAATGTCACCCTTTGATATGCCCTAAGCTCAAACCATTAGGAGGATCAAGCTCATAGCTTCACAAGCTATTTTGGCCATCACTCATGAGCTATCATTATAAATGACCCTCCTTATCAAAAAAAAAAAAAAAAGGAAAAATGGAACCAAACACAGTGTTCTTTATAGGTGGAAGTTCCAAAATGAAAGCAATCTGGAGATCACTGTCAACTTTAGCTCCTACTAAACGCCAACAGTTTTATGAATGGCAATGTTTTCTAAGCCAAGACCTAACAAGGTAAACATCTCCTATCATGTAGTCTTGTGAACATCTGCTATCAATAATCATTTCCTCTACTGTTCTATCATCCTCCAAGAAAGAAATAACCGTGTGTTGCCTGTAATTGATGACAGATTAGGGTATGTTTGAATTTTCCTCTGATGATCAATAGCTCATTAAGTGAAACTGCTTCACAAACAAGTTAATAGTTAAGAATGTGTTAAAATTCTTTCAGGTATCTAAAGGCCAAAAGCTCTCCAGAGTGAAGACAAAGGTCAGTGATTATGAGTCCAGTTTCCAACAGTGATGAGGCAAGTTTGCTTGATTGCTCAGGGCAATCAAGGCGTATTGATGTGCTTAGGGCCCTGGCAAAATGCTCTCCTGCAGAGAGCAGTCTCCTTCACTAGCAAGAGGTGTCAGCTCCATCCTGGCAGGCACCAAGAGGATGGAAAGAGGATTGTTTGTGCCTTGAAAAATGCACCTGTTTCATGCATGCACACCTTGGTCCCACAGCACAGACTTCAGGAACTCGTCAGGTCACTTTTCACACTGTGAGAAACAAGTGCTGCTGCTGAGCGAGCCCACTGGAGTTAGGAGCCTCCAGCACCTTCTTAAATTTGCTTAGTATCAGGGGTTTAGAAAGTGACACTGTTAGCTTGGCTGCATATTTCCTGCATGCCTCTACATTTTAAGCAACCATTATCGATTCTTTTATACAGTAATCTTCTTTTAAACTAATGGATTAAGACAGACAGTCTTCCTAAACAAATAGCTTATACATACAAAATTGTAAGTTGACAACAAATCATCTTTCTTTTCCCCATCCAAATTGTTCTCTGCCTGACACCCTGTTGAAATAAACTCGCCTATCACTTCCATGGAGCTAAACAAAGATTTACGTCAGCTGAAATCTACCTGTAGTCTACATTTAAGCTCCTAAAACAATTCCAATGCAGTACTGTACCAGAGGTTTTTCATTTATAGACAGAATGTTATTTAAAAAAAAGAAAAACTAGCAAAAATAAAGATTCTAACCAATACAATCTATCTTGGTAAATTGAGGCACAGAAAGAAATTTTCTAATGCTCTGCACATAGCTAATGAACTAGGAGATGGGAGCAAAAATCTGCTTTCTACTGTATGTTTAATCTGCATTTCATTTTGTTCCTTGGTGGAAAAAAAAGAAAGAAAAGAAAAGACAAAATAGAACTGGGGAAACTGGAATGCATAATATTGGAGGAAGAGCATAATAACTTTCAGCTGAAAGATATCTGTAGTAAATTGTAAGTTTTTAAAAATTGTGTTTAGTTCTGCCTGTAATGCAGTCTCGATACTGTCTGATTCATGTTTTCTACTGTTTAAGTAAGCATGTTAAAAGTGATTAAAGAGAAAGTACATTATATAATACTCTAAAGTAACTTACTAATAGATTTTCAAAGATCATTGAAAACTGTAATTTATTCCTAGACCTTTATGCTTTCTTACAAAAGTATCATTAATACGATTTTTAAATCTGCTTGCAGATTTAATACACACTTCATTTAATTTATGCCAGTGAGTCTACAAAAAAGGTGAACAATTTG
Source organism: Cygnus olor (assembly GCF_009769625.2). Lineage (NCBI taxonomy): Eukaryota > Metazoa > Chordata > Aves > Anseriformes > Anatidae > Cygnus > Cygnus olor. Next base: position 11,320,298 of record NC_049181.1, on the reverse strand, counting down.
CAGAGGCAAAAGAAATTTATATAAACAAGCTTGTAACCTACTGTTTGAAGGCTTCAGAATGTATATGTACAAAATTATAGACACAGATGATTTCATGAATTTCAAGCTCTTACATATTTGAGAAAAAAATAAACACTTAGGAATTTTGAGACCATTCTTACACCTAAAAAAAATTCCGTGTTCAGGCTTCTGCTTCCATTTCATGCTGCTTATATTCCAAAGTTCAGCCTTGCTTGATCCACAAGAGGGTTTCATTTTTCCCTGTCCTTAATATATACCTATGGTTAACTAAGGTACAACCCTGGAAAGGCTACTGAGTGCTAGGAACACCTGCCTAAGATACATAAATCTTTCTATGTGTTGTATAAAGACTGTAGGACTTCAATTCTCACTCTGCACTGGAGATACTTAACAGCTGAGTACCACAGTGCCCGGAGTTGTTGCAGCCATGTCTGCTTTGGAATGACTCAGAGGCACTGTAGTCACATACTGGACATGTCCCAAACCGGAGCCACAGACATACATTAGGTGCCTAGGAATTTCCAGTACCTCCAAGTTTAAAATGCATATGCTAGAATTGCAAGCATCTAACTTTAGCCAGCACCCACCTAACTGTCATCCAGATCCAAATTTTGTTACCTAAACTTACTTAGTGAACTAGCTATGACTACTAGCCAATGATTACGCCAAAAAAAAATAATTTCTATATTTTTCTATATTTTGTCTTCTTATCTTTTTTCTGCTAAAATTCTTTTAGCTACACTTACACCTACTGCAAAAAGAATTCACCAACTTTCATCAAAGCTATGGCCTTTAAAGGTAACCTAATATGTCATCTAAGCAGCATTATCATTTTCTGAAAACAGAGGAAACTCTGTCCTCTAAAAGAAATTAAGGAGGAGAGGAAATTGGTTGAGATATTAAAATATGTCTGCGGTGAGCCATTTAAAAGACAATAGCGAGAGAGACCTTTACTGAAAGGATAATGAGAAAATTGCTTTGCACTCAGCACAGTGTTTATATGTGAAGAGTCCCTTGTAGCCTTCTGCTTCCAAAAAAACAAGCAACAGTTGAATGTTACAGGCAGAGGATGTCAAGAAACCAAGCTGTTGCAATTTAAGGTGTTATTTGTCTTGAGATTTTTTTCTTCTTATATGAGATGGACTAAATACAGACAGATATACTTGTAACATGAATGCACAGTACTAGCTTAATAGCTAGCGATCATCTGTTCATTACAATCATCTTGAAACTATCAGCACTTTACTGTAAATATGGGTTGGTTTGTAAATGTTGTAGTCACGTGTTGCCAAAGTTTTCCTCACTTACTTTGCTTTCAGGCCCATGTGTACTGGGTTTATGTGGCGAGGTTTTGGTAGCAGGGGGCTGCAGGGGTGGCTTCTGTGAGCAGAGCCCAGCAGCTGCCCCATGGCATATAGAGCCAGCTCCAGCTGAATCCAAAAGGGACCTGCCGCTGGTCAGAGCTGAGCCATGAGTGACACTGGTTGTGCCTCTGGGAGAGCACATTTAAGGAAGGGAAAAACCTGCTGCACAACAGCAGCTGGGAGAGAGGAGTGAGAAGCAGCCCTGCAGCCCCCAAGGTCAGCGCAGAAGGAGGGCAGGAAGTGCTCCAGGCACAAGCAGCAGTTCCCCTGCGGCCTGTGCAGAGGCCCCTGGTGGAGCAGGCTGTCCCCCTGCAGCCCATGGGTCCCACATGGAGCAGATCTCCACACTGCAGCCCGTGGAGGAGCCCCTGGTGGAGCAGGTGGATGTGGCCTGGAGGAGGCTGCGGCCCGTGGAGAGCCCATTCCCCATTCCCTTGTACCACTCAGGGAGAGGATGCAGAAGAGGGTGGATGGCTGAAGGTGGGTTTGGTTTGCTTTTGGTTTACCACTGCTCTAGTCTGCTAGTGATAGGCAATAAATTACATTAACCTCCTTATCTTTGAGTCTCTTTTGCCCGTAATGGTAGTTGGTGAGCCATTTCCCAGTCCTTATCTCAACCTCTGAGCCCTTCCCATTGTATTTTCTCCACCTCTTCCTTTGACGAGAGGCATGAAAGAGCAGCTGTGGCGGAGCTCGGCTGCCCAGCAGAGTGAAACAACCACACGATGTTTCACTGAGAACTGTTCGAAAAAGCAAGGATCTGACTGGAAAGGGATAGAAATAAAGAGTAGGATTAAATGGAATAAATTAGGGAAAAACAGTTTTCAGAATGGAAGAAATGCTGCTCCTCAGCCCCAAATTGTTGTAGCAAATTTTTTCCAGCCTTAGAAAAGTAAGGAAATGACATTTCTTCCATTTCATAGAGGAAGAATTGAAGCGCTACATGGAAAAATTACTTGGAAGCATCAATATCACTGACTTGAACCCATGACACCCAAGATAAAGTAAATAATAGAAATAAAAATCACAACTAATTTCCTTTCAGTTTCCTGTTTGCTTGTTGAATAATTTGAAAGACCATGGTCTGTTCCCAAGTTATATTCCTTTGTCTTTTTTCTCAGGGCAGAGGAGATGTGGCAGCCGCACCAAAATTTACTTATAAAGCTGGTCTACCAGGCCAAAAGTAATAAAAATCCTTGTTATATCACTACTGTGGAATAACAGAGGATGCAAGTTCATAGAGGCATCATCTGAACACTTTCCATGACCATTAAACTCACTTCTCAAATAGAAAAGAAATTTGATGGGGGTAAAATAGCTTATATTGACTAACATTTTCATTATGTAGCATGATACAGCTCAGAAAAGAATGGTCTGTTACTGCTGGTCTCTAATGGGCGTTTATTATCCCTTGGCATGCTGCAGTGCAAGAGTACTGCAGGTGATTAATGATTTTACCTGCTGCAAATGAGCAATTGGAGAAACATCCATTTCATTTACTATATGAGAAACACTACTAAAGTGTAACTATCCGAGTACTTGTAGAGGAGGACACTTTATAATTAATAACAAATAGACTCAGCCACCTTAAAGGCCATATAAACTGGAGTTTAGAAGTAACACCTTTTATGAACTGACAAACCTTTCCCTGCTGGTGCTTGAGTTACAGAATAGCTTCATCTTTCAGAAGAACATGTTTTGAAAACATCTCGTCACGGAAGAAGCTATGCTATCTCTGCTGAAAATAGACCTACCAGTCTGGGGATGATCACACCACAGGCATTACAAGTTGTGGTCTTTATATAGTCCTGCAATAACTCTTACCCTAGTGTCTCCCTCATTTTAAATTGGTTCTGCTGAGATGACATGGTTCACTCCTACGTAACTCAGTGTATTTATTGGTGAGGCTAAACTTTTCTGCAGGTCTCAGTGAGGCCTGTCTTCCTCTGCCAATGTTTTTATACCTGCAGAGTGGACTGCAGCTGCCTAGCACAGTTTCCATGCTGCTAGCAACTTAATACATATCAAAGAGAGAATTCTTGTCTGTAATAAGGGAGGGAAAGAATAACTACAAATCCCAAGGCCCAGACATTATGGTAGATCTAGTGCATTAAAAGTACATGTTCAAGCTATTAATTTAGAGCAGTAATTAAAATCTGAGCCTCCCATATGACGGATTCTAAGTATTTTAAGCGTCTAACGCACTTCTCAAGTAGGTGATTTTCTGTTTCATTTTCATTGTGGATATTGGACATTTCATGTATGTCTTTGCCTCACATTTTGACCAGACCTTCCATTCTGCATCTGCCCGAAGTTTGGGATTAGGAAAGATTTAGTTCAGGGGAATCAGCATTTTTCAAACAGGAACCCTCTAAATCTTTTACAGAAAGTTCCCAGATGAATCTCGTTGAAAACACTCATTACCCTGAGGGCTTCCACCCTACCGAATTTCAAAGGTCTTTTACAAGCAGTTGAGGTGTTGAAACTGTTCAAATAAAGGTTACAAGAACCCTCCATAATAGGAAGTGGCAAGCCGCAGAGGTATAAGAATTGCTACTAGTTCCTCCAGTAGAAATTAGCTAGGATAGCAATGTAATAATGATAGCATTAGAGAAAACGAATGTCTCTAATTCCCAGATGAGCTGTTGTCCTGTAACTTACAGATCTGTCTGGGATAATTTCCTCTTTCATTGGCATTCCTATCCAAGTGCGATAGGAGCTGCCCACGCAGCCCCAAGAATGTCAGAGCTGACGCTGTGAAGAACAGCAGCTCTAACGATTACCTGGCCACCCCGCGTCAGCTGCAGTCCCCCTGCATTCCATGTAATGGTATCAGTAAAACTTTCCTACCTCATAAAGCATAACCTGATTAATTATCAATATCATGCATAATGGGTTTGTGGCATCTTATAGATCATCATGACATTGTATAGCCACTTGTCAATACCCCTGCAGCATCCACAGTGCTATTACAAAGTGTGAGCCCACCATTCCTGTTTAAATCTGTTTCCAGAGATTTGAGTCAGAACATTTGTTTTTAGGCACGAGACTAAAGTCCTGATTCTGACTTCAACCACACCGGTTTTAACCCAGTGCAATTCTTTTGCTTCCTGTGGAGTGGTTTCTATTGTACTGAAGTGAATGAGATCAGAAATAGACAAAAACTCCCTGAACTGTCATGTCTGCTTCTCTCATGTTTCATTGCCACTTAGTGCCATCAGATTGTGCCTTCAGGTCTTGCTGACGCACTGCCTGAGCTTCCCCTTACAGCAATTTGGCCACGGAAGATACAGCAAAAACACATTGCTTTGGCTTTATATTTATTTCTCCCCTTCCTTGTCCTTCTTTAACAGAACCACTCGTTTCCTCTTCCTGCACTGACTTTTTCAGTATGAAAAAATGAAAATAAAAAAACTTGCAGAATGAATCTTCCAACCTTCCCTCCTCATTACATCAATCACAGATTGTTCAGAGCCACCTTCTCTTAAATGATAAATGCTTCTGTAAACCGCTGTTTGTGTCACTCTTTGCAATCACAGCTTTTAGCATATCCCCTTGCAATACTCACTAATTTCTTTTAACTATTTTTACATCTTACAAGCAATGGATAAACACAGATACTGCCAAATAAAGGCAGCAATATCTTCCTAGCCTCTGATAGCCTTGTCATCAATTTCTCAAACAATGGCTGTTAAATTGCCCACCAAATCTCTTTTTGAACTCCTAGATAACTACATGTTTCCTCACAAGCTTGACCTTCCAGCTAATATGAAAACATGCAGGAGCAAATGGAAGTTGGCCTGGATTTTCATCTCTCCGGGTCCTCAAATGTTTCAGCAAAAGCAAACCAAGTTATCTTTGGAAAAAAAAAAATATCAAACCCATAACATTCAGAGGGTAATTTGTTTACATGTTTCTAAAATATTGCAATACAATATTTTTGCTTAGCATTTTTGCTTGGTGAGAGAAAATATTTGTACAGCTTTTCCTTTCATTGCAATCAAAGAAAATGAAGTGTCTAGTACCTGTCATATGTTCATGGTCATACTGGTAAGAAACCTGCATATAAAACACATTTGTTTGTTTTATCTAAATAATCGCATTACCTGCCAGCAGAATGCAAACGATACAACACACTGAAACAGATATCAAAATGGATTTGAGTCAGGAAGATGAGGAGGAGAACAGTCATTTATATTTCAGAGTATATGAAATAATCCTAGCAAGTGTGTTTGACTCTTACTTTGTTAACATCAAAACATGTTTGCAGGGCAGTTCATTTTGGTTCTCTGAGCACCAGTCTAAGGACGGGACGTGTACTGGAAATCAGAAGGCTTAAAACAGCCATCAGAGACAAAATACCTAACTTTCAGGCAACTTAAGCATAATGATGTGAATCCCCCACTTTCTAAATTTTTAGTTTACCCTTTATCAAAACACATAAAAGGTAATATTTTACAGAGTAAGTAGAGGCAAGTTAGAAGTGTGATGCAGCTCTAAACCAATAATGGGTAATAATCAAATGTATAGGTAAAGCACTCATTAGCTTTCCAGCCTTGTCCAAACCTGTCATACATTTGGCTTCTCAACGCACATCCTCATAAGCTGGCCCTAAAGCCATATATAACAAGTTAAAGAGGTATCAGGGTTCTACAGGCACTTCAAACTGAAAGAGGATGTCAGATGAAGAGAATAAGGAAACAAGAGGATGAGAAAAGCCTGAAGAACAAAGGAAAGAGAATTGGGAAGAGAGCACAAACAGAGGCCATCAATAACAGCATAAACACTGGAGTGGATCTCCCATGAAGACTGGGAGGAAGTTAGTGTAGTGAAACCTAGCATGGGTATCTTATGTCACCTCCTAAACTGCTTATTAGGAAGCGTTACACACTACAGCATGTGTATGGAACTGGGATTGATCCAGACCAGCACAGCACTTCGGGGCAAGAGATTTAGGAGACAAGCCTCCACTGATACAGGATGCACACAAATGTACATAAGACAAATTGCAATGACAAGGCTATATTTCTACTGAGGGATGTAGTGTGCAACAGTGAAAGAACCCCCCTGGGCAAACAGAGCTTTCAGTGAACTTCTGCTAAAATGCTGAGATCTGTGCTACTGAAGGGTTTGATTTAAAAAACAGAAAGAGATGATATGTAAGCTGCAGGCATCATCCAACATACCGTACTGTAAACCCAGAACTCAGTAAACAAGGATGGACAGGTAGCTTAAAATGCGTAGCAGAACCACGTCCTGTGGTTTTAAATTCTGAAAATTATTAATAAGCCAAATAACAATAACGTAATGACTCTGTCACAGAGCAGAGAAAAAAAACGAGTTCCCAAACAACCAAAAATCGAAATGTGGGGCTGAGATAATAAGAGCAAGATGCTCTTAGCACCTTATTCTGCTGTAGGTTTCAAACACAAAACATATTGATCTGTCCCATCAGACCACTATGAATGAAAACAAATATTAATATGCATTAATTCTCCTTCTGTAGTCTTAATTCAGTCCAAGCATGAAAGGAATATGAAAATGTAAAGATTAGTTTTCACCTTGTGCTGTACGAGTGGATTGTGTTGCTCCGAGAAAGATTCTGGAACATTGCTGTGAAAGGCCTTGTCCCTGCAGGAAAACTGAAGTAGAGGGTGAGCGCATAGGTGAATGGATAATAGAAATGCTTTTGAGAGAACAAAAGATGAACAAAAGAGACTAATATCTTATTCTGTAAGTAGACTCTTAGGACTTTGCATAGCATTTCAAGTGGAAATAAAAATTCTAAAAAAAAAAATTAAAAATTGGCACTTCTGTATAGTTCAAGCTATTATTCCCCAGTTCTTTCCTCCCTTTGAAGTTACATCACTGCAGGTACAATAAAATCTACCCAGGGCAGAAATCTTTTACATGCCTTTCCAAGGAACCACACCTAAAGTCACTTCAGAAAGTTGATCCGAGGTGTGCTCCACTGAATGTACTGGGAACGTTGCTATTAGCCTTAATGAGCAGTGTCAAACTTTTAATGCGCAATAAAGCAGCCCACTGACTTAATGGTGCCTCTCATGAAAGCACATTATATCTGTGCTCCGTGCGCATTCCCAAGTGACTCGGCATGCTGTGGGTTTTATCATCAAATGGTTTGAAACTTTCTTACACTGGCCAGGAATGTAAAACTACAACAGACAGGCACAACTCCTTCTCCTCTTCAGTCTCACTTAACTGTAATAAGTTTCATTAAATAGGAGGAAAATAACTAAAGGACATTCTGCCATTTCTTACAGAGCGAATTTTATGGCTCCAGGACCCCATTAGAGAAAGAGAAGTCTTGTTATGGTAGTGAAGGGAGGATGCGCAGCAAAGGGGTGAACAGGGAAGAGCTATTTGAAGTTCTTTGATAGGTGGGTAATACTGAGGAGCAAGGGAAATGGCCCCCTACTTTTCCCCATTTCCAAATTAGCATAGGTGGAGGCATGCTAAAATGGTTCTATGCATATCTCATGCAGAGTAAGCTAGAGTATCCCCACTGCACTGCACTGGGCTTGTTTAAACACATCTCTTAATGCAGAAGAGAGACAAATACTAGTAATTGCTTCCTCCTGGATGTTATTGCTGTGGTCATAATGTTTAATTTTCAAAAGGTGATAATAGTATCCATAACCTCCTTCTGCCTGCCCAAAAAGTCTGTTCTTAAAGTACGTGTATACAGAGACAGCCAAAAGTAGAAATAAGAAAACAGTATCTGGAAAATATGAACATTTTGTCTTTATATCCTTTAGGGAAAAAAGGACAGGGTGGCTCCAGTCATAAGCCCACTGTACTAAACACTGAAAAATACACAGCCAACATTTTTATTGTAAATCTTCAAAACATGCTGTTTTTTCTCTTGGAGAATGTGTACCCTTGAGAATCTGAGTTTGAAATATAATAAGAAAATTCCTGAAAATTCTCAGAACCCTCTCAACTAAGGCTATTTGTTAAGGACTTAGCACAGATCTTAAAGAGTCAAAAAGCTTGGTTAGATAAACAATCTTCATTTCACTTCACTCTCATTACTGACAACTGTAACAAGATGTATCCTCATAATACATCACAAATGAGCTTGGGCCTCACTTATTGTCTGCACAAAGGTAATTTCTTCAGCTTTCTATGAGTTATGAAGTCAGATCCAGTTCTTGTGCAGACAGGTGTGAGGTTACTGACTTCCAGCATACCAAGAGCATTGCTACATTTGGGCCATGATCATTTACACACTTCTGAATCATTTTTCTCATGGCCGTAGCGTGGGACCTGACTTCTTTACCAGAATGCTGCATTTCTCCTTCAAGTAACCAGTACTTTTGTCTAAAGGCAATTGGCTGATCCTGCATACAACCTTCCCCCCTCTACCTGGCAGGTATCTCACGATGCAGTTGGCTAGGCTTTTCCTGTAAACCTTTGCAAGATGAAACTGCAATTATATCAGTTACGAGACACACAGACCTCTCAGAAACAAATTGAGTGAGTCTCTTGAGGCTACAATATAAAACTTCAGAGTGTCTCCCCCCTCACCCCACAAATGATTGTTTGGCTACAAATCCATTCATTTATCATTAGTGTGTTCCATCTTTTGTTCTCAAGCAACTGAAATCCACTTTATACAGCCTCTCTCTTACCACAAAAAGTTATTAACAGTCTTACAGAGCTTTTCAACCAAGCCAAATATTGGCTTGCCTAAATTTTAGCATGCAACTTCTGCAGTCCATACACACCAAAACTTCATATTTGAATATATATGAGCACGGATCCCTTTTGGCCATTCAGCTGGAAACCTGCAGGACACCTGTATGTAAATATTATTTCTTGTCTGAAATCTGGTTTAGATTACACCAAAACATACAAAATACTTTCCTCTGTGTTTTGTTGACAGGTTTATACGTTAGCCAGACTCTTCTCTGCAAGGATTAACCTCTGCCCATACCTCTCAAGCATTTGTAGCAATGCTATAAATAATCTTGAAAAATGCACAGAAGGCAGGATAGCAATGTCTGGTCATACAGGATGCAATGTCAGCATCCATACTGACAGACACGGTGTTTTTATGGGGAAGAGTCTATAACTGATGGCTGCCATGAAATATTCTGACTGTTCTGCTGTTAAAGCACATGTAAGTCTTCCTCTCAGTCCCCTCCAAGGGATAAACAGTAAATTCAGTCACATCACCTGTGCAACATTCATAATACACAGAAACACTAGGATACAGGGTAAAAAAAAAACTCCAGGCACCTGTGAAAGCATATGAAAATTCTTCCTCTTACATATATACCTTTATTCATTTAGTACTATATTATGAATAGTTAGCTAGATCCCATTAAAATTCAGTGGCGGACTACAGAGTACTGAAATGTGAATTTGCATACTAATTAACAACAGAAAGTTCTGCAATCAGAATTATCAAAGACACGTTGGACTAATCTCTGAAGGGAAAAAGTCCTGATTCTACTTGATATTTGCTAAAAAATATGAACCAGCTACCAATTATAAAGTATTCCCGACTGACAGATAAAATCAATTCGGCTGTAAGTAATTTAAGAACGTCTAAGTTTAAATCATGTCTTAAGGAGCGACTTGTATGACATAAATTTTTGTTGCATATACTAAATGAAGAGAGACATTCAATGAAGACTTTCAAAATCATCCAACCTGTTTCTGTGCTGAAAAGAAAGGAAAAATTAAGGCAGACTTGGTGTACGTTGGCATCTTCCATAAGCTAGGCCATCATGTTTGGACATATGCTGAATAAGGTGAAAGCCAAAGATCACCTCTTTTACTCAAGTTACATGATGCAAAATGCCCATACCAAGAGGCAGCAGACTGTTTCCTATTTTAATAGCTGTATTTTTCACCTATTCAGGGATGACCTTTAGCCAGACAATGTTTCCTGTGTCCTTTTTCCCTTCCCTTTTCCACTCTTCATTAATATTTCAAAATATTAAAATATGACATTCACCACTTCAATTAGAGAGCCTGTCTGGTCTATGATTATGCTCTTGCAGTTTCTGTATCATTTAAACCTTTCAGATGCTTTGAATCAGGTGGCATCATCCACCAGGCAATAGGAATAGCACAGACAGTCCTGAGAAAGTACTTGTTAGTCAGACATCGAGCTCTTTCTTTTATGCTTCCATGAAAAACTCGCAGGATGTGCAATGTGTAAATGACAACAGGATCTGGCTTCTGTGTTTAAATCCCCCACTTGAGCCACGTGGAAAGGCCCTCACAAACCAGCCTGTGCAATCCTCCCTTATTGCACGGAGAGCCCTTTGTGGTGGAGAGCCGTGTTTGTGCCAATCCTGCAGTCACAGCACTCAGTGTGAAGGGCTCTGAGCCAGCAATGTCAGCGCAACAAGTCAGAAATGCTGCAGGAGGCTGAACTGTACCTTCCTGCTCCCCTTCACTGCTCTGGGTCATTTAGGCTTAGCCTAAGCTGTTCCCTAGCAGAACGGCTCTGCGCTCCTGAGTGACGCTGTGCTGCCAATTTGACATCTCTGATGGTCAATACCCCAAAGGGCAAAACCAAACACTTGAAAATGAGGTGATGAAAACTAGAGTATTCTTTTGAAATTATAGGCCGTGATGGCTGGCGGCCCTTGGTGAGGCCTTTGGTTCATTCAGGCTCATTCCTATGTTACAAAAGTTGGATAAGCATGAAAATACTTGTCTGTTGGGGTGCAGGAATAAAGGCTCCAAATTCAGAAACAAATGCATTGCTCTACCCTGCAGTCAGTTATAATATGTTGTTTCTCATTAAAATCTGAAGTCCGTGTCTAAAGCTACATGTGCTCTACTAGCTCAAAACTTACCAAACATGCATTGTGTCACAAAATCAGCATTATATCAAATAAAATAAAGCAAAAAATACACGACATCACAACCTCAATCACTGAAAGTCACTATAATTGATACATATGAAAATAATAAACTAAATTTGTCCATGACTTAGTTTCTTCTCTTGTTCATATCGGTTCTTCAGCTGATGGTGTAAAGTCACCAGTAATATCCCTTACATTTGGCATTTTATTTCCTCCTGTCTGAACATTAAACCTTCAGATATTCCAATTACATATGAAAGATGGGTCTCTTCCTTTTGCTTCACTATAGATGTTTTTCATTTGCCATTTGAACTACATAAATGAATGTTGTCAGCTTTAGTTAACTTCAAAAGCTACACTTCTGATCTGTCTTACCAAATTTTTTGATTTTTAATGTATAATTTTGTTAGGTTTTACCCACAAAGCCCTTCATTCTATACAGATGGAAGGAAAGCATACAATAAAATATACAATGCAACAGCAGTTGTTATTAAAGAAACCATCTTATAGACAATAATCTTGGAATATCATGCTCCTTGAATTAAAGTAAAAGAGGAAAATATGGAAAAGAAAAAGAAGAGATATTGAGAAATTACAAAGAAAACTGAACTAATAGAAAAAAGAAGCTTTCCCAAAAATTTCGATTAATTGGCCCCAGAAATTTTCAAAATGATTCCAATATCAAACAATTTGAATAATTTTATTTTTTTTTCAGATTTTCTGTCCAAAAACTGGAATTTAATTTCAAAAGCTGGACATTATTTTAAACTTACAGTTTAATCCTGCTTTCAGTTTCTGCTTTTTACCGCACCATAAATTTAAAGAAAGGGTCGCAACCCAAATTTTCTGTAAAAAAAATATGAAAATAATTACCGATCATCCATAATTATAAAAGTTACTCTAAACACATAACATTTTATCATAGGTGAGTTCGGTGAGTACGATCAGTTTTTAGATGCACAGGGAAAAATATATAGAGAAAAAATATACCTTGAGAATGTTTATCAGCTACAGCCTTTGTCTTTCTTTCTCTTTTCAGCTCATGGGACTTAAATTCCAACATCTTAAATTCCTTACAGATTTTTTTAATACACTAGGAGATTTCATTAGGTCTGATAATTCATGCACAGCTCATGCACTACTAGCAGTTGTCCTTACTTCCAGGAAAGGCCACTGTAGCTTCTAGCATTGCTAATAACGTGCACAGCTAAGCTTTTTAGGTTCTTTAAAGCACCAGATAAGATGCCCTAAGTAAGCATTATGTAACTCTCCATAGATTTTTGTCTAGCTCTTTTTCATCTATCCTAACTAGCATTTTGTTGAGTAAGCTCTTATGTTCAATTCTTACATATCCATAACCAATTACATGAGAAGAGCATCTCCAGTTTCACCTCAGCTGAACTTCTGCTCACCACACAAATTCTATTTTTCATTAAAACTAGTCAAATGTTTCATTAGTTTCCAGTTTACAGATTTTTCAGTTCTTTACGTTTCTCCTGAATTTATTTCTGTTCTGACATTTTGTCACACGTAGCTTTGGTATCACTGTGCCAGTTAAGTCCCTGCTACTTTCTGGTAGCCAGATTCTCATATAAAGGACTGTGCGCCATTTCTGGGTAAGCGTTTTTCAGGACCCCCCCACACTGACACAAGCAGGAGTACTAAGTGCACCTATTTTCTGTAAGAGGGAGGTTAACAGAACAGTAACAATCACAAGCATTCAGCTCCACTAGAATTGAAGCATTAAGAGGTTCATCTCTATTTTGCCTGTCAGTAAATTTCTTCTATCATAACAGCAACTGCCTTGCTCCTTTGACAAAGTGTACGCTCTGTATTTCACTCTTTTCATTACCCTCAGAATGCTCTATTCTACCCTTTATCTGTCTCATTACCACAGCGCCTATCACAAGAGGCTGATGACATCTGAAACTGCATAGCAAAAACTGACACATAAAGGTGTATTCAGAGGTAATTCACCACAGCAGGTGACTATCATAATGCAGCTGATTGAAAACTGGCATGATGTCCAGGGCATGGCAGAGGTGGACTGTTCAGTGTAAGTGATAATGCTGCATGCGCGAAGCAGTGCTAAGTGCTTATAACCAAAGGAAAGACAGCCACAGGATTCAGCACCACCGTCTTCATTCTCACCTCCAGCACTTGCTGTGAAAAGGCACATTACAAAACTGTCATCTCCGAGGTGTTAAATACGGCACCCTGTGCTTACATGCTATCTCCATGACAGCCACCCGACACGCAGCCGAGCAGCGCAGCCTCCTGACACTGCTGGGCTCCTCGGCCCCGGATTCCACACACCAACCTGCCGTCAGCTTCCCCAGCACGAGGTCAGCGGGACAGGGAGCTTTGTACCAGGAACAAGCTGTGATCGGGTGTTTTCTCCAGCTATCAGTGAGTGATTTATTGATGCAGTGAAGTTCATGTGTTTTTACAGCCTTTCAGCACTGGGAAGAAGACAGGTAAAATGCCATTCAGAGCAGTTTGTATCTCTGTCTTACAAAACGGGAGGGCATAACAGGCAGAGATAGCAGAAGGATAACAGATTGCTGGAGTTAAATCCAGAGCAAAAAGTAATATGATGTGGAAAAAGGATATTCAGGAGGGCAAATTCCGTCTTTTAAATGAAACGTTAAACTGAATCTTGTCTCCAAACAGAGATGGGGAGGCGAAGGGAAGCAGGAATTGCTGGTGAAAAGGGAATGACTAGAAGCAGTAGGAAGCCTCTTCTGTCAACTCCATTTTAAAGCATACAACTTCTAAAATGAATAAACTTTTTCACATGTAAGAAAACTGGGAAAAGAGTTCTTAATTTATTTTTTTGCATTGTTTTTGAGCTTTGCAACTGAAAATAAGATGCCTTTGCTACTTTTATATTATTTTATTTTTAAAATCATGCTTGGCAAGCAAGCCATTGATGTTATATTACTTGCAATTTTGTTCTTTTCAGAAGTATATATAAGTCAAACAGAAGAGCCTGTTAACCTTGAATAGGATACTGTGTGCACATGCTATTGCTCTTGAAGGCTTTTTATACTCCGCAACTTTGGAAAAGGCCGCATTTCTACCAAGCAGGTGGAATAATCAGAACTCTTCCTCTCTTGGGCACCTGCTTCTAAGGCATGAAATAAGTAAAAACTTAGCTATTAAAACTATCTCATTCACAACTGATGCATGCTGAACCTCAAACAGGAACTACAGTTAAGAAGGAGTACTATGCCTCTTGTTTTTTGGACAGATGAGATTATTTCTGACACTCACCACACAACAGCTGTTTTATGCTTGATTTTTCCTAATGCATTGAATCCTTTCTCCAAGTTGTGTCTTAAAGGAGTATAATGCTGCCACTTGGGTAGGTTAAAATAGATTTCTAGATCTTCTGACAACAACCTCGTGGACCTTAGTCCACAGTTCCCAGAATCCTTTGACAGATCCATATTGTTATACATTATTTTTCCTCGAAGGATAACATCACAATGATGCAAAACCATTGCACAGTACTAATTTCAGACTTCACAGTTATACAGCTACCGGGGAGGGATCTAAGTCAGGGTCACAGAGTAATGCACAACCTTGCATATTTCTTCAGATACAAAGGTGATGAGGGTTTTCCAGCCAACCTTGAATGTCTACAGTTTCTGTACCATAGCATCCAGCTGCAAATAAAAGATTTTGAGGTTAAGCGTCCAGCCTTCACCTTATGCACCAACGGAGGCCACCCAAAGAGGCAACTGAGCACACTCACAGCATGGTCATGCCAATTCTCTGAAAATCCTTCAGAAGAAACCACACCTTGCTCCCACCCCTGCTATAGCTCTAAGCTATTTAATGAATAGAGATAAGTTTGTGCTTTCAGCTGGGCACCACACTTTCTAAAGCATAACAATAACAGGTGATGACAAAATGTTACATCACAAACAAATTCTGTTTGATATGAAAAATGCATTGTCCACTTGAGATAAAATGTACTACTGTGGCCATAAATCTGCAGCTGGAGCTGAGTGAAAATAAGCAGCTTCAGGTCAGGGAACTGCACATAGGTAGAGGTGGTATAGATCATCTTACAATTTAGAGGCAATGGTTGCAAAGTGCTTAGCTCTGATGGGGAGAATTATTTACAGCGAGTGCACAAAATAATCTAGTGATATGTGAGGCTCCGCAGTTACATAAAAGAGAGAGATTGCCCTTTGATCCAAATATCTGTGCACTCTTACAGCCCTCATTACAGACGTTGATCATCCAAGCCTTCTGCATTGCTGCTAGATGAAAAGAGATGAGAGTGATATTATCTCTCCTGCTCAGCAACTTATCTATGGGAGCTGTGGAATTATTTGACTGATAGGGCTGTACAAAAAATGGAGCCTGTAGTGATCACTGTTCCTTGGCAACTTTGCCTTAGAGAATGAATGCAGGGAGTTCTGCCACACAAAACCACAATGACTGTAGAGGAAACAATTTTTCATTTCGAAATAAGCAACCTCTCACATATATACCAACAAACACATACGCTTTTCTTTCCAGTTATTGCATTATGCTTATTCTGTTCACAAATTATTATTATTAGTCAAATGCTTTTCTTAAATAGAACATTTTCCAATCATAAGTATAGCCAAAAAGTCATACACAGCACTCTGTGTAACAAAATCTCCATCAAATCCCCCTTGACAAACATATTTACATAACTGAGATCAAAACATTAAACTTGAGGATACTGCATGGGAAGAAAGATGGAAAGAAAAAAAATAAACGCATCTAAATCTAAACCTACATAATAAATGTATTCTTCTATCAGAGGAACAACCTGTTGTGCTAAATGCTTCTTTACTTGCAGAGTTTAGCCAATGCTATTCAAACACTTTGAGTTAGAATCTGCTCTTGCATGGATCTCATACCTCCTTTTAAACAAAGAGAAGGAGGCATGAGAGCACAAATAGGGTGGTGTTGTTTTTTAAAGTAATTTTCCTCTATAGTTAATAATATCAATTTTCATGGGAGCTCTCACTTCTATACTGTTAGCCTGGATAAACTAATCCTCACAATCAGTCTTTATTACATTTGATACTCTCAGAGATTTATGTGCTTTTAGTCAAAACAAGAAAGCTTTTCTGAAGCCTGCTATTCATGTATTGATGTATTTTTTATGATGGCAGGCCAACAATTCAGTAGAATGAAACAAAACAGTTGGGTAGGCACAGCTTTCCTTCGGAACACTCTCTGGATTTTTTAATTTGTGTTGATTTAGATACCAATACCGCTCATATACAAAAAAGAACAACCCTCTGAATTTTCAGTATGGAGATGAAGAGATTATTTTTTTTAAGAAATTGCAGCCGCAGAGAAAATTGCCATCAATAAAATGATATATGATCATTTATGCAGCAGAAATAACTAATAGAGCTGAGACTGCACAAAAGTGTAATGTTCATCTTACACAAAGTATTCTTCAGTGAGACTATATGCAAATCAGTATTTGTGCTGTCGAAGATACTGATTAAACTTATAATTTAGGTTTTTAATTGAACTCTTTTATTGGATTTTTCAGAACAGTTCTGACTCATGTATATGAATAATTAACTGCTGTAAAATAAGTTTCCAAAATGAAATCATAAATTCCAGAATGATTTTTTTTTTAATTTAATTCTGGTAAATTTCTGCAGCATACATCCTGTGCCTGGCTTTTACTATGTTCCATATACACGATCCTAACACAACTGTACAAAAAGACAGAATGTAAACAATGTATATCTGTAAATGGTGCAAATTCACACACACACACAAAATACATTCATAAAATAAATATGACTGTTGTCCTGCAGAACAGCAAGCTTGATGCAAAGGTATTCATGATATATACTATGGGTTGGTATTTTAACCTTAATTATTTTGGCAATAAGAAAAGATGAAATAAGGACACATTAGCATTAGTGCTTCTGAATTTAGCACTGGTATTTCATTGGCTTACAAATGAATATCTGTCAGCTGAGTTCAATGAGGCAGTAACTTCACAGTGCTAAACATCAGAGTGATGCATTACTTGAAACTCCAACAAGGCAAGGAAAATAAAGTAAAGCACACTGGATGTGAACATAGAATCACAGAATATTCTGAGTTGGAAGGAACCCACAAGGATCATTGAGTCCAACTCCTGGACACATTCATGAACAAAATCTATGAGAGAAGCTCAATGATCTTAACCATCAACTAAATTAAACCACTTGGCTTTTAGCCTCTCAAGTTAAAAGCCAAGATTCTCCAGACAGATAAAAATAAGACTAAAAGCAATCACAATACTAACATGCCAGACTGAAAGGAAAAATATATATATATCCTGCTTTGTTTGTGCATAACAAAGTATGATACAGTAACATCTCAATTAACATGTCTTTTGGAGGGGATTATAAATGATTAATAGCTGATAATAGGTCATGCAAGGTGTGACTAGTATGCATTTCTGATGATTATAAATATACAGTCAAAGGACAATAAGGATGGCCCCTGTCTGTCAGCAACCTATCAACCCTTATGGCAACCTGTAAAAATTTATCAACTATTTACTATCCACAACGGAGAAGATCTAGTGGACTAGCTTGAGAGAGAACGTAAACCAGACACTACTGAAAACACAGTGCTAGCTAATGTGTAATGACTGCATTACTGTACAGTATCTAAGCATACAGAGATATCGTAGGTTTGCAGGAACACCTAGGTATGATCAACTGACATAAATGAAGTTTCTTGGACGTTTCAATTGCTATCAGCTATAGGGACCTACTCAAAGTCCTGTAATGACTGAGGTGAACAGGTACACATCTGACCATGGTTGTGCCATGATTGTTACAAACACTACTACTAGCATTGCTGTTAGAGTCCTTTGGTTGAACTGAGATTATAAAATATGTGCCACTTTATACTAATCTTTGAGAAAAAAAAAGATGGCACTGCAGTACAGAATCAAGGTTCAGATTTCTGTGTTTGTTTTTTTGTTTGTTTTTAAGAGCAAAATGGCTCTAAGTTAACTGCCTACCTAGCAATATTGAATTCATTTATAGAAGTATAATTCCAGAAAAGCCCATTAGCTTCAATGAAATCATTCCACTTTTATACTGCCATAATTTAGGTCAAATTCTGACTCTTACTTTACTCCATATTACACAAAGCATTTTCACAGGCGCATGGTAACAAATCCATCAGTTATGTTACCTGGAAATCCTGATGCTGTATATTCTTTCTAAACACAGGTATTCAGCTGCTTATCACTTACATTAGCAAAATTAAAATATAGCCCATAAACTGCTGAATGTTATTTCCAATAAACCTGAAATAGAAATGGGAAACACTACACCAAGCAAGTGAAGTTACTTTTAAATGACAGTCAGCTGTTTATGCGTACTAATTTGTGAAGGCCTAGTTCTCCAATCTGTCTGTAATACTAATGCATACAGACTGCTAATACACCTTGAATCCTTGTAAAATGCCTTCAGTCTCCAACAGATTCAGTGTTTTCTGTGAGGAGACATGCACTACATGACTTACATCTGTTGTTTACCAACTCTTTAAAAACAGACCGTTTTTGCAGAGGCAGCCCCTTGTTCAGTGATGGAAGGTGTTGCCTGTCCTGGGCCATGGAGACAAGTTTGGAGTTAGTTGTCCAAATCAGTCACTTAACCTTCTTATCAAACCAAATCCTGTTTGGGCTGCCTTTCCCCTTTATGGTAAGAAAGCTATTCCTGCTTGCTGATGCTCCAGCCTTTTTCTGTAACCACCTGCTACTACAAGGCCTGCAAAGATTTCCACCAAATACCTTGGCCATAAACAATCCCTTGAAGCCCTACCAGTGTTGCCAATAGAGACAGGCAAAGAACAGAGACAGCTTGCAGAGCTAAAAGGAGAGGAAAAAAACATCCCAAACTAAAAGGAAGTTTTTCTTTTCCATTAACTGTTTTAAGCCTCCTGGGTGACTTTGTGGAATCACTGCGGCAAGTTGTGAATGATGTATGAAATGAGAAATCCCTGCCCACCCAGTGGAAAAAAGAATTTACAGACAGTGCTTTGCAATCACTTACATGCTCTGCTGTTTGATGTAGTACTTAGCCAAGTTACAACCACAAAAGCCTGCCAACCACTGAGATAGCAGCATTTTTTAAAAATGGAGGAGTCTTTTTCAGCACTGAAAGCATGGAAGCAAAGTCTATTCTGCAGTCTATTAAGGGTAGCACATAAGTTAAAAATTTACTCTGCATTTTCAAGCTGACCTTCAAAACAATATTGAATAGCAAGCAATATACTTTTAATGTAAGACTAGAAGAACATTTTTATCACTTGAGTTACACTATTTAAAGTTAATAAAATAGAAAAGTTTATATTTTATTTCATCTTTATAATCTGATTATGTTACACTTGTTTTGTCTTTGTAAACAAATGCATTCTTTGAGATACAACAAATAGAGACACAGGAATTTAGGAATATGAAAGAATTTAGTATTTACAAAGGAGATATGAATTTTCCTTAATTGGTTATTCTTTTATCCATAAAAATGATGTTCAGTAAGCACAAAACTGACCTCCTTTTGACTTCGAGACTTTTAATTTAAAACATATTTCAAGCCTACTTCAAGGTTTTCTTACCGAACTGTTTCAAAAGTTCTAAGAATTCAGAAATCCTTTATATAAACCTTAGCAATTTCAAGCAAATGTGTTCTTTTAATTCTTAACTTTCATTTGAAAAGTAAGAAAAGTTTAAAAAGTCTTACTGAAAAGCATTGTAATTCAACAACAACAACAAAAATAATAAAAGATGTATGAAAGAGATATTATCACTATAGAACATTATTAATGATTGACCACATTATAAGTTTCTCTAAGTTAATTCTAAGTGGAAACTCTTGCAAGTAAACATGAGTTTTTTATTTACAAGTTTTTTGCTCTTCAAATAGAAGATGCAATCCCTACTCCTCTCCGAAAAAAAAAAAAAAAGGGCAAATTTTCCCTATTTAAGTTAATGAACATTTTGCCATTGGTTCAACGGCAAGATTTTTCAGCATAAATCACTTCTCAAAAAACTGGTGCTAAAACACTTAGATTAGCCTAGCACTTACTGAAACCATACAGGCTATAGTTGACACTGGGGTAAAGTTGATATTAAAAGGAGCTTGTATGAGGAGAATGTATGCGTAGTTATACATGCATTAATAGCTAGCCCCTGTATGTTTTTATCTGTAAAAAAGACTAATAATTAGACCCCATTTGTTAGTGTTCTATTGTTTAGGCTCTTCTCTACCGACAAGGATTAAGTGGAAAAAACACTTTTAATACTATTAAAAGTCCCGATACAATATTTACAGAAACACCATAATTATCTAAGCTCAACAGTGAGCAAACAAACTTCCATGAACACATTTTAGCAATGACCAAGTTTCCACAAAGAGCTAGACATTCACTCAGTCCTAGCAGTAGCTCCCTTGACTACTTTTACTACTTGCAGCATGAAGTCTTGATTTCATTGCTAGTTTTGCTATCAACTTACTGTGGCCATGATTTCCCATTGGCATGCACAAGTCAAAAACGTGCATTAATAAGGAAGGCTCATGGACTATTGTCTAAAATATATAGTGAATACAGAGAGTAAACCAGCACGAGTTGACTGCCCCTCAATTTATTCTCTCTTTGGCAGACTATATCACTTCCATTAAAACAATCCATGCCTTAAGAATAAATTTAATTAGTAAGAAAGACATTGTTTAATACATATTTTTTCAACTTGGATTTCTTAAACACAGAGAGATTTTTTTCAAATTATTAGTTTTTCAGAAATTGGGAAATCTGAAATGAGAGTTTTTCCCATGCGGTTTGAACTCTACCCTGGTACATTCCTCTTTTTAAAGAATGACTCCAATTTTCACTAGAAGATAGCAAACAATATCCAGACTTTCAGATCAGCTATTTATTGCATTTTTATTTAGCAGGTCGTAACTTAGATTAACTGAAAGGGCAGCTAGTGTTAAACCGGTATGTATATAAACTTTCTAAAAAAATCTATTGTTTTCAACTGATATTACTATTATGGAATTATTTCCATTTCTCTTCCCTTGACCTTCTACATGTTTAAGTGCAACAATCTTTCACATAACTGTGGTTACATATTAAAAAGGCATGGCTGCCCAGCATTAGAATTCAGTGGAGCTATATAATACTGTTTCAAAAGCTTTTTTTTTGCAACCTCATGGTCATCAGAACTGCTTAGAAATAACAATGAAGAAAATTTTTACCAACAATATTTCAGTTGTCTTGGACTTGCTGAAAGGGAGCTATATTCAAAATGACAACACATTACAGCAAGGTGAGCAAAATATTTGGAAAAAGATCCCATAGGAAGTCCACTGCAGTCCATGTAGTTTAAACATTTGAGCGTCACTTATTCAAAATGTCATCAGCACAAGCAGAATGCCTCAAGAACTGGATTAGCAGCTGATTCATTCATTTTAACTTCTACAAATGCCAGAAGCAGTTCATGATCTTTGTTGTCCAAATATAATTTGTCAGAGGAAATCCCAGCAAATAGCTAATATTTTAACCTCTAAGCTGATTTTAACCTCTATTAATTGTAGTATCATTTTTTTAGTTAATAAAAGGTGTTAATTTCAGGAGTATTTTTAGCGAAGTGTTTCTTTCTTCATTTCTTTCAAATTTCTTTCACATTAAAACACCTCAGTTAAAAGAATTCTTTTGGACTTCTGAGCAAAATTATGAGTGATACATGCGTCATCTAATGAAACTACTATTACCAATATATACTCGTACTTAAATGAATTCTGTTTTTATGCCACTACTCTATTATGAGCTCAGAATTAATAAATATTACTTTAAATCTGCACTCTGCTGGTTGTGTGGCTATTAGATCCAGACTGAGTTTGCTTTCTGCTACATGGAGCTTTTCCAGCCATTCAGCACATGCAACAGTACATGCTCTTTGCAGCCATGAACTGATCTGGCCCAGAGCTACTCTTCTGGAGAAAAGTGAATGCATACTGTCAGCAAGAATTAGAATTACTTTAATAGGGTAAAATAAAAGATATTCCTTTTGCAGAGATCCCAGCTAGGTGAGATGGAATGGGGCAACATCTATTCAATATTTTAACTTTCTACAATGTTGATGATTGTTTAAAAAAAATGTACATAAAATATTTACCTGTCTAGCTCATTCTAAGTGAAGAATTTGGACAATATTTAGCAATGATTATCAGAAAAATCAGGTACAGGTATGACAGAAGAAAGTAGATCTGCTGGCACATCCTTCTGAGGTGAGAGGTCTGAAAACAGACTGGTTAGCACTTGGGTTTCAGAGTTTGATCTTTACTCCTGTTCTGTTTCTAAACATCACCAAGACTCATGAACTACTCAGCATACAACTGAATAAAAACAAGTACAAAGATTCCTTGCCACTTTTTTTTTTTTTTTTAAATCTGAGCAGTTATAGCAAGTTTTTGCTTCTGATAGTAGAAAACTTCAAAAATAAAAAGGGTATGTCCCAAGAAATGTACTGTGGAAATAGTTACTAAGTAAGAAGTACCAGAAATAAGAGGTCTCCCTCCAAAAATTTGCTTAATTGTAACAAGTGATAATTTCAACTGACTTGTAGTATTACAAGATGGCTGTACAGAATCCAACTTCTCTTCTGCAACTGATCACTAGCTATTTGCAGCTCTTATCACTCACCAGCAGTGGCAGACCTTTCAAGCATACTGCAGCATCCGCACTGTCAACGTCAGCAAACCTGTCTAATTATGGCCACGAGCTTACACCAGCTGCTGCTCTTACAAAGAATGAGGATAGATGCAAGTAGCAGTGTGGTTTTGCAACCATACAAACACCATTTAGCCAGGAAGGACATAGCTAACAGTCTTTGATTTGAGCATACCCTTACGCAAATATGACTCAAGACAAAGTATTCTTGTTTGTTTTTGTGAAACTAGTCTGTTCTCCTCTGATTATCATCTGAAATTGATTCTAGTGTATCCAAGAAAACAAACAACATATAGCTTTACTTGAGAGCTATCATCTCACACAAATCCTGAGAAATATGAAGGATGGCTTAAATTGAAAGGGACTACTGGAACTGGAAAATATCACTTAGTTAAAACACTTTTTTCCCAGCAATTTAACAGAATCTGCTGTTGTTCTGTGGGTATAGCGCCAAGACACAAATTATCTCTGCTGAAAGGAGCTGATAAAGCCAGAGATGCTCAATTGCCTGTAGCTCAAGAAATGGAAGTCCAGGCATCACAAAAAGTGAGACAAGTGTATGAACAGATATTTGGGCTTGTCAGGAACAAGCAGCAATGAATGCTTCATGCTGGATTCCTAATTCTTCAGTCCTTGCCAATAAATTGTGACCCAAATGCTCTTATTTTTCTTATTTAAGAACAAACTATAGCTCTTATGGCATGAATCATCTTAGAGAAACTTTGGGAAAGCATTCTGGTTCATTTCAGCACTGTCATCCATCTGTATGGTCTAATTCTTCAGCAGGAACTTTTCAAAGCAGTTTGCAGGGTAAACAGAAGACATCCTTGAAACAGCTCTTGTGAGGATATGCACATGGTATCTGTTCATCAAAGAATAATTATTAAAGGCTGAATACTGAGCTTTAGGCACAGTACATTCCTTTCCTGGAATGTATTATGAAGACAAGTATCAATACTACACATAGCATCTACATCTAAATAATATAGAAAACATGATTCAAGGAAACACCAAATATTTCTAGCGTTCTCAAAAGAAGCACAGTTACATTTGAAATTTGCCAAAATCTAGAAGAAAAGAATTTGCTCAGACAGCTGTCGGCTGTTCTCTCAAAGTTTCTCATGAAATAATATTTCTGAAATTGGCAACACATGGAGAACTGGAAGCAGTATGATCCCTAACAGCTTACTCCCTACATTTACTTAGAACAAGCATGCATTAGCTCTACTGAATTCAGTAGAGCAACACCTATGCCTGGTCATTTTTGATTTTGGTAATTATCACATCGGGACACCTACTGGAGATGTACAAAAGTTATTATACTGAAGAGATGTGAGCTAAAGGTGCTTCCAAATGACTCTCAAAAAGGTACAGTTTCACTGTGACCCCATACAGTGTTCTCCACTTCCAAAGACTGGCTGTTTGTCTTACAAGGATAAAGTTTTATAAACTTCACTAAGAAAATCAAAAATGCAGTCTGGTTTAAAATACTCTCTCCATCACTATCCTCCTTGTATAATCTTCATGATGTGACAAGCACTAAAATATTCAGTGTAACCGTGGGGCAGGATAGAAGGCACTTGAGAGTAGATGGAGAATTTATGGACACAAGTGCAAGGCAGTAACAGTTCTGAACAGCACATGCTCATTTGTACCTTTGATTTTTTAACTGGATACTCACTTTGTGGTTTGAAAGGATATTAAAGATGTAAGAAAAGGAAGCAAGGCAAGCATCAGAGCAATAGGGATAAAATGTGTGGTTTAATGAGAAGCCACAGACGAATGCATCCTCAGGAATTGTTCTCACTGAGGTCCATTCTCCCTCATGCAAGGATATCTGATGCAACCCTAGCGTAAACCCTTTTCAAACAGGAATAATTCAACATGATACAGTTACTCAAGATCTCGTTCCAGTCCTCCTCCATGCAACCTTCAGCTGGGTGCCCCACATCCCTCTGCAAGAAAGTGCAGAGAGGGGAACCAGCCTGGCATTCATAAGGTTGTATTCTTGTTCCTGCTCTAGTGCTGCCATAACTTCCAGGGCGTACAGGGCTCTTGCAGCATCACAGGCAGATAATTCTTTGTATGGTTCTGGAAGTTTTGCTCAACATAATGCACTTTTTTTTTTTTTAATGAGTTAATCTTTTAGTTCATAGATAATTAATTAAATTAAAAATGCCATGCTTGAATGTGTCATGTATCAATTTTGAAGACTTAATTATAAGAGCGAATTAAGCTTTGATTAAGCTTTTCTTCTGAGAGCAGTAGCTGTCATTCTCCTTTGTGTTAAAATAAGAGAATCACTCTGGCTCA
The DNA here is from genome assembly GCF_009769625.2 of Cygnus olor. Lineage (NCBI taxonomy): Eukaryota > Metazoa > Chordata > Aves > Anseriformes > Anatidae > Cygnus > Cygnus olor. The sequence continues at coordinate 11,294,995 of NC_049181.1, read as the reverse complement.
GCTGGCAAAAATGCCACCATGTTATTTACTCCTGACAACAGTCTAGAAGTCGGCCTTGTCTGAAGACAAAAGCTGCAGGTACAATGGTCATTTTCTACGTTGTGCATCCACAGAGAGCCATGGCATTATGTTCTCCCCACAAAAACTAGTCGAAAAGATCAGTGCAAAGCGACAATAACAAAACATTTAGAATAACATAGTTAGGATCAGTTTGTCGAAGGAAACTGACATTTGAAAAGGAAATAGTTTGTTGTGTCAACCTGTCTAAGTGCTGTAATTTCTATTGTGGTTGGGGGGTTGGGTGTTTGGGTTTTTTTTTGGCTTTTAGGCATGATCAGATTGTGTGAAAATTGCGGAGACTCTTGCACTTAAATTGATACAGAAAAATCTAAGTAATAGGAGTTAATTAGAAATCAGGAAATTTCAGAATTGGAACTCTGAAAAACAAAGCAATACTACTTGAATGAATCCTAGCTAGAATGGGGAGGAGGGGACTGAAAACTGTTCAAAAGAACATGATTCTTAATTTGCATGTTCAGAAGATACCTTGGAAATATGCAACTGCTTGAAATCCAGCAAACTTATGAACTCTACAGGTAGCCTGCTTCACCTATTCCACGTATCTCCATGAGAGCAAAGCGTATATAGAGTGGCAGGTAATATGTTCTCAGGCACTTAGATGTTTTGAAAGTGCTCGACACAGCACCCAGTAACAAGAATTAATCATCAGCAGGAATAGAGGCTTAGTTTGAACAGAGACTGAAGGCTACTTAACAGGGAAGGAAACAATACCCACAGAACAGGACTGCTTTCATGTAGTGCACTTGCCAGTCATTCCCTTGGACAGATTCCTATCACCTGAAGCTCTGCCAGCATTATATATTAGCTTTAAACTGGACTAAGGTGCTATATTTAATTCCAAAATCATAATTAACAGCTTCCCTTGTGTTAAAGCAAATTCAACAGCCCCATACTTTTGCCGTGGAAATGTAATCCAGTTGATGCCAAACAGAAATAGCAAGAGCTTCTGTTATTATTTATATTATCACAGCTATTAAAGGGCAACACTACTGTATTTAGAGAATGGAAATTGAGGCTCCATTTATAAAAAACCTACACTGTTGCACACAATACTTGCCTGAGAGAGTAACAAAGAGGAAAAATAGATGAGAAAAGGCAAGCATTCTTCATTTTATAGACAGTAGCAAAGGCAAGGAATCCAGTAGTTTCATACCACTTAAATAAAGTCAAACTAATTGAAATGCCTTAGTTAAGAACACAGAAGCTTGAGGCTTTTTGTATACTCAAGGGGAAGAGATTGGTACACCGCAGATCTTAGGAGGGCTGATTAGCTATGTAGAAATGCCACACTTTGTCTACTAACTAACTATTCAGGGAGCCTCAGGCAGCAGCATGACTACTTTGTGTCTCATTAAATATCGGAAGTTAGGTGGGATAAATCCAAGCCAAAGAGGTTAGAAGACTTGCCCAAGGTCAGAAAGGGTGACATGGCACAACAAAGAACTGAACCCAAAACTTGGGAATCTTGGACCACTTTGTTGGTCCCAAGTCATCTCTAATACCATTAGCAAAATTGAAAGTACATAAAACTGAATTTAGAAATATCCTTGTCTAAATGAAGCTACGGTTTGGTAAAACCTAGACATGCTGAGAATCCCAAGTATACAGCTACTCCCATAGGGAGCAATTGCAATAATCCATTTTTTTCTGCTCTGAATTGCCCCCAGGAAAATGTAGAGTGCCTCAGAGCACAGGCAAAGTTTCCATACATTTTTATATTTGTTGATTGTCATGAGTTGAGCCCTTACGGCTCAACTATACCATGGAGAGGCAGGTCACGCCATCAGGAATGGTGTAAGTGTCCATTTGTATTCTGCTATTTCTGCATCAGCTTTGTTGTACCAGAAGGAAACTCCACCGAAAGTAAGGAAAATAATGAGGTACAACTACACACCCAAACCATACTGTCTCTGAGGTGCTTAGAGTAGATGATTGATATGAGCAAGAATGAATTGACATCGTCTGTAATTGATGCCTTTCTTAGCAGTTTTCGTATCTTCTCTTATGTCACTTTTTCCTGGAGTAAGTGTGGGGAAAGTTAACCCCGCAATCACACAGAGATTACAGAGACAGAGGAAGTAATAAAGAAAAATAAACCACAAGCAAGTATCAGGAAGAGTTATTAACTCATCTGTATGCAACCTGTCCAAACACTAACATCTACTTAACTGTCTGAACTATTTGGATTATAATCTTCTCAGGACATGGACAAACTCCCATTCTGAAACTGTACAGGAACTACTACAGTAAATTCAGTCTCTCATCAGCACCCGCAGGTCCACTGAAATATATATTAATAAGAACCCTTCACACCAGAGGCCTAATCCTAGCAGTTAGTAAAATGACAAGATGCTTCACCTAAAGCCACTAATGCAACCCATAAAATAATTTCACTCTATAAAACAATTATTTAGTACTTCAGAGAAAGGTGACGGACAGTTTTCATTAATCTCTTTACTCTCCGCAAATGTTTGCTTGTGGTTGAAAGAGGGAATTGCTAGATGAAGGTCAGCACTGCAGGTGTGACTGGTCCAGCAACTGCAAATGACCCATAAGACTTCCAGCCAAACACTTAATATTCTAGTCAACTAGAAGAAACAATTATAGTATAGAAAGCTTATGATAGAATTGGCTTTGCAAGATTTATATTTAACAACCCCAAACAAAAAGTTACATAGGAAGTACAATACATCATTTCTAATTCTATGCATACACTCCCCAGAGCAGCTACAAGAACACAAGAATGCAGGATATGCCATATCAGTGCTGCTGATGACTCTATCAAATCCAGCATCCTGCCTGCATTTCAATGATGGGGGAAAGCATGCCTTGAAGTCGTTTCTATTATAATTTTTCAAGGTTATGAAGTACTTTTGGATCTTTCTGAATAAGAAGTGCTATGATACATATTTTTACTATAAATACTGATAAATATTTTTACTATATGCATGCAGTTGTAATATAATACTAAAGGGAGACAGGTTATGGAGCGCAGTTAAAACTCTTGCAGCTGAGAAGAGAGTAATTTTTATTTTTATTTTCTTTAGCAAATAAACCAAGTGGGAGAGTCATGAAATCGTTCTAAAAATTATTTAGAAATATATTATTCTTGAATGCAGACTTTGAGACAAACTGATCTGAATACAGTGAGTCACATTGTTTTTTAAATTAAAGAAATAAGTGAGAAATTAAAAATAACCTCAATAATACTAGTGCCTACTTGGTCTTCTTAGGTAATTCCCAGCCTTCTTTGATTTGTGCACATTTTCAAGCAACATTTGGGTTTCCCCACACATCGCAACATATAGCACATACACTGTTCGAATTCTCCACACCAAACTCAGCACTGAGCCGAAGGGCATAGCATACATGCTAGAAAGAGGTGTGAATTACGCACCAGTTTAGTCTCACTTCTGCATTTGGCCTTAAAATTGTAATTCTATACTAACCACATTAAATGAAACGTGTTTCAAAATGCCAGGTGGAACCAGATCGGGCAATACCTTGGGCGGGCTTAGGAAATATTTATTCAATGGAACATGAGAAGAAGTATAGCGGTTCACATTCTTAATCCAGTTATTCCAGTGCTCTGTCAACAGAAACCATCATTACCTGACACAGAATAAGGTAAAAGAAATCCTCCCATGTCAAAAATATAATTAGAATTCTCAGATCTGTAATAAGTGATTTGTAAAAATGCCTCACCCCAACATTTTTAGTCTACTTTGAATTGTTCTGCTTACAGACGTCCAGGGGCTGCCAAACTCTAGAATACAAAGTCCAAAGCAAGTAATAGCATCTGTGCTCTCTGCTTCTTCACTTACATTTTCAGGAGTCACGGTCAAGTTTTTTATTTACTATGTGACTGTTTATCCATCCATTCAAAAAGATCGTGAAGGGGTTAATTTAAGAGTTTTTTGAGAAGACCTTCCTAATCACCACATAGCTAGTGTTATATAAATATTGCAATACTCCAGCAAACATCTGCTGAACCTGATCACTGCAATTTCAAACCCTATTTTTTCCTGTTCGCCTTGAAGGAACTATCACAACAATACAATCCACTTTCAAAAGCCCTTTCACTGATTTTTTTCAGCTTTTTTACTTCTTCAGTGCACAATGCTATTCATCTCAGAATTTATCCATTTTACTTTTCCTTTATTATACTGTTTTTTTCCTGGCACTGTCCTTTCTTCCTTCCCTTCAGTCACAAGGGACTCACGTTTATCAGATTCTTGTATACACATTTCAAACTTAATCAAACAGACTTTAAATACATAAGGACCTATATACCTCCAACTTCCTCCTGCAGGCATAGTTTTATCACAGTTTATACGAAACCATATTGTAGCACTGAGGGTAACTAATTCAAGATACTCACTGTTCTTGTTTTGCCATGAACATTTCTGTTCTCTATTTTTTTTCCTCTAGTTTATTATCCTGCGAAATTACAGTTTCTCCCACCACTACCATCCCCTCACAACTCTCTTCAGTCAAACACTTTCCAGTCTTTGAATGCGATTAGTCACCGTTTTGCAGGTAGGTATTTTGCATTCCACTGACTCCAGTATTAATTTTTATTGCTGTCAATGAGACCTCCACAAATACATTAAAGATCTATGCAGAAACTAAACCACAATAGCAAACACAGACACAACTTTCAGATTCCATAAAGAAAATAAATGAAGCCATATAGGAGTTCCGACAACTTGATAACACAACATATCTACCCTGCTCAGGGGATGGAACTTGAAATTATTTTATCTGGCAATAAAACTGACTTCAGTTTTCTTCGAGCATAATCAGGCACATCACACCTGTACCCTCTGCAGAAGACAGTTTATTGCTATTTACAACATAATCTATGAGTAGTCATAAACACAATAGTAATAGGCTTGGAGTTCACTGACACTGACTGGAACACACATGGCATACTTTCTAATTAAATCATCCGTACAGACCAAAACTAATTAAATCTGATAAGCCATGTGAACAGGAGGCACTTATTCGCTCTGTGGGACACATGAAAACAACCGCACCTTAAAGATTCAAATAAAAATAAAAATACTTCTTTGGCTTTAAGGAGAGAGTCCAAAAGGTGATTAGCCTTTGTGTAAACTTTTGGTCGCTGATTTGAACCTGTGACTCAAAGAGGCAGAGGTGGTTTAAAGATCTTGGCCAGTTCTGATTTTTCTGTACAGTTTCCTCCTCTGAAGTTCAGTGCCCACAGTGACCCAGCCATTCCCAGTACCAGCAGGTGGAGTGCTGCTGAAGGAACAGGTGAGGCTTCAGAGGGTTGACATTTTCTTCTTCAAAAAAAAATCCCTTACTTTTTTATTACAAAGCGCCAATTCATGATAATGCTTATCTCATGTGATTTGAACGTCAATTCTTCTAAAGGGATTTGGAAGAAACACACTCATTTTTTTCTAGTTAAAGAAAACATTCCTGTAGACAGAAAAAGTATGTGCAACGTGTTATTGGCTTTTACCTTCACCTTTCTGAGCTCTGTTTTCCAGGCTCTTTTTCATTCTATCTACACAGCACTTCACCTCATACCATCCCTGTGTTTTTCCTCTTTACCTTGTACCTTAAGGATCTGTTTTCATTTAAAATAAATTCTACCACATTTGGGTTTACAGAAAACATTTAAATACTTGAAATGACATACAGCAACCTTACTCAGTCTTTATGCAAAAATGGCAGATTTATCACATGATAAAACATGACACTGGATGCCAGAAAGTCCCAGCTATGATCAGAGAACGGCAGCTTCTTAGAATTTGGCAGCGAAGGAAAAGTAATGGTGCTGTAACGCGAAAGCTGAAATCCCAGGACTTTGCAATGACTTAATAATCATCCAGGAAGTAACAGAATGAATTTGATTTTTCAATGAACAGGTGAATTTAATTTTTCAGTTCCTAACTATGGAATGACTTCCAATGAGGTCTTTCAGCTAAACTCACAAAAAAAAATCATATCTAGAGTTGAGAAAGGATATCAGTCTTGAGATAAATGCTTTGCCTTTTGTTGCGTCTCTAGAAAACTCTGCCAAACTGAAGGAAGGATGTTTTACATTTCCAATACAGCAGTACATGAGTAGTTCTTTTCAGTCTTGTTCCCAGGTTCTAGAAAACGAGCTTTCTAATATTATTGAGGGAAAGGACATGCAAATCCCAACCCTTACTTAAGAGGTTAAAATCTCTCTGACTTATTATAGATTTATATTCTATTCAATTTACAAAGTAAAGCAACACTCCCAGCTGCCTCTCACATTCATTTGCCAAACATAATGATGAGAAACTTCATTGCCTTTCCTTCTAAAATATAACCGTTTTCTTCTTCAGTGCCCAGTGGGGATAGGGCCTTGGTACTCAGAAACCAGCCTGAGTTCTGCAAAGCAGTCTAGGGATTTAGGATTACCATAAACAGAAAACTTGTATTATACAGCCAGGGCAGCTATGAAATCTCAGCTACCTGCCATCTGCAAATGTGCAACTTTTAGTTGGGAATGTTTACCAAAACTTTTATGTGTTTTGGTTTCCCTGTGGGGTGGTGTTATGATTTTCTATCTGTAGTACTCCAAACCAAACTCATTTTTCATTCTGATTACAAATGGTGCTCACTAAATACCAATTTGCAGAGTTTTCATTAAGGCTGGGAACACTAGACCAGCAGTATTTCAACAGAATATAATTTCCAGAACACATGCTGTTCCTGCAAGTAGACAGCTCTCCCCCTGGAAATACAGGAGCATCAACAGCCCCACTGGAAATCTGGTTTCCATTCGACTTAGCAAAGCACACACATGGTGTGAAACAGGCTTTGCCTCGGAAAGCTTACAAAATAGAGAGGAACTAGGAAGAAAGCAAGCTGCAGAAAATCAGGGGACTCAGTCATACTGCTAGGAGAGAAGGGAATGAAATTCAGATCTGTTCGCACAATCCATTGCATTTTCTAGAATCAACTCTTGCTCTAAGCATCCAGTTTAGCACATGATGCATACTAACAGTCACCCCTCTCACATGTTTTTGGCTATGCTTGGCTGCTTTGTTTTGTAATCTCCTCTTCCCATGTGGAATCTACAAATTCAGTGACATCTTTAAAAACTGTGCCTCCACGTGGCTGAACACAGCCTAAACATTTTGGGTGCTCTTATAAATAAAAATAATTATTTAACTCTTACTGATTAACGGATTAAAGCTTCTTTTGTAAAGAGGTCTGGACACAGATTGTATTTTTCATGGACTAAATCTGTTTGAATCTTTGGCCTTTAGGGACCTTTCTGTTTATTAGCACCATTTAGCATTTTCTCAGCTTTTAACGCTCTGTTGTTTAGCTATGCATGACATACTTCCAATGGTAAGTTAGCATAACAGCACAACATGTTTTGCCTGCCTTTTTGGATTGTAAATATTTGTGCTGTTGCTATCAACAGCTCTGTGATTGTGTACCAGGCTGTGTATATAAATATATATAGAGAGAGAACTAGATATAGAACTGGATACAACATTTATGAACAAATATACTTAAAGAAACATTAGGCAAAACCAATCTTTGTATAATAAGTAATAGAGTCGTTTGCGTGAATGGACAGGTCTTGAAACAGAAACATTCAGGACGTTTGTGGTTAAGGTACCCACATTAAAACATTAACTTTCATCCAGAGTGGCAGAAGCTGGCAGACGTGATTTTGCTTGTACTAACTCAATAAATGCAGGTCAAACCCAGTTAATAAATCAGACATCACTAAGTGGCATGCAGTTCTGGTGCTCTGAGAGAAGAGAGGCGCAGAATTAGTTTTACTCTTCTCTCTCAGATGCACGCACCTCTGCCTGCTGTCCTCAGAACAGGGAGAAAAAAAGAGGGTCTCACCCAAGCTCATTCCTTGTAGCTCACATTACAATAGGACCGATCCAGCACATTTCTTGAAGAACTCAGCTTCTTCAAAAAGCTGGTGGCCACGGAGCAAACTGACAGCAAACTCCTTGGCAGGCACAATGCAATCAACCCCTACAAGAGGGCCTCCAGCAGCAGCCCAATTACTATTAACAAGTAATGACAACTTAATCCAAAATGGCTTAAAACATACAATTGCACTAATATTTAAATCACCAACTACTAAATGCATTACTCACTTCTCTGATGCCTAGTACACATTCCCCTAGCTGAATAAGTAACAGTACTGAGACAGAGGGGACCAATCGATTTATCTTTGCAAAGGCACAATTTCTCTATGTGACTACACTGACTCCTGGGAATAGCAGCTGCTGCAGGATTTATGGTGACGTTTTCTGGCTTCTGAGTTACACCTGCTCATTACTTTGTTTTCCCTACACTGAAGAGAGGTGTGATAGATTTTTCTGTAGTTAAATTTGGAAACCATGTGATCCTGACCTCTCATGTCACTGATTTGAATCCAAACCCCTTTTTTTCTGATTTATTGAGAACAGAGTCAGACCCAAACACTGAGCAATTGCTGACCACCACCCCACTAACAGCTTACTACGTCATGGTATGGTGGAAGTATGTGCGGACTGATATGTCTATACAGGACACAAGCTGTTCAGCATAGGCTGTTTTTCACTTCATTAACAGCGGGAGACTGGCCAAAACTAAGTTAACAGTCTATACATAAATCTGCTGGACATAAAATATGCTGCAGGGCTCATTCGGCATTTTTCTAAAGGTAACATTAATCACATCTGACAACTGACTATTGGTGTATTCTCCGAACACAGTGGGGAAGGTACAAGGTCATGAGTCCTGTGGCTGGAATAATCAAAGATTTGGAAAATTTGCATTCATGATAAGATTCATCTGGTAGATATATATATCCTAGGTGAAAAAAATAGCAAATGTGGGCATGCTGAGCAAGTGGGAAAACGTGTCATAACCAGTAAAAAAAACACCAGAATTACATAAAGGGTATGGGTTAGAAGGGAATAGTCAAAAAGGAAAACTAAATAGAACAGTAGGATTCAATGCCCCTCACACACGCAGACTGCAGACTGTAATATATTGGAATATTGGCTTGGAAATTCTGCACATTTCCCATAAAAATGAAAAAATATTCTGGCAAGATACCACAGAACATATTGATCAGTGAGCTGCATTAGTTTTATTTTTCACCATCTCCACTGATTGCACATGGCTTTGCAGTGCGCAGGGATTTCACTTATAATTCACTTTTTGTAATATTTATGGTGGACAAATTTGGGATACATAATCATATTTACAGCTACTGGGACTGCTGACGCTGAGGCACAGAAAACAAAGGCTTCCTCTGGATGATAAAGGGAAGGTGGCTAAGGAGAAGGGCACAAACACATTAAATCAGTGCTGCTTTACAGATTCCCAAATAGATTTCTCCACTGAGATGAATGGGCAGTTAAAACCTCCCAAGCCATTGTTTTTTCTAGGCTAGTCACTAGCTGAATAAAATGTCACCTATTTGGCTATGTGCCTCATTTAGGTTTCACGATTATTTTTTAATAAAAGCCAATTCTGTGTTGCTGTTATCTGACTAGAAATTTGAACAGTCTCAAAATCTGCAGTTGGAGAAAACCAGCAGAGATGGACTCAGCAAGAAGCAGCACTGGTTTCAGAAGACAGGTGTTAAGCAGCTTTCAGATGTTATAACATCCTAACAATCTTATTCACATGTTTAAAAATATATATATAATCTGGGTAATATTTGAAAGTGTCCAAAGACCTAAATAGATGTGGATAACACTAATTTATTTATTAAGTAGAAAAAAAAAGGCATTGGTTTGCTACAGATGGCACCTATAGGTCCCCAGGTAGACATAGAGATTTTGGCTATAATCTCAGAAGTACCCAGGGGTGCGGGTACACCAAACAGAGCCATGCTATATTGGAGACACCCAGATTAGTTGTCACCATTCATTGTTGCAGAAGTAGCCCTTGAAAGAGAACAGCCACTTCCCTGGGGTCGAATTAGCCCAGGACCTGCACCATAACTGCACAGTCCTGGGGGCAAATCACTCAGAGCCAAGTGAGTTATGACTGCAGAGTGCCACACTGCACAGTATTATATCTGCTCCAAATAGCTTGGGAGCTGCCGAGATGACAGACTGCCTGAGATATGGCTGAAAAATAATTAAATCTGAGGTAATCAAAAGCAAACATTTTCCCTCTAAGAGTTGCAAAGAGGATTTGCGGGTATAACCATTTGCTTGTTTTTCTAATACAGATTTTGACCATGGCAGCAGCATCCTTCAGCTGTTCCCTCACCCTCCTGTCCTACACCATTCCCTGGAAGCTCTGCTGCTCCCTTAAGATGGCACAGCAGGTCCTCAAATCCCACAAATGTTTCTTGTGGCTGCCAAATGGGGCTCACTCTGACACGGACCAAGCCTGTAAGGCTCTTTTTGAAGTTTACAATGCTTTGAGTTTATTTTGAAACACAGTCATCCCAGAGGAAAATCTTCAAATTGCAGTCAGGTCCTTTGTGATACTACAAAGCTCTGCATTTTGCCTAGCAGGGATGAGATGTTTCATATGTGTATGTTTTTGCCATCTCTATCTCCTTCAGTATCAATGTAGAGAGGATTCACAGTTGAAATAACAGGATGTCTTTCTTCTTTTGCACTTTTACAATTAAATGTTAAGCGTGACGCTCCTTTTTCAAGCCAAAGTGGCCTTAAAAGCTAATAGCAGTAAGAAACAAATTACTGAAGGAAAAAACATAACATGCCTAAGGAGGAAAAGAAAGCTGGCACTGGTACTTATTTCTCATCCAGCAGTAATGTGGGTTTTGTCAGGTAGAAATAAAACTCATTCACCTTTCTTATAGCCTAATCCAGATTACTGCAGATATAATGTAGGAATATGTTAAGTATAGAATGAGAAAATATCAGCTACTGCATATGGTTATTTTAATTAGGACCTTGAAAACCTGAGTAGTGAAATTTTAAGAGTATGTACTGACATTTTAGGCATATGTGTAATGAATATTTAAACAATCCTGTGAAATATCTGCCTAGAATTAAAAATACTGCCTTTATTATGACCAGTGATATTATTTCTGGCACGGGTTTAGACAGTATGATATTTAATGCTTTTATGCAATAAAAAGTTGCTGTATTATGTGTGAGTCTCCATATGTGGGTGTAGAATAATAGATATCTAGGAAATTAGCTCATTAGAGTTACCATATCATGTTAGATAGTCACCATACATTTCCTCTGTGCTCCTAGATGCACCAAGAGGCTAGATGTTTTCAAAATTGTACATTGAAGATAGACAGATGCAGAGAGAAAGCATACATAGTAAAAGGTGACTATTATAACATTCAAATGGCATATCAACAATATTCCAGGCAAATATCTGTAATTAATCATGTACAGTCCACATCCCTCTTTTTGTGTAAGAACATCCCTTTTTTGTGCAAATGAGATCAAGAAGTAGGAAAGTGAATAGTGTGCCATTAGTATACTAATTAGTATTTAGTAAGTTATAACTTCGAAAATACTCTGCTTTCCATCTTGCACCCTGGGAAGTTCCTGGCCTCGGTTCCCAAGACTTCTTGGATTACAGGGCTGTATTAATATACTACAAAATGCTTCCTAGCATTAATTGCAGCATTCATTATTTGCTTCATGTCCAGCCTCAATCACTAATTGTGTTTCTGCTGGGTACAGAGCCTCAAATTCACAGCAAACGTTGGTCTGTCATGTCACAGCCTCTCTAGCCCACCAAGAAGGTAGAACTCAAAATAAGTTCCAAGATACAAGACAGCAATTGTAACACAGTTTTACAGGGCAGGAGATTAAACAAAGTTCTTGGTGTTACACACCTCAACTAAAGCAGTAACATTTTTATTCCCTGTATTCTCAAAGAATACTGCTTTCTTTTCCTTTCTGCTCACTAAAAGAGCTAGTCAAGCTCACACTGCTTCAGAGCCTGATGAGAAAAAGATACAAGGCTGAAGCATATATACATTTTTTTCATTCTATTCCTTATATTTGAATTTAATTTATAATACCGGGTAGTCACAATAGCTCTTGAACTTTACACTTAGATTTTTGAAGTATTTTTGATAGTAAAATTGCTACTGCCTCATCTGAATAGGGATTTCTGCTGGTGTAGGTCCCTACCAGTAAAGTAGTAAACTTTCTGTAAGTACTGATAGATCGGGCTGTGGTCAAATCCATACAATTATGTCCATTTACACCACTGTCTCTCTTTCAAAGGATTTTAGAATATTTGCAATATCACTTTTTATCATTTCATTCTCCAATCATAAATAAAATGGCTAAGTAAGGACAATTCTCAGAATAAAATGAAGCAGAAATAGCTTCTTTATGAAAAGCAAAGCGATGCCATTCATATAGTCTAGATGGCAATTAAACATAATATCTTGTGTCACAGCAATAGAAACAAATTAATTTACAGGCAAACAAGGACTAGCTTCATATCCTAGACAGACATAGTACAGTTTGAGAAATTATTTACAAATTTAAAATTACACAGTATTTTCCTGGACAGTTACCTGAGTACAGAAACACAAATCTAGCCAAACTGCAAAGAACTGTCCTTAGTCTGTCCTTTGCATTGGAAGTTGCTACTTCTATAATAAAGAGTGGGTGTTGGGGGGGACGGGTGGGGTGTGGAAGAAAGAAAAAGAGGATTTTTTCACAGACATAATCGAATGTAACAAAACCCTTTTGCCTGTCACCTATGAAACTTGCCTGGCACATATGCTTGGGCTATCAAATGCATCCCAGGAGAAAGACAGAGTCTTTACCCACCCTGTGGAGCTGCCCAAGAGCAGCAGGTCAGACAGAGGGACTGGTAGCCAAAAGAGCAACAAAGAAAAGTGTTGCATGTATGGCCAATGCCCAGCTGCAGAGAGAATCTAAACCCAAATACTAAGGCATTGTCAAACCTCATTTTAGCACCAGCAAAAATTGAGCAAAATAAAATAAGTGCAAGGTTAGCACATCTCTTATCACTTATAATGAACTCACACGTATAATGGCCTTAGTGAAGAGCACACAGTTTAAATGAAATCTTCTTTAACAGATACTCTTATACTATATCACCATCTGAGTGGTAACAAGCAGCATTCGTTGCACTTTAAGTGTGCACATAACAGTAAAACACTGAAGCATGAAATGGAAGTCATAGACTGTGGGCTATCTTGCTAAGTAGTGCTTCACATGCCCACTGGAAACAGATCATCTGAGAAAATGGCAGGCGCTCCTATTACTATTTATTATATCTCGGTGTAACCAGTCACTGAGAAGTTTGTTAATGGAGTCTAACAAATACTGATATACCTGATTGTGCTGTGCCACCACCAACAAATTTAGAAATATTAGGGAAGGCTATTTTCTAATATATTCCAATGTATGCAATTACATGCCAACAGCACTGGTTAGTTTTAACGAAAGCCTGACCTTCATCTTTTAGCTGATTCCCTCTGGTGAAATCAGAGATGGCAGAAGAATGGGAAACATCCTTCCAAATACACAAGCTCCACGTGACTTTGAGAAATCATTATAATTAACGTATATATACACATGTATGTTAACATAAGCTTAAGCATGTCCAAGTATGTTTGAAATATGACTAGCAATAGAGAAAAATTAATATACTGGTTTCAGAAATCCAAATTTGCCTTCTGCTTAACTGTGACAATATGAACATAAAAAAGCAGAAATTCAGCACCATCTGGAAATACCCCATTATATATATAAAAAAGGAGAGGAGAGGAGAGGAGAGGAGAGGAGAGGAGAGGAGAGGAGAGGAGAGGAGAGGAGAGGAGAGGAGAGGAGAGGAGAGGAGAGGAGAGGAGAGGAGAGGAGAGGAGAGGGGAGGAGAGGAGAGGAGAGGAGAGGAGAGGAGAGGAGAGGAGAGGAGAGGAGAGGAGAGGAGAGGAGAGGAGAGGAGAGGAGAGGAGAGGAGAGGAGAGGAGAGGAGAGGAGAGGAGAGGAGAGGAGAGGAGAGGAATTACAACCTTGAACCTTAATTCCTTGGAAAGCAATGAAAGTATTAATAAAATAAAATAAGTAAAAAAATTAGTATTGGACATAAGCATAAACAGAATGTATTCAGAAAGCTTTGTTAAAGGACAATACAGCTACTGTGACAAGGACAAAGCAATTAATATGAATTGGTAGTTAGTCCAATAGTTCTGTTTGTGGTATAAACGTGATTCTAATATACAGCGTTTCTGGTTTTTCAGGCGGCAGAAAACTTACAACTTGAATTATCCCCAGCAGTTTGTCTCTTGCTGTTTTCCTGACAGCTTCTGGACTAAAGGTATTTATTAATTTCCAGACCTGCCTACATACCTGTTAGATGTCAGCCTCTATATGCACACTACCAAACAAAATAAGAAAAAATAAGCAAGCAGGAGTTACTAGAGAAGAACAAGGGAATGACTGTGTTACTTTATGTAACTCTGGTAGAAATCTTTCATTTAGTAATATTTTTTCAATTGTCCATATCCTTCTCCAGAGCTGAAATAGATTCAGCAAGGATGAGATGTCTGTGAAACAAAAGAACCTATTGGCCTTATGTATTTTCTTAAAATATGTTACAGAATATTTATGCTTATCATTTATGCTTACCTTTATGCTTATCATTTATATAAAAATGCAAAAGGTTGTCTTCCTCCTTGGAAATTGTTGCTAAAATCAACAAGGTGGGTCAGACTAGCTGTTTTACAAATGGCAGAGGTCTACCTTGATGAGACCTTGAGGTCTCATCATACATGATGTCAAACAGCAAAAACATGGGAACTGAACTTTCAACAAAACACCGTTTTCAAAAATATAAGAAAAAGACTGTTTTTTTTAGCCGAAGTCATGAACAAAAGCCATCTGTTCCAAGGAGAACAAAAGATGTTGAGGGGTAAAAACTAATGTGTGTGAGGGTTGATTTTAAATGAAAGTTACGACCTGACAATGAAAAAACATTTGAACTTATCAAAATTTTTTTTTCAAACATTCAATCATCAGATACCTTCAAAAAGAGTGTTTTTCCTACATTACAAACAAGTCTGAATACTAAAAAACTGACATTCATGCTTTCATAAAAGAGCTGTTATCAAGATAGTGCTTCTATTGCTGTCCAGGCATTGAAACAGTTTTTCATCATAACACTGAGGAATACCATAAAGCATAGATAGAAGCACTCCTGAAAGCAGTAAGAACAAATTTCGACCTTAGTCTGAACATGCAGTTGCATTGTCCAGGACAGACAATAACATTTGACTCCATGAGAAATATTAAACACATTTCACTCATTAAAGGCTTGTTTCAAGGGAACGTGGTTCTTGCTTACGAAGGATTTGGTTGGATTCCAACTGTTATACCCAACTGTGGTTTTAGTCTTTATATTTGCTACTCTTGTAACATTGAGGTGACTGAACTTTCTTTCGTGTATATTTTATAATTGAGTGGCTTATTATTTGAATTTTTTCTTTTTGAATAATTGATTTTTTGGCAGCAGTGAGGATCACAAATTCTTTTATACTTGATACTTGGTATTCTCCATTTGGTGGATGCTTTTAAAAATGGTTTGTTTTGAAGACAGTCACATAAGGTAAAGGATTGATAGGGTTATCTTCTGAATTTGGATAAGTTATCTCATGACTTAGATGATGATCGCAAACCATCAGCAGAATACATAACAAAATAAAATGAAAAATGTTTAAGTAGCCCAAGTAGTGGAAAATCTTTACAATACATAGCATATTTCTATGAAAAATGAATACAGCACTAGAAATTAGTATCAACTAAGAACAGGCAAGACGGCTACACTCACCAACTAATCCAGCCTCCAAGATTAATCTAAGCTACTTCTCATCTCTGCTGACTTTAATTAAACCCCTCTGCCTAGTTTCATGAGTTGGTAAATCTTTTAAAATTAATTCCAAACTCCTGTTTGCAAGTTTGTTTTACTTTTAAACCTGGCTAGCGTGGCTGAGAATCTGGTACCTAGTACATCTTAGTTGCTTCCACAGGCTTTTAAAAATGTTTCATCATGGCTAAGAATTGAGTTTAAATATATTTCTGAATTTAATCATAGAGGTTTGCAGTCATATCAGTTACCTTAAAAATGCTATGCTAGGATTCAAGTGATTTAAAATCTTCCCACCCCAAAACAATCCTGTAAATCATTCCACAATGTTTTATCATATTTAAGTACTCTCCCATTTCTCTTTGAACACGTGAAACATTTCCATCCATTATTCTCAGCAATTTGTCTTAAAGAAGCTGGATGAATTTCAAACTGGAGACAACATATGTCTATTCTATGCCTATATTACTGGGCAAAACATAGAAAACTCCCAATTCGGTGGCATCCTCTGGACACATTAAATATCACGTCAGCTTCTACACTTCACTTTCTTCTTCCTCTCCTGCATTTCCTTCTGTACAAGAGGGAAGTTCCTGTAAGCTAGGCTGCCCATGGCACTTTCCTCCTGACATGCAGCGAAGCCACTAGCCACAAGTGAAAATCATCATGTTCAGACATGAATGGCTGAATATCTGTCCATATCTGTAACCATGACACCTTCATAAATAATGAAAACGATCAGCAGTTCTGTAAACAGCACAGCACCATAGGAGAGGCTAAAATCAGAGAATCATCCCTTCTATGATTCTGTATCACAGTATATCATTAAGAAATCCTCCTCCTTGCTGAACAGAATCACCTCTTACTATGACTGCCTCGTTACAGCTCACCACTATCCTCAGCTTCCCTTGATCTGTCAGGAGGAGGCACATACTGTGAGCTTTCCAAGTCTATTGATTCTGACATGCCTGCCATTTCCTTAACAAAACAACTTGCCTGTTTTCCACATAGAACCCTGGCAAGAGAACATTTACCATCTGGCTCTTAAACAAGGGTCAAGGAGCCAAGGAGCCAAGACATATTGTTCTGCTCAAACATGTCAACGAACCCTTTATCTTCAGATGCGATTTGGTAAGTTGCCTTGACTAGCAGAACAGTATCTCTGCTGTTTCAGTCTCTGCCTTTGAAATAGAGAGGCTGAAAGCTCTAAGTCCTGTATCACACACTTTTAAATCGGTCAAGGTAAATAAATATCCTGTCATCTGCACCTTCCACAAAGAAAAAAATAAACCAACACAGACCCCGGGCAACCTGGCATATCTCTAGCACACGGCCAATGGCCACTGGAAGAGGAGGGAGGGTGCAGACTTCAGTGGGCAAGACTGACTAGTAGTGGGTGAACAGGTTTTGATTCAATTCTGCAAGACTCAAGAAAAAGCATTGCTCTGTGACTCTGAATAGGGTGATGCCCTTGTTAGTGTTTAAAAATGAGTTTTTCCATCTTTTTCAAGGCAGCCTGCACTCTGCTCTGAACATGCTGCTGTTCAGTCCCATTTCCACATGGAAGTCCAGCACGCTGGGGACTTTGCAAATGCTCCTGTATTGTCTCACCTGCAATACTACCCCACACAAATGGAAACACAAGCTCTTCACAAACAGCGAGTGGTGCTTAGCACAAGTGCTCACTCATTTTACAAAGTACCTGGCATAGTCATATCTGTATGTCTGCATGCTATGTAAATCATTCCAAAATGGCATTTTGTTGATGGAATAAGAAACTGCTTGACAAAATGGAAAGGCTGATTTCCCCAATCCCTTTTCAGGGAGACAAAAATCAGCCAACAATCTGACCACATCTGCTCCATCTGCTGATGATCACAGCTGAATTCACATCTGTGCAGGCAGCTATTTTGTGTCAGTGTCATGATGATGTCAGAAAAAGAACAGATTAGCAAATGAGGTCTTGGAATAATTTGTAAGGGTTAAGATACAGATTAATATTGTAGCAATTAAAAGGCTAGAGAAGGTGACAATATTACTTGCAAAGGTGCGTGTGAATTTGTATGATTATGGTAATTAAAATTATGGTAATGAATTATTGATAGACAATAAATATTAGAGTTTGTTAATTTTCTTATAAGTTTGATACCTCAGACAAAGAAGAATGAACACAATCTAAAAGACCAATCCCTGCTGAATATCACTGAAACATGTAAAATGAGGATGCTCTATAATATTTCTTCAAAATTATAGGAGTTATCCTTCCTGTCACATGAAGAACAAAGGATCTGATACATACTTCTTAGAAAAATTTACCAACTGCTGAACTAAAATCAGCAAAATTAGGTACTTACAATAAATTGTATGATAACGAAATCCCCAGGTAAAATATATTTTAAAAAAAGACAAACAGAAATGCCTTTTGGCAACTAAAATATAGCAAACAACTGCCTGTTGAAGATTTAAATGAATGGAAGGAGGATACAGTTAAAATTATTTAAACAGTAACTAATTTAATTTTCAATAATTTTATCAAATTTTAAAATTTAGAAGTTTTTGCTCTGTTTTGACAACACTATAGGACAGTAGATATACTTAGACATATCAGGAAGTAGCACATTAAGGTGTGTAGCTTACTAAAGACTGGTTCAGCACGTCCAAGTCAGAAATATCAGAGACAGAAATACCCAAAGCTACAAATAACACACAAACATTTGGTATGGCATACTTCAGTACTACTTAGTTTTCTCAGGAAGGGCAAGTATACACATGCTTTTGTTTTCCAAATTGTCACCGACATGTCAAAGGGGGAAGAATGAAAGGCTTGGGACTTAATTGGTACCATCAAAAAGAAAAAAGAAACCTCACATCATGGTGTGGATCCAGAATGGTGTGCTACTTCCAAAGCTAGTTCCAAACCTCTGGAAACAGTTTGAAATATACTCTTGAGCTGAAATTCCCTCTATTTCATTAGGGAGCTTAAGGAACCAAATTGAACTAGTCTGATTCTATCTTCTAAGATACAAAATTTTTAGAAGAGAGAAATCAGCTTATTTCAGGTAAATGTCTGCAACATGCTGCTTTTACAGGGAACTCACTCTGGAAAAATGATTCAAGGTCATTTCAGAGACAGAAGCCTTGAGCCAGAATTTGACTGTCCCTTGCTTTCTACATGTATTTTTTGTGACCACCTGGCTCTCACAGGTTGCACTGTATGCACTTGCTCCAAAAGGGGAACAAATTCAGTACTGACCTGGCAACTCTGCAACACAACACAGAATTTCTTAAAGAGGAGGAAATGTTCAAACCTCATACTGGGTATATATCAGTTACATCTATACCCCGAGAAAGGGATCTGTAAACTAACACCGACAGTAGAAAACTTAGTTAAAACAAGAAGAAGAAAAAAAAAAAAAAAAAAAAAGGAAAAGGAAAAAAAAAAGAAACAGACTTTCCATCTGTTTTCCCAGCTGCTTCTGTAAAGACAAATTTCTCCCTGTTGAAAATGACAAAATTGTTGTTGTAGTGCAGCCTTTTCAGAAAAAGCCACAAGAATTCTTGACTGACAAGCCCTTTAAACAATGGCATGAGTCAAGTTTTGTCTTGCACTTGTTAGATTTGTATGTAAGAGACTTTCAGAAATTACACAGATGAGAGATGAAATAAGGCTGAAGGAATGGCCAGAATCTGTTATAAACAAAATAATATATTTACAATGTAGTTATTTTATGACATGAAGTAGGGAAAGATGAGGGAACAATAGTTTTGACTGGTCAAAATTTGACTTTTTTCAGTAGAATTTTCTGACAAAAATTCAGAAAACATTTTTTTTAGAATATCCCACAGTAATGTTGGATGACTTGGCTAAATTAAAAAAAAAAAAAAAAAAGGAAAAGGCATTGTTGCCGAAAGCCAAATACTTCCACTCTGCAAATTGCCATTGTAAGTCCCTATAGTATTAAATGACCATCCCTCTTTGCAGCCTAAGCTCCTTGGTCAGCACATCCCCGCTGGAAAAGCAGACCCCATAGTGGAGAATAGGGGTATAAAGAATCCCAACTCCATCTCTAAGACTGCTGCATTACTGAGTGCTTAATATTACTGTTTTTAAACAATGCCATAATATCATCAGGTATTTCATATTGGGGCTTTATTCGGCAGTCAGAAAAAAAGCTGTCTCTTTCTTCCTTACCGCTCACAGACTCAGTGTGGGAGGCAAACGGCAGTATGCCCAGCATGAGCAGGCTTCCCACACACTGCTCCTCTGTGCAGAGCTCTGTGGCACAAGACACTTTCCAAAGCCCACAGCACCATGTCTCACCCCTTTCTGAACTCTGCCAACAAACCCCTTCTGGCATGTGATGTCTTTCTCAAAGCATAATCATCCAGTGCTCCCCTGCGTCATCCGGCACATTTCAACAGCCAACTGTTGGGTCACAGTCCACTGCACTTGGCCTTCATGGGCCAAGCACCATTCAAGAACCAGAGGAGAATCTGGACATCCTTTTTGCTTACTCATGTAAGGAAGTGGGTTTATACTGCTCGTTCTATCTAACGCGCAGAGCTTGTTTTGTATCAGAAACTGAGAGCAACCCAAACCTCCCCGATCCAGTCAGAACTCTGCGTCCCCCATGCGCCTTGATTGCAGACTCCTTTACTGCTAAGCTGGTTTTTGCAATGCAGTGTGACAGTCTCATTCTTCCCATTTTTGAAGCAGGGTCTTTGTACTGAGCAGCAAATCCTGGGATTAGTTAATCTGTAAATTCCACAATATGCTCCTCATTTCTAAAAGATTATTCTTATCTCAGGGAAAGCTGCTTTGACTATTTTTGTTTTCTCTTTTCTTGTATCCCAAGCCTTTGGGAGCTGATTGCTAGCATCACAACTCTGAGGAGGCAGTTAGCAGGAGCAAAGTTCAATTAATTTGAAGTTGGGCAAAGTGAGTGCTGATAGACCTCCACACATCCATAAAACCAAACAACAATATGCAGATAAAGTCTCCACAGAGTATTCTGAGTATTTGTACTTCTCAAATTCACTGCTGCACCAATAGTCTCAAGGCTGACAACTTTTCACAAAGGACTGAAATTAATGAAGTACCCCTTAACAGTACTTCTCAACTTCATAAGAAACGTAGAGTTCTTTCTAATTCTAGTCATCAAACTCTGAATTTAAAATGTGGCGTTGTTTTTGTTTGTTTTTTGTTTGTTTGTTTGTTTTAAAAAAAAAGCAAGGACTGTCAGCAAAAGTCAAAAGTCAGTTCTGAAAATGGAACCTAGTTAAAAGATGATGTTCTCACTTTTCTCATTTCAGTAACTTCCACATTTTATTTCATTTCTCTGATTGTTTCTTCCAGAAGTAATAAAATATTGCTGGAATACTACAGTTTGTCAGTAAAATGTTTTCTCATTAGCAAGTAGGAGAAGTGGAATAATACAGACAAGGAATTGAAAAATACAGAGAGCAATGCAGAAAAAGACAGGGAATACGGAGGATAATGGCAACTATAAGAAAGAGCAGCATGCAAATAAAATTGATGTTTTTGCTTTTATGCTTTGTGGAAATGGGTGAGACTAATGCTGACTAGTAAAATTCCCCTTAGCTCCACTGGTTTCAAAGATTCTACAGTTTAACTGGTGTTAAACCCTACATAAATGCATTTTAAACATGTTGTAACTGTTCTTGATGTGCTAAAACATGCAGGCAAAAAGAAATGTCATTTTATTTTTCTCTCTATAAATCTGACCACAAATGCTGCTCTTTCTTCTGAGAGAAGCGTTTACATTTTTGATTTACAATTTTGTAAAGCATGTGAAACACAGTTTCCTGGATAAACAGTCTCTCACTCTATTGCAACATTAAAAAATAAATAAAATAAAAAAACACCTGTAGTATTTAACAGAAACAAAACTTGCTAGATGCTGTAGGGAAGTTTCAAAGAAGATTCTCCAAAGGCAGAATTACGCCCTTCCTACAGGTCTTTTGAACCATTATGTTAGACTACTAGAACAGGGCTGTAATTTCCTATTAACTTTTATGGGATGTTTAAAAAAATCTATGGAAAATTAATTTCTTATTAAGTTCCATGATTATTTCTTGAGGC
Source organism: Cygnus olor (assembly GCF_009769625.2). NCBI lineage: Eukaryota > Metazoa > Chordata > Aves > Anseriformes > Anatidae > Cygnus > Cygnus olor. The sequence goes on along the minus strand of NC_049181.1, from coordinate 11,272,974 downwards.
ATATTGTAGTATTGCTATAACTAATGATAATGTGTCATTTAGATAGCACATTTCACCTTCAAAGTACTTTACAAACATTAAATTATACTATTTTTTTTCTGATATAGTACAAACACCAGTGCTTTCCAGAGAAATAATGAGCTCTATCAACACCTCAGAACTGAATTTAGAATCATGTCTGCCTTTTCTGAATTTCAATGCCCCAATATACAGGGGCTAAAGACATGGAAGTGAATTTAAATGACGTCCAAAATTCAAAACTTTCCGACTCGAACCATTAGATAGAGGTATGAAACTAAATCTAAGCTTCTGAGCCTGGATATTGTTTCCATGCAGCTGTCAACACCATGAGTTGTTAGAATGAAGTGGGGAAAATGTGAAAAAGTGATGACTAAAATTGCCTGTGCCCCATAGATTTCCCATTTAAATCAAAGGCAAAACTGACTTCAAAGGAAGCTGGAACAGCCACAAATAGTATATGTAAAAAATGAGGAACATTTTCCTTATGAAGACAGCTAATATTTTATAACGGTGCCTGTTGTGCCTGGAGCTTATTTCTTTCTGCAAAATGTATTCCCCAATATTTATATCCCTTTATATTCACAAGGATTAAGAACAGTGAAGCTGTCTCAACCAGTTAGTAAAATCCTCCATGCAAAGGCTGTAATCCTCAACGTTATTGGAGTTGAATTGTGGACCGTGACCCTCAACAAAGTCTGCAGACAACGGCTCTCTCAAATGAGTTTCAACATGGCCAAACTGGACTAAACCAGCTCCAACTGGAAATAACTTCTAAGTAAACAATATAATATTTGATGGTCCAAATCAGTGTCTGGCGCACTGCCACCAGCTTCCATGCAGTTACCCCAGGGATAAATTGTCCTATTTTGTCTAAATTAATTTGCTCGTATGTCTGGAGGTTACATACTTTTATGCATGTTTTTATGAAAATCCACATATAACCTTCAGTAATCCAAAAGAACCTCAAAAGAATAGCTTACTAAGTTCAAGTTTAAAACATCTTGCAGTTTTAAAATTACCTCAACTCATAAGACAAACATCTAAATGACCAGATTTAGACTGCATTTTTATGTTTAATTCTAGGTAGACCAGTGCTTACTTTGCTAATAACTTATTGCTCAGCTATACTATTTCCTGAAAGGTAATTGCACAAAAAATTGTCAGGCTACATAACAGACATGGCTTAAAACCAACTGTGACATGAACACAAGGGAAATAAGGTGCTGTTACTCCTAATAAATGTGATTAGAAATTATGAGATAAAAACGTCAGACTCATTTTTAACATTATTACATAATATCATGTCCTCAGTATTTGTGTGTGTATTTTTATGCAAGTATTTGTAAATTCTGTATGCAATATACCACCATAACTTGGTTGATCTGAGCCTTGGGAGCAAACTTGCCTATTGAAATCAGTAGGAGTTTTGTTATAGACTTCTTTGGGAAACAGATATCCTTCCTACATTATTCACAACACTTGATGCACTAAAGACTGGAAAAAGTAAGAGGGATCTGACATGATGTTCAAGTATTATTTTTGTGCTCTAGAAGGTGATACAAGGCTTTGAAAGCAAAATATATATCTTTGTTGTTTCAAAACCTATTTGAAGTCTTTTTAGTGTTCAGCTATAAATCTAACCACAATTTCACTATAGCACTTGTAGAACAAGTTGGCATCACTAAATTTGTTGAACTGCCATAGTGGTCAACTGGACCCGTACTTTCAGCATAGCATTCTAAGGAAAGGAAATGTTTGTGATTATATGGTGTGTGTTTGTCAGGTGGTGAGTACTTAAGAGCCCATAACTTAGATGTTAGAAAATCCAGACAAGCACTACAAAGCACAGGAAAGCAGGCTCCAGTGTTTCTCCTCCTTTTGAAACAACCTCATTCAGACAGACAAGCTTTTGTCACTTCAGAATGACAGGACAGTTCTCAGGAATAGGCCATTAATCAGTGGTTATCTTTTAAAGCTCAATATGAAAGATGAAAATTGAGTGAACGAGTTACTGTTTTGAACTTGATAAATATCAAGTTCCTACTGGTAACCACAAAGCAAAGGAAGAGCAGCAGAGGAGAGAATTTCTGGTTCCAGAATCTTTGGTAACTGTACATTTCTCTGATAAGGAGCCTTCACCACTTTATACTGAGGCCACTTTCCACTGAGGAGCAGAGCTTTTGTGAAAACCATTTTCACAGAAGAGTAGAGATTTTCATTTAACAGGAGAGAGATTGGTAGTGTACCTTTGTTCGGGGGGGGGGGGGGGGGGGGGGGGGGGGTGAAAAGACCAGAAAGTCTCTGTTCTGCAATGACATCGGTTAATCAGTTTCTCTATAATTACCACCATATGCATATAACAGTGCAATGCTACATTTTCAATATGTGAAAGTCCCATGGTTGCTCACCAGAGCTGATCAATAACACAAGTTTGAAAAGGTCTGATATCCTGGACTTCTGTTTGGGTAAACCTTCCTCTACTGCCAATGGGAGCTGTGTTTCAGTAAAGACATCAGGATGAGTTCTCTGGTTTTGCTGAACTAGAAGGTCTATCCTTGCCACAGTATGTCCACGTTATTACAGAATCACAGAATCATCTAGGTTGGAAGAGACCTCCAAGATCACCCAGTCCAACCTCTGACCTAACACTAACAAGTCCTCCACTAAACCATATCACTAAGCTCAACATCTAAACGTCTCTTAAAGACCTCCAGGGATGGTGACTCAACCACTTCCCTGGGCAGCCTATTCCAATGCCTAACAACCTTTTAAGTAAAGAAGTTCTTCCTAATATCCAACCTAAACCTCCACTGGTGCAACTTTAGCCCATTCCCCCTCGTCCTGTCACCAGGCACGTGGGAGAATAGACCAATCCCCACCTTGCTACAGCCTCCTTTATGGTATCTGTAGAGTGCGATAAGGTCGCCCCTGAGCCTCCTCTTCTCCAGGCTGAACAATCCCAGCTCCCTCAGCTGCTCCTCGTAAGACTTGTTCTCCAGACCCCTCACCAGCCTCGTCGCCCTTCTCTGGACTCTCTCGAGCACCTCGACATCCTTCTTGTAGAAAGGGGCAAAATTTTGCTGCAATATTGCTGCAAAACAAATCACTGAGGTCCATAGGACTGCAGTAGAGCTATCATCTTGGCAAGGCACAGACATGAAGAATTAGGGAATCAAATAGCAGGAAGCTGTGTTGAGTTTTCATCTCCCCATGGCAAGTGAATCCAGCCTATGTGAAACACTGACAAACACTCCAACTGACTCTGGACTAGTGACAAGACTAAGTGTTTAACTTGGAGTCTCTTTTCTAGGAAGAGACAAAGGCCATGTTCACAAAGAACACTAGTATCAGAGGCCTTTATTGCATTATGAACTAATTTAGTTTCACATTCAGACTATTCAAGCAAGTCTAGCTTTCTATTTTCATCAGCTGCTGTTTATTAAGAGTTTGAAACAGAAAATGATGGCAAATCATTTTCTAATTTTTAATTTTAGTCCAAGATTGTTCTGATAACCATATTGGCTTGGATATAAACAACAATAAATGCAAATTGGCTTCCACAAAAAGGATAGACAGTTCCCTAACCACTGTAATTAATATTGCTAGGCTGGGTACTTTAAGGTCCTTGTGTTTCTCAGAGTTGCTATGTGCTAGCTAAAATCTGTTCAGTCAGGCTGATTTTGGCGTTCATCCACATATATTAATTTGGCCCAGAAGCATTCCAGAAACTTAATTAAGCTGGCAGGTTGCATTCTGTTATGGTCCATCTTGAACACAGTCACATTTTTAAAACTTGAATTAGCGAATAAATTAATTTGGGCTGCCTACTTAAAACTCTAACAAAACAAAAAAAAACTTCCTTTAAAAAAGTAGTGTGGTTTATATTAAAGTGTGTTTTAAAAGCACCCATTTTTGTGGAAGTGAAGACGCAGACTTTGCAGTGAATAGCTGATTAATGCCTCAAAGACAGTGCACACTCTGCAGCTGGTTCCTTCCTTCAGCACTATAGTTCATTCCCTGCCATATGTGATATACTCAGACGTTGACTGTTTAGCTGCTGGCTCAGCCCACCTAACTGTTCTAATCAGCCATGAAAACCTTTTTATTTACTGCTAAGCACAGTGAAAGATGGACCTGAACCAACACTTGAAGTTCAGAAGCTTTCTACATTCTAACCAAACACTCAGAGCTGAACCTTACTTCTATGCAAGAAAATAGGTACATTTTTAATCATTGTAATGTATTTTTACTTATGTCTCCAGGTGGTGCCTGTGCTCTAATTCAGAGGCTACAGCAAAGCTTTTTCTAAAATTTTGTTCTGGGGTGCCTGAATATAGCCCTCTTTTACCCTAAAAGATGAGAAATACAATGGTTAATTTTTATACCCATTTATGACGCTCAAAGAATCTGTTCAGAGATCCAGTGATACATGGTGACCTGTGGGTCCTGGTTCGTGTTCTGTGGCAGAATGGGGTTCTTTAAGGAACTGCAAAGGAGTTAGGTGCAAGAGAAAACTGATGTCCTTAGGAAGGCCTGCTAGCTAACAGAGAAAACCCTGACTTAACCCAAGATAGAAAGTTTTCCCTTATTTTCCAAGATGAAGGAACAAAAGTATAGGATTTTTCTTTTTTTAATTCATGCAGCTAGGATTCTTCCAAAGAGGGGGTGAAAAAACAGCTAGAAAAGTCTCAAAGCACACCTGCTACACCTCCACTGAGTTCTACATTGGTTTGCCTCAGAAGGGGTTAATTGATAAGGCCTTTAAAATATTTGGTTTATATTTGAGTCCCTCTATGTGCTGTATTTTGAAGAACAACTTCTGGAGGAGGATTTGCATGTATTATTGTCGTAAATAGAAACTCCCATTGAGAAACTGAGCATGAGTATTATTTCACCTAAAAGTCTATTGTTAATAGCTGCATAATATATTTATTGAAAAAGATTTTAAATAAGCTAATTCAGTGAGTAGTTGATAGCAATTATGTGACTTCCCCATGCTGAACACAAGCCTTCAAACAGAGAATAGATCAAAACAAGGAAGCTCTTTGTTTTTGCTACTCATGAAGTCCCAAGCCACCTATGTTCAAATGACACATTCTCTATTCTGCCTACAGAGGATTTAACTGAAAGAAAGTTATTCCCTACCCAAAGATCAAATTAAGTCTATTCAGGAAACAAAGTTAGAAACTGAATTTCAAATAATTTAATTACACTATATAATTACTTTACAGGATCCATAAAGTATTCATTAAACAATAGTAATTCCTACCTGATTCCCACTATGACACACATTATGCCTCTGAAACATAAAAGAGTTTAAATTCTTTCTTTTACTGAGCTAATGAAAATGTTAAATTACACTAGCAAGAGCCAACTGAGCAATTGAAACAACCATTTCAAACAGATGATCTGGGATGATACAGTATGTTTCAAGGTAGGAAAACATTATTAAATAAATTGCTAGGGCATGAATGCAACACCCGGCAGTTAAACTCAGCGGGCCATAAATGATTCTAACTATGATTTCAGCATTATTAACGTGTTCATCTATCTTTCCAAAACAGTCAGTGAAAATATGGATAAATTTTTGAAGACAACTATTCTGTAACAGAAAGTCTCATGTTGTCATTTAGTTACCATATGCATTCATAGAATTATTATTTGTCATTTAAATAACCACTGATTAAAACAAACAGAAAATATATATATATAAACCTGTATCATCTTTAGCTGCTATTTTGTTGTTCTAGTTCACTGGGCATTTAATTAAGATTTGGAAACCCAGTCTGCATTCTGTAGTCCCCATAGTTTCAGTGGAAATGCTGGTTGGAAGCATACTGCAATAACTGTCCCTTTTTCCATCAAAATTGACACCAGTCTCAATCCCTCTACAATATGAGAGTTAAGCCTGCATACATTTCTCAAAAGGAATTACAGGGTGGTTCTTCTTACTTGAAGTAATGACATGTCAGTACTGCAAAACGCACTTAGACGGTGGCTGTCACTAATTAGATCTGGATTTGGAGTCCATCAGCGCTGAGGTTTGACTCACTCTGCCCCACTCTGGGGCAGAGCACTGCGACAACCAGGCTGGGCTGCTCTCAGGACCTGAGCTCATATCTTACTCAGGACTCCAGTGATCACTACATTTGTATCAGCAAGATGGGACAGTGCAGATATACTCACAGAAAGCATGACTCTGTATCTGAGGGTCTAGGCTGCTTGGCTCCCATCTCTGCCACACATCTCTTTTGTGAATGCAAGCTATTCACTCTCACTATTTTTAACTTCCCCATATCAAACAGAGAAACTATGACTTCAGCTTGTCCAAGTTGTTGATACAGACTTCCAGCCTCCGGGGCTACCTCCTGTTGGGCACATTTACTTAAATTTAAAACCAGGGACTCTGTGGTCCTAAAGCATTTCATGTCTGTCCTGCTTTAACTATGAATTCAATTTATGATGCCACCCCCACCCGGGGTCTTGAGAAACACCTCTCGTGATCGCTGTCATATTGATACTGAAAATTGCCTTGATGGGCAGATGGGCAATCCCAGCTAGCTTTGGAGTTCCACCCTCTCCTGCTATGCATGCAAGAGAGGTTCCCATTTTTAGCTGGCTTAATTTAATTGTAAATGTGGCTACACCATCTTTAAGCAGTTTGTGGTAGAGAGTCCCAAGTCAGCTCATGGCCCTCTGGGCATTGCTGCCGTATGAATTTTAAAAGCTATTATCAGTATGACAGACCAAGGTTTTCAGTAAGAACCAGTGACTGCCACAGAAATTGCACACAATCCCAGGGAGCCCCCCAGTCAAATAGATACCATCTACAGGAGCACACCAGTACCTCCCCTCTATTATCTGTTGTCCTGGTTTCAGTTAGGACAGAGTTAATTTTCCTCCTAGTAGCTGGTAGGGTGCTATGTTTTGGATTAGGATGAGAAGAGCGCTGACAACATGCTGATGTTTTAATTGTTGCAGAACAGTGCTTACACCAAGCCAAGGACTTTTCAGCTTCTCGCTCTGTCCTGCTAGCGAGCAGGCTAGGGATGCAGCAGGAGCTGGGAGGGGACAGACCCAGGACAGCTGACCCAAACTGGCCAAAGGGGTATTCCATACCATCTGGTGTCATGCTGAACAATATATAGGGGTGGCTAGCCGGGGGGGGTGGGGGGGGGCGGCTGCTCGGGCATAGGCTGGGCATCGGTCAACGGGTGGTGAGCAATTGCATTGTGCATCACTTATTTCATACACATTATTATTATTAATACTATTATTATTATTGTTGTTGTTATTATTTTTCCTGTCTTAATAAACTGTCTTTATCTCAGCTCACAGGCTTCACTTTCCCGTTTCTCTCCCCCATCCCAGAGAGGGAGGGGGGAGGGTGAGCGAACGGCTGTGTGGTGTTTCGCTGCCAGCCGGGCTAAACCACAACATCTGTGGAATGAAATGAACAAATTTAAAGCAGATGCATTTACAAGGAAAAAACTCTTCATGTCATTTGAGAAACTTTATGTTGTTTTTTTTTTCACTTAGTAGGCAGTCCAATCACTAGAAACAAATGGAGAAGAGTGTGACCATTTTGGAGAATTCATAGCATTTTTCCAAGTGTTTTAGGCATCCTCTCAGACACAACATTGAGTGACAGAGAAAGGGGAAAGAGCTATTCTGAGAGCTGGATGAGATATGAAATTTCTTTATGTCCAGCAGATAATTTTTTACTTCCAAAAAATCATGTGTGTGCCAGAGGCACGCAAAAGAACTTAATGAACTGGAGAAAACTCACAAGTTTCTAGGTACCTTTCTTGCAGGTTCCTCTGGATATCCCACTCAGTTTGTCCAGGATCATGTAACAGTATTTTGACCCATAAGAGAATCTAATGGGACTTATAATAAATGTTTTAGTTCCCCTCTCCAAATTGATGAATTGCTGATGAGGTGGTGGCCAGTTACATAATACTTAGCACACACAGCTGTGTGTTTTGCAGGAACAAAAATAACCAAGAAACTCCAAAAAAAAAAAAAAAGGCAAAGAACTGCCAAAAAAATGCAAAATACCTGCCAAAGAACACAAGAACACAAACACAAAAAACAACTCATCAAAGAACACCACAGTGCCAAAGAGTGAAAAAACACAAAGAGAAAAAAAAATGCCAAAACACCTGCCAAAATGCCATAAATGCCAAAACCCACCAAAAATGCAGAAAAAGTAAAATTTCCAAAACTCAAAGACCCCAAATTGCCAAAATCCCATGCCTCCCAAATCCCATGCTGTATTGCAAAAATGAAAAAGAAAAACCTTCCAGAAGTGTAAAAAAATCATTCCCCAAAATGGCAAGAAACCACACCATAAATTCAAGCACCAACAAAGAAAAAAAAAAAAATTAATAAAATCTCCCCAAAAATGCAAGAAAAGCCTGCCAAAAATGAAAAAAATGGAGGAAATGCAAAGAAGCCTGATGAAACCACAATAAATACTCATCAAAAATTCAAAAATAAAGCATGCAAAAAGCAACCTATGGTCATTCCTTTTTATTTTTATTAAATTGCTCCAGGTGAACCTTGAGCAGGGTTACACTAGGCTCCATGAATATCCATGGAGACACCTATGCCACAGATAATTCGTTCTTATGTAGCAAAACCAGTTTTATTCCTATTTCATATACAGCCTGGAAAGAAGCAATGACTGACTCAGGGACACAGATAGAAACCTTCTGAGTTCAAGACACCCCCACCCTACTCCCCAAAAAAACAGAAAAGCTACTGAAAAACATTTAAACTCAACTAAACTGAACATATCCCACCACAGAGTAAACTAAGACTGCAATACATCATCAAAGAAGTTGAGCCAGCCTGAGCATGACTTTCTGAAGGCAACTGTCACACTATCAGCTGTCTATGCCTTTTTTGCAAGTTGAAAACACCACGGTACATTTCCAAGGTAAGAGGGCTGGCAATAAACAAAAATAAGTGGTTATGAAATCTTATTTGCCACTAAACATTTCAATTTTCGTAAAACTGCAGATTCTCCTAAGCTTCTGTATTTCAGTTAGGCTGGACTTGAAACATTCCCTCCATCTGTATCAGAGGGTAGGCAATAGACATTACTGCAATATAAATGACAAACACTAGTAACTGCAAAGTTTATAGTGCTGCAACATATTTCTAAATATTCTTGTTTGTAGCAGGACAGGAATACACACACATTTAGCAAGCCCTGGAAGAAAAATTTCTAGTACGTAAGAAATCAATATAATATGTTTATCATGTAATTTACCACAGTAAATTACCCAGGCTATGAGCAGGGATATTATTTAGCTCAAGACTGTTGCTTTTGCATTTTTGTTTCTTTACCTAATTTATTCTGGTTATTCTATATCTGTGCAAATGTCTACCTAATTATGCAGGCTCATAATTTGACTAAAACGGCAAAGCAACAGTAAGAATCTATTACTAATGATGTGAAAGATTGCTCTCTGTCTATATTTATTGTTTAATTCCCTGTGCATTAGTTCTTCAGCATGTCTAGAAAGATGCATTCATATGATCGGTAGTGCTATGAATTGGTCTGCAGGCAGATTTGTATTTCAGCAGCATGAAAGTGATCTACAGACACCCTGTGCTCTGTACCAAAGAATCATTTAGAAAAATATATTGTAGCTTATGGACTGCTTAACCCTAAGATATTTTGAATGAAATAACTCACTCTGAATTCAATTATAAGCAGAGCACCACCTTCTCTTTACATAAAACTTTCATAGTGACCTTAGGAAATGGCGAAACAGAACCATTTCCAAATAAATTAACTCACCATTGATTTCTTACACATGAGACTATGAGGTCACCAGCAGCTTTTTCTGAGTAAGAAGCTGAAGGATATTTTACTTTCTGGTTTGTGTTAGGAGTAGCAGTGAAAGCTCTTACAGAGCAAATGGGCACTTGCTATCGAACATTTTGTATTTGATATCAACTACTGCTATGAGTTGGACTTGATGATCCTTGCGGGTCCCTTCCAACTTGGAATATTCTATGAGCACAGAATCAATTCACAGTGGCCACCATCACCTGAGACAGATGGCTCTGTGGTGGTGTCCCTGGAGCGCATCGCACGCAAGGTAAGGAGAAGCAGCTTAATGTTTATAGAGAAAGATTAGGCTGAAGTGCGGTTGTGGTAATTCCTGCAGACTGATAGCAAGCTGCTGGTTAATTAAGACAGCTGATTCACTGCAGTTTTTTAAACCACAATAATTTGGTTGTATATCTAAGCCTAAGAAGAACTTTCAGCATTCTGTCCCATGTCAGCTACAGTAAAAGAAATATTTGCGTTTCAAAACTGCCTGAAGGAAAAGCAAACTTCCTAGAGAGTGCACCTGAAATTTCACAGTTGTTGCATCTGCTGGCCCATCTGCCCTTACAGTAGTAAATGGAATAGCTTACCTGTACAAATTGCTAAAGTGTGCTTTTATGCATCATACCAGAAGCCTCGGACTTCTGTGGCACTGGCTTGGCACAGAATATCTGCAGTCTCCTTGGCTTCACTCACCACCCCTTCCCAGCAAGTCAAGGCACTGAACAAGAAATGGATTTCTCCAGGCCTCCGCCTCTTTTCAGAGTGAGGTAGAACCACTGTCAGCATCCCTTCAAGTTGTCACAGACCAGAAGGCAGATGCTGTCACGGCTGATACTCTGTTCTCTGTTTTGGGGAGGAAAGGGGGCAGGGAATTGAGCAAGTCGTTTAAGGGCACTGTGGTTTAGATCCCACAGTGAGCATATTGCTATCCATCACTATCAGCTGACTCCTACAGATACGATTCAGATATCCAGCAGGCATGTAATCAAGAGATGACCACACATCCTAGGATTCATTTTAGCTGATGTGTCTCAGAATCAAAATCTGTGATCTGAGCAAAGAAATCTTTAGCTGTAGCTTCTAGGCTCTAACTCCCACCACCAGCTGTGGTTCAGAAGCATGCAGCCTCCCAGTCCCAGCCGTGTACAGACTGTCTCTATTGATTGAGGGTTCTTAGTTTAGAAACTTCCTCTTGCACACCAGCCAATAATCTGTCTGCCAGTGTCTCAGTCATGCCTCGCTTCCTTGGGATCATGTTCTCAGACTGCAAGCTTCTGCTGTGACAAAAAATGCTTAATTTGAACACTGGATGACTAAATACTAACTATAAAACACTAATGAATGCAGAGAATTTTGTAACACTGGTTTGGATAATAAACTCTTAAGGCTAGATGTTTATTTAAACTTTCCAAATCTGTTCTATCATCTTGTTCTGGAGGGGAATCCACTCTACTAGAGATTTCTTTTAAAATGTCAAGGCCTTTAGCTATCCAGTTGAAAGTCTTTAAACATACACATCAACTGCATGGAGCACTAGTAACTCAGAAGTAACTAAAAGCCAGTAACTCTGGCTTTTAAATTAAGGAGAGTGAATAAAGTAACCCTGAGCAATTCAAAATCATTACTGATGCTTTTCCTCCTTATCATTCAACAGAGAAGCCTGATCAAGATGCCTAACTTACCCGCTTGTACTAGTGGTTCTCAATACTGCCCAAGATTGCTCAGTTCATTTGATAGCCACTACCACTAGAACCCCAAAAGCCTCAAAAACAGAAAATATTTTTCTGATAACAGCCAATTTCCAGAAAATAAGCTCAGACATTTAGGCACTTCTTTTCCTTTTTTTTTACAATGAATTTGTCTGTCTATTCCCTTTTCTTGGAAGCCTGACATGACAAAATACACATAATTAGCAACACGCCAGCAGTCTCTTTAGGGGTGTGTTCCTTTTATTTTGAACTAAAACCAAATGTAAAGAATTTTCATTTTATATATATCTAAAATAAAGAAACCCTGTGAAGTGTAGCTAGTAGAGGCTTGCTGTGCTTTCAGTCATTCAAGTCAAGATCATCTAGCAGCTGTTTGTATGCATATTCTCCCCAGACTGAGTTGGTTTTGTCTCTGTTGATCTTTCCTGTTTGAACATACTTGTGCTCATAATACCTCTCCAAGGATAGCAGCAGAGTTATTTCTAGCAGAATAATTTCCTATTATTATGATTTAACTGTTGGGGAAAAAAAAATATTCCAAGAATCCGAATCTTGACTTCATACATTCCACCAGTGTCAGCAAGAAATAGACTCACATACATTAAGGTCTGACCCAAAGTCATTTTCAAAGGAGCACAGAGCTGACCAGCAAAACTCAGTTTTCCACATCCTAATGCAGTGCCCTAACCACTAGATTACATCTTTTGAACTCGCTGTGCACAGTCAGGGATTTGATTTTCAGAAGCAAGCATTTGCTAGCTGTTCTTTTCCACTGCTTAGCAGAAACTTGGTTCCATCAGGTTAGATCAGTGACTTGGAGATATAACAGAGAAAGAGAGACAGTATCTTCATGAAAACTTAAAAGGATCGGAGGGACTTGAATCAGGAGAATAAAGCCTTTGCCCACTCTATTTCACACACAGCCTGACAGGGAGACCTTGAGATAGCAATTGTAGGGAATAGCCATGATTTCTGATTCCTCCCTAAACCCCTAGTTATTCTTCTTCCATGGAAATCCTTGATCTAGCTCCCTAAGATTAGCACAGAGGAGTATTCACAGGAACGGTGCCATCCATACATGCTAGGGCAGATGATCCTCAATGCAATTTCTTTTAAAAACAAATAGCTATAAGATCGCATGTAATAGAAAAACAGAGCACTGCTGTATTTGGTTAATACAGAGTTGTTTAGAAGCAGACTTTGATACTCCACATAAAATTTACAGAAGCCACTGCACAGTTAACACTTATTTAAAGCATTTTTAAAATGTGATCGAGGCATGTTTCTTCATGTGGAACTTAAAATTATGTTTTTTATGTTGCCATACTGGCCCTGCAACTGCACATGAGAGACCTGAACTGATCATGTGGGGCAAACTTCAAAGTGAGATGAGTCAGAATTGCTATCCATCCATAGGAGGGATGCATGAAGCCTATGTATGTATATATGTGTATATATACATGTGTATATATAATATATACATACATATGTAATATAAACATATTTATAATATGTACATCTTTTACATTATATTGCATATATATATAACTCTCCTAAAAAGAAAAGAGAGTAGTAACACCACCTACGCACCCACAAAATCAAACCCAAATAAACAACAGGGAGCACTGCACACTGAGTTAAATTCTGCTGGCACCTGTGATACAGTGAAATCTGCGAGCATAACAACTTTCAAATAGATATTTTTCTTACACTAATTATATTGTGTAGCAAATGATACAGGTTCATTAGATAGGGTTACCCCTGTCACCACTATTTGCAGTGGATTTAGGTCCAGCAGTTGGGAGGATGTGCTGTGTACTAGAATGACTGACAGCCTATATAAATTACTTCAGGACAAGGATGACACCCCAGAATTAACAAGTGAGCTGTGTCAAACTGTTCCTCAGGCTTCACAGAGAGAGGTGGAAATTTCTCAAGGTCTGAAACTCAGCTGTTATACATCAGACAACTCATCCTGCATAAACATTTATAATGTTGTTAATTGTATATACTTTGAGGGATTTAATGCATAAACACAATATATGCAAGATGCATATAATTTAATATACACAAACAAATGTAAACATAACATACATACATGCACATGTATACATGTAGAAGAGAAAGATACCTAAAATAAAATTCACATACAGACATGGAGCCCACTTTGAAATCAGGGACACTGGTTGATTTAAACAAGAGTTCAGAAAGACAAACCTTTTGATGATCATCTTAAAAATGGCATTCTGGAATTTACCATTATTTGCCACCTCTCAAATGTCTGATTTCTTTCAAAACTGACAAATGAACCTAAGGGACATATGAACCATTAGAAGGTGTCTGAAAAGTTCTACTTTGAATTGCCCTACCTTCTAGTAAATACTTCCCTTTGCATGGCATTTGTCCCTGTCATTGGGGACTACAGGTTGTCCAAAACAAGGTTCTGGGATGATTACTTCCAAATTCAGAAGATTTAATTATCTCATTATGGAAATTAAGCATCATCTGATAACTAATCCTGCTGCATCTTATTATAAAATATAATCAAAAGCAGACACAGTCTGATATTAAATACAAATTAGCATTAGAATAATGTGAATGCTAAGAAATAACCTCCATGTAAATAAAGATTTAAAACTGCATAATATTAGAGGAGCTATTGTAAAGCCACACACAAATACGTAATTACAGATATTTTGCAGAATGTACATTATATTATCATTACATTATAATGTGGCCATTGGGGTCCAGAATTTACAGCTGTATTACAAAAGGGGCTCCTTCTAGCGGATAGTGGAAAGAATAACTGAGTAAGAACATCATGGCAAAGTTTAATTGAAATTTTATTAATACTTCTATGCATCACGGTTCGATTCATTCAATTTATAGCAGGTAAAATTTAAGACATTATAATTTTTAAATTAATAAAATAATCCCCAATCTCCACAGAAAGCCAACTCTTTATCCGCTACTTTTCATTTTATAAAGCTTTAGCCTCCATGGGTAAAGCGATTCTGTGCAGAAGTTAGCAGTCAGCACTCATCTCTCTCCAGAGATACTTATCTGGTCTATCTCATGAAGTTTTTTATTATTTTTAACTATGTATAGATAAACTTGGCTTACAGCAAAATTCTCACAATCACAGCATCCTTTTGAACATTTCTCTAGCTTGTTTATTGACAAGGAAATAGAGATCTCTTTTCTTCTTTGACCTAATTACAAATAATTATCCCCTGGGGTACAAGGTTAGCAGCAGGCATACGTGGGAATGGTCACTTTCCTGCATTATCCATTAACACAAAAATACACAACCTGATTATCTATGATGGCCTGCTTCCTGCAATATTTTATCTCATGATCCTATCTGGATTAAAGATATTTTGCCTTTGGGAGCCATATGGTTGTGGAATAACATATATTTTAAAATATATAAATGAAGTGATAAGGCTCTGTGTAGAGATGGACTTTTACTACTCTGTGTTTCCAGGGGTGGGATGCGCACGGAAAGATCCTCCACAGCTCAAGATCCCTCACGCTCCTTGGCCACACTTGGTGGGAAGACTCTCTGTGAGCTGTGCCAGGGTGTGGAGGTGCAGCAGAACAGCCCATCAAGGTGCCTTGCTACTTCCTCAGTTGCACAGAAAGACTTGATGCAGGTCTGGCTGCACAGACTATGACTGACATCAAAAGGAAATGGGGTGTAGCAGAAAACAAACTTCAGAAACTGGGAAGAGGCCCCCGTCCTAACAGCTCCTTTGGGGGATCACAAGAACTGGTTATGTGGCTAAGTCAATGTGATCCTAACAGTCCCATCAAAATGAAACTCAGTCAAGAGCAAGCGACTGAAGTTCAGAGCAAGGAAAACTGAGCAGACTTCTGCTCTCATACATACTAGTAGCTATATGCATATTCTGAATGCCTAAGTAAGAATAACAGTGCAGCAGTGAGTGCCTCACCCTGCTTAAGCTTATATTCTTTTTTAGTCTACCTGACCATCGTCTGCGAAGGCTGAGATTGCAGTTCTGAAGTTGATATGTGAAAATCTGGTTTTGAAAGATCTTCAGGGATCTGTACACTGACAGACAAAACACACTGAAGTGTAAATAGGACTCATCCAATCCATACCTGGTTCTACTCTAATCCTGCAGAGAGATTATAACTATTTGCTGGCACAAGTGTGTAACATAAAATCTGCTCTAGCCATTTGCAATGGGAATATGTCTGTCCCTCAGATGTTTACAGAAATTTATCTTTAGCCTCCTAAGCAAAAATGAGTTTTTGGAAAATTTTTGGAAATTTTGCATGTAACTTGGACATCATTGAAATGACCTCTAAATATAACTACATTAAGTATCAAATATACCTTAAACTGAAGAACTTTGAAAAAAATGAGATTTTATTTCATTTCTTTGATACTGTACATCTGTCATGTCAGGGACCAAAAAGGGGGTTATTAGAGTACTATTAACTTGAGAACTCATCTTGAGAGCTTCAATCCACTGTGGTCTACTGTGTCAATGCTTATAGAGAGAACGTTTTTATTTCACAGTCCATTGAGTCAATGGATGGAGCTGTCTCAGTCTGCTGGGTTAATGTGGGTGCTGAAACATAGTAAATGCATTTACGGTATTAAAGAACATCACTAAATTTTTCATTAAAAAAGCATGAAAAGCTCCATATTCTGAATAATATCTTGGCAAAATAAAACAAGTCAATTATTTGTTTTTCAGAATAGGAAAAACAATTAATTCATACTGTAAATTATTTGCTAGCTTTGCCACCGAGATTAAAAGGGAAAAATAATTTTATTTTTCTGAAGTTACGATAGCCCAGAGAGCATGTTTAAAAGGTCAGCACTGCACATATCAATTCATATGAGGGATAATTATACACACAAGTAGTTCTGCATTTATGACAGATTATATTCATTAGTAATGTTTTTCAAGGTCAAGTTGTTGCTAGTTGAGGCTGAACAATTTTAGATTTCGAAAGAGGCAAGCAGCTCCTGCAACTGCAGCAAAAAAAAAGGTGTTTTGTGAAGTGTCCAGTCACGCCCATGTTCTGTGCAAAAGAGGTTACACCATTAAAATGAGGTTTTCGGAACAAAACTGATGAACAGAATTCTAGCACTGGTGGCACAAATGGTGCTGTTTTAATGTTAGACCTTCCTCAGAGTCCTGATAACTCGATGATGATTCCATTTAATTCATGAAGCATGTGAAAGCCTTGAAGGGCTGGCAGTCTCACAGGAGACACTTCATTGGCTTTTGTTATCTGCTGTTTTGCTGACTCTTACTTTAGGAAACTTTAATACAATATGATAGAGGTTACAGACAGAAGTTCCACTGACTTTCCTTGTGAAAGAAGGTAGATTGAAATCAAGACAAATAGCAGCTGTCTAGGACTTAATAAAATAATATACCTTCATGAAGGAAGACTCATAATTTGCATGAGGACAAATGAAAAAAATAGAAAAATTCGTATGTACTATGAAATTTGTGTCAAAGTGTCATTGGTTATTTATATTTTAAGCATCACCAGTTGGAAAAATATTTAACCTTTGTCCACTGACAGAATTATTTCTTTTTGACATTATTCAAAGACTTAATCAACTGGGAATAATGTGCAAAATCTTCATATCACGTCTTAGCACAATATTCTTTCATACTTATTATAGATCCTTCTTAAATCCTTACATTTAATGAAACCATTATAATAAAATAAACATTTCTAAGAAACAAGTTAGAGATCTTGTAATATTTTTAACTTACGCGCACGCATATTTTCAGTCCAAATACATACCTAATGGTTAATTAAGTCCTGAGAACATTGCAGTTTTCCAAACAGTAAAATTATTTTGAGATTTTGAAGAACTGGATTATTTCCTTTGATACAGATAATTATTAGCACTAAAGCTACAGAGAGAGCCTTAACTTTACTGGACTTCGCTAACACCTGCACAAGAAGCATCATTGCTGATACTGCCTCATATAAAGACTCCCTGCCTAGCGTCCACAGAGGCTTCTACAAATTAGGTAGTCCCTACAGGTGCCAATGCCAAGTTCTCCCTCCACTAATACACATCTTACATGCCTGAAAGAAAGAGTAAAGGGGTCCACAGGAGAAGGAAGATCCCCAGCACATGGCTGAAAAATTCATCTGCTAGTGTATCTAAGCCCAAACTAGATATTTTTGTCCTTCTATTGTGCTTTGAGTACTTATGGACAAGCAACACTCCAGCACTATGGCAGTTCTGGACTTCAAAACATCTGAAAATCATTGCACTAGCAACCAGAACCGAGGACATTTTTGTGAGGCAAAACAGGGCTTCTATCATCATATACAACACCAAAAAAAAAAAAAAAGTTTGTCTTAGGGTGTGAATTTCCTTGTTTCCTATCTCTGGTTACAGAATTTCTTAGTTTTAAGGAACAATCATAGGATTATTAATTGAAGAAGAAACATATCTCCTACTGCACCATCAAGGTTAATATGCCAAAAGAGTCAAAACTTGCTTTGCAAGACAACAAAAAGTAATGCAGATAAGAAGCATGAAGACAGATCGTGAAATACATTCCCTTTCATTTTACAATCCCATTAAAAGTGGAAAATAGAGTTGACCTGTTTCCTGATGAGAAAGTGGTCTTCCCCAAGCTTACAGTATTTTTCTTAGTTGTTGATTTCCTTTAGACGGTGTGCTTCTACCATCTCCTGGTCTCAAAATGCTTAGAAAATCCCATGTCCATGTTTTATTTTTCATTTCCAAATTGCATCAGGGCATAACTTGTTACCAAGTTAACATATGTTTATGAACTTACACTCTCTCATGAATAGTATTATAGTAATACCTATGACCCAAGAACATAGAACAAAACCTTAACTCTGTCTCATACAGGGAGTTTCATCCTCCCAACTTCTGACAATGTCAGTGCAACCAACTACTGAATCAAAAAACCATGAGCATTATTTGAGCAAAGAATAATTTGGCTAAGAGGTTGGAAGTGATGGCTGTAGTACACCACACATTGTGGCACAGAGTAGCTATGAATTTACATTTATAGAAAAGAGTGTTAGCTATGCATATGGCACTTCCAATGAGAACCAGTACAGTAAATAATCTGTGTGTTGACCATCTTATTAATGCCTTTACATTAATTCAGAATTATTTTACTTACTGTATTGTCTTCTTGCTACTGGTGGATGAGAAGGGTTCAATAGTCAAGTGGAGGTAAAGTAATTCAGGATCTAAAATAAGAAAACAACTGCATAAGTCTTAGTTATCACATCCTGAAAAACAACATTTTAATGTGAAGTTGAAAGACAATTTTCAGGGTAAAAAAGAAAAATCAGAACAAAATGTAACTGTGTTCAAAATGTGCAAATTGCTTTTTATTCACTTACACTGGTATAAATCTATAATAATGCAGTGACTAATTGTGCCCTGAGTAGGCAGAAGTGTGCCTGACTAAAAAGATTGGAAATGGTAGTTAAATAATTAATGTAAAAATACGTTGATGATCCTAAATAAGAAAATGTGAGATATTTGAAATGAAATAGATGGAATTAGGCAATCTACTTACTACATAAGAGGCATTAGAAATATCCATTAATTGCATATGCCACAAATAAACAAGCCTGTGAAGGAGACATTAACATCTTTCCACTTCTGCTTAAGAGGAATGTGCCACAATGCAGTTAGTTTCTCAACAATTAAATAAAGGACTCTACACATCTAAATACATTTACAATACAAATACAAACCACACAGCTTGTATGATAGTGAAATTACGAAATGAAGTACTAATATAAATGCTGGGGAGAGGGGGCAGTGATGGAAGAAAACAGACCATACACACTTACTTGATATTAAATGAAGATTGAGATTAATTATTTAGGTGCATATTGTAAAGCAAATTAAATTAAAAGTTGTATTCAAAGACAAAGCCAGCATAGGAAGAGTAATTCAAACTAGGTGCACTAAGGTAGCTGTAGCTTTCTTCTGAAGGGCTTTGAGAGCTTGATGCAGAGAGAAGCACAGGAAAAAAAAAAAAAAAGCATTTTGAAGTCTTTTTGAGACCAATTTTCTTGAGCATGTAGTTGTGGTTCCTCTCTGACAGAGCAGTAGCATTATTCTGAATAGTGAATGGATGAGAGAAAGCTGGGGAGAGACACCTGAGCCTAACAACACAACCGGGCAACTTCATCAGCATCAGAGTTAGCACTGAGAGTCTGAAACAGCCTATGCAGCTGGGAGAGCCCTGTCTCAGACAGCTAATGAGGCATCGTGGTAAGTAACATTTTCAGCATCACTAAAAAAAGAAATCATTCAGCTTCCTCTGCCTGCATATTCTTCCCTCTCTATTTTCTTCTTGAGCAGACAGAGTAGAGCTGGGGGCTTTATTGTTGCTTGGTTTTACTACTGATTGAAGAGATATGTTTGTACTTTCAGATATATTTTGAAACCCAGCCTCCTTTTGCAGTAGTATTTAGGCCTGCAAAACTTCTATCCATGTTTTAATCCATGTGTAAACTTCTGGGACTGAGCTTACAGCAGCCTGTCAGAGGAATGAGTGCTCCAAATGATGCTATCCATCTTGTGGCCATGCATTTTGCAGGTGCAAAGAAGGATAAATGATTTTAGTCTAATCTAGTACCTGCCTTAACAGTACTCTCATCACCATGGTAACCATGAAGGAGAAACACACAACTAACCTTTAAGTGTTAGCAGTACGGAAAACATGTTTTGTTCTTTTCTTTGGGATTTTTTTTTTCAAAAAGGTATATAATGCAAAAGATTCAAAACCAAAGACTCTTAATTTGCTCCCCGTGCTTTGAGAGGCAATTCTGTTGTGCTTCTTCTTTTGCTTTTGTAAATTCGCACTGTGCTTCAGGGAAGAGATTTTCTTGACAGACTTGCAAATCAGGAATAATTGAGGACTTTGACGAACGTAAAACTCACGCAAAGCTTCTGTGACCTTGGCATCATCTTGATGAGTAATACACAGTTTCTTGACTTCATTCAGCTTAGCACTCAGGTTAAAAACAACACTGAGAAGCTTCAGCAGAAAACTATGTACATACAGCCACATATGAAAACAAAGAGCAGCCTGGCCATCATAAAATGAGCCCTGAAAGACTAAAACAAGAGTATATCTGCCTTTAAAAGCCAGCTTTGCACACACAAGCATTAACTGCTTTGGCACAAAGACAGTTTATGTGAAAACTCACAGGGGACTTAAGAGAAAGTCTTTTCTCTTTACAGTGTCAGGAAAAGAAGTCACACTGATGCTGCTCCATTTTCCACAAAACTTGTCAGAATCATGCACTCACATAGGGCCAGCAGCCAGTAAGTGCCCAGCACATAGACCCGGTTGGCACAGCACAATGGGAAGCAGGCTGGAGAATGACTGATAGGATTAAGGTCTGTTCCTGGGTCTTGTGCTGGCACGCCAGGTTTGCAATGTCCCTGTGTGATGCAGATGTGATTATGTGTGTCACCCAGTGAGGGCTCTGAGCAGCCTCCGTTACATTTCCCACAGCAACACCACTCTGGCCTTGCGGAAGAGTGCCCTGGGCAAACGGCACCACTCTCCGGATGTGTTCTGCCCTTTGACTGGGAGCAGGTTGAGGAGACAGGAATCCACAGCTCCTCGTCGCTTGCTCCAGGCAGACATCTGTGTCCTCCTGTTAGTCTGTTCATCATCTGACAAAGTTTTAACCCGGGCATAGTCAGCATTTGTGAAAAGTAGCATGCAGTATCATAAGCAAGTCTACAACCATATTTCTTTTCTCTGTTACATCTAGTGTTTGTAGCAGCAAATCAAACAACAGATGTATAGCATCTAGAGTCAGAAAACGTGTTACGTTCCAAACAGATTTACTCTGCAAATATTGGAAGATATTTTCAGCAGCTAATATTATAATTTCTACATTTTTCTTATGAAACAACCAGGATATAATACTTAAACAGACTATGTACCTTAAACAACAATAACAAAAAGTTTATCTGTTTAGAAAAAAAAAAAAGAAATGCAACTTGAGAAAAAAAAGCAATAAATTACACTGAATTGTGTATCTGTTTTGCTCTGTTTTATATCTCAATAATCAGGATCTTTTAAAAAAATTACAAATGCAGGCAATCTTTCTAGTATAAATTCATTTGGGAGAATAGAGATTTAATTACTGTTTTCAGATACTTAAAGTGAGTGTAATACCTGATGACAGTGTCTAAAATTATTATTTTCCCCGTAAGTTTCCTTTCAAGTTAAATATTTAATTTTCTAATTTCAGATTTGTTTACTAGTCCTACAGGAATACACCAGTAGAACGTGCTTAAAAGAAGTGCTAATAAAAACTATCAATTGAGCTTAGATTGTCTACAATTTGAAAATGAAAATCTTATTTAAGTCCTCAACTTTAGTAATATGCAAAATAAAAGAGACAGAAAACTAAAGAAATTAAGGACCAGAAGTCTGATCTTATTACCATGGTACCACTCATAAATAAAGCCACTCTAGGTCACTCAACAATAAATGAAGATTTAAGCTAGGCAATAAATGAAGATTTAAGCTAGGTCACATTTTGAAAATCACAACGGATATCAGTCAGATTTTAGCCAAAAACAGTTGTAGCATGTGAGATGATCTCTGATATTTAATACTTAACTAACACTTACTAAAGACTATAACATACAAGTTTCAACTGCACTTAAAAACTCACACTCATCTAGGTTAACAGTTTAACAAAAGCACAAATGTGACCTCTCTCCTTCCAGTCTGCTGTTTGGTGGTTGCCTTATGAAAGACAATTTAGCTAATGATTCAGTTAATCTTTTTCTAACCACCCTCATAAATCTTGGATAAACCTTATGAAAGTTCAAGCATTATTTTAAATTACTCCTATTTATAGTCATGTCCAAACAAAAAGACTATAAAGTAAAATTCTAACAAAGGTTTCTATCCATATGGTATTATTCTAAAGTAAAGATTTCTTCACGTCCATAAGCCCCTTCTCCTGTCATTTTAAAGCTGATGCACTTATTTATTTCCCTTTTCCCTTCTTTATTTCCCTTCTCTTGCACAAAACTGATCTGCAAAAGACAAAAATGGGCAACAAACCTTTAGATGTTGTAGTTAAAGTCCATCTATGTCTTTTATGGTAAGCAATGCAAATTTTGGCTTGTAGAAATAACCTTATTAGGTATGCAGGCTTTTCTTTAGAAACACTATCATAAAACCCACAGCTAAGTCATTAATCTTTTCAAAAAGCTTGTTGAGATCCCCATAGGCATTTAAATGGATCATAACAGCCTCACATATGAAATATAGAGCTGCAGCCAAGGATTTGACAGAAGTGCAAATTTGGACAAATAAGACCATCAAAGCTTCAGCTGAAGAGCTTTCTGTCCTCTCCACAGGACCAGGGGTTGACAAGACCCATCACGGCAGATGAAACTATAAGGAAAGAGATAAAAATGCCAAATTCATGCCAGCAACCCATGGACTGTTAAAAGCCTCCCTGGTTGAAGCCATCAGATATTAAATGATAATATTATTGTAGAGAGACTGGCACCAGAGGATAAGAAATAGAGTATTTGCCCAGAGGTCAGTATCCCCGTTTGTCTTAGTGGGTGATTATGTTGCACTCACAGGAGTGAGCTGAACACTTGCTGTATTGAACCGACTGAATTATGGTACTCTGTTACAAAGGAGATACACAAATAGAGGAAAAGACCAAAAAAAAAAAAAAAATCTGGGATAAACCCCACAAATAAGCTGTTATAATACCCACAGAAAATGAAAACTGGACCAAATCCACTTACGAATAAACCAGTCCTCTGAAAGAACAGGCCCAGATTTCACTATTCATCTCCAAATTTCAATATTCATCTCCAGACCGGTTCCAGGCTACTTTCCAGATTAGGTATGTTTGCTCCAGGTTTTCTTACAATACCAGGATAAAGTATTTCACCCAGAGATCCAGACCCAGATCTATTGTACTCTAAAGCTGAGATGGTCAGAGTCATCCATCAAAACTATTCAGACAGTACTATGAGTTGAATTGGAGTTAAAGAAGCAGAGAACTTGACAGATGCTGCACAATGAGACCAAAAAAGCTTTGCCAGATCCTGGAAAATACATGAATTTCTGAGAAACAACAACTACAAAGTGTTTTTGATGAGATTTGCAGAGTAAAAAGAATCATTGGCCAGGAGAGAGACTGCAGGTATGAGAAAAATGAACAGAGAGGCTGCAAAACAAACCTCACAGCTGAAGCAAAAGAACTAACCAATGTTCTGCTTTACTAAAATTTCATAATCTTCAGGAAGAACTTTGAAAACACCCACACTATTTGTTTTCATTAACCGTTCCTAGTTTGTGCTTTTTCAGCTTCAGCCAGGTAAATATGGAGGACTTCAGTAGTAATTTAATGTACAAATTACACATTTTTTCTTCCCTGCCCAGTCTTCATGGAAATGCTTAATGTTGTGTAAGAAAATAAGCAGCACATTTTAAAAGCTATACTGCAATGAGACACAGAAGACTGTGAATGTGTGTTTGCATTCAGGGAGAAGAGATAGGCAGCCTTTATGATAAGTTTCACTTTTTTATACAGGCATCTTCTCTGAGATTTCTGCTAACTGAGTAGTTAATTTACTTTTTCTTTTTAAACAGGGTGTAAAATAACTGGGAAATGTTCCACCAGCCACACAGAGAATTATTTCCAGTTATAGTTAGCATGCAAATGAAGCATCGCTCCAGCATCTAATCACGCCTCATTTTGTTATAGGTCTGAGGAACTCATCTGCTTTAAGCGCATCAGTACTTTAGAGAAACATTTCATGATAGGCGTAAAAGGCCTGTGAGTATGCAGGATTAATAAGCAGAAAAATAGCTGTAGTCTTTAAGTTCAGCCGCAGCCAAGAAACCTAATGACCATACTCTTCGCTCCTAAAGCATGTTCAACTCCTGCCTTGCTGTACTGTCCTCAACAGTTTTGTACCACACAGGCTTGATTTCTCTACGTGAAAGTGCTGACTCCATCCCTGTCACCATGGGGAAGAGGACGAGCAGAAACCAGACTGGCCCCATCGAACATCAAACACTTGACCAAGGTTGCATATTGGAGCTCAGTGTCCCAAAGCACTGCCTGTAAGTACTTCAAATGGACAATTCAGTTCAAAGCCATAGGAGATGAATCCTTGGCTGTTCCTACTACTGAATTAATCATCAAATCAGGAACTCATACGTTACTGAAATAGACCGGAAAACTATCTCGCTGAGGTGAGAATTGAAAGAAAAAGTAAAAAGCTAAAAATATTTTATAAGCTGAAAATAGAAAGAAAATCTATGCTGGCTCATCTGGAATGTTTGGTTTCAATATTTTGTGTTTCATTTAATGTTATTCCTTCACAATTTCCAACTAAGAATTATCTTAGCTTTCTAAAAGAAAACCTATTTCAAACAAAATCCTGGAACATTTCCATTTTGAGAATGTCAAAACAGAGAAGAGTGACAGCTCTAGAACTTTTTGCAAAATGGAAAATGAATCAGAATGACTACTTCCCCATGAAAATGATGAATTGGTATTTCACAAGGACCAGATAGCAGAATATAACCAATGATACTTCTGTTACATTCCAGGATCTGTGAGCTGCAAGCACTCACCCACCCTCCTGCATCAAGGAGAGAGCAGCAAGCTGTCAGAGGTGGAGCCCGGGCCCAGATGCTCTCTGGATTGCCTGCCCTCCCCAGACAAATCTAAAGTCACTCTTCCTGCTCCCTTCATACCAAAGAAATGAGCATTTCTACTAAAGCAATGCTTCCTCCTCCCTTTTTGCCAAAGAGCTGTTTTCTCATTTACTTCAAGCTGCTCACTACCAAAAAGAATCAAAAAGTAGAATTTGTTTAAAGACCCTTTGAGAGCTACAAAGAATCACGCAGAATTCCTACAAAGTCCATTTTGGGACATTGTTCCTCAGCTGTTCCAGTTTTTAATAGGTTCTCATTTATGCTGTTGTTCCTCAAACTGTCTCGTGTTTAATTTTGTAAATTTACATAAGGAATGCAGAATCATGAAACCAAAGTTACAGATGCTTTACAGCCAATCAAAAACAAACCTCAAATATTATTTTGCTCATCTTTTATTTGTCAGTGGTCTTTTTTAGAGATTTCATATAGGTTTTGCTTTACATTTATGTAATCAGACTGCTTTTTATTGCAGCAGAAAGCTTCCTGCTTGGAATGCATTTAGTTCACAAGAAAATGCTTATTTATTCAAACCAAACGTTTTTTGCTGTGCTGTAAGTCAGGCTCACTGTGACTGTCTGTCTCTGCTCCAATTAATATTTAATTATTTATTCAAATTAGAGCAGCTTCTATGGGACCGTGCCAGTCCAGAATAGCCAATAAGCTGGGGGACAGAACAGGCATTTGCAGGTACCCCAAGTTCAAACTCCTATGGTGATTTAATCTGGGGGTCTGAGAGGCAGGACGATGACCACCTCCCCAGTGATAAGAATCACAGCCAACCTATTTTGACTTGCTGCTGAGAATCTCAGTGTCAAGATCAAAGTCGGATCTGTTGCCTCATATGAAAAGTGGGGATGAGACTAAATTACTTCACAGAAATGTGCTGAATAATTAGCAGTTGTATGGTGTTTTGACATTGCATGTTTTTTAGGTGGAGGAAGGGATTTTGTTATGAACACAATTTCCTAACTGTTCGTGTGTGCCACTCATTGTAAATCTTCAATCAGAATTGGGCCCAGGAATGGCAAAAAGATTCCAGATGTATAAAGATATAATGTATGAAAAAGAAACATCACCGTTTCATATTGGTCAACATTATATGGTTACCAAGTCTGTTTTTCACAAATACAAGCAGAGCTACAAAGAAGTAATCCTGTCTAGACTTATTTATATTGTTTTCATATTCAAGGCTTGCTAGACCCCACATAATCAAATCTTTAAGTTCAGTGAAACTGTATTTTGAACACATTCAGGAATTATAAATATAAAATTTTAGTTATGCTCTTTTTTTCCTAGAAATACTTTATGTAATGTCCTGTAATATTCATGAATATTTGTGTGCAGACAACTCCACAGTAAAATCTTCCCTGGATGCTAGCAGAAGTACCTCACCACCTACCCTAGTAATGCCCCACATTGTAAAACTTCTTTGTGAGCTGGCATATGAGTACCAAGGCAGGCTGAAAAAAAAAGTGTGCCGCATCTGTGACATAACTATGAGATGACATTATTTTCTCTTTTTCTTTTTTTTTTTCTTCTTCCACGAGTAATTTCCTAATCAAAGCCCAGAAGTTGTTGAGCTAATGAAAATGTCACCTGCAATTTGATGGAGATAGTTTTGATTACCTAGGTGTCATCATGCATACTGCAGTGTTTTCTCAATGACTGCAGAATATCTCATTTTCCTCCCCTGAGTACAGGCTCATTGATAACCGGAGGAATGATGCAGAGAAACATGAGCTGTGTGGCTGGTAGTTAACAGCCCCACACACCGCACCAGTTCCTCAATATGTCAGGACATCTATCAGAATGAGTAAAGCTGGTTAATGGCTTTTCAGTGCTAAATGAGTTAATTGATAATCATGCACCTTCAGATTTAAAACATTGCCAAAAATAGTCCTGATGCACACAGCAAATTTGTGAAATTGTGTACTATTGGTGCCAATTGCTTTGCATCAGACCCAAAATATTGTGCAATGTAATCAGTACCAATAGTACACAAGGGCTGAACACCAGTGTGTGTAGTTTTTGACAAAGAAAAATAAATACACCTCTGGCAACATCTTTCACACATTCCAGTCAAATTCACCAACCTCTGAGTTTAGAAACAAAAGGAGCCATGAGAACATTTTTCGATATTTCAGAACTAAAATATCTGTTTTAAGAAATGTAGCATGATTTTTCTTTTTTAATTTTCTTTTAATGCCCTTGTAGAATAATTAAGTTTTAAAATATTGTGAATAGAAAGGGGCTGTTTTTATTGAGTATCAAAGCTTAAGCAATTTTTTCAGTTTGTTTCAAATGCTCAAATTATTAAAAAAAATAAAGAATACCAATTAACAAATATATACATGTGTATGTAGTTGTTCTTTGATTGGGTCTCTACGTTATGTAGACATGGTTCACTTTCATAGCTTTCCAGGATTTGAAGGGACCACTTGCAGTCTGATGAGTACTCTGTCAAGTACATTACCTACCCTCATTACGCTTCAGTTTAACATAAACTAGAAGTAGTAATACTCAGCTTGCTCATTTAAATCCAATTCATTGAGACCTGAGTACCTAATCCCACTGTGTTGGTTTTTTTGTTGTGTTGTTGTTGTGTTTTTTTTTCATAAATTACCATTTTGGTATTTATATGCAGAGATGGTCAGGATATTTTATCAAATTTTTTTAATGATTTTTTTTGAAAAAAGGTGTGTTAAAGTTTTTTTCAGCATTTTAAGTTTCTGACTGAAGAGAGAGCACGACTTGAACTGCTCAATCCTATGCTGCTTACCTAGCAGAAGTAAAATTTTGGGCTACAACACGCTTCCTAAGATTATCAAAGATTTGCTATAAACAAAGGAGTTTGCAGATGAATACCATGGCATGTTTGCATACAGGTTGTTCACAAGATATTCGTACAAATTCTTCCTTTCTGTGGCGTCAATGATTAATGAAACTAAATGTGTAAATTTTGTTTCTGTGAAGGGAAAGAAAATACATATCACCCCGATGAAGTCCAATTCTGTTGAAGATCAGAAAAGGTTTACCTCAACACTAGTACTGATGAATCAGCAAGTAACCTCACAAGCCCTTTAGAAGGACTGGATGCAGAAATAATTATTTCTTGAGACAGTCCCCGGCAAGATTGTTGTTTTGATGAATTGGCACACATGGAACTCAGAAATGATGAATTGCACTGACGTTAATTCTATTAAAAGTTGCCTAATATGCACATAATTTGATTTATGAATTTTTCAACATAGAAGAGCACCCTCATCTCATATAAAGCAAAACTGTCCTATTTCTAAAACATAGCAATATTATGGACACTAGATATTGAATAACATCTTCCACTCTGTAGCTCTTTACATTCTCAGCAAGTTTTATTGCAGAATATGACAATCGATACATATATCTGCATACTTGTGAAGTCAGACCTGTCTTGTCTACCGTCAGAAAAATGACAGTGAATATATCTACTAGTTCTACATAGTCAGCAGTGTCTCACTTAAGTTACTGTTTGCTAAGTAGACAAAATAAATGTCCGTGAGGTGTTTCTATCTCAGTACACTGGGATACATCACTTTTTTAGGTTCTTTCAGTCATGCAGTTCTACAATTCTCTGATCCATAACACTCATAACAAAGCTAAGCACAATGGAATAGAATAATTTATAAAAACTAAAATACTTCATGCTTATACATATTTGATTTATATCCCTCTCCAGACTCTTGTACTGGCACTACAAACAAGCTAACATAAATGCCTTTTTCCATGAAACTAACCCTGAAACCCTATACAAAGCCATTTTTACTACTGCAGATAAAGAAAAGAGAAAAAAGATACTTTATTTTATAAAGAGAAAAAATGTTTTTCCCCTTCCTCAAGGGTAACCCTGGCCATGAATATGTGGATAACACAAGTTAACTCAGAACAAGCTGAAAATCACCTGGGGAAATGAAGAACTACCAAGATGAGCCAAATATCACAGATGTCAGTGTATATGCTCTCGAGGACTCATCAGAAACTAGAGCAAAGGGGTTTAAAATGTATACAGCTAAAACAAACTGGCAGAAGTATTTTTATTCCAGTCAAGTAAAGTAGAAAATTTCTTGCAAAAAATCTATGTATGCATGTATGCATGCATACGATGTTTTTCCTGCCTTGCGCTTGTTGTCTTTATTCAGAAGACCCCTTTAAGTTTCTTTGTAGTTGTAAGACAGCAGAGGAGAGACCACACTTGCAAATTCACCCAGTCTAGGGAAACCAGTAGCTACAGAGTAATGAGCATCCATATACTGCCAGGTATCCAAAGCCACATTTATCTAGCACTGATGAGACAACAGCTCAGTAGGTTTCACTTGCGATGATGATACTTCACTGTGATGATACAGGCAGAACATCAAACATAGCTAAAGCACACATGAAAACACCTGAGAGGTAATAGGCATGCTAAAGGAACTGAAGGGCTCAATCTGAAGTCCAGAGATGTATAACATAAAAGGTTTCTGGAGGTTTAGTTACACTTTTTTTCCAAAGGTCAAGAAGGAATTGATTTAGCAGAAAAGGTTAGAACTGTTTTGGTGCTGTCTGGCCTGCTTTGCCCATCTGTAGGTGCTAATGGTGTAACAGTAGGTATACTTCCAGCTGAAACTAGAAGACACTGAACTAAACTCTAAAAATTATTCAGGAAATTTGCTTATCTTTGTCTCCTTGGCAATCCTTCAACCTTAATTATAATTGTGTTGGAAAAACATAGCATTCTTTATGGAACTTTTTTAAGCCTGACTTGTTCTGTTGCCATTATAAGCAAACTAAATAGCTGAGCATTTTAATTTAATTTCTCCAATACTGCCTTATGTTTTCTAAACAGGAACCATAGCTCTTCTAAGTTTGAAACATCTGAGATATTGATTACAGTACACTTTCTTTTGAGAGTAAAATGGATTAAATGGGTTATTTTTCTCATTCAA
Organism: Cygnus olor; assembly: GCF_009769625.2. Lineage (NCBI taxonomy): Eukaryota > Metazoa > Chordata > Aves > Anseriformes > Anatidae > Cygnus > Cygnus olor. Next base: position 11,242,679 of record NC_049181.1, on the reverse strand, counting down.
CAAAAGCCATAATGAAGCATGGCTGACTAGAATGTGTTGTCTATACATTTTTGCTGTCCTGTTAAAACTGAAATAAAACAGAAAATTTGGGGATGAGTAAGCACAGGGTTATATATTTAAACTGGCAAAAGGAAACTTATTTGCGCACAGAGATGCTGAATTCATAGCTACGAACTGCCTTCGTATTTTGACTGGTAAGAAGGATTTGATTAAGAAAAGGTAGATTCTGTGAGTTCTGGTTTCCTGTGGAGTTGTGTCTCAATGTGGATTTACTAGATGTAGGATTTATTTTTTTTCCTTCTGTCTGATCAAAGCCTTTTTGGCATATAGTCAATATTTTTTTTCTCTCCATGTAGATTACAGGGGAGTTTTCAGCCCTTTCCTCACTGGAATCCCTAATAACCTCCCTTTTTGCTTTCTCTGGGTTTGAGAGGAGAGAAGAAAGACAGAGTTGGCCAAATACAGGCAGCATACATAAAAGCTACTGTCTTGGTTTCACTACCTTAGAATAGTACACTAGAACATTCACACAAGAAAAAAAAAAAAAAGGAAAGTAAAAAGAGAAATGACATAACGCTGCTCTTTGTTGGAGATCTGTAGCTCTCCGAGTGCTCCTTTTGGGACCGGGAGATGGGATATATTTCAACTCACACAGTGTCAGAGGGATTGGATTGACCTAAAGCAGATCAGGCAAGAATATGACATCTTTAAGACATCTGTGCACTTTCACCTTACAGGTCTACCACCTCTGCCCAGGTCAGCTTCTACCCAGTTTTACTGATATACCATCAAATATATCAGCCAGATAAGAAAAAATGCTGAGCGTAAAAGAGCAGTTCATGCTGTATATTTTAGCAAACTTGTTCATAAGGCTGCAGACCCAGAGATCAATCAAAGCCAGGTAGCCACAAGAGTTGTGACATCTCAGACCAGGTGAACAAAACCAGAAAAAGGGAGATGCTGCACTGAGAAGCTTCTGACAGGGGAAGTGTACAGGACCAGAGAATAAAGCAGCTGGCCACAGGTAGTCCTGGAAAGACCATTCATCATTCATATATATATATATATATATATATATATATATATATATGTGTGTGTGTGTGCCAGTAAATGGAGGGAATAATCACTACACTAGCTGAGAGCTTTTTCCTTAAAAAAATAAAAAAAAAAATAAAGTTTTATTTGTAAACACGTAATTTTAGAATTCATTACACCAAGAATGTGGTCTAATGTGGCCTTATTCTCCCCTTATGGTTCCCCTGAGTGTCGTATCAAACCTTAAGCAGCACATGCAGCCAAAAAATCTCGTGTCTTGGTTAACCTGGCTGTTCAAGCCACCATTCCTGTGTCAATATCTTTTCCTGTTTAGTTAGACTCATTTGCATTTGCAAATCTGAAAAATACCCGTATTTCATGGTAATAACTAGTTTTGCACCTCAAGAATTCTTACATTGGCTTTTGTCAGTATGAAGGATTGTTTTCACTGGTAAAAGTGGCATATGTTCATCCACAGTAAGAACTGCAATGTATTTTAGCTTCCAACAAGAACTTAAGGACTTCATTAATTTTTGAAAGAACAAATACAAACAAAATGCCTCCTGTTCTCTCTCAATTAACATTCTGTGAAGCCTAAACAAGCACATAGCTACATTTTTATCAATACTCAGCTTCCCATAGTAATTGCATTGCAGTAGTGGAACCAACCTAAAGTTATAGAAATCTATTGTATTTGCCTTCCAAACGCACAAACAATGATGACAGGTAAAATCCTCTGTGGTGTACCAAAACGTCTAAAGAATTATGGAAACAACCAAAATAAAAGACAGATCAAAGGGACAGTGTTTCATACAATTTGAGTTGAAAGCAAGCAAGCAAGGAAGTTTGAAACTTCATTGATTTAATAAATTAAAGCATAATCAGAAAGAACCCGTCAGCTACCTTCTTGTACAAGACTATGGCAAAGGGTCATCTATTTAGTCTTTCAGGATCATCTATTTAGTCTTTTTGAAATGGAACCAAATACAAAGTTCTAAAGATAAAGAAGGAGAACCTTTCTAACAGTGTCACTCCTCATGATATCCATTTTCTCAAGGCTTCTCCATTTTCTGGTCTGAATTCATTCTGCATGCGGTTGGGCAGCAGATGGGGTGTTACAGAAATGCCATAACAAATCTAATAATTAAATGTCTACATTTCATCAACTATTTTAGTGTTCTTTCCCATCTCCTCCAATGATAAGTGCATGCAAAAATTTGCATTGATACAATTTATACAATCAAATTTTACACACACGAAAAAGACTCACAGCTTAAAGAAGGCTGACAATGCATATTCCCTTCATCTTAAAATATACATATATATGTATTTAAATTTATATATGTTCACATGCATATATGGGGGGGGGGGGGGGAGAGAAAGACATCTCATAGCCACCGCAACAAATTATAAATGATGCATGAAATGAAAAATTCCTGTTGAGTGCACTGAAAAGTGTACAGAGTGCCACGGAATCGTCGTTTGCCATGTTATTTACTTAGTGAGAGTCACTGACTCAAAAGTCAATAGAAGAAGACTCTGCAGTTATACATTTCAAGCTGCACAGTATATATGTGCATTTTTCATTTGTTTTTCAAACCAGTTCAAAAGTAGCATATTGCAAAATTTCTATCACCCCAAGCTTTCTAAACTTCCAACTATTAGAATCTAAAGTAGCTATGAAAACCACCTATAGCAATGTGCAAAATTTCTAAATAATGAAATACAATAGTCATTAAAAACAGACTGGTAAGCTGCAGTTACATGTTTCTGTGTTATAAATAGGCAGAGATGGTCAGTTATCCCAGATAATTATAGAGGAATCTCAATGATCAGTGCATTGCTAAATTGGGTCTTACCACTGCAATTAAAAAAAAATCAAGACTTAGTTTACTCTGAATTATTATGTGCAATCAGACTGTAGGTTGATTTTTACTGTCATAGCTATACTGAGCAAAACCTTAAGGAATTTATAATTGTGTAAAAGTTTAACTTTGTGACCATCAAAGCTATGCATTTTCATTCTAATTTCTATGGAAGAGCAGTTTCACATTTTAACTTCATAGCTAGAGTTGATTTTGAGAAAATCTGCTTATAATATTGGTTGATAATCTCTGAAGTTTTGAGAAAAGATAAAACTGACAGAATAGCTAAAAGACAGACCCAAGAAACTAATTCCTATTAAAAATGAGAGATTTTTATGTATAAAGACAGACAGGAGCATCGTTAGTCTGCTCTGATCTTCTGTAAATTACATGGATTCTCTATTTGTGTAAGCTGACTATGCGCAAAGGGGTAAACACAACATACACCAGCAGCTGGACACAAAGCACTGCTACATACCTTGCTGTACATAAGTAAAAATGTTATCCAAATTTTCCTAAAGACTAAGTAGCCATTCAGGACCTTCATCCAGTCTGAAGTGCACAAAGCTCATAATATATTTTGTTTTGAGAACTGGGGAAAGCCATTTGAACATCCCATTTAGAGGGTGGTGAGGCACTGGCACAGGCTGCCCAGAGAAGCTGTGGGTGCCCCATCCCTGGAGATGTTCAAGGCCAGGTTGGATGAGGCCCTGGACAACTTGATGTAGTACCCAAGGCAGGGGAGTTGGAAGTGGGTGGTTTTAAGGCCCCTCCCAACCCAAGCCATTCTATGATTCTATGATCCCTTAGATATTATCACTGTATGTGTCTCAGAACTAAAATGCCATCATTTCACAAGCTCGTCTCCTGTTCTGCAGGCAATGCATCTCTGAAACTTTAATTCAAGCACAGGTGCAGTTCCAGATACTTACGCTTCTAATTAAATAGTATTGAGTTGCAGGTGTAAATCAGTCAGAAGCCGATTCGCATTTTAGTTGGACTTCATTATTAGGTGCAATTTTAGCTTTGGTAAAATGTCAGTCTTAAATTTGTTCTCTGTATGCAAAGCTAAACTCAAAGCATACCTGGCTCCATTATATGCTATGGCAGAATAGTTCTAGCTATCCACATATAAAAGCAATGGATAAATTACTTTCAAAAGGTGTAACAGACTGGTATTATATACAATCTAGAAAGAGACAAAAAAAGAAAACCTGACCACAATCAGCTCCTTTCAGCATTTCCATTTCATCTGCTTTTATGTGAATGATTAAAGAACTATGACGCAAAATGATGTTTAAGAATTTGCATAGTGAGGACGAGTGCAGGATCTGTCATATTACCTTCTCAGAATGCATCCCAGGACAGCACTTGCCTTTATCTCATTAAGTACATGGCATTTTCTCAGATCTTTTTCTTGCTAACCAGTTGAGATGTCTGAAACCCCACAAGCTTCAGAGCTAAGCTGTCTTGAACCAGTGGATTTACTGGCACAGTACACTATTTGCAAAACCTCTAACATGTATTTCATCACCTTATCCAGATGAAAAACAACATCGAAAATGAAAATAGCTTGGAAGCCCCATTTTAAGTTCTCTCAAACTCTCACATATTAATTACGGATTTTTTACATTGTCAGCTTTGTATTTTTCCTTATTCTTACCTCTTTGACAGTCTCGATTAGTTGGTATTCAACAGTAAAACCCTTCAAATTATGCACATATGTTTTATTCATATACTTAAAGATGATCTTTCAAACCCTGCTAATGGACCCCTCTTTCCTTTTTAAATCACATATTAGAATTAGAATCATATCTTACTATTACCTGAAAACTTAAAATGGAAACCTGGTGGCATCTGTCACAGCACAGGGAACTCCGTAGATTCTAAGTAAATAGCCATGGCAATTGAATAGCCCTTCAAAATCATTTTACAACTAAAACCCTAAGGCAGCAGGTTCACAGTGTCAACCAAGGAATTTAACTTCCCTCCCAGTTACTCACCAGCAACAGTCTGGAAACAACATGAATACAAGATGCGTAACTGAGCCAGATGCAACCTAATGAGGTAAACTGTTTATTTAGCACAGCCGTAACTAACCATGGCTCAAGTTCTGTCCTCAGATGCCTGTGTAATAAAATGGGGATTTAATCTATTATGAAGATTTCTGGTTTTAGTAGCTTCATTGTCTCAACGACGGACGAACTCATGACAGATGATGGAGCTAGCCCTTTTGTGCAAGTGGCAGAACATGTACTTTCAGGCCCTGAATGAGGCCTAAAGAATAGCTTAAAGCTTATTCTTTCAGGCTTAAAGAATAGCTTGTCTGTGTGCAAGTAGCTATACACTCAAGTGTTCTGCTAGGCTAGAGCCTCTCCATTCAAGGCAGGCAATCCACAAAGTCTCGCAGTACATATACATGTGTTGTCAAGCATTCCAATGCAGGCAAAATAAACTTCCATGCATATGAGGAATTTTTTTTCCTGTCTCGCTCAGCAAGAGGATATGAAACAACAGCACAGAACTAACAGTTTTAGAGATGATAGTCTCACATAAAACTTATCTACTAGCAGATTTGTGATCTACGAAAGGAGATGCTGAAAGGAAAAAAGACAGAAATGAGCATATTCACTGATATTTCACTCTGCCTCTTCCATTTCCATGCATTTTCACTTCTTTCACTCCTCGGTACTTTTTTCTTCTGTGAATGAATGTGGGAGCCATGGAGCTGTGCTGTGGCAATTACACATATTTTTTAGTATGAAATACTGCATTAAGCACAGCAGCAACATATTTAGGGTAGAGAGCTTGGACTGAATGCCAATGATATAAGACTCTTAATATCAGTACCTGGAGTTTCACACACTTGACTTTTAAAAGTGGAACTCTTACATCTAAGGCAGATGTTTCTTAGTTCAGTCTGGGAAAATAATGCAAAGCATTTATTTCTGTGTAAATGATGCTTTGATGAAATTTAGTATCATTACAAATTGAGTCAGAGAGATAGGCATATAATACTTCCACTGAATTAAAAGATTCTGTTGCCACTTGTTACATATTCTATTCCTGTCTGATCTGCAGATCCTTGAAATGCATATGGCAGTCAGTGTAATGACAGCAGAAAAAAACACAGGCTATCCCTAGTCTCAAATAAGGTTAAGCCATTTGGCCCAGCAAACTGGATTGTAAGTCTTTTCACTTTAGCACTAGGACGAAGAGAATACCTGGAAATCATTCAATTTCTCTTCATTGCAATAAACTCAGAAATTGGCACAAGTTGATTGTTAACATGTGTCTTCATGTTTCTTACTTCCTTCATATTCAACTTTTAAAGACACCTTGTTTTCTTTTCTTTTACACCTTCCTTAAAAACCCTCTCCAACTCTTTTGATTTCACTATACTTTTTCATTTTTTAAAATTCTCTTTGATGAAGAAAACTCATGTGGGGAAAAAACAAGCTGAATATAATGTCAAAACAATGAAAACAATCCATTTAACACAGAAAAAAAAAACGAAATCCTATTGTTCCAGATTCATGGCGGAGTTACATTCTTAACTATTGCTTTTAAGATTGAAGCATATTTACAGGCAGAATATAAATTCAGTTTGACAATCTCCCTCTAAAACATTTCTCTCACA